>NC_064821.1:81322348-82572348 GCF_024166365.1 Elephas maximus indicus
TCTGGAGTAGCCCTTGCTAATGATTTTGGGAGATAAGAAAAAATGGGCTTATCGATCAGCCCAAAGGAATGAATGAGGACAGAATATCGTGAGAAGGCAGATTGTGAGGAGGGACTTTGCAATTCAGAGTTGCTGTAAGAAGATACAGAACCTTAAGGGAGAATTTGGATACATACTGTCTGTATAGTTTCGTGTCTATGTGAGTCATATTTAATTCTCTGCTAACCTTGTGTTTTATAGCAAGTCTCTCTTAGTTGGGGAGGGATAAGAGGCCTGCCTCTCTCCTCAAGGCAGGGCCAGTGCTCTACCACAGGCACTTCTGAGAACACAGGCCCTGGGGTACCCAGAAGCATGTGGGAGCAAGGCCTGGCCTGCCTGTGGCTCCTCCCATCAGAAGATGGTAGGCCCAGTTCCTGGCCTGGCATTTTGTGTTCACATAGCTGGGATGTCTATGAGGTCTTGGCCTGACCAGAAAATATCACCCATGGGTATGTGTCTAGAAGCCTGGAGTGATCAAACATACCCTCATGGATAGGACTTGTCTACCAGCTTGGAGAAGACAAAAACATTTAGGGAGGAAGATGGTGGGAAAGGCAGTGCAAGGTGCTGCTTGGCCAGGAGCTGCTACCTCCAAGGGCAGCAAGAAGGAAGAGCCAATAGAACTTGGAACCAAAGGTCAGCATCCCCAAGAGTTTCTACCTGCAGAGAGGCAGGACAGGTGAGCACCCAGAATTCCCCCAACACCCCCAATGATGACTCAGAAATCATTCCCCACTCCCACCCTGGCTGACCCATGTTCAAGACTGTTTTCAAGACTGTTTTCGCCAGCGGTTCGAGAGGAAATCACCTGTCACTGCACAGCACAGCAAACTTCTGATCACAAGTAGAGGAGAAAGGGAAGTAAAAGACTTGATGAAAGAAGCAAGGTTAATTTTCTGGCAGTCACAGCACGCAGCTGTACAGCTCAGGGAACCAGAATCGAGAGCAAAGTCAGTATCCCTGGAAGGTGATGAATCGCCTGGCAGACTTAGGATTTAGGGTTAGAAAAAGCCTTTCGAATGGAACATGCCCAGCACATTTTTAGGCATTTGGTCCATAAACATAGCCTGAAAATTTAAAAGGAGGATCCCTTCAGAGGCCAGGTGGTTCTCTTCTCCCAGCTCCTTCTGTGGCAGTGAAAGAATAAGCCCGTCCTTAAAACCAGACCAAATCCAGAAAAGAATGACCAAAATATGGGGAATACACTTGTCTCACTCTCGGCAGATCTTGTTTTTTCAAGTCTCTGAAGTCAGTCCCCACACACAGTAGGTGAGCGATACAGAGTTGTTCACCGAATTGAAACCGGCAATAAAAAGGGTGCGGCAGAAGCAGCAGAAACTGCTGAATGGGACAGCTCACAGCTGAGACAGATGAGGACAATGGGGCAAGTGTTCTTCGCTAAGTTTGGCAGCATTTTTACCCCTTTTTTTCCCTCAGCTCTCTTTATTCCCTGAAACTTAACATTTTCTACATTCATTGAATCATTTCCTAAGAAACCAACTAACATAGACTACATTTTAACATTCTAAACTAATAAAATGACTTCAGCTCTTTTAAAGGTACTAAAAAAATAAGTATTCCTTAAATTTCTACTTTTCTCAAAACATCTGCTCTTCCCCACTTACGTGGCTCCTCAACTTCCAACCACTGCTCATTTCATTCTGCTGCAGCTTTATTCAGAGCTGAGCAAGGAGATTTAATAACTCCTCTCACACTAACCAGCCTTACCCCACCCTCTGCTCAGCTGCGCTCTCCAAGTCCCCCTCTGAGATACCGACCACAGGAAATTGCCTCACTATCTGATGAGCTTCAAGAGGGTACAGAATGTGACTTGTAAACCACCATATTTTCAGCACCTAGAGGTGCCTGGCATGGAACAGGTGCCCAATATACACTAGCTGAACAAAGGACCAAAAGAACACCCCAAAGGCTGGGGCCAGAGGGACCAGGTAGAGTCAAGGGGGCAAGACAGAAACTGCCTTTAAGGGTTCTGAGTTCTCAAAAAAGGACAGGTCCAAATTGGACCTTTGTTTGGGACCCACAGGACCACATCCTATAAAGCTCAATCCCAGGAATCAATAGGACTTCAAAGCAGGACCCCAGGCCCCCTCCTTAACCCTGCCTCTTGGGGCAAAAACCAACTCCCCTATGCCCAGTGAATGTTGGTTCTGGGCCAAAGCTGGGGGTGGGACTAGATGACAGGGTACCTGAGGACCTGTCTCGTTTGCAGGGTGGGGTAGTCCCTCAAGGATCTTGAATGAGGGGAGGAAGGGTTTGGACAGAGGGGTGGTGGGCCAGGGAGTGAGGCTGGAGTGCCCCTCTCCCTGGGGAAGGATGAGCCAGAGAGGTCACACCCTCCTGGCCAGGGGCCCTGCCCCTCACCAGCCTCTACTTCTGCATGTCACACTGCAGCAGCAGCACAATTGATGGGTCGCTCTTGGCTGCCTCTTTGAACTCCTCCAGCGTAATCTGGTCATCCTTATCCTGGTCCATCTTCTTGAAGATCTTGTCCACACGTTGCTGGGGTGTGAGCCCGTCCTGATTCATGCGCATCATGATCACGGTGCCCACCATCTTGTAGATAGCCTGGAGGGGTGAGGAGGGAGGCGTCAACACCCACAAGGGGCAGGAAGGACTGGAGGCAAATGAAGGAGGCCTGGAGGTGGGCGGAGAGAATATTAGGGGATGGTGAGGATACTGGAAGGTGAAGCATGGTCATTAAGACAGGGTACTTAGGGAGCATCTCAAACTAAACATGTCTAAAACCAACTCTTCATTCCCTGCCTGCACCTCCCCCAGCGTTCCCTAACTCAGTAAATGGCAACTCCACTCTTCCAGTTGTACAGCCAGTGACCTTGACACCATTCTTGACTCCCCTCCTTCTCCCCATCCCACATCCAATCCTTCAGCAAATCTTGTCGGCCCTAATTTTGCAATAGATTCCATACTTGGAAGGTCCAGGTAGAGTCCAGAGGTATTTCCTACCACTTCCATGGCTCCTCCATATTGTAGTTTCCATCAGCTCTTGACTCAACTGATGTAGAAGCGTCCTAACTGGTCTCTCTGCTCCTTCCAGTCCTCATCTCCCACCATGGTCTATTATCCACACAGAGAATAAAGAAGTTCCTCTAATGGCTTCCCACCTCACTCGGAATAAAGCCAAAGTCTCTGCCTCAGCCTATGAAACCACTGTTATGGATTGAATTGCGTCTCACCAACACAGGCATTGAAATCTTAACCCTTGTACCTGTGGATGTAATCCTGTTTGGAAAGAGTGGTTTTCTTTTGTTATATTAATGAGGTCATGCCAGTGTAGGGTGAATCCTAAACCTAGTGACTTTTGAGTTATAAAAAGAGCAGAACAGACACAGAGACACACTCAGGGGAAAGACAGACGCCAAGGATGACTGGCAGACACCAGAAGCTAAAAGAGAGGCTCACAGAAAGCATTGACACAACTGAAACTCTGGTTTGGCCTTTCAGCCTCCAGAACTGAGAAAATACATTCCTGTTCTCTAGAGCCATCCCTTTGTGGTATTTCTGTTAGGGCCGCACTAAGTAGCTAAGACAGACATTAAGAGACTGGGCTCCGGGCTCCTGTCAGACTACACTCCTACCACGCTCCCACATACCTGGTCTCCCAGCCACTCCTTGAACACTGCACACACAATCTAGTCTCAGCATCTTTCCATGTATTGTTCCCTCTGCATGGAACTCTCTTCCCCTAAACATCTACCCAGTTAGCTTTTTGAAAAAATTTCTCACTAGAAGGAAAGTCCCGTGAAAGCAGGAACTTTGAATACTGCCTGTGGCAGGCACTCAATAAGGCTCTGGGGTAAGACTCTCTGGATTTTAATCATGGTTCTACCACCTGCTAGCCGTGTGACGTGTGCGTCAGTCTTCTCACCTGTAGAATGGGGTTTCTAACAGTACTGCCCCCAGAGGGCTGTTAGGTAAAGCACTTAGCACAGGGCCTAGCCTGCACTGAGTGCCCGATCCATGCTAATTAGCAATAGGATCCTGGGAGGCCGGCTGGGGGAGAGCTGGGGTTCAGGGAGGAGGCTGGCTCCTGAGCCTGGAGAGGGCAGCGACAGTGAAGGGTCGACTGACCGAGAAGGCAGGGGCGCCCTCCCCTACCCCGCAGCCTCTCGGGTCAGCCCCAGCCCACCTCGATTATCTCCAGCATCTCAAGGCGCGTAATGCGTCCGTCGCCGTCCAGGTCATACATCTCAAATGCCCAGTTGAGTTTCTGCTCGAAGCTGCCGCGGGAGGTGACCGAAAGGGCGCAGATGAACTCCCGGAAGTCGATGGTACCATCGCCGTTCTTGTCGAAGGTGCGGAAAGCGTGCTGCGCGAACTTGGAGGCGTCGCCGTAGGGGAAGAACTGAGGTGGAGGAAGGAGAGCTTGGGGCGCCTGGCCGGCCATGCCCTGTACCCCCGCGCTCCGGGCCCCGCCCCCGCCCTGCCCTGGCCACCCACCTTGATGTAGAGCTGCTGGAACTCCTCCAGGTTGAGGATGCCGCTGGGGCAGTCCTTCAGGAAGCCCTTGTACCACTGCTTCAGCTCCTGCTCGCTGAACTCCGTGTTCTGAACCAGGTCCTCCAGCACCTCTGGGGCCAGCTTGCTGTTGGTCTTCCCCATGGCAGGGCCTGGGGGACAAGGGGCTCCCTTGTGGTAGTGCAGGACACAAAGTCCCCGTATGACAGGGTCGCCTTTCTCCACAAGAGTCTCCTCGCCTCACATCCCTCCCATAACAAGCTCCCCCTTCCCCCAGCCAGGATCCCTCCTTCCACAGCAGGGTCCCCTCCTCTCAGCATTATCCCAAACAAGCCCTACCTTCCCACAGCTGGGCTCTGTCCTTCTCCACACCCCCTTCCATAGGAGGGCCCACCTTCCCTCAGAAGGAGCTCCCTCCCTCCACCCCACCCCCCCAAACACACACACACACACACACACACACACACACACACACACACACAGTCCCTTCCCTTCATTACATTCCTCAGAACAGGACCTCCTCTCTCCACAGCAGGCTCCTTCTCCCACCACACCCTGTGCTCCTCATGGGCTAACCTTCCCACAGCAGACCCCTCCTCTCTCCTCATAGCAGGCTCCCTCTCCCGGTTCCCAAGGTCTCCAACTTCCAGGTCTCAGCTCTCCTCTCATTGACCCATGTGCATGCCACAATCTTCATCCTTTCCTCTTCTGTGTACACCTTCCATAGCTCTCCACTTGCACAGAATAAGCCTTAACTCTTTCCCTTGCTATTCAAGGCTTTCCACACTCTGCCCCCACCTGCCTCTGCAGGCTCCCCTCCTCCCACCAGGGACCTGGGGCAGGTTCATCATGTGCCCTCTGGCACTGTTGCCCAAGTCCTTCCTCAAGGCCTTCCCGGTCCACCTCAGCAGGAAGCTTCTCTCCCTCCTTCCTCGGTACAAATAGAAATCTTAGCCTGTAGCATTGATGAGCCTGATTACATTCTGCTTTTCATTAGTTCATTCATTCCCCAAGCATTTATGGAGACTGACTGTGTGCTGGTGGCGGAGATAAAACAGACCTTCAATAACTCATAATCAGGTCAAAGAGGCTGATTATAAAGGGCCTTCAATCCATGCTTTGGACTTTTCCCATACTGGACAGAAGCTCTTGGAAGTTTTTAAAACTAGGAAGACAGCATTCATTCCAAAAACATAGAGTGCCTACAGTATGTCAGGTCCTGAACTAGGTGCCAGGGACCCAGAAACCTTATGTTTTAAATTTTTCCTTTGGCTACAGTGCAAGATGACCTGGGGCTGGGGGCCAGTAAGGACAGTAGGGAGGGGGCCCCCTGCACGGTCCCTGTGAGAGATGATGAGGCTTAAACTAGGGTAGGGGTTGTACAGAGATGTGGATGGACTGAGAGATGTTAGGAGGTGGCATTGGCAGGACTTGGTGACTGACTAGATGTGAGGCAAGAGGGACAGAGGAGTTGAGACAGACTCTCAGGCTTGGGCCAAGTGAATGGAGGTGTTATTGCTGAGGAGCAGGTGTGGGGAGGATGAAGAGTCTGTCCCAGAGTCTGGAACGTGAGTCCCTCCAGTGGCCTGTGCCAGGGGAAGTGTTTGCAGAGGACAGTACAGACCCTCTCCCAGAAGCCTGCCCAGAGTGAGGCCCCCTCCCCATCCAGGCCCTGAAGACTGGGTAGACACTCATATCTGCCCTCCATGGTAGGAATGTCCCTCCAGAACCTGGTTCCTAGGACCCGGCCTGGGAGGTGTCTTTGGCCTGCTTGGAGCCTCTTTGGAAGGGAGACAGGTCCCCCACCCCAAGGTAGCCTGTCCTCAAGGTGCTCTGAAAAAGCAAGCCCTCAGCTGGTAGAAGGAATTCCACTTCCATAGCCCACACCATACCAGTTCAGATTCTGATTCTTACTGCTGGGGGGTGCCCTAAACAACCGGGTCTGAGGTCGGCCTGTCCCATGCCCTCCTCCCTTGCTGGGTGACCTCAAGCTAGTTACAGAATACCTCTGGGCCTGAGGTTCCACCACTAAGCCGCAAGGAAAATCAAGGAAAAGTGGGGGCAGCAACATCCTCCCCCACCTACTACCATCAGAGGATGAGAACACCTATATGCCACCAGGAGAAGATGGGGAGAGGGAGGCATGCCATTTCTAAGAATCTGGCTGCACTGGGGCCAGAGTCAAGGATGCCTTTGGAAATAGACAGAAAGAGGCAGGCTCCATCCCCAGCTCCCCCTCCCCAAGTCCAAAGGATACCGAAGGTCCAGAGTATAGTCAAGGAAGCTGGAGAACCCAGGGGCTGAGGTGTCTGATGGGCAGAGGCAGAGGCAGAGGCAGAGCCCCTTCCCACTCTCTCCTATGTGCCTGGGTGTCTGCGTGAGGACTATCCAGTGTGTGGGAGGGTGTCAATGTATGAGACTGCAAATCTGTCAGAGTGAACATGCTTTTGTGTGTGTCATGATGTCTGTGTGGGTCTTCTGCCCCTTCTCTCCTCCCTGCCCTGTGCTGCCTCCCTCACAATTCTCTGTCTCCTGGGACCTCACCTGCTTCCTGCCCCCATCTGGCTCCAGGCCCACTGAGGACTACACTGCTTCCTTCATTTCTCTCATTCCCTCTACTGCTCTTAGATCCAGCGTGGCCCTTCAGAATCATCCCCTTATTTTAGTGAAAGCTGAAACCCAGAGGGAGGAGAGAACTGACTCAGGGTTACTAAGTAGGTCAGTGGACCCTTCCAGATGAGCACCTAGGTTGAGTCCATCCCACCTGCCTGGACCTCCCTCTCCAAATCATGGGTACTATTGTCCAGCAGACAGCTTCCTCACTTCCACGTGCCTTCTGGGAAAACCACAGCTTTGATTTCCCTCTTGGTCTTAGTGGGACCATCTTGCCTGAGCTCCAGGCCAGGGTCTCTGACACCCAGGAAATATCCACCTTTAGGTGTAGCCCACCAGCACCTCTGACTCAGCATGTATACAATCAGACTCATCCTCAGCCTGTGCTGGTCCTTCTTTCTCCATTGCCCCTTCCTTCCCTCCATCCTCCTACGGGAGGAAACTCCATCTTAGCAACCTTCACTTTTTCCCTCTCCCTTTCCCCTAGGTCCAACTTGCCATCAGATGCTGACATTTCTTCTTTTGAAGTACTCCTGGCACTTTCTCTATGTGCTCTCTCTCCCCGTGGCCAGGGGGCTGAAATCCAGCTGTTTGCCATGGCATGTACCATGGACTACAACTGCCTCACAGATAGTGCTTTTCCTCTGATTCTTCTGCTCCAGTTTTGCATGGAAGTATAATATAGGCTAGAGGCGGCCATGCCCATGGGCCTCCTTCAAACTCCAAGATCATCTAGAATCTCGCCTCAAGGTGTCCACCTGTCAAGCCTCACCACCCATTGCTCCCCTCACAACCCCCACACTCCTTTCGAGTTAGGCTTCTCACAGCTGGAACCTACCTCACCTATTCATTTAGTTGCTTCTGTACCCAGGGTGATGCAGGCTATAATAAGCCTTGAGGGCCTGGCTGAAGCCCAGTTCCTTCGGATCAGCTTCTCCCAGCCAGCTGCACGGGCTCAGCACTTAGGCATGAATAGACCCTGTGAGGCCATGGAGTCCGGCCACCACCAGTGTGTAGACTTCAGGAGTCTCTGACTCTCACCTGGTGCTGCTCTAGAATTACAAGATGGAGCCTGATTTGGTTTGGTTTGGATTAAACACTTGCCTGAGCCAGAAAAAGTTCCCAGACCTTTTTGCTCAATGTCAAGGAGCTTATCCCCTCCCAATATGGCCTAGTCCACTTCTGAGCAATTTGGACAGTGTGCAAAGCCCTTTCCCCTTTGTTCCTAAGTTTGCCCTCTTATAGCTCCCCATCACTGGTTTTAGCTCTGCTCTCTGTGGCTGCACAGAACTGCCCTGCAGAGACCTAAAGGCAGTGCCTGGAGCAAAGCCTTTGGTGGATTACATGAGAGGGGCAGGACCCCCTCTTTCCTCTTTGAAACTTAGTCAGGCTGTTTTATTTATTTGTGTTCTCCCGCCATCACACTCACCCTGGAGACAACGGAACCCAGACCCAAGAAAGGAAGGGTTCATCTAAGGTCAACTAGAGCTCAGCAGCAGCAAAGGAAGGCCAGGACCCAGCTGGGGCATTTTCTTTGGAGATCTGGCCCTGCCGAACATGGGTAGACTCTTCTGCTTAACTCTAGAGGGCTGCCCTCCAGCCGTGAAGGAGCTAGCACTGCCCCATGCACAAAGCCAGTGTCCCCTCTGTGCTCAGAGGCTTCTTCCAGGGTTGTGGGCTTAGAATGGGGAGGTGGCAGTGAGGGTGGGAGGGGCTGCAGAAGGCAATAATCCAACACCCTTGCCAGCTTCAGAGGAGCGGGTGCTGAGGCAGTTGCCATGGTGACAACAGCTCCCTGGTCAGGAGATTTTCTCCTTCCTCCTCTTGCTCTTCTCCAAGCAGCAGCAATAGAAGCAACAGCAGCCAGGGCCTTTGGGTTTCAACTGGGCAGGACTTCTCCCTCTCCTAACTAATGAGAGGCAGCCCATGTTAAACAAAGAGTAGGCTCTGTTGACCACACCCATCTCAGGGCTGTCCATGCCAGGGTGGGCTTGTGGTCTAAGAGGCACTCTTGATGGTGGGGTTTTGGAAAGTGTGTGGGCAGAGGTGGCCTGGGTAAGAAGTAATGTCCCCTCAGTGAGGACTGAAGCCCTCGGACCTTCTCTCTGAAAGGTTCTAATGGTTCAGAGAAAGAGTGAAAGAGTCCAGTTTCCCCACAATCTGTGACAGAACCAGAGCACGTCAGTGTGGAGGATTGTTAAAGACTATCTCATCCAATCCATCCCCCTGTCCTGGGACGGATCAGAAGGAAGTGATTTGGCCAAAGTCAAACAGCAAGTTGGGGCAAAGGCAAAATCTGAACCCAGCTCTGCCCTCCAGGTTCAGGCCACCTTAGGGAAAGAAGTGACATGGTTCACATGGAGCTTTGGCATGGTCCCACAGGGCCAGTGGGAAGATGAAAGAGGGGAAGGCACTGGGCCTAAGAAGATCAGAGAGGATACAAATGAGAAAGATATCTGAGAGGTAGAATGAGAAGACTTGGTGCTTTGGCTGTGAGGGGTGAGGGGAATGGAGCCTTGGCAGTAGCGACTGAGAGGGTGTGGGTGGTCTGCTGGAGGTGATGTCCCTGACTCAACCTCCAGTCAAGGCAAAAGAGGCCAAACACAGGACTTTGCCTCACTAGGGCCATGGGGAGGGACTGCTGAGAGAGCGTGTTTATAAGGAGGGAGACTGGGGGGTGGGGGGAATTTTCCTCCCTCACATATGCTATGAGCTCTGTCAATTTGAGGGGTGGAAAGTGGGGACAGTCCAAGGGGACAGTGTGAGGTGGGAGTGGGCTCTTATGGAGGTGGAGGCTGTCTTTGGAGGCAGGGGCCCTGTGGTGTGAAGTTTGGTGAGCTGTCAGTGGGGCTGGGTGGTGTGGTTGGGGGCTATTGGTGGGGGTGGGACATTGCCATGGGGCTGGGAGACCATCCATCGACAAAGCAATGGAGGAATGGTAATTGGTGCTCCCTCTAGCACCAGAGACACCACATCCCCAGGTGTGTGTGTGTATGTGTGCACACGTTCAGGGCCAGAGCAATGGTTGTTCTTACCTGAGCTGGGATAAGGGGGCAGCTCTGCCTCCCTTCCTGGGACCCTTGAGGCCTGGACTGAGGTGGGGGCCCCCTGCCCAGGGGCGGGCCCTCCAGGTGCTGACGCCTATGGGGGAACCAGGGACAGGGAGGTGAATCAGAGGGGTCTCGAGATGAGGATGGGAAGAGGTAGTGGAGGGGGAGGGGGCAAGGGGTTCGGCCCCGAGGGGTGCCTCAGAGGTCCTGCCCCACCCACGTTACCTGAGGCCGCTCAACGGGTCGCTGGAAGGCTCCGAGCCTTGGCCGGCAGCGGGGACGGAGACTGGCCCGGGGGAGCTGTCGGCTGGGCTCTCCTAGGTTCGCGCTGGAGCCGCCTCCCAGCTCTTGTATCACTATGTGCTTCTCAGAAGCGACACGATTTGCATAAGGCCCGCCTCATCTCGGGCAAGTTGGGCGTTGATTGGCTCGGCTGAGGCCGAGTGACAGGAGGGGTTTCAGGTGGGGATGGGTAGCCAGCGAGGCCTGGCTGGAGAAGCGCGCCCCGCCCGCCAGCGCTGACCTTCCGGGCCTCGAGAGGAAGGGGGAGGGCTGTACCCCGGTGTGCACGGCCGCCCTGAGGCTCAGACCCCGGGTGCAGTCTGGGGTGAAAAGTGCCAACGATTGAAACGGGTTCGCAGATACAACCGCGCCGTTGCTATGGAAACAGGAGAGTCACAGCCAAGTCTCTAAGCCTTCCCTTACTGGGCCCCAGCGGAGGTGGGGGTGGAAGAGGGGATGAGTCACAAGATGCGACCCCCCCCCATGTCCCACCCGAAATTGAAGAAGGGCAACAAGGAGCTGCTGATAGCTGGGTGGGAGGTGGAAGAGCTGGGATAGTCTAGCTGCCCACGCCTTCTCATCAGCTCCTCATACACACCCACTCCCCTCAAGCTGAGGAGCAGAGAGGAAGGTGGGTGGGCGCAGAGAGCGCAGTATCAACGGCGAAGGACCCACCCTCACCTCGCCCCACGCTGGCCCCGGACTGCCTCCGCCACCTCTGCAATCCCTAATTTCCATCTCTCCCCAGGCGGGACCTCCCTGTTGTCCAAGGACCCCAGCAGCCACTCGGTTTCTCCCCGAGAAGGACCCCTCTGCCTACTCCATGGACCCCTCCATTCCCCACCCTTCCGTCTTTCCGTCCCGCAGACGGAGCCGGTCCCCAGCCGCCGCCAGTCTCCGGCCTCGGATGTTGACACAAACCTATGGCGGTTTACACTGAGCGGGTCTGGAAGGCTTCAGGGCTCGGGGGACACCTCCTCCTGCACTTGGGGGTCTCCCCAAAGCCCGCCCCGGCCGTCCTGGCTGCACCGGCAGCCGAGAGCTCCCGAAGGTGGGAAGGCACCCTTTCACCGTAAACAGGGGGCCAAAGGGGAGCAGATAGCCCCGGGCTGGGCCACGTGCGGGGGAGGGGCTTCTGGGAATCTGTCAAAGGGGCGGGGCGTCTGGGGCGTGGTCGAATGGGAGCGGGGATACCGAAGACCGCGGCGAGGAGGCGGGGCTTCTGCCCGAGTTGTGAACCTTGAGGCCGCCGGGGCCATGCGGGGTGGAGGATGGAGGTGGGCCTGCTGCGAGTGGGGTCAGGCTCCTGGGGCTGGTCCCAGCAACTCCCGGGCCAAGCTCGCAGAGGAGGAAGCAGGGGGCGTCCCTCTTCTTTAGGAACCGTAATACTCCCCCTTACACTGATTTTGCTGCCCATTCTATCCGCTGCAATCTATTTCCTCTCTGGGCCCTTAGCAGGGTGCAAGCTACCTGGGGCTCCAGTTTGGAGGCGCATCCCTGGCCCCCATGGGTGGGTGACTCACAGGGTGGGGATAGGTGCCTGCAAGCGCTGACTCTACCACTTCCTGGGTACCTTCTGTGCTCTGGGGACCCAGAGACGGCAAGAAGACATCCCTGCTCATAGAAAACCATAATCTGAGGCATGAGGAACTGGGGAGACAGCCTGGGAAGTTGGAAATAGAACCTGAAGTTCTAAAATGAGTCTCTTCTTTGTCCATTTCCCCACAGATGACCCTACATGTGATTGTAGGCAAAACCCTTCTCTCCCTGGACCTCCCTTCTGGTCTGTAAAATGTGGGAGCTGGTACAGGAAAAGCAGAAGAATTTCAAATAGGAGGCTGAAGAAAGGCCATTTGTCATCCTGGGCAGACTAGGAAGAAAGGCCTGGCGATCTACTTCCAAAAATTAGCCAGTTGAAAACTTTATGGATCACAGCAGAACACTGTCCGACTCACTTGTTTTGAAATTGTCATCATGAGGGGTCAATCACTGGAGGAGGACATTGTGTTTGGTGAAGGGAAGTGCCAGTGAAGGCGAGGGAGACCTTTGATGAGATGAGTTGGCACCTGAGCTGTAATGATGACCTGAACATGCCGGCCACCCTGAGGCTGATGCAAGATTGGGCAGCATTCATTTCATTCTGTTGTACGTAAGGTCACCATGAGTAGGAGCCAACTCCCTGGCAGCTATCTGTAATCTGACTGCTCCACTGTGAGCCACTTAAATATAACTGATATATATTGAAAGCTTAGATTCCTGAGTAGTACAAATGGTTTGCACTTGATTACTAATCAAAAGGCTGGAGATTCAAGCCCACCCAGTGGTGCCCCAGAAGAAAGGCCTGGCTATCTGCTTCTGTAAAGATTACAGCCAAGAAAACCCTATGGAGCTCAGTTCTACTGTGTAACACGTGAGGTTGCCATGACTTGGAATCAACTCAATGGCAATGGGCTTGGTGTTTTGTTTTATTGGGAGCTTACTTTGTGTCAGGTGCTATTCCAGCACTTTATACCTATTACTTAATTTATTCCTCATAAGAACTCTATGAGGTAGGTACTATTATTAGTGCCATGTAACAGATAAGGAAATGAGGCACAGAACAATTAAGTGACTGGCCCAAGTTCACATACCTAGTAAAGCTGTAGAACTAGGATTTGAACACAAGCAGTCTGGCTCCAGAGCTCACACTCCTAGCCAGCACACAATACTGCCTGTAACTAGGCCCTTCAGGTCCTTAAGGAAAAGGACCTTGGGTTGGAATATTCGCTTCTGATCCCCCAGTGCTTTTGAAAGGCAAAGCCCAGCCTCCTGGGAGCAGCTTCTCTATCTCAGAGTCCACTAAGACATAGGGTTCCAGGAGCAGCAGTAGAAAGAACAAGAACCCATTGCCATCAAGCTGATTCCGACTCATAGTGACCCCATAGCTCAGCTATAAGGGGGCCAGTGTGTGACTCCTCCTGGCCACCCCCATTCCCCAGCCCTGGAATCAAGCATAAGATCCAGGCAGGTTAGATGGGAAGGAAGGCAAGGGGCAGTTGGTGAAGCAGGATACATTGTGCTTGCTCTGGACCTTTAAACCAGGCAGGACCACCTGTGCAGCCTGATCCATGAGTCATCTTGGAGGCTCCCTGCACCCCTGCACTATTCCTGAACTCCCAGTCATAACCTACCTTCATCTGCTTCTAATACTAGAGTCTGAGATACTGATCTTGCTCCTGCCTCTGACACAAGGTTTAATGTTTAAAGCAGTCACAGCTGACATTGACCGAGTTGCTGCACTATGTACTAGCCCAGGTCTTTATCTACACCATCTCACGTAATCCCAAAGATGACCACTGTCAGGGTAATATTAAAATATCTAGCAACCTGTTAAGGCACGAGCATTACCAATCAGAATGGATGCTGGCCTTAGTGCTGAATCAAGATCTTATTAGCTCTCTGTTCTGCCAAGAGTTAACACTTTAGTGACTAGATCAAGGGATGGGGGCACGGGCAGGGGAGAAGTTAGGGTGATGAGGGGCTCAGGGCTATGGCTATCTACTTACCAATCAATGTTGAAGTATTTCCATGTTTTAACAACCAGTTCAGCTGTACTGGTGCATAGCGGCTGATTTTCAGCCCCAGTATTTTTATCTTCAAGGTCCCTGGGTAGTGCAAATGGTTCGCACTCGACTACTAAGCTAAAGGTTGGAGGTTTGGAACCTATCCTGCAGCACTGTGGAGGAAAGACCTGGCGATCTGCTTCCGTAAAGATTACAGTCAAGAAAACCCTATCGAGCAGTTCTACTCTGTAATGTCATGGGATCGACATGAGTCGGAATAGACTCAACGGCAACAGGATTTGTTTGTTTGCTTGTTTATTGTTATATTCAGAGAGGCATTGATGGTCCAGTGGCAGAATCCATGCCTCCCATGTGAGAGATTCGGGCTCCATTCCCAACCAATACTCCTCATGCGTAGCCACCACCCCTCTGTCAGTGGAGGCTTGCATGTTGCTTTGATGCTGAACAGGTTTCATCAGATCTTCCAGACTAAGACCAGGAAGAAAGGCCTGGCAATCTACGTCCAAAAATCAGCCAAGAAAGCCCCATGGACCACAACAATTGGATCCGTAACCAATTATGGGGATGGCACAGGACCAGCCAGTGTCTGTTGTGCATGGGTTGCCATGAGTTGGGCCTGACTTGATAGCAGCTAACAACGACAATTGCTCTCTTCATTTCATGGTAGTGGAACAGATGCTCAGAGTGGTTATACAACTTGAGCCTTGTAACACAGCCCGTTAGTGACAGTGCTGGGATTCAAACCTAAGTCTAACTGACTGACCTCTGTTCCTGGGAAGGGGTAATATCCAGGACCGAATTGGGGTTTCCACTGTTCTGCAGTTGAAGGCTAAGCCAGAGGAAGGTGGTTTGAGTGCTGGGGCTTTGTTGTGACCTTGCTTGTTCTCAAGCTTGAAGCCTTGGCAAACACTTCTTCCACGTTGTTGACGGAGTGGGCCCTGCAGAACGAGGAGGGTAGAGGAGGTTGTGTGAAAGAAGGGACAGGGTGACTGTGTGGGAGGCTCCAAAAGGGGACACAGGAATGGAACCCAGCAGGACTTCAGTGAGGGCAGAGGTCTGCAGGCAGTGGCCACTCCAATCTGCTTTACCAGAGTGCTAGATTCCTTTCCCAGTTGGTCCCCAACAGTCCTTTTATCATGGATAATGCCTTCCTGGCTCCCTGGGTTTCCTCAATCTCAGCAAGTGCAGCCTGTTGACAGCTGGAATCCCCCTGAGTCCTAGATATTTCACAGTCTCCTCGTGGCTGGAAAAGAGTGAGATCACCACGGTTGGGCTTCTTGCCTTTCCCCTATTGGCTAAGCAGGATTCTTTTACATTCCAAAATAAGAATCTCTCTATAATCTTTTTTTTTTCTGCCTGTTAATACATATCCATCCATACATAACTATGTTAATACATACAAAAAATAGTTGCTGAAAAATTATACATAGAGAGTGGAAGTTTTCCATAACCCCTCCCTTGAAAGGTAACTACTACAGAGGACCTGCATCCATTCCCCCTTCTGCTGGACAACCCTATAGTGTAGGGGGTTAAGTGCACAGACTCTGGAGCCAGATTTCATGTGTTTGTACACAGCTCTATCACTTGACAGCTGTATGACCGAGGGCGAATTACTTAGCCTCTCGGTGTCTCAGTTTCCTCATCTGTATAACAGGAATGATAATAACTGTACTTACGTCTTAGGGCTACTCTGAGGATTAAAATCAGTTAATGTATACAAAGTGCTTAGAACAGATTTAGTTTGGGGGAATTACCCAGCTCCTATTGTGTACAGTCTTGTTGAGACTCTCAATCCAACTGTTCTGCCTTACCTTGGACAAGGGTTGGACATATGACTCAAGTAAGGCTAAATGGACACTTTCTCCTAAACTAATCTGAATCTTGAGTAGAGTGACCAAAGGATGGTGGAGAGCTAGCGTTGGTTTATTCCAGGACAGTGCCCTGATGGCACTATGCATTTGCTCCTGCTACCTGAGTCCCTAGGGACCACTGTGGAACATGCTCTTTCCAAGACCAGCTTCTGCCTTTCCTTTGATTCTGTGAGCCACCCTACATCCCTCCCCCCAGTTTCCTTTTTCCATAAGTTATCTAGAAGTGCTTTCTGTTTGCTTGCAGAGAACACACATAAGTTTTGTGTATTTCTCTATCAGTTAGGAGTCATTGTTGCAAGTGACTGAAAATCTAGCCCACAATGTGTTAGGCAGAAAGAGAATGTAATGGCTCCAGTAAGGGAAGAAACAAGAGTAGCTTGAACTTTATGGATGGCTGGACTCAGGGCTTAAACAATGTGATTAATATCTGACTTCTCTCCGGGGCTTTGCTTTGCTCTCCTGAATGCTGCTTCCTTTTTTTTTTTTTAATTATTTTATTTTTGTTGTTGAGAATATACACAGCAGAACATACATCAGTCCAACAATTTCTACATGTACAATTCAGTGACATTGATTACATTCTTCGTGTTGTGCAACCATTCTCACTTTCCTTTTCTGAGTTATTTCTCCCCCATTAACATAAACTCACTGCCCTCTAAGCTTCCTGTCTAAGTTTTCTACTTGCTGTTGTCAATTTCATTCCATAAAAAAACAAAAACCTACAGCCGTCTAGTCGATTCCAACTCATAACAACCCTATAGGACAGAGTAGAACTGCTCCATAGAGTTTCCAAGGAGTGCTTGGTGGATTCAAACTGCTGACCTTTTGGTTAGCAGCTGTAACGCTTAACCATTATGCCACCAGGGTTTCCTCATCCCATATAGACAGACCTTAAAAGAGCACAGTGTTCAAGGCAGACATTCTTTACTAGTTAAGCTAAACTATTGTTTGGTTTTAAGAAGACTCCAGGGGATATTTTTTGTTTAAGGTTTAAACATGATTTCAGGGCAATAGTTTCAGAGATTCATCCAACCTCTATGGCTCCAGAAAATCTGGAGTCCATGAAAATTTGAAATTGTGTTCTGCATTTTCCCCCTTTTGATTAGGATTCTTCTATAGAATCTTTGGTCAAAATGTTTAATAATTGTAGCCGGGCACTATCCAGTTCTTCTGGTCTCATGGCAAAGGGAGCAGTTGTTCATGGAGACAATGAGCCACACATTCCATTTCCTCCTCCTATTCCTGACTCTCCTTCTTCCTGTATTTCTCCGGTGAATAGAGACTAATTGTTGTACCTTGGATGGCCGCTTGCAAACTTTTAAGACACCAGGCACTAAGTATTGGCTTCATTCTTAAAAAAAAAAAGTTGTCAGAGAGTCAGTTATGACTTACAGCAGCCCCATGTGCATCAGAGTAGAGCCGTGCTCTATAGGGTTTTCACGGCTGTGACATTTTGGAAGCAGATTGCTAGGCCTTTTTTCCAAGGCACCTCTGGGTAGGTTCAAACTGCCAACCTTTTGGTTAGTAGCCAAGTGCTTAAACGTTTGCACCACCTGGACGCTCCTTTATTCCTGTCGTTGTTGTTGTTAGGTGCTGTTGAGTTGGTTCCAACTCACAGCGACACTATGTACTACAGAAGGAAAGAATGCCCAGTCCTTCCTTCGTCATCCTCACAATCATTGTTATGATTGAGCCCCTTGTTGCAGCCAATGTGTCAGTCCATCTCGTTGAGAGTCTTCCTCTTTTTTGCTGATCTTCTACTTTACCAAGTAAGATGTCCTTCTCCAGGGACTGATCCCTCCTGATAACATGTCCAAAGGATGTGAGATGAAGTCTCACCATCCTCACTTCTAAGGAGCATCTTGGCTGTACTTCTTCCAAAAAAGATTTGTTTGTTCTTTTGGCACTCCACAGAACATTCAATATTCTTCACCAACACCACAATTCAAAGGCATCAATTCTTCTTTGGTCTTCCTTATTCATTGTCCAGCTTTCCCATGCTATAAGGTGACTGAAAACACCATGGCTTGGGTCAGGCGGACCTTAGTCTTCAGGATGACATCTTTAAAGAGGTCTTTTGCAGCAGACTTGGCCGATGCAATGAGTCTTGATTTCTTGACTGCTGCTTCCATGGGCATTGGTTGTGAATCCAAGTAAAACAAAATCCTTGACAACATTAATTTTTTCTCTGTTTATCATAATGTTGCTTATTGGTCCAGTTGTGAGGATTTTTGTTTTCTTTATGTTGAGGTGTAATCCATACTGAAGGCTGTGGTCTTTTATCTTCATTAGTAAGTGCTTCAAGTCCTCTTGACTTTCAGCAAGCAAGGTTGTGTCATCTGCATATCACAGATTGTTAATGAGTCTTCCTCCAATTCTGATGCCCCACTCTTCTTCTTATAGTCCAGCTTCTTGGATTATTTGCTCAGCATACAAATTGAATAAATATGGTGAAAAGATACAACCTGGACACACACCTTTCCTGGCTTTAAACCACGCAGTATCCCCTTGTTCTGTTTGAATAACTGCCTCTTGATCTATGTACAGGCTCCTCATGAGCACAATTCAGTGTTCTGGGATTCCCATTCTTCGCAATGTTATCCATAATTTGTTGTGATCCACACAATTGAATGCCTTAGCATAGTTAATAAAACACAGGGAAACCTCTTTCTGGTATTCTCTGGGTTCAGCCAGGATCCATCTGACATCAGCGATAATATTTCTCCTTCCACATTCTCTTCTGAATCTGGCTTGAATTTCTGGCACTTCTCTGTCCATGTACTGCTGCAGCTGCTTTTGAATTATCTTCAGCAAAATTTTACTTGCATGTGATGTTATTGACGTTGTTCAATAATTTCTGCATTCTGTTGGATCACCTTTCTTGGGAATAAGTATGGATCTATTCCAGTCCGTTGGCCTGGTAACTGTCTTACAAATTTCTTGGCATAGACAAGTGAGCACTTCCAGTGCTGCATCTGTTTGTTGAAACATCTCAATTAGTATTCTGTCAATTCCTGGAGCCTTGTTTTTTGCCAATGCCTTCAGTGCAGCTTGGACCTCTTCCTTCAGTACCATCGGTTCCTGATCATATGCTATTTCTTGAAATGGTTGAATGTCAACCAACTCTTTTTTATATAGTGCCTCTGTGTATTCCTTTCAACTTCTTTTGATGCTTCCTGTGTCTTTTAATATTTTCCCTATAGAACCCTTCGATATTGCAACTCGAGGCTTGAACTTTTTCTTCGGTTCTTTTAGCTTGAGAAATGCCAAGCATATTCTTCCTTTTTGGTTTTCTAACTTCAGGTCTTTGCACATGTCATTATAATAATACTTTACTTTGTCTTCTGGAGCTGCCCTTTGAAATCTTCTGTTCAGCTTTTACTTCATAAATTTTTTCATTTGCTTTAGCTACTAGACATTCAAGAACAAGTTTCAGAGTCTCTTCTGACATCCATTTTGGCCTTTTCTTTCTTTCCTGTCTTTTTAATGACCTCTTGCTTTCTTCATGAATGATGTCCCTGAATAACTCGTCTGGTCTTCAGTTATTAGTGCTCAACCCGTCAAGTCTATTCTTGAGATGGTCTCCAAATTCAGGTGGGATATACTCAAGGTCATACTTTCGTTCTCTTGGACCTGTTCTAATTTTCTTCTACTTCAACTTCAACTTGCATATGAGCAATTGATGGTCTGTTCTGTGGTTGGCCCCTGCCTTGTTCTGACTGATGATATCAAGCTTTTCCATTGTCTCTTTCCACAGATGTAGTTGATTTGATTCCTTTGTATTCCATCTGGCAAGGTCCACATGTATAGTCACCATTTATGTTGTTGAAAAAAGGTATTTGCAATGAAGATGTTGTTGGCCTTGTAAAATTCTGTCATAGGATCTCCGGCATTGTTTCTATCATCAAGGCCATATTTTCCAGCTACAAATTCTTCTTCTTTGTTTCCAACTTTTGCATTCCAATCACCAGTAATTATCAATGTATTCTGATTGCATGTTCAATCAATTTCAGGCTGCAGAAGTTGGTAAAAATCTTCGATTTCTTCATTTTTGGCCCTAGTGGTTGGTGGGTAAATTTAAATAATAGTCATATTAACTGGTCTTCCTTGTAGGCGTATGGATACTATCCTATCACTGACAGCATTGTACTGCAGGATAGATCTTGAAATGTTCTTTTTGGTGAGGAATGCAACGCCATACCTCTTCAAGTTGTCATTCCCAGCATAGTAGACCATATGACTGTCCGATTCAAAATGGCCAAAACCAGTCCATTTCGGCTCACTAATGCCTAGGATATTGATGTTTATGTGTTCCATTTCATTTTTTACGATTTCCAATTTTCCTAGATTCATACTTTGTACAATTCCAAGTTCCTTTTATTAATGGATATTTGCATCTGTTTTTTCTCATTTTGAGTAGTGCCACATCAGCGAATGAAGGTCCTGAAAGCTTGACTCCATCCACGTTATTAAGGTAGACTCTCCTTTGAGGAGGCAGTTCTTCCCCAGTAGCTTTTTGAGTGCCTTCCAACCTGAGGGGCTCGTCTTCCAGCACTAAAAAAAAAACCCCACTATATCAGACAATGTTCCACTGGTATTCATAAGGTTTTCACTGGCTAATGCTTTTCAGCAGTAGACCACTAGGCCCTTCTTCCTAGTCTATCTTAATCTGGAAGTTCTGCTGAAACCTGTCTGCCATGGGTGACCCTGCCAATATTTGAATACAGATGGCATAGCTTCCAGCATCACAGCAACACGCAAGCTCCCACAGTACGACAAAATGACAGACGTGTGGGGGACTTTATTCTAGGATCCGCAGGAAGGTAAAATGTCTGCCAACACCTCTAGGCCAACACACTCTTAGGTTGGAATCCTGCAGAGAAGAACTTCTCTTCCCCAGTGTAGCCCGCCAAGATTCCTGGGCTGGCTCTCATTGACCTTGTTTAGAACCCATGCTAACCTCAGAATAAATCGCTGAAGACAGAGGATGCAGGGGTCTGTTTGGCCAGGGTTGAGTCATTTGCCTACCCCTAGAACGGGATGATAAAGTCAGCTCTTCCCAAAGCATGTGCACCCAAAGTCAGGTAGATGCTCCTACCAAGAAAGGAGTGAATAGATGCTGGGTAGCAAAACATCAGAGGTTCCAAAAGTTTATAAAAACACACAGAAGGTTTTACTATTGGGAGCTTATAGGAAACAGATAGCACATTCAAAAGGATGATTGAAGAAAGTTCAACCAGGGGGCTATTTACATAAGTATGGAGAGTGTTGAGGGAAATCAACAAGGTATTTTTAATCACCCAGGGACTAGCAACAGTGGAGAGCCAACACTGCCCCTGGCCTCAAGGCAGAGCTGTGGTTGTAGGAGATGGCCTTCCAACAGGCGCCGTGGCGTTTTGTAAAGCAACACAGCCATTACCAACGCATGGCCTCATAAAGACTGGGAGTGGGTGGACTAAATACCTTGACTTCTTTCTATTTCCAAGTGCCATTCTCTTACTTGTGTCTCCCATTGGACAAACTCAACTGGAAGACAGAGGCCAAGGAAGTCTAATTGATGAAATTCACAGGTAAGCCTCCTGGGACACAGAGCTGAGTAAATTAGGGTAGAGAACGGAGGGCAAATAGAGAACATATTGTCGTTGTTGCATGCCATCAAGTCAATTCCGACTCAGAGCGACCCTATAGGACAAAATAGAATGGCCCCATAGAGTTTTCAAGGCTGAAATCTAAGGAAGCAGACTGCCACACCTTTCTCTGGTGGAGCAGCTGGGGGGTAAGAACCACACTTAATCACAGTGCCGCCAGGGCATATAGTATATAACACACACACACACATATATATATGCATATAGGCTTTCAAGTTATACAAACCTTAGACAAGTTACTTAACCTCTCTGCAATTAGTTTCCTAGTCTGTAAATGGGAATGATAATAGGAACTACTTGTTGTGTGAGAATTCAAGAGGATAAAGTGCGTGGCAGAGTGCCTGGCACAAGTAAACAGTATATTCACATAACAATGTAAATTATGGTTGTTAAGGTGCTCTTTTAGTTTTTTTGTAAGGCTAAGATGCTGTAACAAATAGACCCAAATATACAATGACTCAAATGCAACTCATTTATTTATTGTTTACCTAACAGTCTGGAGTGGGTGTCGGGTTGATGGATGGCTCCCCTCTTTCTGGGGATTTGGAAATTCAGGCTTCTTCTTACCTTGTGGCTCTACCGTCTCCTACAGTCCCCAGCCAGTGAAAAGAAAAAGAGGGAATGGAGGAGGCACTACTGCTTCTCAAAGGCTTTGCTCTGGAAGTGGCACACATCACTTTCTCTCACATTCCAGGGAAAACAGAAACCATTCCAATACCTTAAGGAAGGAATTCAATACAAGAGATTGGATACAAAAGTATTAAAAGGGCTGGAGGAGCAAAACACAGAAGTTGAGGTTACCCAGAGATTTCTAATTGATGGAAACCAATGCCGCCCTTAAGCTGGAGGAGCAAAAGGGAAAATGGTGCTCTCCAGAGCCTGTGTTCATTGCAGGCAGAGCACCTGCTTTCTGCTGCCACTGGGACCACCACCACCACTGCACTGGAGGAAGCTAGGAGCTCACACTCTTGCTAATGCGGCAGTCAGGAAATCTGAAGTCACTTGTTGTTGTTGTTGCAGTCACTGCCAGAGCTAGAATTCCTGAGCACCACATTGCTGAGGCTGCTGGAGTGCCCGCTGCCCACCATCACCACGGGAACAGAAAGGAAGGAGTCTGTACCCACCTTACTGTTTTTGCTGCTGCAGCTGCTGCTACTTCTACCACTGTTGGAAAAAGGAAAAAGGCTTCCCTCGTTTCTTCCTCCCAAACTCCCATCCATGCCATTCATTAGTAAAACCGAATGGAAAAACTAGTTGGTAAAAGAATCTGAGAAATGTAGTTTGCAGGCTTCCAGGCCCTTGCAATACAGAGGAGAGGATAGTAGAGTGGGGGTAGAATTGAGAAGGAACAAACAAGTGACTGATACAGTAAATTCAGAGGACTGAAGGCTGTAGTTCCAGCCACCTTCCTGCAGTGTTTGCTGAGAGATGCCACTTCAGAACTAGTTCAAGAACCTCTCTACCCCCACCACTAGATTTCCATAAAGAGGGCTGGGGCTGGAGTGCTGTGATTGTAAAGGAAGGTAGACTGTCTTCACTCCTCATTCCTTGTAGGTGTACTTAGATGATTCCCTTCCCTAAAGCACTAGATGGGGGAGTACCCAAAAGAATTGACTGATAAAGTTTTGGGATATCCTCATAAAGAGGAGTCTGACTCTTATTTCCCAGGTGTATTGATCTTCCCTCAGTACTGCAGTAGCAGGGGTGGGATGAGGTGGAAAAAGGCCTTGAGGAGAGAGGATATGGTAGTAATATGGAAGGTAAGAACTATGTCCTCGAATTGTCAATTCCTGAGTTACAGAAGAGAGATCCTATAGCTCAGTGCTGACCGATAGAACCTTCTGTGATGATGGAAATGTTCTCTATCCATGTAGTCTAATACAGTAGCCACTAGTCACTTGTGGAGCACTGGTAATGCAGTGGTTAAGAGCTACAGCTGCAAACCAAAAGGTCAGCAGTTTGAATCCACCAGGCGCTCCTTGGAAACTCTATGGGGCCATTCTACTTTGTCCTATAGAGTCTCTATGAGTCAGAATTGACTCGACAGCAGTGGGTTTGGTTTTGGTTTTTATAGGGCCACCAATAACACGTGAGGGTCGTGCTTCATAGTTCAATCATATATACAAGATTAATGGGCACACCAGCCCCAAAGCAAAGACAAGAAGGCAGGAAGGGACAGGAAAACTGGTCAAATGGAAAAAGGGAAACTGGGGTGGAGAAGGTGGGGGAGTGATGACATATTGCGGGGTTGGCAACCAATGTCAAAAACAATTTGTGTATTAACTGTTTAATGATAAACTAATTTGCTCTGTAAACTTTCACCTAAATCACAAAAATTATGGGCTCAAGATTGAGGTAGGGATGGACGGAAGGGCCACAGGAGTCACCGCCCTTGACTCAAATGTCAGCCTCCTTATTGACCTCCCTCTCCTGTCTGCCATTGCCAATCCCTGGAACAGTCCCTTCTTTCACCCTGGCTCTGGGTTACTCGGCCACTCAGCCCATTGCTTGCCCCTTCCTCTGGCCACTTACACACACACACACACACACACACACACACATATCCTGGCATTTCTGGTGAGCCCTTAAGACCTCCAAGCCTCTTTGAGAATACAGGAACAGGAAAAGACAAAGGCATTCAGGGACCTACTCAGCCATTAAAGAAGTGAGCTACCCTGGAAGCCCCACACCCTGAGGCTGCACTTGTGGAAAATATCTGGCTCAAGCTGGGCTAATCAGATGATGTCTTCTGGGAATATGGAATTTTGAATGGAGAGGCATGTAAATCTCAGTGCTGTTACAGCAAAATCACACCGATAGCATCACTCTGGGAAGAAAGTCCTACCATCTCTTGCTGTGGGGGGTTCTCAGCCTGCCCTTCTGCCAACGATTTCTTGGTTGTTCACCCCTTTCTTTGAGTCCGTGAGATACTTCATGACGCTTCTAAAGTGTCATCCCCCCATCCTCTTTTTTCTCCCCAGCCCCTTGCCCTTTTTTTCCCCTTAAGTTAGCCAGAGCTGGTTTCTATGGCTTGCTGCCAAATGGCTCTTAACTAACAGAGGCCATTCAAGGACATTCAGGAGGTACAGTGAGAGGCACATGCCAGCAGAGGGGGCTGTGGGGTCACTGTGAAGGGGCCTTTGAGTGACCCCAGCCCCACCCCTGCAAAGGTTGTGAAGGCCTTTGAAGGGAAGATTCCAGGCAGTTGGGGGGGGAGGGGGAAGGCTCTTCTTTACAGTATTTTATTTTAACAAGGGCAGGGACAGTGTGCAAGGAGATGGTGCGATGAAGAGTAGGCCTTCTTTTCAATCACAGCTACAACAGACACCTTACTCACTTGTGGCCTTGGGCAAGTCTTACCTAACTTCTCTGGTTTGCTCATTTGCAAAACCGGGCTAAAATCAAAAGAGACCAAGCCCGTTGCCGTTGAGTCGAGTTCAACTCATAACAACCCCATGTGTTACAGAGTAGAACCACTCCACAGAGTTCTCTTGGTTGTAATCTTTATAGAAGCAGATCACCTAGCCTTTCTTCTGAGGTGCGTCTGGATGGGTTTGAACTGCCAAACTTTAGGTTAGAAGATTGCAAACCATTTGGGCCACCCAACCAAAGCCAAAAAACCCGTTGGCCGTTGAGTTCATCCCAACTCATAGCAACCCTATACTGGGATAAGACGAGAAGTATCTGGGGCACCTGGGTGCTGGCTGGAAAGGTGCCTGCGCATTGAGGTACTGGGGAGGGGAACTGTGCAGGTAGACAGCTGATGAAAAGGGAAGACTTAAGATTATTCTCCTCTTCCTGGTGGATAACAGGTGATAAGACTGAATTCTGGGGTCAGTTTCCACTCCATGTTCCAGCGCCTGCTCTTGAGTAGGCACATAGGAAGGGAAGGAACGGGGCTCAGAACAAGCCTGATTCAAATCCCAACTCTGCCTTGCTTTCCCTGCAAAGACTTCACTTTGCTAACACTTGTTTTCCTCCTCTCTGAAGCAGGATTAATAATGGTCCTGGCTCAAAGAATTTCTTGTCAGCATTAAATGAGGTAATGCATGAAAAAAGGCATGGCTGGTATCAGGCACATAGTAGGGGCTCAACAATAGAAGCTGCTTCCCAGTGTCTACAGTTAAGCTCTAGCTCCCTGATGAGACTAGATGGCAACCTGGGGCACTGTGGTCTGACTGGGACTGATGCCTCACACAGCCCCCCTTATTTGGAGACAGAGCCCGGTTGTTACTTTGGGAGTCTAGCCCTATTGAGTGGGGCTGGAGAGCGGGGAGCTAGAACGTGGAGAGGTAGCCTGGGGGCAGGGTGGGGTGGGGCTGGAAGTGACCTGAAGAGTATCTTCGGTGTTTCTGATACTTGCTCAAAATCGGAAATTTTCGGGGTGGCTCCTAGGAATCTGCACTTTGTGAACACTGAAGTTAGAGAACTCCTGACTCATCCATCTTATTTATCGTAAGTTCAGGGAAACAGGTGACCCAAAGCAGGTTAGTGAATGAGCTTGGGTGAGGCCTGTGGTGTGAGGTGAGCTTTGGGTGGTGAAGGACGGGCCCCCAGGATAAAACAAATGGGAAAGGGTGAGGACACAGGGTTTGGCTGAATCAGGGAATGTCTTTCCTGTGGAAAAAGAACAGTAGCAGCAGCAACAACGCCATCCTTCCATAATCTGAGTGGTGAAAGGAGCAGTTGTAGGTGGGGAGAGACCTCTAAATAGACCCAGTTCTCCTCCCCCTTCCCTCACAGCGGCTAAACTGGGCTGCTAAGCTGGTGTGCACCCTTAAGACTGTGCCAGTGGATAAAATATTGACATACTAACAGGTTAGTTGGCACATGGTAAATCGTAACTGCAATAAATAGTAAAATTAATCATTTATAAATATGAATTATAATATAAACTCATTACTTCAGAAGATACCGTCATTGATAAACGGGCCTCCTAAAATAGCTCCTTCTGAGAAACTTTAGTAGCACTGTCTGCTCATTCGCCCACGTCACGGCAGACAACGCACACTGCCCCGTTCATCCTTTATGAAGCGCTCTGCTTTAGGGGAATCATCAGGTTCTCTTTGTTCTCCAATTACTCACTTGCTAGTGCTTCTAAATAGGTTAGCCTTTATCGTGATTTTGTTGTTGGTACACTGTAATAGTTGTATAAATAGTAAGTGTTCAAGGTTTTGTTTTCTTTAAAAATCCAAAACATATAAAGTTTTAAAAAATAAACACCCAAGATAAAGAGACAATTATGTTTGGATAAGTGTTCTTTTTAACCATCATAAGTAAAAATCTTCTGAATTTTGGGGAAAAAATTTAAAAAAGATGTTAGTAAAGAATGGCAGCCGTTGATACTATGTAAAATCATAACAGCCTGGAAAAACCTTTGACACTATAGAAAATAAGTTCAAAATGAAAAAAAAAATTGAATTTTGGGAATAAAAACAGATTTATTATTTTAACAAAATTATGCATAGATTATTATTGCTTAGAGGAGGATGTGGAATGAAGGGTATCATTCCTGATGTCAGATGGACCTTGGCTGAAAGCAGAGAGTACCGGAAAGATGTTTACTTGTGTTTTGTAACTATACACATTTATTCAACTGTGTGGATCATAACAAATTATGGATAACATTGGGAAGAATGGGAATTCCAGAACACTTAATTGTGCTGATGAGGAACTTGAACATAGATCAAGAGGCAGTTTTTTGAATAGAGCAAGGGGATACTGCGTGGCTTAAAGTCAGGAAAGGTATGCATTAGTACTGTATCCTTTCACTGTACTTATTCAATCTGTATGCTGAGCAAATAATTCGAGAAGCTGGACTATATGAGGAAGAACGGGGCATCAGGATCAGAGGAAGACTCATCAACAACCTGCAATACGCAGATGACACAACCTCGCTTGCTGCCAAGTGAAGAGGACTTGAAGCACTTTCTGATGAAGATCAAAGACCACAGCCTTCAGTATGGATTACACCTCAACATAAAGAAAACAAAAATCCTCACAACTGGACCAATAAAAAACATTATGATAAAGAGAGAAAAGATCGAATTTGTCAAGGATTTCGTTTTCCTTGGATCCACAATCAAAGCCCATAGAAGAAGCAGTCAAGAAATCAAATGACATATTTATTGCAGTGGGCAAGTCTGCTGCAAAACACTTCTTTAAAGTGTTAGGAAGCAAAGATGTCACTTTCAGGACTTAAGTGCACCTGACCCAAACCATGGTATTTTCAACCGCCTCATATTCACGTGAAAGGTGAACAATGAATAACGAAGACCAAAGAAGAATTGATGCCTTTGAATTACGGCATTGGCAAGAATATTGAATATATGATGGATGGCCAGAAGAACGAAAAGATCTGTCTTGGAAGGAGTACAGCCAGAATGTTCCTTAGAAGCAAGGTTGGTGATGCTTTGTTTCACATACTTTGGACATGTTATCAGGAAGGACCAGTCCCTGGTGAAGGACATGATGCTTGGTAAAGTAGAGGGTCAGCGTAAAGAGGAAGACCCTCAACAAGATGGATTGACACAGTGGCTGCAACAAGGGGTCAAGCATAACAATGATTGTGAGGATGGCAAAGGGCCAGGCAGTGTTTCATTCTGTTGTACATGGGGTCCCCATAAGTCGGACCCAACATGATGGCACCTAACAACAATAGCAACAGTGAAGTAAATGTGAGATCCAAAGGTGCTTACAAGTTACTATAGCACCTTGTGCTCATCTTGTGTGGCACTTGTGCTATTCGGAATGGCAACAATGATACAGATTAAGGAATTTATTATATGTATTAGTTAGACCTTATGTAATTGTGGGGATTCGTTTAGGGCACAGTGGAGCCAGCTCATCTCTGCTCCTCAAAGCCTGGGGCCTCAGCTGGGGAAACTTGAGAGCTGAGGGTGGAAATCATTGGGAGGCATCTTCACTCACATGTCCAGTGCTTGATGCTGATGTCGGCCAAACCTCACCCGAGGCTGTTGAGGTACGGACATGTGTTTGAGATTTGGCCAGTGGAATGTGAGTGGAATTGTTGTGTATCTCTTCCAGGCCTGGCCCATACAAACCTCCCCTGCGTGATCCTTTTTCTTCTCCATCAATCGGCTGAAAGGAGAGGGCTTCGAGGACCTAGAAGAGAGTGAAACTTAAGGTGGGAGAAGCCTGGGTCTCTGAATCACTGTATGGAGCAAAGTCCTCACCAACCTGCATCAGGCAGTGACATGAATAATCTTCTATTTAAGTTAAGCCATAGAAATTTTGGAGTTTTTTATTATAGCAGGTAATGTGAATTTCCTTAACTAATAACCATCCTGGTTTATTTAAGTTACACATGACCAGAGATTTTGACTTGGTGTGAGATCTGGAGCTGTAAACATTCATGGTGATTCTTTTCACCATTACAACTGTTTTTGGGTGTGTGAGGGAGAGGGAGGTGAAAAGAATGATTCCTAGGCAGCTGCCATGAGCTGTTCGGTGGATGGTGGTGCCATTTACTGATGAGCCCTTTTTATAGTCACTATGTCAGGGGTTGATTTTGAATGTGTTTGACGGAATTTTGGTTATCGTGATGGTTAAGATTGTGTGTCAACTTGGTTGGGCCATGATTCTCAGTGTTTTGGTAGTCGTGTGATGTTGTGGTCACTTCCTTGTTGAGATTTGATATGTGATCACTCCCGTAATGGGATCTGCTGTGAGTAACCAATCGGTTGAAGGGGACTTTCTTTGGGCATGTAGCCTGTATCGAGTGTGGGTAGATGTTCTGGCAGGGGCTTGGGGGCTTTTGCTCATTCTGGATCCTGCAGCTGCCTCCTGTTCGTCTGACCTCGGGTTCTTGGGACTTCAGCTAGCAGCTTACCTGCAGTCTTGCCTGCTGATCTTTGGATTAGTAGATTTTCACAGCCTGTGACCAACAGCCTTATTCCCCGACCTGTGGATCTTGGGTTTGCCAGCCTCTGTGGCTACGTGAATCAGGAGAAGCCTCAATTCTGATCCACAGACTTGGGATGTTACAGCATCTACAAGAGTGAGCCATTCACTTGATGTAAATCTCTCTCTCTAGTATTTATACACTTTACTGGTTTTGCTTTTCTAGAGGACCCAGCCTAAGACAGTTATCTCACATGGCTTTTTCTGACTAATGGTTACAACTCAAGAGGTCATTCTATTGACATTTCATTAAGAAAAAAGATGAACTCCATTGTCTTTCTATCACCAGATTTACAAACCACTCACATCTGGATTCACCTGCCTGCACCCATGATAATGGAGAAGTATTCCCCTCCTATCTAAAGCATGTCTCTTCTGTGTTTGTTCTCAAATTCTTCCTTCCCAAAGATTTCGTTCTTGTTATCTTCTCTCTTCATCATTAATCTTTCTCTACTAAATCATTACC
Organism: Elephas maximus indicus; assembly: GCF_024166365.1. Lineage (NCBI taxonomy): Eukaryota > Metazoa > Chordata > Mammalia > Proboscidea > Elephantidae > Elephas > Elephas maximus. The sequence continues at coordinate 81,352,301 of NC_064821.1, forward strand.
GTTAGCACATAAACATGCTCTGGTATGCCTCATTTCAAAAAATAAAACAAAACCGTCACCCCCAGTTCCTATATCTCCATCTAGCCATCAACCCATTTCTCGGCTTCCCTTATAGCAAAACTTTTAGAATGAGTCTTCATGTTTGATGTCTCAATTTCCTCACCACCTATTCACTTTTCACTCCACTCCAATTTGGCTCTGTCCTCACACTCCATTAAAACTTCTCTTGTCCAGTATGCAAATGTCCTCCACTTTACCAAACCCAATAACAATTTTCTATTCTTGTTCCTTTTAATCCCCTCCACAGCATTCAACTCCTCCTTTGTTCATTTGGCTTCTATACTACATCTTTTCTAACCCACTGGCCACAGCTTGGATCCTTTTGTAGACTCTCCATCTGGATATGTAATAGACTTCTCAAATTGAACAAGTCCACATTAGAACTCTTATGAACCCCTCTAAATCCGTTCTTCCTACAGGCATCCACATATCAACAAACAGCACCACTGTCCATTCAACAGCTCATGACAGTCACCTAGGAATCATTCTTTTCACCTCCCTCTCCCTCACACATCCAAAAGCTAATTAATCAACAAATCATATCAAGTATAGCTTTAAATCATATATAGGCAGTCCCCAGCTTGCGACATATTCGAGTTATGATGATTGCACTTATGACCATCTTTTTTTTTTTTTTTTTACATCTTATGGTTACTAATATGTAATACACACAATGTTAAAATATATCTATCAGTTTATATGTAATGTTTCTGACCCCCAAAACAAATAAAGATACTGATAATAAAAGTCAATAATAATGAAAACTGAAAAAAAAAAAAGGTATCTGATTTACATCAGAACCAACTTACAATGAAGTCATCAGAATGGAATCCGGTTGTAAGTCAGTGACTACTTGTGTATTAGAATCAATCAATTTCTCTCCATTTCTGTTTTCACCACTCTAGCTCAAACCACCATCATCTTTTGCCTGGATGACTGCAATAGTCTTGGAATTGGGTTGTCCTCCTCTACTTTTGTTCCTATATAGTCTATTCTCCACACAAACCAGGGTGATATTTTAAAAGCAAAAATCCTCCTTTCAGTTCCTCAAATATACCAAGTTCTTTCATACCCCAGGGCCTTTGCACTTGTGTTCCCATTTTCCTGGGGTACTCTTCTCCCTGCTCATTACATGGTTGAACATTTCTTATCCTTCAGGTCCAAACCTATACGTTACCCTCTCAGAGAGCACTTATCAGCCTGTCTAAACTAGGTTTTCCCTCTCTACTATGCTCTATCATAACATTGTTTATTTTTTAATAAGACTTATAATTATATTTTTGTTTACTTGTTTACATCATTAAATTGTTAATCTTCCTGAGACCATAGTCTCCATAAAGATAGGTTTACAGAGTCTGTTTCTACTTTTTTAACCACTTGCATTTAGCCTAGTGATCGGAACATAGTAAGCACGAAAAAAATTTTTTTGCTGAATAAATGAATGGATGCCGTACAAGCTTCTCCCACTTGCAGTATTGCTTCAGCTGTCTCTACTACCTCCACCTCAACCTGCAGATTCCCTACCTAGGCTGCTTAGAGGGAAGGACAGATCTAAATGACAGGCCCATGTCACAGGGATTTGAAATGAGGTTAAGAATGATAAATATCAGGCCCAGGAGCAGCTGCTCCTTTTCCTCTGCCGCTATCGGACCATCCAGTTGCCACCTAGTTGGCTTAGACTCATGGCGACCCCGTGTGTGTGAAAGCAGAATCGTGCTCTGTAGGGTTTTCAATGGCTGGTTTTTGGAAGTAGATTGCCAGAACTTTCTTCTGAGGTGAAAGTCTAGCACATTAACATTTGCACCACCCAGGGAATCCTGCCCTTATTAGAGACATGGCTAACGATTATAACACCCCTTACCCCTTGTCTACCCAGCACTACCCAGAGCCAAGCCTGCTTAATCGAGGTTGGCACATGAGATGAAATCTGTTTGCCCTCCCTAACTGTAACCAGCTCTGGTGAGAAAATGAGGCCTGTCCACTTGGCCCTCACTCAGGATCCGGTTAATCGGTAACGGGGTTTGGGGTTTTCCTGGCATGTTCCCGTTTTCTGTGAATAACTGCGGGTCTGAGGCATGATGGCCCTGTGCCATGAACGGGGCGAGGGGGTGTGGGTATTGCCCACTCTGTCTCCGGCGAGCAGAGGGCTGCACCTTCTATTGGGGACCCCGTTGGGGAGTGCAGGGTAGCTGGGAAAGGCTCCGTGGGAGGTTCTGAGGGAAGAGCACAGGACGGAGTCCTGGGCAGAGCTCTGCTGGTCTCCCTGTGTGGTCGTGGGTGAGGCCGGCTCAGAGCTGCCAGAGTTACATCTCCAGCCCGGGCCTCAAAGTCCAGACTTGGATATACGACATCTGAGAGGCATCTGTTCACTTCTCACCACCCACACCAGTTTGCTTCCCTCCCCAAGGCCCTCACCATGTCTCCATCACTTGCCTGGACCACAACTGTGACCTCTTTACTGGGCCTCCCACTGCTGCCCTGAACCCTGTGTGTTCTCCACACAGAAGCCCAAGGGAGACTTTAAAAACATAAGTCAGAGTAGGCCACAATTTTGCTCAGAATCCTCCAATAATTTCGCAGCCCACACCAAGGTCAAAGCCCTAACAATGGCTGTAAGCCCGGCTCCAGGCCCCGACCCTCACCTCTGACCTCATTTCGTGTTACTTACCCATCATTCACTCTGTTCACACTGGCTGCCTTGCTATTCCTTGAAGATAGCAGATGCAATCTTATCTCAGGGCCTTTATCCTACTGTCTGCCCAGATGCCCTTCTCCCAGATATCCACATGGCTCTACATATCCACACAATTCGCTCCGTCGTCTCCTTGGTCACATCAGTGATGCCTTCTCTGACAGACCTATTTGAAATTATAAGTCCTCCTCCAGCCCCAGCGTGCCCTATCCCCCCTGAAGGGTCTTCTCCCTGAGGAGAGAGACAGTCATCGGGTTGTAGGTTGAATGTATTGGACTCTTTCCATCATGGAGGAGTCGGAGCTATGTTCTCACTGGAGTAGATACATATTCTAGATTCAGCTTTGCCTTCCTATCTGTACTACCATCCGTGAACTTATTCACTATCACGAGAGTTTGAGCAGATTGCTTCTAATCTAGGAACTCATTTCACAGCAAAAGAAGTATATAACAACGGGCTCATGCCCATGGGATTCCCTGAGGGTTTGTTTGTTTGTTTGTTTTGTATATCTCCATCATCCAAAGCAGCTGGCCGATAGAATGGTGGAATGACCTACCAAAGAATCAGTTATAGAGTCAGTTTTGAGATAACATCCTGAGAGAATAATGTTCTGTCTTATGTTGTTGTTGTTGTCATTAGGTGCCGTTGAGTCTGTTCCGACTCAAAGCGACCCTATGCACCACAGAACGAAACACCGCCCGGTCGTGCGCCATCCTCACAGTTGCTGTTATGCTTGAGCTCATTGTTGCAGCCGCTGTGTCAATCCACCTCGTTGAGTGTCTTTCTCTTTTCCACTGACCCTGCACTCTGCCCAGCATGACGTCCTTCTCCAGGGACTGATCCCTCCTGACAACATGTCCAAAGTATGTAACACGCAGTCTCGCCATCCTTGCTTCTAAGGAGCATTCTGGCTGCACTTCCTCCAAGACAGATTTGTTCGTTCTTTTGGCAGTCCATGGTATATTCAATATTCTTTGCCAACGCTGTAATTCAAAGGCATCAATTCTTCTTTGGTCTTCCTTATTCATTGTCCAGTTTTCACATGCATATGATGCAATTGAAAATACCATGGCTTGGGTCAGGCGCACCTTAGTCTTCAGGATGACATCTTTGCTCTTCAACACTTTCAAGAGGTCCTTTGCAGCAGACTTACCCAATGCAATGAGTCTTTTGATTTCTTGACTGCTGCTTCCGTGGGTGTTGATTGTGGATCCAAGTAAAATGAAATCCTTGACAACTTCAATCTTTTCTCTGTTTATCGTGATGTTGCTCATTGGTCCAGTTGTGAGGATTTTTGTTCTCTTTATGTTGAGGTGTAATCCATTCTGAAGGCTGTGGTCTTTGATCTTCATTAGTAAGTGCTTCAAGTCCTCTTCACTTTCTTATAATGTGTGGTAAATGCTGTGAATTGGTGATCAGCATATGGTGCTGTTTATCCTATGACCAGGATACACGGGATTAGGAATCGAGTGATGGAAGTGGGTGTCAGGAATTGAATTGTGTTCCCCCAAAATATGTGTCAACTTGGCTAGGCCATGATTCCCAGTATTGTGTGGTTAATGTAATTATCCTATATGTTGTAAATCCCAGCCTCTCTGCCTGGGGTTATGATCCTATTTGGGAGAGAACACTCTGTTACGTTAATAAAGCAGGATTAGAGGCAGTTAATAAGACAGAACACAATCTACAGGATTAGGTTGTATCTTGAATCGATCTCTTTTGAGATATAAAAGAGAGAATTGAGCAGAGAAGAGAAGGACCTATTATTACCAAGCAAGAAATGCCAGGAGCAGAGTACGTCCTTTGGACCCCAGGGTCCCTACACTGAGAAGCTCCTAAATCAGGGGAAGATTGATGAAAAGGACTTTCCTCCAGAGCTGACAGAGAGAGAAGGCCTTCCCTGGAGCTGGCACCCTGAATTCAGACTTGTAGCCTCCTAGAGTGGGAGAGAATAAATTTTTGTTTGTTAAAGCCATCCACTTGTGATATTTCTGTTATAGCAGGACTAGATGACCAAGACAGTGGAAATGGCTCTTTATTACACCTAATAACCCACTTGAAGATTTTTTTTGCTTCTCATCCCAGAAACTTTAAAGCTTTGCTGGTTTGGAGGTCTTGGTTCCCAAGGAAGAAATGCTTCAACCAAGGGACACAATGATGTTTCCATTAAATTGGAAGTTGAAACTGCCATCTGGCTGATTTGGGTTCCTCAACCCATTAAATCAACATACAAAAAAGGGGGCTATTCTGGCTAGCGTGATTGCTCCTGATTATCCAGGGGAAGTTGGAATGCCGCTTCACGAAGGGGCAGAGAGGACTGTGCCTAGAATCCAAGGAATTCTCTGGGGTGCCTCTTAGTACTTCTACATCCAACAGTAAAGTTAATGGAAAACTAACGAAATAAAAGCGGGACTACTGAGGATTTGGCTGAGGTCCTTGCTGAAAGCAAAGGAAACATGAAATGGGTAGTGGAAGAAGGAAGTTATATATATTAAAATATATATCTCCATCCCTGGTATCAGTTAAAGAAACAAGGACTGTAGCAGTTAGGAATATTTTCTGCCTTGCTCATTATGACTATATATATAGTTAATATGTAATGTTCTTGTATTAACTTTTTTTTTCTTTTTTCTCTTTCTCCCACTTATAATGTTATGCAACCTTTTTTTGGAAGTTAATTTACAGTTTATTCTTTAGGTAACCGAATACTCATTTGGGATTATGACCAAATTTGAGGAGTAAATAATGTATCTTAGAAATAGATTGGTTCATTTTCCTCATCTGTAAAATGAAAAAAATAATATAAACTTTAAGAGAGACTCGGTTTTATATATTAAAAAACAAAACAAAAAACCAAATTCCATAAAGATTATAGCCATTCCGACTCACAGCGACCGTATAGGACACAGTAGGACAGAGTAGAACTGCCTCGTAGGGTTTCCAAGGAGCGGCTGGTGTTACTGAACTGCCAAACTGCCGACCTTTTGATTAGCAGCGGAGCTCTTAACCACTGCACAACCAAGGCGCCATATCTATTTTAGATAACGAAAATAATAAATAAATAAGCGTACCAAATTATGATCCATGACAGCCCCCTAGAGGCAAAATTAAAGTACTGACTCCATAAAAAACGCAATGCCGTCCAGCAGATTCTGACTCATAGTGACCCTTTAGGACAGCGTAAAACTGCCCCCTAGGGTTTCCAAGGCTATAATCTTTACGGAAGCAGACTGACACATCTTTGTCCCGTGGAGCAGCTGCTGGGTTGGTACTGCTGACCTTTCAGTTCGCTGCGGAGCACTTAACCACTGTGCCACTGGGGCTCCTTCACTGACTCCGTATCTATGCTAAATACGATCCAGGAAAGCATTTTTCTTCTCAAACGGTACAGCCAAAAACCCAGTTGTTTCTGCAAATTAAATAACTAATGAACAAATAGTCTTCGGTGTCTCTGATCTCTTTTAATTGCAAGATCAAATTTCCTCAAAGGTAACCAGGAAGGCTTGGCCCATTTGGGTTCCAGCAGGGCAGGATGGCAAACTGATTCCCATGAAAAATAAGTAACCCACCACCAATAACATTAACAACACACACACACACACGGACATTAGGCCCTGATAGTTTCACAAGCAAATTTCCCCCACTTTAGAGAAACGATTATGCCTACTTCAAAGAACGAAAAAGAGAGAGAAAGCTGCCCAATTCATTTCCTGAGGCTAAAACAGGTTCACAATCCTTTATTTAAACCTTCGTGGGTTAAGGGATTTAGAAAACAATGAGGTACATATGCTGTGTATAACTGTCAGAAGGTCAGTTTGTGGCTTACATAATTTGCTGTCTCAGCATCCATTCATCCCTCCCCGTTGTCCTTTCCCGAGTGCCTGACATGGCTGGTCCTATTCTGTCACACAGCCTCTCAACAGCTGCAGTGTCTAACGAGTCCTCCCTGCCACACCCGGTATGGTTTCCCATGACAAAAACCCACTACTATTTTTATAACCGAAGGAGCCCTGATGGTGCAACAATTAGGCGCTCAATGGTTCAAACCCATCCCGTGGTCCCATGGGAGAAAGACCTGGGGATTTGCTCCCATAAAGATTACAGCCGAGAAAACCCTGTGGGGCAGTTCTGCTCTGCCCCATGGGGATGCTAGGAGTTGAAATTGACTGGAAGGCACCTAACGACAACAACATTTTGTAACCCAGTCTTTCATTGACCATAATTCTCCTTGCCTCTCCCAGCCATGTCCATTGACTCCCTGTGATAAAAAAGTTCCCCCTTTTCCACGCTACTGTACTAAAAACTTGTAAACTGACCAATAAAATTTCAGCATGCACTGACCTGGAGACTTCATACTGCTTGTCATACAAAGCCCCCTCCTATAGTTTGTTGCTGCTTTGTCCCAGGGCACAGCCCCCTGTGTGAGCCTGTGTGGGGGTGTGCTGTAGTTTCCTCTCTGGGATCTGTGAGTACTAAATTCTATTTGTTTTCTGGTGACTCTGTGTGAGTCTCACTTTCTTGTGCTGCACCTGACAGACCATCCAAGACACCTACAGACTCCTTTGGGTCAAAACCGAAAACTATCACATAGCACCCCAGACAGTCAACCAGCTCCCATAACCAAATATGTTAATATTTCTGCAGCAAAACATGCTTAGCAGAATAAATAAAAACTATAAATAGACTTTCGTCATTTCAATCAAGTTTGCTGCCAAAAAAAAAAAAAAAACAGAAACTGCTAGCTTTCAGAATTTTATGAATTTAGAAATTGCAGATAAGGATTGAGACTAAAACCAGTCAGAGACAGTAGGAGAAAAGAAAATTTAGCCCAAACTTGATTATGAACATTCTTGTGAAAATCCTAAAGCAAAATACTAGCAAATAGAGACTGCCAGTGTACAAAAATAATATATCATGACCATTAGAACAGAAGGTGCAGCACCACAGCTGAGGTTATGGGTTCAAGTTGGCAAACGGACCCATGAAAAACAAATGGATTTTTTAAAAAATCATGGTGAAAATATACATAACAAAACATACGCCATCTCAACAATTTCTACATGTACAGTTCAGTGACGTTAATTACATTCTTCAAGTTGTGCACCCATCCTTGCTATTCTTTTCCAAATGGTCTCAAGGTGCCTAAGCAAAAACTCCCCTCTACCCCCTCCTTCCCACCCCTGGTAACCGCTGAGAATCTTTAGTTTCTACAAATTTGCTTATTTCATATAAACGAAATCATACAGTATTTGTCTTTTTGTGACTGATTATTTCACTCAGCATAATGTTTTCAAGGTTCTCCCATGTTGTATGTAGCATGTGTCAGGACTTCATTTCTCTTTACGGCTAAGTAGTATTCCATTGTTTGCATATACCACACGTTGTTTATCCATTCTTCTGTTGATGGACATTTCGGTTGTTTCCACCTTCTGGCTATTGTGAAAAGTGCTGCAATGAACATTGGTGTACAGGTTTCCGTCTGAGCTTGCATCTTCTGGGTATATACACTGTCTTAGTTATCTAGTGTTGCTATTACAGGAATACCACAAGTAGATGCTTTAACAAAGAGAAATTTATTCTCTCACAACCTGGGAGGCTAGAAGTCCAAATTCAGCTCCAGAGGAAGGCTTTCTCTCTCTGTTGGTTTTGGAGGAAGGTCGTTGTCATCAATCTTTCCCTGGTCTAGGAGCTTCTCCACGCAGGAACCTCAGGTCCAAAGGATGCGCTCTGCTCCTGGCACTGCCTTCTTGGTAGTATGAGGTCCCCATGTCTCTCTGCTTCTCTTTTATATCTCAAAAGAGATTGGCTTAAGACACAATCAAATCTTGTAGAGCTCATCAACATAACTGCCGATAATCCGTCTCATTAGTGTCATAGTGATAGGATTTGCAACACATAGGAAAATCACATCAGATGAGAAAATGATGGACAATCACGCAATACTGGGAATCATGGCCTAGCCAAACTGATATATATATTTTTGAGGGACACAATTCAATCCATGACACACACCCAGGAATGGGATTGCTGGATAATATGGTAGTTCTATGATCAGCTTTTTGATGAAACAAATGGATTTTAACGTAAAATACAAGGCTGGAGATACGGCAGATACTGTGTCTTTATCTCACTGGAAGGTCTAGTCCCTACCCCAAATACTTAGGTAATTTTGCCACTCGCCTTTGGGACATGTACAGCTGCCACAGAACAGCCAAGGTGTGGTGGTCAACTTGATTCATAGGAGCTGCAACCCCTATTTCCCATCAATTTTTTAAAAATTTATTGTGCTTTAAGTGAAAGTTTACAAATCAAAAGAGTCTCTCGTACAAAAGCTTACGTATACCTTGCTATGTACTCCTAGCTGCTCTCCCCCTAATGAGACAGCACATTCCTCCTCTCCACCCTGTACTCCGCATGTCCATTTGCCGGCACCTATCCCCCTCTGTCTTCTCATCTTGCCTCCAGACAAGAGCCGTCCACATAGTTTCATGTGTCCATTTGAGCCAAGAAGCTCACTCCTCACCAGCATCACTTTCTGTCTTATAGTCCAGTTCAATCCCTGTCCGAAGAGTTGGCTTTGGGAATGGTTCCAGTTCTGGGCTAACAGAAGGTCTGGGAACCATGACCTCTGGGGTCCCTCCAATCTCAGTCAGACCAATAAGTCTGGTCTTTTTACAAGAATTTGAGGCCTGTATCCCACTGTTTTCCTGCACCATCAGGGATTCTCTGTTGTGTTCCCTGTCAGGGCAGTCATCGGTTGTAGCTGGGCACCATCTAGTTCTTCTGGTCTCAGGCCAATGTAGTCTCTGATTTATGTGGCCCTTTCTGTCTCTTGGGCTCATATTTACCTTGTGTCTTTGGTGTTTTTCATTCTCCTTTGCTACAGGTGGGTTGAGACCAATTGACACATCTTAGATGGCCACCTGCTAGCTTTGAAGACCACAGACGCCACTCACCAAAGTGGGATGTAGAACGTTTCCTTAATGCATTTTGTTATGCCAGTTGACTTAGATGTCCCCTGAAACCATCCCATCAGTATTTTATACCGTTCTAGTGGTGTAAACTCAAGGCCTGCATGCCAGCTCACTACTCCTCCAAACTCACACGCAGTTCCACACAACAAAGGAGGCAGACACAACATCCTTCGTTTATCGTAACTCTGTGGTTTCCAAGTAAACTGTGTTGTGGGAGACCAGGCTCATTGTAGGGCCAGGCTGCATCAGCCCAGGCCTGATACTAATTACCCTTTTACTCACAGAAGGAAAATTGAATATTAGGAAATCAATCACTGTGACTGGCAATTAACTGGTAAAGGAGAATATCATATGACCCTTTCCAAAAGGCAGAAAAATCATTCAACAAAATCAAACACTGATTCATAATAAAAACTCTTAGCAAATTAGGAATAGAAGGGAACTTCTTTATAAAAAAAAAATAAGAATAAGTTATAAGTATTAGAAGAAGGCAACACTGTCCCTATTTGTAGGTGATATGACTGTCAATTTAGAAAATTCAAGAGAATCTGGAGAAAAACTATTTGAACCAATAAGAGAAATTGGCAGGGAAAAAAGACACAGGCTCAACATACAAAAATCAATAGAATATATATCAATATACAAAAAAAACTAGAAAACGTACTAGGAAAAAAGAAATACCATTCATAATATCAACAATGCTATAAGGTATCTAGGAGAATATCTTACAAAGAAGTGACAGACCTTTAAAGACACTAAAAAACAAAAACAAAAAACAGTTGCCATCAAGTTGTTTCCATCCCATGGTGACCAATTGTGTGTCAGAGTACAGCTGTGGCGCATAGGGTTTTCAATGGCTGGTTTTTCAGAAGTAGATTGCCAGGCCTTTCTTCTGAGGTACCTCAGGGTAGACTTGAACCACAATCCTTTCAGTTAGCAGTGAGGGCATTAACAGTTTGCACAATCCAGGAACTCCTAAAGACATAAACAACTTGAGTAAATGGAGAGATACAGCATGCTTATGGATGGGAACACTTACTATGGTATCCTCCCTTCCCCAAATAAACCCACAAATTCAATTAATCCCAATAAAAACTCATCAGGATTTTTTGTGGAACTAGATAAAAGAATTCTAAAATCCACATGAAAGAATAAAGATTCAAAAATAGCCAAGATAATTCTGAAAAAAGAACAAGACACCAAGATACGAAGGTTTATTTTTAAACTATAGAAATTAAATAGCCCAAACCAAACCAAGTCTGTTGCCTTGAGTCGATTCCGACTCATAGTGACCCTATAAGACAGATTTAGAACTTCCCCATAGGGTTTCCAAATCTGTAAATCTTTACAGAAGCAGACTGCCACATCTTTCCCCCAAGGAGTGGCTGGTGGGTTTGAATCGCGGACCTTTGAGTTAGCAGTCCAGTGCTTAACTGCGCAACCAGGGCTCCTTACAGAAATTAAACAGGGTAGAATTAATGCACAGAAATCTAAAGGAGTACAGAGCCTAGATACAGGCCAAACCTACTGGAGACTTGATATATGGCAGAAAGACCACAATCAATACTATGGGATGGAGTGGGGGGATTGGATTATACTAATACAGTAAATCTAATCATGTAGACGCCACCAACCCACTGGTGACTTCTCACAGGCGGATGAAGCCGTGGCGGTTCTACAGGCTCATCCTGCCAAGAAAGAAGCTTCCCAGAAGGTGGGCGCTGCTGCTGCTGCTACCTCTTAGACAAGGAAAAGTCCTATGCTTGGCTATTTTTATTTTCTGGAATGGCTTTCTTCCTTTCTTTTTTTTTTTTCTTGGCTGTAATTTTCTGCAGCGCCGCTGGGTGGGTTCCAACCGCCAATCTTTAAATTAGTAGTCTGAGCACAAACCGTTTGTGCCACCCAGGACTTTTCTGGAATGGTTTTGATATATGAACATCATCTCCTAGAAAGGCAGTGAGGGGCAGCAGTAGAGCCCAACTGCTGTTGACATTTATCCTGACAACGTGGGCAGGCTGTCACCACCTTTGAGCCTCGTTTGTCCTCTAAAGTTAGTAAGAAAAGGAGGAAACGTGAATTATACGGCACAAACAAAAACTTCTCACATAGAGAACACTTGGTCAGATTCTTCCTGAGAGTGACGTTGTTGGTCTGGAATAGCACTGGGGACACAGGAGTTCTTGTCATCCGATCTCAAAGCCTCAATTCTATGAGCATTATCTTCCTGGGTTTGATCCGAGATTGGTGAGGTCTGCCGTGTGTGCAGCCACTTGGCTCTGGGAACGCAATGGGCACAGGCCTTGGCATCAAGGATCTCGAGCTAGTGGGAGAATCCAGTACACATGAGTACAGTGAGAGGTTGTGTTCCAAGTGACTTGTGGATTTGGGGGGCTCTGGCTTCTCCCTACAGGAGCTTGGGTGAGTGAAGTTCAACTGAGACTTCCAACAAGGACTGGAGGTTACCTTCAGAGGGTGGGTGGGCGGGGCCTGCGAGTGCTGAGATTGGGTCGCGGGAGCGTGGGGCGGGGGTGCGGGCAGATGGGGCGGGGCGGCTGGGGCGGTGCTGGCCTGTGGGGAAGGGGTGGGAAAGTGCAGGAGCAAGATGGCCGCCGCCGAGCACGTGCTGTAAGTGGGTGAGCACGCACGGGTGGGAGGTGGAGTCTGGGCGAACCTCTAGTGGGTCTGGATGTGCGTCTGGACGCGTCTGTGAGCGGGAAGGGAGGGCTGCGAGCAGCTGTCTAGGCCAGGCGTAGGGCTGTATTGCTTTGCCTCAAGGCGTGATCCCAAGATGTCTCCATCATTCCGGACCCCTTCCAAGTCCGCTATGCTTGGGTAGGCGCCCCTTCCCCCTGGGCCGGAGCGCAGAGGAGTGGTGTAGAATTTTGAGACCTGATATTATGACCCTTCAAATCCTTGCTCGTATTTATTTTACACTCAGTGCAGCGATGGCTCAGTCCCAGCTCCAGGAATTGCCAGACTAGCCGAGTCATGGATATATCCTGAATAGCGCAGGCAGATGAGCGCTGTGATGTGGACGGACCGTGATGACATGGGCCTGCGTCAGGGGAGGAATGACCCCTTCATCTGGAGAGAAGGGGGCAAGCTTCCCCGATGTGGAGAAGCCGGATCTACGTCTCAAAAGACAAGCCAAGTAGCTAAAATATGGATAAGGCTGTTTAATGAAAGGGAGCAGCAACAGCAAAAGCCCAAAGGTGTGAAGCAGCCTGACAGTTGGGAGAAAATGAGTCATATTGCGGGAAACCTAGAGAAATGACGAAGCAAAGCGAAAGGGGCTGGAGAGGTGGGCAGGGTTTGTATTGTAAAGATCCTTGGGTACACTACTAAGGAGTCTGGACTTTATCTTGAGGGCAGTAGAAACCTTTTGAAAGTGAGAATGAATGGTTTCAAATATGCACTTTCCCAAGATCATTCTAGTTGGCTGTATGGTGGACTGAGGGAAGGTCAGTTATGAAGCTGTTGCGGTAACCCAGGGACTAGATGAGAGTCTAAAAGGAGAGTGTGCTTCGTACGTATGGATGGGAGAGTAGATGAGAGAGGGGCATTTGTATACCCATGGACTGAAGTATCTGTCCTCTCTCTCCCTCCCCTTGACTAGCATGGTAACTGGACTGCAGAGACTCATGCAAGAGTATGGAGGACAGTGGCTTGGAAGGCTCTTGGCGTCTTTGCAGGTGAGCCAGCAAAGGAGGTGGCCAACAAAGTTCGTGCTGCTTTTATTCCTTTTGGAGACATCACAGATATTCAGAGTCCTCTGGATTATGAAACAGGTAAGTCCTTTCAGTGTCTCTCAGGTTTGGAATCCTTCTTGGAAAAGGACTTTAGGAAAAAAACTGAAGTCATATCACCTGTTAAAAACCAGAACCCATCTTCTTCAAGTCGCTTCCAACTTATAATGATCCTATAGGACAGAGTAGAACTGCCCCATAGGATTTCCAAGGAGCAGCTGGTGGATTTGAACTGCTGACCTTTTGGTTAGCAGCCCAATGCTTAACCACTGCACCACCAGGGATCCAAGTTCACATCATAGTGCATTCTAAATATGGTTGATTGCCTTAGGCTGGGTTCTCTAGAGAAGCAAAACCAACAAAACATATATATAAAGAGAGATTTATATCAAGGAAACGGCTCATGCGATGGTAGAGGCTGGAACGTCCCAAGTCCATGGATCAGGATAGAGGCTTCTCTGGATTCACATAGCTGCAGGGGCTGGTGAACCCGAGATCAGCAGGTCAGAGAGCAGGGCTCTCCCTCTGGCTGTGAAGACCCACAAATCCCAAGATCTGCAGATAAGCTGATAGCTCAAGTCCTAAGAGCTGGAGGTCAGACAGACAGGAGGCAGCCGCAGGATCCAAAGTAAGCAAAAAGCCAGAACATCTGCTTATATTCGAATGCAGGCCACACCCCTAAGGAAACTCCCTTTCAACTGATTGGCTACTCACAGCAGATTCCATCATGGGAGTGATCACATAAAAACACTGAGTCATGGCCCAGCCAAGTTCACACCCAGTATTAACCATCACATTGATACAGAGGGGCACAGTTCTAATCTGCATGTAACACAACAGCACCTGTTTGGTTTTTTGGTTATAGAACAGTTCAGGAGGGTGCCTCAGTAGGTTAGCATGACAGTGATCATGATGCAGAAGGAATGTTCTAAGGCCACATGGTTCTGAGCTCTAATATACTTTGCAGAGAGTCACCATCTACTGACTCTCAGATAAGATAAATTTCTCAATAGACGAGTAGGAAGGTAGGTTTTTAACTATATAGAGATCTCGGTGTTGTTTCAAACTAGCTGTGGGGAACCCCGCACCTACCTTCTTGACAGCTGTGCTATTAATATTAAACAGGGCAGCAGGAAAGCCCAGCCCAAAAGTGGGGCCTTGGCTTCTGCTCATCTGAGTTTTCCTTCAATTGCTATCACAGTTACAATTCAGTTTTCTATTTTAGCCTTTTGTCGTTTTTACGATCAGAGTTTTAGGTGTAGCTTGTGTGTGATTATTAGCAAGGTCCCTAAACTTTTTGGGCCTGGAAATCTTTATCTGCAAAACTGAGAAAGCTATATTGGTTCTTCAAGGGTCTGTCCAGTCTCTGAGGTCTATAATTTAATAAACATTGTTGTGCTTGGCCTTTTTAGTTAGATCACCATTTTCCTGAGGATAAAGACTGGGCTCCTTATCAAGATTTTTAGGGTTCATGCTTTATGCATGGTTGATGCTCAGAATGTATATTTGGAAAGAATAATTGATAGGTTAAAAGACTTTTTCTGTACCACCAGCCCTAAAGTTAGCCATGCAAAGATTAAGGTTTAAATTCTGCTTTGGTAGAAGAACTGTATGCATATTTTAAAGATTAAAAATACTATTTAGCTCTGTTCACTAAAAATCAAAGTTTAATATTGCTTGAAATGTTGTTTGAACTAAGACTAATCAGACAATGCTATTCTTTTTTCCTGAGTAAGGATTGGGTAGAAATTCCAGTGTGACTAATTTCACTCTCCTTGTGTCCATATCTGTTTCTTTCCATTGCCCACATGGTAATGACTTGTTTCTGTTTTCCTTTTTTTCAGAAAAGCACTGAGGATTTGCTTCTGTTTAATTTGAGTCGGCAGAGGTGAGAAAATTCTGCGTTACCTATGTTTAGTCTTTGACTTGTGTTATTGTTGTCGGTGATTACAAAGGAAGCTGTTTGTCTCCTTTGCTTAGATTTCTGGGCTTAATGCTGATGTTCCCAGAGAGACACGAAGTTTACTTAGACATGAACTGTGGATATCTTGGACCCTCTGCTGGGCCCTGCCTCTCTTGCTCTTCAGAGCTCCTGGAGCCCTGCTCAGTGAGCTGAGTGCCTTCTGGCCAAAGTTCACTGGCAGAGTGCAGTGCAACCAGGTACTTATTGGTAGAGCTAAAGAGCTTTGGGACACTTACCCGAGGAGAGCAGAGGTGGGCAGTGAGGCCGAGGGGCCAAGAGGCCAAGGAGCCAGGAAGCAGAAGCTGAAGAGACAAGGAACCCAGGCAGTCTCAAGGGGTAGGACCATGACCTCTGACATCTCAAAGGGTGGAGTTGCCACTAAGATGGGCTAGGAGAATGGGGCCGCCCAAATGTGAGGGAGCAGTGTTGCCATTCCAGTGGGCCTGGAAGGCAGAGTTCAAGCCTAGGGCTGAGGGGTCTCCACCCAGAGTCCAGAGAGTGTGGCCAACACCCAGAGTCTGGAGGGTGGGGCCATTGCCTAAATGGTCTCAGAAAACAGGATTATTTTCAAGCCTTGAGGGCTAATGTAATGTGTTCTCCTGACTTGCTTGGTGCCTGTTATCCCTTCTTTCCCTCCAGTTTTGCCCATTTGTAATGGAAATGTCTAGCTTGTGCCTGTTCCACAATTGTACTTTGGGAGCAGGTAACTCGTATTCTGGATTTCACAGATGAAGAGGAATTTTTGCATTTTGGACATGGAGTTGAATTAAGATTTTTGCTATGATATGATGGGGTGAATATGTTTTACATGTGGCAAAGACATGAATTTTTGAAACCCAAAGGGTGGAATGTCATGGATCAAATTGTGTCCCTAAAAAATCCAAAAAATATGCGTCAATTTGGCGAGGCCATGATTCCCAGTATTACATGATTGCCCACCATTTTGTCATCTGGTGAGATTTTCCCAAGTGTTATAAACCCTACCTCTATGATGTTAATGAGGTGGGGTTAGGGGCAGTTATGTTAGTGAGGCAGGTCTCAATCTATAGGATTAGGTTGTATTTTAAATCAATCTCTTGAGATATAAAAGAGAGAAGTGAGCAGAGAGACAAGAGGACCTCATACCACCAAGAAGGTAGTGCCAGGAGAAGAGCATGTTCTTTGAACTCGGGGTTCCTGTGCTGAGAAGCTCTGAGTTCAGGGGAAGATTGATGATGAGGACCTTCCTCCAGAGCCCACAGAGAAAGTCTTCCCCTGGAGCTGACGCCCTAAATTTGGACTTCTAGCCTACTAGACTATGAATGAATAAATTTCTGTTTGTTAATACCACTTGTGGTATTTCTGTTATAGCAGCACTAGATAGCTAAGACACTTAGCGATCTACTTCCATAAAGATTACAGCCTGATAACAAAAAGTATTAAGAAAATGTGCAGCATCCCACTTTGGTGAGTGGTGTTTGGGGTCTTAAACACTAGCAAGAGGCCATCTAAGATGCATCAATTGGTCTGAAGCCACCTGGAGCAAAGGAGAATGAAGGACACCAAAGATATGAGGTAAAGATGAGCCCAAGAGACAGGAAGGGCCACATAAACCAGAGACTACCTCAGCCTGAGACTGGAAAAACTGGATGGTCCCCAGCTACAACCGATGACTACCCTGACAGGGAACACAACAGAGAATCCCTGATGGAGCAAGAGAACAGTGGGATGCAGACCTCAAATTCTCGTAAAAAGACCAGACTTATTGGTCTGACTGAGACTAGAGGGACCGGGAGGTCATGGTCCCTGGACCCTTTGTTAAGACTGGAACCATTCCTGAAGCCAACTCTTCAGACAGGGATTGGACTGGACAAGAAGACAGAAGATGATACTGGTGAGGAGTGAGCTTCTTCGCTCAAGTAGACACATGAGACTATGTGGGCAGCTCCTGTGGAGGGGAGGCAAGAAGGCAGAGGGGGACAGGAGCTGGCAGAATGGACACGGGGAATACAAGGTGGAGAGGAGGAATGTGCTGTCTCATTAGGGGGAGAGCAGCTAGGAGTACATAGCAAGGAGTATGTAAGTTTTTGTATGAAAGACTGACTTGATTTGTAAACTTTTACTTAAAGCATGATAAATTAAAAAAAAACAATTACAGCCTAGAAAACTATGGGGCAGTTCTGCTGTGTTACACAGGGTCACTAAGTAAAAAATGAGCTCCATGGCACACAACAGCAACGACATGTTGACTGTAAAAGTCTATACTGACTTATTTTTTTTATTCACTCTTCTTTTAATCTAAATTTTATTGTTGTAAAAATACATGTTTGTATCAGTTATGGTTTTCCAGAGAAACAAAACCAATGGGGTCTAGAGAGATTGATTGATTGATTTTTGAGGAATTGTCTCTCACGATTGTGGGGGCTTACAAGTCCAAGTCCCTGGAGCAGGCCAGCAGGCTGGAAACTAGGCAGGATTTCTTTCTCTTTTAACAATATTTTATTGTGTCTTTGGTGAAAGTGTACATGGTAAATTAGGTTCCCATTTGACAATTTCTGTAGAATTGTTCAGTGACATTAGTTATATTTTTCACATTGTGTCACTCTCTTTAACTGTGTTCTGGGTGTTCCATTTCCAGTATTCTAGCTTCCCTGTCCCCTTATCTTCTTATTTTTACTTTACAGTAAATGTCCTTTTAGTCTCATATAGATGGTTTTTTAGGAGCACTGTACTTAGGGGTAGTATCCTTTATTTTGTGTGCCACTTTGATGTTTTGCTAAAAGATGATTTTGGGATAGTTTTGGTTCAAGATTTAAAGAGTATCTCAAGGCAGTAGTCTCAGAGAGTCCTCTGGTCTCTACTGGTCCAGTAAGTCTGGACTAGGCAGGATGTCTGTGTTGCAATCTTGAGGCAGAATCCCTTCCTTCCTTCCTTCCTTCTTTACTTCAGGAAACCTCAGGTTTTGGTCTTAAGGCCTTCAACTGATTGGTGAGGCCCACCCACATCATGGAGGGTAATCTTTACTTGAAAAGTCAACTGATTGTAAATGTTAATCACATCAAAAAACCTTCATAGCAATATCTAGACTAGCGTTTGACCAATACCTGGGCACCACAGTCTAGCAAAGTTGACGCGTAAAATTAACCATCACATAAAGAATCAATTTCATTAATAGGAGAGGAACAACTTGGAAAAGGAGGGTAAGAACAGTTGCAGGACTGGAAGAAGGTATCAGTGTCACGGAGTTGCACATGTAAAACCTGTTCAATTGGTGTATATTTTGCTGTGTATATTCTCAACAACAAAATTAAAGGAAAATCAATTCTACAAAGCCCGTTTTGAAACACCAGCTGTCCCCTGGTGCTGTCCCCCACCCCTAGCCCTGCCACATCATTTGCTGCTCCTCAGTGGCAGCTGATTTCAACTCTTAGATGATTTTGTTTTTTTGGTTTTTATCTCTGTATTGCTAGATAACAGGTTTATATTACTGTTTCCTAGTTTTTCCATTTTAGGCATTATCTATTGACTTCCCATTTCAGAACATAAGCAATTAGCTTTTTAAAACCACCTTCTTTGCCCCCCTCATTTTCCCGCTATAGTTACCATAGATTTGCTTAGATTATAGATGACTTTAACTAGGCAAGCATCGTATGATAATAACTTCCTTTCACACAGACCATTTTGCTTTCCTTGGAGTTAATAATTGTTTTTATATTTGCTTTTATTTCTATATACTTATTCCTGATTCTCCCAAGTTCTCTGGTGTATAAATCTCTCATTATGCTGAAACACATCAGGTATTCTGTCAGTTTATTTTCCTAAAGAAGTTCCTCCTTAGAGCTGCTCCAGCCTGGACTGGTTGCTCTCCAGGCCCACTGAACAGCTATTGTCGTGGGATATCCCATTTTCTCCTCTTGCTTTAGAATCTCTGTCATCTTATTTCTTAGCTTGTTCCCTCATTTCAACAGTACACATATTCCTGTACCTTCTGGAGAAAAGAGCTAGGGAGGTAAGGTTTTTGAGACCTATGTCTGATGATATCCACGCTCCCATTTGATTGATAGTTTGGCAGAACATAGAATTTTAGAAAAGGCTAATGTCATTTTGACTCTTGGTTCTTTGTATAAACGAACAACAACAACAAAAAACCTGCTGCCCTCAAGTCAGTTCCAACTCATAGTGACCCTATAGGACAGAGTTGAACTGCCCAGAGGATTTCCAAAGCTTTAATCTTTACGGAAGTAGGCTGCCACATCTTTGTCTCGTGGAGCGGCTAGTGGGTTCAAACCACCAACCACTCGGTGAGCAGTTGAGTTCTTTAACCATTGTGCCATCAGGGTTCCTTGGTTCTGTGTATAAAAGTTTTTTTTTTCTGTCTAGAGTTGTACTGTCTAATATGATAGCCACTATCCACTTGTTCTATTTTAATTTAAATTAAAATAAAAAATCCAGTTCCTCAGTTGCATTAGCCAAGTGTTTAAAATAGCTGTTGGACAATCCTGGCCTAGAGGCATGTCGATTCCCTTTGGTCCCAGTATTTGGAAATGATTTGCCTTTGGGATAGACCTCCTTCCATCCATTATGGTAACTGCTTCATGGGCCCTTTTTCTGTAGTTTTTCTATTGTTGCTGTGACAAATTACAACAAACTTAGCTGCTAAAAACACCACAGATTTATTATCCTTAGTTCTAGAGGTCACAAGTCCAGCACAGGTCTCACCAGGCTACGATCAAGATGTTGGCAGGGCTACTGCGTTCCTTTCTGGAAGCTCTGGGAGAGAATCTGTTTCCAAGGGTGTTCAGTTTGTTGGCAGCATTCAGTTCCATGCACTTGAAGGACTGAAGTACCCACTATTTGCTGGTTATCTGCTGAGGGCTATTCCCGGTTTCTAAACACCCCTCACATTCCTTGGTTTATGGCCCCCTTCCTCCTCCTTCAAAGCCAGCAACCATGGATTGAATCCCTCTCATGCTTTGAGTCTCTCCTGCCTGTGTTTTTCATTACATTGCTCCAGCTCTCTCTTAGATGCCAGCTGAGAAAAGTTCTTTTTTAAGGACTCGTGATTAGATTGAGCCCACTGGATAATCTCCATCTCAAGGTCCATGACTTTAATCACATATGCAAAGTCCCTTTTGCCATCAAGGGTAGATTATCCAATACGCAGGGTAAGCATGGGCTTACTTGTGCTTACTTACTAATCTGTAGTACTTACTAATCTACAAATGGCTTCAAGCACCGTGCTTACCTCACCTATTGGATAATCTGCCGGTTTACCATATATAGTGTAACATATTCTTAGGTTCCAGGGATTAGGATGTGGACATCTGTGGGGAGGCCATTACTCTGTTTACGACATCCATCTGTCAGGAAGATTTCCTTGAACTATTTCTTTGCTCTCGGCCCCTGTAATCTCTTTCTTCTTGCTTTCTGGAACCTTTCTAAACAGTCTTTTATAGTACCCTGTGCTTATTCCATGAACATAGGATTTCATCTTCCTAGAGACATTATTAAAGTTTCTTCTGATATCATTTATTTTTCTTTATGTTGAGTTTACTTTGTGTTTGATCTGTTTGTGTGTTTTGGTCATTGCTTTTCATATTTTGATGCCTTCCTGATATCTAAGAACAGGACCCTAAAAATCTGCTTGGAAACTCCATGGGTATTAGAAAGGCTTGCTAACTGAGGTGTCCACTGCAAGGTGATTGGGTTGGGCTCTCTCCTTGACAGACCCCTGATGCCTGGATCTCTAAGTTATATTCTCTTTGAAGGACTCCCCAAGTCTCCTGCTGGAGGCTATATGTCCAGCTGCCTGCCTCTAGAAGTTGAAGGAAGGGCTGAGTGCCTCAACATTCAGTATATATACTTCACTCAGTCTCCACTGATTTCATTGTACTTGGATCCACAATCAATACCCATGGAAGCAGCAGTCAAGAAATCAAACAACACATTGCATTGAGCACATCGGCTGCAAAAGACTTCTTCAAAGTGTTAAAAAGCAAAGATGTCACCTTGAAGACTAAGGTGCACCTGACCCAAGCCATGGTGTTTTCAGTCACCTCATATGCATGCGAAAGCTGGACTATAAATAAGGAAGACTGAAGAAGAATTGATGCCTTTGAATTATGGTGTTGGCGAAGACTATTGAATATACTACAGACTACCAAAAGGACAAACAAATCTGTCTTGGAAGTAGTACAGCCAGAATGCTCCTTAGAAGCAAGGATGGCGAGACTATGTCTCGCATATTTTGGACATGTTATCATGAGGGATCAGTCCCTGGAAAAGGACATGATGCTTGGTAAATTAGAGGGCTAGCTTAAAAGAGGAAGACCCTCAACGTGATGGATTGACACAGTGGTTGCAACAGTGGGCTCAAGTATAACGTGATTGTGAGGTTGGTGTGGGACCAGGCAGTGTTTCATTCTGTGGTGCATAGGGTTGCCATGAGTCGGAACCAACTCAATGGCACCTAACGACAACAACAGTCTCTATTTGTCATTATAGTACCTCAGCCTCAGATGTGTGTAGGGCTCCCCAGTCTGATGACCTTCTGCTTTAACCTACCAGAAAGTGGCCCTCTAGCCTGCTACCAGGGTGGTGGGGGGGCAGGCCCCAGCTTCAGAGAGGGGAGAGCACCTGGGGAGTTAACTACTTAATTAAACAGGCTCTTGACCAGACTTAACATTTTTTTAGACCTACCTTCTCCCTTATAGGAGCCCTGGTGGCGCAGTGGCTAAAGTGATTGGTTAGCTGAGGAAGCACTATAGGGTCACAATGAGTTGGAATCAACTTCACGGCAATGGATTTGGTTTTGGCTTTTTTTGTTTTTTGTTTTTATTTTCACATGTCTGAGCTTTTGGGGGTTCTGCAACATAAATTGAGTTGCTTCTCAGCTTTTCCCAACTTGAGATTCTGCTTTCTTGGGTCTGCTGTGTCAGTTATGACTCAATGACTTGTTTCCCAGCTTTCAGAATTTTTTGTTTGTTGTCTTTTCTCCGTTTCCTTTTTCTTTTAAAAAACCACTTCACCACCAATTTAGTATGGTTTGGGGAGGGAACAGACCTAGAATCATGTGTTCATCTGCCTTTAACCAGAATGCCCTACAGTCCTTCAAGATGTCACTTTCACAAAGGTTTATCATGAGCATCTCTTATTTTAAAATGAGAATGTTAAATAAATATAATACACAGTTTTTCAGATACTAGTTAGAGAGGTTTTATTTTTTATTTACCTCAATGCCTTTTTCATTTTTAACCCCAGAAAATTTCTGCTGCCTGTGCACCCATGAAAAGGGCCTTGGCTTCAAGGGAAGTGGCTTCCACTGCATCATCCCCCAGTTCATGTGCCACGGCGGCGATTTCATGAACCACAGTAGCACCGGGGGCAAGTCCATCTGTGGGAAGAAGTTTGATAATAAAAATTTTATCCTCAAACACATGGGACCAGGTAGGACCCAGTTGGTGTCTGTGGTGACTGAGGCTGGACTAGGGCTAATACTGTGAAGGACACAGTGACAGGTGCAGCTCTGAGGAGTCACAGCTACTGAACACATGGGCAGTGTTCAGCCTTGCTGGAGCGGAGTAAGCTTTGGGCTTATAAAGATGATTTCAAGTGGGCATATTTATATACTTAACATTCGTGTACTGTCTATTCCTCCTCTCCCCCATTTCCACACTACCTATTAGTCTAGCTTATTCTTTGGTCTGCCACTGTAAGTTTTTTCTTATTCATTTCCTTGACCTCCACTGTCCCTCTCTAACTAATAAAATCCCAGTGGTTTGTACCCAAACAGCTGGAGAAAAACAGAGAACTGTGCTGAGTGGTCCAACTTAAAATTTATGACTCATTTCTTAAGGGGCCATCAGCAGTCTTGCTAGATTTCCAGTCAGAGCTGCAGATTCCATACCTTTCTTCAGTCCTGAAACCTCTGCCACTGCCCCACCCCACCTCACCTCAGCTCATGACTTGGCTTCCTGCATCTCTCTTCACATATGCGCTCTGCCTTCCTGCCAGTTACAGAGGGTGAACTGTCTCTGTTCCCACCTAAGGCCAGCTGTCCACTCATGGACCAGATCCCATCTCCTCTCACCAACTTAGGAACTCTGCTTCTGTAGTTGTCCCCTCTGTCTTGTAACACGCATTCTCCCCTCTCTGCTGCATGCACATAAAAGCATTTGGTATTAATCTTTAAAAAAATTCTCCCTTGATTCCAGCTGCCACTCCTGTGACCCCCTTTTTTAGCAAAAGTTGAAAAAGTTGTGTAGACTCAATGCCTTCCATTCTGCCTAACCCCCGCCCACCAGACTTGTATCTCCACTGAAACCACTCTTGCCAAAGAGGCCAACAGCCTCTATCTGGCCAAGAGCCAGTTCTCAGCCTTCATTTTATTCTACCTCTCGGTAGCATTTCATATTATTAACTGCCTGCCCCTCCAGTCTTTCACTTGACTGGCAAGACTCCTTCCTCTTCTGGTTTTCTGTTTATTTGTGTGGCTGCTTTTTCTCAGTCTTCTTTGCTATCTCCTTCTTTTCCTGACCCCTAGAAATTGAAATGGCCCTGAGCTCAGTCTTTTTTTCCTATTGACCCATTGCTCCCCTTTTACAGTCATATTTTGTGAGGACCCATTTTACTGAGCTAAACTGAAGTTCATACATGATATATTCTACCTACCCACATAATAACTGAAAAATCAATGTGATTCTATAACTAATAGAAAGTAACTTCACAAGAAAGTAAGTTATACTGAAAGAGTACATATTGTGTAATATAATATTCAAGCTCAGCTATACTAAAAGACAAGGTGAATTATTCAGATGTGTATACCTGTACTTGGGTGTGCACCTGTACTCAGATGCAGCAGTTAGAAATGGAGATGGGCCTGTTGACCAGCAGCTTGGATACCACAAACTGTATTGCTGGTGGTGACATGATTTGTGAAATGGTAAATGAAATCAGTTAAATTCTGAATAAACAAAGAGCAATTTTCTCTTGATTTATATAGCAGTTCCATTCCTGGAGGATTCAGTATGAATTAAAAACAAACAACAATAATTTCAAGCTTATATTAGGCTTTAAGTTCAGGTAATTATAAACAAGGAGTCCCTGAGTGGCACACAGTTAAGTGCTCATCTAGCCAAAAGGTTGGCAGTTGGAACCCACCTGGAGGTCACAGCCTTGAAAACCCTATGGAGCAGTTCTGCTCTGTACACATGGGGTTGCCACGAGTCAGAACTGACCTGATGACAGCTAACAACACAATTATAAACAGATTTTCTACCTACACCAATATCTGGCAGAACATTTGAAAGCCCAAGAGGATATAGGACAATCCCTTCACTGCAGAACATTTAGCCTTCCTGGGCCCTATCCACTAAATGCCAGTAGCATCTTCCAATATTTCTGATAATCAAAAACATTCGTATTTTCCAAGGTTCCTTAAGGGTGAGCCAAAAAACCAAACCTGTTGCCGTTAAGTGAATTCTGACTCATAGTGACCCTATAGGACAGATTAAAACTGCCCCATAGGGTTTCCAGGGAGCAGCTGGTGGATTCAAACTGCCGACCTTTTGGTTAGCAGCTGTAGCTCTTAACCACTGTGCCACCACCCCTAATAAGTACCACTGGCCAGGGCAAATTTGTGCAGTCCCAGGGCTTTCATTGGTATCTCTGTTAATGATGCCCACGTTTAAGTCTCCATGCTGATCCCACTTTGAGTTCCAGACTTCTGTCCAGTACCTTGTTTGTTATCTTTACTTGGATACCCCATGGGTCTCTCAGACTTCACATGTCCAGAACAACTACTTGACCTTCTTCCCTAACCTCTTCCTGCCCGAGGCTTCCATATTCAGTAAATGACAGCACCATCTACTTGGTTGGTCAGAAACTTAGGAATCATCTCTCCTTTCGTCACCCATGCATCAAATCCATCTATCTTCAAATTATATCCTGGTCCACACACTCTTCACCACTTCCTCCACAACCACTGTGGTCCTCCTAACTGGTCTGCTTCCACTCTTGCCTCTTCCCCCTCCATTGTCGGATTTTCACATGGCGGTCAGAGCAATCCTTTAAAAATAAATCCTATCACATCAATCTGCCAACAACCCCTCCATGGTGCCCACCATGCATGGAATCAGGGCCTGCAAGGGTGGCCTGACCTGGGTCCTGGCCCCCCTTCCAGGCTCATCAGAGGTCCTGCTCTCTTTGCCCTCTGCACCCACACTGGCAGGCTTGCTGCTCCGCAGATACACCCAGTTCCTTCCACCCTCAGGGACTCTGCAAATGCTATGTCCTCTCCTGGAGCGTTCTTCCTCCAGCATCCAGATGGTTTCCCCTCATTTGCTCAGGTGTCTCACATGGGTCGCCTCATCTGAGAGGCCTACCCTGACCTCTTTTTAAAATAGGCTTTCCTACCATCTCATTTTTCTCTTCACTCAGCTTTGCTTTTCTTCATACACTTATTACCTGAAAATATATATTCTTTTATGTGTTTCCTGTCTCCCTTCCTAGGATGTCGGCTTCATGAAAGCAGGACTCAGTCTTGTTCACCACTGTATTCTGAAACAGTGTATACCGAGATGGACTCTGGGGATTGAGAGTGGAGTGGAGAGAGCCTGTGGTCTAGAGGCTCCGCCATGAAGGGTGGGGTTTCTCATCACCACAGACGAGTGCAGCGTCTCATGGTACACCCTCTTCAGCCCAATCCAAACCCAGGCTTTTAGACTTAAACTCAGATCCCACCTCCTCCAGAAAGCCTTACCTGACAGTGCCACACATAGTGGTGGTGACATTGTATACACTGTCTCGCTGTTGCTCTCTCTCTCTCTGCTGCCTCCTGTGCTCCCTCCCATTCCCTGCACAGACTTCCGTGTCACTGGGCTTCATTGTGTTTCAGCACAAATGAGTGACTCTTCACTGGACTGAGCTCTACCACAGGGCTGGGGACTGTGTTTTGCTCACCAGTATCCCCAAGGTTCAACAGGGGCCTGGTTATAAAATAGACACTTGTTTGTGAAATAAATGAAAGAATGAAAGAACCAGTAGACTGAAACAACCCTGCTCACCCCCTTAAAGGAATGACAAGCTGGACACGCCCAAGTGGGCTGTGCGTCCAGTTTCTGAGCCTGCCTGGCTCCAGGGCCGTAGACAGGTCTGCACAGGTGTCCTCCGAGGCTGGGAGCCAGGGGCACAGGCAGCCAGTGTGGTCATTCCCTCCCTCAGGCCTTCTCTCCGTGGCCAACTCTGGTCCAGACACCAATGGCTCCCAGTTCTTCCTGATGTGTGACAAGACAGACTGGCTGGATGGCAAGCTCGTGGTGTTTGGGGAGGTCACCGAAGGCTTGGATGTCTCACGGCAGATTGAAGTAGGTGGATGGAACGAGCCTCCTCCATCACCACCACCCCATCACCCCCACCCTTGGCGCACAGCCCGGTGCGGGAGCTTAGGGGCGCTCCCTCTGAGGGGACAGGTTCCAGGGTGGGAGTGGGCAGGTGGGGTGGGTACCTTAAGCAGCTCTTTACCTCCACCACCTCCCTCCCGTGATTCCTCCTCTCCTGTACGAAGGCCTAGGGCAGCAAGAATGGGAAGCCAAAGCAGAAAGTGATCCCAACTGTGGAGAATGTGTGTGATCCAGCACTTTCTCTGCTCTGCCCTCTCCCTGCTCCTGCCCCCTGTCCAGGGGAACCAGCAGGGAGCCCTTCCTTGGTGACAGCTTTGAGTAGCTCCTCCCGCGGGCACTGCCAGGACTTCCCCTGGGCTCCTCCCAGTGTGTGGCTGTGGGCATGGGGAGGCAGCGCAGGAGCCCACCCACCCTACTGTGGACGGTCTGTGGACAGTCACAGGTTTCACCAAGCCTTTATGCCATCGCCTCTTCTGGTAAACTAAATCCTAGTTCTTGTATTGTTACCTCCAACTAGCTCCTGGGAGTTGTCAGAAGTTGCATCTATGGCTAAGTTGTCCCACTGAGGCAGGCTTTTCTTCCTTCTGTGGGTTGATTTCCTAAGATTCCAGTCAGATATCACTGTCAGACCATTGTCATGGACATTGTCAGAGGACATCAAAGGTCGTGGGAAAGTTCCTGTCCCCTGCTGTCTCTGCTCCTGAACTCGTGCTGGCCAATCTTATAGCCAACAATCATATTTATCAACAAGTCTCCATGATCACTTGTTTTATTCATTAATTCTACAGATATTTGTATAATTCAAAGTGCCTTCTCTGTGTCAGGTACTCATTTGTTAGGAGACAGAGGAGGTTGGCAAACTACAGCCATGGGCCTAATCCAGCCCACTGCCTGTTTTTGTGAATAAAGTTTCTTTGGAACAAGCCACATCCATTTGTTTGCATATTACCTGTGGCTGCTTTCTGTGACTGTACTGGCGTTTTCCTCTCTTTACGAGCACATCTGCCTCCATGTGTACCATTTAACAGTCGTGCGACCTCACAGCAACCCTCTGAGGAAGGAGTTGTGGAACCTGCTTTTTAGTGGAGAAAGCTGCATCTCGTAGAGTTCAGGTGACAGAAACCTGGAGAGCCATGTTTTCAAAAAATAGTTAATAACTGAAATTTTTACTGTATAACAAAGAGGAAAAAGCATGTCACAAAGCAATTTATATGGTATCTAAATAATGTATAAACATGTATTTGTACATATATTTGAAAGAAAAAAGCCTAGAAATAAATTCACCAAAACATTAATAGTGTTTATCTTAGTACTAGGACTATGGTGATTTGAATTGTATTTTATCGTTTGTATTTTCCTAAATTTCCTCAAGACTGCATTATTTTTGTAACAGATAAACACATTTTTAAAAAGGCACCAAGTGATTACTTAAGGCCTTCCGTAAGTAGTCAAACCCTGGCTGGAGAGTTCCCCTGTCCAAATTGCCCTAAGAGGCACCTAGTGGGTGTTGACCCCCCAGCAGGACGTGCCCCGTGGGATGCCGGCACCTCTGAGAGCAGAGGGCAGAGTTTCAGCGGCTACGGCTGGCCTGGGTATGTTCCTCAGGCCATTAAGGCAGGTGAGAATACAAGCCCTGCCCTCCTCCCCTTGGGGATGGCTGCGTGTAGATTCCTTAGAGAAGAGCACAGCACTGAAATAAAAACCCTGCCGCCTGCAGATCACATTCAGGAGGAGGTTTAATGGGACAGCACAGAGGTGGTTCAAAGTCAGCAAATTCGTTGGTAATAAAAATGCCAACAGGTGCCCATTGTGAACCACTTACATGCTAGTCACGGTGCTGAATGTTGTATACATGTCTAATCTTCATAATAGTTCTGGGCAGAAAGAAGCAATATCTTACTCTACACAGAAAGAAGTGAAACTAGGGTTCAAATCTATTTGGCTCCAGAAACCTGTACTTTTACTACACTGCCCCTTTTCCTATTTCTTAGAAGTTTTCTAGCTTGTGGTACTTCCCTACCTTAGCTGTTAGTTGTGTTGTCAATTCTGACTCGTGGCGACCCCAGGTGTGCCTGAGTAGAACTGTGCCCCACAGGGTTTTCTTTTGGAAGTAGAACTCCGAGCCTTTCTCTCAAGGTGCCTCTGGGTAGGTTCAGACCATCGTCCCAGCACTGAACTATTTGTGCCACTCAGGGACTCCTAGTTAGAAGACAGTGGGAACACGGAAACGTGATGACCTGGCATTGAGGTCAGTGTCGCACTACAAATACCAGGACGGCCGTGCACTTCCTCTCAGCCTTTTTTTAATACGTGTCCCAGGGGCGGATTAGCCAATAAGCAAAATAAACACAGGCTTACTTGTGCTTACTTACTATAGGGAACAATTTCACATTTTTTCACCACATCAAAGATTCTTCTTCTAGGTATGGCTGGCGTCTGTCTCTCTCCCAACCTCACAGCAACTTCCTACAGAATCAAAGCATCTTTTCAAATTTATAATCCCTGACAGGAGTGGATGACTCAGTCAGTAAGGTAAGCACAGGCTTACTTGTGCTTACTTACTAATCTGTAGTGAACAATTTCACGTGGGTTTCACTCTGATGTGGTATGGCCCGTGCTTACCTTATTGGCTAATCCACCCAATTGTGTCTTCCCTTCCTGTCAACTGTCATTGATTTCTCATTGCTGTCAATCAGTCTGAACTGACCCGCCTTATTTATCTTTCCAGTCTGGTGCAACCAGATGAACAAGCCATTCCCTGAGCAAGGGAAAGGGAAATGATGGCACCTACCAGCTCGGGCCACCCACTGTAGCCACCAGACTTGGCTCATCAAAAATAACTCTCATGGAATAAAATGCATGGGCTTTGTGTCCACATTTGTTTTCTGGCTCAAAGGCTTCTTCTGTTTGATTTCTATTTGGTGACCATCTGGATGCCAAAAGTGGATGGAAGTCTGACTGCCGGGCAGATAGGTGATGACTGTTTTTCATCTGTTCTGCATGAAAAAGGAGGATTGCAACTCCTACTCATTCCTGCTGGCACAGCATGATAGGCAAGGTGTGCTCAGCATCTTCAAACCTTGGGTTAATTTGACAGACACCTAACTGCCAGGTCACTGGCTGGACACTAAAAATATCAAGTAGAAATCCAGTTTTCCAAACAATTGGCTAATTTACAGTTCTCTACTCGCCTTGATATTGGGAAAAGAGAACTGTTAGGTAAGTACTAGGATGGCAAATAGATTCCATACGTGCTAACACTGATCCATGATGGCTACCCAAGTCTGGATTCAGGGCTGTAAGGCCAAGTCAGGACTCAGTGCGAGACAGGGCTGGTAGACACAGATTCCCTGACTGGAAGCCCCTCTGGAGATAGAAAAGTCCAATGCCTTCTGTTACAGATGGAAAGCTGAGGCTCAGATGCGGAAGCCACCCGCACGTCAGGTCTCCTACATCCAGGCCAGAGCCTAGGTCTCTACGCAGGTGATGAGGAATTCATTACCTCACGGACAGGCTAGGCCCCCACCCTCTGTGCAGGAGAGGGTCTCCCAGGTCCAGGTGGAGGGGCTGCTGTCCCGCAGCACAGCCCCAGCCCTGCCAGACCTGCTCTCCTGGAGGCCCCTCCTCAGAGATGCGCATCCCTGGGCAGGGCCTGTTGACAGGGCGGGCCCAGGAGCTGCTTTTAATGAAGGTATTTCAGGGTTCTTGCAGCTGGAAGTTGTCTGCACCAGCAGGTTAATTACAGGCTCAGCAAGTCAGAAATCTAATAAACACTCCAGCTCTCAGCAGCTGCTCCAAGGAGAACGAACAGTGGTCTCCCGGAACAGAGGAGGCCGAGACAAACCTCCCCACCCACCTCAGCTTAATTACTGCCTGTCACTCCCCTGGGACAGGGACCTTTTTGGCTTACAGGCCCCAAGAACCAGGACAGGGCTCCTGGGCACACAGGTGACACAGACTGATGACCAGCCAGTTTTTGACAACTCAGATATAACGCAGGTGCTGACAGGCCCCTGCCCTCGCCCCCTGCCTGGCCACTGGCTATCCAGTGTGGTAGATACAAGGCTCTGGGTAGCATGGGTTGTGCCCTAGCTTGGCAGGAGATGGCAGGCAGTTCTCACTTCACGTGCCCACTTAGATCTCTTGGCAGTGGCTGCCTGGAGGTCTGTGTTGACCATTTTGAGATTCTGTCCAGATCTGGGAGAGAAGACGTCAAGATTGATTATTGGTGGGTGCCACAGAGAAGGGAAGGGGAAATGATGGTGTTTGTGGTGTGCCACCCACCATACTTGGCTCAGCAAACAACTTCACAGAACTCAACTCCTGATGGTTGAACACAGTCAAGGGGAGGTATGAGTTAACTGGAAGCCCCCAAAAGGTTCTTTGATTCTCCAGAGGCCAAAAGTCCAGACACTGCACATCTTCCCCAGCAGCAGAGGCAGATGGAAACGCAGAAAGCAGGAAGATAAATACCACTGGCTTTGGCCCTGAATCATGCTGTCCATTCAGCTCTTTCTTGAGTTGCCCCACCCGCCTAAATGGTCAATTCAGATCAATGAGCATACAACACTGAGGGCAAGTCCATGCTGTTTATTCTCCAGAAATGCTCCAGTGTTGCAGCTGGGAGGGACAGGCATCAGGGGTGGACCAGAACCTGTCTACACATATCTGAACACTGTAATGGGTGGAGAAGAGCCTGGATGGGCCAGTCTTGGACTCCAGGTGCCTCTCAGGTCATCCTACAGCTTGAGATGGGCCAGTGATGGTCATGGACAGGTCCTCAGACAGGACTTCTATGCCAACCCGAGATAGCCCGGTCAGCAGGTACCTCTGGGGCAGGAAGGTGAGGTGGAACCCTGCCTGATGGCTTGGACCACCAGGGCTGGAGGCAGGACAGTTTATCACAGGCCTCAGGCAGGGGAAGGAGGGGCAGACAGTCCAGGAGAGGACACAGCCTGGCATGAAGGAGGCAGGGGCATGGACAAGGTGACCTCTGAGGGTCATCCCTGCCAACCCTGCCTGAGGTTTGGGGATTTCCTGCCCCTGGAGAGAGGTGAGAAGTCCCCTCAGGGCCTGACTAGGTGGGCCAGGAGGGGTACAGCAGGCCCAGGTGGGTGTGGCCTCAGTGGCAGCCACAGGCCTTGACCACCATGTTGCGGTGCTTGCGCAGGATGACGTTGTTGCTGCTGTCGTAGTAGAGCACAGAGGTGGCACTCAGCTTGGTAGGCGCACAGCACGCCTTGGGGACGGTCTCAGGCTTCATCAGGTGCACCTGGCCAGGGAGGGCAGCAGCAGAGGCATGAGCAGGGCAGCCTCCTCTGAGGACCCACCCAGCCTCCAGCTCCTGCCTGCTCCCTGCGCAGGCCCCGGCTCACAGCTTTCCGGCCCTGCATGCTCCATCCACCCCTGCAGCCAGAGCAGGTGCTAACGGGCACGACTGACCCTGCCACTGCCCTCCTGGGGCCCTTCACCCCACCCCGGGGCTCAGCCTGCCACTGCCCTCCTGGGGCCCTTCATCCCCCCACCACCCTCAGGGCTCAGCCTACCACTGCCCTCCTGGGGCCCTTCACCAACCCCACCCCCACCCTCAGGGCTCAGCCTGAGCCCCTGGCTTGGTGGTCCAGGCCCCACACACTTGCCTCACTGCTCCCCAGACCTCCGGCCCATGCCCTGCCATGTCCACCCGCTTCAGACATAGAAAGCCCGCTGATCACCAACACACCATGCACCTGGTGCCCGAGCCCTCTGCCTGGAACTTCTCTGCAGGACCTCCTCTGGGATCCCTCCACTCTGTCTGTCTCTGTATCCCTGATCATGTCTTGATGTGTTTGTGGGTCTGTCTCCCTCTCCAGAGGGTGAGCCAGTGAATGTTCATGAAATATTCTAGAAATCT
Source organism: Elephas maximus indicus (assembly GCF_024166365.1). Lineage (NCBI taxonomy): Eukaryota > Metazoa > Chordata > Mammalia > Proboscidea > Elephantidae > Elephas > Elephas maximus. The sequence continues at coordinate 81,385,007 of NC_064821.1, forward strand.
GAGGTTCACCCTTGATGTGTTCAGCGCTCAGGGGCAGATTATCCAATAAGCAAGGTAAGCATGGTACTTACCTACAAGATCACCTGTCATGAACAATTTCACATGATGTGGTGAACACATAATATGGTGAAACCCATGTGAAATTGTTCACTATAGATCAGTAAGCAAGCACAGCTAAACCTGTGCTTACCTTGCTTACTGGGTAATCCACTTCCATCAGGGATTGTAAATTTAAAGAGAGGATTTGATTCTGTAGGAGGATGCTGTGGGCTTGGGAGAGAGAAAAATGCCAGCCATACCTGGAAGCAGAATCTTTGATATGGTGAAAAAATGTGAAATTGTTCACTACAGATTATCTGGTAAACAAGGTAAGCACCGTGCTTACCTTGCCTATTGGATAATTGGCCCGTCAGCACTATTATCTCTCAAAGTATTTTCTGCTTTCATGACAACTTCTTTGGCAAGCGCTGCTGTGTGCAGATGAGGAAACTGAGGCACAGGGACCACAGGGCGCATCCAGAGTCACATGCCATTGATGGTGTGGCCAGGATGGGGCCCAGGATGTGAGATCTCCGCCATACCCCAGAGCGGCTTTCACCCACCACAATAGCCTGACTGAATGAGCCAGTCATTTTCAGCCTCCATAAAAATACTGGTGCTGAGACTTGGCTGGATGAGCTGCCGTTTACGCTGAAGGTCCGCACGGTCAGCACCACCGTCCATCAAGAGACATGGAGACAGGAGGAAACCTGCTCCTGGCAGTGCATGTGGGCTGCTGAGCTGGCCAGGACCTCCAGCCCTCACAGGTGCTGCTGCTGTGCAGGACCCAGACAAAGCTGTCTGACGGGGCCTCTCCCACAGCCCTGCCTCCTCATCCCTGTCGCCCCCATCACCTTTGTCTGGAAGCCCCAGCAAGGTCTCTCCAGGGATGCCCACCCAGACTGGGACACAGGGCCGCTGCTCCCCACTTTCCAGTCTCCCCATGTGGGGCTGGGTTCTCGGCACTTATGGGCCCATCTGAAGAGGCCAGGAGACACCACCCACCAGTGCTGGCCACGGGGCTCTAAGGCTGGGAACTGGGGAGGGTCTCTGCTGAGCTGGGACACTCGAGAGAGAAGTGAGCACCACCAGGCACTGCCATTCTGCGACCCCCCACCCGAGAGCAGAGCTCCATCAGATGAGTGACAAAAAGAGACACAGCCTTTTATATCATCCAAACAGACTGATGAAAGATTTGTGAAGTCTAATGTGTCACTTATTCCCAAACTGATGGCTCAGTGGTTAAGCACTCAGCTGCTAACAGAAAGGTCCCACCAGCCACTCCACAGGAGAAAGATGTGGCAGTCTGCTTCCTAAATATTAAAACCTGTTGTCGTCGAGTTGATTCCGACTCATAGCGACCCTACAGGACAGAGTAGAACTGCCAGATAGGGTTGCCAAGGAGCAGCTGGTAGGTTCAAAATGCCGACTTTTTGGTTAGCAGCTGAGCTCTTAACCACTTCGCCACCAGGCTCAGTCCGTAAAGGCTTCAGCCTTGGAAACCCTACAGGGCAGTTCTACTCTGCGATATAGGGTCACTATGAGTTGGAACTGACGCGACGGCAATGAGTTTTTGGTTTAACGAGTCACTTGGTTCCATTAATCTTGGGTCAAGGAGTAATGATATTTTTGCACAATTCCCATGTGCCAGGCACTATGCTAAATACATATGTTCTATTAGAAATGAGTATTGTTACCTTTTTGTATGTGAACATGTATGTGTGTACATATTGATTTACAGACCTTTCAACATACTGATGTCTCTCAAATTCATAGCTTCAGCTTGGCCCTCTCCCCTTAGCTCCAGACGTATGGATCCAACTACCCACCCAATGTCACCCTTGAAAATCTAACAGGATCTCAAACATATTGTGGCCAGAGCAGAACTACCGATTTCCACCAATCCTCCCCTCAATTCCAATGACAATTCTGCCCCATGCCAGGCCTTCCCTGTCCTTGTAAACAGGGTCCTCATCCACCCACGTTGCTTAGGCCACACACTCAGAAGGCACCTGATCCTCTCCTTCCCCACCCCCTCCATCTGCGCCTTGGGAGCATCCTGTTGGTCTACGTCCACCATCTATGCTCCTCTGACCACTTCTCACCTCCCACCCAGCTGCCCTGTCCAAGCTGTCACCAACTCTTGTCAGGAACCACAGCAGCCTCCTCACTGGCCTCACTGCATCCTCCACCCTCAACCCCCCATGGTCCATTATTCCCACAGCTGCCAGAGAGATCCTTCTAGAGAGTAAGGGAAACTATGATGCTCCTCTGCTTAAACACTCCACCAGCTTCTCGGTTCACTTGGTCGAACTTGGTCCCTACTGACTGGGGACCACAGGCCCTCCATGACCTGGCCCTGCCCAATTTCAACTTCACCTCCCTCCTCTTTGCTTACTTCATGCCAGCCCTGCCTCCCTGCTGGCCCTAAGCTCAGTCCTGTCTTAAGGTCTGTGACCTTGCGTCTCAATGGTTTGTTCAGATACTGGACCAGCTACTGTAATGTAATATAATGTAGTATAATGTAATCATCATCCATGATGTGATCTAATGTGATCAACCAATCAGTTGAAAGGGGAGTTTAGTGGGATGTGTGGTCTGCCTCCAGAATATAAGTGGATATTCTGGCAGAAGGTGCTCTCTCTCGACCCTGCACTCTTCTACTTGCCTGATCTCTGGATCTTAGGATGTAAGCCAGCAGAGGTATCCCGCCTGCTGCCTGACCTGCTTATTGTAGATTCTCCAGCCCCCACAATCCCATGAGCCAGCAGAGGTCTGCTGCCTGGCCTATGGATTTGGGACTTGTCAGGCCCCACAATTGTGTGAGCCATTTTTTTTGAAGTAAATCTCTCTATATTTATATATATACACATACACCTCACCGGTTTTGCTCCTCTAGAGAACCCAACTAAGATGAGGCTTTTGTACTGGTTCTGAGTCTCCCTGGAACATTCTCTCTCCAGCTCTTGACTTGCTCCTCCTCCTGCAGCAGCCCCGCCCAGTCTCCCTCTGCTGAGTGGCCCACACTCCTTTTCCTCACAGAAGGCATCAAGTCCCCTTTGTCTGTGAGTTCAGGGCACCAGCCCCAGGAGGCAGGAGCTGTCTGGTGTGTTGCACACACATGGGGTGCTCACATCTATGGCTGATGCCATGGGAGGGGCTGAGGGCCTGGGCCAAGGTTGTGACAGAGCGGCATGGAGGCGACAGATTCTTGGGAGTGCAGGTGAGATCGTCACACCTGGTAACCCCTGACAGGGGCCATGGGAACCACATCACATAGAGGACAGGCTGGGCAGGATTGCTCCACTCGTGTCTTAGCATCACCCGGAGCTTTTCCAAAGGAAGTCAGCTGCTGGGTGCCCGACAAACCCCATCAGACCCTTGGGAAAATAAGCATTAGCATAACATCAACGCTGCTTTTGTTAATTCATTTGCTCCTAATCTAAGTCATTGATTGAGTCTAGAAAAACATAAGGCTCTGGGGTCCTAGGAACTAGGATTCCAAGTTAAATGTTCTAGAAAGACGATTCAACACCAGAATCAACAAACACAGAAAGCACTAACAATAAGCAGGAGCAACAATGTTCCCATTAGAAAAAATTTTAATCATTTAAAGTTCCCTCAGAACCTGGGGCATCAAAAAGCATACAGTCTATAGAAACCACAAGGAGCTAGGAAAGGACTAGGGAAAAGTCTGTGAAAGGAAACTGAGGAGCTGAGAGCCACAGCCCACAGCACATTAGTGCCACACCCTAGCGTTCCCTGGCACACGCCAAGGCAGAGGCACACGCCAAGGCGGAGGCACACGCCAAGACGGAGGGTGTGCAGAGGCGCACGCCATGAGAGAGGGTGTGTAGGGGGCCCACACCATGATGCAGGCCCATGCCAATGACAAAAGGTGTGCAGAGGCACACACACACACACCACTCATGCCTTGTACTTGCGCCACAGGAGGGCAGCACACACCGGCGCACATGGGCAGACGTGTTAAAGTTCACACAGGTACCAAGTGGGTATGCGTGTCTGTTACTTATGTCTGTGCATCTGACCACATAGAAGTGTACCTGAGTAAGTCCATGAATGTCCCATGCCTGCATGTGCTGTGCATAGATTGTATGTGTGCGTGGCTTTTTAGTCGATGTCTGCGACACACGCAGGTTCCAATGAATTTAACTACACGCGCGAATTCCATGCAAGAAAACTCCAAGACACGGAGCAGGTGCTCTCACTCACCTATGGGCTGTACGAGTCCCCTCCCCCTGCCCCCGGCTCCCACCCCCACCCAGGGTGCAGGCAGGATGGGCAGAGTACTGACCAGGGACTGCAGGATGGCGTGGTTGGTGGCATTCATGCAGGAGTCTAGCGGGAAGGCGCACTCCCCCTCACAGTAATAGGCCGAGTAGCCTTGGGGGGCGATGACCCAGTCCTGGGAAGGAGGGAAACAGTGAGTCCACCATGTGCCCCTCCTGGGCCCCTAGGTCCATCCCCGTCACAGGACAACTCGGGGCTGTGCCTCTCTGAGCCACAGGGCCCATCAAACACCCTTGGGCCCCACCACCACCCCAGAGGCCTGAAAGCCCCCAAAGACCCTCAGTGGACAGGGCTAAGCACTGACCCCCCCATACCCTGTGAGCGCCCCGCCAGCCTCCCCCGCCCACCCGCCCCACGGCCACAGCTGTAGCTGCAGCAAACACACGGAGGCCCTGCCCACCCTGCCTGGGTGCCCTGTGGCAGCTCTGACATTTCAGTTGCCTGAGGATTCAGTCTTGCTCACTATAAAAGTAGCACATTCTCACTTTAGAAAACTTGGAAAATACCGAAGATAAAATACATAAAAAAGAAAAAATCACCCATAATTCTACCTCCTCTCTGGAGGCACGCTTAGGATTGCAAGGTGGGGTTTGTCAATTAAGAAAGGAGCAGAGTCAGGAGTTACCAGCCAGCCCAGATCCTGGAAGCTGACGTAGAGCTCGTGCCGCCGGCACACCTGACGCCCAACGGAGCCGTGGATGTCATCTGAGGGGACAGAGAATACAAGATCTTTTCTGGGGTCCGGCTCTGTCCAGCTATCCTGTGGGTGATCCCAGGGAAGGGGCCACCCTGACGGGCATATTTGTTAAATAAACAAATGATGGGAATCTAAAGCATCTGATCTCATAAAGCCCAACCCTGGAGCTCAGCTTATGCCACAATCCAGCTCAAGAGCCTTCGATGGCTCCCGATGACTGCTGAGTAACCCCACGCTCAGCCTGGCCCCTCCCCGTCAAAGAGGACCCTTGGCCACACCAAGGATGGAAGACAAGCACATCCTTTTGCCTCCAGAGACAGCTCCTGCACCCCACCCCCACCCTCTCCAGCCACATCCATTCCATACGTTCAAGTGTGCTCAGCTGAGGCCAGCAAAGGGCAGCACCCATGAAGCAGGGAACATGGCAGGTCAGGCCTGTCCCTGACACCAACGGGCTCTGCCCAGTGCGGCGACCTTCACATAAACAACTGCAGATCCTGCAAGTGTCCAGGGAAGAACAAAGGGCCAAAAGGGCCTGTGGCTGCCCAGAGGAAGGGGCGATTCACTCTGAGCGAGGTCTGGGGAAGGCTCCTGGAGAAGCCAGGGGAGGGCAGAGAAGTGACTTCCAGGTGGAAGCGTGGCCAGTGCAGAGGCTCAGAGCCTGAGAGAAGGGAGTGGCCAGTCACCCCGTGCATGGGGCAAAGGCTGGTGTTGGGAGAGGTGGCTGGAGGGAGACTGGTCACTTGAGCCATCCTGAGGGCCCAGAGGGCGCTGTCCCACCACCTGCCTCCTGCGCAGCCTCTCTAGGCAAACGCCTGCCAGAGCTCAGAGCCAGGCCAGCCCCGGACCTCACCAAAGATGCCGGGGAGCCTGTGTGGCTGCGGCAGCTCGTTGGTTTTCTTCAGCGGCCTCCTCTTCAGCGGCCTCACTGCCCGCGGGGCTCGGATGGGACCTGGGCTCACCCTGAAGAAAGTGACCACAAAGGGCTGTTTGGGGCGCGGCGCCCGGCTCCCCAGCAGACCGGCCAGGCCAGGGTCCACGCTGTGCCCTGAACAGAGAAAGGACAGAGGGCGGTCAGTGAGGGTGGTGTTCTTGCATGTGGACTCTCAGCTGGGGCCTGGGCAGGCCCAGGAGTACCGAGACTGAGACCTGAGGGGGACCTGCTGTGCCTCAGTTTCCCATCTGAAGACCTGAGTCCTAAGTCCAGCCAGGTCCCTGCAGGCAGGTCTGAGAGAGGCGGTGGGTGGAGGTTCCTTGGGGAACCGGGTACCCTTATGAGTGATGACCATGAAATGTGACATCTGCAGAGCATTCTTCCCATTTCAGTCATTTCACACGCTCACCTCACTCAATCTTTACAGTAATCCCGTACTTCATGTTTACAGAAGCTGCTGCAGTCAGGGGCCCTCAGCCTCAGGGTTCCCCCCTCCATCTGAGGACTCTGAGGCCCTGATCAATCTCCCACCCCATGCTTTCTGGGGATGTCTGGGTATGCTTTATGGGACCACCCAGCTCGTTATAGGAACCACTACCATTAGTGATGGCTACTCTGATCCCCACAGATGAGACACCAAGGCTCAGGGGGTGGAGACACTTGAAGGAGGTCCCAGAGCCGGGGCTCAACCCACGGAGGTCTCCTTCCAGCGACCAAGTTCTTATCCACTCAGAGGGATTTATGGTGAAAAAAGAGGAAAGGCTGTAGGAAGGGACATGGTTTGGGCCCAGCCCTGGGAATAGCAAAGCCTATAAAAATGGGGTTTTATTCCACAGTTGTTGAAAAGCTGAAGATGACAGGAAAAACCTAAGCTAATTAGCCCTGGGAATGTAAAGATGCCACCAACAAAACCACCTTCCCGCACCTTTTTTATTTCCAAGTAACTTTTTTTTTTAAATAATTTTTATTGTGCTTTAAGTGAAAGTTTACAAATCAAGTCAGTTTCTCACACAAAAACCCGTATACACCTTCCTACCCACTCCCAATTACTCTCCCCCTAATGAGACAACCTGCTCTCTCCCTCCACTCTCTCTTTTCGTGTCCTTTTCGCCAGCTTCTAACCCCCTCCACCCTCTCATCTCCCCTCCAGGCAGGAGATGCCAACATAGTCTCAAGTGTCCACCTGATCCAAGAAGTTCACTCCTCACCAGCATCCCTCTCCAACCCATTGTCCAGCCCAATCCATGTCTGAAGAGTTGGTTTCGGGAATGGTTCCTGTCCTGGGCCAACAGAAGGTCTGGGGGCCATGACCACTGGGGTCCTTCCAGTCTCTGTCAGACCATTAAGTCTGGTCTTATGAGAATTTGGGGTCTGCATCCCACTGCTCTCCTGCTCCCTCAGGGGTTCTCTGTTGTGTTCGCTGTCAGGGCAGTCATTGGTTGTAGCTGGGCACCATCTAGTTCTTCTGGTCTCAGGATGATATAATCGCTGGTTCATGAGGCCCCTTCTGTCTCTTGGGCTCGTAATCACCTTGTGTCCTTGGTGTTCTTCATTCTCCTTTGATCCAGGTGGGTTGAGACCAATTGATGCATCTTAGATGGCTGCCTGCTAGCGTTTAAGACCCCAGATACCACTCTTCAAAGTGGGATGCAGAATGTTTTGTTAATAGATTTTATTATGCCAAGTGACTTAGATGTCCCCTGAAGCCATGGTCCCCAGACCCCTGCCCTGGCTACACTGGCCTTCGAAGCATTCAGTTTATTCATCCAAATAACCTTTTTTTTTTTTAATTGTAAAAGCAATATAATAACCACAGTAAAACAATTTTTGAGAAAAACATATCATTCATATGCTTCCTCCTCAACTCCAGCACATTCATTTTGATTTTCTAGGGTATTTTCATAGGCTGGTTTTTAAGTTTCACACAGTTGTCAGCACAGTGAAGAAGTCTGCATTCCCCACCCTCCCCCCAACTTTTTCATGTATTTTCGTCGTTCTCAAAATAAGTCTCAATAACAAACATTTCAAAAGCGGAAAATTCCTTTGAGTAGCTATTAACTTACTGTTAGACATTTAGGTCATTTCGTTATAAAGATGAAAATGCAATAGATCCTCTTCAGTTTTTTTCCCATGAAATTTCTTATACGAAATTCAGGAGCAGGATTACTAACTCATTTTTTTGTCTCTTAAAACACAGTATGAATTGTTTAATTTACATGAAGGTGCACTTTGCATCAATGTTGGAAGCATTCACACATATAAGTACATGCACGAGTATGCATGTGTGCGTGTGTATACACATGTATATACAGACGTACATTTATAGACACATTATATATCTATCTATTTGTTCCATGTGATTGTTGCTGTAAGTTGCTGTCAGTTGCTGTCAGCTCTGATTCTTGGAGACCTCACGTAGAACAGAACAAAAATGTTGCCCCATCCCACACCATTGCCATGACCTTTCATATGTTTGAGCCCATTGTTGAGGCTATTATGTCAACCCATCTCATTGAGGGTTTTCCTCATTTTTGCTGACCAATTTGTTCCACAGCAGATCTAAAATAGTTCTCCATTACAGACTACAGGTCAAGGACATTGTCTGCCTGCCCCACCCATGGTCCCACTCAAAGGCCAGCCCTTAGATAGCAGTGCTTTAGACCAGGTGTCCACTGGCCACCACTGACTGAACAACAATGAATCCAGAGACCAACCTTTGACCTATGACATCACCTGCCACACACTAATGAACTGGGCTGATTGGAGGCTCACTGTCAGGAATGTGAGTAAGAGCTGCTGAGACAGGGAGAGTGTCAGCTGCAGGAGTTGACCCTAAAGAAGTACGAGAGTGAAGCCATTCAGTAGAGTTTGGGAAACGGCAAGTCAAAGTTATGAGGAGGCAGTGCTATGAGGAAACAGAAACCATGAGAAAAGTAAAATAAGTGCAGAGCACAGGGGAAAGGTGACTGAGGTCACAAAGATGATAAAGTGGAACGGACTTGAGAGGGGAGCCAACAGTCATCAATGCCAGACCCTGGAGTGGAGCTCCACTGACTCGGGGACACATGGCAGGGGAAGTGGCCGTGGAGCCAGGGTGGGCCCTCCAGGCCTATCTGTGCCACTGCTCTGTCCTTTGAGTCCCAGCAGGCCCCTGTCTACCTTGGGCCCATGGAGGTGGATCAGTCCTCTAAGGCTTTGCCCACCATTTGTCTTCCTTTTGTGCAACTGTCTGTTCAGGGATCTCACTGGGGTCTCCTGGGTGCAGAACAGAAGGACAAATAGGCTCAATGATGCCACAAAGTCTCACAGAGCCCCAAGGAACCAAGCCTTGTGTTGGGTATTGGGGAGCCGTTTGGAGGCTCTCACAGGCCTGACTAGCCTGCCTGAGGATCCTTGGAAGCATCTAATCCTAATTTCTATTTTACAGAAACAGAAACTGAGGTCCAGAGACAGCAGTCCCTGTTCAAGGTCTCAGAGCAAGCTGCAATAGAGTCAGGATATTTCTACCCTTCCCCAGCAAACTGGGTGAGGTGCGGGGTGGGGAGGGCAAAGTGCTAACATTTGGTCTCTTTCAGAAGTCCTAATCTAGCAGTCCTGGGAAAATGCCTCTGTGCCCCTCCTTCCACAGTCAGGGATCCCCCTTCCCACTGGCCCTGCTTTTTGCCCAACCCATTCTTAGGCAGGATTCCTTGTCTCCAGCTGACAGGTGGTGAGCCCCTAGGCTGCCCAGGTCTGGGCAGGCTGCTTCCCAGAAAGATAGAGGTTGGGGCTGCAGGAGCCTCTGGGGGCCCAAGGTCCGTGTCTCTAGACCTGACCTTGTGAGGGAGCTGTCAGGCATCCTCTCCCCTTTGCAGGTGACAGGCCATGCTGTTGGCATGCCTCCAGATGTGGGCCACACTGTGGTCTTCCACCTTAGGCCCAGATGGAGCTGCTGTTCCTCTGAGCCCAGGTGGGCCCAGTGAGGCCCCCAGCCTCACCCCATTTCTGAGCGGCCCCATCACACCCCAGAACATTCTGGCAGCTCACCTGCCCTGTCCTTTACCCAATGCACCCAGGCCAAATATTGCCTCTCCCCAAGGCTTCTCTCTGTTCTAGGTGCCACCTGACCCTTCCCTGCAGCCCCTGCCCCATGTCAGCCTGCAGTCAGGGAAGTAACCATGTTGTCGCCACGACGGACAATCGGGATGATTGGGTTAGAACCCTTGAAGGGAAATCCCACTGTGGACATGTTTAAGACCAGGATTATTTTTGACCCCATAGGTTAGTTCTTAAAAATTGTTCATATGAGAGACACAGCATTTCCTTCTCTCAACTATCTTAACATCCCTTCACTTGTCTGCTTCTGGAAACCTCTGTGTTCTCCACCTGCTGCTGGAAAATTCCTGATGCCCAGGGAAGATCACATTACCCTCTCCTCACAGGCCCCAAATGATGCCCTACTGTCCACTCAGTGGCATTCCATGCCTCCATCCCATGGTCAAGGTCGCTGTCCTTCCAGGCTGTCCCCTCAGTGAGCACTATCGCCGCCGCCCTGCCGCCCCTTCCTTCCAGTATCTGCTCCTTCCTTCAGGGTGAGGCTGCTTGACCTTCCTTGATCAGCTAGAATTTTCTGATCTTAACATCTCCTATCAGTTGTGCACACCCTGAGAGCTACCTGTATAAAGCCCAGAGTCCCTGCAGGCGTTTTTAACACTTTACACATACATATTGAGTTTTTCCTTTTATTTTTTGAGACTCTCGGTTCAGGATAAAATAGCTGACAGACCCTCTTGGGTTAAGACACAGTGTTACACAAGAGGCTAGTTAGAGCCCCCACACAGAGAGGAAGGATCTAAGCGTCTGGTCTGGGTAACACAGGAACACTCCGATTTAAGATGAGAAAAGCCATCCATCGAAGTCCACCAGTTAGGGTCCTAGCGCTCCTCCTCTCACAAACCACAGCCTATTACGAGCACAGGTGGATTGTGTACTCACACAGGAAGCTTCCCAGTGGAACGTCAGCGCCCAGAGTCTCTCCTCCTGCAGGCTCTCCCAGCGCCCGGTTCTCTGTCCCACCGAGATGGTCCTGCCTGCCTTCTAGGGACATCTACTGAGCTATAAGGAGGAGGAGTGTGGCGGGAGGAAGTAAGGATATAGGGAAACAAAATCAGCAACACAATGAAAGGGCCCAGAGGAAAAGTCAGAAGAGCCAAAGGAAAAGGGAAATCTTTAGGGATATTTCTGTCGACCACTAATTCACATGTTTGTATATTATTCTTGATATTAGTAAAATGGGGCCTTCAGTAGACTCTGGGTGGAGTTATTTTCTCCCTCGTTTTTGTCTCTATTTTATGATTGAACTATGAGGGAAAGCACGTCAATCAAACCCTTCCTAAGTGATCCTCTAGGCTACATATACCGGAATGTAAATATCACAGAAAGTGAGGGGGCCACCAGTGTCCTCACCGATTATCACAGAGCTTTCTCAGCACCAACAGAACATCCAGGACAAGCTTTTGTTTTTTCTCCGGTTTTTAATTAGATTCATATCCCTCTTGAGAGAACAAAGTCTATCCAGCTGTAGAAAGTCTGAGGGACCAGGAGGAAAACTAGTCAAACCGCTTGTGAAACTTGCAAATGTGATGACCAACTTCCCGTGAGGTGAAAATGAAACCCACATTCCATGGTAAAGGCCCATGTCACATCTTACATTGTAATTTGCTGCATTGGCTTGAGGTCCGGTGAGACTGCGAAGGCACACCCTGTGCACTTTTTGATGTCATCCACTGTCAGGCCTTCCCAGAGCTCAATCAGCGTCAGTCCTCTCTTGGGGTGCACGTTGAACACGGCCCTTTCTGTGATGATCCGGTTCACACAGCGCTTCCCAGTCAGCGGCATTGTACAGTTGTCCAAGATTTTGGGTTCATTTGCCTTTGAACAATGCTCCATAGTGACCACGACTCTGGTTTTGGGACTGGACACTAGATCCATGGCACCTCCCATTCCTTTCACCTTCTTCCCGGGAATCATCCAGTTGGCCAGGTCACCGTATTTGGAAACCTGCATTCCTCCCAGCATCGTCAGACCAAGGTGCCCCCCCCTAATCATTGCAAATGACTCATCACTGGAGAAGAAAGAAGCCCCGGGAAGAACAGTGACTGTCTGCTTGCCAGCATTGATGAGATCCGCATCCACCTCACTTTGTACTGGAAATGGCCCCAAGCCCAGGACCCCATTTTCACTCTGAAGATGAACAGTCATATTTGGGCTGATAAAGTTGCTGGCCAGGAGAGGGATTCCTATGCCCAAATTAGCATACATGCCATCTTCAAATTCCAGAGCCGCCCGTTTGATGATGCGAGTCCTCAGATTATCTTCGGATGTGTGTTTTCCCGCTCCCTCTTGTCGGACTGCTAGGCGCTCAATTCTTTTCTCATACTTTTCTCCCTTTATCAAGCGGTCTACATAAATGCTAGGAACATGGATGTCTTCTGGGGAAAATGATCCGACCTCCACAATTTCTTCAACCTCCACCACTGTGGTTTCTGCAGCTTTGCACATAGGCACGTTGAAATTCCTTGCACTCTTCCTGAAGATAACGTTTCCCGAGCGGTCGGCCTTCCACCCCTTCACCAAAGAAAAATCTCCTCTGATGGCTTCCTCCAGAAGATAATGGTGGCCATGAAACTCCCTCACCTCTCTGGGCTTACTGATGACGGCGAGGTGGCCATCGTCATAGTACCTGATGGGCGCACCTCCTTCCTGGACCAGGGTCCCGTAGCCCGTGCTGGTGTAGAAGGCGGGCACCCCGGCGCCCCCCGCGCGGATCCTCTCGGCCAGTGTGCCCTGGGGCGTCAGCTCCAGCTCCAGCTCCCCGGCCAAGTACTGGCGCTCGCAGAGGGCGTTCTCCCCCACATAGGAGCAGATGATGCGTCTAATCTGCTTGCTCGCCAGTAAGAGGCCCAGTCCGAAGTCGTCCAAGCCCACGGTGTTGCTGACCACGGTGAGCCCTTTCACTTGGGTCTTCAGCAGGGCCCCGATCAGGTTCTCGGGGATCCCGCAGATGCCGAAGCCTCCCATCAGGACGGTGGCGTCATGAGGGATGTCCTTGATGGCCTCCACCGCGTCTGCGTAGAACTTGACCCGGTGGCTGGCGCTGGTGGAGAAGCAGCGAGCACCACCCTCGGACAGAGCGGGGCCGATCCGGGCGCCCCCCGAGCGGCCTGCGAGGGCGCAGAGCCGCAACCCCGAGGAAAGGAGCCTCAGGGCCGCCATGTGGGTGCGCGGTCCAAGGTCCCGCAGGCGAGAGGCTGGGGGCGCGCCTCTGAGCCCCGCGTAGGGGCGCCACGGCCGCGTCACAGAGCCAGAGCGCCCGCCGCGGTGACGTCCCCGGGCCGCGAGGGTGGGAACGGCCTAGTGCCGGGGCAGCGACCCTCTCCATGTTGCACGTGAGGACACAGGCACAGAGAAGCCAAGTAGGTGCCGGCCACAGGGCAGACAGATTGGAACTTGACTGTCCCGCGCCGCGGAGCTAGCACGTGACGCTACCGCGGCCCCGCCAGAAGGGAATTGCTCACGGGGCCGCGCTCCAATGACTGCGGGTTCAGGTTTGGGGAGGCCCAGAGAGAATTCTGTGCCGGTGGCCCCCAGTCAGCTCACCGTCTCTGTCCCCAGCATCCTGACTTGCAGCCCTGGGTTCAGTCCCCGTCTCAGGCCCACAGGCCCTCACAAAGCTGAGCAGAGCTCAGGGCCTCTATTGGGACATGGACCCAAAGCCTCTCCTGACCCTGCCTGACCCTCTGGAGCCTCTGCCAGAAACTCCAAACCCTCTGGAGCTTCCAAGACACTGATAGCTACTGAACAGCTATCCTCACTGAGCACCGACTTTGTGACCTGTTTAATCCTGTTGACAACCTCAAGAGCCAGTGCCTGCCCCACTCATTTCATTGCCCTGGAGGAGCTCAAGTTCACCCCTCATCATGACAGCAGGGATGCAGGTCCTGCCCAGCCATCAGTCACAGCAAGGGTCCCTTCTCCTGAAGAGGCTGCCCCTCCTTGTGCTTCGAGTCCCCCCACTGGGAACTAGTGGAGGATTCTGCACTTCTCCTCGCTCCACTGAGTCATTCCCATCGGCACACCACATGCTCTGCTGCCTCCTAGTCTGAAAAGGCCCTCCCTGACCCCACATTTCCCTCCAGCCACCCCATTTCTTGGATCCCTCCTCTAGCATAAGTTCTACAAAGAGCTGTCTAGTGTCTCAACCACCTGCTTTGGTTGTCCCTCCAGCTCCCCAATCAGGCTACATCCCCACCCTCCACTGAGCTGCTCTGGTCAAGGATATCAGTCACCTCCATGTGACTAAGCCCTCTGGTCACTTCTCAGTCCTGGCCTTTCTCAACCTCTACAGAGGACAGGTGACACTCCCTCCTCCTGGGAAGGCTTCTTTGCTTCCTTCTTTCTTCTCTTGGCTTCTGGGTTACCTTGCTCTCCAGTTTTCTGCTTCTCCCTGGCTGGTCCCACTCAGTCTCAGTTGTGGCCCTTCCTTGGCAGGACCTCTGGATATTGGAGGCCCCAGGGCTCCAGGCCAGTCCCTTCTGCTGTATTGCTATATTACTTCCCTGGGTGCCCTTGTCCAGTTCCATGGCCTTAAATCCACTTATACCCAGTGGTTCCCACACCTGGGTCTCCGGCACTCACCTTTCCCTGGAATGGCATTTGCACGTGGATCTCTACCAGGGTCTCAATAATACCATGGCCAAAAGAGAGCTCTTGATATCCTACCTGAAGCCTGCTCCTCCTCTAGTTTTCCCTAACTCAGGCAAAACAAAAAAAACTATTAAGAAATCCGTGATTCCCCCTTTTCTCATCTACACGCCCAGCAGTAAATAACCTAAACCAAACCCCCTGCTGCCGAGTTGGCTCTGACTCATAGAGACCCTACCGGACAGAGCAGAGCTGCCCTATAGGATATCCAAGGCTGTCGTCTCTATAGGAGCAGACTGCCACATCTTCCTCCCCGAGCGCCTGGTGGGCTCCAACCACTGACCTCTCAGTTAGCAGCCGACTGCTTAGCTGCTGTACTGCCTCGGCTCCTTCTGCTAGAAATACATCCTAACGATTCTACCTCCACAACATATTTCTGATCTATTCACTTTTCTCCATCCCAGATGCTCCCAACAAGCGCTTACAGCTCTCCCCTGGACCACGGTGTGGCTCCTGACAGTTCCCTCTCACTTCAGTTTGTCCATTGTACCCACTGAGCTCAGAGGGCTTTGTTTTATACATATATTTAAATAGACTTTGTATTTTACAATAGTTCAGCGTTACAGGAAAATTGCAGAGACAGTACGGAGAGTTCCCATGTGCCTGGCACCCAGTGTCCCCTGTTAACGTCTTATGTTGCTATGGTACATTATGAACAAATATTATTACTGCTAACCAAACACCATACTTTATTCAGATTTCATTAGTTTTCCCCTAGCATTCTTTTTCTGATCTAGGATACTACATTGCATTTATTCATTATGACTCTTTAGGCTCCTCTAGGATGTGACAATTTCAAAGTCTTTACTTGTTTTTGAAGCCTTTTAAGTATTAAGAGGAAACCCTCGTAGTGTAGTGGTTAAGTGCTACAGCTCCTAACCAAAAGGCTGGCAGTTCAAATCCACCAGCCGCTCCTTGGAAACTCTATGGGGCAGTTCTACTCTGTCCTACAGTGTCACTATCAGTTGGAATTGACTTGATGGCAATGGGTTTGTTTGGTTTTTGGCTAAGTATTAAGAAGTAATCGTCAAGACTTAATGGTTTGACAGAGACTGGAGGAACCCCTGAAACTATGGCCCCCGGACTCAATATTAACCTAGAACTGGAACCATTCCTGAAGCCCACTCTTCAGACAAAGATTAGACAGGACTACAAAACAAAAAATAATACATGTCAGGAGTGTGCTTCTTAGTTGAACTGGGTACAAAAGACCAAATGAGTGGCTCCTGTCTGGAGGCAGGATGAGAAGGCAGGAAGGGACAGGAACTGGTGGAACAGACACAGGGAAGCCAGGGCAAAAGGGGGAGTGGGGATTGCAACTAAGGTCACAAAATAATATGTGTATAATTTTTTGTATGAGAAATTAACTTGAGATGTAAACTTTCACCTAAAGCATAATTTAAAAAAAAAAAAAGAACCCCCCCAAAAAAAGAATGGTCAGTTACAATAATAAGATATTTTTTAAAAATACATACAAACTAATCCAAGTTACTAAATTTAAAAATTATAAGATGAAATATAACTAATAATTCTAATTTTTAAAAAGGAAATGGCTAGGAATTCTGTAGAGCATCTTTCAATGTGAGTTTGTCTGATGCTTTTCTCATGGTTAGACTGGAGTTAGTGGGTTTTGGGAGGAAAGATCACCAAGGAAGTACCATTCTCATCACGTCATATCAAGGGTACCCACTATCAACATGACTTAACGCTGTTGATATGAACCTTGGTCACTGGGCTGAGACGGTGTTTGTCAGCTGTCTCCAGTGTAAAGTGACCTGCCCATCCCCTTTCCATACTGTGCTCTTTGGAAGCAAGTCACTAAGCAAAGCCCATGCTTAGGGGTAGTGAGTTATGCTCCAACTCCTTAAGGGAGGAGTGTACCAGAAGGTTCTTTTTTAAAAACCCACATCACTTCTTGTTATACTCCACTACCATTAAAAAAAATAATAAAATACCCTAAAAACTCCAACTTGCCCTGGTCTACCCTAACTCAAAACCACCCCTGCTGACCTCTTTCAATCTTGTCTTCCTCTCTTCCTCACCTGCTCTGCTCCAGCCATGGCAGCCATCTTGCTATTTGTCCAACACGCCGATCTTGTGCCCACCTGAGGCCTTTCTATCACCAGTGCCTTTCTCTTTCCCCCAAAATACCTACTGAAAGAATGAATGAGTGAATCCTCATTCTATAGATGAGAAAACAGAGGCTTAGAAAGGTAAGTACCTCCAACATTACCAAACTACAAAGTTACAGAGCTGGGATTCAAACCCAGGCCCCTCTGACTCAAAGCCTGAGGGTTTAACCACTTCACCCTACTGCCCCTCCCCTGGGTAGGAACTCCCAGTGTAGAGAAGGTTGCTCTGTAGAAAGAATTTCCCAGCTCTTGGGAAGAAAAACATTGACTCACTCTCTTAGCAACTCAAATGTAGGCTCTGCAGAAAGAGAAGAGGGAAAACACCATTGTGTGAGGGCCTACTATGTGTCCTGCACTGTGCCAGGAACCTTACTCACTTTACCTCATTGAGTCCTCACAGTGGGGAGGGGGTATAACCCAGTGTTACGTTTGAGAAAGCTGGGCACCGAGGGCAAAAGCGAGGCAGACCACCACTGCCCCTGACATGGCCTCAGAGGAGCCCGAGGAGAATATCCGCTGCACAGAGCCCCAGTCTTACCATCCTCCGTTTCCACATAGAGGCGGAGTCCGAGGTTCTTGTTATGGTTCAACAGCCAGCGGTCACTGGCTGCTGTGACATCCAACACCAGCCAGCCCTCGTTACCAGCTCGGAGCGTCTGAAGATCCAAAAAGAACAAGTCAGACTCCCTGTGGACATGAAAGAACAATTAACTGAGGCCAGCACAGCTGCCTTGTGTTTCTAGTGCCTGCCTGGGGGACATTTGTGGAGCATCTACCCTGCTCATGGTTCTGGGCTGGGTGCCTTAGTGTACTTTCTTGCTGTATCAAAGGCATTACTGCACCCATGTACAGATGAGGAAACTGAGGCCCAGGAGGCTCTGTGACCTGTCCACAGCCCCATAGCCAGGACTGGCAGGGCCAAGATTTGAAACCAGGACTGCTGCTGGGCTCCTTCCATAGTGCCAAGAGGCCTCTGAGGTGAAGCATATTTCCCACCTCTGAGGCTGGTCTCCCCAGGAAGTTCCTCTTTCTGTCCTCTGGGAAATGTACCCCCCTCCCCAGGGCTAGGCAGGACACACCAACAGTCACTTGTCTGTGAGGGAGGGGGAGGCACAGGGTTGAGGGTAAGGCACCTGTTGGACTGCTCCTTGACCACCTCAAACATGCTGATGTGGAGGGTCTTGTTGATCTGGTGGATGTTCGGCACCTTATAAATCCGGAACTCAGCAGCTGTAACCGCCTCCCCCACTGGGATCTGGGTCAGGTCAAACCAAAACTCCTTCCAGTGGGGTTCCTGGTGGGCCAGGGCGTGGTTGCGCTCCACTGGAAGACAGAGCAGGGCAAGGCGGTCACTCAAGGCACCCGAGCATAGCAGACGCAGGCTCAGGCTCACTGCCCACCAGCCATGTGGCAGGGCATGGCACCCAGCCTGGGTGGGGCTGTCTCCTCCTCTGTAAACAAGCTCTGCCCCCCAGGGTGTTAGGAGGGTTCCATCAGGTCATTAGTGAGGCGCTCCCTGCACAGAGCTCAGCAAGGGTAGGCTTTCATTCTTGGCCCTGTGTCTCACGCCCCAAACACTGCCTGCCCCTGCTCAGCCCCCTGCTGGCTCCTTGGCCCACAGAGGAGACAGGACAGGTCCTTTCTCTGGGACCCAAGGCTACCGGGGAGATGAACATCGGATCCTAGGGAGAAACAGGGCCATGGTCCCAGTGACAAAACCTTGTGGACAGGGACACACATGACTGTGTTTTACCAGGAAAGTGGCTGTCCCCGATCTGCCCAAAGCGGCTGGATGGGAGAAGGAGGGCAGGAGAGAACTTGGAGCTGACATTTGAGCTGGACCTTGAGGGGTGAGTGTGAATTTGTCATGATGTCATGATGCCAGGGAGAGCAAAGGGACCAGATTGCTGAAGACCTTCAGGGCACATGGGAAAGCCACCACCACAAAACAACAGCAAAAGGTGAAAGGATCAAATGGAACAAGGTGAAGGAGGAAGAAGAGCCACAGAGAGACTGGAAAGGAATAAGGAAAAACAAGGTAGGAATAACAAGCTCCTTGAGACCCAGATCAAGTCCTGGGGGGTGTGGGAGGATCCCATCGGTGTGGTGAAATCTGAGAGGGCTTCACGGAGGAGATGACATCTGAGCTAGGCCTCGAAGGATGAAACGGGGTCTTGATAGGCAGCGAAGGTGACAGGGATGGCCTTCCAGGCAAAGGGGACTCCTACGCACAGGCATGGAAGCAGCTAGGAGCCACACGGAGGTCAGCAGAGTGGGGTGCAGGCCAAGAGTGTGGTTGTGGCCTGACTGCAGAAGACCTGACTTCCGGGGTTGGCACGTGGGCTATGCTTGCCAGTGGGAGGAGCAGGGTTCCGGGCCAGCAGCGGAGTGGTGTGGTTTGAGTGGAGTGGTGTGGTCTGAGTGAAGGGAGACGTCCGGGGAGGCAAGGGTAGGACAGGCTGGAGGTGATGCGGAGCGGGTTCAGAGGTGGGGGCTGGTGTAACAGCCTGTGGGGGAGGTTGCGGTTGTGGAACAAACCCCACATTTCTCAGCTGCACAGAAATGCCCAGGACAGAGTATTTAGGGCAGTCTCACACTAACATCCTGTCACTTGCCAACACCAAAAATCTGTGACTCCAGAAAGCAAGGGCAGGAGCTGCCCAGCGCCTTCCTCAAAGCCTAACCCTGAGATTTTAATTATATGTCTGTGAGTCTTTTTAAAGATTCTCTCTGTGGCTACTGGGCTCAGTGACACAGGTTTTAAAAAGGCCCAGGATGTGTGGCCTGAGGCGGATGTGGCAGTACGTCCTGTCCTCGCAGTGGGGACTTGGTCCAGTGATAGGCAGGCAGGCAGCTGTGATGGGCGGGCGGTGGGACAGGACATGTTCGGGCAGGAAAAGAGGGACTGCACATCCCCAGGCCAGGGAGGAGAAGAGCTAGGATGTCCCTCGTCCAGCCACACCTTGGGCTGGGCATGCTGCAGTTGCCCACCTGAGAGCCAGGCCATTTCAGGTGCAGTGTGATACAGGGTAGGACCCGGTCCCTCCCAGACAGGCAGAGAGCATCCAGGGCAGCGTTCAGGATCTTTGCTGGGTGATGCCCGTGGATATCTACACACCTCTGCCCTCCTCCGACAGACACGCACTCACACGCACAGTCAGTGGACTCAGGCTGCACAGACTACCTTGTTATGGGGCTGGGCAAAATCTTGATTTGCAGGAACGTGTCCTGTGGTTAACAGGTGCGGGCTGTTGGCTGTCACAGGGTGTGGGACAGAGTGAAGGAGGGTCGCTCAGAATGTCCGTCATGGCCCACTCCTCAAAGCATCATTAAGTGCATCCGTCCCCACGGGGGGCTGACAGGTGGGTGCTGGGGGCATACTGTCTGCACGCCTGACACTGGTTGCATGCTGGATCTGGGAACCAAAGGAATAACCCATGAACCTACCAGCTCCACGCTCCCTTGTTGTCCTGCAGGTAAGGATGAAGCCCAGGGGTCACCTGGGCTGGCTCAAGACAGCCTTGCTCAAATGAACTGACCCCACTTCGAAACTTCCACCCTGTGTGTTTGTGGAACTGATAAGCTACCCAGGAATGCCAGCACAGGAAGTAGTCTATCCTGGCTGCTCTAGGCAAGTGCTAGAAAGTGCGAAATTTTCAGAATGGTGGTTTGCAACAAAAAATTGATGAAATTTTCAGGGGTGTGGATCTGGACAAAGGAAGTACCCTTTTCTCTGAAAGTCAGTGGGGAAGGTGGGCAGAGGTCACCTGTGGAGCAGCTTTTTCAGTGCATGTTCCTTTGAGTTAGAACAGATATTTCCCAAAAGCTGGTTTTGTGGAAGAGCACTATCTGGCAGCTATGTTTCCCCCTCGTTAACTGTGCAGGCTGATCCAGCTTTAGCCAGAGAGGCAGCACTGGGCAGCACAGACAGCTCTGGCTGGTGGCCGGGACTCTCACCACAGGCCTGGCTCTCCCTGCACCAACCTCCTATTGTCCCTCTTGGCCTCAGTCTACTCCTCCATGGACTGGGGATCAGGATATTGCCCAGCTTTCCTCACGGGGCTATAAAAGGGCTCTGTAAACAGTTGGGGTGATGGACTGGGAGCGGTGGCAGTCAACAGGAGTTCTGAATAGATATGACTTACAACATCCCAACTTTGTGCTAAGACAAGGTATAATCAGGAGGCCGTGTCAGAAATTCCAAAGACTCTGAATTAGTCTTTTTCTAACTAAGTGTATTCTCTCACACATTTATTTATTCACAAATTTATCATGTTCAATTTATAATCAGATGTATCAAGCTTTTACTCTGCGTAAGGCACTGTCCTGGCACTGGGATAGACAGTGAACAGTGAACACACAAACCAGGTGTCTGCACTCTGGAGTTTACAGTCTAATGGGGAAGACAGAACGGCAACAACAACAACAAAAAAGTGAAATATATGCTCCATCATTTCTACTGTGGTAAATGCTGTGATAGAAATATGGAGGGTTATGGGCTCAAGAGTAAAAGGGAAGGGGTAGGGGCTGTGTCTGAATCATCTAGTGCTGCTAAACGAAAATACCACAAGTGGATGGCTTTAACAAAGAGAAATTTATTCTCTCACAGTCTAGTAGGTTCCAAGTCCAAATTCAGGGTGTCAGCTCCAGGGGACGGCTTTCTCTCTCTGTCAGCTGTGGAGGAAGGTTCTTGTCCTCAATCTTCCCCTGGTGGAGGAGCTTCTCAGGCGCAGGGACCCCAGGTCCAAAGGACGCACTCTGCTCTTGGTGCTGCTTTCTTGGTGGTATGAGGTCCCCAACTCTATGCTTGTTTCCCTTTCATCTCTTGAGAGAGAAAAGGTGATTCAGGCCACACTCCAGGGAAACTCCCTTTACCTTGGATCAGGGAGGTGAACTGAGTAAGGGTGGTGTTACAATCCCACCCTAATCCTCTTAACATAAAATTACAATCACAAAATGGAGGACAACCACACAATACTGGGAATCATGGCCTAACCAAGCTGATGCATATGTTTTTTGGGGGACATAATGCAATCCATGACAGGATGCACCTCATAGGGTGCTCATGGCCTTTGAGAAATAAACAAGATCAGGCATGAACATTCTGCGTAGAGGAATTTGGCAACGTCCAGCAAAATTATGACTCAAAATGAGAAGAAATAGCTACAAACATCTATTAATAATCAGAATGTGCAATGTATGAAGTATGAATCTAGGAAAACTAGAGTCATCAAAAATAAAATGGAAAGCATAAAGATCAATATTCTAGGTATTAGTGAGCTGAAAGGGACTCGTACAGGCCATTTTGAATCAGACAATTATGGCCCACTATGCCAGGAATGACAAATTGAAGAAGAGTGGTGTCACATTCATCATCGAAAAGAACAGTTCAGAATCTATCCTGAAGTGCAACGCTGTCAGTGAGAGGGTAATACCCATATGCCTAACAAGGAAGACCAGTTAATACAACTATTATTCAAATTTACACATCAACCACTAAGGCCAAAGATAAAGAAACTGAAGATTTTTATCAACTTCTCCAGGCTGAAATTGATTACTGGTGACTGCAATGTGAAAACTGGAAACAAAGAAGAAGGATCAGTAGTTAGAAACTATGGCTGTGGTGATAGAAATGATGCCAGAGATCGCATGATAGAATTTTGCAAGACCAACAACTTCTTCATTGCAAATACCTTTTTTCAACAACATAAACTGCGACTATGTATATGGACCTTGCCAGATGGAATACACAGGAATCAAATCAACTACATCTGTGGAAAGAGATGATGAAACTCCGTATCATCAACCAGAACAAAGCCAGGGGCCAACTGTGGAACAGGCAATCAATTGTTCATATGCAAGTTCAAGTTGAACTTGAAGAAAACTAGAGCAAGTCCATGAGAGCTAAAATATGACCTTGAGTATATTCTACCTGAATTCAGAGACCATCTCAAGAATAGACTTCACACATTGAACACTAATGACCGAAAACCAGGCAAGTTACAGAAGGACATAATATATGAAAAAAGTAAAGGTTATTAAAAAGACAGTTAAGAGAGACAACGCCAAAATGGATATCAGAAGAGACTCTGAAAGTTGCTCTTAAATGAAGAGCAGCTAAAACAAAAGGAAGAAATGATGAAGTAAAAGAGCTGAATAGAAGATTTCAAAAGGCGGCTCAAGAAGATGAAATAAACTATTTTAATGAAATGTGCAAAGAACTAGGGTTAGAAAACCAAAAGGGAAGAACATGCTTGGCATTTTTCAAGCTGAAAGAACTGAAGAAAAAATTCAAGCCTCGAGTTGCAATACTGAAGGATTCTATGGGGAAAATATTGACAATGCAGGAAGCATCAGAAGATGGAAGGAATACACAGAGTCACTGTACCAAAAAGAACTGGTCAACATTCAGCCATTTCAGGAGGTAGCATATGACTGGGAACTGATGGTACTGAGGGAAGAAGTCCAAGCTGCACTGAAGGTATTGGTGAAAAACCAGGCTCCAGGAACTGATGGAATACCAATTGAGATGTTTCAACAAATGGATGCAATGCTGGAAGCATCCACTGGTCTATGCCAAGAAATCTGAAAGACAGCTACCTTGAAGGACAGCTATCAGGCCAACTGACTGGAAGAGAACCATATTTGTGCCCATTCCAAAGAAAGGTGATCAAACAGAATGTAGAAATTATCGAACAGTGTCACTAATATTACGTGCAAATAAAATTTTGCTGAAGATCATTCAAAAGAGGTTGCAGCGGTACATGGACAGGGAACTGCCAGAAATTTGAGCAGGATTCAGAAGAGGGCGTGGAAAAGGGGATATCATTGCTGCTGTCAGATGGATCCTGGCTGAAAGCAGTGAATACCAGAAAGATGTTTCCCTGTGTTTTATTGACAATGCAAAGGCATTTGACTGTGTGGACCGTAACAAACTACAGATAATACTGAGAAGAATGGGAACCTAGAACACTTAATTGTGCTCACAAGGAACTTGTACGTAGAACAAGAGGCGGTCATTCAAACAGAACAAGGGGATACTACATGGTTTAAAACAAGGAAAGGTGTGCATCAGGGTTGTATCCTTTCATCATACTTATTCAATCTGTATGCTGAGCAAATCATCCAAGAAGCTGGACTATATGAAGAACATGGCATTAGAACTGGAAGAAAACTCGTTAACTGCATTGTGCAGATGATATAAACATGCTTGATGAAAGTGAAGAGGACTTGAAGCACTTACTGATGAAGATCAAAGACTTCGGTATGGATTGCACCTCAACGTAAAAATCTTCACAAGTGGACCAATAAGCAACATCTGATAAATGGAGAAAAGATTGAAGTTGTCAAGGATTTCATTGTACTTGGATCTTCAATCAACACCCACGGAAGCTGCAGTCAAGAAATCAAATTACGTACTGCATTGGGCAAGTCTGCTGCAAGGCCTCTTTAAAGTGTTAAGAAGCATTTTAAGGACTAAGGTGTACCTGACCCAAGCCATGGTATTTTCAATGGCCTCATATGCATTCGAAAGCTGGACAATGAATAAGGAAGACCAAAGAAGGACTGATGCCTTTGAATTACGGTGTTGGTGAAGAATACTGAATATTCTTGGACTGCCAGAAGAGCGAACAAATCTGTCTTGGAAGGAGTCCAGCCAGAATGCTCCTTAGAAGCAAGGATGTCAAGACTTAGCCTCATGTACTTTGGACATGTTATCAGGAGGAACCAGTCCCTGGAGAAGGACATCATGCTTGGTAAAGTAGAAGGTCAGCAAAAAAGAGGAAGACCTTCAATAAGATGGATTGACACAGTGGCTCCAACAATGGGCTCATGCATAACAATGGTTGTGAAGATGGCACAGGACCAGGCAGTGTTTTGTTCTGTTATACACAGGGTCGCTGTGAGTCAGAACCAACTCAATGACACCTAACAACAGCAAAATTACATATGAATTTACCCTTTGACATTGATAATCCCAAAGACACACAGACAATATGAAAAGACATATGCCCAAAGCTTTACTGGGTACAGAGAATAGGCAAAGCTATGCCTGGTTCCATGGGTACTTCTAAATATTTTTCACAAAATTATAAAAGCTTCCAAAAATGTTCAAAAACACTGAACCAGCTTCTGTCTGGGGGAGCAGTAAATTAATTTGCTTTCTGAACCACCTTAATATGGCTCCCGGGACAATGAACAACACAGGGCCCTCGGCCTTCTCCTCCAACCTCTGGTAAAACTATCTTTGAACCCATGTTTGCAGGAAAGGTCCATTTTGGATGAGAGGATAGCTGCCATCCACACTCTGCCTGTCCATTTCTGAGGCCCTGGGCTCACCACTCAGGCTAAACCTCCAGATGCCAAGCCCTGCATCCATCAGTCTGACACCAACAAAGGCTTCAGCTATTTTTGTGCCATGGACAAAGTTTAGAGTCACCCAGACAACCTAAATCTGTCTTCTTTCTGACCAAAAAGTAAGACTTCAAAAGATACCCTCTTCCTCTAGCCTAGAGCAGCTACTAAGAGAACAGAACCTTCCTGACCTTGTCTAACCCATCATCCTTCCCCTCACACCCGTCCCCAGCCCATGAGGCCCAAGGAGAAGCCTAACCTCACTCTGTGGTCCAGGCTCTCTGTGGTATGGCCCCAGCCATCTGCCCTTCACGTCTTCCTGTGCCTTCTGGCTGCAAACACCCCCAACCCAGATTGTCTCCTCGAAGCTGCTCTCTCCTGGGTTATCCCCCACCCTGCCATGTCCTCTACTCCACCATGTCTCCCTACCACGCCATGCCCCCTACCCCAGCATGTGCCCCTTCCCACTATATTCCCCACCCCTCCATGTCCCCCACCCCGCTATGTCTCACTCCTCACCATGTCCCCTTCCCCATCATATTCTCCACCCTGCCATGTACCCCACCCTGCAACGTTCCCCTTCCCTGCCATATTCCCCTCTCTGCCATGTCTCCTTCCTCACCACATTCCCCTCTCTGCCATGTCCCCCACCCTGCCATGTCCACTCCCCACCATGTCCCCCTCCCTGCCATGTCCCCCACCCCTCCATGTCCCCCACCCTGCCATGTCCAAAGGCTACTTCCCTCTCAGTCCAGCTTTAAGAGCCTCCTCGTCCCTCCTCTGACCCCCTCACAGAGCAGGCCTGCACCAGGGGCTCCAGGAGCTTATCTGCTCCTCTGAACAGTGAGCTATTAGAGGGCAGGGACCAAGCATGGTGCGGTAGAAACAGGAGGCTCTCAGCGATCCACTCCCCAAGGCCCCTGTGTTCCAGAGGCCCAGAAGAGATGCCACGCGCATTCTTCCCAAGGGTTCCTGGTCTCCCAGATGGCAGCTCAGTATCTAGCACCCACTGTCCCTGGGCTGGCTGGTCTGAGGTGGCTTACGTGTCCCTCACAGTGTGTCTCCGTGAGAAGCTTCTCTGTGGACTTGTCTCCCTTCATGGCCCAGCCCGAGGGTGAGGGCAGACTTCCCCAGGCCCAGGCGGCAGACGGGCTGTGTGCCCTTCTAGCTGGTCCTGCCAGGAACAAAGGCTAAGGGTGGGGGTACTTCAGACCCAAAACAAGACCCGGTCTCCCCAGCCTCTACAGGTCCACAGAGCAGCCACGGAATTTACTACCTGTCAATTCTGCGTTCTGGAGGGGCATCCCCCACCCAGAAATCTCAGCACTGCCGAGAAGAGGCCCAGGCTTCATTTCTGAGGAAATTTTGGTTTTCATTACCCACTTTTGTCAAGAGTGTTTCCATAAATGGCTCTGCACTCATAATTACTGGTCTAGGCCCCAGACGACTTCAGACCCCAAATTAAAAGGGAACATCCACACACTCAACCACATCAAGCCCACCAAGGCCAAAAATACATTCACGGAGATGTGAGCAAGAAAGAAGCAATTTCTCTAGCTGAAACCTGGGGCAAGAATGGAACTGTGGGAGTTTTCCAGAAAGACGTGATCACGTTTATTCTCTCACCCTGGCAGGGAAAGAGGATCCTTTGAGGAGGATGGGCTAGGTGTACTTCCTTACCTGTTCCTCACCCCTTGAGGAGCCCCCAGCAAGGGCAGGGGGTGGGGATATCTTTTGGTCAGAGCTTTAAAGGTCTTCAAGGCAACCCTGCATAGATGGGGAAACTGAGGCCCAGAAAGGGCAGAGACCTGCAGGGGTCACAGGTTAGGTTAGGGGCCTTTGTATAGACTTTCAGATTTGGAGCCAATGTAAATGACTGGCCCTCAGATTCCTCTGGGTGGTGATACCGGGATGGGGGGTCACCAGCCAACAAGGGTCTTCTGTCAACAGGTGTCCTGTGAATGCCTAAAGCCGCTTTCCTCCAGGCAAGGCCTGCGGGGACACGGGATCCCAGGGGAGGGCCAGAGGAGATGTTGTACCTGTTGTCAGCTTCCAGCAAAGACACAGAGGGCTGGCCCTGCTTCTGTCCCACCTAAGCAGCCCAGGCTCCTTCACCTGGCTCTCAGCACTCCCCTGTCTCCTGCCACATTCCTCTTTCCTTCAACTTCACCAGTCTGCCCTGAGCACCTGCCACTCAGGAGCTGGGGTACATGGTGGGGTGCAGGCTTCCAAAAGTCAGATTTGCCCTCCATTTTCAGGTGGCTCAGAGAGTAAGGGAAAAAGGGGCCTAAACATGCACCCGCATCAGACAAGGCAGAAAATGACTAGAATCCTAGGAGAAACACACACGATGAAGGATGGGGGCTGTAATCAGGTAGAGTACCTTGGGGAAGCAGGGTCAAAGGAAACTTTTCTAGAAAGCAAATGTGAGAGTGGCGGAAGAATTCTGACATTCAGAAATAGAAGGAGGTACTCTAGCCAAAGGCAGAGAGATGGGAAATACGTGCCAGTTCCCTTTTTTATAGCACTGAACTGTGCATCAGGCACCACACTGGGCATATTTCTATTATTTCTATATTAGCCATCACTGCATAACAAACTACTCCAAAAATGTAGCAGCTTAAAACAAAGACATTTATTATCTCACATAGTTTCTGAGAGTCAGGAGTCCAGGAGCTGAGCTGGATGTGTTGGATTAGGGTCTCTCATGAGATTACAGTCAAGCTGTCAGTTGGGGCTACAGTCTCTGAAGACTTGACTAGGCTGGAAGGTCCACTTCTAAGCTCACTCGCATGGCTCTTCGCAGACAGCTTCAGTTCCTCACCATGTGTGCCTCTTCGTAGGGTTGTTCACGATATGACTTGTCCCACAAGTAATCCAAGACAGAGAATGAGATGGAAGCCACAGTCTTTTATAACCTGATCTTGGAAGTGATATATCACTACTGTCATATTCTAGTGGTCACACGGATCAGAGCTGGCACGGTGTGGGAGAGGACTACACAAGAGTGTAAATACCAGGAGGCAGGATCATTGGGGGCCATCTTACACACTGGCCACCACAAAAACCCTGTGAAGGAGGCCTTACTTGTCCCACTTTATAGAGAGAAAACTGAAGATCAGGGGAGTTAACTGATTTGCACACCAAGTAAGCATTCAGGCTGGGATTCAAGTCTAGATGTATTCACATTCTTTCCACTCATCTACGGCCTCCCCAAGTGGAAGACATGCCAAGTGTTTCTCCTGGACTATCACGTGGAACCCTGAATGCCAGGCTAGGGGAATATGACTTTTATTCTGGCATGAAAGAATACACAGAAAGAATGGTCTCCCACAAAATAAGAGAGGGAACTGTCTGTCTTTTGGACCACTGAACCCTGTGCCCATATCTGTTGACTAAGTGAATGGCCATTTCTCCTATTCCGCAAAGATTTATACTGAGTTGTCTGTGGACCTATCTTTTCCACTATAACAAGTGGCTCTGGGGCTGGGCCTATGCTTTCTATTAGGCCTCTGGGATAACCAGGAAAGGAAGAGCACACAGTAGGTTCAGAGTAGTATTTGTTAAGGAATGACTACAAACACATCTGTACCTCTTTAAAGCTCTAAAAAGCAAAGATGTCACTTTGATGACTAAGGTGTGGCTGACCCAAGCCATGATCTTTAAAACTGCCTCATATGCATGGGAAAGCTGGACAATGAAAAAGGAAGATAGAAGAAGAATGGATGCATTTGAATTGTCATGTTGGCAAAGAATACTGAATATACTGTGGATTTGCCAGAAAAGCACACAGATCAGTCTTAGAAGAAATACAACCAGAATGCTCCTTAGAAGCAAGGATGGTGAGATTCTGGCTCACTTACTTTGGACACGTCATCAGGAAAGACCAATTGCTAGTAAAGGACATCATGGTTGGTGAAGTGGAGGATTGGTGAAGGGGAGGGAGGCCCTCTGTGAGATGGACTGACACACTGGCCGAAATGAAAGACTCAAACATAGCAACAAGCATGAAGATGCTGCAGGGTTGGGCAGTATTTCGTTCTGTTAAACGTAAGGTTGCTATGAGTTGGATGGAGCCAGCTCAACAGCCATTAACAACAACAGACACATCATTCAACCTGCCTGTCAAACCCTAAACAACTCAACTTTCTCCATACCCAGGTCTTGTAGTCTTAAGCTTCCCCAGAACACTGACTGTGTTATGCAGGGTACTGGACTGTCCAGAAGGAATGGCTGCTACACAGGGGACAGGGCCAGCAGTTAAAGGAAATATACAGATAAAGGAAAACACAGGTTTTACTTCTGGTCTGCCACTAACCAACTGGCTTTGGGCTAAAAATGAACAGAGATAAAGCTGACATTTATTGAGCACTTACTTGGCACTGTTTTCAGAGCTTTACATCGATTAACTCATTTCATACTCATAGCCGTCTCGTAAGTTTTTAAAAAAATTGCTATGGAATCAATTCTGATTCATGGTGACCCCACGTGTATAAGAATAGAAATGCATTCCATAGAGTTTTCAATGGCTGATTTTTTCGAAGTAGATCGCCAGGCCTTCCGAGGAGCCTCTGGGTTGACTTGAACCTCCAACCTTTTGGTTATCAGCCAAGCGCATTAACCATTTGCACCACCCAAGGACTCCTCCTATAAGATAGAAACTATTACCTCTCTTTTTACAGATGAGGAAACCAAGGCACAAAGCATAAACTTACAGAAAATCATATAAACTGTGTCTTAGTTTGGGTTCCCTGGTCGGGGCTGAGTTGGAAAGTTTATTGGGGAGTGCTCTTTGTAAGGGAATGAAGGGAGCAGGGCTGGGCAACACTGAATAGTGATGCAGTCACAACAGAGGCCTCAGCCAATTCTGACTGTACAGGGAGCTCTGGAGTTCAAGGCCTTTCAGAGTTATCCCTCCTTGAGGCAAGGGGGGCCACCAGTCATTGGATATGAGCTGCCTCCAGGGAGGGTACCTAACCTTGGGCAAGATAGTTCCTTTGGGCCCAATCAATGCCTGGAGGACTCACCTGTGAGGCATCAGCAGCCCACAATCCAGGCACCTAGGACAATGAGTGACTAACCCTGAAGAGAAGATCTGGGTAGCCTACTCCAGCATCTACCACAAGTAGTAAGCAGTGAATGGGGATCTGAACATAGGCAGCCTGATCCCAGAGCTGTGCTCTTCACCACTACAGTAAATGATGGGTGGGGCTACAGAGAAACACAGAGGGCCTTTCCCTCATCATCAAGGCTTCCTTTTATTGAACAGTACTAAACCAAAACCAAATCCATTGCAGTTGAGTCAATTTCAACTCATAGCAACCCTAAAGGGCAGACTAGAACTGCCCCATAGAGTTTCCAAGGAGTGCCTG
This sequence comes from Elephas maximus indicus, assembly GCF_024166365.1. Lineage (NCBI taxonomy): Eukaryota > Metazoa > Chordata > Mammalia > Proboscidea > Elephantidae > Elephas > Elephas maximus. Next base: position 81,415,589 of record NC_064821.1, read on the forward strand.
GTGGATTCGAACTGCAGACCTTTTGGTCAGCAGCTGTAGCACTTAACCACGACGCCATCAGTGTTTCCTGAGCAGTACTAGACACATGTTAATCTTTGCTAAGCCTTAACCTATTAGCCACCACACTATTATACAAGTATTACCATCCTAATTTTAAAAGGGAACGGATGCAGAGACTTTAAGTAACCTGTTAAACATTTCACAGCTCCCAAGTGGAAGACAAAGGGTTAAAACCCAGTGTGCCCTGGAGTGATTAACCACTTTGCCCTCCCACCTCCAGGGCCAACCTGACTCACGGCTGTGGTCCTATTTTCATATCTGCTCATGTGGATCTGAGCGCCCACAAGGATGGGCCAGTCACCTTATTCTTTGAGACTCAGCTTCCTCCTCTATGAACTGAAGATGATAATGGTCATTTGCCCCTGGAAAGTGAGAAGACACCAAGAAAGGCGAGTCAGCAGAGACCCACAGGGCACATCATGCTGATGGCCAGACAGGGTTTGGGGAAAAGAGACCCACCTTCAACCTCTGGGAAAAGAAACATTTTTGGCATGGGGTCACTTTAATAGTCAGCTAAAGTATTTGTCGTTAGATAAAAGACAAAGAAGCAAAACAGTGGGGATTTATGTCCCACTTTGTAAAAAATAATACAGATGTTAGTATCTTTGTTGATAAAATACCAGGGTTGGGGCAGGGGACCACACCAAAGGATGAAAACACTGGTTTTCTCTGAGATAGTGGGAGGATTACTAGGGACTTCTATGTTATATATTTCTAAATATATGGTCTAAATTTCCTATAATGAAATTATATGGTTTGAATTTTCTACAACAAACAAGGATTGTTTCTGAAAATCCCAAACAAAAACACTTTTTACATGGGATTCTCGATTTATACCACACATTAACGTTCAGTATAGTCCAACTCACCTGCACTTACTGCATCTAAAGATGGGCCAGGCTCTGGGCTGGGCTGACAGGTGCTGCAAGGGGAAGAACACAGGATGTGGAGGCAGGAAGACTATATGCTGTGTGACTTTGGGAAAATCACTTAGCTTCTCTGAGCCTCATTCTCTTCTTTTTAAAACAAAGAGGTAACAATAATTGGGAGATGCAAATGAAAGAAGAGACATGGAGGTTTTAGGCATGTGGTCACTACTAGGCATCATCTCCTATGATCCCTGAACAGCCCCCTGGGGTGGCTACCATATTATCCACTTTTACAAAGAGATAACTGAGGCTCCTAGAGGTGGACTAGAGAGGCCACAATCACACTGAGAGTAGGTGGTAGAATCAGGACACAAATTCTGTCTGAGTCCTAGGTCAGAAACCCCCAACCCAGGTCTATCCACCCTTATACTGTTCAGCCTCTGGTTTCCAGATTGAGGTGAGGGTGTCACTAACTGATACTTTATAATAAGCTTTGGGGTTTACATATTTATCAGTTGTCTCATCCACTTGAAGGTCAATGCATGAAGACAGGGGCTTTGGTTCATTGCTGCATCCCCAGCAACTAGAGCTGTGTCTGGCACATAGTAGGTACTCCATAACTATTTGTTGAATGAATGAATGGGAAACGAATGAACTTACTAAGAAGAACCAAAGAAACTTACCCTGGGGCTCAGAGAGGTAAAGCACCACTTCTTCAAGGTCCAATTGATATGGACAGAGAAGGACCCAGGCCAGGTCCCTAACTCCCATTCAGCCCTGCTTCTCCCAAATCCAGCAACCTCAATTCACAAACTCATCAACTACCTCGTCCTCGGCCACCCAAGATCAAGGGAACAAACTAGCCTGGTTCAGGGAAGGGTCAGAAGCAAAGTAAAGATGGCTCCGTTCTATTCTTGGCTAGACTTCTACCTGCTACTGCTTTTTCATCTCAGTTACTCAATCTGGAACATGGACATCTGCCACTTGGCTGACACAGGGTGGAGAAGGACTTGGGAAAACAATCAGAGTCGGTCCTTCATGCTTCCTTCCCTTTGCCCTCAGTTTTCCAGCCAGTCAAACCCATGCTCTGACAGAGAGGATGTGGTGGTGCTGGTGAGAACCACAGGGTCAGGGCTAGGAGGCACTTCATTTTTCTGATACTATCACTGTAGACAAGATGAGAAAGCAGAGGCCCAGGGAAAAGAAGCACTTGGCTAAGGACATACAGGAAAGTGATGGTGGGCCCAGGTGGTACAAGAACCTGGTTCTTCCCTCCCATTTCAGGGCCCTCCTCTCCGTGAGCACAGGTGAGGCCAAGGAGGGTGTGGTGCAAAGTTTCTCCACGTGCCCTTTTGTCTTGTGTCTTAGGTTGTGTTCTCTATAGAAGCAAAGCCAATGAAACCTATATATATGTATATACACACACAGAGATTTATCTCAAGGAAATGGTTCACGCAGCTGTGTAGGCTGACAAGTTTCAAGTCCATGGGTCAGGCATCAGGCTGGAGGCTTCTCATGACTCATGTAGCTGCAGGGGCTGATGAACCCAAGGTCAGCAAGTGAGATAGCAAGCCACTGGCTCACAGGCCGCAGAGGCTGAAGAATCCCAAGACTGGCAGACAATAAGGGAGGCAGCTGGCTCAAGTCCCAAGAACTGGAGGTCAGATGATGACAAGCTGGATGCAGGATCCAGAGCAAGCAAGCAAGCTTTGCAAGAACATCCATACATATTGGATACAGGCCACATCCCTGAAGAAATTCCCCTTAGAACTGACTGGCTGATCACATCAGATCACATCATTACATAATTACTAAATTACATCATTACATAACTGCCAAACCACTGAGAATCATGGCCCAGCCAAGCTCACCATAACCTTAACTGTCACACCTTGGTCCTGTGGAAAAGAGATAAAAATAAAACAACTTGGGACACTTTTTCCCTGAGCACTGAGGAGTTGTTACTTTTGCCCAGGGAAAAAGCCAATCCCAGCCAGCAGAAAATGTCAGTTACTATGTTTTTTTTTTTTTTTTTTTTTTATGCACATAGAGCCACTTACGAGGAGATTGGCCAGTTTAGCCCAGAGAGATTGGTAAGTTATATTAGGAGCCTGTCTTCAGGGGGCCTAGAGGAGGTCTGCACAGCCGAAAGAGAGAGAAGAGAACTGTCCTACACTAAACCCAAACCAAACCAAACCAAACCCATGGCTGTCAAGTCGATTACAACTCATAGCAACCCTACAGAACAGAGGAGAACTGCCCCACAAGGTTTCCAGGGAGCGGCTGGTGAATCTGAACTGCTGACCTTTTGGTTAGCAGCTGAGCTCTTAACCACTGCACCACCAGGGCTCTGTCCTAGACTAAAGAAGGGAGGGATGTGCTCTCCACTTTGGGAGTGCCTTCCAGGCCTTGCCGTGTGCTTCCTGACATTGATCCTGTTACTTCAAGTTAATCCCGATCCCATATTACTTCCCTAATAAACCATATAACTTTAAGTATGGTCTGTGAGTTCTGTGTGGCCACTTCAATGAATTATTAAATGCAGCAGAGAAGTACAGAGTGCCGTTGGGAGGACGGCTGATGTCAGAATTGGTAGAAGGGTTGGAGAATGGAGGTATGTCTGACCTCCACCTCATAGGAATCAGCTTTGGGTTGCTGCTGATGCTGATTCTTATTCTCCCTGAAGTCAGACGATGTCTGACACTACCACTACTGCTACCACATTCCAGATAGGCTGCATCTGTGTCCTGAACAAAACAGTCAAGTCTACAAGGCTGAGATTGACTGATAGACAAGCCAAGTAAGGTTGCCAGCTCAGAACACAGCCCTGGCCTCCCAATTCAGTCCCTGGAAACCACGACACCGGCTTCCTAAAGCATCTGCTCAGACACAGACGGCCTGGCTTACAGCAGGAGGCCTATGAGAAGCCCCAGGGCCTCTGAGCCCTACAGGCTGCCATTGATGGTCAGGTGACCGGCCAGCACCAGGCCTGGCTTCTCAGGAGCCAGAAGAGGTCAACAGGAGAGGTGGAGCTGGGGGCCCCAGGTGTGCGAGCCTGGGGGTGGGTGCTGATGCCGCAGTGATTCTGCTATTGGGCTTCACAGTGGTTTTCGGGCCACTGATCTTCAGGGCCCTGGGGCCTGGGCCTCCAAACATGGAAAGGTTCCTGGTATGTGTCTAATCCCCATATACCCTCCTAGGTAATTACCAGTTAAACTACTCTAACTCAAAAAGTTGTACTAGTGCAATTAGTACTTCAGAATAAAGAAGGCCCTCTGACAGCTGGCTGCGCCCGCCCACAGGCTGAGCTTCCACTCAACAAAGATCTGTTGTTAAACCCGTAGCATCGGAAGCCTTGGATCTTTAATGAGACACACAAAGATGGGGTGGGAAGCCCTAGGTTTTGGAATCCACAGCCCTGGATGATGCCCTGGACCTGCTGGGTGGCCCTGGGCAGGCCATTTAACCTCTCTGGGCCTAATCGCCTCACCCCGGAAATACAGCTGGCAAATCAGCTTCACATGCTGTTGCATGGATTGATGATGAATTATAAGCCCTGATAGTTCAAATGCTAATTTTTATTCTAAAAATAGGTACAAACACCTTTTGGTTGCCTTTTACAATCTGCCTCTGGGTTTCACATGTGCACAAAATACATGGGCAGGTTCCTGTCACATCCACACCAAGATGGGACAGCAGTTCGGAGGGATGAGGTAAGCAGAACCCCTCCCAGGCTGACCTTCCAAGGTAAACCCCTCTATCAACCAATCGCACAATAACTCTGAAGGATCAATCATTAGAAGCTCCATTTTACAAGGAGGGCTTGCCTGGGAGATCAAAGAAGGTCCAGGCTGCACACTGGGTCATTCCACAGGCCTGGACATTCATTCCATGCCAGACAATGTCCCAGGTACTGGGGCCCAGGATGACAAGATCACAGTCCCTGCCCACACTTTTCTGTGGCTCCAGCACTGGGCAATAGCCCACGGTGACCCAGGACACCCAAGTCCTCAACACTCTGATGTGACCAGTGGTTTCAGGCTGAACTTTGTCCCTGTCTTCAGCACTGCCCTTATTACAGAGACAGCATCACAGCCTGTTTAGTCATCCGTCTCCCCAGGACCAGGCTGTCATCCAGGCACTGCCCAGGTCCGCCTGCACATGACATAAGCCTTACTCTTGGGTGTGTTAGGGGCGAGGTGAATGCACGGCCCCTGGGAGTTCACGGTCCCCCCTCTGCGCGTACCCACCCACAGCTTAGACCTTGCTTCCCCACCAGGCACTTCACACTCCCCTGCGCGGTCCGTGTCCACCGACTCGTGGCTCTTTGAGCTGCTGCCAGCCACTCTCGGCTGACCGCCAGGCGGCTGACCCTGCCCGACGCAGTGCACAGCCGCCCCTGCAGCCCACGGTCACACTCGGCCCCCACTCCGCACTTCCCAGGGGGCACCATGACCGGCGTGGGGACACTCAGCCCGCCGCCCACGCACCGCGAGCCCACGCGGAGTTCGCACGCCGCCGCAGGACTCCCGACGCCCACCCCCGGCGGCCCACGCTCACCCATGTTGACGAAGCTCATGACCAGGTCAGCGCGGCCGAGGCCCGGCTCCGCGCGCCCGCCGTCGTCGTCGTCGTCGCCGGCCATGGCGTGGTAGAGGTCCAGCATGAAGAGCGGCGCGGACGCAGGCAGCCGGGCGGCGGCGGGCGGCGCGCGGGGCCGGGGCCGCCCGGGCAGCCCGAGCACCGCCAGGATCTCGCGCTGCATGTCGCGCCGCTCCCGCGCGCCCAGGCGACGCTGCGGACAGCCGGGTGCGGGCCGCGGGCCGGGGCTGCCGCCGCTCAGCGCGCAGAGCGCCAGACCCAGGAGCCAGAGCGGGCCGGGGCGCGCGGCCATGGCGCCGGGCCGGGCTCAACAGGCGCGCATCCGCTCACGGCCGGGCCGGGCCGGGCCGGGCCGGGCCGGGGCCGCCTCCACCGGGAGCGACGGGCCGGGCTCTGCGGACGGCTCGACGGGCGGGCGTCGCCCCAGCGCCGCAGCGAGGTTCCCAGAGCGCGTCCTCGAGCGGCACTTGTCTCGGCTCCGGGCCCTGGGAACCGGGCGCCACCGCTGAGGTGCCAACCCGTGGCCGGGGACTGTCGGCTAATCTGTCTGTCCCCACTGTGGCCGCCGCTCTGGCTGCTGCCGAGGCCCGGCTCAGCAGGCGGGATGGCGCGCGGAGCTCCCGCGGGGCGCTCAGGCGGAGGGGAGCCCAGGCGGAGAGGAGCCCGCGAGCTGCTGCCTCGGCCCCGCTGCCGTCTGTGGAGTCGGCGCACTTCGGTCCCGCCAAGGCCCGTGAGACCCCGCCCCCTCCCCGCGCAGGACCAATAGGGGTGAGGGGGCGGGGCAAGGCTGCTTAGAACCGACCCCGGGAGAGGGCGGGGCGAGGCGCGTGGAACCGATGCCCGGGAGGGGGCGGGGCGAGGCGCGTGGAACAGACGCCCGGGAGGGGGCGGGGCGAGGCCCGTGGAACCGATGCCCGGGAGGGGGCGGGGCGAGGCCCGTGGAACCGACGCCCGGGAGGGGGCGGGGCGAGGCGCGTGGAACAGACGCCCCGGGAGGGGGCGGGGCGAGGCTGCTTGGAACCGACGCCCGGGAGGGGGCGGGGCGAGGCCCGTGGAACCGACGCCCGGGGATTCCCTCGACGCGCCCCGGCGGTGAGTGAGGGGCTGGTCCCGAGAGGGGTGCGCCGCGCAGGCGCGGGGCGTCGAAGTCGCCTCACCCAGCCGCTGGTCGTGCGGTCGGGCGCCGAGCGGGGACCTCCGCTCCGGGAGCCTAGCGTAGCTACGCCGTCGGGAGAAAGAGCTGGCGCTGCCGCGGGAGGGTGGCCTTGAGCGCCCTCCTCCGACCCGGATCCCGAGTCTCGGCGGGGCCAGCGGTGGGGCCCGGCGGTCCCGCCTTGTTCGCGCGCTGCCGCCTCAGGTCCCGAGAAGCGGCCTCAGTCGGGCCTGGAGGGGCGCTTTCCTGCGCCAGTAGCAGCCGGCGCGGACTCCCCGCCAGCGCAGCGCCTCCCCCGCGGCTCCCTGGCGGGCGCTGCCTGGGGCTTCTCGCTCCGACTCCCCTCAGGCGGCGCCTCCCGGCGTGCGCACCCCCGGCTCCCGCCAGCTGCGGGCAGCGCCCCCGACGCCGCCACTGCCGGTGCTCCCCGTGCGCCCTGCGGAACCGGCGCTGGCCCAGCGCGCGCTGGAGACGCGCACCGCCTTCCTGCCTGCCGCCGGCCGGGTAGCTCTGTGCACCCCGATTGCCGTGGTGCCCACTGGCTGTCAAGAGGAGGCGCCTCACGGAAACTCCTCGGCTGACTGAGCCCCTTCTGCAGACGGGCTCTTCCCTGAGCGCTCTCCCCGTTCCTGGACGGCTAGTCCCCGACTTACGACGTACTGGAGTTGTTTTTGGTACATCTTATCGTTAGTAATATGTATGTATTAAAATTTAGCTGTAAGTTTATATGTAATGTTTCCAACCCTCAAAGATAAAGATCGGATTTATAAAAATACTAATAATAAAAGGCAATAATAATGAAAACTGAAAAAACAAAATGAGGTATTTACATCAGACCGACCTAAGAGTGGTAAGTCAGGGACTAACTATTGCGTTAAGGGAAAGCCTGGTGGCGTAGTGGTTAAGTGCTATGGCTGCTAACCAAAGGGTCGGCGGTTCAAATCCACCAGGTGCTCCTTGGAAGCTCTATGGGGCAGTTCAACTCTGTCCTATAGGGTCGCTATGAGTCGGAGTAGACTCCACGGCACTGGGTTTGGTTTTGGTTTTTTGGTTTAAGGCGTTAAGCTGAGAGGAAGTGACACCTAGGCTGGGCTCTGAGGGCTGGAAGGAATTGGCCTGCAACAGGGAGGAGAAATCGATGGGAGGGGAGTGTTCAGGCAGAAGGAATAATAGTTTGTGTAAAGGCCCTGAGATTAGATAATAATGGCAGCTAACGTCGCTTACTATGTGCCAGGCATGTTAGGAGTGCGTGCCCTGTACCAATTCTTTAATGCTTGCACACTCTCATAAGGTAGACACCATTTAACCCCTCTCTTTTTAACTGATAGAAAACTTACTTCCCTAAGGTCACACAAATGGTGGAGCCGGGCTGGGGCAGGTGGCCCTGCAGGTTAGCTGTTCAGTGTTGTTGGAGCCTGGAGAGCTGAGTTAGAGGGGCAAATGGTGAGGGCAGAGACTGGAGAGGCCAACAAGGAAAGGACCACAAAAGGCTTGAAGGGAGGTCAGATGGGGGAGGGGGGCTTGAAGCACCTAAATGAATATGGTGCCTCTCTCCCCATGTGGATTCAAGGTTGAACCTCGAAATAAGTGTAAGACCACCGACCGCTCTTAAAGAGATCACAATAGAGGTTCCCAGACAGAGCAGGAGAAAAATGTAGAAGAAAATTCAAAATTCACAAAAAAGACCAGACTAACTGGTCTGACAGAGACTGGAGGAATCCCCCAAAACTATGGCCCCTAGACACCCTTCTAACTCAGAACTGAAGCTGCTTCCGAAGCTCCTCTTTCAGCCAAAAAGTCTTACAAAACAAACCATAACACCCATGAGGAATGTGCTCCTTAGAACAATCAAGAATACAAGACTAAATGGGCAATACCTGCCCAAAAGCAAAGATGAGAAGGCAGAAAGGGGCAGGAAAACTGGAGGAAATGCTGACACATTGCAGGGATTGCAACCAATGTCACGAAACCATTTGTGTATAAATTATTGAATGGGAAGAAGTGTAAGAAGTCTAACAAAATTCAGAATTTCCCATGATCACTTCTTAGTTTTAAAAAATACCGTATAGAAAAACAGAAATCCAAATAATCATTTGCTGATGCCTTAAGCACAACAGGTAATTTCCATACTGTTTATAAGTCCCATTGAGGATACTGAACTTTATTCTAAGGATAATTCAGATTAGCCATTGAAACTGCCCAAGCATGATCAGAGTTTAGATGCAGAAGGGAAATATGGATTGGAGGGTGAGAGACTGGAATGAGGGTTTGGCAGTTGGAGACTGTGGCGGTAACAACGGGATGGGGTAGGACGGCCAGTGGCCATGGTGACAGGGTGTAGGGCAGAGGAGAAAGCTGTTTAGGAGGCTGAATCCACAGGGCTGGGTGACGGACAGCAGGCAGAGGTGGAAGGCAGAGTCAAGGGCGTGTCCCCATGTCAGGCTTGGTCAGGGTCTCTGAATCTCCTGCCCACTCCCCTGCCCTTCACTGTCCTTCCCTGCACCCAGGACATCCCCCTGCATCCCTCTTTTGAGCCCATACCACATCATAGAGGGCCCAGAGCTCACCGTGATGCTCAGGTTGTTTATCATGCAATGCTGGCCTCCCAGCTAGACTGCAGGCAGCCCATTGCTGGGACTGATTCTTACAATTACAAAAATCACTTATCTCGATTTAGGATGAGTGGAGATAACTGTGTTCTTTCAACAATAGGCCTCACACCCCCATAAACCTAAACAGAGGCTTTAGCCATTCCAGAGGACCTCAGCATCACAATTCAATTCAGCAACAGCTGGGCTGCTCTGTGCTGTGCCCTGAGCCAGAGATGAAGCAGACCAGGTCCCTGCCCTGAGCCGTTCCCGCAGTAATGGGGTGACAGCTGGGTAAACAGTCATTTCAAAAGACAGAATTAAAGTTGTGCTCTGACAGAGGGGCCAGCAAAGTGCCTGGAAGGGCGATGGAAGAAGGAACCAGGATGTGGAGGTGGGCAACAGAATCCTGGAATGCCAGAACTGGAAGGGCACTAAGGTAGGGAAGGTTTCTCAGAGAAAGTAGTGTCAAAACAAGGGCTATCCCTGGCCCCTGGCAACTCTTGGGTGTGTTCCAACCAAACAACAAGCTGCTGTCAAGTCGATTCCCACTCATGGTGGCCCCATGTGTTTAGAGTAGAATTGTTCTCCATAGGGTTTTCATGGCCATGAATTTTTGGAAGCAAATTGCCAGGCCTTTCTTCTGAGGCACTGGGTGGGTTCAAACCACCAACTTCTCGGTGCTTAACCATTTGCACCACCCAGGACTCTATACTTATCCTCTCTCTGGCTCATTTTCTTATCTATAATATGGGGCTCACATATTAGAACTGTAATGTGAATTAATTTTTTTTTTGTATATAGAGCACTTAGCACAGTGCCTAGCATATAGTAAGCAATCAATAAACACTAGTTGAGGTTATTATTATTATTTCACCATTCAAAGTACTAAGAAAAATACTTTTTCCCAATTGCAAATGTAACCTGTTTATTGTAAAAAAAAAAAAAACTTTTGAAATATCAAAAAGTGAAAAGAGAACAAAAATCACCCAAATCTACGTCCCAGAGAAAACCACTGCTCATACTTGGTATATATTTCCCTTACACACATCTGTATGATTTTGATTATATAGGTAACTAAATTTGCTTTATTCACTCTGTATTATATCGTACAATTCCACCATGCCATTAACTATCTTACGTATTTTTTTTACTGGTTATATGGTATTTTTTTATGGTATTTTTTATCATATGGCTATTATAATTTATTTAACTAAGCCCATTGTATTGGATAATACGTTTATATTTTTAATATTATGTACAATGCTGTAAGGAGTAATATTTGCGCCCATCCATGGTGATTTCTTTTTTTTTTTTTTTTTAAAAAAAAAAAATGGTGATTTCTTTAGGATAAATTTCTACAGATGGAATAGTTGGGTCAAAGGGCATGTACACTTTTTTATGTTTTTTTTTTTTTAAGGTTTTTGATACATACCATCTATGGCCCAACTAGTTTGAGGGTGCCCGTTTTCTCTCACCCTTGCCAACACGAAGTTATTATTATTAAATAAATCTTACTCTCTTCCCTTGGCTTCAAGAACCCCTACCCTCTTGCCTCTCCTCCATCCTCCCTGACTACTCTTTCCATCCCCTTTACTGCTTTGGTTTCCTCACCCATTTCTTTAACAGTAACTCCCCCTGGAAACCCTGGTGGTGTAGTGGTTAAGTACTATGGCTGCTAACCAAAGGTTTGGCAGTTCACATCTGCCAGGTGCTCCTTGGAAACTCTATGGGGCAGTTCTACTCTGTCCTACAGGGTTGCTATAGCATCACTATGAGTTGGAATTGACTTGATGGCACTGGGTTTGTTTTTTTGTTTTTTAGAGCCTCCCCTAGGTTCTGTCCACAGTCCTGAAACCCTTGTGGTTTCAGCAGTGAAATTCATGGATTTGCACTTGAGCTGATGTGCAAGGGCTAGCTAAGGAGTGACCATTCCTGGCCACCAGCCCCCATACAGCCCTGTGCCTCTGTTCTTTGTCCCCCACGCAATAGTGATCACTTCTCATTTGAAAGATTCATGAAGGTTGTGAGACTAGTAAATTCAACAGGTACCTATTGAAACCCTAAGTATGAGCTTGGCTCTGGGATCCAAAGGCAAATTAAAATGACAGTCCCTGCCACGAAAGGTTTGTAGTCTAGTGGTAGGAGCACACATGTGAATAAATAAATGCCTTGTTCAGTTTTAAATAATGTGTGAGCTGAAGAGCCATGGAGAGGAGAGGTCTCTCTACCCCTAAAGGTACAGCGAGCATCAGGAAAAGGGAGCATTGCTTCAGCTGCATGTTAGAGAGAAGTAATATTGACCAGGCAGGCCAGGGGGATCTAGAATTCTCGGTACAGGAAACCACATGTTCAAATGAACAGCAATGTCCACAGCAGGACAGTTAGGGGGAACCAGCCATTGTCTCAGGTGACTGCAGCAAAGTGTACAATGTTAGTGGTCAGACAAGACTGAATACGGGTCAGCAGGGACTAGGTGATGGAGCCAGACCACTGAATGCTGGGGGCTTGAGAGACAGACCGACTGTATCTGAAAAGACACAGCACTTTAAAAGAGCAGAAAGAACAGTTTTCCATAAAAAAGATACTACAGGAATGGAGATGAACCACTTATCACTGGCACATTTAATTTTGGCATTTTTTTGTGATCTGAGGATCTGTTTAATCTTATCACAGGATCCTATGTTATGACCATGTCAGACCCCAGGCCACCATGGGTTAGGTGCACTGTAATGCCTCATTAAATGCCCGCCCAGAGGCCTAAAGGGTGCCTTACTGGCTGGGCACATTCAGGATGCTGGGAAACTCTAGCTCATCGTGTTCCCAAGTGTGGTTATGTGTCATTAAGAAAGCAAATAAACATAACGAGACAGACCTGTCTTCACAGCGAACCTCCAGCCAATGGGTCATGTCACCTCATTAGTAGACAATTAATGCTCCAATTAAAAAGCAGAGATTGTCAGATGGCTTAAAAGAAAAAAAAAAAAAAAGGCCAAACTGTATGTGTCTATAAGAGATGCAGTGTAAATATAATGACATAGGTAGGTTGAAGGTAAATGGGTGGAAAACATATCATGCAAAGAAAAGAGTAAGAGGGCTAGTGCAGCTGTATTAACATCAGGTAAAATAGACTTCAAGACAAAGACTATTAGAGATAAGGAGGGACATTTCATAATAATAAACGTGTCACTTCATCAGAATCCGTCTGCTGAAACAGGCTACACTCAATATTGGTTTGTCTGTTACAAAAATGGTTTAAATGTTCTCGTATTTATTTTGGAAGTCAATGGAAATGGGTACTTTTGACAGTTTTTACCTGAAATTAAATTCATTTTATGTCCCAAATGAAAGGTGACTGGATGAGGGGCGGGAGCTCTCGAAGTTTGTTGTTGTTGTTGTTAGTTGCCGTTGAGTTGGCTTCAACTCATGGAGACCTAATGTACAACAGAATGAAATGTTGCCCGGTCCCGTGCCATCTTCACGATTGCTGGTATGTTTGAGTCCATTGCGGTGGCTGTTGTGTCAGTCTGTCTCATTGAGTGTGTTATGGATTGTCACAATAGCCACCGCGATACACTCAAACATTAAATTGTGTCCCTCCAAAATATGTGTTGTAAATCCTATCCCCTATTCCTGTGGTGGAAACCCTGGTGGCATAGTGGTTAAGTGCTACGGCTGTTAACCAAAGGGTAGGCAGTTCGAATCCTCCAGGCGCTCCTTGGAAACTCTGTGGGGCAGTTCTACTCTGTCCTATAGGGTTGCTGCGAGTCGGAATCGACTCAACGGCACTGGGTTTGGTTTGGTTTGTATACCTGTGGTACAGCACTGGTGGTTAAGAGATTGGCTGCTAACCAAAAGGTCAGCAGTTCGAATCTACCAGTCACTCCTTGGAAACCCTATGGGGCAGTTCTATGAGAAGGAATCAACTTGATGGCAATGGGTTTTTTTTGTTTTATACCTGTGGTTATAATCCCATTTGGGAATGGGTTTTCTTTGTTATGTTAATGAGTCAGTATTAGTGTAGGGTGTGCCTTCAGTCAGTCCCTTCTGAGATGAAAGAGGAGCAGGTTAAGCAAGCAGAGTTGGGGGAAGATAGATACCATCCACAGGAAGATCACCAAGGAGCCAAGGAACAGACGATGAAAAGAGACAAGGACCTTCCTCCAGAGCCAACAGAGAGAGAAACCCTTCCCCTACAACCAGCACCCTCCTAAACTCAGAAAATAAGTTTCTGTTTGTTAAAGCCACCCACTTGTAGTGTTTCTCTTGAAGAAGTACTACATAATTAAGATAGACAGTTTTCCTGGTTTTCGATGATCCTTTACCCTTCCAAACATGATGTCCTTTTCTAGCAACTGGTCTTTCCTGATGACATGTCCAAAGTAAGCAAGCTGAAGTTTCTCCATCCTCACATTGCCAAATCTCTGAATGTAACCAATTTTGGTAAATGCTTTGTGACTGATACAGAACCCCAGCAACAGTTGGTTTAAACACAGAGCAAGGACTGGCCTCTCTGACAAGCAGAGACACAGTCTCCGTCAGGCTTTCTCTCTCCTAGACAGTTAACATAGAGCAAAAGGCACTTACCTAGGGGATCAAGCAGACTTCCCTCCACTCGGCCCAAATCTTGCCCCTCACCTTATGGGCATCCATGAGGTTCATGACAAGGTTGAGGTCCCCATACACAGGCTGGTCCTTGGCCAGCTGTGGCCCTACCTTGTACAACCAGTCAATGAGGGCCTGCAAAGTGTCCATGAGCTGGCCTGAAAATAGCAGGGCCTCCTCCACCTTGTGCTGCCTGAGAAAAGCACACAAACCCTACAATGTTTACAGATTATTTTTATGAATGGTCCACAGTTCTCACTGCTGAAAGGGAATATTGCTTGAACTCTATACAGAGAGACACCTCATGCTGTAACAGTTAGAAATTCTGTAAAAAGTGACTAAAAGAGGTCCCCAGGTGTTTTTACTCAGACTGCTCTCTAGAATGGGTTAAGCGTAGTGCAGGGGACAGGTATAAAATCCATTGCTGTCAAGTCGATTCCAACTCATAGCGACCTATAAAACAGAGTACAACTGCCCCATATGGTTTCTAGGGAGCACCTGGTGGATTCAAACTGCCAACGTTTGGTTAGCAGCCGAACTCTTAACCACTACGCCACCAGGGTTTCTGGGACAGGTATAGATGCTATAAAACGGTGGGAGGAATAGTAGCATCAGAACCTGTCTAACTTCAGAGGAATAATGATGAGGATCAGTCCAAAGCTGATTCGTATGAGGTGGAGGTCAGACATACCACCGCTCTCCAACCTTTTTACCATTTCTGACACCAGCTGTCCCTCCCAGGGCACCCTCTACTTCTCTTCTTGGTTCAGTAATCTGTTGCAGTGGCCACACAGAACTCACAGACCATACTTACAGTTAAGTGGTTTATTAAGGAAGTAACAGGGTACAACTTGGGATCAGGATCAGGAAGCATGCAGGCAAAGTCTCCCTTCTTCAGTGCAAGACAGCTCTCTGAGCTCCTCTCAGCTGTGCAGGTCTCTCTCCCCCTTTCAGGACAGTCCCCCTTTCAGCCCCCTGAGGACAGTCTCCTCTTGGCCCTGCCATCTGTCACTACCAACTCTGCTGTAGGGCCCCTTCCGACCTGTCGCTGCTGGCTTTTCCACTGGGCCCCTTCTGGGCCTTCTTGCTGTCTTCAGTGTCACAGCCCTTGACTCATGTTACAACTCTTTTAGGAGTCTCTTTGGCCTCCTTTCTCTCTCTGCTTCTTCTCTCTTGGCTTTTCTTCTTTCTGCTTCCTGTTTTCCTGCTTATTTCTGTCTGAAAAACCTCTGTGGGATTGGCTGCTTATATATACAACTCCTTGTCAATTTCAAGGCACGGCCCCTCTCAGTGGGGCAGGGGGGGGCGGGGAGGGTGGAGGGGTAGAACTGACCGGTCTCCTCTCAGCAGGCCACAAACACTTCATTTGCATAGTTGGCTACAGACATTTCATTTGCATAGTCTTTTGGCAAACCCCTGGTACATACCAATCACAGGGCAGGCTGTAACCCAAAACCAAAAAAAAATAAACCTGTTGCTGTCAAGTCAATTCCGACTCATAGCAACCCTATAGGACAGAGTAGAACTGCCGCATACGGTTTCCAAGGAGCACTTGGTGGATTTGACTTTTTGGTTAGCAGCCATACCTCTTAACTACTATGCCACCAGGGTTTACCAAGGACCAGACGATAAGTATCAAACCAAGTTTACAGCTTACCCAGGAAATGTCAATCAACCTGGACAAAAGTAACAAACACTGGTGTAGAAAACTAGAACCAAGGTAACTCCTCAAGGCTTAGGGGGAAAAATCTCTCAAGTTGTTTTTTCCAAAGAGCCAAGGCAAAAAGCCACATAAAGGAACTCATTTCACTGCAGATGTCCTTCTGACATCAAATAGTCCAATGGCTATATGCATGGCCTATATGCATATATATGACCCAAGGTCTGCACTGATTACTTTATACCAGTCATGCAGTAGAAGGCAATGGATGAAGACAAGTGTGATCATTTAGGCTGTCTGTCAGCTTGGCTGGGCTATGATTCTCAGTGGTTTGGCAGTTATGACGTAGTTTGGCAGTCGTATGATGATGTGATCACTTCCATGATAAGATTTGATACAATGTGATCACCTCCATGATGGGATCTACTGTGAGTAGCCAATCAGTTGAAAGGGAGTTTCCTTGGGCATGTGGCCCACATCAAATATAAGTGGACATTCTAGCAAGGCTCGCGGGCTTTTGCTTGCTCTGGATCCTGCAGCTGGCTCCTGTTCATCTGACCTCTGGTTCTTGGGACTTCAGCTAGCAGTTTACCTGCTGTCTTGCCTGCCAATCTTGGGATTCATAGATTTTTGCAGCCTGTGAGCAAGAGCCCTGCTATCTGATCTGCCAATCTTGGGTTTGCCAGCCGCTGTGGCTGTGTGAATCAGGAGGGACCTGTATCCTGACCCACAGACTTGGGACATTCCAGCCTCTATAATTGCATGAGCCATTTCTTTGATATAAATCTCTGTATATTTTTATATGCTCTGTTAGTTTCACCTCTCTAGAGAAAATAGCCTAACACAACAAGGTAAGGGGTAACAGCCAGCATGGATTCTAGAATCAAATAGAAAGGTCATATCAAAGGTCCACACCAGCCATGTGAAACTTAACTTTTGTCAACCTTCTGACTTCTCATGTGTAAAATGGGATCATAATTGTACTGATCTATACAGCTGTGGCCACCACCCATCAGTTTGTCATACTATGGTGGCTTGCATGTTGCTATGATGCTGGAAGCTATGCCACCAGTATTTCAAATACCAGCAGGGTCACTCATGGTGGTAGGTTTCAGTGGCGCTTCCAAATCAAGACAGACTAAGAAAAAAGGCATGGGGATCTACTTATAAAAATTAGCCAAAGAAAACCCTATGAATCACAACACAATATTGTCTGATATAGTGCTGGAAGATGAGCTACCTAGGTTAGAAGGAACTGAAAATACACAATGGCCCCCACAATGGACTAGAGCATACCAACAATTGTGAAGATACTGCAGGACCGAGCAATGTTTTGTTCTGTTGTACAAGGGGTCTCCATGAATCAGAGCCAATTCAACAGCAACTAACGACAGTGACATACAGCTGTGGTAACAACATTACAGCCCCACCCTCTATAGGTCCAGACTGAGACCATGCCCTGCACAAATGAAGAGGTAAAATAATTGCCCCAAAGGAAGAGACCTTCTTGAAGCAGGTGTGGGCGTCATGGCCTGAAATCCAACCAATCCCCAGCTCTACCACTTGCTGGATGTGGGAATCTCTGCAGCTCTCTTCCTCTTCTGTAAAATTGTTATTAAAGATACTTGCCTCACTTGGTTGCTGACAACATGCTATTAATAATAACGATAGCAACAACAACAATTATATATTGTTGTTGTTAGGTGACTTTGAGTCAGCTCCAGTTCATAGTGACCCTATGCACAACAGAACAAAATACGGCCTGGTCCTGCGCCATCCTCACAATTGTTGCTATGCTTGAGCCCATTGTTGCAGCCACGGTGTCAATCTATCTCTTTGAGGGTCTTCCTCTCTTTCGCTGACTTTCTACTTTACCAAGTATGATGTCCTTTTCCAAGGACTGATCTCTCCTGATAACATGTCCAAAGTATGTGAGACGTAGTCTCCCCATCCAGGGTATATTCAATATTCTTCGCCAAGGCCACAATTCAAAGGCGTCAGTTGAAAACACCATGGCTTGGGTCGGGGGTACCTTAGTCCTCAAGGTGACATCTTTGATTTTCAACACTTTAAAGAGATCTTTTGCAGCCGATTTGTACAATGCAAAATGTCTTTTGATTTCTTGACAGCTGCTTCCATGGGTGTTGATTGTGGATCCACATAAAATGAAATCCTTGACAACCTCAATCTTTTCTCCATTTATCATGATGTTGCTTGTTGGTCTAGTTGTGAGGATTTTTGTTTTGTTTATGTTGAGGTGTAATCCATACTGAAGGCTATGGTCTTTGATCTTCATCAGTAAATGCTTCAAGTAGTCTTCACTTTGAGCAAGCAGGGTTATGTCATCTGTATAACTCAGGTTGTTAATGAGTCTCCCTCAAATCCTGATGCCCTGTTCCACTTCGTATGGTCCAGCTTCTGGGATTATTTGCTCACCATACAGACTGAATAGGTATGGTGAAAGGATACAAACCTGATGCACACCTTTCCTGACTTTAAACTATGCAGTATACCCTTGCTCTGTTCAAATGACTGCTTCTTGATCCCTGTACAGATTCCTCATGAGCACAACTAAGTGTTCCGGAATTTCCCATTCTCTGAAATGTTATCCATAATTTATTATGATCCACACAGGCAAATGCCTTAGCATAGCCAATAAAACATAGGTAAACATCTTTCCGGTATTCTCTGCTTTCAGCCAGGATCCATCTGAGATCAGCAATGACATCCCTTGTTCCACGTCCTCTTCTAAATCCTACTTGAATTTCTGGCAGTTCCCTGTCAATATACTGATGCAGCCGCTTTTAAATGATATTCACCAAATTTTGCTTGCATGTGATGTTAATGATATTGTTCGATAATTTCCACATTCAGTTGGATCGCCTTTCCTGGGAATAGGCATAACTATGGATCTCTTCCAGTCGGTTGGCCAGGTAGCTGTCTTCCAAATTTCTTGGCATAGATGAGTGAGAACTTCAGCACTGCACCCATTTGTTGAAACATCTCAATAGGTATTCCATCAATTCCCAGAGCCTTGTTTGTCCCCAGTGCCTTCAGTGCAGCTTGGACTTCTTCCTTCAGTACCATCGGTTGTTGATCACATGTTACCTCCTAAAATGGTAGAACGTTGACCAGTTCTTTTTGGTATAGTGACTCTGTGTATTCCTTCCATCTTTTTTTGATGCTTCCTGCATCATTTAATATTTTCCCCATAGAAGCCTTCACTATTGCAACTTGAGGCTTGAATTTTTTCTTCAGTTCTTTCAGCTTGAGAAATGCCGAGCGTGTTCTTCCCTTTTGGCTTTCTATCTCCACCTCTTTGCACATGTCATTATAATACTTAGTCTTCTTGAGACACCCTTTGAAATCTTCTATTCAGCTCTTTGACTTCATCATTTTTCCCTTTTGCTCTAGCTACTTGACGTTCAAGAGCAAAGTTCAGGGTCTCTTCTGACATCCATTTAGGTCTTTTCTTTCTGTCTTGTCTTTCTAATGACCTCTTGCTTTCTTCATGTGTGATGTCCTTGATGTCGTTCCTCAACTCATCTTTGATCATTAGTGTTCAAAGTGTCAAATCTATTCTTGAGATTGTCTCTAAATTCAGATGGGATATACTCAAGGTCATACTTTGGCTGTCATGGACTTCTAATTTTCTTCAATTTCAACTTGAACTTGCATATGAGCAATTGATGGTCTGATCCGCAGCCAGCCCCTGGCCTTGTTCTGACTGATGGTATTGAGCTTTTCCATCGTCTCTTCCCACAGATGTAGTTGATTTGATTCCTGTGTATTCCATCTGTAGAGGTCCATGTGTATAAAAAAACCCAGTACCATAAAAAAAAAAAAAAATCCATGTGTATAGTCAGCATTTATACTGTTGAAAAAGGTATTTGCAATGAAGAAGTCGTTGGTCTTGCAAAATTCAATCATGTGATCTCCAGCATCGTTTCTATCACCAAAGCCATATTTTCCAACCACCAATCCTTCTTTGTTTCCAACATTCACATTCCAATCATCAATAATTATAAATGTATCCTGATTGTATGTTCAATCAATTTCAGACTGCAGCAGCTGATAAAAATCTTCAATTTCTTCATCTTTGGCCTTAGTGATTGGTGTGTAAATTTGAATAATAGTCATATTAATTGGTTTTCCTTGTAGGTTTATGGATATTATCCTATCACTGACAGTGTTGTACTTCAGGATAGATCTTGAAATGTTCTTTTTGATGATGAATGCAACGCCATTCCTCTTCAGGTTGTCATTCCTGTCATGGTAGACCATATGATTGTCCAATTCAAAATGACCAGTACCAATCCGTTTCAGCTCACTAATTTCTAGGATATCAATCTTTATGTGTTCCATTTCATTTTTGACGATTTCCAGTTTTCCTAGATTCATACTTTGTACATTCCAGGTTCCAATTATTAATGGATGTTTGCAGCTGTTTCTTCTCATTTTGAGTTGTACCACATCAGCAAATTAAGGTCCTGAAAGCTTGACTCCATCCACTCATTAAGGTCAACTGTATTTTGAGGAGGTAGCCCTTCCCCAGTCATTTTTTGAGTGCCTTCCAACCTGAGGGGCTCATCTTCTGGCACTATATCAAACAATGTCCCGCTGCTATTCCTAAGGTTTTCACCAGCTAAATCGTTTCAGAAGTAGACTGCCAAGTGCTTCTTCCCTGTCTCTCTTAGTCTGGAAGCTCAGCTGAAACCTGTCAGCCAAGAGTGACCCTGCTGATATTTGAACACTGGAGGCATAGCTTCCAGCATCACAGCAAAACTGTATGACAAACACACACTACCAATTTTAAGAAATTTCTTCTGTTTTAAGTATTTCATGTTAATCCTCAGATAGTCCTATGAGGGAGGCTCTGTCCTCATTTTACAAATAACTTATAATTGTTGTTGTTAGGTGCCATCGAGTCTGCTCAACTCATAGCAACCCTATGTACAATAGAACAAAACACTGCCCGGCCCTGCGCCATCCTCACAGTCGTTGCTATGCTTGAGCCCATTGTTGCAGCCACTGTGTCAATCCATCTTGTGAAGGGTCTTCCTCTTTTTCACTGACTCTCTACCTTACCAAACATGATGTCCTTCTCCAGGGACTGGTCCCTCCTGATAACATGTCCAAAGCATGTGAGTTGAAGTCTCATCAACCTCACTTCCAAGGGGCACTCTGGTTGTACTCCTTTCAAGACAGACTTGTTCGTTCTACTGGAAGTCCATGGTATATTCAATACTCTTCTCCAACACCATAATTCAAAGCCATCATTTCTTTTTGGTGTTCCTTACTCACGTCCCACTTTCCCATGCATGTGAGGCAACTGAAAATATCATGGCTTGGGTCAGATGCACCTTAGTCCTCAAAGTGACATCTTTGCTTCTCAACACTTTAAAGAGGTCTTTTGCAACAGATTTACCCAATGCAGTATGTTGTTTGGTTTCTTCATTGCTGCTTCCATGGCTGTTGATTGTGGATCCAAGTAAAATGAAATCCTTAACAACTTCAATCTTTTCTCCGTTTATCATAATGTTGCTTATTGGTCCAGTTGTGAGGATTTTTGTTTTCTTTATGTTGAAGTGTAATCCATACTGAAGGTTGTACTCTTTGATCTTCATCACTAAATGCTTCAAGTCCTCTTCATTTTTAGCAAGCAAGGTTGTGTCATCTGCATATTACAGATTGTTAATGAGTCTTCCTCCAATTCTAATGCTGCGTTCTTTATATAGTCCAGCTTCTTGGATTATCTGCACAGCATACAGATTGAATAAGTATGGGGAAAGGGTACAACCGTGATACACACCTTTCCTAATTTTAAACCATGCAGTATCCCCTTGTTCAAATGACTGCCTCTTGGCCTATGTACAGGTTCTCCATGAGAACGATTAAGTGTTCTAGAATTCCCATTCTTCTCAATGTTATCCATATAATGACTTAGTAATAATGAGCCTTACCCTGAAAATGGCAGCTGTATCCTTTTTGAAGGAAATAGTAACTTAAGCATTTACAAATTGTATGACTTTGAGAGTGGGGAATGAGGGCCCTCTGAAGCCTAGGAAGCCCACCAGCTGGATCCAGAGCCCCAGCCAAGGTTGTGACCCCCTAGAAACTCCTCACCCTCCAGTGCTGAGGATAACCTGAGTCTAGGCCTGGGGTCAAAGCTGTTGGGAAGTTAGAGTCCTGGGCTCTGGCCCCAGTTCTGTCCTTGATCTGCTCTACCACCTAGGTTGGGCTCAGTCCCTCCCTGGGTCTCAGTTTACTCATCGGTAAAGTGAGAAATAGAGGTCAGACCCCTTAATCACCAAGATCTCTTGCCACAAAGACAGGCTAAGAGAAATTCAGAAAAACGTGGAGCCTGTGTTTGAATTCCTGGCTTCTCCCTGCTACCTGGTGGACACCAGCAGCCTAGCACCCAGAGGGAGATGATGGCTCCAACTCTTGAGAGGCTCACAATGGCTGAGGGACTGACTTTGTGACCTCTGCCCAGCTGCTCATCTCTCTGAGCCCCAGTCCCCATCTGCTAATTGAGAATAATAATAATATTTTTTTCTCTGGCCTTTTGTGAGGATGCAATGAGATAGTACACGTGGACTGCTTGAACAGAGGCAGGTACAGTGTATCCAATCAACAGAAGATAAGTCCTACCACTGGAATGCTGAGTCCTGCCATCAGGAAGCATTTAATAACAACAAGCTTATAAAACATGTTTGTTGTTGGGCACCAAAGTTGTTTACTTAAGGTGTAAATGGACTCAGTCCCTGCGATAATTAACCCACCTCTGGGTAAATAAGCTCACTAGCATCTATATTTTATTAATTTTTTTTTTCAAAAACTCAAGTTAAAAATATTTTTCAGTGTTTTATTTGTTCTCTTTCCTTGATTTCTAGCCTCATCTTTATTAATTTTCTCTTTATCTTTAGCAGTTTGTTTTATCGCTCTTTTTTCACCTTGAATTGTGTGCTTGGTTTGTTTATTTTTAACAGTGTTCAGGTATAATTTACACACCATAAAATTCACCCATTTTAAATGTACAAGTCAATGGTTTCTAGAATATTTACAGAGTTGTGCAACTATCACCATCATATAATTCTGGAACATTTCCATCACCTTCAAACAAATGTCCTATCTGTTTGCAGTTTATCCTCATTTCTACCCCCAACCCTAAACCCATTGCTGTGGAATCGATTCCAACTCATAGCAACCCTATAGGACAGAGTAGAACTGCCCCACAGAGTTTCCAAGGAAAAAAAAAAAAAAAATAGAACTGCCCCACAGAGTTTCTAAGGAGCACCTGGTGAATTCGAACTGCCGACCTTTTGGTTAGCAGCAGGAACACTTAACCACTACACCACCAGAGTTTCCACACATCCCCTCCCCCGCCCCCTGCCAACTTTAAAAAAACTTTAGGCAACTATTAGTCTACTTTCTGTTTCTATAGATTTGTCTGTTTTGGACATTTCATAAAAGTGGAATTATACAATTATACAATGACATTTTGTGTCTTGTTTCTTTTGCTTAGCATGATGTTTTTGAAGTTCATCCCTGTTATAGCATATATCAGTACTTCTTTCTTTTTTTATTGCCAAATAGTATTCTGTTACGTGGATATGCCACAATTGTTTATCCATTCACCAGTTGATGGACATTGGTGTTGCTTTCACTTTTTGGGTATTTTGAACAATGTTTGTGTGAACATTCATGTACAAGACTTTGTGTGGGTGCATGTTTTCATTTCTGAATTTAAAGGTATAAATTTACCTCTAAGTACTACTTTAGCTGTGTCTCACAAACTTTGAAATGTAGTTTTGTCATTATTAGAGCTAAATATCTTAAATTTCTTTATGACTTCCTTTTTCATCAAAAGTTATTTATCAATCTGATAGTTTCCAAACATGCTATTTGTAAGCCATCATTTTGTTACTGTAATATTTACTAAGCCGTGGTTGGAGAATGTGGTCTGTGTGACATTAATTTTTTATAATTTGTTGAGGCTTCCTTTATGACCTTAAAATACATGCCCTATTTTTGTAATTGCTCCGTGTGTGTTCCTTGGAACTACTTGAAATAGCAGTGTTTCTAGAAGATTCTAATCTAAACACAGTGTAAAACCTCATTCTTCCACACACTCCTCACTTAAATGCTGCCAAAATTCTCAAAAGTTTCAACCTGCAAAGGCACAGGACCATTGTCCATCACTCTTCCCTCTCTGGCTTGTCAGTTCCTTATCTCCTCAACACCAATGAACTCTTTCTGTACTTCACTGCACCCCCTAATACCCGTGACAACCCTCTGCACCTTGCCAAAGCCCAGGACTGCTCCTGTCTTTTCAGCTTGCTTGCTCCACATGTCAAGCCACTCCTCTTCTTAGATCTCATCAAAACCTCCAATCCACTGAACCTTCCAATTTTTCCCTATCCATCAACCCTCTTCTGCCTTCATTTTTCTCATTTTCCAGCTTAAATTTCATGCTCATCATTTCAATCACTTCTTTGCAAATACCTTGAACTCCTTCACCCTCTCTTTACCCCTCAGTACCTACCTATCAAAACCCGAAACTCTGGACAAACCCAATTATCTATCTTCTTTGTGCCTGCATTCAGGCTGGTAAGCACTGCTGAGAAACAAAAACTACTGGGCATATAAGTGACACTATAAATTCAGTCACCAACCTCAATGCTGCTAAACAATTCTACTGTGTTTTGCAGTTCAGAAACGCTTTCCTCGGACTTGTAACTTCCCTTCTACCCCTCCCACAAATGACCTGATGTTCTACTTGACAGAGAAAATCGGAGCTATCACACAGTGCTCTATCCTCCCTTCCTTCCCTTTTGTCCAAGAACAGTCCTTCCTCCCATGCCCAGAATTCCATCTCTTTGATCTTCTCAGGAGTTTTGCACTATTGATTGATGAGATGTAAGAACTATGTGGGGGGAGATGACTTAGGAGACAGTTTCAGAGGTGCTTATTTTAATGTGCACACCTGGTTATGCTCCTTCCCAACAAATAACCCTTCAATACCTTCCCATTGCTCTGAAGATTAAAAAAAAAAAATCCTTGACAAAGTCCTCATGCATAGATAGGTCATGGAAAAAGAGATACAAGTAACCTTTAGTTTACTGAAATATGCTCAACCTCACTCATAATAAGAGAAACGCAAATTAAAATTACACTGAGCTAAAATTTCTCACCTCTTGAAAGAGCGAAAATCCAAAAGTTCGACAACATAGCCTATGGTGAGGCTGTGGGAAATACACACTCAGAAAATGTTGATGGGAATGCAAAAACTTTATGGCCTCTATGGAAGGCAATTTGGAAATGTCTATCAAACTTTCAAATGCATTTACACTTTGAACCAGCAATCTCTGAGAACTTATTTTATATATATATATATATATATATATATCTGTACTAAGAAATGATATACACTAAAACCTGTGAAAGCCTGAACCTATGTAAGGCAGAAACCTGTCAGAGAAGAAAAACTCAAATATTTTCTACTAATAGAGAGTGATAGAAAAGCGGTAAGACTGCACCCTGTCAAAGGTGGGAAACTTGGGAGACTCGGAAAAAACCATTGAGTTCTAGCTCTCACAGGTTTCACTGTATGTGTAAGGCTGATATTCCAAATATTTGTTCTTTATGTTTGCTATGCATTCCTGATTAAAAAAAAAAAAATTACTCCAAAATTAGCTGTTTAAAATAATAGACATTTTTTATCTTATACAATGTCTGAGAGTCAGAATGGTTCTGGTTCAGAGTCTTTCATGAGGTTGCAGTCAAGATGTCCTCTACGTTTTTAATGAGGTGGAGAAACAAATCATCAACTTTATACGGAAAAGGAAGAGCCCTCAGATAAGTAAAAAAAAATAAAAGTAAAGCATTACTGAAAAAGAAGAACAAAGTGGGAGGCCTCACACTACCTGATTTTAGAACCTATTATACTGCCACAGTAGTCAGAACAGCCTGGTACTAGTACAACAACAGATACATAGACCGATGGAACAGAATTGAGAATCCATACATAAGTTCATCTACCTATGAGCAGCTGATATTTGACAAAGGTCCAAAGTCCATTTAATGGGGAAAAGACAGTCTCTTTAACAAATGTTGCTGGCATAACTGGATATCCACCTGCAAAAAATGAAACAAGATCCATACCTGTGCACAAAAACTAACTAAAAATGGATCAAAGACCTAAATATAAAATCAAAAACAATAAAGATCATGAAAGAAAAAACAAGAGCAACACTAGGAGCCCTAATACATGGCATAAACAGTATACAAAACAATACTAACAATGCACAAACACCAGAAGAGGAACTAGATAACTGGGAGCTCCAAAAAACCAAACACTTATGCTCATCAAATGACTTCACCAAAAGAGTAAAAAGACAACCTACAGACTGGGAAAAAAAATTTGGCTATGATGAATCCAATCAATGTCTAATCTCTAAAATCTACAAGACACTCTAAAACCTCAACAACAAAAAGACAAATAACCCAATTAAAAAATGGGCAAAGGATATGAACAGGCACTTCACCAAAGAAGACATTCGGGTGACTACCAGACATATGAGGAAATGCTCATGATCGTTAGCCATCAGAGAAATGCAAATCAAAACTACAATGAGATACCATCTCACCCCAACAAGGCTGGCATTAATGCAAAAAACACAAAATAATAAATGTTGGAGAGGTTGTGGAGAGACTGGAACACATATACACTGCTGGTGGGAATGTTAAATGGTACAACCACTTTGGAAATCGATTTGGCGCTTCCTTAAAAAGCTGGAAATAGAGCTACCATACAATCCAGCAATCCCACTTCTTGGAATATATCCTAAAGAAATAAGAGCCTTCACACGAATAGATATATGCACACCCATGTTCATAGCAGCATTATTTACAATAGCAAAAAGATGGAAACAACCAAGGTCCCCGTCAATTGATGAATGGATAAACAAATTACGGTATATTCACACAATGAAATATTATGCAACAATAAGGAACAATGATGAATCCGTGAAACATCTCATAACATGGAAGAATCTGGAAAACATTATGCTGAGTGAAATTAGTCAGTTGCAAAAGGACAAATATTGTATGAGACCACTAGTATAAGAACTCAAGAAAAGGTTTAAACACAGAAGAAAGCATTCTTTGATGGTTATGAGGGGGAGGAGGGAGAGAGAGGGATATTCACTAATTAAGGTAGTAGACAAGAATCATTTTAGGTGAAGGGAAAGACAACACACAATGCAGGAGAAGTCAACACACTGGACTAATCCAAAAGCTGTTTCCTGAATACAACCAAACACTTCAAGGGACAAAGTAGCAGGGATGGGGGTCTGGGGACCATGGCTTCAGGGGACATCTAGGTCAATTGGCATAACAAAGTTTATTAAGAAAATGTTCTACTTTTCATTTTGGTGATTGGCATCTGGGGTCTTAAAAGCTAGCAAAAGGCCATCTGAGATGCATCAATTGGTCCCAATCCACCTGGAGCAAAGGAAAATGGAGAACACCAAAGACACAAGGAAAATATGAGCCCGAGAGAGAAAGGGCCACATAAACCAGAGACTACAACAGCCTGAGACCAGAAGAACTAGATGGTGCTGGGCTACCACCAATGACTGCCCTGACAGGGAACACAACAGAGAGTCCCTGATGGATCAGGAGAAAAGTAGGGTGAAGAATTCAAATTCTCATAACAAGACCAGACTTAATGGTCTGACTGAGTCTGGAGAGATCCCAGAGGTCATGGCCCCTGGACTCTCTGTTAGCGCAAAACTAAAACCATTCCTGAAGCCAACTCTTCAGACAAAGATCAGACTGGACTATAAGACATAAAATGATACTGGTGAGGAATGTGCTTCTGAGCTCAAGTAGACACATGAGACTATGTGGGCAGCTCCTGTCTGATGGCAAGATGAGAAGGCAGAGGGGCACAGGAGCTGGTTGAATGGACATGGGAAATACAGGATGGAGAGAAGGAGTGTGCTGTCACATTGTAGGGAAAGCAACTAGGCTCATATAACAGTGTGTGTAAGTTTTTGTATGAGAGACTGACTTGAATTGTAAACTTTCACTTAAACACAATTAAAAAAAGATGTCCTTTAGGGCTGTAGTCATCTGAAGAGTTGACTGGGGCTGAAGGACCTGCTTCCAAAATGGCTCACACACATGCCAGGCAAGATAGTGCTGGTTGTTGACAGGAGGCCTCAGTTTCTTGCTTTGTGGACCTCTCCATATTTCTTCTTGAGTGTCCTCCTAACATGGCACTGCCTTCTCCCAGAGTGAGTAATCCAGGAGAGAGATCAAGGAGAAAAGCACAACACGTCTAATGACTTAGCTGCACACTGTCACTTCCACTTTAGTCTGTTCATTAGAAGCATGTCATGAAGTCTAGCCCATACTCAAGGGGAGAGGAATTAGGTTCCAGCTCTTAAAGGGAGAAGTATCAAGGATTCTGTGAACATATTTTAAACCCACCACAGGTGTTAAGTAGGATGATTTTTAAAATATTTTGTCCAGATATTCAGTTGTCCTCAGGAAGAGGACTGATCAGAATTACACAATCCATCATTACCTGAAGTAGAAGTCTATAAATTTGTTTTTTATTCCAGAAATACAAATTGTTTTATTTTGTACCGGTTCTTGTACACTATCAAAAACTATTCTAGACTCCTCAGATTTTTGACATGGCACCAAAAGATATTCCAGGCTGCGATTCATTATTATTATTATTCCTTCTTCCCTTCCTCTCCTAGAAACAGAAGAGTCTCATCTTTAAGATATTTAAAAGAAGAATTAAGAAACTTATCCAAAATTTTTTTTCTCTTCATTCTGGCATTTGTTTTTAATGGTTTATTATAAATCTTCAATTTATAAATATTGAAACACTATATTCATCCTACTTAGCAAGAAGTAAAATGAACCAATAAAACCTCAGTATAAACTATTTACAAGTCCATGGGTTATGGAAATGGTTAAAGCACTCGGCCGCTAACTGAAAGCTTAGGGATTCTAGTTCACCCAGAGGTGCCTCAGAAGAAAGGCCTGGCAATCTATGACCCCAAAAAATCAACAATTGAAAACTGGGGTAGATATTTATGTGAAATATTCATGAGTTAGAATTGACTCCATGGCAACTGATTTTTTTATTTACAAGCAGTCGCAACTAAATAATTTGAGGATAAAGACAAACTGGCAAATACAGTTTGTCTTTAAAAATACAGAGTGCTTCGTAAAGCACCAAAGTCCCAGATAGTACTGCTAATATTTCTCAGATGCCTGTATGGCAGGAGGCCCATTGAATAAGTCCTGACATCCTACAACCATAGCTTGAAATAAAGAGTTCATAATAGAATTTATATTGTTAATTAAGTTTGATTGTCATAGTTGCAATTGTACTATGTACCAACCACTGTGAAAGAATTTCAATATTTTAACAACTGGTATAGCCATGCCCTTGATATTCTTGCCTGATCATCAGCCCTGTGTACATGTGGTTATTCATTGTTTGTCATAGAAAAAGTCTTGAAACAATCCAGGTGTCCATTAATAAGGAGAGGACTGGTTAAACAAATTATGGTACATCCCACAATGGAATATTGTTGTTGTGTGCTGTTGAGTTGATTCTGACTTATAGCGACTCTATAGAACAGAGTAGAGCTGCCCATAGGGTTTCCTAGGCTGTAATCTTTAACAGAAGCAGATCGCCAGGTCTTTTCTCCGAGGAAGTGGCTGGTGGGTTCAAACCACTGACCTTTCGCTTAGTAGCCTTGCGCTTATCCACTGTGCCACCAGGGCTCCCAGTGGGATACCAGGCAGCTGAAAAAAAGAACAAGAAAGTTACGGACTGATACAAGTTATAAAACGCATTGTTATGTGAAAAAAGCAAGATGAAGAACATAGTATTTCCTCCTTTTAGTAAACCATTTGTGTAATCCTAATGAGAAGCCCTGGAGGCGCAGTGGTTAAGAGCTCTGCTGCTAACCAAAAGGTCAGTAGTTCAAAGCCACTGGCTCCTCCTTGCAAATCTTATGGGGCAGTTCTACTCTGTCCTATAGGGTGGCAATGAGTTAGAATCGTCTCGATGGCAATGGGTTTTTTTTTTTTTTTTTGGTAATCTTAATGAAGTTCCTTCCCTCATCTCAACCTTAATTTCCCCAAATGGACTGCAGGACCATGGTGGGCCTCCCCCTCATTGGCTTCCCTACTTCCTGTACAGGCTCTTAGGACTCCAGTCCACTGCTCTGGCCTCAACCCTGGCAGAGGGAGGGAAGTGACTCCCCTTGGTCGGTGCTCCTGGCCCATGACAAGTGCTGTCATGACTGTCAGTACTTCAGTCCCAGCGCTGCTTGTTGGGGCTACCGAGCCAGAGAGATTGTTCTCCACCTGGCCCTGCAGTGGGGTGGGGACAGTAAGATTGGCATTGCAGGGCCAGTCAAGCTCTGTGTTCTGCCCAGAGGCCATGACTGTGCTCACTCTCAGAGTGTGCTGCTGTCAGGTTTGGGTCTGTGGTGGGGCCTCGGCGCTCTCTTCACATGCCACTTAAACAGAAGATTGAGACGCCCCACCACACTCTGATGGCAGAACCCTCCATCCCAATTATAGGCATCTGGCTTCTGCTGAGTGGCTACTCTGACCCAAGTGTATTACCTCTTTTCATACTCACATCAAGCTCATTTGGCAGATAAGGAAACTGAGGCCTACAGAGGGTTTGGGGCTACAGCAGAGGTGGGAAGAGGGAAGCAGAGGCCATTAAAGTAACCTTTTAATGGACCCACCAGGAGGCAAGACCACTGGGCCTGAGCAGAGGGATGCTAAGAGCTGAGCATGGTCAGAATACAGGGGGCAGAAAGGGCTTGGTGTCACTGGGTTTGCAGAGGCCCGTGGTGGTCAGGCTAAGGGGCTTGGACTACTGTAGGTGGAGCATTTGTAGGTCTGGTCTTAAGGAGTGGGCAAGAAGGGTTCACTGCGTGGAAGTGCAGGAGGCCTGAAGGGATGGGGGAGGAGGTGGAGAAGCTATTGGGAGAAGACAGGGAGAGATGGTGAGGCCAGATCTAAGGTAGGGAGGGGAGGTGAGAGGAGCAAGAATCTGTAAGACAGGTCAACAAACAAAAATCAGTTGGGTTTCTATACCTCAGCAACGAGAAATCTGAAAGGGAAATTAGGGAAACAATTCCATTTATAATAGCATCTAAGAGAATAAAATACCTTGGAATAAATCTAATCAGGGACATGGAGGACTTATACAATGAAAACTATAAAACACTGCTGAAAGAGATTAAAGAAGACTTAAATAAATGGAAAAATGTTCCATGTTCATGGATTGGAAGACTTAATACAGTACTACCCAAAGCGATCTATAGATTGAACACAATCCCGATCAAAATTCCAACAGCCTTTTTTACAGAAATAGAAAAACCAATCCTCAACTTTATATGGAAAGTCAAGAGGTGCTGAGTAGCTAAAACAAAGAGAAGAACATAGAAGGAGGACTCATACTTCCTGATTTTAAAACATACTATACAGCTACAGTAATCAAAACAACCTGGTACTGGTATAACAATGGACACATAGAACAATGAAACAGAAGTGAGAGTCCAGAAACAAACCTACACATCTATGGTCAAGTGATTTTTTACAAGGGTGCTAAGTCCATTCTGTGAGAAAAGAACAGTTTTTTCAATAAATAGTGTTGAGAAAACTGGATTTCCACATGCAAAAAAGTGATACAGGATCATGCCTCACACCATACACAAAAACAAATTCAAAATTGTGCAAACTAAAACCATAAAATTCTTAAAAGAACAAGCAGGGTCAATGCTGTCAGGCCTAGTTTTCAACAATGGATTATCTAAGATAATAACAAAAGCAAAAACACCAAAAGACAAGATAAATAAATGGGACTTCATAAAAAAAAAAAAAAAAAAGACAAGATAAAAAAATGGGACTTGACGGCACTGGGTTTTTTTTTTTTTTTTTTTCCATAGAAATTAAAAACTTTGTTCATCAAAAGACTTTACCAAAAAAGTGAAAAGACAAGCTACTGACTAGGAGATTATCTTCAGAAACCATATATCTGATAAGGACCTAATAACAAAAACATGTATAAAACTTCGACAACTTAACAAAAAGACAACCCAATCATAAAATGGGCGACAAACTTCAACCAAAGAGAACACTCAAATGGCCACCAAACACATAAAAACACGCTCAGTGTCATTAACTATAAGAGAGATGCAAATCAAAACCACTTTTTTTTAGTATGGCTAAAATTAAAAAAAACGATATAGCAAATCTTGGCAAGGACATGGGGAAATTGGAACCCCTATCGATTGCTGGTGGGAATGCAAAATGGTAGAGTCGTTGGGGAAAACTGTGTTGGTTCCTCAAAAAACAATAGAACTACCACATGACCAGCAATTCCACTCCTAGGTGGTGGTGGTATTAGATACTATTGAATCAGTTCCGACTCCTAGTGACCCTATGTACCACGGAACAAAATACACCCTAGTCTTGTGACATCCTCATGATCCTTGCTATGCTCGAGCCCATTGTTGCAGCCACTATGTCAATCTAGCCTGTTGAGGGTCTTCCTCTTTTTTGCTGACCCTGCACTTTACCAAGCATGATGTCCTTTCCTAGGAACTGATCCCTCCAGATAACATGTCCAAAGTATGTGAGATGAAATCTCACCATCCCTACTTCCTTCTTCCAAGGCAGATCTGTTCATTCTTTTGGCAGGTTGTTAATGAATCTTCCTTCAATCCTGATGCCCCGTTCTTCTTCATATAGTCCAGCTTCTCGGATTATTTGCTCAGCATACAGATTGAATAAGTATGGTGAAAGGATACGACCCTGACACATACCTTTCCTGACTTTAAACCACGCAGTATTCCCTCGTTCTGTTCCAAGGACTGCTCCTTGACTATGTACAGATTCATCATGAGCACAGTTATGTGTTCTGGACTTCCCATTCTTCAAAATGTTATCCATAATTTTTTACAATCCACACAGTCGAATGCCTTTGTATAGTCAATAAAACACAGGTAGACATCTCTCTGGTATTCTCTGCTTTCAGCCAGGATCCATCTGACATTGGCAATGATATCCACCGTTCCACATCCTCTTCTGAATCTGGTTTGAATTTCTGGGAGTTCCCTGTTGATGTACTGCTCCAACTGCTTTTGAATGATCTTCAGCAAAATTTTACTTCTGTGTGATATTAATGATGTTGCTCACTAATTTCTGCATTCAGTTGGATCACGTTTCTTTGGAATAGGCATAAATATGGATCTCTTCCAGTCACTTGGCCAGGAAGCTGTCTTCCAAATTTCTTGGCATAGACAAGTGAGCACGTCCAGTGCTGCATCCGTTTGTTGAAACATCTCAATTGGTATTCCGTCAATTCCTGGAGCCTTGTTTTTCACCAATGCCTTCAGAGCAGCTGGGACTTCTTCCTTCAGTACCATCAGTTCTTGGTCATATGCTACCTCCAGAAATGATTGAACATTTACCCATTCTTTTTTGGTACAGTGATTCCATGTATTCCTTCCATCTTCTTTTGATGCTTCCTGCGTCTTTCAGTGTTTGGCCCACAGGATCCTTCAGCATTGCAACTTGAGGCTTGATTTTTTTCTTCAGTTCTTTCAGCTTGAGAAATGTTGAGCGTCTTCTTCCATTTTAGTTTTCTACCTCCAGGTCTTTGCACATGTCTTTATAGTACTTTACTTTGCCCCCATGAGTCTGTCAGTTTGTTATACTGTGGAGGCTAGATTGGAGGAAGACTCATTAACAACCTGTGTTATGCCGATGACACAACTTTGCTTGCTGAATGTGAAGAGGACTTGAAGCACTTATACTGAAGATCAAAGACCACCGCCTTCAGCATGTATTACACCTCAACATTAAGAAAACAAAAATCCTCACAACTGGACCAATAAGCAACATCATGATAAATGGAGAATAGGTTGAGGTTGTCAAAGATGTCATTTTATTTGGATCCATAATCAACACCCATGGAAGCAGCAGTCAAGAAATCAAAAGATGCATTGCACTGGGCAAATCTGCTGCAAAAGACCTCTTTAAAGTGTTGAAAAGCAAAGGTGCCACCTTTAAGACTAAGGTGCGCCTGACCCAAGCTATGGTGTTTTCAATCACCTCATATGCGTGCAAAAACCGGACAATGAATAAGGAAGACCAAAGAAGAATTGATGCCTTTGAATTGTGGTCTTTGGCGAAGAACATGGAATATACCATGAACTGCCAAAAGAATGAACAAATCTGTCTTGGAAGAAGGACAACCAGAATGCTCCTTAGAAGCAAGGAGGGCAAGACTACGTCTCACATACTTTGGACATGTTATCAGAAGGGCTCAGTCCCTGAAGAAAGACATCACACTTGGTAAAATAGAGGGTCAGTGAAAAAGAGGAAGATCTTCAACAAGATGAATTGACACAGTGTCTGCAACAATGGGCTCAAGCATAGCAATAATTGTGAGGATGGTGCAGAACAGAACAGTGTTTCGTTCTGTTGTGCATAGGGTCACCATGAGTCGGAACCGGCTCGACAGCACCTAACAATACTTTACTTTGTCTTCTTGAGCCACCTTTGAAATCTTCTGTTCAGCAATTTTATTTCACCATTTCTTCCTTTTGCATTAGCTACTCAACATTCAAAAGCCAATTTCAGAGTCTCTTCTGACATCCATTTTGGTGTTTTCTTTCTTTCCTGTCCTGCCAATGACCTCTTGCTTTCTGCAGGTATGATATCCTTGATGTCATTCCACAGCTCATCTGACCTTCAGTCATTAGTGTTCAATGCTTCAAATATATTCTTGAGATGGTTTCTAAATTCAGGTGGAATATACTCAAAGTCCCCCACGTGTCTCTCGGTTTGTCATACTGTGGGGCTTCCGTGTTGCTGTAATGCTGGAAGCTATGCCACCAGTATTCAGATACCAGCAGAGTCACCCATGGAGGACAGGTTTCAGCTGAACTTCCAGACTAAGGCAGACTAGGAAGAAGGAAACGGCAGTCTACTTTGGAAAAGCATTAGCCAGTGAAAACCTTATGAATAGCAGCGGAACATTGTCTGATATAGTGCTGGAAGATGAGCCCCCCAGGTTAGAAGGCACTCAAAAGATAACTGGGGAAGAGCTGCCTCCTCAAAGTAGAGTCGACCTTAATGACGTGGATGGAGTAAAGCTTTCAGAACCTTCATTTGCTGATGTGGCCCAACTCCAAATGAGAAGAAACAGCTGCAAAAATCCATTAATAATTGGAACCTGGAATGTATGAAGTATGAATCCAGGAAAATTGGAAATCGTCAAAAATGAAATGGAAGACATAAACATCAATATCCTAGGCATTAGTGAACTGAAATGGACTGGTATTAGACATTTTGAATCAGACAATCATATAGTCTACTATGCTGGGAATGACAACTAGAAGAGGAATGGTGTTGCATTCATCGTCAAAAAGAACGTATTGAGATCTATCCTGAAGTAAAATGCTGTCAGTTATAGTATAATATCCATATGCCTACAAGGAAGACCAGTTAATACCACAATTATTCAAATTTATGCACCAACCATTAGGGCCAAAGATGAAGAAATAGAAGATTTTTATCAGCTCCTGCAGTCTGAAATTGATCTAACATGCAATCAAGATGCATTGAAAATTACTGGCGATTGGAATGTGAAAGTTGGAAACAAAGGAGAAGGATCAATAGTTGGAAAATATGGGCTTGGTGATAGAAACAATGCCGGAGATCGAATGATAGAATTTTGCAAGACCAATGACTTCTTCATTGCAAATACCTTCCCTCACCAGCATAAACGGCGACTGTACACGTGCACCTCGCCAGATGGAACACACAGAAAACAAATTGACTACATCTGTGGAAAGAGACGATGGAAAAGCTCAATATCATCAATCAGAACAAGGCCGGGCTGACTGTGGAACAGACCATCAATTGCTCATATGCAAGTTCAAGCTGAAACTGAAGAAAAGCAGAACAAGTCCACGAGAGCCAAAATATGACCTTGAGTATATCCCACCTGAATTTAGAGACCATCTCAAGAATAGATTTGACGCACTGAACACTAGTGAAGGAAGACCAGCCGAGTTGTGGAATGACATCAAGGACATCATACACGAAGAAAGCAAGAGGTCACTGAAAAGACAGGAAAGAAAGAAAAGACCAAGATGGTTGTCAGAGGAGACCCTGAAACTTGCTCTCGAACGTCGAGAAGCTAAAGCAAAAGAAAGAATTGATGAAGTAAAAGAACTGAACAGAAGATTTCAAAGGGTGTCTCAAGAAGACAAAGTAAAGTATTATAATGACATGTGCAAAGAGCTGGAGATGGAAAACCAAAAGGGAAGAACATGCTCGGCGTTTCTCAAGCTTAAAGAACTGAAGAAAAAATTCAAGCCTCGCATTGCAATAGTGAAGGATTCCACATGGAAAATATTAAACGACCCAGAAAGCATCAGAAGAAGATGCAAGGAATACACAGAGTCATTATACCAAAAAGAATTAGTCGATGTTCAACCATTTCAAGAGGTGGCATATGATCAGGAACCGATGGTACTGAAGGAAGAAGTCCAAGCTGCTCTGAAGGCACTGGCGAAAAACAAGGCTCCAGGAATTGATGGAATATCAATTGAGATGTTTCAACAAACAGATGCAGTGCTGGAGGTGATCATTCGTCTATGCCAAGAAATATGGAAGACAGCTTCCTGGCCAAGTGACTGGAAGAGATCCATATTTATGCCTATTCCCAAGAAAGGTGATCCAACCGAATGTGGAAATTATAGAACAATATCGTTAATATCACACGCAAGCAAAATTTTGCAAAAGATCATTCAAAAATGGCTGCAGCAGTATATCGACAGGGTGCTGCCAGAAATTCAGGCCAGTTTCAGAAGAGGACGTGGAACCAGGGATATCATTGCTGATGTCGGATGGGTCCTGGCTGAAAGCAGAGAATTCCAGAAGGATGTTTACCTGTGTTTCATTGACTATGCAAAGGCATTCAACTGTGTGGATCATAACAAACTATGGATAACATTGCAAAGAACGGGAATTTCAGAACACTTAATTGTGCTCATGAGGAACCTTTACATAGACCAAGAGACAGTTGTTCGGACAGAAAAAGGGATACTGATTGGTTTAAAGTCAGGAAAGGTGTGCATCAGGGTTGTATTCTTTCACCATAGCTATTCAATCTGTATGCTGAGCAAATAATCCGAGAAGCTGGACTATATGAAGAAGAACGGGGCATCAGGATTGGAGGAAGACTCATTAACAACGTGCGTTATGCAAATGACACAATCTTGCTTGGTGAAGGTGAAGAGGACTTGAAGCACTTACTAATGAAGATCAAAGACCACAGCCTTCAGTATGGATTGCACCTCAACATAAAACAAAAATCCTCACAACTGGACCAATAAGCAACATCATGATAAACGGAAAAAAGATGGAAGTTGCCAAGGATTTCATTTTACTTGGATCCACAATCAACAGCAATGGAAGCAGCAGTCAAGAAATCAAAAGATGCATTGTATTGGGCAAATCTGCTGCAAAGAACCTCTCGAAAGTGTTGAAGAGCAAAGATGTCACCCTGAAGATTAAGGTGCACCTGACCCAAGCCATGGTACTTTGAATCGCATCATATGCATGTGAAAGCTGGACAATGAATAAGCAAGACCGAAGAAGAATTGACTCCTTTGAGTTGTGGTGTTGGTGAAGAATATTGAATATACCATGGACTGCCAAAAGAACGAACAAATCTGTCTTGGAAGAAGTACAACGAGAATGCTCCTTCGAAGCACGGATGGCGAGACTGCGTCTTACATACTTTGGACATGTTGTCAGGAGGGATCAGTCCCTGGAGAAGGACATCATGCTTGGCAGAGTACAGGTCAGTGGAAAAGAGGAAGACCCTCAAGAGGTGGATTGACACAGTGGCTGCAACAATGAGCTGAAGCATAGTAACAATTGGAAGGATGGCTCAGGACCGGGCAGTGTTTTGTTCTGTTGTGCATAGGGTCACTATGAGCCGGAACCGACTCGATGGCACCTAACAACAACAACATCATACTCAAAGTTGTACTTTGACTCTCGTGGGCTTGTTCTAATTTTCTTCATCTTCAACTTGAACTTGCATATGAGCAATTGATGGTCTTTTCCACACTCAGCCCCTGGCCTTGTTTTGACTGATGATATTGAGCTTTTCCATTACCTCTTTCCACAGATGTAGCTGATTTGATTCCCATGTATTCCATCTGGTGAGGTCCATGTGTATAATCGCCATTTATGTTGGTGAAAAAAGGTATTTGCCATGAAGTTGTTAGTCTTGCAAAATTCTATTATGTGATCTCCAACATATGGCAAAGGCCATATTTTCCAACTACCGATCCTTTGTTTTCAGTTTTCACATTCCAATCACCAGTGATTATCGATGCTGAAGATGATAATACTGGTTAACATTTACTGAGTACTTTGTATGAACATGGCTCAGTGGCAAGTGTTTCACTTCACATTTGCTATCGCTTAATTCTCACAACATCCTGATGGAATTGGTATGGTTATTATTCCCATTTAAAGATAAGAATCAAAGAGATGAGGCTCAGAGAGATGAACAACTGGACAGAGGTCACAAAGTGTTTCCTACAGTCCTGGGAGCCACTCAGGGCTGGAGCCGTCATCTCTCTGGTGCTTGGCTGCTGCTGTCCACCAGGGGGCAGAGAGAGCCAGGAATTCAGACACAGGCTGCATGTTTTCCTGAACTTCCTTTAGCCTCTTTTTGTGGCAAGAGATCTCCGTGATCAAGGAGTCTGACCTCTTCACTTTACCATAGGGTAAACTAAGCCCAGGGAGAGACAGTGGCCCACCCAGGTGGCAGAGCAGATCAGGGGCAGACCTGGGGTCTAAGCCCAGGACTCCAACATCCCAGTAACTTTTACCTGGAATCTAGAGTCAGTTTACCCCCAGCACTGGGGTGGGGGTGCAGGGGAGTATGGGGTGGTTTTAGAAGTCACAACTTTGGCTGAGGTTCTGGATCCAGCCTGTGGGTTTCATAGGCCCCAGACAGTCCTCACTCCCCATTCCCCAAAGTCACACAGTTTGTAAATGCTTCAGCTGCTGTTTTCTTTCAAAAAGGATACAGCTGCCATTTCCTGAGCAAGGCTCATTGTTACTAAGTTATAAGTTATTTGTAAAATTGGGAGAGTGTCTCCCTCATAGAACTATTGTGAGGATTAAGGTGAAGCACTTAACAGAGAGGAAAGTTCTCAGTAAGGGGTAGCTGTATAATTGTTGCTGCTATTCTTAATAGCATGTTGCCCGGCAACCAGGTGAAGTAAGTTTCTTTAACATTGGTTTTACAGAAGAGGAAGTGAGCTTCAGAGAGTCCCACATCCAGCAAGTGGTGGAGCTGGAGGTCAGCTGGACTCCAGGTCATGACACCCACAGCTGCCTCTCTGACCCATTCACGTGTGGAGTATTTGTGCAGGGTGAGCTTTGAGCCTGGCCCTGCAGTGGGCATGGGGAGCCATGTCCTGGGCCTGAGGGGAGTGAGGGGTGGCAGAACAAGCAGAAACTGAGGCAAGGCAGGCCAGGCCTAAGCCTATGGATTCCCTGGATCTGGGCACTGAGCTTCTGGGGCCAGAAGGCCAGGCCTGAGAGGCCAGCTTGGTGCCACCTGTGCCTGACCAGGACTTGATAATCTTTCACACAGAATCAAACACTAGAGGTCAGCACAACCTCTGTACAGCGTTCTGCCCTCAGGGAGCCTCAGAGGTACCTACAAGATGGGAGCTCCCTCAGCCAAGGCCAAAGCATTCTTCCTGGGAAGAAGGCTCCCACCAATGGTGCTGGCAGCTGCTTCCGGGGGATCCTCCTGAGTCCTTGTCCTGCTGTCTAAGGCTGGTTTGGCCCAGTGAAGAGGGGCCACCTATGGATTGATGTCCTTTTGTCCAGCCCAGGGCAGATCTAGGGTTTGACCTGGGGATCAAGGGCCCAGAGTCTTGGATTTGGATTCTCCTAATAGGCATTGCCTCTGTACAAAACAGTGCAGGTTGGGTCTGCACAAGATAATAAAGACGAGAGGCAAGTGGGGGTTGAAGTCCAGTCCGGTGTCCTGCTCCACTTGGCGCTGCTGGGGGCCCTGGAGTAGGGCTGTGTCACCTGGAGGAAATAGCTTCTTTTTCTAAATCATCAAAGGCACCATATGGGCTGGCGGCCGCCCTGATGGTAGCAGTCACTGAAGCACAGATTTGGGAAAGACTTGATGCTGACCTGGGGCTTCAGGGCCAATTCCCTTTTGAATGAAAGAACTCTAGTGAAGTAATGTCTTGTCCAGATCCATGCCCCTGAGGTCGTACGCAGGAGAGAGAAGGAAGGAAGGAGGGAGGACTGGTCATAGGCTGGCCAGTCCCTCAGGAGCCTGGACCTCCCCTCTGAGGAGTTTCCTGTGCTCTGCTGAAGATAGGTCCACTGAGGCCTATACCACACCCTTGGGGTACCAGAGTCTTTCGTTCTTCCAGCCCCCAGTCTAGATTTATTCTCCCAAATGTCCATCATTGATTATGCTAGAATTCCTTTGCCGTGTCATTTCTCATTCATCTGCCTGGTCTGCCCCTTTGAGAAGCCAATGCTATGAGGTGAACCTGGGGGGATTCTAGGCCCTAGAGCTGTGAAGCCATCTGCCTAGACATGGGATGTCCTGGACACCATGCAGGAGGGTGGCAGTGACAGGAAACTCAGGAAGCCCAGCAGAGCCCCTGGGAGGAAATTGGCCTGGAATCCTGGGCAGCCAGGAAGGTGTTCCAGGTTGGGCATCGAGGCCTCTCCTCAGCCTCCAGAGGCCGTGTAAGGACCTGGCCTGGCCTGGCCTGGAGGTCAGATTCCTCAGCTGAGGAGCTAGAGGGACAAGGAGAGGTGGCCAGCCGTGGCGGGAGGACTCCTTTGTTCCAGGTATTTTCTCAACGGTGGGGCTGGGCTGCCTGCCAGGTGCCAGGGTGCGGCTCTGGCCTCCCGCCGCAGAAGCAGCTTTGCCGCCAAACCCTGTATCTGGCTCAGCAGCTCCTTCCCGCGCTTCCTTTGCCAGGCCCGGCAAAGTGAGAGGCAGGGCCTGTGGGGCAATCAGCCAGCAGCTCATTTCTCTGACAGGGACCCTGAGCCCAGACAAGAGATAGGACTCACTCAGGCGTTTTGCATTTAGAGCTGCATTCATCCAGGAGAATGGATGAAAGAATAAAAAAAAATTTTAAACATTTGCTCAACAAAATAGGATAAAGCTACAATGTTGGCCATGGACTGCCTAGGTTTGAACCCCAGCTCCACCATTTATTAGCTAGATGGCTATGGAAAAGTTACTTAAACTCCTTGTGCCTCAGTTTCCTCATCTGGAGAACAGGGATGATAGTTGTACCCACCTCCTTGAACTGTTGTTTGTGACTTAAGGAGTTATCATATGGATATCTCTCAGAACAAAGTCTGGAACATCGTAAGAGCTGTGACATTGATGAGGATGTTAGTCAAGACTCTTGGTTGTACAAAACAGAAATCCACTCGGGTAAGCTTCAGCAAAAGCCTCCAGAGGTTCTCATGGAACTTGAGGGCAGGGGGCAGCCAGGCCTCAAGAGGAACAAGAACCAGCATCTTAAAAGCCATTGAGAAGCCAGGCAGCTCCTCCCCCTCTCTGGGCCTCACTGTCTCCTACTCGTCTTCTTTCTGCATGTCTGTTCACTCTTGCCCTCTTGGCAGGTCTACTTCCTCTGCTTCTCTGAGCCCACGTCCAGATAAGGCCAGTGCTCAGCCTTCAGGTCAGGCGAACAGCAGAAATAGGCCAGCATCTCTGAATCTCCCCAGCAAAATTATGGGAGAGGGAACCTGATTGCCCGATTTGGTTCACGTGACAAAAGCCAATCAACAATAGCCGAGGGGACTGCCAGGGTCTAGCACCCAGCCAGAGCAGCATGGGCTGGGCAGACGTCCTGAAGAGCACTTACTCCAATGGCGCTCTGGCGTGAGAGTCAAGCGATCTGTGCACTAGTCTGGTATTGCCCCAAGAAATCCCCTCTTGACTTTTTCCCAGAGGCTTGGGGGTGAGGGGGCAGGGCAGAGAGGAGCACTTGCCCCTGGGAAACAAGTCCAAGGGGGCACCAGACAAAAGGTAGAATGACATTCTGAGGCGACACAAACATGAAAGGTGCCTGAGGCAGCCAGACAAGAGGTGAGAAGGCGTTTCTGGGGACGTCGCCACTAGCAACATCTATTTATCTTGAAATCAGGGGTGCAGGGGTGGGGGGCAATTTAGAGATTGCCCCTGGGGACTCATTACCTTCGCTAACCCCCTGCCTTTTCCTTTTCTGTTCTCTAGGGGCTTTCTACAATCCTTTTGTTGTTGTTGTTGTTAGCAGCTGTCAAGTTGGCCCTGACTCATGGCAACCCTATGCACAGTGAAACGAAATGCTGCCTGATCCTGTGCCATCTCCATGATCTGTTGCAGATCAGACCATTGTGATCTATGGAGTTTCCATTGGCTGATTTTCAGAAGTAGATCACAGGCCTTCCCCGTCTGTCTTAGTCTGGTAGCTCCACTGAAACCTGTTCAGCATCACAGAAACACACACGAGCCTCCCCTGACAGACAGGTGCTGGCTGTGTATGAGGGGCATTGGCCAGGAATTGAATTTGGGTCTCCCACAGAGAGGGCAAGAATTCTACCATTGAACCACTACAGTCCTTTACCACAGAATTCATGTTATATTATAATTATTCATGTATCGGTCTTCCTTACTAGACTGATTTTCATGCATTCTTTCAATATAGTAATTATCTACCAAACATCAACCATGTGTTAGGGATACAGAGATAAAGCCAACACAATGTGTGCTGCCCCCCAGAGGCTCAGACTGGCTTGGAGTATAGTCATGCAAGCCTCACCACTGTCCACTTCCTCCCAAGTTCAGATGCTGGGGACTCTTTTCCACACCATTGATGACCAGTGTCAAGATCCCACCCTTTGTTTTATGAGGGTTAGAGGCTCCTGAGCTATTATGAAAAGCAGATGTCCCCACAAGATGGTTCAGATGGACCATGGCATGGGTGGGCATCACTTGTGCTGGACAAGCCAAGGGCAACAGCAGGCAGCTAAGAGAATGCTTTCACCAGCAAGTGAGGAGCAGGATAGTGGTTATAGCTCTGCAGTACAGGTGATGAGCAGTGCCAACTCAAATGGCCATGGATGGTTACTGGTATTGGCTTGGCTTCCATACTGCAGCCCAGTCCTGCTGCTGGGTAGGCTGTTGATGTTGACTTTGCTCCTTTCTACATCTTTCTTTCATCTTGGACCACTCCAATCTCTTCCAAGACCAACTCCTGTCCTCATTCACAGTCCGGGTGGCCCCTAATGAACCTCCCCATGGCAGGATGGGCCAGATACCCTTCCATGCTCTTTCCAGTCCACTGCTGAGGCATGAACTCTACACCCTGCTTCCTTCAGAGCCATCCCTTCGGGTCCTCAAATCCCTTCTTTCCATAAAGCCCAGCACTTGGCTTTCAAAACTGTTCATGTGTATGCCCACACAGAAACCTAGTTTGTGAACTCAAAAACTAAGCATAATTTTTTTTCCCTTTGCATTCTTACTATAAAAATCTTAATTCTTTACATGAATGCCTCTGGATGACTAGGGGAAGGGTTATATACAAGGAAGTGTGGAAAAGGAAAGCACAAATATTAATATTTCAGTGTGTTTCCCCCTACGCACATAACCAAATACTTATAAATGCAATGTGATAGGCTCTAAAGTTAGGGTTTACAGAGTTCAGAGTTCAATG
The DNA here is from genome assembly GCF_024166365.1 of Elephas maximus indicus. Classification (NCBI taxonomy): domain Eukaryota; kingdom Metazoa; phylum Chordata; class Mammalia; order Proboscidea; family Elephantidae; genus Elephas; species Elephas maximus. The sequence goes on from NC_064821.1 coordinate 81,458,995, forward strand.
GCTACAGAGGAGAAAGTAGCCAACTCACTTGGCACATGGTGGGAGGACACAGCTAGCAGGACTTTGCAGAGGAGGTGATGCTTGAGCTAAGCCTTGAAGGGATGAGTAAGAATTTCCTGGTAAATAGGGTGGGGAGAGCATTCTAGGTGGCTTTGGCAGGACTGAAAGAACATAAAGTACAGAGGAAAAGCTACCATTTATTAAGTGTGGAGTCCCTGGGTGATTAACATGCCCAGCTGCTAACCAAAAGGTTGAGTCCAAGTCTACCCAGAGGTGCCACTGAAAACTCTGTGGAGCACAGTTCTACTCTGACACACATGGGGTTGCCATGAGTCAGAATCAACTCGACAGCAATTGGTTATTGAGTACTTACTATGTGCTGAGCACTGTTTTAATCAGAAAATTTAATTTAATCATCACAACAACTTTTGAGGGTCAAACTTTTAAAAAGATAATACTAAAGCCCAGAGAGAGTTACTGGCCCAATAATTCATATGTGGCAATTGATAGACCTGGGATTCCAGCCAGAGAAGTTTGGCTTCAGAAGTTTTGTAACCAACTACTCTTTATCTTGAGGAATTGAAAGTAGCTTTGTAATGGTTGGTGGAAGATTAACTGAAGAAGTGAGCAGAAAAGAGACCACAGAAGACCTTGTACCTCATCCAAGGAGCCTCTTAAACTATGAGAAAATGATTTTGTGTTTGTTAAAGCCACCCACTTGTGGTATTTCTGTTATAGTAGCACTAGATATCTAAGACAGGAGTCAGTGAAAGCTTTTAATCAAGAGAGACACAGACGAGGCAATTAGAAGGATAATGGATTGGAGGTGGCAGGACCAGAAGCAGAGATCAATTAGGAGGCTGTTTTAAAGGTCTAGATGAGAGATAATGTGTTCTGAGGAGCAGTGACAGTTCGAACAGGTAAGTTTAAGGAATGTAAGTAAGTAGGATGTAAATAAGATGTCCCCAAATATGTCTATGTCTTAATACCCAGAACCTGTGAATGTCATCTTATATGGCAAAAGGGACTTAGCAGATGTGATTAAGGATCTTGAGATGGGGAGATTATCTTGGATGATTTGGGTGAGCCTGATGTAATTACAAGGGTCCTTATAAGAGGGAGCCAGGGGATCAGAGTGCATAGGTCCCTGGGTGGCACAATTGGCTAAGCACTTAACTATTAACTGAAAGGTTGGTGGTTTTTCACGGCTCCTCAGAAGACAGACTTGACAATCTACTTCTGAAAGGTCACACCCTGAAAACCCTGTGAAGCAGTTCTACTCTACATAGGACCGCCACGAGTCGGAATCAAATGTACTTATCAACAATGGTAAGAGGAAGGCAATGTGATGATGGAAGCTAAGATCGAAGAGATTTGGCCACAAACCAAGAAATGGGGGTAGCCTCTAGATGCTGGAAAAGACAAAGAATGGATTCTCCCCTGAAGCCTCCAGAAGGAACCAGCCTTGCCAGCGCCTTGATTTTGGCCCAGTAGGACTCATTTCACACTTTGGACCTCTAGAACTCTAAGATAATAAATTCATGTTGGTTTAAGCCACTAAGTCTGTGGTAATACAGTACAATGGCAATCGGAAACTAATACAGATGGTTAAGATCTGGTGACCAGGTAGTTATAAAAGAATGGAAGGGACAGGTCACAGAAAGGGTCAAGAATGATGGCCAGGATTTTGGCTTGGGTGATGGGGCTGATAGTGAGACCACTAAAATCAAGACTGGGAATAGTAGGGAGGGGACAGTTTAAGGAATGGTTGTAGTGGCCAGTTGCAATGACCTAATCCCAGGCAGAGGGCTGTTCTCAGAGACAGGGTATGGAGTGAGGTGGACAGGTTCCTTGCATAGGTGCCCTGGAAAGCTATTGGGGTGCCTTCCTTGGTGTGTTTAGTCTTGGACGTATTGAGTTTGAAAGTGCCCATGGGGCACTCAGGTGGAAATGTCTAGGAGGAAAGTCTGGAGCCTATGAGGGAATTTGGGAGCCATATGTGTGCACACGTCCTGGTCTGCAAGTTGTTGGGAGAGTCTCGTGGCCAGGGACATGGGTTTCCCTTTCTAGCTCATACTCTGTGAAGTGAGGTCAAAAGCCTCTCCTAAAATGTTCTTAAGTCCCAGTTCTAGCATCCTCCGCATACCCTTCTTTGGACTGGGTGGCAACTTATTCCAGATGATGAAAACCAAATGGACTCTTCCAAGGAGCTGTCCAGTTCCTCATCTCTGGTGGCACAGGCAGCCTCACACCAGCCAGGGTCTTACAGGCAGCTCAAAGGCCAAAGGTCCAAGTAGATCACCTCTGCTGAGTCAATTCAGAGCAAGCTCTATTGGCTCCTTAAGGGTTACCCTTTCCCACCGGTCCATCTGAAGATGCCTTTTAGTGTATAAGCGAATTTCACCCAAGCTCTACCTGTGAACAGCACTAAGGCATTTCTGACAGTGACTCAAATGTCTCAATAGTTTCCCATGGGTCAAAGTGAAATATGCAAACACTGGATGCAAAGGGCATGGGGTAAATGTCACGTATCACTGAAAAACAAAGAAATGAAAAGCCTGCTCATCCTGCAGAGCAGGTGGGGGCTAAAGCCTGAGATAAGATTGTTTAGAGAGACTTGTGGCCTGACAGGAGAGGAGGGCAAAGGAGGGGAAGGGCAGGGACCCTGAAATACTCACCTTTATAGCCCCAGTGCTGACAGATGGTGGGAACACAAATGAGATTTGATGAATGAATTAATCTGTATGATATTTTCCGTACAATATAAAATGGAAAGAACGAGAATGTGGAAAAATACATGTGCAACGAAACAAAAACCAAAGAAACGAGATACCTGTTTATTATTCCAATAACTGCGTGAGATATGTAAGTGTAAAACTGGATTCTACTGAGAAAGAGATTAAAATATAAACAATGTTAATACACAGTTATCTCAGGAAAATGACGGTCGTACCAGTAAATAGAATGCAAATTCAGTTATATTATGATAATAATATAGGCTCATAAAATTAAAAAAAAACTTTAGAAGTACTAAAAAACTTAGTTGGTGGGGCTGTGACGACCAAGGGCGCCCCAGCAGCCACAGGGTGAGGGCCATGTGGCCATAAAGGACAGACAGGAGCGATAATAATATGCACACATTGTAACAGGGGTCCTTCGGTTGCACAGAAAAGAAATTCACTTAAGCAAAAATGGGGGTGTTTTATAAGAAAACAGAAGTATTTCAGGAGCCCAAGGAAACACAGCTGGGCCTCAGGAGGATCGAGAACCAGAAACCAAGAAGTCAACAGGAATCTCTCTTTCTCTCTCTCTTCCTTGTCTGGACTTCCTTCACAGGAAGATCAGTTTTCTCTCTTTTATAGTGCACCCATTCATACAACAAATATTTATTTTGTGTGTATGTCCAAACATGACTGTTACAGTTGTGTGTTCAAGTGTGCCCAGCAAAGAGGGAGTTGCAATTTGAAATTCCTAGGAGAAAGTCTGATTGGCCCAGCTGGGTCCTGGTCCTCCACTAGGCTAATAAGCTAGGACCCATAGAGGCAGGGTCACTTGGTTCATACTGGTGGCAGTGACCTGATCCTGTGCAGAGGGCCATTCTCAGAGAGGGGTATAGAGTGGGCTGGACTTGCATTGGTGTCCTGGAAAGCTACTGGGGTGCCTGCCTAACATGAACCCTCCCCAACCTTTCCTACTACTGACCTCGCCTCTCCATCCTATCCATACCGTAATGGTAGTAGAGAGTCCCAGAAAATATGCTCATACCACGTGACTCCGCCACCTCCCTTCAGCCCTCCTCTCACACTATAGTTGATTGGTTCAGAAGTTGGAACTTGACCCAAACTGGGCCAGTGAGCCTTTCTCCTGGGAATCTGGCATTGGAACTCGAAAATATCAGCCTCCTATGGACACTCTCCCAAACGGAAGAGTTGTAAAGACTAATAACCGTCCAGATGGGGAATCAAAAGCTGATTTGCACTAAAGAGATGAACCGATGCTGCAGCTGAGTGGAGCCGGAAGGAGACAGTGGAAGCTGCTCCCACCCCTTTCCCCAGCCAGCACCCCCTCCCCCGCCCCCCATTACCTAAAGAGGATGGAGTGTCCTGAGGCCATGGGTTCTCTTCTCTGGCTTTTTTTTTTTTTTTAAGTTGACTTTTTGGTGAAAGTTTATACAGCAAGTTAGCTTCCCTTTTGACATTTTCCACATTTCCTGACTTTCTGGAGATGGCATCACGCTTTGCTTCTGGCTTCTCAGGAGAAACAAAAATCTTTAAATTAGTTGTTCTCAAATTTGGTTGCATACTGCAATCACCTGGCAGCTTTTAAATATACTGATGCCTGGGTCCCACCTCCAAGTCCTCCAGGTTCAAACCCACCCAGCAGTGCTACAGAAGAAAGCCCTGGCTTCCGTAACAATTATAACCAAAAAAACCCTATGGGGCAGTTCTACTCTGTAACAAATGGGGGTCACCATGAGTCAGAATGGACTCCACAGCAATGGGTTTGGTTTGGTTTTGGTTGAGTCCCATCTTCAGAGATTCTGATTTAATTGGTCTGGGTACAGCACCAAACCAAAAACCCGTTGCTGTTGAGTCAGTTGATCATAGTGACCCTACAGGACACAGAGCAGCTGGTAGGTTTGAACTGCTGACCTTCTGGTTAGCAGCTGAGCTCTTAACCACTGTGCCACCAGGGCTGCACAGGTATTGGAATTTTTAGAAGCTCCCCAAGGGACTCCAAGGGGCAGCCAAGTTTGAAAAGCACAGCTTTAAGCTAAGTCTTTGGAAGAACTGCCAGGTGGTACCTGTCACTGCTCAGCTTCCTGCAGGCAGTGGCTGTCCCAGGCTCTAGTGATCAAGCATTGTAGTAACCTATCCGACCCTAGGACCTCCATCCCCACCCTCACCCAGTGCTTCATGAGTGCTTCCAGAAGGGAGCTCCTTCTCTCACAGGGGATAATTCAGTCCTGCCCAGCTTAGCATGCAGCCACTGCGTGCTTTAGTCACCATCAGCTGTTTGCTGTGCCCCACACAGGGCTTTCCTCAGCTAGCCTCCAGTTGGTCCTGAGCACTTAGCCACCTGCACTCTCCTTCCTATGGAGTTCTTCTCAGGGTTCCCAGTCCTCTCTTGCCCTTGGCCCTCAGTCAGATCTACTTTAACTACCAGACATGTTATCTTAATATCTCTAATGGGGTTAAGATCTCTGATCCCTGTTCACAAGAAGGATCCTTTATCTCTCTGTAAACGAGTGGGTATGATTAGATATACTGGGAAGGGGTGCTTCAGGACAGAGAGACAGCTAGCCTTGTTGTTGTTGGGTGTCGTCTAGTCCATTCCGACTCATAAGGATGCTATAAGACAGAGCAGAACTGCTGCAGGTGGTTTTCAAAGCTGTAATTTTTCTGGGAGCAGATCTCCAGGTCTTTTTTCCCCCAGAGCTGCTGGTGGGCTCAAACCAACCTTTCAATTAGCAGCCCAGGACTTAACCATTTCACCACCAGGGCTCCTCAGCTAGCATCCCACCCAAAATTTCTGAGCTCCAGACCCTGGTTCCAGCCAGAACGTACTATTAAATGTTTTATTGTTTCCACATTCCACATCATTATGTCTTATAGTCCATTCTTCACAAAGGATCCAGGCTTACCTTTTAACACATAAATCAGATCATATTCTTCCCTTTCTTAAAAACAAAAAAAAAAACAAAAAAAAAACACAACTCTTCAGCTCCTTCCTATTGCAATTAGAATAAAATTCAAAATCCTTACCATGGCCTATTAGGCCCTACCTGATCTAGTCCTCCAGCTACTTCTATCTTTTATAATCGCCACCTCAGTCACTCTGTTGTAGCCACACTGATTTTCTTTCTAGCCGTCAAATATGCCAAACTCATTCCTACCTCAGGGCCTTTGCACTTGCTGTTCTCGCTGCCCTAGATAGTTGCATGGCTGAGTCCTTGCCATTCCAGACTCAGATGATATTATCTCCTCAGAAGTCTTCCCAGACTCTCACTTAAAATATAGGTAGTTCCTGACCTATGACGGGGTTCTGTTCTAAGAAATCCATCGTAAGTTGGTTTTGACTTAAGTCAAGTACCTCTTTCTTTTTTAGTTTTCATTAGTATTGGCTTTTAGTATCATTATAAACCCGATCTTTGTCTTTAGGGGTTGGAAACATTGCATATAAACTTACAGATATATTTTAATAATACATATATTTTAAAAATACACAAATCAATTTATTCTGACAATGAAGAAGAGTTGGACAGGGTAGGCATTATGTCAGTTGTGGTAATAACTCCGTTTGTAGAAAGTTCTGGGTCATCTGAATTATCCCTGGAGATGGGGATGGCGTTTCTACTCAGAAAATTAGTAAGGATTGTCTGTATGGTCTTTTTCTTTTTTTCTTCATATATTTCACCGTAACATCTCACTGCGCCCGCTATCTGCCTCCTGACTTTAGCAAAGTCATCAGCATTTGTGTCCATGTTTTCAAGCCACTGAAGCCCCTGATTTTGCTTAGAAAAAGTCTTTTCACTGTAAAAATCAGCTAATCTTTTCACTGTAAAAATTTTTGACAACTTCTCTCTTTCCTCTCCCTCATTATTTCTTACTTCTTCAGCATTTCTTTCCTCTTCAAAATCCATTAAATCCTGATCTGTCAATTCCCCTTACTCATAACCTATGAGCTGCTCCACATCGACGACATCGAGTTCTAAATTCAGCATTGTTGCCATATGGATGATTTTTCTACCCATCTCTCCACTCATATCATCCTGATCAAATCTGTGGAGTGTGTTCACATAATTGAGCAATTTTTTCCATATCCCTTGCATGTATTTTCCTGTGACTTCCTCCCAGGGAGATGTACTAATGACACGATGTACGAAAAAAAGAACGGTCATGAGGTTTGTCCGTAACTTGAATACATCGTAAGTTGGGGACTACCTGTAGTAACGCTCTCTCCTCCCTCCAACACGTATACACTAGACACTCTCTATCCTGTTTTTCAGTCTTTTCTTCATAATACTTAACATTTGCTGGAACTCTCTTGTTTGTTTTCTTGTGTATTTTTCTTTCGTTCCCTATTTGAATGTAAGCTGCATTTGAGCCAGGACCTAGCGTGTCTTGCGCTTTCATTTTTTCCCAATAGCACATATGACCTTGGTATTTAGTAGACACCAAAAAACACAAGAATGAATGCCCAAATAACTGGTTTCAATGCTGTATCACAGGCATTGCAGCGCAGCACATCAGAGCAAAGCTTTGGAGTTGGATCGACTGGGTTCACCAGCTCCCCTGCTCCCTACCTGGAGAAATTTGCACTCGTCTGACTTATCTGTGTTTCAGTTTCCTCATATGCAAAATGGGGAGGATAACAGTAACCATCCCACGGTATTGCTATGAGGATTAGATGAGTTCATACACGAAAGGGCTTAGAAAAGTGCTTGCCACAGAGTAAGCATGAAACATGTTTTCACTTTTATTATTCATTATTAATCACTAGCCCATTCATTTTTTAATTCTTAGTGTTCATCTTTCGTTGCTCTGCCCTTGATATCTCTTATCATATATTTGTATCTTTATCATTTTCCTCTGCGTTCTGGAAAGCTGTCTGAATTTCTTTCTTTTTTTTTTTTTTTACTAAATTGATCTCTGCTCAACCTGGCATTCACTGTTTCCACGCAGTTTTTAATTCAGCAGCCACATTTTCAATCTCCTAATCCTTCCTTGTCTCAAATCATATCATTTGCAAGATTGCTGGTTCTAATCATGTATCATCTTTTTGCATCCTACTGAAACGCCTATCAGATATTAACCTATATTTTCTTCTGTCCCTTGCAACAAGTCTTTTTCTGAGGCAGGCAGTTCCTCTAAATCTTCAGAGAAATGATAAACCTATTATGTAATATTTCTTACTTATCCTTACAGAAGCAGGTCTTACACCTTGGGTGACCAATGTCCCAGTTTGTCCAGGACTGAAGGGTGTCCCGAGACAAGGTAGTTTCAGTGCTAAAAACAAAAAAGTCCCAGGCAAAGAGGGAACAAGTTGGTCATCCTACCTCCTCCTGTAGGCTTGGAGTCAAGGAGGAATTCTGTCATATTGTACAGATGCTCCCCCAAATCATTCATAAAAGGAGGAAAACATTAGAACTACTGGCCCCTTTCATATAGCATTAGAAGTACATGAAAGTCGCTCTAAAATAAAGGGAGAAAGTTTCTTTCCACTCTAAGCCTCCCTCTAGCAACCACCTCTCTCCTTCCTTTTATATCTTAAAGAGTAGATCACATTCACTGTCATTACTTTCTCTTCTCCCATTCACTCCTCAAACCACTGAAACTTGGCTTCCATTTTCTACCCCTCAAACAAACCTTCTCTTACAATGGTTACCGTTGATGTCCTGTCATGAAAATCCAACACATACTTCTCATTCTTATTGTACATGGCCTCTCTACCCATTCTACACAGTCAATGACTACTCTCTTCTGAAAGCTCTTTCCATTCATTCCCGTGACCCCAGCCTCCTGGAGTCTGCTCCCCTCTCTCTCAATCCTGTTTCTGACACAAGATCTTCTTCCGTAACTGTCAGTGTTCTAGGTTCTGAACTAGACCTTTTCTTTTCTCACTACACTCTCTGCTCAGGTGACCTCATCTTCTACAGCTTTAAATGCTATCTACACAGATGACTTAGAAATCTCTATCTCCAGGCCAGATTGTTCCCTGAACTCAACCTGAATATCCCCTTTCTTATTGTGATTTCATAAGGATTCTCCATAGACATCTCAATCTCAACAAGTCCCAAACTGAACTCATCCTCTGTTCCTGGCCCTGCTCCTCCTCCAGTGTTCTCTATCTTGGCCAAAGGAACCACCATCCAATCAATAACTCAAGTCAGAAACCTGAGGGTCATTCTTTTTTTTTTTTTCCTAGTTCATATATTTTTTACTTAGTATTATTTTTTTAATTGTGCTTTAAGTAAAAGTTTACAGTTCAAGTTAGTTTCTTATACAAAAATTTATACACACACATTGTTATGTGACCCTAGTTGTTCTCCCTATAATGTGACAGCACACTCCTCTTTTCCACCTCAGATTTCCCAGGTCCATTTAACCAGGTCCTGTCTCTTTTTGCCTTCCCATATTGCCTCTGGACAGGAGCTGCCCATTTAGTCTCATGTATCTACTTGAGCTAAGAAGCACTCTCTTCATGAGTATTATTTTATGTCTTATAGTTTAGTCTATAAAACATAAAAATAGTCCAGTCTACCCCCACGTGTCTGTCAGTTTGTCGTACTGTGGGGGCATGTGTGTTGCTGTGATGCTGGAAGCTATGCCACCGGTATTCAGATACCAGCAGGATCACCCATGGAGGACAGGTTTCAGTTGAACTTCCAGTCCAAGACAGACTAGGAAGAAGGACCCGGCAGTCTACTTCTGAAAAGCATTAGCCACTGAAAACCTTATGAATAGCAGCAGAACATTGTCTGATATAGTGTTGGAAGATGAGCCCCCCAGGTTGGAAGGCACTCAGAAGATAACTGGGGAAGAGCTGCCTCCTCAAAGTAGAGTCGACCTTAATGACGTGGATGGAGTAAAGCTTTCGGGACCTTCATTTGCTGTTGTGGCCCAACTCCAAATGAGAAGAAACAGCTGCAAAAATCCACTAATAACCGGAACCTGGAATGTAGGAAATATGAATCTAGGAAAATTGGAAATGGTCAAAAATGAAATGGAATGCATAAACATCAATATCCTAGGCATTAGTGAGCTGAAATGGACTGGTATTGGACATTTTGAATCAGACAATCATATAGTCTACTATGCTGGGAATGACAACTCGGAGAGGAATGGTGTTGCATTCGTCAAAAAGAATGTATCGAGATCTATCCTGAAGTAAAATGCTGTCAGTCATAGGATAATATCCATACGCCTACAAGGAAGACCAGTTAATACGACTATTATTCAAATTTAGGCACCAACCACTAGGGCCAAAGATGAAGAAATAGAAGATTTTTATCAGCTCCTGCAGTCTGAAATTGATCGAACATGCAATCAAGATGCATTGATAATTACTGGTGATTGGAATGCGAAAGCTGGAAACAAAGAAGAAGGATCAGTAGTTGGAAAATAAGGCCTTGGTGATAGAAACAATGCCAGAGATCAAATGATAGAATTTTGCAAGACCAACGACTTCTTCATCACAAATATCTTCTTTCACCAACATAAATGGCGACTATACAGGTGGACCTCGCCAACTGGAACACACAGAAATCAAATTGACTACATCTGTGGAAAGAGACGATGGAAAAGCTCAATATCGTCAGTCAGAACAAGGCCGGGGCCGACTGTGGAACAGACCGTCAATTGCTCATATGCAAGTTCAAGTTGAAACTGAAGAAAAGCAGAGCAAGTCCACGAGAGCCAAAATATGACCTTGAGTATATCCCACCTCAATTTAGAAACCATCTGAAGAACAGATTTGACGCATTGAACACTGGTGACCGAAGACCAGACGAGTTGTGGAATGACATCAAGGACATCATACATGAAGAAAGCAAGAAGTCACTGAAAAGACAGGAAAGAAAGAAAAGACCAAGATGGTTGTCAGAGGAGACTCTGAAACTTGCTCTTGAGCGTCGAGCAGCTAAAGGAAAAGGAAGAAATGATGAAGTAAAAGAACTGAACAGAGGATTTCAAAGGGCATCTCAAGAAGACAAAGTAAAGTATTATAATGACATGTGCAAAGAGCTGGAGATGGAAAACCAAAAGGGAAGAACATGCTTGGCGTTTCTCAAGCTGAAAGAACTGAAGAAAAAATTCAAGCCTCGCATTGCAATAGTGAAGGATTCCATGGGGAAAATCTTAAATGACGCAGGAAACATCAAAAGAAGATGCAAAGAATACACAGAGTCATTATACCAAAAAGAATTACTCAATATTCAACCATTTCAAGAGGTGGCATATGATCAGGAACCGATGGTACTGAAGGAAGAAGTCCAAGCTGCTCTGAAGACACTGGCGAAAAACAAGGCTCCAGGAACTGATCGAGTATTAATTGAGATGTTTCAACAAACAGGTGCAGTGCTGGAGGTGATCACTCATCTATGCCAAGAAATATGGAAGACAGCTTCCTGGCCAAGTGACTAGAAACGATCCATATTTATGCCTATTCCCAAGAAAGGTGATCCAACCGAATGTGGAAATTATAGAAAAATATCATTGATATCACATGCAAGCAAAATTTTGCTGAAGATCATTCAAAAGCGGCTGTAGCAGTATATCGACAGGGAACTGCCAGAAATTCAGGCCAGTTTCAGAAGAGGACGTGGAACCAGGGATATCATTGCTGATGTCAGATGGATGCTGGCTGAAAGCAGAGAAGACCAGAAGGATGTTTACCTGTGTTTTATGGACTATGCAAAGGCATTCAACTGTGTGGATCATAACAAACTATGGATAACACTGCGAAGAATGGGAATTCCAGAACACTTAATTGTGCTCACGAGGAACCTTTATATAGATGAAGAGGCAGTTGTTTGGACAGAACAAGGGGATACTGATTGGTTTAAAGTCAGGAAAGGTGTGCGTCAGAGTTCTATTCTTTCACCATACCTATTTAATCTGTATGCTGAACAAATAATCTGAGAAGCTGGACTATATGAAGAAGAACGGGGCATCAGGATTGGAGGAAGACTCATTAACAACCTGCGTTATGCAGATGACACGATCTTGCTTGCTGAAAGTGAAGAGGACCTGAAGCACTTACTAATGAAGATCAAAGGCCACAGCCTTCAGTATGGATTACACCTCAACATAAAGAAAACAAAAATCCTCACAACTGGACCAATAAGCAACATCATGGTAAACGGAGAAAAGATTGAAGTTGTCCAGGGTTTCATTTTACTTGGATCCACAATCAACAGCAATGGAAGCAGCAGTCCAGAAATCAAAAGACGCATTGCATCGGGCAAATCTGCTGCAAAGGACCTCTTGAAAGTGTTGAAGAGCAAAGATGTCATTCTGAAGACTAAGGTTCGCCTGATCCAAGCCATGGTACTTTCAATCGCATCATATGCATGTGAAAGCTGGACAATGAATAAGGAGGACCGAAGAAGAGTTGACGGTTTTGAATTGTGATGTTGGCGAAGCATATTGAATATACCATGGACTGCCAAAAGAACGAACAAATCTGTCTTGGAAGAAGTGCGGCCAGAATGCTCCTTAGAGGCAAGGATGGCGAGACTGCGTCTTACATACTTTGAACGTGTTGTTAGGAGGGATCAGTCCCTGGAGAAGCACGTCGTGCTTGGTAAAATAGAGGGTCAGCGAAAAAGAGGAAGACTCTCAACGAGGTGGATTGACACAGTGGCTGCAACAATGAGCTCAAGTATAACAATGGTTGTAAGGATGGCGCAGGACCTGGCAGTGTTTCGTTCTGTTATGCATAGGGCTGCTATGAGTCGGAACCAGCTCGATGGCACCTAACAACAACAAAGTCCAGTCTAGTCTTTGTCTGAAGAGTTGGCTTCGGGAATGGTTTCAGTTTGGGGCTAACAGAGTCTGGAGGCCATGTCTTCCAGAGTCCTTCCGGTCTCAGTCAGACCATTAAGTCTGGTCTTTTCACTAGAATTGAGTTCTGCACCCCACTTTAATCCTACTCCGTCAGGAGGTCTCTGTTGTGTTCCCTATCAGGGCGGTCACTGATGGTAGCTGGGCACCATCTAGTTCTTCTGGTCTCAGGCTGATGAAGTCTCTGGTTTATGTGGCCCTTTTGTCTCTTAGGCTAATATTTACCTTGTGTCTTTGGTGTTCTTCGTTCTCCTTTGTACCAGATGGGTTGGAACCAATGATGGCCATGTGCTAGCTTTTAATACCCCGGGCACCACTCACCAAAATGGGATGCAGAACATTTTTTTAATAAACTTTGTTATGCCAGTTGACCTAGATGTCCCCTGAAACCATGGTCCCCAGATCCCCGCTCCTGCTACTCTGTCCCTCACAGTGTTTGGTTATATTCAGGAAACTTCTTGGGTTTTGGTTTAGTCTGGTTGTGCTGACTTCCCTGTATTGTGTGTTGTCCTTCCCTTCACCTAAGATAATTCTTTTCTACTATCTAGTTAGTGAATATCCCTATTCCTCCCTCCCCACGCTCATAACCATCAAAGAATGTTTTCTTCTGTGTTTAAACCTTTTCTTGAGTTCTTATAATAGTAGTCTCATATAATATTCGTCCTTTTGTGACTAATTTCACCCAGCATAATGCCTTTCAAATTCATCCGTTATGTTTTGAAGATTCATTGTTATTCTTTATCGTTGCTTAGTATTCCATTGTGTGAATATACCATAATTTATCTGTTCCTTCGTTGATGGGCACCTAGGTTGTTTCCATCTTTTTGCTATTGTGAACAGTGCTGCAATGAACATGGGTGTGCATGTATCTATTCATGTAATGGCTCTTATTTCTGTAGGATATATCCCAAGGAGTGCGATTGCTGAACCCTACGGTATTTCTATTTCTAGCTATATAAGGAAGCTCCAAATAAATTTCCAAAGTGGTTCCCACCAGCACTGTATTAAGTGTTCCAGTCTCTCCACAACCTCTCCAACATTTATTATTTTGTGTTTTTTGGATTAATGCTAGCCTTGTTGGGGTGAGATGGTACCTCATTGTAGTTTTGGTCTGCATTTCTCTAATGGCTAACGATCGTGAGCATTTCCTCATATGTCTGGTAGCAGCCTGAATGTCTTCTTTGGTGAAGTGCCTGTTCATATCCTTTGCCCATTTTTCAATTGGGTTATTTGTCTTTTTGTTGTTGAGGTTTTGCAGTATCTTGTAGATTTAGAGATTAGATGCTGATCGGATTTGTCATAGCCAAAAAATTTTTCCCAGTGTGTAGGTAATCTTTTTACTCTTCTGGTGAAGTCTTTGGATGAGTGTAAGTGTTTCATTTTTAGGAGCTCCCAGTTATCTAGTTTCTCTTCTGGTGTTTCTTCATTGTTAGTAATATTTTGTATTCTATTTATGCCATGTATTAGGGCTCCTAGCGTTGTCCCTATTTTTTCTTCCATGATCTTTATCGTTTTAGATTTTATATTTAGGTCTCTTATCCATTTTGAGTTAGTTTTTGTGTGTGGTGTGAAGTATTGGTCTTGTTTCATTTTTTTGCAGATGGGTAGCCATTTATGCCAGCACCATTTGTTAAAGAGACTGTCATTTCCCAAATTAATGGACTTTGGGCCTTTGTCAAATATCAGCTGCTCATAGGTAGATGAATTTATGTCTGGATTCTCAATTCTGTTCCATTGGTTTGTGTATCTGTTGTTGTACCAGAGCCAGGCTATTCTGACTACCTTGGCAGTATAATAGGTTCTAAAATCACATAGAGTGAGACCTCCCATTTTGTTCTTCTTCAGTAATGCTTTACTTATTCCGGGCCTCTTCCCTTTCCATATGAAATTGGTGATTTGTTTCTCCATCTCGTTAAGAAATGCCATTAGAATTTGGATCGGGATTGCATTGTATCTGCAGATCGCTTTTGGTAGAACAGATATTTTCACAACGTTGACCTTTCCTATCCATGAGCAAGGTATGTTTTCCCATTTATGTAGGTCTCTTTCGGTTTCCTGCAGTAGTGTCTTGTAGTTTTCTTTGTATATGTCTTCTATGTCTCTGGTTAGATTCATTCCGGAAGTACTCTGGGGACTATTGTTCTCTTTGTTGGTGTAGAGGAATCCACCTGATTTTCGTGTGTTTATCTTGTATCCTGACACTTTGTTGAAATCTTCTATTAGTTTCAGTAGCTTTCCTGTGAATTCTTTGGGGTTTTGTGTGTGTAAGATCACATCATCTGCAAATAGAGATACTTTACTTCTTCCTTACCAATTTGGATGCCCTTTATTTCTTTTTCTAGCCTAATTGCTCTGGCTAGGACCTCCAGCACAATGTTGAATAAGAGTGGTGATAAAGGTCATCCTTGTCTGGTTCCTATTCTCAAGAGGAATGGTTTCAGACTCTCTCCATTTAGGATGATGTTGGCTATTGGCTTTGTGTAAATGCCCTCTATTATGTTGAGGAATTTCCCTTCTAGTCCTATTTTGCTGAGAGTTTTTTTTATCATGAATGGATGTTGGACTTTGTCAAATGCAGTTTGTCAATTGGTAAGATCATGTGGTTCTTGTCTTTTGTTTTATGTGATGGATAACATGGATTGTTTTTCTAATGCTGAACCATCCCTGCATACCTGGTATGAATCCTACTTGGTCATGGTGTATTATTTTTTTGATATGTTGTTGAATTCTATTGGCTAGAATTTTGTTGAGGATTTTTGCATCCATGTTCATGAGGGATATAGGTCTGTAATTTTCTTTTTTTGTGGTGCTTCACCTGGTTTTGGTATCAGGGTTATGCTGGCTTCATAGACTGAGTTTGGAAGTATTCCATCCTTTTCTATGCTCTGAAATACCTTTAGTAGTAGTGGTGTTAACTCTTCTCTGGAAGTTTGGTAGAATTCTCCAGTGAAGCCATCAGGGCCAGGGTTCTTTTTTTTTGGTTGGGATTTTTTAAATTACTTTTTTAATCTCTTCTTTTGTTATAAGTTTATGTAGCTGCTCACCCCTGTTTTAGTTTAGGTAGGTAGTATTTCTAGAGATTTGTCCATTTCCTCTAGGCTTTCAAATTTGTTGTTGAGTACAATTTTTCATAGTATTCTGTTACGATTCTTTCAATTTCAGTTGGATCTGTGGTGATATTGCCCACTCATTTCTTATTTGGGTTATTTGCTTCCTCTCCTGTTTTTCTTCAGTCAGTTTGGCCAAGGGTTTATCGATTTCGTTGATGTTTTCAAAGAACAAGCTTTTGGTCTTCTTAGCTTTTTCTATTTTCTGTTTCATTTAATTCTGCTCTAATTTTTATTATTTGCTTTCTTCTTGTATCCAAGGGTTTCTTTTGCTGCTCTCTTTCTATTTGTTTGAGCTGTAGGGTTAATGCTTTGATTTGGGCCCTTTCTTCTTTTTGGATGTGTGCATTTATTGCTATAAATTGACCTCTGAATACTGCTTTTGCTATGTCTCAAAGGTTCTGGTAGTTTGTGTTTTGTTTGATTCTGTGAATTTCTTTACTCTGTCCTTAATTTCTTCTATAACCCAGTAGTTTTTCAGCAAGTTGTTGTTCAGTTTCCATGTGTTTGATTTTTTTTTCTTGTGTTTTCTGTTACTGATTTCTACTTTTATGGCTGTATGGTCAGAAAAGATACTTTGTAGTATTTCAATGCTTTGGATTCTGTTAAGGCTTGCTTTATGGCCTAATATGTGGTCTATTCTGGAGCATGTTCCATGTGCGTTGGAAAAGAAAGTACACTTGGCTGCTGTTGGGTGGAATGTTCTGTATATGTCTATGAGGTCAAGTTGGTTGATTGTGGCACTTATATCTTCCGTGTCTTTACTGAGCTTCTTTCTGGATGTTTGGCAACCCTGGTGGCATACTGGTTAAGAGATACAGCTGCTGCCCGAAAGGTGGACAGTTTGAATCCACCAGGTGCTCCTTGGAAACTGTATGGGGCAGTTCTACTCTGTCCTATTGGGTCACTATGAGTTGGAATTGCCTCAGTGGTGCCGAGTCTTTTTTTTTTCTGGATGTTCTTTCACCAAAAGTGGTGTGTTGAAGTCACCTATTGTTGTGGAGCTGTCTCTCTTTTCAATGCTATTAGAGTTTGTTTTATGTATTTTGGAGCCCTGTCATTGGGTGCATAAATATTTATTATGGTTATGTCTTCCAGGTGTATTGATGCTTTAATCATTATATAGTGTCCTTTTTTGTTTGTTGGGTTTATCCTTTGTGGTGGATTTAAAGTCTATTTCATCAGAAATTAATATTGCCACTTCTGCTCTTTTTTGACTGTTGTTTGCTTGGTATGTTTTTTCCCATCCTTTGAGTTTTTGTTTGTGTCTTTAAGTCTAAGGAGCGTCTCTTGTAAGCAGCATATAGATAAATATTGTTTTTTTAATCCATTCTGCCACTCTCCCTTTATTGGTGCAGTCAGTCCATTTACATTCAGCATAGTTGATAGGTATGAAGTTAGTGCTGTCATTTTGATGTCTTTTTTTGTGTGTGTGTTGTTGACAGTTTCTTTGTTCCACTTAATTTTCTGTGCTGAGCAGTTTTTATGTGTTTTCTTTTCATTGTCGTTGATTTTGTATTTGTTGAGTCTTTGTTTTTTGTTTTAATGTGTAGGATTGTTAATTTCCTTTGTGGTTACCTTAATATTTACTCCTATTTTTCTAAGTTTAAACCAATCTTTTATTTCTTTATATCACCTTGACTTCCTCTCCACATTACAGATCTATGACATTTTTAGTCCCTCTTTTTTGTTTTAATGTTGTCATCTTTTATATATCGATGCTTCTGTTTCCCTATTTTCAGCATTTTAGCTTTATTTTTGTGACTTCCCTATCTGGGTTGATATCTGATTGTTCTGTCCTGTGTTCTAGTCTTGGGTTGTTATCTGATGTTACTGATTTTCTAACTGGAGGACTCCCTTTAGTATTTCTTGTAATTTTGGTTTTTATAAATTCCGTATTTCTTGTAATTTTGGTTTTTATAAATAAATTTCTTAAACTTCTGTTTATCTGGAAACGCCCTACTGAAGCTCATTCTTCTTGAACTCTTCTTTCACCAACATTTAATCAACCAAATCTTAGAAATTACATTCTACCTGCTAAATACCTTAACTGTCCCCCAGCCTCTAGGCTGTCCCTAACCAATTCATTGTGTTGCACCAGTGATTTCTCTAGTACACACATCTGACATTATCTCAGGATCAGGGTGAAGTCCTCTAATGGTTTACAGGGTCCTCTACAGCCAAGGGCCAACGGACCTCTCCAGGCTTTTCTCCTACCACTTCCCTACTTGTCTTACTCCCATTATGCTTTCTGGCGTTTTCTTAGATGCTACTTCTTCGGGAAAGCCTTCCCTGACTCCTCTGGACTAGGTCTGGTACAATCATGGGTGTTCCCCTAACACCTCTATTTTACCACTTATCACATACACTGAAGTAGCCTAGAAGACTTAAAGACAAGAACTGTCTTGTTCACTGATAAATCTTTATCACCTAGAATAGTGGATAATAAGTAGTCTGTTGAATAAGTTAATAAACAGACATCCCTAATTACAAAACTCTTACGTATTTGTTAGATTGGGTTCCCAAAGTCTTCTTCTTGCCTTAGTCAACTTCGATTTTCTATGTATCTAAAGAAAAATAAAGCTACTTCGTTGGAGTGCTCATTCAAAATAGGTAGGTGAAGTAACATACTCCTGAGACAGGAGAGCAGGGTTCTAGTCTCAGCTCTGCTGCTGTGTTGCTGTGACTCGTTTAACCTCTCTGGGCCTCAATTTCTCCATCTGTCAAATGAAGTGGCTAATCAAGAACAGAAACCCTGGTGGCGTAGTGGTTAAGTGCTACGGCTGCTAACCAAAGGGTCAGCAGTTTGAATCCGCCAGGCACTCCTTGGAAACTCCATGGGGCAGTTCTACTTCATCCTATAGGGTCGCTATGAGTCAGAATCGACTCCAGGGCACTGGGTTTTACTGGGTAATCAAGATCAGCTGTTTTCAAAAGGCATCCCACAGGGGAGGAGATCAGATTAGAGAGACCAGATGACCTATGTACTCCACCCAGACCCCAAGATGCTCTGCTTTGATCTATATATTAGGGTTCATGTTAAGGTTTTATTTGGGGGGAGAAAAAAAAATTCCACAGCTAAAACAAGTTTGAAAATACCTGAACCAGATGATCACTGAATTCTCTACACCTTTACATGCTGACATTTTAAACATATGAATGGTACTGGTGTCACTATCAAGAAGATAGTGTCTGAAAAGCACTTGAAGATTCTGTGAAAGTTAAGGGGCAGGAGGGGCTGGCACTGCTGTCTATGTCAAGAGCCTACTGGTTTCCAAGCAACTCTGCCTCCTGCCTCATTATGCACATCTAGCAGGACATAGAGACAGTTTTGAATCCACAAATAACATTTATATAAAGGTCTTCCCCCTCAATCTCCTTGATATCAGCAAGGAAGCTGTAACAGGACACTTAGGTCCAAATGATTTTAAGTTTTGCTTTTAGGTAGCTCATTGTGATCATTAAGGTTGTGTGTTAACTTGGCTGGGCCACGATTCTCAGTGGCTTGGCAGTTATGAAGTAGTTTGGCTATAGTATAATGATGTAATCACCTCCATGATGAGATCTGATATAATGTAATCACCTCTATGGTGAGATCTGCTATGAGTAGGCAATCAGTTGAAAGGGAGTTTCCTTGGGGGTGTGGCCTGCACCCAATATACGCAGACTTTCTGGCAAAGCCTTCTGGCTTTTGCTCTGCTCTGGATCCTGCATTCAGCTCATTAGCATCAAATCTCCAGTTCTTGGGACTTGGTCCAGCTGCCTGCTGTCTTACCTGCTGGTATTGGATTCGTCAGCCTTTGCAGCCATGAGCCAGCAGCCTGCTGTGTGACCTGTGGATCTTGGGTTCATCAGCCCCTGCAGCTACATGTTTCAGAAGCCTCAAGCCTGATGCCTGACCCATTGACTTGGGACCTGCCAGCCTGTACAACTGCATGACCCATCTCCTTGAGATAAATCTCTCTCTCTATATATATGGTTAAGAGCTACAGCTGCAAACCAAAAGGTCGGCAGTTTGAATCCATTAGCTGCTCCTTGGAAACTCCATGGGGCAGTTCTACTCTGTCTTATAGGGCCTCTATGAGTTGGAATTGACTAGAGGACAATGGGCTTGGTTTTTTGGTTTGTGAGTACACACACACACACACACACACACACACACGCTCACTGGTTTTGCTTCCCTAAAGAACCCAGCCTAAGCAGCCTAAGACACTCATCATCCCACTTCTGGTGACTCAAAGGCTGAACCCAACCTCATACCTGACAATGCACCATCCCAGGATCCGTGCATAGATAGGGCCTTCATTTTGTACGGGAAGTACTCAGTTGTTAGTATGTACTATAGAATTGTAGTCAGAAGAATTGGGCTTGTCTCCTCATCGGCCACTTACTTGTTCTGTGTCACTGCTGTGAACACCTACTGTTTGGTCTACTCAGAACCAACCCCATCCCCAATCCCTTTCTGGAAACTGTTTCCCCTCCCAGCTCCATTCCAGTCATACAGCTCAACAGGGAGCTGCCATGTTCTTGGATGACTGGCTCTCCTGGCTGTAGCTGCTCAATCCAGAGGTGGACAATAGAATTCAGCTGAGTAGAGCCCTTTCCTGAGATTTTTTGAAACTGGGACTCAGGGTCCACTTCTTTGCAGTGGAGAAAAGCTATAAGATGCTAGGTGTGGAGAATTCCAAGGATCATTTAAAGAAATCTGATTTGTATGGAGAAAAAAGTGAAGGCAGCATGCAGAGAAAAACAAACGAGGGCAGATACAGTGCTGGCAGTGTCTGAGTCCCCGGGGGCAGCTGTTCCTGAGGCCCAGCTGCACTCTGCCTGCCCTTTGGGAGGGGCTAGGGTGTTCGCTGAACTCTACCTTGGATTCCATGAGCCAGTAAATCCTCGATTATGGCTAAATTAGTTCAAACTGACTTTTAGTCCCTTACAACTGAACTAACGCCGACTATATGTAAGCCACTTAAATACTGTGTTTCTTCGTTTGTAAAGCCTACTTCAAAGGCTCTTCAAAAGGACTAATGAGATACATAACTCTGTCAAAACCATACTGAAGTGTAAATTTGTAAGGAGTGACTACTACAGATACCGGATGATGAAGATAATGGCACGTTACCCAGGTGGAATTTGGATTTAGCATAAGCTCACCCCTGCTGCTGGAAAAACAAATTGTCTTACTGATTGCAAGGCAGTAACTCTACAGTGGATACCCACTGCTTTGTCTATCCACCATGCCCTTCCCTCCCACCAACCCCCACACCCTTCTTCTGGAAATCACATCACCTCCACTCCATCCATTTGGTTTCCACAGGAACTACCCTACTCCTTCAAGAGTCCATCCTCAGCCTTGGAACAGGCACTCGACCCAAGCTGGACTAATGAATCCCTGAGACTTTTCAACATAGAACCAGAGAAAACAGCACAATTTTTCTCCAGTTGTCAAAGCTGTAAGAAGTAAAGTTTAGGAGCTACTGGCAACCCTGTTTCCTACCATGTAGAGAAAGCCTGTTTGCAGTGAGAGGATGAGTTGATGTTCACAGAAAGACAGAAAGGCTCCACAGCATAAGATTAGGTAGTGCCAATAGTTCCTGGGGCCTAGATGTTTTCTTGCCCTTGAGTTTGACGAGACACCTCAGTAACTGTATCATAACTTCATCTTTTTGTTTATTAGAGTTGAGCTGTTGTCACTTGTAACCATGAGTCTTAACTAATATAAACATCTTAGTAGAAGATTTAGTTCTTAAGAAATCTCTTTTGCTTTTTTCTTGTCTTGATTCCTTCTTAGAAGTAGCTGTAAAGTAAAAACCCTAAAGGAATCCTCTTGGAGAAATATAACACAGTGGTTACAGCACGGGTTTGGAGCCGGCCCAACTTGGCTTCAAATCCTAACTCAACAAATGTTTACTGAGTGCCTTTCACACAAGCAGCCTCCTTCTAGGTGCCAGGAATAAAACAGTGAACAATGGCCAAAAATCCCTGCCCTCACAGAGCTTTCTTTCTAGTGCTCAGCAAATATTTATATCTACTCTGTGCCAGCCACTGTTAATTAAACTCTGAATGTTTGCTTATTTAGAAAATGGGGATAATAAAATACCTTGTACGTTTGTTTTGATTCTGACACATAGCAAACACTCAATAAAGAGGAGCCGGGCTGATATTTAGACTCACGAGATTTGCTTTTCTGGTAATTATCCCCCATCTATTGGGTGTCCACTACATGGCCCACACTAACCTTAAATAGGATTAACGTACTGGCAGAATTTGTTCTCCCAAGGGGCAAGAAATAGTTACAGGTGTATGTGCTATACAGAGTAAGGAAGCACTAACAGTATAGTGGATAAGGCCATAGACTCTGGAGCCACACACCTGGTTTCAAATCCCAGCTTGCTCTACTCAGTTTTCTCATTTGTAAAATAGAGCTAATAACAACAATGACTACACCACCTCATGGGGCTGCTGTGAGGATTTAATGAGTTAACACATGTAAAGTACTTACAACAGTGCCCAGCCCATAGTGCTATGTAAGTAGTTGCTAATATGAACTGGTATGGGAATATATAGGAAGGAGAAACTAAGCCTCCCTGGAAGAGCCAAGGAAGTTTATTCCAAGAAGACATGGGATCTGGGCCTTTAAGGATATGCAGGCGCTCACTAGGTGAAAAGTAGGGGAAAAAGCATTTCAGGCAATGAAAACGGCTCAAGAAAATGAGCTGATCTATGAAAGAAATCATATACATTAAAAAAAAAATTTTTTTTTAAAGAATAGCTGAAGCTTAGCTGGGTGAAGATAAAGCCTGAGGCAACATTTTTAACTATTAGCACGTTTTAATCTCACTCATTGTTTCTGGGGAAACGATCAGTTACTCTTCTGTGTCAGTTATGAGCTGGAGCTCGCCTGACAACTTTGGAGAACTGACACCATACCATAAACCAACACTTCAGTAGCATTAGCAATTTCTCCCCAATGAAACGAATAAAGCCAATTTATACCTACTGTTTACCGGCACTGAAGTGCCAAACAATATACTGTTTGGAAAAGGCCCTCACTCAACCCTGATGTCCCCTGTAATGGAGGTAATAACTCCATTTTATATGAGAAATTCAGGCTGCTTAAGCAATTTTCCCAAGGTCACACAGCTGGTATGTAGGACAGGGAGGAAGTATTCAACTGCAAGTACAACAGGAGTTTCTTTTTTCACATAAAAAGAAGTTAGTCATTAGTTAAATTATTCAACAAGGCCACCAAAACACCTTCCATCTTTCCTCCTCACCATTCTCAGTATTAGCCAGTGGCTCATGTTCCATGTAATACTTTATCCCACCAGCCAAGATTTTGTCAAGCTTTACTTTCTGAAGTATCTCAGAGGTCAGTTCATACAACTCAATAATTTCACAGATGGGTAAATAGAAAGATTTGCTCCTGGTAAACTAAAGAGCTAATTAGTTAAAAGAGCCTGGACTAGAACCCAGGTCTTCTGGTTTCCAATTCAATGCCCGTTCCATGATGTGCAGGCTGCAAACTGTCCACCAAAATCTGTTCTCCCAGTCTTTCTTGGCACATGGCTGGACTACATTTCTCAGCCTCCCTTGGAGGGAGGTGTGGCCATATGACTAACTTCTCCCAAGCGTGCCATGGCAGGGTCTAGGCTTTAGGCAATGGGTGTGCTTCCTCCATGTTTTTCCCCCTTCCCATTGGCTGGAACTAGAGTGATGACCCAGCTTCAGCCATGTAGGTGATAACAATGCCCCAGAGGATGAAGAAGCATGCAACATGATATACGGATCCTGTGTCCCCGAATGACTGCTTGGAGCAGAGCTGGCCCACTGCCCTGGACAGCTCACTTCAAAAATGTCAACTCCCCTCAGAGCTATTATGTGAGAAAGAAAACTATTTTTTCTTCAAGCCACTGTACTGCTGAGTCTCTTTGTTACAGTAGCTTAGCCTTTTGCCCTAATACAACCACGCAGCCTTCTCTGTACGTATTCAGAACAGCTTTTAAAAAGACCAGTTAGCTACCTTTTTAGAAAACAGGCCTAACCACCCAAGTAGGTGATAATCAAATAATGAAATTCCTTCCTGTGCCTACTATCCCAAGATTTCTTCATCCTGGTTAAAGGGATATAGAGACTGTTCTAAGCTTTTATTCATTCATTCAATTAATTCACCAAATATTTGCTTCTAGCTTGCTTTCTAATGTGTATATGTTTTTAATGCTGTGTTGTCTGTTCTAAGCAGAAAAATCTTCTTTGTATAATGTGGAACTGAGGCTAAGAGTACAAATAATTACTGAGTGTTACAGAGGCTCAAACCACATACCTGGACTATAGAGATGAGCTGTTCTCTTGCTTAGCCCTAGAATTCAAACAAAATATTTTTAAGACTAAGAATATAGTTCTCTTTTCAGAATCAAAGTATGTCCTACCCACTTAAAGTTATATACTCTGAACTATACGAAGTATCTAAAGCCTAGTCAAGATGTTCACTGACAGAGGTAGATGAACCTAAAAGCTTCCTGAGTGTTGGAATTAGTTACCAAAGTCGTTGCAATAGCGCTGCTGGTATGATGGACTGGAGACTCCCGGCACCTGAACTGAAGGGCTCCTGCTTGTCTGGGCATTAGCTGAGCCCAGATGATGCAAAATAACATTCCTCATCCTCAATCCAGGCGGAGCAAAGAGCACAAATCTGGTCCCTATGGTCCTTCCCAGCTCTTGAATGAATGAGATTTGTATGGTGTTTAGTAGTCAAGTGAGAGGGAGAGCTGAGGTTTGTTGTGACTTTGCCACAACTTGCTCTGAGACTGTGGAACATTCATGTTTTGGGGCCCAGTTTCTCCATCTGAACAAGAAGGGGCTGAGGACCCTTCCAGCTCTACATTTATGACAATCACTAGGCAGAACTACTTCCCTTCCCTACACTCAACAGCAAAGTCATTCAAAGGACTGCAGGCAGAAGGGAAAAATCTGTATCAGGGCAATGCCTGAGACCAGGGCACCAAGGAGATTTCTAGTGAGGGCTCTCTGCCTTCCTAAGCCTCTCTGCTGCTGGTGAAGGAATTAAATCTTGTTGAATTTACAGTTTCTAAGAATAGGGGCAGTGGGCACAACCACAGTGCCTTGAACACAGTAGGCACATCATAAATATTGGGCACTTTGATTTTTTTTGCAAAGAATTCCTGATTTCTAAATTGCCATGGAGATGCAATGACTTCAATGAGAAGCTGCTGCTCCAGGTATTTCAGATGAAAGGATTAAAGGCTTTTTGAGGTAGGATTATTAAAACGGGTTTTTCCTGCTCATCCACTGAAGCTTTTTTTTTTTTAAAGCTTTGAAACATATTAAGCAACTTGAGTGACTAAGGTTCCTCCCTAAAAACAGTCACCTCCAGCTCTTATGTCTACTGGCCTCACCTTAATTCCAGTCTGCCACTTACTAGCTGTACTCCTCTGCTTAGTCTCAGTTTCCCCATCTCCCTCCCAGGGCTGTGTGAGAAGATCCTGTGTATGAAACGCTTGGCACCGCCTGGCTCACTGTAGTGCTTATCTCCACTCCCAGTAGAAGATGTGACTTTTGGAGCTCATTGGAGCTCCTCCTCAAGAAGTTAATACACTGATTACAAAAATTATACCATGTTTAACGTAAAGGACAAGATAGGGTGGATACAATGATAATCCCTTCTTTGACTAGAGAATAATTTATTCTTGGGGTTCAAATCAGTTAAAGGTGGGCAAGCCTCTGGAATTGAACACCTTTAAAAAGGTCCATCTAGTTAGATGGTTCATTTACTCTACCTTCTCCTCTATGCAGTCTTTTATGAATAGGTGACAATACATTTACCAAGAATTCTTCTTAATTAAAGGTCCACCAGAAACGTTCCTTCTGCCATGACCCTTCCCCCTCCCCTCCAAAGTAAAATTCTACACAGCTCTTAGGGCCTTTGATACTCTCTTACCTAGACTAGTTGTGTATAAATACAATATTTACAAACTCCCTGAAGGTAAGAACCACATCTCATTCAGCTCTGTATTCCCTCTAGCCTGGACCAGGGCCTCTCATATAGTAGATTCTGAACACATAAAATATACTTAACACTGCTGGCAATTCAGGACACTCCAGAAAAAGGACTTCAACTGGAAATAACCAAATCTCTAATAAAACCCCTCTTCGGATATCTTTCAGAAATATACTAGGTGCTCAACAAACACATATTTACATATGAAGACGTAAAATTTGAGAAAAGGCTATCGTATTGACAACAGACCGCATTATGTATAAAACATACATGGAGATATATATATATATGACTGAACAGGCTCTTATAAACTTTTCCTTTATTTAACTTTCAATAAAAATATAGATTCTTTACTCAATAGATCGTTGTGATAGTGATTATCACACAGGAACTGTTGAACAAATTTCAAAGTCTTTAGTCGTCAAGCCCCATGTCCACAATCGCCTTGGTCTGAGTCCTGACTTTTCTGTAGAAATTCCAAGAACTACTTTGGTTCACTTAATCATCTCACGGGGGCTGGATCTTTCCTGCCATTCACTCAAATCCAGAACTCCTGATGTGTAGCTCACAATACTTCAGTCACCTATAAAAGTGTCTGGAAATTTGGTATTTTTAGCCAAAGCCAGGGACATAAAACTTCTTTTAGGGATGCAGTGAATCCTGATATTCACCACTGAAAAAATCCTCAAGTGTAAAAAAGTGCAATCTATGCCTCTTTTAAAAATAAAACCTTTAAGATTCAAAGAAAAAAAAAAATCCTTTCCAGAACTACATCATTACCAGACACATCAATCACAAAAGAAGCGACAAGCACCTGCTGTCCCCATGACAGAGAACATGAGACTTTAAAACCACACCATCTGAATGGAAGAAAATGGTGGTAGTTTTCTGTGTAGCACTGCTCAGCCCAGACTGGGAGACACGCGTACCTCTCCCTTCTGAAGTGGATCCCCTCCACCTTTGCAAAGGCACTGGACATGTCTCTTAAATGCTGGACTTCAGCTCTTGATCATTTTGCTCTGAGGATCCCTTCTCTTTAAGCTCTTTGTCATGCTCTCGGGAAATACTCTGACTTCCTAAGGTGGTGAGGGCATCTGAGTCCAATCTGCTTCTTTTCTTCAGCTGGTACAAGTGGGATTTGGATTTCATATGTGCTGGTAAAATAAAAACAAAACAAGAAACTCATTAGGATTTTCCTGAATTAGTCCTAGAGGCAAATAAAATTAACTACACAATCCTTTTAACAATAACAAGATCAACACATGTATTGGTACAGCTGCTTAGCATTTTTAGGGGAGGAGTAAGTTGTATGACCAGCTAGCTTGCAAATTAGAGAGAGCCAGAGCTACCTAGTACCCCTGAGAGTGCCCGGCACCCTGCTAGGTGCTTATTTTACATTGCAGGGTGCAATGGTTGAGTGCTGGGCTCCTAACCAAAGGGTTGGCGGTTCAGTTCAAAACCACACAGAAATCTGTTCCTGTACAGACTACAGGCTGGGAAGCCCCATAGGGCATTTCTACTCTGTCAAAAGGGGTCGCTAAGAGTCGAAAATCACCGAACAACAACAATCTTACAGGATGGTACCATTCTGCTCATTCTATACATGGGGAAACTGAAGCTAAAGTGGTCTTACATTTCATCCAAGGTTGCACAGCAGGTAAGCTCTTCTGCTTACCTATAGCTCCAAAAAGAGACCCCGCTTTCCAGAATCAGGGCTCTGTGGTATAAGGCCTCCAGTTACAGATGCACTTCAACTTGCAAGGTTAAAAAGTTACAAACTCAAATCCTCATCTGCATTACAAAGAGATGTGCTGGAGGACTACAGATGCCCTGCCTGTCCGCAGCACCCACCCCACAGAGATGTGACCACCAGAGCTGCACTTCCCACTTCTTCCCTGCTGCCAGGAAGCCCCTCCTGGTCTGACCACCCAATGACTAACCCACAAGGTTCACATTCTCCTAGCACACAATGCTCCAAAGAGGTAACAAGCAGCATTCTTTTCTGCCAACCTCATCCGAAGGTCCAAAGGAGCAGTAATAAAGCTGAAAGGCCTCTGTCGCCTGATATTAGTTTCTGATTTCTCACCCCTAAGACAGTTCCCACCATCTGACTAACTCATAAGGTTCATTTTTACTGCCTTGTGCTTTTAAAAGGAAATCTCATTTGGGAATACCTATGGTTTTTTTTAAAGAGAGAGACTAGTAGATTAAACTCTCTTGCATACATATTAAAAATAGGTCATTTCTAAGGGGTATGAATCAAAAATAAGAAGGAAGAGGTTAGAAATCAAAGAAAAGTTAACTTGGGAAAAAAGTCAGCTTTGTCCTCCAGCTAGAGCCTAAGGCAAAAAGCGGGTTTCTGGCTGGGCTCTCCATGGCAGCAGGAGATGGGAGCAAGGACTCGACAGATGGCACTATAGAAGGGCTTACACAAGCTAAGCTCACAAAGGCTCACAAATGTTGCTTCTCTGAGGCTATCCCTAAAGGACAGTCTACAAATTGAACCACTAAGTTTCTTTTAGAAAAAACAATCAGATACTCTCTTTCTCTTTCCCCTTTCATAAGCCAATGACAATCGAGGCTTCTTCTGCTACTTGGGCAATCACAGTCGTCCTGTCTCTGACAATTAAGTTCATTTTGCCAGTTACCAGTTAATAGAACTAATCATTCTACTGGTTGGTATGGGGAGAAAAATCTACTTCTATGAGGATGCCATGCAAAACAGTACTCTCAACAGAAGGATTCCAGCCACTGGGTAAACTACAAGCCCCACTGTGCCTAAAAAGAGTGAGCCATAAACGTGTTTCTAAATACGATGGAAATTCAAGGCTTGGAGGCAAGGACTCTCTGGTCTTTGACTAGATGACTACAGAAATCTGACAGGGCAGTACAAGGTGGCTTCATGGTAGAGGCAGAACCAGGCTCTAAAGTCAGAGAGATAATGCCTGAGGACAGGGATGATCCTTGATTGGTGGAGGGTAAAGACATAGCCCCTTGGATACCTTCCATTCATACACATATGATGGTCTTGCTTTCACACAGTTTCTCTTAACATCTTTTCATCACAGTTTTAACCACCACCACTATTTCAACATATTGCCTTAAAAGTTACTGAAGACACCACTTTTGAAGAATGTATTCAGGAGGAGTTTTAACAGCACTTCCTGCTCCCTCCCACCTATGCTTCTGCTTCTTTGTGTCTCTTGGAGGAGTTGCCTGGCTTCCCTTCCAATGCTTTCTCACCCCACTGAGTTCTAAACATCAAAGGGCAAACAACTTCTGTAGGGCAGGATCATTAGGTCAAAGGAGCTCTAGGAAGTTACTGCAGACCTCTCAGTACAAAACACCTACCCCAGCTAAAGCTGGAGGGCATACGGTCTTCCTTTGAAATTCAGAATACAGAGACAGCTCCCTAATTCTGGAAAGACTCCAAGAAATTTGAGCACAGGCTCTTAAAGGAATCTAGCCATCCCTTTACAATAAGCAGACTCCATCCTTCAACCTACCAAAGATCTTAAATTTCATGAAGTCAATGTGACCCCACCCTTACAGATTTCCCTGTGCCTTTCTGCCGACTGTACCTGCCCATTCTCGGTCCCCAATGATAATTCGATCACAGAGGTCACACATATGATAACTTCTCTTGTTCTCAGTTTCACTGCACGGCATCTTTATCGGAGCGGTTGCAGGCTTATGGCCCTGAAAGAACAAGCAGGGCAGAAAAGCATTTGATTCAAACAGATTTGGGTATCATTCTCTGATATCAAGGGGAATGGGATTTCCCCACGATTTTTCTCATCCCAAAGAGCAGGTGGGCTGTGAACAGATTTTAGCAACAACCTTTCTAAATGTGAAAGAAGAAATACAGCCTCCAGGGATCTAAAAGCAGCCAGCCCTTCTGCTTTATTTCATGGGAAAGAAGGCTTGGTTCCCCGACAGAGCAACAAAGGTGTCAGCTACAGAAAGTTCTCTGAAAACCAAACAAGAGACTGTACCATGATTAATAATCACCTGGATAAAACTTTGCACGATTTCAAGAGCAGGTTCAAGAACAGACTCCTCCCACTTCGAGACATCAGATACCTCTAAGCCATACACCGGAGGGACACTGGGACCAGGTCCTAATGATGACAAAGAAAAGTTGAGAGGTCAGCCTCAAAGGCTCAAACCATTCTGCTCCCAGGACTCCAAAATCCTCAAGGGAAACACCTAGGGCCAAGGAAACAAACATGCTGACCATGCTATTCACTCTAAATAGACACATGAACCAAACAGCTACAGACCATCCAAGAAAGACCTAGAAGGTTGGCTGGTCTGAAGCCAGTAAGTCCAGCTGTATGATCCAGAGACACAAGTGCAGGATCTTCTAGGTCAGTCAGGAGCACAGAATAGAGTAACGGCTCTACTGACTACTGTGTGGACTACAATTTAAAGACAGCACATCCTAGGAGGAAACAAACTATCAGCTTTAAATGCCTGTTCTAAGTTCCGTATCATCAAACAGTGATGTCACTCCGTGACAGGAGAGCTCACAGGTTTCCTTAGGAGCAGACGCTAGTCTCAGGTTTGTATATCCCTTCAGCAGTCTGGCGTTCATGAAACTTCTTGATACCATGCTGATAATGACAGGCTGGGAATAGAATGGTATCAGCCAACGAGCCACTAATTCAATAACTAGAAAGCAGCTTTAGAACTGACCTAGTTGAGCCCCTTCTTTTAGGAAACAGACCTAGATTCAAGAAATATGCTCTGGTGAATACAACCGAGACTAAAGGTAGCAAAGAGGACAGCCACAGGCCTTTTACCCATCTGAGCCAACCACCTTGCAAAAGTTTAGTCTCTGCTGGTAGCTCCCCAAGCTTACATGCTAACGTGCCTTCCACAGCTAGGTTAAGTCAGCTGCCTACAGGCAAAGAGCATCACCCCATGGACAAAAACATCAAAGCCTCAGGATGCCAACGACTGGCAGGTGCTGGCCTTTTGACTGCGCCAACCACAAATAAGATTGTTCATAAACTGGACTGGGCTGCACCTGCCACCACACAGAAAGGTGAGACTGGGAGGGTCCAGGCAACATCCATAGCACACCTGGCCTTGGCTAAGCTCTGCACCTGTTTCCAGGCCACTCTACATTTTCCTTTCTCCTCTAAGTCCTTTGTTGGGCTTCTGTGCCCTGTCTAAGCACCTTTCAACAAGTTCTCGGCTCCCAGCTGCTGCTTCTGGCATGGGTCCAAGGCCAAGCTGGGGTGGGGAAGTCCCTCTGGCTTCTTGCCAGAACCATATCCCACAGATCAGCCCTGGCCAATCACAGGCAGCTCCTGATTTACAGGGCAGCTGTGCCTTTCACTCTAGCACCAGGACTGTGCCGGCACACACACGAATAAGGAACGGGCTTATGACAAGCTGCACCGTCAACCCCGCCTGCCTCAGAGATGGCGGCTGTTGTGGCTTTACCACAGGAGGAAGTTCCAAATCATTACCAAAAATGTCTTTTGTTTCAGACTGAGTGTCAGCCCTGGGGAGGGGTGCATCAGAAGTCTGTAGTACTGAACTTCAATTTCATCTGATGCTAATACTTCTCCTATCTAACAGGACATGCAGAAAAAACAGGGTGAGTAGAAGAAGGCGTAAAGAGCCTCCTGGCACCAGAACTACACTGGAGAGCTCCAGCAGAGCAGAACTGGAAGAGAACTTCAGCAATCTCCTGGTCAACAGCATGGATCAGGGATATACATTCAAAGGGATCAGCTCTGAGGTGGACGCCTCGGCTGTCCTTATCTGTAACTGAAAACACAAGACTAATGGCAAAAGGTAAACATGGGGTTAGTCACAAACATATTTAAAAAGGGCCCACAAAGTAAAACTGGGATTTTACTTATGCTTAATCTTCTTTTAGCTTATAACATGCAATTTGCCACCTGAGGCCCAATACTAACACTGTCTGGCTGAAGTTACAGGTAAAAGAAACAAGAAGAGGGGCATAAGGCAAAGTGTGCTGGACTGCATTCAATATTCCACCACTTACTAGCTTTGGCAAGTTAGTCAACCTCTCTGGGTCCCCATTTCCTCATCTATAAATAGAAAAGAACAACATCTACCTCAAAGACTCAATAATAAATGTCTAGCACCAAATTTAGTGCCAAGGATATAGGACAGAGTCAAATGAATGAGAATTTCCTTCCCTTTACCTTAACAGAGCTTGTTTGACTAAAGCTAAAGTGAAGTAGCCTGAAGCACCATGTATCTGAACACAAAAGAGATGCCGGAAGAATGGTGAAGACTGTTCATACCGGTCATCTGGCCCAAGAACTATTTTTAATCAGGAGAGCCTCCCTGAACATTTGGTTCAGGTACCAAACGTGAAGCTAAAACCAGCCCTGAGCACCACCTCTGCTGAGGAAAATGTTGCTATTTTGCTCTTACCTATTTGCAGTACCCATCTGTTTAAGGCATAGGATCAACTTCTCAAAGGAAAGACTTAATTTTTCTTAAGACATCACGAGAAAAATATCCCTGGACAATCATTCATGCAACAGACCCTCCCCCAGGTCAGGTCACAAATCTTAGAGTTAATTTTCTGGGTGAACTTAGGACATCTACAGTCCTACTGAAAACAGACCCAGGGGTTAAGTAAACACAAGAGACTTACTGCTCAAGAAACGGTTTTTAACCCATCGGTTTTGCTTCCTAGCGTATCTCTTAGTCACTTGTTTCAGAGCCTCAATACCTGAAAGATAAAGTAGCTGTAAGAATATCTAGGTAAGTACTTTTTACCTTGCTAAACGACAGCCCCTCCCAGCCCAGCAGAAAAGAAAATCAGCCTACAGTAGCAACTCTTAGACTTGGGGACAGAAAAATCTCAACTCTGAACTGAAGTTCATTTGAGGCTCTTCTAGCCTCAGCTTTCTCAGAGCATACCAGTTAGGGTACTCTGCCACCCAAGGATGTCCAAGGCTAGATTAGATGAAGGAATTCACACCTTTCTTTAGGAGCTGGTTACTGGTCTCTGGTGTGCACTTTCCCTCAGTGGTCAGGAACTCGTGAAATTCCTTGAAGCCAATTGACTGGAAGATACCATGTTGATAGTCCTGGCTGGGAACAGGAAAACATCAGCAGATGAGCCATTTCATCTGAGGGCTACCAGTGGCCTTGAGATGATAGAACTGAGCCAGTTCATTTTACAGATGAGGAAATTGAGATCCTGAGCACTTACTGCCTCTCTGAAATCCTCCCCCGCCCCCACAAGCTCCCAGGTTACTTCCCTTGAAAATTATTTCCTGGCAATGTCTGAAAGGTTTTAGAAATTGCAATTGTAACAAGTACAACAAACCTCCTTCCAACAAGCCTTGTTAATGCCAAGGACAAAGGCTAATAAACAAGTAGATCCAAAGCCGGTGTTACGTCTACTGTCTTTTGAGAACATCGACAAGCGATGGACAGTAGGTAAAAGTAACAGGCAAATCCTCACCTATTTTCAGCTACTTTCTTCTGATTGTAGTGTCTGTGAAAATGTCTTAGTTCCTCCAGGAGCCCAGCAGCAACCATGTCATCTACCCTCTTATCCAAGCGCTTATCTAGAACTTGAATCACATTAGCCCATCAACCAGCAAGCATACTGTAGGTGTTTACTATACATCTACATGATGAGCAGACAGGCAATACAAACAGGAAAATTCGTACAAATGGGAGAGAGGATTCAGATTTCAAAGTTTAGGTAATAATTCAGCTTATATTTGGTCACATTTAAGACTGTAACTCAAAAAAAAAAAAAATCGGTATGAATGAAGCATATGCCTTCTGACTATATAAAGAAAAAGCATACACTTAACAGCTATTTTTATGATGGATAAGTATTTTATTCTCGTATGGAATGTCTATCCATTATGTTTTTAGAGGCTGCTGAGGGCCTCCTGGGACACCCTCCTTATTTTTCCTTCATTATATTTGTTTACTCTAACCTTTTGTTATTTCACATTTAAGGACTCTCAAATGACACAACTTGGGTAGAAATGAGGAACTTTAATCTAAGCCATCCGAGGTATATCTCGAGGCACAGAGCCAGACAAAAGTGCAAAGAGCAAGAGGTTATTATCATTCCAAACTGATGGCCAAACACACCTTTATTATGAATCAGACACCATTTTATGCTGGAATTGTAGTACACATTTTTATTGACAAAAATTTCATTAAAAAAAAATTACCTTTTTCTATAAATTTGTAGCTGAGATTAATTTAACATCAATTCTTCACCATTTCAGTTATGCTCTTTTATATCTCTTCCATTGCTATTTCTCGGTCTGCAATGATAGTAACCTTTCTTCCTATCACCCTGTAAAGTTTGCATTTTTTGTAGGCTTTATGTGTCAGGCACATTCTGAGCACTTTGTATGTATTAATTCATCTCATCCTCAGTCAAGCTATGAGATATGCACTATTTTCTTCATTTTAAGAGGCAACTGGGGCACAGAGAGGTAAACTATGAAATTTGTCTTAAACTCACACAGCTGGAGGATGGTGGAGCAAGAATTTAAATCCAGAGAGTCTGGCTCAGAGCCCGTGCTTATCACTAGACTATACCGCGTCCTCACATGATTAACCTCCTCATCCTCCCAGACCTAGCTCACAGGTTATCTTTATGGATCGGTCCCTGACTCTCCAGGAGAACCTCATCATCCCTTCTCTGTGCCCCCGCGGCACTCTGACTACATCTCGAGGCCAGCATTTATTGCACTATAGTACTTATCTCGTTTTTCACCCCACTATTAGACTGGGAGTTCCTTAAGAGCAGGCACTGCCTCTTATTCATCTCTGAAACCAAGTACCACACAGCATACTCTACATTCCCTTGAATGCTCACTTAATGCTGGCTGAATACTCCTATCACAGAGCATTACTATACTTGAGTAACAAATACCCCACCAGGCTAGCTAGCTAACAATCATACCCACTTCTCAGACCTGCTGCTTCTAGAAAAATCGGTGATCCAGCCATCCCAGGGGGTCAGACATCCTCCCACAGGAGCATTCCTTCTCTTTCTCCTT
Source organism: Elephas maximus indicus (assembly GCF_024166365.1). Taxonomy (NCBI): domain Eukaryota; kingdom Metazoa; phylum Chordata; class Mammalia; order Proboscidea; family Elephantidae; genus Elephas; species Elephas maximus. The sequence goes on from NC_064821.1 coordinate 81,493,727, forward strand.
TAGACTTTCCCTAGGTGGTAGTCTCTTTCCCATCCCACCCTATTTCACTCCTTGTATCTTATCCTGGCCCAGGGTTGTCCTGCCTCCCTTTCCAGATATTTACATTTACCTAGGATGGGGAATGGCACCGCACCTTACTAAGTCAATGAATAATGACAACAAAATTAAATAACACTCCATTTCTTTAGTGCTTATTATGAGCCAGACTGTTTTAAGCATTTCATATATAGTTAACATACATACATACATACAAATACACATGTGTGTGTAAAATTTGTAGATGGACTATACAGGGCATCAAAGGGCCTTTACCTGTCTGGTCAGCATGAAGCCAAAGGATGCAAGGGTTAGGGAACTTCAGAGGGCCTCCAAGGGGGCCACCACCCTCCTCTGCATGTTGTCGATGAAGAAATTCACTATGAGAGATTCCTGTTTCTTCAAATACTTGCAAGCTCCTAAATCATTTTAAAAAGCAGGGGTGAGGTGGAGGGTAGAGGGGACATACCCATAAAAACCATTAGGAAATATTCATTCTCAAGTGATACAAGGAAAGAGGCTGTTCATTACAGAAAGCTTCATTCTTATTCTCATTGCATAAGCCCCTGAAGACATGAAGGTCCAGTGTTTCTCCAATCCTATAGCTACTCAGAAAAGGTCCTAAATAAAACTTAATGTAAAGGAAGAAATAATACTATTCTCCTAAACACTGTAAAGGAAGAAATAATACTATTCTCCTAAACACACATAAATTTCTCTGAAATCAGTTAGATAGGTTCAGAAACAATAGGTTTCTTCTACACAAATAGAATGGGACTTACTTCACCTTCAGGTAAGCAGTAAAAGAGCTTGTTTGGGACATTTCATTACAAGCCAACAAGTCTAGTCTCGCTGGAGAGCCTTTCCCACAGTACAAAAGTATGTCATATATCCAGTACATCAACTTTCTTTTTAAATATGCCTAAAAGTAATGAAGAATGCTCCTGGCTAATTCAGGGATCTACTGGTACAAAGATCACTGAACAAAGAACTCACATTCTTATTCTTAACCCACCATCCGCTTCCGTCTGTAACTATTATGCTACGCAGCACCAAGATAATTTAACTCCCAAATCTATACTCTACCACTCTGGGTGACTGTAACTTATCAGCTTAAAAGTGATCCTTCCCTTCCTGACCCAATTCCACTTCCTGAAACCCTAATGCAAGATTAGAAATCCCTTGTTTTTTCTGTATCTGTGGTTGCTCAAAGATAATCTATGAGAAAAAAATATAGTACAGGCAGTCATCGGGTTATGAACTTCTAACATACATACAACCCACAGTTAAGAACAAACCCCCATAATGCATATTATAGTAAAAATTAAAAGTACATACAATGGGTCATAATAACAAATGGGTGTTACTTTGTGATGCATATCAAACCATTATTATTATTATTACTGTATGATTATGTTAAAGATGTTTTAGTGTATCTGGACGTTTCTTTAATGGTTTTTATGCACAGAAAGGTACACTAAATACTATATACTAAGACAGATACTTGACTGACACTGGACACTACCTGTATTTAAACTATTCCAATTTACGTGCAAGCTTTGGAACAGAACACATCCCTAACCCAGGGACCACCTGGGATAGATATCTCAATTATCTAGAAGTTAGAATACAAGCCTCGAACCCAAAGAAAGATGAAAAAAGTCCTCCAATCCTTTCTATAGAAGAGACCCTTGAGTTCTTGCTAAGAACCAATAACTCTTACTAAGACACAATTCTCAAACTCATTACTAGATGTTGTTGTTGCATGCCACTGAGTCAATTCCAACTCATAGCAACCCTACAGGGCAGAACAGAAATGTCCCACAGGATTTCCTACGCTGTAATCTTCACTAGAGAAGATTGTCAGGTTTTTTTCTCCTGCAGAGCCACTGGTCGCTGCACGCTGCCAAACTTCTGGTTGGCAGCTGAGTGCTTTAACCATTGCACCACCAGGGCTCCTCCCATTACTAGTTTAGAAGTAGCAAAATGAGGAGAGATGAGAAGGAAGAACTGATTAGTAAAAGGAGAGAATAATAATGATCAAGCTCTAAAACCATATAATGAAACAATATAAAAATGAAAGTGTTCATCATAGTGTTCCTGAGTTTTCATAATTTTTTTGAAAAATTTCTATTAAAATGTTTAAAATAAAACACCTAGATACTTTTAAGTATCAAATTCATTTGTCTAGAAAAGGCATTGTCACCAGGGTGATACTGCCCTCAATGAGGCAAAAAAACTTAAATATTACAACGGTTTGTGGCCCATCAAAGTATAATCCTACCTGAAAATCTTATTCTTTAGTGATAAATTTCATGGGAAAGGTAGCAAAGTTAGGAAAAAGATTTTCTAAAAAGGATCCTGGGGTGGGTGGGGCAAAAAAAAAAAAGGATTAAGAAACATTGATCTAGAAAATACATTTGAGTAGGATACTTCATAACCCCTACCAATACTAGGTGTTACTCTAATATTTAATTTGTATAATCATCTATATTTTAGGCTCTTCATTAGGTCCTCTACTATATCAGATGTGAAGTCATTCCCAACACTAAAAAAATAAACCTAACACAAGGAGCTGCAACACCAAAACAACCTAAGAAAACATGACCTTATAAGTTCATTCACTACCTCTCTTCCTACAGAAAGTCCCATGTATAAAGGTGAACTGATCTGTGAGACAGTTTATAAAATCCACCACCCACAGGGAAAGCTGCTAGGGCAGAACTCAGCATTGCACAATCAATTATGAAACCCAAATCACAATGTAAATGGACTGCATGCCAGAAAGAAATTTATATGAAAACTGTTATATAAGCAAAGATCAAATAGAAAATGAAGCAAGATTACATAGGCCCTAGGCAAAGACTACATTGTACTATACATTCTAAATGTAACAACAAAGTAGAGTGCAACTATTTATTGAGGTAGTTGGACTGAGGCATTAACTCAGGGCCTCCTAACCTGCTGAGCTAGAACATGTCAATCTCCACTAGCTGATGTTACCAAACCTCTCTCCTTGCCCAGGCAAACTGAAGAACTGACTGCCCTTCAACTCTAAAGGAATTCGGGGTCAGCAGGCCCAGGCTTTCTTACCTGGCCACTTTGCGCTTGTCATGTGGGTGCAGCTTGGCAGCCATTTCTGGATCCACCTGGCTCAGGCGTTTATGAAGTGCATGGCCATCCTCCTTCTCAAGTTCTACTTTCCGGTCCATCACTTTCATAGTGTCCATCTCCTGGGGCTATTAAATGAAGGTCTATAAGTAAACTTAACTCAACTATTCAATAAACATTGAGACCAAGTATGTGCCAGACACTTTGCTAAGAGTTAGGAATACAGACTAGAGATGAATCGGAAGATCTTGCCACACAGTGAGAGACATCATAAACAGAATTCTAATACACAGTGGCTTTAAGTGCTGTGAGGCCACAACAAGCAAAAAGGAAGCAGGACTTACTGCCTAGGGGAGGACTCAGGTGCCCTGCTTCCTGGTCAGAAGTGCACACAAGAACCAGGGCTACCACATCTATCTTAACATATCCAGGAATCCAGTCTTCTTAGCAAAGGTGACTAAAGAGTGGATCAGAATCAACATAACACCATAATAGTTTGCAAAAATCTTAACCCATGCAATAGTACCTCTGCAGGGAAGATGAGTGTTGGAAATGTCCTTGACATGTGGACTCTGTTGCCAGCCAGGAAATGCTGCGTTAGACTAATATACTGTTTACTTATGTGGAGATACTAATTAAGCCCCAGAGGAGCATTTTTCCCACACACAACCCCTGCCTTTAGGCCAGCCTAGAGGAGCACACTTCACATATAGAAGTAGCATATGCTTCAGAATATCAAGTAGGAAAATTACAGTTGCTGTGTGTAAGAGGCAAAAGTCAACCTTCCACTAAAATTCGCTGGTAAGAAAATGGAACCTGTTTTTTTTTTAGTGAGTTACAAGTGAACTAAACATACCTTGGTATTGACAAGAACTTTCCAGAGCAGAGACTCAACGTAATAATTTGTTCCTCCCACGACAATAGGAATTTTGTCTCGGGCAAATATATCTTCAATGTGAACATTAAGAAAGACATCACAATATTTTATATCAAGAAGAAACTCCTGACTCACTTGGGAAGGAAGGTATTAGCAAGAAACCACATTCATTTGTCTTCAGAGCAGAGGAGAAAGGGTATAAACCAAGATGAATTGGTATCAGTCTTCAGTGTTTCTCATGAATTCTCAGAATCATTTCCAATCAGTTCTGAAGGAACTTACATAAACCAGACAAATGCATGATGGTAATTCCTTCCAGTTCTAGAATTTCCTAGACCTTGCTGCTAAAATTCAGTTTTGTTGGTATTCCAAATCAGTATAAGGAGCACATGCCCAAGGACTCTCATGGAACCAAGTGTCTGCTACTCAAAAGCCATCAAGGTAACACCCGTTGTGTGACTTTGCCTTCTAAGGCAAAACACAAGATGGCTTTTCTAAGCCATGGTTCTTAGACTCAGTCAGTCTCCACCATCACGCAGTAGTGTACATGTTTTTTGCTACTTGAGACCTCACCAAATAAACTACAAAGCACAGGCTCTGGAAACAAGTAGTCTTATGCAAGTTAACCTGTCTGAGCTCCAGTTTTCTCACCTGTAAGATTCTCATGAGTTTTTATGAGCATTATATGTGACAATGCACATAAATCCCCCTACCACAATGCCTGGAAAATATTTACTCAATTTACTTTAGCCACTATTTTTTATCTCTCTGCTACTTTGAATTCTTCTCTTTAGAATCTCTGTTGAACATAAAATTATCTGCTTTAAGAAGGACTTTGCTTCTGAGGATAACTGGTAAAAATTACTTTCAATACCTCCAGAACCATTTACATACTTCTTTCCCTCACTAGCCAGTCTATGAGCACAGAGATAGATAACCTCTTCTATCAGAAGCTCAATAACCTGTAAGAGGTTGGGGTGGGTGAGGAGAAAGATGTTACCAATCAAGGATCATAAAGAATAATCACTGCCAATTTGTTTTACAAAGAGAAACAAATTCTCTATTATACCCTTTAAATTAATTATAGGGAGCATATGGTAAAACAAAACTTCAACTAAGTAATATAATTAACAAAGGGAAAGGGAGCAAGAAAACAAAAAGGGGACAGGGAAATGGTGAGATATTAGAAGGACAGCAAGTAGAGAAGAGGGGGGAGATGGAACAGGAGATATATGGTGGGAAAAGGCTTAATTTCTTTGCTCAAAACCATGAAAAAACTGATCTTCCTAAAACCCTTCTCCTGTCTGGACCTCAGTATCTAGTACCTTTATCTGTCAAATCAAGAAGGCTGACATTCTGATACTCTGATTCTAAGCTCTTCCCTAACTTTACAAATATCCTAACCTATAAGTGATCTGATAAGTCATTCCCTATTGTTGCTGCCCTGTGAAAATCTTAATTGGTTATTCATTTTATATCAGTCCTTTCTAAACAACCCAACTTTCTTACTACGTGGTATTTATTTTAATTTGCAAAGGCTTAACATATGCATTATGTCATCTGATACAACAGCCTTGTAAAGCAGGTAGGGCAGGAACTGTTATCTGCATTTTAATCTCTAGCCATTACATAGGTTAAAAAAAAAAAAACTCATTATTTTGATTTGCACGTCCCTGATTAACAGCAAGGGTAAAACCTTTTTCATATTTATCACCACTTGTATGTTTTCCTTTGTAAATTACTGCTCATACCCTTTATGTATTTTTCTCATTGATTTGTAAGAATTCTTCCTATGTTAAGAATATTAACCATTTGCCTTTCATATGTTACAAATATATTCCCTCTGGTTTGTAGTCTGCTTTTCAAATGTTGTTTATAGCGGGCTGTTTTCCTTTCTTTTAATCATAAAATATTCAATACATACAAAAGAATATATGTAACATATGTAAATTATGAAGCCTAATAATAAAACAAATACTCATGAACCCAATGTAAGGAATGGACTATTACCAATTCCTTTGAAACCTCTTGTGTATTCCTTCCTTCCCATCCCAACCTCCTACTTAACCTCTCAGAGGGAACGACTAAGCTGAATTGTTTTGTTTTTCATCATTCTGTTGCTTTTCTTTGTATCAATGCTGGTATGTATTCCTAAACAATGTATTACTTTTGCTTGCTTTTTAACCTTAATAATAGATAGTATCAACATGTATACATCCTTCTGTATTTTTCTCCACTTAAAATTGTTTCCAAGATTCCTACATATGTGTTGATATATGTAGCTACAATTTATTCAGCTGCTATTTCACTGCTGGAAAGTACTTATCTATATGAATACAGCAAATCTCACACACTCTTCTGGAAGTGGGAATCTGGGTGTCTGCATGTTTTTGCTATTAAGAGCAATGCTATTATGAGAAAGATTTACCACATCATCTCCTGTATACTGCACAGGAATTTCTCTAGGGTATCATATAAAAAAAAAAAATTTTTTTTTTAATATGTCCAGGAGTTCTGCTTGATACACTTCTCACCAATACAAATTCCTAATTCTTACGTATTCAAATCTAGCTATTTTCCTTTTTTTTAAAAAAAATTATATTTACAAAGCGCTTTCCTAATATAAATCATGTAAGTACCCAATTGTAAGTTCTCCCATTTGTTTTAAAGTGGCACTAAATATTCAACTCTAAAATCTATCTAGAATTTATTACTGTGTCATATATGAGGATCTGATCTTATTTTTTTCCAAAAGAATTAACTGTCCCAGGAACAATTATTAACTACCTCATTTCTCCATTGTTTAAAAACACCAACTTCATAACAAGCTAAATATACACATACATTTGAGTTTGTATACGGGCTTTCTATTCTATGGTATAAATTTTTCTAGGATTATGTAGTTATGGTATTTTCAACTGCCTCATATGCATACGAAAGCTGGCCAATGAATAAGGAAGACCAAAGAATTGATGCCTTTGAATTATGGTGCTGGCAAAGAATACTGAATATACCATGGTCACCCAGAACAAACGAACCTGTCTTGGAAGAAGTACAACCAGAATCCTACTTAGAAGTGAGAATGGCAAGACTTCATCTCACGTACTTTGGACATGTTATCAGGAGGCACCAGTCCCTGGAAGGACATGATGTTTGGTCAAGTACAGGGTCAGTGAAGAAAAGGAAGACACTCAACAAGATGGACTGACACTGTGGCTTCTTCAACAATGGGCACAAACATTAACAACGATTGTGAAGATGGCGCAGGACTGGGCAGTGTTTCATTCTGCTGTATATAGGGTCATTATGCATTGGAACTGACCTGATGGGACCTAACAACAACAATGTTAAGTTCCACGTTATTCTAATTATTATGCCTTTTCAATGTTTTAATATCTGGCAGTGCAAGCCCCCCTTATTCTTTTTCAAAAACGTCTTAGTCTCATCCAGACCTATTTTTTTCCCAGTCCTCCCGCACCCAACAACTACTTTGAAATTCTAATTGTAACTTCAATATATTTATAAATTAATTTGGTATCCCCATTTAAAGAGTAGGAAGCTGAAGCTCAAAGGAGTTCATTAAATGCATTCCCCAATAAAGTTCACATGGTAAAGAGGAAGTTCTAGGGCTAGTACACAGATGTTCTGATCCCTAAATCAGTGTTCTCCCTACTAAGCCAGTGCTTCTCAAATTCTAATGTGCATATGAATCACATGGGACTCCTGTTAAAATGTAGATTATGATAAAGGTAGGTCTGAGGTGGGACCCAAGATCAAGCATTTCTAACAAACTCCTAGGAAATGCCGTCTTTCAAGGACCATAGTTTGAGTAGCAAGGCACTGTTTCAATTCACGCAGTTCTGACAGGGATGCTCCCTCTTGGTAGTTAGGTCTTGAACGCCCCTGCTTAGAAAAAATTATCCCTAGAAAAATGAAACTTCTTGCTTGGTTTGGGCTGCCTTGCACCCACCAAGCCTAGTCGCTGGCTTTCTCAAGGATATCAGAGCAGTCGCCTTGTTCCTGAAGTCCACCACCGTGTAATCTGTCACAAGAGGATCCACAAAGCTGATCATGTGGTGCTGGCAGATTCTCTGATCTTGGGTAGAAACTTTGTTGGTGATGATGTCCAAGCCTTCATAGACCTAAGGGAAAGAAAATGAACGTGAGAAAGTCATCCACCTCTATAAAATGCACACTTGATGGGTGGACTAGTGACCTAGCCATCCCTCCTGCCACACACTTGACCAAGCCAAAGCGCCAGGGTAGGTGTGTTCTAATACAAGTACTGAGAGCAAGGCCAGGTCCACAAAACCTAAGAAGACAGGAAGTAGAAGAAAATCGAGCCATTGGCTTTTTTATTAAATAGTAGCTATTAGTACGCCAGCATTCATTGTAACACTAGTCACAACAGGCAAAAGGTAGAAACAAAAGTCTGTCAACAGACGAATGGATAAATAAAATGTGGTACATACATACGATGGACTATTACTCAGCCGTAAAGATAAATGAAGTCTTGATTCATGCTACAACATAAGCCTTGAAAATATTACACTGAGTTAAACAAGTCAGTCACAAAAGAATATTCCATGATCCAACTTATATGAAATATGCAAATATATAGAGACCAAAGCTTATTAGTCGTTACCAGAGGTGAAAGGGAGGGGGAGTCATTGCTTCAGAGGCGCTGAGTTTCTGTTAATGGTGGCAGAACAATTTGGAAAAGAATAGTGGTGATGGCTGTACAACATGATGAGTATAATCAATGTCACTGAATTGTACATGCAAACACTGTTGAACCAGCAAATGTTGTTACACATATTTTCACTGCAATTTTTAAAAAATGAAAGGAAAAAAAAATAGTGTCTATTAGTTCAGACTTAAAAAGGTAAGAGGGTATGCAAATCTATGCCCAAGTAAGAGCTAATTCTGCAAGATTAAAGGAGCTTCATTAGACCTTAATTTTAAGCTTAATTAAAAATGGGCAGGTTGTTTTATTTATTCTACTTATCACAAGTCTCCAGAAAGGTAACAGTTCACAGTGCTGATAGTTCTACCTCAAAACGCTTAGAAATTTCTTGGATTTCAATGGCTCTAAAAGGTTTTTAGAATTTGTATAAGATTGGTGAGTTTGTGAAGTGGCCTGTCTACCAAGATACATATAAAATACATAAACACTTTGAAGTCAGAACTCCTAATGCTGCTGCACTCTGGTGGAAACATTATGATCTATCCAAATTACTGCTTCGAGGGGTCAGCACATACAATCTAAATACTCACATGCAATATCCTATCTGTAAGCTCTTGATCTGCCAATTCAACTAAAAAGTTCAACTGTATTTTTTCTAAATGTAAGGTCTTAAATGGAGAACAGATCTGAAAATACTGGTTTGAAAATAGGAATGAATGCTTTGAGATTAAATGTTCTCTCTGTAATCACTGATTCTACACAGAGCACTAAGTGAACAAATAATAAGTTCCATGGAGCCCACAAAGATTTTAAAAGCATTTTTTATCTCACATTTCCCTTTACTTATATGGGTGTCAAATAAATATAGTACAGTATAATGGTTAAGAGGAAGGACCCTGGCGCCAGGCTGCCTCAGATCAATTCCTAGCTCTGTCACTTACTAGTTATTACTACTTTGAGTAGTTAGTTACTTAACCTCTCCGTGCTTCAATTTCTCCTTAGTAAAACGGGGATAATATCTATCTCACAGGGCTGAGTGAGGATTGCGTAAATGAGTTAACAATACATGTAGTAAAGCACTTACTTTTTTTTTTTTTTTTGCCTGGCACACTGTAAATGCTAGATAAAGGCCATTATATTATTACCATTACCACTACCGCTACCAAAACAACAACACGAAGAGAAAGAAAAATAATTTTAGTGTCATTATTCATCACTCTGAAGCCTTTGGGCTCTTAGCTATGAGTTTACCTACTCAGCAAGATATAAGCTATCAACAAAATAAAACTGTTAAGTAGTAAAACAGTGTACAGAAAAAACAGTGATGTAAGTAGAGTCATAGGCAAAGAATCAGCTCTGCCTTCAACACATTATTCTGCGCCTGACAGTAGAACTGCATTCTTATACCTGAACATTAACGGAAACTTAAATCATAGGCTGTTCTTTTCTGTGTAGCTTGAACAAGACTTCCTTCTGCTTTTATAAAAGTGCCGTAGGGAATACCATATACTGGTACCTTCTACTGTGCAAATTAAGGAAACTAAAGGGAAAAAGGAGTGAATAACTGTGAGTTCCTCTCTCTCCTTCATTTCCCAGAGCCCTTAGTTGGCTCTGTTGTGGGTTAGAATTCCAAATTACCTGATATTAAAGAACTTATAGCAACAACTTGATTTTGCCAGTCAAGGGTTTCTGAACTCTGATAAGTAATGCACAGTAAAGAGGATTCTCATCTCTAACACTGAGATTAAAGTTAAGGAAATTTATAATTGCAAATATACAACAACTCCCCCCAAAGCCAAATTTTAAATACCTCTACCAACATGTTCTATCAGAGGCCCAAGAAGGCTAGATAAACTTTCAACCTGTAATATGCCTTTAAGCATATCTTCTAGCTGCCCCTATATTAACGAGTTAAAAAAAACACATTACCTTTGCCCTGAGACCAGAAGAACTAGATGGTGCCCAGCTACTATTGCTGAACATTTTGGTCAAAGATTCTATAGAAGAGTCCGGATCAAAAAGGGGAAAATGTGGAACAAAATTTCAAATTCTCCTGGATTCCAGACTTTCTGAAGCCATGGGGGCTAGATACACCCCTGAAACTACTGCCCTGAGGAAATAATCCCTGAAGTCTTCTTAAAACCAAATACTAGTTTAGCTTAACTAGTAAAGAGTGTCTGCCTTGAGCATTACACTCTTTTAAGAACCATCTATATGGGAACATATTGACAACACCAACTCGAAAGATTAGACAGGAACCTTACAAGGCTGTGAATTTATGTTAATGGAGGTAGAACTACTTAGAAAAAGAAGGGTGAGCATGGTTGCATAACTAGAAGAATGTAATCAGTGTCACTGAACTGTACATGTAGAAACTGGAATTGGTGAATGTTTTTGCTGTATATACGCTCAACAACAAAAACAAATTATTTTAAACCACCACATAATCAAACAAAAGATAACCGCAGAATTAGCGTTAACTTATTTACTGAAGAAAGAGGCCTACTGTCAAAGTGCTGTTTATGGCATTAAAAATCCAACAAACAAGAGAAAAAAGAAGAGTGTTAATGGTTTAAAGAAAGTAAAGCTCTTGTTCATATAAACAGTTAAACTAAAAACTGTAACTCATGTGAAAGTACTAAATTGTGGTTAAAACCAAAAAAAAAACCAAACCCAGTGCCATCGAGTCAATTCTGACTCATAGCGACCCTACAGGACAGAGTAGAACTGCCCCATAGAGTTTCCAAGGAGCGCCTGGTGGATTCAAACCGCCAACCCTTTGGTTCGCAGCCGTAGCACTTAACCACTACGCCACCAGGGTTTCCAAATCGTGGTTACCAATGCAAATTCTCATATTTAAGTGATTTGCTAACCCTTTCCCTCCTATGGAGCCCTGATGGCAGAGTGGTTAAGAGCTCAGCGGCTAATCAAAAGGTCGGCAGTTCGAATCCAACAGCCGCTCCTTGGAAACCCTGTGGGGCAGATCTACTTTGTCCTACAGGGTCACTATGAGTTGGAATTGACTTGATGGCAGGGATTCCCCCCCCATACCTTCAGATTAAAAGAAACTGGGCATTAAGATATGGGTGATACTGACTAGATACGTAAAACCAAACCCAGTGCCGCTGAGTCGATTCCGACTCATAGCAACCCTACAGGACAGAGTAGAACTGCCCCACAGAGTTTCCAAGGAGCACCTGGAGGATTCGAACTGCCAACTCTTTGGTTAGCAGCCGTAGCACTTAACCACTGCACCACCAGGGTTTCCAGATACGTAAAGATAAAAGAATTACTGTTAATTTTTAAGTGCAACAATGGTCTTATGATTATGTTTAAAAAATACAAAGATTCCTTAACTTTACTGAAGTATATAAGATGAAAATACATGTTAATGTGGATTTATACTGCAATAATGGAGGAGACAGAATATACCTGTTACGAGATTAGCTTCATAACCATTGAAGCTAGACAATGGATACATGGGAGTTCAATCTACTATTGGCTCTTATTTTTCTATACATTAGAAATATATATAGGAAATTTTCCATAACAAAAAGTTCATTTAAAAAGATTGGGATGATAGTGTTTACGCACAAGAAGACACCAGAGAATATCAGCAATAAAGTATATTTTTCAAAATTTTTGAAAGGGGTTATAAGGCTCTACTTCTTGAGCTGAACTGTGGCGACACAGCTATTTTTAGTCCTGGACAATCTATTTAAATATAGTTATGAACTGTACATTTTTATGAGTCAGCATCGACTCAATGACAACTAACAACAACAACATGGGTATACATTATTTATCAATCTAAATCTTTTAGAAAATTATACCCCACAGCTATAAAGCAAAAAAACACAGCAAAATTTTACACATATGCACTAAGGATAAATATCTAAACAAACCTAGAAACCAATCAATTTTGTAAATGTCACATTTGGCCCAGGTAGGTGGCATTCATATGGTAAATGCCACAATCAGGCTTATAATTTTATTAAGTGCCTAGAAAAACATTGTTTCACCAGGACACATTAGTCGTATAGCTGAATGATTACATTTCCCCTCTTTTTCGGCCTCAATTATAGTTTCAGTGTGACTCCACATATAGAATCTGGCACAGAACAGCCAGCACTGAGTGCTGGGAACAGAACTAAAAGGATCTGTGCCATCTTTTTAAAAGCAGCATGCCACTATGTTCCAGTTCCCAGATTCCCAAAAGACACCTGTGGTCTGTGTACATAGAAATGAATTTGGATAAAATGCTCCTCTCTGCACAAATCAGATTATGCCAATACTAAGGGAATTATCCCCCAAGCATCTGTCAGTCTGTCATATTGTGGGAGCTTGCTTGTTGCCGTGATGCTGGAAGCTATGCTGCTGGTATGCAAGTGCCAGCAGGGTCACCCATAGTGGACAGGTTTCAGCTGAGCTTCCAAGCTAAGAAAGACCAGGAATAAGGACCCAGTGGTCTACTTCTGAAAAGAATTGGCCAGTGAAAACTTTATGAATAGCAGCAAAACACTGATACAGTGTCAGAAGATGAGCCCCTCAGGTTGGATGGCACTCAAAAGATGACTGGGGAAGAGCTGCCTCAGCAAAGTAGAGTCGACCTTAATGATGAGGATGGAGTCAAGCTTTCGGGACCTTCATACGCTAAGGTGGCACAGCCCAAAATGAGAAGAAACATCTGCAAACATCCATTAATAATCAGAACCTGGAACGTACCAAGTATGAACCTAGGAAATCGTCAAAAATGGAATGGAATGCATAAACATCGATATCCTAGGTATTACTGAGCTGAAATGGACTTGTGTTGACCATTTTGAATCAGACAATCTATATGGTCTACTATGCCAGGAATGACAATTTGAAGAGGAATGACATTGCATTCATTGTCAAAAAGAACATTTCAAAATCTATCCTGAAGTACAACGCTGTCAGTGATAGGATAAAATCCATTGGGCAAATCTGCTGTAGACGACCTCTTTGAAGAGTTAAAAAGCAAAGATGTCACCTTGAAGACTCAGGTGCGCCTGAACCAAGCCATGATATTTTCAATAGCCTCGTATGCATGCCAAAGCTGGAAAATGAATAACAAAGACTGAAGAAGAACTGACTCCTTTGAATTGTGGTGTTGGAGAAGAATACTGAATATATCATGGACTGCCAAAAGAACGAACAAATCTGTCTTGGAAGAAGTATAGCTAGACTGCTTCTTAGAACCAAGGATGGTGAGGCTATGTCTCACATACTTTGGACATGTTATCAGGAGGGACCAGTTCCTGGAGAAGGACATCATGCTTGGTAGAGCACAGGGTCAGAAAAAAGAGGAACACCCTCAACGGGATGGACTGACACGGTGGCTGCAACAATGGGCTCAAGCATAGCAACAGTTGTGAGGATGGCACAAGACTGGGCAGCCTTTCGTTCTGTTGTACATAGGGTCGCTATGAGTCGGAACCAACTTGATGGCACCTAACAACAACAAGGGAATTGTGACCTCTTTATGAAGCCTGATGACTGAAGTACTCTGAAAAATTATAGGTTTAACCCACTTAGTCAATTATCTAACATAAATGACTCATCTCAGCAAACATTTGTTGAGAGCCTACTATGTGCCAGGTACTCTGCAAGACATTAGGCATGCAAAGAAAATTGAGAAAGGGTTTCTATCCTCAAGGAGTTCAGGCTAGCAGGAATATAGATACAAATAACTGTAATATAACGAGATATGTGAGACAGAAGTTTATAAGAGATGTTAAAGTTTGACTATACCGTCTTCTTTAAATATCGTAATCATTAAACAGTGATTAAGCATTGAACTGGATACTACAGGAAAATATACCTCTTTGTCTCATATCTGTGGCAGATTTATTTCCAAATTAAAGAAATTTTGGGGAAAAGACCACAAGGCTGAAATAATCGGAAATCTGCAAATCCACAGAGCTGAAATGCCCAGAGGAGCAAATGAAGGTGGGAGAAGTCTACAACACAGACCTAATGGAAAACCAGCGGAATCTAGAGCAACTAGAAGTGATTTTGCCAATCAGGGGACGTCTGGCAATGTCTGGAAACACTTCTGATTGTCACAACGGGGGGGGGGGCGCGAGGAAGAGGGTGCACTACTGGCATCTAGTGGGTAGAAGCCAAGGATGCTGCTAAACATTCTCCAGTGCACAGGACGGTCCCCCTCCCCAAACCAAGTATTATCCTGCTCAAACATGCGAACAATTCTGAGGCTGAGAAACTCGGATTGAAAGAAATTTCCCCCAAAAAATCTTTCAGTGCACAGTCAAAGATTCAGCTCATTTAAGGTTCCAATTCTTTGTGGCTACCGTGCCGTGGAATGTGCAAATTAGTGGTGTCCTTGGCACTGGTCAGACTCTGGAGTCCTGTCCTGAGTGCTGGCTGCTGGCTAGTTAGGATACGTATTCCAACACAGCAGTCTGCCAGGAAGCCAACCCCTAGCTCAGGTTCCTCCTCCCAAGTTATCTTCCCCTTCTTGACTTAACCAATCCAAATGAGATCCTGAAGTCCTTCAGTCGTTTTCTTGCCTCTGGATTACACTTGATCTGAAAACCACAACCTTGGATTAATACAACCATTTACCTTCTTTGCTGGCTGCCCCGACTACTCCGTGGATATCTCATTCACTGTGATCACTAATGAATCCTGATTGCCAAATACTTTTCTCAGAGCAAGTCATGGAAGAAGCAATAATCTGATACTATTGAGCTCTCCTTGCTTCATAAATCACTTCTTTGGGGCTTCAACAGCACCATTCTCTCCTGGTTCTCTTCCTATCTCACTGGCTCCTCGGTCTTCTTTACTGAGGCCAGACAATGACCTATTAGTAATGTCTGCCACGGAAACAATGAGCACTGGCAATCTTTATTGCATCAACCTACCATTTCTAAACTATAAGCTTTTGCTGGGAGACATCCATGGTTTCTATGACCATTTTTGTGCAGTTAACAGCCCAAATCTGTATCTGTATCTCTCTGTTCTGGGTGCCAGACCTACATATTCAGCTGCCTACTGAACATCCCCATCATCACTGAGAGGCAATACAGTACAGCGACGTGGTTACTAATAAGGTCTCTGGAGCCAGGTTGCCTGGATTTAAATCCTTGCTCCACCATTTACTAGCTAAGTACCTTCGGACAAGTTATTTTAACTTCTCTGTGCCTCAGATTCCTCATCTAAAGTGGAGATAATCTTAAAATCTAATCTCAAAGGATTACTGTGAAGATTAAATGACTAACACATGCAAAGCATGTAGAATAGGGCTTGCCATACAGGAAGTGACCACTAAATGTTAGCAGTCATCATCATCATCACCACCATCCCAAAAAGGCACCTAAAACTTGATGTGTCCATAATTGGTAGTGTTCCTAGAATCCTTTCTTTATCTCTCTCTCCCCCTTCCTCCCCATTTCCAATCTGTCCCAAGTTCTATCCATGCCAGTTCCTAAAATCATCTCAAAGTTTACTGCCACCCATTATATCAACTGAAGGCCTCGTGAACTCTCAACTATTCAAACAGCTTCCTCACTGACCTTCCTATCTTTAAGGTACTGTTGCTGTTGTTGTGTGCCACTGTGTCAATTCCAACTCATAGTGACCCCTCCAATTTACATCCACACTACAACCAGTGATCTCTCTAAAATGAAAATCTGATCTCATCCAGCCTCAAACTTATTAGCATTACTCTTTAAGACTTCCGTGAGACCTCTCCCAACTCCTCCCTCATCTGTGCTTGTCCTCTGAGTTCCCCTAACACCCTGTATTTACCTCTATCACAAAACTTACTGTATACAACTATAAAATATTTGTCTCCCTCACTAGACTACAAGTTCTGAGGGAAGAAATTGTATATTTTATCTCTAGTTCCAGCACCTAGCACACCACCTAATACATAAATACTAACTAAATCCTCTAAGAGGTACAGAGTACCAGACTCTAGGCTAAGTGGTTTCACAACCTATGAGGTAATTTTATCCTCATTTTTCTAATGAGGAAACGAAAACTCAGATACATTAGGTAAGCTGCCCAATGTCACAAAGCTAGTTAGTGGCAGCAGGAGACTTCAAATCCATGTCTTCTGACTCCAGGGTCAGTGTTCTTTTCCCACTATGTTGCGAATCCCTGTTTTATACAAATTAGCTTTGTGACTTTGGGAAGTCACTTTCTCTCCTAGAACCTCAAGTTTCTCTTATCTAATGTCACTCCAAGTTATAAGTCTAAGCTTCAGGAAAAGAGAGTTTTGCATTTAAAAAAATATATATTTTTAAAGGATGTTGGCACTTACCAGAAAGTCAATTTTTCTTTAGTCAGAATTCAACTAAAGAGATGCTGAACAGTAGGAAAATGGTCAGTCTTTTGATAAACTTTTCTTCCGTAGTAAAAAGAAACTAACTTTTTTAAAACTTTACTAGATTAGAAAGAATGAATTAACTGTACCCAAGAACATCACAGCAGGCAATTACTCCTTTTGGCTTTGTCTGGCAGAAATTCAACTGCAGACCAACTGAATAGAGAGATAAAGATGCTCAGAAAGTGGAAGAACCTGTATCTGCCCTGTTCAGTCAGTCTGGAGAGAGTAGTAGACTGGAATTTACAGTGCAGATCTTGGCTTTTATTCTTCCACAGCTGTCTCTCTACTTAAGGGAGAAGAGAGTAGAATCATATAAGGCCATGCTTCTCAAACTGAGAAGTGCATAGCGGGTAGGTGATGCATGCTTCCAGAGAATCAATATTACTAAGTGGTAAAAAAAAAAAAAAAAAAGTGAAACATGTTTATATTTAACTAAATGTAGACAGACCAGGGCAGAGAATTCAAAATCGGCACAAACTTTTAAATTAAAATGTGAGAAGCTCTGTAATACAGAGCCTTTGCAGCGGCTGCTTGGAAGTCCATCTACAAACACTGAAGACACATGAATATAAAGAAACTTCAAAGATTACCCATCCAGTCCAATCCCCTGAATTTTGCGCTTGAGAACACTAAGGCTCAACAGCTCTCCTGGCCATGCAATTGGCTGGTAGTAGAGACAGGACTAAAGCCTGGATGCTCTGCCTATAACTCAAGCTGTTTCTGCTGCCTCTTACTAGTAGAATTTTTATTTCCATCTGACTCTGGTCTGTTCACTTGTATATAGTAATGAATTCCCACTGAAGTAAATTAAATTCCAGAAGCTGAGAAGACAGCTACCATACACTGAACTCCTTTAAGATTCTCAAAAGTGAGCAAGAGAGAAAGCTGGAAACACACGTACAATGCTGTGTGACTATAATGCTGGGACAGAAACAAAAGGGCTCATTTAAGAGAGAAAATAAAGTTAATAATAAAGTTTCCATTCTGTGGTCATCTTTATAGCCTCGAGACTGGCCCATGTAAAATAGTGGCTATTAAAATGGCTCAGCAGCTGTGGAAAACAGTTTGGTGGTTCCTCAGAAAGTTAAACATAGAATTACCATGTAGCCAGCAATTCCACTCCTAGGTGAATACTCGAAAGAATTGAAAACTGGTATTCAAACAATACATGTACACACATGTTCACAGCAGCACTATTCACAATAGCCTAATGGTGGAAACAACTCAAATGTCCATCAATGGATGAATAAAAAAAAAAAAATTTAACCATAAGAAGGAATGAAGTCCTGATACATACGACAACTAACGTTAAGTGAAAGAAGCCGGACACAAAAGGTCACATATTGTTATGATTCCATTTATACAATAGGTATATCCACAGAGACAGAAAGCAAGCTGCTAGTTGCCAGGGCAACAGGGAGTAACTACTTAATAGGTGTGGGGTTTCCTTTTTGGGTGATGAAAATGTTTTGGAATTAGAGGTAGTAGTTGCATAACGGAAACCCCGGTAGCGTAGTGGTTAAGTGCTATGGCTGCTTAACCAAGACGTAGGCAGTTCAAATCCACCAGGCACTCCTTGGAAACTCTATGGGGCTGTTCTACTCTGTCCTATAGGGTCGCTATGAGTCGGAATAGACTCAACGGCAGCAGGTTAGTTGCGTAACACTGTGAAATGTACTAGGCACCACTGAGTTGTGCACTTTAGAATGGTTAATTTTGTTATGTGAATTTCACCTCAATTAAATAAACAGATAATCTAATAAAGCTCTTGGAGAAAGGAGGGGAGTTAGAGGGGGGACGTGAATACAACATGTGCATCCTCTCATCTAACAATCCTCTTCAGGAATGGACCCTGAAGAGAGAATCACACAAGGGCAAAAGAAATAACGGATATATGTGCAAAAATGTTCACCTCCACATCATTTATAACGGGCAAGAAACTAAACACTCTAAATGCCCTTCAGTAGAAACCTGGCTAAGTAAATTATGACACAGCTATAAAATGGAATACTACATGGGGATTAACAACAATGATGTAGAACGCTGGAGAACTTACAGTACCCAATTTCAAGACTTAGTTACAGTAATCAAGATGCTATGATAGTGGTGAAGGAAGAGACATATAGATCAATGAAACAGAATAGAGATCCCAGAAATAGAGCCATACAAATATAGTCAACTGGTTTTTGACAAAGGCACAAGGGCAATTAATGAAGAAATGATAATCTTTCAAAAACAGTGCTAGTTCAATTGGGTGTCCATTCATATCTTATACAAAAATTAACTCAAAATAGATCACAGACCTTAATGTAAAGTGCAAAACTATAAAACTTACAAAAATAAAAATGGGAGAAAATGTGCATGACTCTAGGTTTGGCTATGAGTTTTTAAGATGCAACACCAAAAATACACTCCGTAAAAGGAAAAAAAAAGTCATAAATTGGACTTTATGAAAATTTGTAACTTTTGCTCTGTGAAAGTCATTGTTAAGAGAATGAAGACAAGTCACAATCTGGAAGAAAACATTTGCAAATAACATATCTGATAAAGCATTTGTTCCCTGAATATATAAAGAACTCTCAAAATCCAACAATAAGAAAACACACTCACCCAAAAAAATGAGCAAAAGATCCAAATAGGCAATTTACCAAAGATATACAGGTGGCAAATATGAAAAGATACTCAACATCATTTGTTGTCAGGGAATGTAAATTAAAACCACAATGAGATACCTGTACACACCTATTAGAATTGATGGAAAAAAAAATTTTTTTTAACTGACATTACCAAATGCTGGAGAGAATACAAGGGAGCAGAAATTCTCATCCATCACCAGTGGGAATGCAAAATGGTACAGTCGTTTTGGAAAATAGTTTGGTAGTTCCTATAAAGTTAAATATACACTTATCATAAAATCTAGCAATCCCACCCCTAGGTATTTACCCAAGTGAAATAAAAACTTAAGCTCAAACAAAAACCTGTACATGAACATATATAATAGCTTTTTTTATAACCACTAAAAACTGGAAACAATCCAGATACCCTTTAACAGGCAAATACATGAACTATGATACATTCATACAATGGAAACTACCCAACAATAAAGAGTAATGAACTATGGGATCAAATTGACAACAGCAACTGGAAAGATTAGATAGGAGACTCAGGTGGCGGTGAGTTTATGTAAATGGAGGTGGAACAACTCAGAAAAGGAGGGTTAAGAATGGTTGCACAACTCCAGGATGTTGTAATCAATGTTCCTGAATTATATATGTAGTAACTGTTGAATTGGTGTATGTTTTGCAGTGTATATTCCCAACAACAAAATAAATAATCTTTAAAAAAAAAAAAAAGACTAATGGGCTAATGATTCCCACAACGACATGGAAGATTTTTAAATGTATTTTGCTAAGTGAAAAAAGCTAGACCCCAAAGGCTACATACCGTATGATTCCATGTATATGACATTCTAGAAAAGCAAAACTAGAGAGATAAAAAACAGATCAGTGGTTGCCAGACGCTGGGGGAACTAGAGGGGGTTGACTACAAACAGGCCACACAAGGGCATTTTTTAAGCTGATGGAAGTGTTAGGCCATAGTACTGTGGCGGTAGATATCTGATTCTATGCATCTGTCAAGACCTATAACACTGTATACAACAAAGACTGCATTTTACTGTATGCAAATTTTTTTTTAAATAACCAGAATGTCTGGGGAACTAAGTACAGCCGCAGCCCTCTTACCCAGGTTTATCTAACAATCCTAAATTGTTTCTCCCTTGCTAAGAATCTACTCTCCACCCAGCCATGTTACTTCATGAAATATATTTACATCAGTTCCCTGTTTAAAATCCCAAACCTCAAGGCATGGCTTTCAAGGGCCTCTACAATTTGCTCTCATTATCTGTATTTTTAGTTCACCTCCTACCACTGCAAGTATCCTCTATGTGAAATAGTTGCTGGTCATTCCTTGAAAACATACCATGAACTTGTACTCTTCCTTGACTGTGTTCATGCTGTTCTTTTGTTAGGAATATCCTTCTTCCCTCCTCTCTACCTGATAGAATACACACAGTGGTACAAAGGAAAAGAACAGGAGGAAGAATGAATGGATAAATAAATAGGAGGCACTAGAGGGAAAAAGGAGTCCCTGGGTAGTGCAAATAGTTAAGCACTCTACTACTAGCCAAAAGGTTGGTGGTTCAAACCCACTCAGAGGCACCTGGGAAGACAGGCCTGGCAATGTGCTTCCAAAAGGTCATAGCCTTGAAAACCCTATGGAGTAGTTCTACTCTGCACACATATGATTACCAGGAGTCAGAATCGACTCGACGGCAACTAACAACAGAGAGGGAAAAATACAGAATGGCAAGGAGATAAGGGATCGAGAAAGTAATTTTTGGTAGGGGCGAAATAATAATAGTGCCTACCTCATAAGGTTGTAGTGAGGCTACTAAATGAGATAATACATCAAACCCTTAGAACAGTGTCTGGCATGTATCATTGCTATTATTTTCAGTATAATTATGACTGTTCATTGTGCGGAAGCCCTGGTGGCGTAGTTGTTAAGAGTTTGGTTGCTAACCAAGAAGGTCTGCAGTACGAATTCAGCAGGCACTCCTTGGAAACCCTATGGGGCAGTTCTACTCTATCCTATAAGCACTCCTTGGAAACCCTATGGGGCAGTTTTACTCTATCGTATAGTCGCTGTGAGTCGGAATCGCTCAACAGCAACAGGTTTTAACAGGTTCATAGTGCAGTGGTGGAAACCCTGGTAGGATAGTGGTTAAGAGCTATGTCTGCTAACCAAAAGGCCAGCAGTTCGAATCCACCAGGCACTCCTTGGAAACCGTATGGGGCAGTTCTACTCTGTCCTATAGGGTCGCTATGAGTGGGAATCGACTCAACGGCAATGGGTTTGGGGTTTTTTTTTTTGGTTTAGTGCAGTGGTAAGGGCTTGGACTCTGTCTGCCACAAAGAGGAAGGAGGAGTGCTGAGACTCCAGCTCAGAAGCAGGACCAGGAGGGTAAGCAGACAATCAGGACTCTGGTCTGACTGAAATTTACCTAACCAAGAAACCAAGACCAATTCAGTTAAGCCACACTACTGCACATACAGAGCATATCTGTGAATTTCTGTACACTCCAAATAAATTTTATCCCTCAAACATACATTTCTTTTTGAAATGGAGGTGCTTCAACACTCTGCCCCAGGCACTGGAGCACCTCATCCTTATGAATCTGAATCTGGAAGCCCCATCTGTACTCTCCTGTGCTTCCCCATTTGGCCAGTAGTCACTTCCCTTTCCTTACACGACAAAGGATGTTTGACTCCAAAGTTCTCCCTGTAATTGCAAAAAAGTCACCATATATGTACAACCCACCCAGCATATATATTATTATTAGGCCAAAAACTGAGATTTCCTTCTCAGCCTCATCAGGCTCAGCTCTTTTAAAAGATTGCTCTGTCAGTTGTGGCAAACAGCTTAGGATAGCCACCATCTCTCCTCGTTACTGGTCTCCATGCTTTTTATTTCAGGTCCTAAAAAGCCACTGCTATCCCCCATCCCACTTCTGCTTTCATATCCCTCCCCCATGCATCCCAGATCCCCACCTTGAGCACTCTAAGACAGTCCTTTGGTACAAAATACTGCTCCTGAATTATGTCCCAAAGCAGACAAAAAGAACACAAAACTATTAGATGACACAAAGCCTGTTTACTCATCAGGCTGCCAAAAATCATTGGCTTCTCCTCTTATAGGTTTATGCAAACACAAAGGGAACTGTGCTCCCATGTATGACTACTGCTTCTCCACAGGACTTGCAGAACTAAGGCCTTAGAGATACATCCTCTCTATAAACTCAAACAGAATACTTTACTTTCTCTTAGCATACAGTTGGTAGTCTGTATTTACAGGCAGCCATTGTACATCTTTTGGCAAATACCTTCAAGCTTCTCAGTACAACGTTTCATCTAGTCACTGAAGGCAATGCACTGTACCTTGAAATGCACATGCCAAGAAAAAGGCTCAGACTGAAAGGAAGACCTTCAGTATCATCTTCCTGAAACGTATCAGACACTGCAGATGAGTTAGAGGACCCAGATCCAGTTCCCAGGTATGCAAGTGTCTTGCAGTGTGATCTCTAGTCTGTTCTTTTATCTTTCAGTACACCTCAGGTTTTCTACCGTGGAAAACAGGGATTATGTTTCCTGTCCCTCCTTGAATTCAGACTCTTAGCTGCGTAATAAGAGTATTTGTTTCTATAATGTGTGAAACAACTGGGGTTTGGAAAACTCAGAAAAGCAAGCACAAATGTTGTTTCTCACTTCTGTCAGAACTGCCATGCAGAAATCCACAGTTCTGCTCTGTAGGAGCCCCTAAGCAAGTAATCCTTTGGAAAGTAGTTTTGACCTCCCACTCAACAAATCACGTACATAAGAATAATGGGAAGCAAGCGGCCAGACGGTACCTTCAGATGCTAGGTGGCTATTGAAGCAAGTCATTGTATAACAGGATCCATGGTGACGTTATCACCCTAGACACACTACCTTTAACACCCCGTTATGGTTTTAATTTTTTTTTTTATGGTTTTACCTCAAAGAAGCTACCTCAATACTTAAAGCACTTACTCATTCAAGGTTTACAAAAACAAGTATTTTCCCTGGGTGGGACCTGCACTAGTAGGGGTTGCTTTGGGGTGACCCTACAGTTATAGTAGGACAAAGGGGTGACCACTGAAGTATGAGATACAAGACATTTTAAGATTTAAGGGAGTTAAGGGAGTTTACAATCCTTTTTGAGTTACTGGCACACTTTTGAATACAAAATTCTATGCAGCACACTAAAAGGGGTTATTAAAATGCAAATACTGGTTTTTACAAAATTCAATTTGGAAACTTGAAAAAACTCCCTAATTATCACACTTTCCATTTGCTCACCCTTTGGTCCGTGTGATTGTTTACAACAGAGTAGTTTACTGCTCTGTCTAGGCTCTCCACCGGGCCAAGTTTCCCTTTGTTCCAGTAAACATGCTCTCCCTCTTTGGTGCCAACTTGACATTAAATTATACCTCTGAGCTGCAGCAAGTTTTATTCCCTCAAACAATGCATCAGGTGGCCACTCAACTCAGCACTCTGCCTGATAAGACATCACTATAACAATAAGAATCTTACACTTTACACCCTGATCAAAAAGCAGTACACTCCTATGAAGACTGAGTGGCATACAAGCTGAATCACTCTCATGACTGAATCCTCAGCTCCTGCCTCATCTAAAAGAGATGGCTTTATGTGGAGGGCAAGGCACTGGGCATGGGAAATAGAGACCTATGTCTAATTCCAGGTCAGCTACTTACTGTGAGACCTTGGGTCTCAGTTCTTTACCTATGAAATGATATTATCTACCTTATGAAATTACCATATTTTTACGCAAATAGCACGTGCCTTCTATGTGTGCCAACCATGCCCTCCCCCCTACGGGAGGTATTTTCAGAAGTGCTGTTAGGCCAATTTTTTTTTACATGTTGCTGTAAAAAATTAGCATAGCATGCTTAGGAAAATACCTCGCTGGGCGGGGGTCGTGGTCGGCAAACAAACATAAAAGATGCGCATTATTTGCGTAAAATACAGGACTGTAAGGATAAAAAAGCACATGTAAGCATTCTATAAACTGTAATATACAAATAAAAAATATACAGACGAGTTGTGGAATGACATCAAGGACATCAGACATGAAGAAAGCAAGAGGGCATTGAAAAGACAGGAAAGAAAGAAAAGACCAAGATGGATGTCAGAGGAGACTCTAAAACTTGCTCATGAATGTCCAGCAGCTAGGGCAAAAGGAAGAAATGATGATGTAAAAGAACTGAACAGAAGATTTCAAAGGGCGTCTCTAGAAGACGAAGTGAAGTATTACAATGACATGTGGAAAGAGCTGGAGATGGAAAACCAAAAGGGAAGAAAACTCTCAGCGTTTCTCAAGCTGAAAGAACTGAAGAAAAAATTCAAGCCTTGAGTTGCAATAGTGAAGGATTCTATGGGGAAAATATCAAACAATGCAGAAAGCATCCAAAGAAGATGGAAGGAATACACAGTCATTATACCAAAAAGAATTAGTCGATGTTCAACCATTTCGAGAGGCAGCATATGATCAGGAACCGATGGTACTTGAAGGAAGAAGTCCAAGCTGCTCTGAAAGCATTGTCGAAAAACAAGGCTCCCGGAATTGACGGAATATCAACTGAGATGTTTCAACAAACAGATGCAATGCTGAAGGTGCTCATTCGTCCATGCCAAGAAAGATGGAAGACAGCTTCCTGGCCTACTGACTGGAAAAGATCCATATTTATGCCTATTCCCAAGAAAGGTGATCCAACCAAATGCGGAAATTATAGAGCAATATCATTAATGTCACACACAAACAAAATTTTGCTGAAGATCATTCAAAAACAGCTGCAGCAGTGTATCGACAAGGAACTGCCAGAAATTCAGGCCAGTTTCAGAAGAGGACACAGAACCAGGGATATCATTACTGATGTCAGATGGATCCTGGCTGAAAGCAGAGAATACCAGAAGGATGTTTACCTGTGTTTTATTGACTATGCAAAGGCATTCGACTGTGTGGATCATAACAAATTATGGATAACATGGAGAAGAATGGGAATTCCAGAACACTTAATTGTGCTCATGAGGAACTTTTACAGAGATCAAGAGGCAGTTATTCGGACAGAACAAGGGGATACTGATTGGTTTAAAGTCAGGGAAGGTGTGTGTCAGGGTTGTATCCTTTCACCATACCTATTCAATCTGTATGTTGAGCAAATAATACAAGAAGCTGGACTATATGAACAGGAACGGGACTTCAGGATTAGAGGAAGACTCATTACCAACCTGCGTTAGGCTGCTTGCTGCAAGCGAAAAGGACTTGAAGCACTTACTAATGAAGATCAAAGACCACAGACAGCCTTCAGTATGGACTGCACCTTAACATAAAGAAGACAACTGGCCCAATGAGCAACATCATGGTAAACAGAGAAAAGACTGAAGTTGTCAAGGATTTCATTTTACTTGGATCTACAATCAACAGCCATGGAAGCAGCAGTCAAGAAATCAAAAGATGCATTGCACTGGGCAAATCTGCTGCAAACGACCTCTTTGAAGTGTTGAAAAACAAAGATGTCACCTTGAAGACTAAGGTGCGCCTGACCCAAGCCATGGTATTTTCAATTGCATCATATGCACGTGAAAGCTGGACAACGAATAAGGAAGACTGAAGAACTGACGCCTTTGAATTACGGTGTTGGCGAAGAATACTGAATACACCGTGGACTGCCAAAAGAACGAACAAATCTGTCTTGGGAGAAGTACAACCAGAATGCTCCTTAGAAGCAAGGATGGCAAGACTGCGTCTTACATACCTTGGACATGTTCACAGGAGGGATCAGTCCCTGAAGAAGGACACCATGCTTGTCAAAGTACAGGGTCAGCGGAAAAGCAGAAGACCCTCAACGAGGTGGACTGACATAGTGGCTGCATCAATGAACCCAAGCATAACAATGATTGTGAGAATGGTGCAGGGCCAGGCAGTGTTTTGTTCTGTTGTGCACAGAGTCTCTAGGAGTCAGAACTGACTCCACAGCATCTAGCAGCAACAACAACATACAAATTTAAGTTATATATTCTACCTGTGGATTTATTTAAAATTCAAAATATTCTCTCAAGGAGTTGGTGATCCAACATTAAAAATGTCATTTTGTTCACCTGCTTATGAAATATTTTTTGAGCCCCCTTCAAGTTACTGAAAAGCAGCCTCTCCTTCCAATGGCTAAAAATCAAGCAGAACAGCACTACCCTAGGACAGGATGGGGAGCATGGGCAGAAATGAAGACTTGTGTATACCCATAGTAAATGGAACAAGGATGCTTTCTTTCATTATTTGGGCTGAAAAGTAAAATCAAAGATCAAAGGTTTCCAATGGAGACCAAGAGCAAATGTTATGAATATCCAAAGTATAATAACCATAAACACAACCTATAGCCAGTTTAGAAAGCTTGGCAATCTTGAAAATGTTTTTCATGTATTAATCAATCCTCATGGCATCTTTGGATGAAAGAATTTAATTTTCATATTCTAGTTACTTAAAATCCCAGGAAGAATCTGATCGGGTTGAGATGTGCCGTTTTAATAAGGCAGTTTAACAAATAGTTTATCAAATATTAAGGACCCACCATACCATCAATGGTATACGAGGCACAAAGTATCCCACTGGCACGGGCCAGCAAGACCTCTAGCAACCTTTCAGCCTTACGGTACACAGCTATGAGCCCCAAGCAAAGAAATATTTCTGAGAAATGGATGATAGCCATTACAGAGCTATACTCAACCTTCACTGCCAGAAACCACTAACTTACTTATAAATAGATGTAAAATTAAGATGATTTATTGAGAACATTTTCCTTACAGGGACTATGTGTGGGATGCGTGTAGGGGAAAGGGGGAGGCAATGGTGTGTCATTTTAAATACTATGGTCAGAGAAGGCCTCAGTAAGGTTACAGCTGAGTAAAGATCGAGACAAAGACAGGGAGAGAGCTATGTGGTATGCATGGGCCATACGTTCCAGGCAGAGGAGCAAGTCCAAGAGTCCTAAGTGGGCTCA
Organism: Elephas maximus indicus; assembly: GCF_024166365.1. Lineage (NCBI taxonomy): Eukaryota > Metazoa > Chordata > Mammalia > Proboscidea > Elephantidae > Elephas > Elephas maximus. The sequence goes on from NC_064821.1 coordinate 81,521,469, forward strand.
CACCTGCTGTGTTCTCCATATATCCACTAGACTTCCACTTAGATGTCCTGTTGCCACTCCTGCTGTGACTCAGTCAGATCTCTCTGACTTCCAGGTTCACAGTACTCTCCGAGGCACCTAAACCTGAATCCTGCACCACTTTGTATTATTTTCGTCTTTCTCCAGTGATCAACTCATATTGTAACATCGTAATACCTTGAAAATGTTACATATTTCTCTTTCCTACCATTCCCACTAATGCCACACAAACCCAGAATTATAGAAGTTATAGAACATTAAGACTGGAATGGACCTTTGATATCATCAGTGTAATTCTATCTTACTGAAGTCCATATTACTCAAGTACCTGAAGTATCAGGCCAAAAAGCTATACTGAGGTTGCCTTCCCTTCCCACTTTCCCAGTCCAGTTCACAATGCATACTGCTCACAGATGAATGCTCCCTACACACTGCCTTCATCATGTTACTCATCTCCCACTCTACAATACCTACAATAGCTCTCTATTGAACAGTCTTTCTTCACTGTCCTCCCTACACACTAAGTCCATTTCACCCTCTAAATCTTCATTCATGTTCCTTCTTTTGATTTGCCTTCCTTTCTTTCTCATCTATTCAAACTACATCTCTTTCAAGCCTTTTTTCAGAGAACTTTTCATGACTACACCAACCTTCCCTGATTTCTCCTTTTCAGAATTCTATTGTACTTAATAGTTTTTCATAAAATCTCTCTTCCCCAACCCCTCCACCTTGCAAAGCACCATTAATAGCTCTGTTCACACTAACTCTGCCTTGTTTCATAGTTAGCTGAACTAAAACTCCTTGAAGACAGGGATTATGGTTTTGTCTCTCCCACAGGGCCTTACAGAAAACAACAGCTACCACACTTTTAGCACTTACTCTGCCATATTTTGTATTGTATCCACCCAGAGGCACCTCTGAAGAAAGGCCTGGAGATCTACCTGCGAAAAGCCAACCCTTGAAACCCTACGGAGCACAACCATACTCTAACACATTATGGAATCAACTGACAGCAACTGTTTTTTTTTTTTTTTTACATACTTTATCTAATCAAATCATCACAATAACATTGTGTCACTGATATTCTTCCTATTTTACACGAAAAAAAACGAAGGCACGAAGAAGTCAGGCTTAAGTCACATATCTTGGAAAACGCAGGGCTCAGATTTGAGCCAAAGTCTGTCTCCTGAAGCTGGCATAAAGTAGGTTCTGAACAAGTCTTTGTTGAAACTATCCTAATCATTTCATGTGTACTGACGATCTTCTCACCCCAAATGAACTACTGAGAGCAGAAACCATGCCAGGAGGTTTATTGGGTAGAGTAGGGGCAAGGACTCTTGGCTGAGTACCCATCAGGTGCTAGGTTCGTACCAGGCATTTCATTTCTAGCATCTCATTTACTCTGTGAACATTCATAACTGTCAATTCTCTTCAACAAATAGCTATCGCAATTCTTCCATCAGGCACTTATTCCAAATTCACCCAGAGATTTACCACTCTCAGTCCAGCACAAACGCCTCCAGGAGTGGTAAGTACTATACCTCTCTGGGTCTCTCCCTGGCTAAAAGAACAGGACAAAGTCCCCCTCGACTCTGATCAAGCTGGAAAAAAAAAAAAAAAAACCCGTTGCCAAAGAGTCCATTCCAACTCAAAGCGACCCTATAGGACAGAGCAGAACTGCCCCATAGAGTTTCCAAGGAGTCCTGGTAGATTCAAACTGCCAGCCTTTTGGTTAGCAGCTGTAGCTCTTAACCACTACACCACCAGGATTTCCCTGATCAAGCTAAGCACGGTTAAAAACCTCAGTTGCAACAACCATTTACCAAGGGCTTGGTCTTGCCCAGGTCAGGCCACCCTGCTCTTCACCCTAACGCTCACGATCTTATTTATTAAGCACTACAGCTCTGTGAGGTAGGTGGCATTTTCTCCACTTTACAGGTAAAAAAAATAACGTCCAAGTAAACGAAATTATTAACCCGAGGACACACAGCCAGTGGCAGATTTGGAACTAGAAGCCCTGTCTCCTGACTATCCACCCTATTCCATTCGCCAGCAGACACTCAGAGATGGTAACCAATTTACCCTGATCTCGCTGGATCACTCTAAATACCAAAACCTCTAAAGTAATTTCCATTCAAAAGATATTTATTGGACGCCTATACGAAAGCCTTGTATTAGGCTTCGGGCAAACCTAGGTTAAAATACAGTCTCTCACTTACTCGCTATGTGACACAAAGTCACTTCATGTCTCTCCCTAGGCCCCAATTCCACATCCACAAATGAAGACACTAACCCAACCCATTGCCGTCTACTGGATTCGGACTCTTAAAGACCCTATAGGACAACCCCATAGGGGTTTCGAGGCTGTAATCTTTATAGAAGTAGACTGCCACACCTTTCTCCCGCAGAACGGCTGGTGGCTTCGAACCGCCGACCTTTCGGTTACCAGCCGAGCTCTTAACCACTGCGCCACCAAGGCTCCTCGAAGAGAATAGTAGTACCTACCAAATAATAATGTCATCAGAAGTAAACGAGATGATAAATGTGACACACCCAGGACTTTATCTGGCACATGGTGGGCACCCAGTCATTATGAGTTCCTTTCACCTGCCCCCTCCACCCTCACAAGCCTCGGGGTTCACTCAACACGACTACGCGACAGAGAATTAACCCCGTCGGAGGCCTGCACGCGGCCTCTGGATTTCATAGGCCCGGGGCCAGCCGCACTGCCATACCTGCATGGAGTCAGCGCTCACGATCTCGCCACCAAGCTGCTGCCCTAGCTGCAACGCCAGAGTGGATTTGCCGGTGCCAGTGGCCCCGAGAATCACTACAAGAGGCAGTGTCCGTCGCAGGCCCCGGAGGCCAGAACCCACAGAAACAGCTCGCGCGCCCGCCACCGCCGCCATCTTGAATACTTCTGCGCATGCGCCGAAGCAGCTGTTCCCATGGCAACCGTCAGTACGCCTGCGTGGGCTTTGGGCTCTGTAACCCGTTGCGGTCGAGTCCGTTCTGGCTCTGTAGGGAGAACGTAAAAGGTTAGGTCTCCAATCTTAAGAGGCTCCCAGCGTGACTATGATCGATAACTGGTGTCCGAGCCTCAACTATCTCCTCTGTTAAATGGGGGATGGCAGCCCCATATAAAATAGATCTGTCCCTATTACTCTCTCTTTTATGCACCTGGTTCTTTTTCTTCATACCCAAAAACCCAGTTAGGACTTACGAATTGTTTGTTTGACTTCTACTCCAGGTCGTTGGTTCCATAAAGGCAAGGGACGAAGTCTGCCTAGGTCATAGCTTTCTCCAGTACCTAGCAGAGTACCTGGTACCGAATATCCCAAACCCCAAGCCCACTGCTGTGGAGTCAATTCCGACTCAAAGCGACGTTATAGGACAAGGTAGAACTGCTCCCACAGGGTTTCCAAGGCTTCCTTAAATCTTTAAGGAAGCAGACTACCACATCTTTCTCCTGCGAAGCTGATGGGTTCGAACTGCCAACCTTTTGGTTAGTAGCCAAGCACTTTAACCACTGCACCACCAGGGCTCCTTTGGTACCTAATAGACCCCTAGTAATTGTTTATATATAGAGAGGAGAGTGGCTTGCCTATGTAGTCCTGGAGCCAGTGAGCCAGTGTTCTCCAGGATCAGGTCTGCCCAGCTCTCAGGCAAGGGCAGCTACTCTGTTTTTATCTCAGAATACAAGCTCAGAAGCAACCAAAAGGCAGGACAAGACTTTCCAACTCCTTTACCAAAGGATGCAAGAGATGGGGTGAGAACAGAGAAAAACAATCAAACAACCTGCAAAATATAACTAGGGAAAAAGAGGATAAAGCGGGTAGCAACCCTCAGATTAAAGTGGGGGTCGGGAAGAGTAGGGCCAGAAGGACCAAAATTTTGGAGACTCCACAACCTTTAAGAAAGGTCTTTGGAATCAGACAGACAGGGTTCACTGATCAGCTGTGTGATCTCCTGCAATTTGCTTCACCTCTTAGTCTTGGTTTTCTTATCTTTAAATACCTGCCAGGATTGCCATGTGGTCAAAAGGAAGTAATGTCTGAAAACTGCCTGCTACAATGCCCTGGCACATAACAACCACCATTTGTTGAAAACTTTGTATTATTATAATAGTAATACCCCACCTGCCTCACTAAAGAAGTAAAAGCAGCAGTCTAAGGGCAGAGAAATTTTCAGTACATGTGAAAGTGCCTAAATACCCATTCTGGTAGCCCTTGTTAACCAACCTAAGAGTCGTAATTGCTTTCTCCCTGAGATTACCTGACTCTGCCTAACTCTCGGGTCATATCACCAGGACCCCTTGTGCCAGAGAAGTCCACACTGGAAGTTTAGAGCATATGAAGGTCCTGCCTGAAATCACTGCCAGTACATTTCTCAATCAGTTGGATCACAGGTTGGCATAATGACTAATGGCTGCTCTTACAGACCCAGCCTAAACTATGTAGCCACATATATTATTTGGAGAACACCAGTTTCCAGTTTTGGCTCCCCTGTGAGTAAGTCCTTTTCTCAGTTCAGCTTGCTTTGATCGAAAGCTCTATTCTGTCAATTTGTGGCACCCGCCTGGAGCTGGGTTTAAAATGGAGATATGTGGCCACACATTGGCAGACACTCTTATATGATGGTTGTTAACTGTAGAGCCTTGGCCTGGAGACTTTCAGAGGGTACAGTTACCATGACAACCACCAGAAAGATGGCAGGCCAGAGAAATTATGCAAATAAAGGAAAAGGAAGGCCAATTTCATGATGACAATCTGACCATAACAGAATACCCACACTCACAGGTAGGAAAGCACTGTTCAAGCCATGAGCAGGTGACTGTTACTAGAGAAACAAAATAAAATTGAAGGGAGGGGAGTTGGGTTGGAATTTACCACCAAGAGACCAGAAGAGGGAGAGGCTGGTTACCAAGGCAACGAGAAAGAAAGGAATGAAAAAATGGGGCTTCACCACAGCAGTAGAAAATTGCTTCTAGCCAAGCAACACAGGACTGTTGCTATAGAAACAAGGAGAACAGGGATCCTGTAGACCATGGGGAGAATTATCACTGAAATGCTGAACAGGAAAGACTCCTAAATCAAAATGGAGCCTGTGGTCCAAAACAAATGTGGAGCAGTGAGAAAAACATAGTATCATTTCCATTCCTTGTTATTCTACCAGTCCTATCAAAAGGAACTGGAAATACATTTTTTAAAATACGTTTAAGCTATTTTACTTGTATCCCTAATGATCCTCAACTCTAAATTGTACTGAAAATATTTCCAGAATGATAATCTATAACTTAAAATTCTAATTGGAGACATTAAATTCAAGGGGAAAATTGGTAGATTGAAGTCTATGAACACTCTAGTAGGAAGCTTTGTAAGGTAATAAGGAGACAAAAGAAGGCAAAAAGGAGTCAGAAAAGCTGCTCTGTAGTCATGCCCAGGTATTAACACTGATCCCTCTCTCTTCCTTCTATGAGGCCAGGTGGAAAGTAGTCTAATCTATTGTGAAAAGGAAGCTGAAGAGGAAAGGTACTCTCTCATTTAAGCAGAGTGTATGCATGGAGCCTGCAGAAGTCCATCTCTGACATATTACACTCATTACAGATTATTTTAGGCAAAGAAATCTAGTTTTAAAGGCAAAAACGCCAGGATAAGTTCAGTCGGTAGGCAGAACATATCTAAAATGCAAGAGTAAGGTGATAAAAAAAAAAAAAAAAGATGTCATTACAGATTATTTTAGGCAAAGAAATCTAGTTTTAAAGGCAAAAACGCCAGGATAAGTTCAGTCGGTAGGCAGAACATATCTAAAATGCAAGAGTAAGGTGATAAAAAAAAAAAAAGATGTCATTACAGATTATTTTAGGCAAAGAAATCTAGTTTTAAAGGCAAAAACGCCAGGATAAGTTCAGTCGGTAGGCAGAACATATCTAAAATGCAAGAGTAAGGTGATAAAAAAAAAAAAAAAAAGATGATAGGGATATTCAAATTACTTGGAGGGTCGTAATTCCTTGCCTACCCTTCTGAATGTCTGCAATCAGCCAGCTAATTCTCACTCCAATGTGTGTGGGCGGGGAGGAGGGGTGCGTGGGTGTGTTGCACCTTTGGGGTAGCTATGTAGTCAGGTCGGGGCTCCGCTGCACCTACCTCACCATCTTTAGGAAATTGAGGGCAGTCCATGGGGTGGGGTGCAGATGGGAATATAGCAGAAAAGGAGAAAGAGAGGGCAGCAGAAAGGTAGGGAGAAAAATCTGGGCAATGGCTCTTTAGTGTTTATTATATTATTTCCTGTCCTCTATATGTTTAAAATAATTCATTTAAAAAATTTATTTAGAGAAAGAATTGTAGAAGAAGGTGAAAGGTGAAACCATTACAGTGGAAGGGCCATTTCAAGCAGAACATACAGAAACACGAATGTCTAAGATGGAATTCTAGAGGGTGCTGTGAGATTCAGGATAGAAGGAAGAACATGCCAAAGAAGGTCTGAAGCAGCTATCTCCAATATAAGGGAAAAGAGTTGGGTTAAAGACAAACACTAGCTTTTTGGTACAACCCAAGATGCCTTTTGAGCCCAGCTGTCAATACTATTTAGCTATCACACATATTATGGATTGAATCGTGCCTACCAGAAATGTATGTCAACTTGACTAGGCCAAGATTCCCAGTATTGTGTTATCCACCATTTTGTGATCTGATGTGATTATACGATACGTTGTAAATCCTAACCTCTACGATGTTAATGAGGAAGAATTAGAGGCAGTTATGTTAATGAGGCAGAACTCAATCTACAGAATTAGGTTGTATCTTGAGTCAATCTCTTTTGAGGTATAAAATAGAGAATGGAGCAGAGGGTAGAGGGACCTCCTACCACCAAGGAAGAAGAGCCAGGAGCAGAGCATGTCCTTTGGACCCAGGGTTCCTCCACCCAGAAGCTTCTAGACCAAGGGAAGATTGATGACAAGGACCTTCTCCCAGAGCAATAGAGAGAAAAAGCCTTCCCCTAGAGCTGGCACCTGAATTAGACTTCTAGCCTCCTAAAATGTGGGAGAATAAATTTCTGTTTGTTAAAGCCATCCACTTGTGGTATTTCTGTTATAGCAGCACCAAATTACTAAGACACCACATTCTAAAAAAAGTGTTTTTTTCTGTAGGAAATAGTTCATGATGAACTTGATGCCTATTAGTAATCATAATACCTTACTTTGGTTGGATGCCTTGCTGTTTACATTGCTGTTCTCATTGGTGATTGGCCAAGTCAAATTTGGGAGCATGAAAATTGCTCAAAACAAGTGACGGGAAGTACAGAGTAGAGCTCACCATGTTACAGGGTTTGTGTTACACCAGAAATTGAGTGGTAGGGTTTGCTACAGCCTGCTCAGCCCTCTAAGAGGGTCTGCACACCTACAGGGGATCCCCAAAGGCTGCAAAATTGGGACTGGGCTGATGCAAAAGGGGAAAAGAGGCTGGCCCTCAGAAATCCTTTCCAGATCTAATCCCATGGCTCTTTGAAGTCCTCTCTTCTACTTCTCTTCTCCCTCCATTTCCCGTCACCTGGCATTCTGATCCTTTATCACCTTTCTATTCTGGGGAGTCTCAAACCTGTATCTTCCATTCAAACCCCTTTCCAAAGCATCAGTGTCACATTTCCAACTTCCTGTTGGGTGCTTCTTTTTATGACCCCATCACCTCAGTCTTCTTGTGTCCAAAACCACAATAGTTTCTTACCCCAGCTTCCTTATTTCAAAGAATCACAGAGAATGTTTGCTACTGAAGAGATTCTCTTAGAAGTCTAGCGTAATCCACCTTGCTTGAGCCCCTCCAGCCAGCAAATCAGACCAGATTCCTTCCCTTTCCCCAGATTTGATGCAGCCTCCCCAATCCCTCTTCCCCAAACTATTCCCTTAGCCTAGAACACCTTCTTCCTCTTCACTTAGTCAAACATCACCTATATTTCTAGTCCCAGTTGAAGTCACAGTACCTCCAACAAGAACTCTCTGAATGACTGCAGTTTTCTCTTCCTCTTCTGAGGCTTGTAGCCCTTGTCTAAGACACATACTGCCATATTTTGTGATCATGTTTGCACGTTCATAAACCTCTGGAAGGAAGGCATATATCATCGCTAACATATTGCTGTTACTATATGGCAGACACTGCTCTAAACACTTTACATGTAATAACTCATTTAATGTTCACAACAGTCTGTGAGTTAGGTATTACCATTATCTCCATTTTACAAAAGAAGACTTCCAGGACCCAGAGAGGCTGGGTGATTTGCCCAACATCACATAGGAAGTAACCCCAAGTCAGAGTTCTTAACCATTACACAGTTCCTTCTGTGAATACTTTTGTATCTCTGCAGAATCTGGCTCCAACACTTTATACCAGTGTTTTTCTGAGTGTGGTCTCAGGATTCTGCATCCCTGCAGAGCTTATTAGCAATGTAGATTCTTGGCCCAGACCTAGTGCAGCAGGGTCTGGGGGCAAGGTAAGAGAGAGAGGGGAGGGAATAGATTCTTAAGACACACTCAGGTTGAGAATCACTGCCTTAACAAAATAGGCGTTAGAGTATTTAGTGACTGAATGGAGTCAGTCCTGGTACCAACGCCAGTTCAGTATGAAGGCACCACAGTGCCCAGTGAGGACAAATGGAGGGCCCATGTGTATACCAGCATTACAGACACGCAACCCCTGCACTATGGGATGCCTGGACCAGTTAGAGGGTTGAGTCTTTGCCCTCTCTTCCTCCTCCACCTATCTCCATCATCCAAAACCCTGGCTACTCTCCCCCTGATGATTTACTGCCTCTTTATGCATCAACGTGTGCACTCCAGATTACCTTAAGTACTTCTGGGAAGCAGTTCTTCTCTTACCAATTGCTTCTGTTCCTCCTTTCAACTACGACTATTTAATCTGCATTTTAGGTGTGACTTGTTAACATAGTTTATATAACACTAACCATTTACTAATGGGGGCAGGGGTGGTTCCATGGTGGAATTCTTGCCTCCCATGTGGGAGATCTGGGTTCAATTCCCATCCAGTACATCTCATGTGTAGTCACCACCCATCTGTCTGTAGAGGTTTGCATATGGTTATGATGCTGAACAAGTTTCAGCAGAGCTTCAAGACCAAGACAGGCTAAGAAGAAGGCCCTGGTGATCTACTTCCAAAAATCAGCTAATAAAAACTCTATGAATCACAATGATCTGATCCTCAACTGATCACGGGGATGGCCCAGGATTGGGCAGCGTTTTGTTCTGTTCCGCACGAAGTCACTATGAGTTGGGACCTACTTGACGGCAGCTAACAACCACCATTTACTGAGCACTTACTATTTCTTGCAGGTGCTATTATTTATACCTGCATGATGAGGAAACTGATGCTGGGAGAGGCTAAAAACTTGCTCAAGGTCATGCATCTCAAAAATGCAGAGCCAAGATTTGGAACTGAGATCTACTTGGTAGGGCTGACCACTTAACCATACTGACTCCCTCAAAGTTAAAGGCAATCCAAAATTTACTGGACACCTACTGGACCTCTGGCACTGAGCCTAATCATTTAATAACACACCTGATTAGAGACTTTTAAGAACATATTTACATTTCCTCGCCAAGAGAATGGTAAAATTAACACAGATCCCCTTGGCAGGAGAAGCTCTAAATAAACAGACATTAACAAAAGCTGCCTACTGGGCTGAAAGTAGAAATGCCCACATACCAACAGGCTGACCGGAACTTCAGCTGACATTTAGAACATCCCTACCCCAGGGTACCCAGCCATCAGTCATTTCCCAACTGATATTCCCGTCCTTGGAAAGGAGCCTCTCTCATTCCCTACTATCTCCTTCCAGGTCAGCAAAGATACTCCCCTTTCACCCATCTAAAGTGGATATTCTGCAGTATCTTTACCCTGGGGTACTTCAGACAAATTCAGACATCATAGATCATTCAACCTGTCTCCGTCCCCTAAAGTAGGAACAGGAGTTAAGTACCCACTTTAGCGTGTAATTATCTAATGGGGAGATGACCTTTCTTTTTTATATCAGTGTGCCTTCTCGGCCACCCGTCGTTGTTTACTTTCTTGATTTGGATGTGTATTCCCTTAGGTGTACTATTCAGAGGCAAACCTAATTTGTAGAAATTGTTCTCTGAAATTCAGGAATAAACTCTTTGCTATTTTCAGACAAAGATAGAGGTAGGAGTCTGTAGAAATGAGGTAGAAAGGAGCTTAAAATACCTCACATTCCAGAAACACCCCCCTCTCCCCCAGGAGATAGCTTTTCTCCCACTCCTTTTTCAGCAAACAGGGACTCAAAGGAGCTGAAGCTTGAAGTCAGGCAGCTGGTAACTAGCTGTGTGGGCTTAGACAAATGATTTAAATGTCCCTGAGCTTCAGTGTGCTCATCTGTGAAATGGGGCTGATACCACTCTGCTCTCAAAGTTATCGTGAGAAATTAAGTTATGTAAAATAGCTAGTGTTAGTGCCTGTACCCAGGAGCACCTACCATTTTACTGAGTGTCCAGTAAGTTAAGAAAAGTTCTATACCTTTGCCTCTTGACAAATGGCCTCAAGAAAGGGGGATGAATACATGGGAAACAGGGTGGCTATTACTAAAAGAGAGAAAGTGTTTTAAGAGTTCCCGTAACCCAAGTCTGTTTTATCAACCAGCTACCCGTGAAGCGGGTTTGGTGACGGAGGGCAGTGGAGACTGAGTGGAAAGTTCACCTGATGGGAGACTGGACTTGGAATCCTGATCTTGCTGTGTGACCTTGAGCGAGAAATGACCTTTCTTGGCTCCGGTACCATATGGCTGGTATTGCTTACTTCCCAGGCTATGGTGAAAGTCATTAAGAGGGCCATTTGTAAATATAAGAAATTAAGAATAGCTTGTTGACCCTACGCAGGCTTCATCGGAGTGCAGGCAGGCAACACCGACCCCAGGTCCTAGATGTAAGGTGGGATGAGCAGAGGCAAAGCGGCCTTCTCCTGACTCAATGCTCATGACCTTTCTAAACAGCAACTGTTTTCTTTCCACAGTCTCAGAAAAGGCCTCTGTGGGGCAAGGTTATCCCATTCTGCCCACAAATGCTGCAGAGAGGTTGGTCATGGAACATACGCTGTAATTCATCCCAACAAATGCCAGGCTCAGTGGCCCCAAGGAGAGAGAATTCAAATTAGCAATTAAGTGATGGAATCCCCTGTTAACCTCCTTCACACACCCTATGCTAACAAAACATGCTGATCATTACAATGCAGTGGTTAAGACTTTGGCTCTAGAGATAGGCAGAGCTGGTTTCAAATCCCAACTCATTTACTTACTAGCTGTGGGACCCTGGGCAGTCTTGTTTCACTCTCAGAACCTCGGTTTCCTCCTCTGTAGCCCTGGCCCATGCTTGTAAAGGTGCAGAGTACCTAGAGGTAGGCAGGGCTCCATCAGCAACTAAAAAACCAAACCAGTTGCTGTGGAGTTGACCCTAACTTACAGAGACCCCACGATATCAGAGTAGAACTGTGCCCCACTGGGCTGTCAATGGCTGATTCTTCTGAGGCACCTCTGGGGAGACTCGAATATCCAACCTTTCGGTTAGCAGCCCAGTGTGTTAACCATTTGTATCACCCAGGGGCTCCCCATCAGGAATAACTACTATTAAATTCTCCCCTCTTACATTTATGGCAAGTTTATGAGAATCATGGGAGGGAAACAGAGCCTTAATTTTCTTTCATTACTGCTGGGAGAAAGAAAATAAACTCCCTTTCTGTTAGAAAAATCACATTACATCAGGGTGACTTTTAAAATATCACCAAGATAAGGACAATGCCACCCTAAAGAATATAAGGCTTAGAACACCAAACACACAAGGAAAATACAAGCCCAGGAGAAACAAAGGGCCACATAAACCAGGGACTCTATCAACCTGAGACCAGAAAAACTAGATGGTGCCCAGTTACCACCAGTGACCACCCTGACAGGGAATACAACAGAGAGTCCCTGACAGAGCAGGAGAAAAGCGGGGTGCAGAACTCAAATTCTAGTAAAAAGACCAGACGTAATGGTCTGACTGAGACTGTAGGGACCCCAGAAGGCATGACCCCCAGACTCTTTGTTAGCCCAAAATTAAAGCCATTTCCAAAGCCAACTCTTCAGACAAGGATTAGATTGGAGTATAAGACATTAAATGGTACATGTGAAGAGTGTGCTTCTTAGCTCAGATGGATACATGAGACTAAATGGGCAGCTCCTGTCCAGAGGCGAGATGAAAACACAGAAAGGGACAGGAGCCGGTTGAATGGACACAGGAAATCCAGGGTGGAGAGGAGGAGTGTGCTGTCACATTATAGGGAGAACAACTAGGGTCACATGACAATGTGTGTATAAATTTTTGTATGAGAAACTAACTTGAACTGTAAACTTTCACTTAAAGCACAATTTAAAAAATGAAAAAAAAAAGAATATAAGGCTTTATAGTTTATAAAGCAGTTTAAAGTCTATTACTTCATTTAATACCTGCAAAAACTCTGTGAAGTAGCAGTTACTCCCATTTGTAGATAAGGATATAGGGCTCAGAAAGGTAAAGCTAAAAAGCCACAGAACAGGTAAGTGGTGGAGCTGGGGACGTAGTGGTTGAGAGTTCAGCTGCTAACCAAAAGGCTGGCAGTTTGAATCCACTAGATGCTCCTTGGAAACTCTATGGGGCAGCTGTACTCTGTCCTACGGGGTCACTATGAATGGCAGTGGGTTTGGTTTTGGTTTTTTAAAGCACAAATTCAGCACTCTGCAATTCACAAGAGAATTTCACATTCACCAAGTACTGAGCCTACATTGTTTAGACATGTCTGAAATGGCATTTCAGGAACCCAGAGTGGAATGACCAGGTTAGCAACATAGTTAAGGAAATGTAGCCCTGTAGATCACTTGTGGCTACGCTGAAAGAGTTCTCCTTGGTTTAAGGAACTCAGATGGTATAAGCTGCCCCAACTCTGACATGTTTGAGAAATCTTTTATTAGAAGGAGGTGTCCCAGAAGGCAACATTTAAAATCAGGCCATCGATAACCACAAGAAAATACAAAATTTCAGGTAAACTTGTCTTTCAAAATAAATCATACCCTTGCAACAGGAGAATTGCCCAAGAGTTTTTTTCTTGTACAAAAACAATTAACACCACTTTGCAAAAGTCATACAAAAATACAGTATATAAAAGAAAAAAAAAAAAAAAAGACTGCCCCCAGCATAATACCCAACAGCAGCTTATAAAACGCAAGCTTTTCAGGTGAGACATCAGTAACCTACATCCCACCTATCCTCCAAAGACAGTTCCAAGGGTCAGTTGGTTCCGGAAAACCATGCTCCAGAATGTACAGAAACTATTTGCAAACTTCCACTGGGGTTCTTTGAGATCAGGAAGCAATCTCAGAAACAGATCATGGACAATAGGTTTGGGAGCAGCAGCTGGTTTTCCAGAGCCACAGATAGAGCTCTGCCAACCACACCCCACCCCACCTCCACCCCCACTTTCAATCCCACTGCCAGTAGGCACCTGTTGCACTGGGCAGAGTTCTAGAGGGGCTGGTCCTTCTTTCAAACCAGACCTAGGGGCTCCTGAGGTTGCCTGTATGACACCTGTTGAGTTGGGTGCTTTTCCTACGCTGGAGGCTGCACCCAGACTCCACTTGGAGCTACAGAGTCCAGCTGGGACAAAATACATCATGGTTGGCTAAACAGAGCTACTGGAGGCTCCTTTAAAACCCACCAGGAAGCAGGTCCACCTTCTGGAGCACTGGCTCCACCAGATGAGTCTCAGTGGCTCTCCCCAGAACTTCGGTAAGGCCCAGGTTCTGGGAAAAGAATCTGACTCACGGCAGGCTGGTGGGGGCCCAAGGGTGACCACAGAGCCAGTCTGTTTTCCTTGGAGTTGGTTGCATGAGGATAGCTTTGCATGGTTCCATAGAACTTCAAACTTAACAATCAGGAGTTGAAATGAGAGGGAGGTGGGAAAGAGGAAGTGGTACAGTTCTCCCTTCTCAGGTGCCTTACGCCTGCCTGGAGAAAAGATTCCAACATGAGCCTCAAGGGCCCCTCAGAAAATAACCCAGGCTAGGACCAATTTCTCTGTGTCTTGGGGAAATATTTCTGACCTGTGGGAAAGAAGTGCAGTAGATTCCATTGCATAACAAAGGTAGAATGAAATAGAAAAAAAGTCCCTTGTGAGGACAGAATGAATGGTCCTTCCCTCAGAGGAAAGGGCCCAGAGAGCTCTGAGACAAAGAATCTAGAAGGCAAGCTCTTTAAAAGTTCTCAAGGTCACAGCATTGAGAGTTTAGGTAAAAGGTTTATATATACACCAATATATCTCAAAGGTTTACCAACTTCTCAGCTACTATAAAGTGTCTGACAGTGAGGTAATGGTCCGTGTTGATCAAGTCTGCAAGCTTGTCTCCATCTAAGACAGCTCATGTGTCTCCTGGAAAAAGGAGCCTCAGGAAGAATATCTAGGCCCAGCTGTCCTAGCATCACCCCAGAGACCCCACTGGGAGCATCTTTTCCCAGCCTAAAGCTCATCCGGAGTGTGAGATTTCATGCAGGCTGGAGCCCCTCGACAACGTCCACCACCTGTTGCATAGCATCTGTCAGGCTTTTCTTCTGAGCTAGTGAGCTAGGCAGACCCCAAGGCTCCACAGTCAGCTGCCTGCCTGAGAAGCCAAAGGGCCAGAGAAGACACAGCATTCCAACCAGTCAGGGAAGAGAGAGAGCCGGGTTTCAAGGTTTCCAAGAATGCAAGCCCTTATTGTGTGCACTGGCTACAATGCATTCTGAGATCTATTGTCCAGACTGTCCCGCCGTAAACAAAATGTGCAAATTACTAAGGGGGAGGGGGAAGGATACAAAATAAATTTGTGTTTTTGTAAGACAGAGAAGTCAGGCTTTTTGGTCAGTTAGTAGCCACTGAGGTACGCGATTCTTTTCTGCAGTTGCTGTTGCTGGCATCGGAGCTGCCTCTTCTCCGTGGCCATCCTCTTCTCTGCACCCACCAGAGTTTGCAAGTATTCCAAGGCCTTGCTTAGGATCACTACTTTGGGGGCCTTGGAGCAGCTGGCGAGGGTGGGTACCTGGTCCCTCAGGGCCAAGAACCGAGACCGGAGGTCATTCCGCCTTTTGCGCTCCAGGAAGTTGTGGTTCTTCCTCTTGGTCACATCCTCGGTATCAAAACTGACAGGTCGGGGGTGGCAGGACTGGGGAGCCTCGCTTTCCACGGGTGGAGGGCTCACAATCTCTTCTTCTTCCTCATCTTCCTTTTCCTCTGGAGCACGTCTCTCCAGAGTTCCTTCTTGAGGTTCCCTCTCTGGAGCCCCTTCCTGGGAGCAGCTTTCTGGAGGAAAACGGGCAGCATAGTTGTGTTGCTGCTGATGGATGGAGATGTGGAAGTGTTTCATGCAGGGATCCAAAGGGTCTGCGCGCACTGTGATGGTGACCGGCTGCCGTACACCCAGGGACTGTCTCTTTTCCACTGTCACAACATCGATTTCTTCCCCCTCTGTCCAAGAAGAGAGAGCAAGAGAAGGAACACACCCCGTGAGAAACACATACACAGACGCTACAGCTTGAGCTCTCTATGCTGGAGCTGGGGAAGGGAGGTGACTTTTTCCCAATTTAGATATAAATAAATTGAAGTGAGGAGAAGGCCGGCTGAACCATTCGTAATTGGGTAAGGGCAGTGTAAAGCAAAGGAAGGGAAATAAGCAAGAAGGAAAATATTCTCCAATTTCCTTTTGCACAGCAAGGCTTAGATAAGAACAAAAGACAAACCCAAGCCAACAGCCCCCAGTCTGCACAGGCTCTACCCTCCCCCACTGAGGGGATGGAGAGAAAGAGCTACCGGCCTGGGACAAAGTTTAGTTATAAAGATCTTCCTCAGTCGGGCTCTTTCATGCCCCATCAGAATTGTAAATGAGGGGTCTGTGGGCAGAGCTGCCCTTTGTTCCTGCCCAGCACAGCCTGCACTTGGGGAATTGTTACTTTTCACAAGTTATAAATCCTATTATTCCCCCACCTCTCTACTCTGCAAGCCCTTTCAGCTGAAGATTCAGAGAAGGGAGGGCCACAACCCAGCCTTCCTCACCCACAGAGGGGAGGGATAGGGTTTCCCTAAGGAGCATTTTGCTCCTGGGTTCAACGGGTTTCTAAAGTCATCCATCATTTATAGGTCGACGGCCCCACCCCCTTCCCTGGACCAGGAGAGGGTTGGATTTGTAATCACAGGTCGGTGAAAGCTGTAGGAACGTCACAAAGCTACCACAGCAGAAACTGAGCAGCAGGATGATGTCCTGCTACAAGGACCAAACCACCAGGAACCTGGATAGACACCTGAACCGGCCCCACCATTTCCTGGCCCGAGTCTTTGAGGTTACCCCCAGCCAAGAGAGGGGCAATTGGGAGAAAACACTCCGTGTTCCACACATTTTGCAGGCCCCACAGAGGAGGCCTCCTTAATGCATTTCAGCCTGACAACAGAAGAGCTCGGTTCTCGGCCTACTTTGCATCTCAGGATGCTAGAGCCCCTTTGTCAGGAAGGCTTCCATTGTGTGGACAATCACATTATTTCTCCATTAATAAAACCTGACCATTCATCCCTCCTGGCCCCAAAGCCTGTGATTGGCTGGCTAAGCTGTGTTTGGAATGCTGTTTTAACCAGCCCCTAGTCCCTATTGGCTGAGCTCTGCCGTCAGTCACTCTGCCCACCCCCCTCATTGTTTGCAATCTGTTGCATTTTGTTCTGGGCCATGTGGCCTGTGAGTGAACCAGGAGCCTCAACCAGGTTCAGGTTAAAGGGCAGGTCAGAAAATGATTCAGGAGGCTTCCCCTGATCCCATATCTTTAATATTTCACTGTTAAACCCCATGACTGAGAAAGAAATAATTTAACACACCATTCTCTTTTTCAGAGTAGCAAGTATCTAACTCTTCTTTATGCAGATAAGAACTTCATCAGGACAGGCCTTTAACACACAAAGAGAGAAACTGAAGCCCAGAACCAAGTCCACACATCACTTTAGTGATGTTCTGGATCCCAAACTGAGATCTCCAGAGTCCTCAAAGAATGCCGTTTCCACACTACCACTCCACCAGGCTTGGCAGGATACATCTTTATTGGATTCTTGATATCAAGGATTCTTATTCAAGCCATTAAACAAACACAAGTTTTTGGTATAGAAAGCAAGCAGAGGACTGAAAAAAAAAGTGAATTTTAATTTTTCTGGTTGTCCTTTTTATTCCCCTCAAGTGTGTGACAACTCCCATACCCCATTCCTCAGTTTCCTCTCAAATGGTCATTTAAAAATTATTCTTAAAAGCTACAGTGAGTTTTTTCGGTCCTGATTTACCTGAGCCAGCCTTGGTCTGCACCCTACCAAAGTATCCTCTCCAGTATTTCCCATGAGTCTGAGGGGCTGGGCTAAGAACAACGTCATCTGGTGCACAGGATGCTGCAGAGCCTGCCCTCAGTGAGGCTTGCACTTCCACCAAAGGACTGGAGCGCCACGTCTGTGGCCTCAGCACCTAGCTCAGAGACTGGCACAAAGTAGGGGCCCATGAACATTGCTTGAAGGCCAGGGAGCAACTGAAGCCCTCAGATGAATGGGGAGGGAGCTGGGACACCTTTCCACCTCAGGCTAAGGCAAAAAGGCAAGGTACAACCTTCTCAGGTAAGTGACAACGAAGACTAAAAATCAACGTGCCTGGTTGAGACGGAGGGTTGGGGAAAGAAGGCTATCTAGACGGCAGGAAGCTGGGGCTCACTTCTAGGGACTCCTCTATCTCTAAGCCTCAGTTTTTCCATCTGTCGATGAGGAGTGTTCATTCCTCCCCAGCTTGTCTGGTGGGTGGTGGTGAGGATGGACCATGGTAAGGGGTGGGAGGTGCCATGGAAGGGCATTATTGGCATTTTTAAATAAAGTGGGCTGGAGACCTAGTTTTCTTTTCTTTTCTTTTTTTTTTTAAAGGATGAAGGCAGTTTTGCACAAAAGGTTTCTCAGCTTCCTCCCTCCCTAGGGAGGGTGTGAGTTTCCCAGAGAAAAGAGGAAGTGACAAAAATGCTTCAAGCCTGGAGTGATCCTTAAGGGACCCCTTCCAGCCTCCCAAGGACAGAAATCCCCCACAGTCCAACACCAGTATAGTCCTCTGCAAGTGCCAACACTCTCTGTCTTGTCCCCTGGGGCTCCAATCATCATCAAAAGGATGCTGACTCCCACACCACTTCTCCAAACTGTTTACTAACACACCCACGTGTCAGACAGACACTGCTGGGGGCTACACTTGCAGCTTCAGCTAGGGAATAGGGGAGGTGGGTAAAGGGCTTGCCAAAACCTAGCGCCTGACCTCAGTCAGCGGTAGAACTTTGGCCACCCATAGGGTGCCCCCTCTTAGGTGGCCCGGGGCGATCCTTACCCGAGTCGCTAGGGCTCTCGGACCCCGAGCAGGCCTGGGTCTTGGGCTCGCCCAGTGGACACTGGGCGGCGGGCGCCGGGTTGCCGGCTTCGAGGCTGGGAGCGCAGTCCGGGGCGGTGGGCGCCTTAGGCGTGTTCCCGCGGGGCGCGCCGATGGCTAGCCGGTCGCTCACGGCTCTCTCTAGGCGTTCCCGGGCCGAGAAGCCGCTCCACATGCAGTCACGGCGGATGATGGAGGCGTAGTTCCTGCCCCAACCTTTTGACTGGCCCCGGTATTCCGCCTCATCCCCAGCTCCCCCTCCGGGCCACGGATCCAGGAGACCAATCCCAGGGGTCGGGTCCCCGGCGCCGGGACCCAAGCCCCAGGGCGGCGACGTGGGGGGCGACGGCACCAGCTCGAATTTCTTCCAGATGTCCTCGCTGGGCGCCGTGGAGCGGTAGAAATCCTCCCCGCAGTCATAGTCGTAGAAATAGTGCTGGAACGAGTCGAAGTCCATGTCCGCTCCCTGCGAGAGGGAAGAGGGGACGTGCTGACCCGGGTGCAGGCCGGGGGAGGGAGGCGTCCCTGGGTTCCTCAGCACAGCCGGCCGCCGGGCTCCGGTCCTTCCCCAGCCCCACCGGCTTGCAGCCCGCGCCCTGC
This sequence comes from Elephas maximus indicus, assembly GCF_024166365.1. Classification (NCBI taxonomy): domain Eukaryota; kingdom Metazoa; phylum Chordata; class Mammalia; order Proboscidea; family Elephantidae; genus Elephas; species Elephas maximus. The sequence goes on from NC_064821.1 coordinate 81,540,561, forward strand.
CTCGGAGTCCTGGGAAGCCAGACCCTGGGTCAGCGCGCCCAGGGAAGCCACTCAGTGCGCTTAGACCAGGCTGCGGGGAATGAGTTCAAAGCAAACTTTGCCAGCGCCGCCCGGAGCGCAGCTCACAGGGTCGGGCTGGGCCAAGCGGGGGCGCACTGTGTCCAGAAGGCAGCCTGCCCCCCCACCCCCGCCCAGATCGGTCCCCGGGCCGCCCGCCGCCTCACCTCGCTCCGGCGGCCAGCCACTAGGAGCAGACCGGCTCCCCGCCGGCTCGGGTCAGCCCGGCAGTCCGCAAACACGAACATGCGCGCCACCGAGCGCGCGCCCCACACTCAAGAGCGCGCTCCCCCCCGCGCGCACTCCCCCTCGCTCGCGCACGGCGGCCCGGACGCTCCCGGGATCGGCGCGGGAGCGCGAGCTGCAGGAGCATTGTTTCCCGGCTGCCTTATATCTGGTCGCGCGCCCCGGGCTCGGGGACAGGGGGGCGGGCCCTGCCGGACAGGGCCCGCCCCCTGTCCCGCCCCTCCCTGCAGCGACAGGTTGGGGCTGCAGAGCCGCGGCCTCACCCCTCCTGGCCGCTCTCTCGGGCTCTGCTTCCCAAAATTAATTGCGCGCTAGCAAGTGCAAAGCAGGCGGCTAGCTGATGCAGCCCGGCGGTCGCCTGGTGGACTCTCTAACGAAACCACAGCGGTCCCCAGCAGGCTGAACTAAAACTCCGTGCCTATTGTGGGCTGAGGAATAAAGCGGCTCCTCATCCCGCCCCGCGAGCCTGCTTCCTCCGGCGCGCCCCGCTCGGTTCAGGTGCGTCCGGCCCGCGGGGGGCAGTTGCGCCTCCACCAGCGCCACCTGGCGGCCCTCAGCCGTGAGCTCGGGCTGGCTGCCTGCATCCGCTTCATCACCCGTCTCTTAGCGCTGTAGCCAAAGGCTGGACCGCAGAGGAACGAAGTGGCGAAGACTCCGGGCTTTGGATCCTAAAATTTAATCTTTCTGAGCCTCAGCTTCATATATAAAATGAAGGAGTTCTAATACCTACCTCACAGGGTTGTTGTGAGGATTTAAATAGAGCATCCAGCAAAGGGTATCGGCCCTGGAGGAGAGACAAGCAGAACAGGATAAGGTGGTGGGGCCAACAGAGAGGGAGAACTCCTCCCCAACCCCTCGGGGCCCAGGCTAGGACTGAAACCTTCCTTCTTCCCACGCCTACACAAAACACTCTATAGCTGCTGTCCCAGTAGAGGAAAGACAATGATCATTTGGAGTCTGGAAACTTCATTCAAGCCCTTGCTTTGCCATATGCTGACTATGGAACTAAGTCATTTGAAGCTCTGTTTGCTCATCTGTAAAACGGGAACATCGCTGGTCCTGCATTTCAGGCCAAAATGATGAACACATAAGCCCTTTGTGTCATCTTCTATGCAAAATACCTTCGGTGAAAGACGAAAAGCTACTAAGCTACAGCACCAGTCTGAGTTATAGGCCCAAGGGAAGTAATTTGGGACAGGAGCCAATACATCTAGAAGGTTCCACCTGGCATTCTAGTCTGATTTCTTGCTGTCTCTCTTTCCTTCCCACACGTGTGGTCTAAGAATACCAAACCCAGCAGAGGGAAGTGAGAAGTGCAAGCAGTTCAATGTGGTTGGAGTATGGGCTTAAGGTATGAGTTGATATACGGGTTGGGAGAGAAGGCAAGGAAGTTGATACCCTCAGTTTTGGACATGTTGGGTCTGAGGCACATGTGGAACACCCTTAAAGGCAGGAACTAGTTCTTACTTGTTTCGTATTCGCAGCACCTAGAACGGTTTCTGGCAGATACTTGTTAACTGACTTCCTGAGTGATTCAGGCAACCAGATTTTATTGAGACAGCCTTGCGTGTGGTTCTTGCTCTGTGCTAAATCCCGGGCACAGATCAGAAAAGTTCCAGTTTTGGTCCCAACGCTGAGGCAAAGGGATTGGAACTGCCTCTTGGTGATTGATTCTCTGGTCCACAGATGTCTGAAATGCTTGCTGGCAGGGTTCTTGGTTACAAACTACAGAAATCAACCCTAAATAAATTTAAGCAGAAAATCATGTTATTAGAAGAATTTTGGATATAGGTACCACAGAAGGCTGAGAATCTATGCATGGAAAATGGGCCTTCTTTCTCTATCTAGACTAGACCCTTCACTCAGCAACTCCCCCCTTTTTTGGTTTTATTGTCTGTAGGTGATATCTGAGAGCAACTAGGAGGTGCCTGCTCCCACCCAAAAACTAGGAAAAAGGAAATTATCTTCTGGGAATCAGGGTGCTCCTCATTTTGCACACTTTTAATTTTGTTTGTTTAATATCTGTCTTCCTCACACTAGATTGTAAACTCCATGAGAGCAGGGGTAAGTGCCAGTCTTGTTCAATGCTGTAACCCCAGGGCTTAGAACAGAGCCCAGCACATCATGGCCCTTAGTAAATGTGTTACCTGTTTGACTGAACACAAACCTCTAATGCTTTAAAGTGGAGATGAGCCATCCTACCTAATGGAGAGAGAATAACTCTCAGGCCCAGTTTAGACTATAATTTGATAAAGGTATTAATGCAGCTAAAGAAATAAGGTGCCAGTCAGGAGGGGTCTGCGCAGCAAAGGAAGCAGAGACCAAGGAGAGTTACCAAAGCAATCACCAGCAGTGTCCATCATGGCACTGTCTGGGGACAAGGTTGCTGATCTGGGAACAGGAGAGATGGAGGCATCATTCACTGGCATTGGAACCACTCAATTTACCCCCCTCCCGACTTTGCCCATGCCCTGGATCACCAAGCAACCTGCTGAAAACCATTCAGTTTCCCCTGGTGGTCTGCCCACAGGGAGAGAATGCAGTCATCAACGAATGGCAAAATCCTGTCTGCTTCAGAGCCCTGCTTCCCCTTATAAATTAATGAATTGGCATCTGATTTGAAATTTCAGTCTCCCGAGCCTGGTTAATGTGTGTCTGTTCCATAGAGATGTTGCTGCTTTTAGGACCAACAACTCTGGTTTCTGAGCTGATGTCTGGATCCAGGATGGTGATGAATTCACCAAGGGAGCAAATGCTACCCAAGGGACACTCAATTTTTCTATGCTTTTAACTTCCTTCATTCTTCTTAAAACATATTTTTAAATCCAAATAATACGTGGACATAACTTTAAAAAAAATCACCCAGGCTTATGACAAGGTTAAAAAAAAAAAAATTAAGAAGGAGGCTTCTGCCCTTCCCTTACTACCTCTGATTGCTACCCCCCAAAGGCAACTACACTTTCAGCTGTTTTGTATTTTTCCTAATATTTATTTCTGTATTTTAGCCAAAATGCATAATCTACTTTTTTTCTGATTTTAAAATTTCTATTGGCATCCTGCAATAGAAGGAAAGATACAGCTATTTTTATGGTTGTAAATACGTATGTTGTTGTTGTTAGGTGCCGTCGAGTCAGTTCCAACTCATAGCGACCCTATGAACAACAGAACAAAACACTGCCCAGTCCTGAGCTACCCTCACAATCGTTACTACGCTTCAGCTCATTGTTACAGCCACTATGTCAATCTACCTCTTGAGGGTCTTCCTCTTTTCTGCTGACCCTGTACTCTGCCAAGCATGATGTCCTTCTCCAGGGACTGATCCCTCCTGACAGCATGTCCAAGATATGTAAGACGCAGTCTTGCCATGCTTGCTTCTAAGGAGCATTCTGGTTGTACTTTTTCCAAGACAGATTTGTCTGTTCTTTTGGCAGTCCATGGTATATTCAATATTCTTCGCCAACTCCACAATTCAAAGGCGTCAATTCTTCCTCGGTCTTGCTAATTCATTGTCCAGCTTTCACATGCACATGATACAATTGAAAATACCATGGCTTGGGTCAGGGCACCTTAGTCTTCAAGGTGAAGTCTTTGCTCTTCAACACTTTCAAGAGGTCCTTTGCAGCAGATTTACCCAACGCAATGTGTCTTTTGATTTCTTGACTGCTGCTTCCATGGCTGTTGATTGTGGATCCAAGTAAAATGAAATCTTTGACAACTTCAATCTTTTCTCCGTTTATCATGATGTTGCTCATTGGTCCAGGTGTGAGGATTTTTGTTTTCTTTATGTTGAAGTGTAATCCATACTAAGGCTGTGGTCTTTGATCTTCATCAATAAGTGCTTCAAGTCCTCTTCACTTTCAGCAAGCAAGGTTGTGTTATCTGCATAATGCATGTTGTTAATGAGTCTTCCTCCAATTCTGATGCCCTGTTCTTCTTCATATAGTCCAGCTTCTTGGATTATTTGCTCAGCATACAGATTGAATAGCTATGGTGAAAGAATGCAACCCTGGTGCACACCTTTCCTGACTTTAATCCAATCTGTATCCCCTTGTTCTGTCTGAACAACTGCCTCTTGATCTATGTAAAGGTTCCTCATGAGCACAATTAAGTGTCCTGGAATTCTCATTCTTCTCCATGTTATCCATAATTTGTTATGATCCACACAGTCGAATGCCTTTGCATAGTCCATAAAACACAGGTAAACATCCTTCTGGTATTCTCTACTTTCAGCCAGCATCCATCTGACATTAGCAATGATATCCCTGGTTCCACGTCCTCTTCTGAAACTGGCCTGAATTTCTGGCAGTTCCCTGTCGATATACTGCTGCAGCCGGTTTTGAATGATCTTCAGTAAAATTTTGCTTGCATGTGATATTAATGATATTGTTCTATAATTTCCACATTCAGTTGGATCACCTTTCTTGGGAATAGGCATAAATATGGATCTCTTCCAGTCACTTGGCCAGGAACCTGTCGTCCATATTTCTTGGCATAGATGAGTGATCACCTCCAGCACTGCATCTGTTTGTTGAAACATCTCAATTGATATTCCATCAGTTCCTGGAGCTTTCTTTTTCGCCAATGCCTTCAGAGCAGCTTGGACTTCTTCGTTCAGTACCATTGGTTCCTGATCATATGCCACCTCTTGAAACGGTTGAACATCGACTTATTCTTTTTGGTATAATGACTCTGTGTATTCCTTCCATCTTCGTTTGGTGCTTCCTGCATTGTTTAACATTTTCCCCATAGAATCCTTCACTATTGCAACTCAAGGCTTGAATTTTTTTCTTCAGTTCTTTCAGCTTGAGAAATGCTGAGCGTGTTCTTCCCTTTTGGTTTTCCATCTCCAGCTCTTTGCACATGTCATTATAATACTTTACTTTGTCTTCTTGAGACGCCCTTTGAAATCTTCTGTTCAGTTCTTTTGCTTCATGAATCCTTCCTTTAGCTTTAGCTGCTTGACGCTCAAGAGCAAGTTTCAGAGTCTCCTCTGACAACCATCTCGGTCTTTTCTTTCTTTCCTGTCTTTTTCAGTGACCTCTTGCTTTCTTCATGTATGATGTCCTTGATGTCATTCCACAACTCATCTGGTCTTTGGTCACTAGTGTTCAATGCATCAAATCTATTCTTGAGATGGTCTCTAAATTCAGGTGGGATATACTCAAGGTCATATTTTGGCTCTCGTGGACTTGTTCTGCTTTTCTTCAGTTTCAGCTTGAACTTGCATATGAGCAATTGATGGTCTGTTCCACAGCCGACCCCTGGCCTTGTTCTGACTGATGATATTGAGCTTTTCCATCGCCTCTTTCCACAGATGTAGTCAATTTGATTTCTGTGTGTTCCATCTGGCGAGGTCCATGTGTATAGTCACTGTTTATGTTGGTGGAAGAAGGTATTTGCAATGAAGAAGTCGTTGGTCTTGCAAAATTCTATCATTTCATCTCGGGCATTATTTCTATCACCAAGGCCATATTTTCCAACTACTGATCCTTCTTCTTTGTTTCCAACTTTCACATTCCAATCACCAGTAATTATCAATGCATCTTGATTGCATGTTCAATCAATTTCAGACTGCAGGAGCTGATAAAAATCTTCTATTTCTTCATCTTTGGCCCTGGTGGTTGGCAAGTAAGTTTGAATAATAGTCGTATTAACTGGTCTTCCTTGTAGGCGTATGGATGTTATCCTATTACTGACAGCATCATACTTCAGGATAGATCTCAATACGTTCTTTTTGACGATGAATGCAACACCATTCCTCTTCAAGCTGTCATTCCCAGCATAGTAGACTATATGATTGTCTGATTAAAAATGTCCAATACCAGTCCATTTCAGCTCACTAATGCCTAGGATACCGATGTTTATGTGTTCCATTTCATTTTTGATGATTTCCGATTTTCCTATATTCATACTTCGTACATTCCAATTTCTGATTATTAGTGGGTGTTTGCAGCCGTTTCTTCTCATTTTGAGTCGTGCCGCATCAGTAAATGAAGGTCCCAAAAGCTTTACTCCATCCACGTCATTAAGGTCGACTCTAGTTTGAGGAGGCAGCTCTGCCCCAGTCATCTTTTGAGTGCCTTCCAACCTGGGGGGCTCATCTTCCAGCACTATATCAGACAATGTTCCGCTGCTATTCATAAGGTTTTCACTGGCCAATGCTTTTCCAAAGTAGACTGCCGGGTCCTTCTTCCTAGTCTGTGTTAGTCTGAAAGTTCAACTGAAACCTGTCCTCCATGGGTGACCCTTCAGGTATCTGAATCCTGGTGGCATAGCTTCCAGCATCACAGCAACACACAAGCCCCCACAGTACCACAAACTGACAGACACATGGGGGAAATATCTATATACGTATATATATAGAACAGATTTCTCATGTGTAGAATTTAGTGACATCAATTACATTAATCATGTTGTACAACCAACACCAATATCCATTGCCAAATTTTCCATCACCATACACAGAAACTCAATGCTTCCTAAACGATGACTTTCCTTTTTCCCCTCCCTCCTGTCCCTGGTAACCACTAATAAACTTTGGTCTCTATACATTTGCTCTTCTAGATATTTCATATGAGAGATCATATAATATTTATCCTTTTGTGGTTGACTTACTTCACTCAGAGTAATGTTTTCAAGGTTCATCCATATCATAGCATATAGCAGAGCTTCATTTTTCTTTATGGCTGAGTAGTATTCCATTATATGTATATACCACATTTTGCTTATACATCAGTATTTTGGTGGATGTTTAAGTTGTTTCTGCCTTTTGGCAATTGCGGATAGTGCTGCAGTGAACACTGGTGTACATGTGTCTGTTTGTGTTGGTCTTTCAGGTCTCTTGGGTATATACCTAGGAGTGGGATTTCTAGTCCATATAGTAATTCCGTGTTTAACTGTTTGAGGAACCATCAAACTCTTTTCCATAGTGGCTGTACCATTTTGCATTCCCACCAGAAATGGATAAGGGTTCCAGTTTCTCTACATCCTCACCAATACTTGTTGTTTTCCTTTTTTTTTTTTTTTTAAATCTTAGCCATCCTAGTGGAGGTGAAGTATCTCACTGCAGTTTTGATTTGTATCTCCTAATGAAGGATCCCTGTTGGTGCAGCTCAGCTGCACTCAGCTGCTAACCAAAATGTCGGCGGCTCGAACCCACCAGCTGCTCTGAGGGAAAAAGATGTGGCAGTCTACTTCCGTAAAGATTACAGCCTTAGAAAATCTGCGGGACAGTTCTACACTGTCCTATAGGGTCGCTATGAGTCAAATTTGACTCTATATAAGTGAGTTTGAAATGGCTAATGATGCTGAGCATCTTTTCACGTGCTTGTTAGCCATTCGTATTGAAGAATATGTAGCTCTTATAATTCTCTTCCCACCCCAACATACATAGTTTTCCCTTATCTTCTCAATAGAATTAGTCCAACTTTTAAATAAATATTTAACATTTACAGTATTTTCACTGTATGAATATGGTGTAGTATACATTTCTTTTCGAATACAATTTTTTCAGAGTTAAACTTTTTTTTCTTTGTGCTTAGATTTCTATGTATGTATTATGAATTTAACCCTACACATTCCCACCAGAGCTACAAATATCACTTGATGTGGCCAAACATCAGGTAATCTAACAGTTCCATTTTTTTTTCTTGGAAACATCCTTCTTGGAGACCTTTATTTTCCTGCTCCAATCTGAACTGGTTGATCTCTGTCTGCTACACAATTGTAATCCTGCAACTTCCCTTCACCACCACTCTAGAAATTCCCTTTGCTTCTCTCCTGTGTTGGATCCCCTGTTTTCTGTAGCTCATTTCTTCCTGGTTTTTGATTTACTTTCTCACTATGGTGTTGCACATTCTTCATGTCTTAGTTGTCTGAGAAAGGGTACTTGGGGGGTAAAATTTTTGAGACCTTGTACTTCTGAAATTGTCTTTATTCTACTTTCATATTTTGTTGATAGTTTGGCTGGGTATAGAATAATAGATTGCAGATAATTTTCCCTCAGAATTTTTAAGGTACTGCTTTCCTGTTTCTTAGCAACAGTATTCCTATTGAGAAGACTGATATTATTTGATTTACAGAACTTTATATGTGATTTGTTTTCTCTTTCTGGAAGCTATTAAATGTGCTCTTTGCCCTGGGTTTCATGAAATTTTTTCAATGATGTGCCTTGGTGTGGGACTCTTTGCATTTTTTGTCTTTAGTCTTTTAACCTGGAGACCCATGCATTGAAAATGTTCCCCTCCATTTCCTCTCTTCTTTCTTTCTGGAACTCCTGTTAGTCTTTCCTTTTATCTTTTTTTTTTTTTTTTTTTTTAATCTCTTTGTGTTTCTTTTGGCTTTCTAGGAGAGTTCTTGAACTTCCAATGCTTCTATTGATTAAAACTTTTTTTTTGTTTAGTATTATGTATATTTTAATTTTTAAGAGCTCTTTTTTTGTTGTTTCCTAAGTGTTCAATTTTTGTGGAGCCCTGTGATTTTTTCATGGATGCAATTTTTTTCTTTGTTCTACTCTGAGGTGGTTAATAATAGTTTTTGTATTAATTAAAAATTTTGAAGTTTGCTTCTGCTCCCTGTATTCTGTATTTTCTGTGAAATTTCCTCTGTTTGTTTTGCTCCCTACTTTTTTCTGTGAAAAGTTTTCATCAAATGTCTGATAATCCCTACTGTCAGTTTCCAATTTATACTAAAAAGCCTATTGAAAGCTCTATGTGTGTGTGAAGGAGAGGGGAGTGTTGAGTATTTGGCTTCATTAAAGGGTTATTGGCCAGGTATCTGGTGGTTTTATTGATGGAGGTGGAACTCCTCAACTGTCAGTACCTGTGGGTCTTTTAATTTCCTCATAGAGAACTCCTCTAATATTCTATTAGGTGCAAGGGTATAAACCTGGTTGCCAGTGTTTTGGGACCTGAGAAGGGGAAGTGGGATAAGTGGGCCTTGTGATTCAATAAATCTCACTGTTTTCAGTAGTCTATCACTACCATTCTTAGCTGTGGCTGGTGTTCTCAAATACAGAGTTTCTCAGCTCAACTCCTGCCAGGTTGGGAGAGGGAAGTCATCTGGCTACAGAGGCTGAGGGAGGAGATTTAAGGCTCTAACTCCTTATCCTTTCATCCAAGACTCGTATTTTCAGCCCCACTTTACAACCCTGCCTTCAGAAGTATCCAGCACCTCTAATTTCTGAGCTGCTTTTGGGTTTGAATGACTAATGGACTTGCTTCTTGTTCACACTTTTCTCCCCTTCTCTCCACTCTCACCATAAGTAGTTACATCTCTACTTTCTCTGGCCTTTTACCAATTCATCTAGCCCTTATTCATCTGTTCTCCAGCTTCACAGTTTTTGTAGACATATCTCAGTTGCTGTTGTCTCCCCCCACACACACACTTTTTTTGAGGTAAAATTCACATAAGACAAAACTCCCCATTTGTTTACTGGTCTGTGTCAAGAAATTTGGAAGACAGCTTACTTGGCTAACCAACTGGAAGAGATCCATAGTTGTGCCCATTCCAAAGAAAGGTGATTAAATGGAATGTGAAAATTATAGAACAATACCATTAATATCTCATACTAGCAAAATTTTGCTGAAAATAATTAAAAAACTGGCTGCAGTCATACATTAACAGGCAACTGCCATAATTTTAAGCCGGATTCAGAAAAGGACATGGAACAAGGGATATCATTGCTGATGTCAGATGGATCTTGGCCAAAAGCAGAGAATACCTGTGTTTTATTTACCACTCAAAGGCATTCAACTGTGTGGATCATAACAAATTATGTAGAACATTATGAAGAGTGGGAATTCCAGAGCATTTCGTTGAATTCATGCAGAACCTGTACAGAAATCAACAAAGGGATACTGCATGGTTTAAAATTGGAAAACGTGCACATCAGGGTTGTATCCTTTCAGCATACTTATTCAATCTGTATACTTAGCATATAATCTGAGAAACTGACTATATGAAGAAGAAGCAGCGTCAGGATTGGAGGAAGACTCATTAACCATCTGTGATATGCAAATGACACAACCTTGTTTGCCAAAAGTGAAGATGACTTGAAGCACTCACTGATAAAGGTAAGAGACGACAGCCTTCAGTATGGATTACACCTGAACGTGAAGAAAGCAAAAATCCTCACAACTGGTGCCATAAACAACATCATGATAAATGGTTAAGAAATTGAAGTTGTCAAGGGTCTTATTCTATTGGATCAACAGTCAATGCCCATGGAAGCAGCATCAAGAAATTAAACCATGTATTGCATTGAGCAGATATCTGCATCAAAACACCTCTTTAAAATCTTAAAAAGCAAAGATGTCACTTTGATGAATTCTCAACAGCCTCATATGCATATGAAAGCTAGGCAATGAAAAAGGAAGACAGAATAATATTCTAATTGTGGTGCTGGCAAAGAATATTGAATATATCGTGGAGTGCCAGAAGAATGAACAAATCAGTCTTGGAGAAAGTACAGCCAGAATGCTTCTTAGAAGTGAGGATGGTGAGTCTTCATCTTGGTTACTTCAGACATGTCATCTGAGGGACTAATCGCTGGAGATGAGCATGATGTTTGGTAAAAAAGAGGGTCAGTGAAAAAGAAGGAGGCCCTCAACGAGATCGATTGACAGAGCGACTGCAACCACGGGCTCAAGCAAAGCAATGATTATGAGGATGGCGTAGGACCAGACAACGTTTCATTCTGTCATACATAAGGTTTTTATGAGTCAGTATCGAATTGATGGCACCTAACAACAAACAACAACTATTTTCAAGTGTACAATTCAGTGATTTCCAGTACATTGACAATGTTGTGTACCATCACCGCTGTCTAATTCTGGAACATTTAAATCATCCCAGAAAGAAACCCCATATCCATTAAGCAGTCAGTTCCCATTTCTGCCCCCCCAGCCCCTGGCAACCACTGAATCTACTTTCTCTTTCTATGGATTTGCTTATTCTGGGCACTTCATGTAAATGGAATGACAAAATTTAAGATTTTTTGGGTTTGGCTTCTTTTGTTTAGCATGTTTTCAAGATTCATCCGTGTTGTAGCATGTGTCAGGGCTTCATTCTCTTTTATGGCTGAATAATATCTCATTATTTGAATATACTGCAATCTCTCTATCCATTCATCACTTGATGAACACCTGGGTTGTTTCTACTTTTTGCCTATTACAAATAGTGCTGCTATAAATGAACATTTGCATGCAAATTTTTGTGTGGAGGTTGTTTTCAACTCTCTTGGCTGTATACCTAGGAGTGGAATTGCTGGATCATATGGTAATTCTATATTTAACTTTTTGAGGAGCCATCAAACTATTTTCTATAGTGGCTGCACCACTTCACATTCCTGCTAGCAATGTATGAGGGTTCCAGTTACTACAATTCTCAGCAACACATGTTATTTCATGTTTTTAATTTAGAAAACTTTATATATAGTCACCTTAGTGGTATCTCATTGTGGTTTTGATTTACATTTTCCTAGTAATGAATGATGTTGAGCATCTTTTCATGTTCTTATTGGCCATTAGTATATTTTCTGTGGAAAAATATCCATTCAAATCTTCTGCCCACTTTTAACTGGATTATTTGTCTTTTTGCTTATTCTAGATGGTAGACCCTTACCAGGTATACAATTTACAAATATTTTCTCCCATTCTGTGATTGTCTTTTCACTTTCTTGATAGTGTCCTTTGATGTGCAAGTGATTTAAGTTTTTTCATTGTGATGCAATATACCTTTAAAAATTTTGCCATTTCAATCATTTTTACATGTACAATTCAGTGATATTAATTCTGTCTCTCCATGTTGTGCAGTCACCACCACTTTGCATTTCCATATTTTTTCATCATCTTTAACAGAAACTCAATGCCCCCTGAGCGAAGACTCCCTCTTTCCTCCTCCTACCTGCCCTGGTAACCACTAATAAACTTTGTTCTTCATGAATTTGCCTATTATACATATTTCATATAGGTGGGATCATAAAATATTTGTCTTTTTGTCTGACTTACTTCACTTAGCATTACGTTTTCAAGGAGTCCCTGGGTGGTGCAAATGGTTAATACACTCGGCTGTTAACTGAAACGTTGGAGGTTCAAGTCCACCCAGAGGTACCTTGGAAGAAAGGCCTGGCTATCTACATCCCAAAAATCAGCCATTGAACAGTCTATGGAGCACAGTTCTATTCTGACACACATGGGGTTGCCATGCATTCGAATGGGCTCAACAGCAACTCTTGGTAATGTTTTCAAGGTTCATTCACGTTATAGCATGTATCAGAACCTCATTTCTCTTTGTGGCTGAATAAAAGTCCAGTGTATGTATATACCACGTTTCGTTTATCCATTCATCTGTTGCTGTATTAACGTTTGGGTCATTTCCACCTTCCGGCTATTGTGAACACTTTGCATTGAATATTGATGAGTATACCAGTATTTGTTTATGTCATTGCTTTCAAGCCTAGGCATATACCTAGGAATGGAATTGCTGGATCATGTGATAATTCTATGTTTAACTTTTTGAGGGACTGCGAACTGTTTTCCACAGCAGCTGCACCATTTTCCACCAACAATGGATGAGGGATCCAATTTCTTTACGTCCTTGCCGACACTTACTGTTTTCCATTTTTCTGATAATAGCCATCCCAGTGTGAGTGCAGTGGTATTTCATCGTGGCTTTAAAAAAATTTTTTTTTTTTTTTTTTTACATTTCTCTAATGAGTAATTGAACATCTTTTCATGTGCTTATTGGCTGTTTGTATATCTTTTATTGTGAAATGTCTATTCAAGTCTGTGAGGGTTAGGTTGTGTGTCAACTTGGCTGGGTCATGATTCTCAGTGGTTTGATAGGCATATGATGGTGTGTTCACTTCCATGATGAGATTTAATATTATGTCATCACCTCCATGATGGGCTCTGCTGTGACTAGCCAGTCAGCTGAAAGGGAGTTTCCTTGGGCGTGTGGCTTGCATTGACTGTAAGTGGATATTCTGGCAAGGCTTGGGTCTTTTTGCTTGTTCTGGATCCTGCAGCTGGCTCCTGTTCATCTGATCTCCTATTCTTGGGACCTGAGCTAGCAGTTTCCATGAGCCCTTGTCTGCTGATCTTCGGGATTCATCAATCTTCACAGCCTGTGTGCAAGAGCCCTTCTCTTCAACCTACTGATCTTGGGTTTTCCAGCCCCTGTGGCTACATGCATTAGGAGAGGCCTCTATCCTGACCCATGGACTTGGGATGTTCCAGCGTCTATAATCATGGGAGCCATTTCCTTGATATAAGAGAGCCCAGCCTAAGACATTTGGTACCAAGAGTGGTTCTAGGGAAACAAAACTGTGAGGATGAGTTTTCCAAATTTGTTCTTAAGTTTGGTTAGTTTTAAAGATTTTGCTGACTCTCCTTCCAGTAGTAAAGAGGGAAGTGCTAATCCATGGCATGAGGTGGCAATTCAAATATGCAACATATCACCGCCAATAGATCAGGTATTGGTGAAAGACGAGGCTCTGTGTGACTGCATGTGTGACACCTTTCTACAATTTTGTCAGAACGAGAAGCATAAGGAAGCTGGTTGGTTGGTCCTACTTTCGCTGGGCAAACTGGTGAAAGAAAGAGATGCACTCAGGGCTTCAGAGTCAAAGTTCAAGTGCTGCATAAACAACCTTAAAGTTTCCACTTGTGCTTTGAAAAAAGCCTAATTTCTTGTAGTAACGGAGCTGATATTGCCAAAAACGAAATCCGGAGTCTTATCGTAAAAGTGGCTGAATTACAATGCCAACTCAATTGCCAATCTAGAGAGGTGTTTGAAGTTAAAGTGAGGGCATTGATTGGGAAGAAATGGGATCCTGAAACATGGGATGCAGATACATGGGCAAATAATCAGGAAGCTGGAGACAATGAGCCCCTAAATTCTTTTGAACTGCTCCCACCAACAGAACTGGCCCTGTTACTCCCATCTGAAGAGATTTCTCCATGTTTGCTGCTAAACCACCCTGCCAGGTAAAACCAATAGCTCCTCTACTCCCATCTAATGAGATTAGCCCAGCTGCCTTGTCTGAATCATTTCTTTGGGCATTGCCAGAGGCATATGCTTAACAAGACTATGATGAAGGTTCTCAAAACACTTCCCTACTACCAATTTTGGCTTCTAGACCTATAACTAGACTGAAGTCCCAGCGAGCCCCAAAAGGTGAGGTAGGAAGTGTGACCCAGGAGGAGGTACACTACATTCCAAAAGAAGTGCTTGACTTTTCTAAAATGTACAAACAGAAACCTGGGGAATACATGTGGGAATGGCTACTAAGGGTGTGGGATAATGGTGAAAGGAACAAAAAGATGGATCAGGCTGAGGTTATTAATATGGGTCATTCATAGTAGTGATTTCTCTAGTTCCAGAATGCATGATTGGAATAGATATACTCAGCAACTCCCACATTGATCTCTGACAAATGGAGTAAGGGCTATTATGGTAGGAAAAGCCGACCGGAAGCCATTGGAACTGCCCCTACCTAGGAAAATAGTAAACCAAAAGCAATGCCGCATTCCTGGAGGGATTGCAGAGGTTACTGCCACCATGAAGGACTTGAAGGATGCAGGGATGGTGATTCCCAAAACATCACCATTCAACTTACCTATTTGGCCTGTGCAAAAAAATAGATGGATCTTGGAGAATGACAGTAGATTATCAAAACTTAACCAGATGGTGACTCCAATTGCAGCTGCTGTTCCAGATGTAGTTTCATTGCTTGAGCAAATTAATATATCTCCTGGTACATGGTATGCAGCTATTGATCTGGCAAATGGCTTTTTCTCCATACCTGTTTTGAAGGACCATCAGAAGCAGTTTGCCTTCAGCTGGCAAGGCCAACAATACACCTTCAGTTGCCTACCTCAAGGCTACATCAACTCTCCAGCCCTATGCCGTAATTTAGTCCAAAGGAAACGTGATCACCTTTCCTTTCCACAAGATGTCACATTGGTCCATTACAGTGATGACATTATGTTGATTGGACCTAGTAAGGAAGATGTGTCAGTGACTATGAACTGACTGGGAAAACATTTAATCTCACAAAAATTCAGGCACCTTCTACCTCAGTGAAATTTCTAGGGGTCCAGTGGTGTGAGGCATGTCAAGATAGTCCTTCTAAAGTGAAGAATAAGTTATTGCCTCTGGCTCCTCCCAGAATTAAAAAGGAGGCACAGTGCTTAGTGGGCCTCTTTGGATTTTGGAGGCAACATATTCCTCATTTCGGTGTGCTACTCCAGCCTATTTATCAAGTGGGGACCAAAACAAGCAAAGACTCTGCAGCACATTCAGGCTGCTGTGCAAGCTGCTCTGCCACTTGGGCCATATGATCTGGATGATCCAACGGTGCTTGAAGTGTCAAGGGCAGAAAGAGATGCTGTTTGGAGTCTTTGGCAGGCCCCTATTGGTGAATCAAAACATAGACCCTTAGGATTTTGAAGCAAAGCCCTGCCATCCTCTGCAGATAACTACTCTCCTTTGGAGAAACAACTTTTGGCTTGTTACTGGGCCTCAGTAGACACTGAACACTTAACCATGAGACACCAGGTCACCGTGTGGCCTGAGCTGCTCATCGTGAACTGGGTGTTATCTGACCAACAGCGTCATAAAGTGGGACGTGCACAGCAGCACTTCATCATTAAATGGAAGTGGTATACACAAGATCGGGCCCGAGCAGGACCTGAAGGCACAAGTAAGTTGCATGAGGAAGTGGCTCAAATGCCCATGGTCTCCACTCCTGTCACATTATTTTCCACCTCCCAGTCTGCTCCTATGTCCTCATGGGGAGTTTCTTATGATCGGTTGACTGAAGAAGAGAAAACTTGTGCCTGGTATGCAGATGGTTTTGTGCGAAATGCAGGCACCACTTGCAAGTGGGCAGTAGCAGCACTACAGCCCGTTTCTGGGACCTCCCTGAAGGACAGTGGTGAAGGGAAATCCTCTCAATGGGTAGAACTTGGAGCAGTGCACCTGGCTCTTCACTTTACTTGGAAGGAGGAATGGTGAGATGTGCAACTGTATACTGATTTATGGGCTGTGGCCAATAGTTTGGCTGGATGGTCAGCCACTTGGAAGGAACATGATTAGAAAATTGAACACAAGGATTTAGGGGAACAGGTATATGGATAGACCTCTCAGAATGGGCCAGAGAACTGAAAATATTTGTGTCTCATGTGAATGCTTACCAAAGTGTGGTCTCAGCAGAGGAGCATTTTAACAATCGAGTGGATAGGATGACCTGTTCTGTGGAAATCATTCATCCTTTTTCCCCAGCTACTCCTGTCGTTGCTCAATGGGCTCATAAAAAAGTGGCCATGGTGGCAGGGATGGAGGTTATGCATGGGCCCAGGAACATGGACTTCCACACACCAAGGTTGACTTGGCTACAGCCACTGGTAAATACCCAATCTGCCAGCAGCAGAGACCAACACTCAGTCCCTGAGATGGCACCATCCCTCAAGGTGATCATCCAGCCACCTGGTGGCAAATTGATTACATTGGACCACTTCCAGCAGTGTTTTGTCCTTCCTGGAATAGACACTCTGGTTACAGATTTGCCTTCCCTACAGCCATTGCTTTTGTCAAAACTACCATCCCTGGACTTACAGGATGCCTTTTCCACCATCATGGTATCCAATACAGCATTGCCTCAGATCAAGGGATTCACTTCACAGCAAATGAAGTTGGGCAATGGGCCCATGCTCATGGAATTCACTGGTCTTACAATGTTCCCCAATGTGCTGAAGCAGCTGCCTTGCTAGAATGGTGGAAAAGCCTTCTAAAGATACAATTATGGCACCAGCTAGGTGGCAGTACCTTGTAGGGTTTGGGCAATGTTTTCCAGGAGGCTGTATATGCTCTAAACCAGTGTCCAATATATGGTGCTGTTTCTCCCATAACCAGGATTCATGGATTCAGGAATCAAGGGTTGGAAATGGGAGTGGCACCACTCACTATTACCCCTAGTGACCCACTCGCAAGATTTTTGCTTCCTGTCCCCATGACCTTATGCTCTGCGGGTCTAGAGGTCTTAGTTCCAAAGGGAGGAATGCTTCCACCTGGAGACACATCACTGATTCCATTGAATTTAGAGCTGCGAATACTACCTGGCTGCTTTGGGCTCCTTATGCCTCTGAATCAACACGCAAAGAAGAGAGTTACCATACTGACTGGTGTGATTGATCCTAATTACCAGAGGAAATCAGATTAATATTACATAATGGAGGTAAAAAGAATATGTGTGGAATGCAGGAGATCCCTCAGGTTGTCTCTTAGTACTACCATGCTCTGTGATTAAAGTCAATGGAAAACTACAGCAACCCAATTCTGACATGAATACTAATGACCCAGGCCCTTCAGGAATGAAGGTTTGGGTCACCCCGCCAGGCAAAGAACCACAACCAGCTGAGGTGCTTGCTGAGGGCAAAGGGAATACAGAATGTGTGGTGGTAGAAGGTAGTTCTAAATACCAGTTATGTTCACATGACCAGTTGCAGAAATGAGGACTGTAATTGTTATGAGTATTTCTGCTTTGTATGTGTGTTCGTTGTATCATGTCAGGTGCAAGTATGACTTTATAGTTGCCTTTATTCAGAGATTATGTATGGTTTGAGGAGATGTGTATAGGTGGCAAGTTGACAAAAGGTAGATTGTGATGGTTAAGATTGTGTGTCATCTTGGCTGGACCGTGATTTTCAGTGGTTTGATAGTTGTATGATGGTGTGATCGCTTCCATCATAAGATTTGATATTATGTGGTATCTCCATGATGGGTTCTGCTGGGTTGCTTGTCTTTTTTTGTTGAGTTGCAGGAGTTCTTTGTATATTCTAGACATTAAACCCTTATTAGATATATAGTTCCCAGATATTTTCTCTCATTCTATAGGTTGTCTCTTTACTTTGTTGATAAAGTCCTTTGACAGGCAAAGTTTTAAATTTTGACGAAGTCCAATATATCTGTTTTGTCTTTTGTAGTTTTTCTTTTGGTGTCATATCTAATACAAGAATCCACTGTCAAAAACTAGGTCCCGAAGCATTGCCCCTTTGTTTTGTTTTAAGTGTTTTATGGTTTAAGGTCTTACATTTAAATTCTTGACTCATCTTGAGGTAATTTTCGTGTATGTGTGAGGTATGGGTACAGCTTCCTTTTTTTTGCGTGTCTTGCCCCAGCATCATTTGTTGAAGTTGTTGTTCGGTGCTGTTTAGTCAGTTCCAACTCAAAGTGACCCCATGTACAACAGAATGAAACACTGTCCTGTGCCATCTTCACAATAGTTGTTATGCTTGAGCCCACTATTGCAGCCACTATGTCAATCTGTATCT
Source organism: Elephas maximus indicus (assembly GCF_024166365.1). Lineage (NCBI taxonomy): Eukaryota > Metazoa > Chordata > Mammalia > Proboscidea > Elephantidae > Elephas > Elephas maximus. The sequence goes on from NC_064821.1 coordinate 81,559,199, forward strand.
TGAAGGTCTTCCTCTTGTTTGCTGACCCTCTACTTTACCAAGCATGGTGTCCTTCTCCAGGGACTCATCCCCTTGACAACATGTCCAAAGTACATGAGATGAAGCCTCTTCATCCATGCTTCCAAGGAGCTTTCTGGCTGTACTTCTTCCAAGACAGACTTGTTTGTTCTTCTGGCAACCCATGCTATATTCAATATTCTTTGACAACACCATAATTCAAAGGCACCAATTCTTCTTCAGTCTTCCTTATTCATTGTCCGGTTTTTGTGTGCAAATGAGGCAACTGAAAATACCGTGACTTGGGTCTGGCACACCTTAGTCTTCAAGGTGACAACTTTAACACATTAAAGAGGTCTTCTGCAGCATATTTGCCCAATGCGATGAGTCTTTTGATTTCTTGACTGCTGCTTCCATGGGTGTTGATTGTGGATCCAATTAAAATGAAATCCTTGGCAACTTCAATCTTTTCTCCATTTATCATGATGTTGCTTATTGGTCCAGTTGTGAGGATTTTTGTTTTATGTTGAGGTGTAATCCATACTGAAGGCTGTGGTCTTTGATCTTCATCAGTAAATGCTTCAAGTCCTTGTCACTTTCAGCAAGCAAGGTTGTGTCATCTGCATATTGCAGTTTCTTAATGAGCCTTTCTCCAATCCTGTTGCCACATTCTTCTTCATGTCCAGCTTATTAGCTGTCTCAGATTATTAGCTCAGTGTACATATTGAATAAAGTATGGTGAAACAATACAACCCTAACGCACACCTTTCCTTAGAACAAAACACAGCAGCAATGCTTTGGGACCTAGTTATGGACTGAACTGTGTCCCCCCAAAATGTGTGTCAACTTGGCTAGGCCGTGATGCCCAGTAGTATGTGGTTGTCCACCATTTTGTGATCTGATGTGATTTTCCCATGTGTTGTAAATCCTAACCTCTATGATGTTAATGAGGCAGGATTACAGACAGTTATGTACATGAGGAAGGGCTCAATCTACAAAATTAGGTTATATCTTGAGCCAATCTCTTTTGAGATATAAAAGAGAGAATCCAGCAGAAAGGATAGGGACCTCATATCAACAAGGAAGAGGCACCGAGAGCAGAGTGTGTCCTTTGGACTTGGAGTCCCTGTGCTGAGAAGCTCCGAGACCAGGGGAAGATTGATGACAAGGATCTTACCCCAGAACCTACAGAGAGAGAAAGATTTCCCCTGGAGCTGGCACCCTGAACTTGGACTTCTAGCCTCCTAAACTGTGGGAGAATACATTTCTGTTTGCTAAGACCATCTACTTGTGGTATTTCTGTTATAGCAGCACTAGATAACTAAGACACTGACTTTAAACCACACAGTATCCCATTGTTCTATTCGAACAAATGACTCCTGGTCTATGTACAGGTTCCTCATCAGCACAATTAAGTGTTCTGGAATTCCCATTTTTTGCAATGTTATCCATAATTCTTTATAATCCACACAGTCAAATGCCTTTGCCTAGTCAATAAAACACAGGTAAACATCTTTCTGGTATTCTCTGCTTTCACTCAAGATCCATGTGACATCAGCAATGATATCCCTTGTTCCACATCCTCTTCTGAATCTGGCTTGAATTTCTGGCAGTTCCCTGTCAATATACTGTTGGAACTGCTTTTGAATGATCTTCAGCGAAGTTTCACTTATGTGTGATATTGATGATATTGTTCAATAATTTCCACATTCTGTTGCATCACCTTTTTTTGGAATAAACACTAGTATGAATCTCTTCCAGTCGGTTGGCCAGGTAGCTGTCTTCCAAATTTCTTGGCATAGAGGAGTGAGCACCACTAGCACTTCAGTATCATCATTTCTTGAGTAACTCTGTGTATTCCTCCCATTTCTTTTTGATGCTTCCTGTGTTATTCAGTATTTTACCCATAGGATCCTTCACCATTGCAACTTGAGGCTTGAATTTTTCTTCAGTTCTTTCAGCTTGAGAAATGCTGAGCATGTTCTTCCTTTTTAGTTTTCTAACTCCAGTTCTTTGCACATTTCATTACAGTTCTTTGTCTTCTTGAGTCACCCTTTGAAATCTTCTGTTCAACTCTTATTTCATCATTTCTTCTATTCAGTTTAGCTACTCTACAGTGAAGAGCAAGTTTCAGAGTTTTTTCTGACATCCGTTTTGGTCTTTCTTTCTTTCCTGACTTTTTATGGCCTTTTACATTCTTCATGTATGATGTCCTTGATGTCATTCCACAATTCATCTGGCCTTTGGTCATTAGTATTCAATGCATCAGATCTGTTCTTGAAACAGTCTCTAAAATTCAGGTGAGATATACTCAAGTTTGCAGTTTGGCTCCTGTGGATACGCTCTAATGTTCTTCAGCTTCAACATGAACTTGCGTATGAGCAAGGTACATGGCCTTTTTTTTTTTTATGCCACTAGCGTTTTATGTTTTTTGTTTCTTTAATAATTTTTATTGAGCTTTAAGTGAATGTTTACAAATCAAGTCAGTCTGTCACATATAAGCTTATATACACCTTACTCCATACTCCCACTTACTCTCCCCCTAATGAGTCAGCCCTTCCAGTCTCTCCTTTCGTGACAATTTTGCCAGTTTCTAACCCTCTCTACCCTCTTATCTCCCCTCCAGACAGGAGATGCCAACACAGTCTCCAAGTATCCACCTGATACAAGTAGCTCACTCTTCATCAGCTTCTCTCTCCTACCCATTATCCAGTCCCTTCCATGTCTGATGAGTAGTCTTCGGAAATGGTTCCTGTCCTGGGCCAACAGAAGGTTTGGGGACCATGAACGCCGGGATTCCTCTAGTCTCGGTCAGACCATTAAGTCTGGTCTTTAGGTACATGGCCTTGATCTGACTGATGATATTGAGCTTCTCCATCATCTCTTTCCACAGATGTAGTCAGTTTGATTCCTGTGTATTCCATCTAGCGAGATCCACATGTAAAATTGTCGTTTATGCCATTGACAAAAGGTATATGCAATGAAGAAGTCATTGATCTTGCAAAATTCTATCATGGGATCTCTGGCATGGTTTCTATCTCCAAGGCCATATTTTCCAACTACTGATTCTTCCTTGTTTCCAACTCTCACATTCCAAACATCAGTAATTATCAACGCATCTCAATTGCCTGTTTGATCAATTTTAGATTGCAGAATTTGATAAAAATCTTCAATTTTCTCATCTTTGGCATTAGTGGTTGGTTCGTAAAATTGAATAATAGTGGTATTAACCGATATTCCTTGTAGGCTTATGGATAGTATTCTATCACTGACAGTGTTGTACTTCAGGATACACCTTGAAATGTTCTTTTTGACAATGAATGCGATGCCATTCCTCTTCACTTTATCATTCCCGGCATAGTAGACGATATGATTGTCTGAACCAAAGGCCTGATACCAGTCCATTTCAGCTCACTAATGCCTAGGATATCAATCTTTACGTGTTCCATTTCGTTTCTGACAACTTCCAATTTTCCTAAATCCATACTTTGTACATACCATGTTCTGATTATTAATGGATGTTTGCACCTGTTTCTTCTCATTTTGAGTCATACCAATTCAGCAAATGAAGATCCAGAAAGCTTTACACCATCCATGTCATTGAGGTTGGCTCTACTTTGGGGAGCCAGCTCTTTCCCAGATGTATTTTGAGTGCTTTTTCCAATTTGAGGAGCTCATCTTCTGGCACTGTGTCAGACAATGTTCTGCTGTGGTTCATAAGGTTTTCATGGACAGTTTTTTCAGAAGTAGACCGCCAGGTCCCTCTTCTTAGTCTGTCTTAGTCTGGAAGCTCTGCTGAAACCTGCGACCATGAGTTACTCTGCTGGTATTTCAGGCTTTCTTCATCACAGCAACATGCAGGCCACCACAGTATGACAAACTGACAGATGAGTGGTGGATTTATTGAAGAGCCTATCCTTTCTCTATTGAACGGATTTAGCATTCTTGGCAAAAATCAATTGAAAGTTTTTAATTTCAACGATATTCAATTTGTCTATTTTATTTCTTTTGTTGCTTGTATTTTTTATGCCATACATGAGAGTTCATTGCCATATCTAAGGTCATACAGGCTCACCTTTATGTTTATTTCTAGAGTTTTATAATTTTACTTTTACATTTAGATCTTTGATCCATTTTGAGTTAATCTTCATATATGGAGTGAGGTAAGGATCTGACTTTCCCCTTTCTTTTTGTGTCCTTGTGAGTTTATATCTTTTTTTTTTTTTATCCATTTACTGTCATTTTAGTGAAACTTCAGGAGGCAGTGGAGTTAAACACGTACGATCAGTTCTCAAATTTAAACAGAAATCTGCTCTTCCTTCAAACTGCAACAATTCTCGCTTCCATCAGGAAGATTCCTGAGCAAGGTGGTCTGAGAGGGCTTTCTGGAGGAAGAAATTTGATCTGGGTCTTGATGATGTCTAGGATTCCAATTGAAGTAAAGGGAAGATGAAGGTAGGAAAGGATGAGATGGGAGAATTGTGGTTTGGGTGGGAGGGAAGAGGGAGAGAATGGACTCTGGGAACAACACCAGAAGAATTTAGCCAGATTGGAATCTGGCCTCTCATTCCATGTCCGTGTCTCTGTTATCTCAGCTTGGGTTTTACCACAGAGCAGTCACTTCCTTAGAATCCCAAGATCTGTGGCCTTGTCTTGAGTGAAGTAAGAAAGGGAGTCTGGAGATATGATGTCTCACTCTGCAGCCAGCCTGGGACAGGGGCTAGGGCTAAAAAAGGCTAAGAGAGGCTTTCAAAAACAAAGAGAAGTAGGCCAAATAGGAAATTTCTGTTTGCAAGCTGTCACATTGAGCTGGTTTGTACTGATCCTCAGTTTCCTCATCTGTAATGTGGTTATCCCTATTTATCAGCATTATGAGGCTCTGGTGCCACAATGGTTAAGAGCTTGGCTGCTAACCAAAAGGCCTGCAGTTCGAATCCACCAGCCGCTCCTGGGAAATCCTATGGGGCAGTTCTACTCTGTTGTATAGGGTCGGTATGAGTTGGAATGAACTCTATGGCGATGGGTTTGGTTTGGTTGGTTATCAGCATTACTGAAGAATTAAAGCAGATGCTGTTTGTAAAGCATTTAGCATAGTGCTGGCCCAGATGAAAGATCCAAAAATGTCAGTTTTCTTCTATTTCCTTCTTTGGAGATTTAAGGTAAACAGTCTGAGTGGGGTCCCAAGTAAGGCCTTGAATGCTTGATTTAGGAGCTTGGACTCTAATATGAAGTCGTGGAGAAGTATAGGAGGTTTGTGAGTGGAGGAGTGACATGGTCATGTCTGTGTTTCAGAAAGACCACTCCTGGAAGAAGAGAATCCAGGTGTAATGCAGGGAAGGGAATTCTGAGCATTGGCTCTGCCTCTTCTCACCTCTGTTTTCTCATATACGTCTAACACGTAGGAGTGGTCTCCTTCATTGTTTCCCCAGTTGGCTATGAGCTGTGTGTGACCTTAATCCTAATATCACTTGGGACTGGGTCTTCAAGTTTGCATTCTTAGAAACAAACCTGATTGGGAGAAGGGTTCCCCACACCCAAAGTCGAAGGGCTGATGCAACCATCCTGAGCTGCCACATGGGGGACAAAGATGGGATATCTGAGACTCTGGACACCTGAGCTGGGGCCTCCAGAGGCCTTTCTGGCATTGCCCCTCAGGGAAGCAGGGCACCAACTGCCTGGTACCTGAAAACAAGTGTGAAACTGTATGAACCCTCCTTAAGAAAGTGCTGCCAATGAGGGATGGCAAACCTCATTCACACCCTGCTCTGGGTGCTGAGCTCTGGGCACAGGTAGAGCAAGAGAGTCACCTGGAAATGACTATTCTGTCCACTAGAGGGAAACCCAGGCTAGAGAGACAGGGAGTCCTGAGTGTAGAAGCACCAAGCCCCAGGATCTGAGTGACCTTGGCTCAGTGCTATGCTGGAGTCAGCTTATACCAGTTTATGAGAGCTGACGTTACATTCTCAGGAATCTTGGGAGCTGATTGTTAACATTGTCATTAGAAATCATATGATATAAACGTACACTTAAATTATAGTCAAAACAGATTAGTAAATACTCCATTCTCTAATTCATTTACTATGTTTTGTTAGTTTTAATTATTTATGATATTACTTATTTTATTACTATGTGTTTTATCTGTTGGAGTCCCTGGGTGGTGCAAATGGATTGAAAAGTTGGAGGTTTGAGTCCATCCAAAGGCACCTTAGAAGACAGTCCTGGTGATCTACTTCTGAGAAACCTATGGTGCACAGTTCTACTCTGACGCACTTCAGGCCACCAGGAGTTGGGGTTGACTTGACGGCAACTGATTCGATTTTTATTTCATCTGTTATCTGATTTTTATTGTATCTGTTAAGGAGCCCTTGTAGTGCAGTGGTTAAGCGCTAGGCTGCAAACCAAAAGGTAGGTGGTTCTAACCCACCTGCTGCTCTGCCAGAGAAAGATGTGGCAGTCTACTTCTGTAAAGATGACAGCTTTAGAAATTCTATGGGGCAGTTCTACTCTGTCCTAAAGGGTTGGTATGAGTCGGAATCAACCCGGTGGCAGTGGGTATGGTGAAGTCTAACGGTGTATCACCGTGCAACTCCAAATTGGGTAGCTTGAAATTGAGCCATGGTAGAATATTTACTCCATGGAAACTGGCAAATGTTACAGATCAGCGTCCCCCCTCCTCCAAGCCACTTGTTAAACATTTACCAGCACAACACTGCGTAGGTCTTTTCCACATCAGGTCTTGTAAGGAGGAGATGGGCTAGAGATCTGGCCAACACAGGCACACTCTGTGGGGTCCCTGTAAGGGAGGGAGCACCCCATTTCAGCAGGCAGAGAATGTTGGGGGAAGTGTCATCGCACTGCTGCAGGAGCTCGGCCCAGAGGCCCTCATCCAGTCTCAGGCTTTTGTTCCAGCTGTGTCCTCCATCTGAAATCTGTGCTTAAGAGCTCAGGCATGCCTCTCTCTCTTACTAGGAATGAAGTAGGAGCCCTTGTGGCACAATGGTTAAGCGGTGGGCTGTTAACTAAAGAGTCGGCCAGTTCAAACCCACCACCCTGCTCTGCAGGAGAAAAGACCTGGTGATCTGCTCCCGTTAAAGATTACAGTAGGAAAAGTTGTAGGGCAGTTCTATTCTGTCCTACAGGGCCACTATAGGTCACTATGAGTCAGCGTCGACTCTATGGCACACAGCAACAACAACAAGCAATGAGTTTCTGGATCATCCAATGTTAGAAACTTTCCCTCACCAGGAAAGAAGGCCCCTGAGGGCCAGGAACAGTGCCCACCTGGATCTGTATCCTCAGGCCTGGCTCAGGTCCCTGGCCCTAATAATGGGGCAGCCACACAGGACACTGTGCAGGAACAAGCAAGACACTGCAGTCAGACAGATTGGGGCTTGTCACCTCCTAGTTGTATGGCCTGGGGGAGGCATTTAACTAATCTGATCTTCTAGAGCCTAACCTGGATCACACCTGGCTGTTGTGAAGATTAAATGAAACCATCCAGGCCAAACAAAGCTTGGACTTTCTGTCACCTAGGTGTTCCATGACCTGAAGGCTACTTTTTGTTGTTAGGTGCCAGACTTTCTCCACTCATAGTGGCTGCACTGTGACAGATCAGAACTGCCCCTGAAGGTTTTCTGGGCTGTAGCCTTTGTGGGAGTAGATCAGCATGTCACCAGGCCATTTTCCCAGGGAGATGCTTGGTGGGTGGAACTGCCAACTTTTCAGATAGCAGCCAAGTGCTGAACCTTTGCACCAATAGGGTGTCTTATACTGGGTGGATAAAACCAGGTGCCTTCTAGTCAATTCTGACTCATGGCGACCCCACGTGTGTCAGAGTAGAACTGTGCGCTATGGAGTTTCCAATGGCTGATCTTTTGGAAGGAGATCACCAGGCCTTTTTTCTGAGGCACCCCTGCTAAGGGTCTTAACTACAAAACAGAGCACCTAGGGCAATTAGTATTAAATCGCTGAATGATCTCTCACAGCTGGCTATGGAAACTGATGGCCAGTCGAAACTGCTGATTGGTGTCCCACCTCAGGCAGAGTCCAGGACACTGGCCCTACCTGCTGGCTGCAGGATCCCCCCCCCTCCCCCATTAGGCTTCTGCCTCTGAGTGGACTTCAACTGCCAACCTTAGGTTACCAGCCAAGTGCGTAATCGTTGCAGGGATGCCTTTGGGTAGGTAGGTGCTGAATTTAATCTGGCTCTGGGTGTCTGACCACCTTGGCATCCTGTGTGTCAAAGGGGGCGTGGGGTGGGGAGGGCTTAGCAGGCAGACACAGGCCTTCCATTTAGCAGGGGCAACAAATCCGTGATGGCTAGAAAGTGGCCAGAGGACTGGAAAGCAGCCCTCCCTCCAGGGCTCAGCAAAACGCTCCGTGCCCGGCGAGGGGTGCCTCCCCCCCCAACCTCGTCCCTCCCTACCCTGACCCGTGGCTTCAAGGGTAGGGAGGGCGGACAGCCGGAAGTCTCAGGCCCGGGGCTGCGCGCAGGAAGCTTTGGCTGGCCGGGTCTGTCCGGGAGCCTCAAAGCGACGGAAGGGAGGGAGCAGCCAGCACCTGCATTGTGAGAGCTGCACTCCCCGCTGAGCCCCCGCGAACCCCGGCCTGCGTTCTAGGCGTTCTGGGATGGGGCAGGGCCAGCGGCTTTCAGGCAGGTGGTAACTGGGCAGAGAAGACCAGATGTGCACTTTCATTCATTTAATCTTGCATTCACTCGTCCATGCATCCATCAGCTATTGAACTGTGGTGGAAGCTGATGCGCAAAAACACAACCAGTATCCCAAGGACCAACAGTTTGAGGCTCTGTGGTCAGATCGCTGAGTTGGAAGGCTGGCTCCTCCACTCACTAGCTGCACAGCCTTGGGCGAGTTACTTCACCTCTCTGAACCCCAGACACTGAGGTGCAGGATTAAGTGAATTACTTGTAAAACACCTGGAACCATGTCTGCAACCAGTAAGCATTAGTTAAGGGTAGGGTTTGTGAATTTTAGTTTTATTATTACGAAAGCCCATTACAGTCGTGGTATGGAGGACGGACTGTTGTTGTACAGTGACCCTATAGGACAGTAGGACTGCCCCATAGGGTTTCCTAGGCTGTAAGCAGATTGCCAGGTCTTTTTTCCCGTGGAGTCACAGGTGGGTTCAAACTGCTGGCTTTTCAGTTAGCAGCAGAGAGCTGAACCACTGTGCCACCAGGGCTCCTTGGAGGATGGCCTGGAGGGGCCAAAACTTGCAAACTGGTGGTTGCACAGTCGTTTTAAAGATTTTTAAAATAGAAAAAAATTGTGAAATTCCATCTAAAATCTGGGTGTTTATTTTTGTATATCTTTTACACAGTGGTGTTAATTGTCTTTGTACCAAAAAAAAAAAAAAAAACCTCTTGGGTAATTCCCCTGTTGCAAGAATCTGAAATTGCTGGCAAGTTTATTTTGAAAGGCAGGTTTACCTGAACTGTTGTATTTAGTTACGATTATTGATTACCTGATTTTAAAATGTTGCCTTCTAAGAATCTTCTTCTAATAAAAGATTTCTCAAATATGTCAAAGTGGGGGCAGCTTATGCCATCTGAGTCCCCTGAGCCAAAGACAAGATCTGTGGGCCTTTGAGTTGTCACAGCTAGGCTAGAGGTCTGAAGGAGTTAGTAATGGACTGAGTACAAGATGGAGTGAACTTACGTGGAGTTGGAGTGGGGCTGAGAGAGAGAAGGCTCAGACAGGTGACAGGTATTTACAAAACAGAATTGGCAGACAGAAAGAGAGACAGGAGACAAAATTGACTCTTGGGTTTCTGATCTGGGAGAATGGGTGGAAGGTGGACCGGTCCACTCACCAGGAGGCCCAGAGGAGGAAGATGGAGGAGAAGAAATTTGCTTTTGCCATGTGGGGTCTGAGAGTCTGGGTCAGGCATGAAGATATCAGTGGGCTTGAGCCTGGTCCTCAGTGAGTCAAGGGGCCTGAGAAGTGGGTAAAATCACCCTCCAGGGGTGTGTGGGAAGAGCAGGAGGCCTAGGACAGATTCTGGGGATGCATTTACATTTAAGGGACCAGGGATTTTTAAGGGAGCTAAAAAAAAAAAAGGCAGGAGAAAGATGTGGCACTTTGCTTCTATGAAGACTGCAGCCTTGGAAACCCTATGGGGCAGTTCTCTCTGTCCTATAGGGTCGCTATCAGTTGGAATTGACTGGATGGCAACAGATTAAGGGAATTGGAAGGATATTGCGGGGGTAGGAGAGGAGCCTGCAAGACTCTTTAGGACCCTGCAGCCTTAGCCTCTATCCTGTAGGCAGAGCCCCTCCCCCAAGACCCCACTGTGGAGGTGGACTGAGGAATAGCTGGGAGGAGGGGTTCTGACCAGCCCTGCTGCAGCTGGGGGAGGGGTGGGGGGGGCAAGATCCCAGTCAAGTTCAAGACACCTAAGTGCCCTTCAGAGGCTCCTTCCTGCTCTCCAGGACCACTTGGTGGGCCTCTGGGATACTGCCGAGCTCAGAGGAAAGGCCCAAGGGGCCCCACTGGCTAGAGAGGAAGCAAGCAGAACCCCAGAACATGCTGCTAAACTGTGAGGAAGTTGGGAGGCCAGAGGTGCCTGAGGCTGTCACACTGGCTCTTCACCCTGTCCCCAGTGGCACTCCAGGCTGGGTGCAGACCAGGCTAGGGACCTTCCATGTGAGCTCCTCCCCTTGTAGGTGGGAAGTATTTAGATCATCATGGATACAGACCTGTGGTCTGCTTGGGATCCTGAGATCTGGGCTGAGACAGGGCTAAGCTATGGAAAATGCATTGACTCCTGCTGTGTTTCAGACACTGTCATAAGTGTTTTGTCTAATCCTCATGACAAGTTTATGAAGGAAATACGTTTTCCTCATTCTACAGAAGAGGAAACTGAGGCACAGAGATCACAAGTAATATGCCAAGGACAAGCAGCTAATAAGAGGCCCTGGCCTGGATCTGCTATAGCGACAGCAGCAGCTCCAGGCCCAGTCCCTGGCTCAGCTCCAACTCTGATTCTAGCTCTGACCTGCCTTAAATTTTAGCTTCAGCTCTTGGCCTGCCTCCAGCTTTGACTCAACATCCAAGCAGTGGCTCCAGACTCACAACCCATTCAACTGTTTCCTTTCCCCTCATGCCCAGCCTCAGTACTCCTCAATCAGAAGGAGCATCTGTCCCCTTCTGGGATCATTATCCATTCCCTGGAGCCACCACGCTGCAGCCTTCCCAGCTTAGGCCACTGGTTTGTGTTGAGAAGACAAACAGTCTCAGGTTCAAAGCAAGACCCATGATTTACTGGCTGTAAGACTCTGAGTTCCTCTTTGGATGTCCACAACCGTGAGGTCCTTTCCTCTTCACCCTTTCCACAGGTCCATTGGGTCAGCTCTTGTAGGTGCCTGTGTGCATTCCACAGTGCCCATTGCCTACGGGCTTTTCCTGCCACCGTGTTGTCCTGGTGCTGCCTTGCTTCCAGACAGCTGGGACGTTGTCCTGCAGGCAACATACTGGTTCCCCTGTCCATAACTCCGTAACTTCATGTCCCTGATGTCAGGGGCAAACACAGGTCCATAGGGCAGTGGGAGAAGGGCAACCTTCCTTCTTTGCTGTAGGCTGAGTATACCTATTTGGGTTGGGGAGACAGGGGTACTTCCTTCTCCCCTCTAGTTGCCTTGCTGACCCACTGTCCCATCAAAGCTCAGAAGACAAGGGTTCCTATGAATAAGAGAATTTGGGGACTATCTTAGTTATCTCGTGGTGCTATAAAAAAAACTACCACAAGTGGGTGGCTTTAACAAATTATTTCTAACAAATTAATTTTCTCACGGTTTAGGAGGCTAGAAGTCCTAATTCAGGGTGTTGGTTTGAAGGGAAGGCTTTTTCTCTCTGTTGGCTCTGGAGAAAGGTCCTTGTCTCTTGAGCTTCTGTTTCCTGGTTCCTTGGAGATCTCCATGTGTCTTGGTATCTATCTTACCCCATCTCATATCTATTATTCTATCATCAGCGAATGGCAAAATCCAATCTGCTTCAAAGCCCTGCTTCCCCTTATAAATTAACGAATTGGCACCTGATTTGAAAAAGCGGTCTCACGAGCCCGGTTAATGTTGCTGCTTTTAGGACTAACAACTCTGGTTTCTGAACTGATGTCTGGATCATGGATGGTGATGAATTCACCAAGGAAGCAAATGCAACCCAAGGAACACTCAGTTTTTCTATGCTTTTTAATTTCCTTCATTCTTCTGAAAACATATTTTTAAATCCAAATAATACATGTGCATAACTTAAAAAAAAAATCACCCAGGCTTATGACAAGGTTAAAAAAGGAGCCTTCTGCCCTTCCCTTACTACCTCTGATTGCTACTCCCCAAAGGCAACTACACTTGCAGCTGTTTTGTATTTTTCCTAATAGTTATTTCCGTATTTTAGCCAACATACATAATCTTTTTTTTTCTGATTTTAAAATTTCTATTGCATGCTACAATAGAAGAAAAGATATAGCTATTTTTTATGGTTGTAAATATGTGTATACATACATATATATGTATAACACATTTGCCTATTTAACATTTCTCACGTGTACAGTTTAGTGACATTGATTACATTAATCATGTTGTACAACCAACACCAATGTCCATTGCCAAGTCTTCCATCACCATACACAGAAATTCCGTGCTTCCTAAACAATGATTCCCTTTTTCCCCTCCCTCCTGTCCCTGGTAACCACTAATAAACTTTGGTCTCTATACATTTGCTCTTCTAGATATTTCATACAAGTGATGTCATACAATATTGTCCTTTTGTGGTTGACTTACTTCACTCAGAGTAATGTTTTCAAGGTTCATCCATATTGTAGCATATAGCAGAACTTCATTTTTCTTTATGGCTGAGTAGTATTCCATTGTATGTATATACCACATTTTGTTTGTACATCAATATTTTGATGGATGCTTAGGTTGTTTCCAAATGGCAATTGCGAATAGTGCTGCAGTGAACATTGTTGTGCATGTGTCTGTTTGTGTCGGTCTTTCAAATGCCTTGGGTATATACCTAGGAGTGGGGTTTCTAGTTCATATGGTAGTTTCATGTTTAACTGTTTGAGGAGCCATCAAACTCTTTTCCACAGTGGCTGTACCATGTTGTATTCCCACTAGCAATGGATAAGGGTTCCAGTTTCTCCACATCCTCACCAACACTTGTTTTCCCTTTTTTAATCTTAGCCATCCTAGTGGAGGTGAAGTATCTCATTGCGATTGATTTGTATCTCCTAAGGAAGGAGCCCTGGTAGTGCAGTGGTTAAATGCTTGGCTGATAACTAAAAGGTTGATGGTTCAAACCCACCAGGCATTCTAAGGGACAAAGATGTGGCAGTCTGCTTCCTAAAGATTACAGTCTTAAAAAGTCTGTGGGACTTCTACTCTGTCCCATACTCTGTCCTATATTGACTTGACATCAATGGGTTTGAATGGATAATGATGTTGAGCATCTTTTCATGTGCTTGTTAGCCATTTGTGTTCGAGAATATATAGCTCTTATATCCTCCTTCCCATCCCCACATACTTAGTTTTCCCTTATCCTTCCTATAGAATTATAGTCCAATTTTAAAATAAATATTCAATACTTACAGTACTTTTACTATATGAGTATGGCATACTACAACTACATTTCCTTTTGAATAAAATTTTTTCAGAGTTTTTTTTTTCTTTTTTCTTAGATTTCTAGTATGTATTATGAATTTAACCCTACACATTCCCACCAGAGGTACAAAGATCACTCCATGTAGTCAAATATCAGATAATCTATCAGTTCCACTTTTTTTCTTGTAAACATCCTTCTTGGAGACCTTTGTTTTCCTGCTCGCATCTGAACTGGTTGATCTCTGTCTGCTACACAATTGTGATACTGCAACTTCCCCTCACCACCACTCTGGAAATTCCCTTTCCTTCTCTCCTGTGTTGGATCCCCTGTTTTCTGTAGCTCATTTCTTCCTGGTTTTTGATTTACTTCCTCACTTTGGTGGAGCACATTCTTCACCAGTTGTCTGAGAACGAGTACTTGGGAGGTAAAATTTTTGAGACCTTGTACTTCTGAAATTGTCTTTATTCTACCGTCACATTTTGTTGATAGTTTGGCTGGGTATAGAATAATAGATTGCAGATAATTTTCCCTCAGAATTTTTAAGGTATTGCTTTCTTGTTTCTTAGTGACCAGTATTGCTATTGAGCAGACTGATATCATTTGATTTATGAAACTTTATATGTGATCTGTTTTCTCTTTCTGGAAGCTATTAAATGTACTTTTTGCTCTGGGTTTCCTGAAATTTTTTCAATGATGTGCCTTGGCATGAGTCTCTTTGCATTTTTTGCCCTGAGTCTTTTAACCTGGAAATTCATGCAATTCTGTGAAATTTTCCTGTAATTATTTCTTTGAAAATGTTCTTCTCCATTTCTTCTCTTCTCTCTTTCTGGAACTCCTGTTAGCCTTTCTTTATCTTTTATCTCGTTTTTATGTCTCTGTGTTTTCTTTGGCAATCTAGGAGATTTCTTCAACTTTCAATCCTTCTATTGATTAAAACATTTGTTTGTTTAATATTATATATGTTTTAATTTTTAAGAGCTCTTTTTTTGTTTCCTAAGTGTTCAATTATTGTAGATTCCTGTGATTTTTCCATGGGCACAGTTTTTTCTTTGTTTTACTCTGAGGCTATTAATAATACTTTTTCGATTAATTATAAATTTTTGAAGATTGCTTCTGCTCCCTGTATTCTTTATTTTCTCTGAAATTTCCTCTCTGTTTGCTTTGCTCCCTACTTTTTTCTGTGAAAGACTTTCATCAGATATCTGGTAATCCTTACTGTCAGTTTCCAATTTATATTAAAAATTGAGGTACTAAAAAGCCAACTGAAACCTCTATGTGTATGTGTGAGGGAGAGGCGAGTGTTGAGTATTTGGCTTCATTAGAGGATTATTGGGTAGGTACCTGGTGGTTTTATTGATGAGGGTGGAACTCCTCAACTGGCAGTACCTGTGGGTCTTTTAATTTCCTTATAGAGAACTCCTCTAATATTCTATTAGGTGCAAGGGTATAAACCTGGTTGCCAGTGTTTTGGGACCTGAGAAGGGGAAGTGGGATAAGTGGGCCTTGTGATTCAATAAATCTCACTGTTTTCAGTAGTCTATCACTACCATTCTTAGCTGTGGCTGGTGTTCTCAAATACAGAGTTTCTCAGCTCAACTCCTGCCAGGTTGGGAGAGGGAAGTCATCTGGCTACAGAGGCTGAGGGAGGAGATTTAAGGCTCTAACTCCTTATCCTTTCATCCAAGACTCATATTTTCAGCCCCACTTTACAACCCTGCCTTCAGAAGTATCCAGCACCTCTAATTTCTGAGCTGCTTTTGGGTTTGAATGACTAATGGACTTGCTTCTTGTTCACACTTTTCTCCCCTTCTCTCCACTCTCACCATAAGTAGTTACATCTCGACTTTCTCTGGCCTTTTACCAGTTCATCTAGCCCTATTCATCTGTTCTCCAGCTTCACAGTTTTTGTAGACATATCTCAGTTGCTGTTGTCTCCCCCCCCACACACACTTTTTTTGAGGTAAAATTCACATAAGACAAAACTCCCCATTTGTTTACTGGTCTGTGTCAAGAAATTTGGAAGACAGCTTACTTGGCTAACCAACTGGAAGAGATCCATAATTGTACCCATTCCAAAGAAATGTGATTAAATGGAATGTGAAAATTATAGAACAATATCATTAATATCTCATACTAGAAAATTTTGCTGAAAATAATTAAAAAACTGGCTGCAGTCATACATTAACAGGCAACTGCCATAATTTTAAGCCGGACTCAGAAAAGGACATGGAACAAGGGATATCATTGCTGATGTCAGATGGATCTTGGCCAAAAGCAGAGAATACCTGTGTTTTATTTACCACTCAAAGGCATTCAACTGTGTGGATCGTAACAAATTATGTAGAACATTACGAAGAGTGGGAATTTCAGAGCATTTCATTGTATTCATGCAGAACCTCTACAGGGATCAAGAGGCAGTCATTTGAATAAGGGGATACTGCATGGTTTAAAATTGGAAAAGGTGTGCATCAGGGTTGTATCCTTTCACCATACTTATTCAATCTGTATGCTGAGCATATAATCTGAGAAACTGACTATATGAAGAAGAATGCAGCATCAGGATTGGAGGGAGACTCATTAACCATCTGTGATATGCAGATGACACAACCTTGTTTGCCGAAAGTGAAGATGACTTGAAGTACTTACTGATAAAGGTAAGACACTACAGCCTTCAGTATGGATTACACCTGAATGTGAAAAAAAAAAAATTCTCACAGCTGGTGCCATAAACAACATCATGATAAATGGTTAAGAAATTGAAGTTGTCAAGGGTCTTATTCTATTGGATCAACAATCAATGCCCATGGAAGCAGCATCAAGAAATTAAACCATGGATTGCATTGAGCAGATATCTGCAGCAAAAGGCCGCTTTAAAATCTTAAAAAGCAAAGATGCCACTTTGATGACTTCTCAATGGCCTCATATGCGTATGAAAGCTAGACAATGAAAAAGGAAGACAGAATAATATTCTAATTGTGGTGCTGGCAAAGAATATTGAATATATCATGGAGTGCCAGAAGAATGAACAAATCAATCCTGGAGAAAGTACAGCCAGAATGCTCCTTGGAAGGGAGGATGATGAGACTTCCTCTTGCTTCCTTCAGACACGTCATCTGGGGGACTAATCGCTGGAGATGAGCATGGTGTTGGGTAGAGCAGAGGGTCATCGAAAAAGTAGGAGACCCTCAACGAGATGGATTGACAGAATGACTGCAACCATGGGCTCAAACATAGCAATAATGATGAGGATGGCGCAGGACAAGACAACGTTTCGTTCTGCCACACATAAGGTTATTTTGAGTCAGCATTGACTTGATGGCACCTAATAACAAACAACAACTATTTTGAAGTGTACAATTCAGTGATTTCCAGTACATTGACAGTGTTGTGTACCCATCACCGCTGTCTAATTCCAGAACATTTTAATCATCCCAAAAAGAAACCCCATACCCATTAAGCAGTCACTTCCCATTTCTGCCTCCCCCTAGCCCCTGGCAACCACTGAATCTACTTTCTCTTTCTATGGATTTACTTATTCCGGACATTTCGTGTAAGCAGAATAATAAAGTATATGTCTTTTTGTATTTGGCTTCTTTCGTTTAGCATGTTTTGAAGATTAATCCATGTCGTAGCATGTGTCAGAGCTTCATTCTCTTTTATGGCTGAATAACATTTCATTATTTGAGTATACTGCAATCTCTCTATCCATTCATCACTTGATGAACACCTGGGTTGTTTCTACTTTTTGCCTATTACAAATAGTGCTGCTATAAATGAACATTTGTATGCAAATATTTGTGTGGAGGTCGTTTTCAATTCCTTGGGTGTATACCTAGGAGTGGAATTGCTGGATCATATGGTAATTCTATATTTAATTTTTTGAGGAGCCATCAAACTATTTTCTATAGTGGCTGCACCACTTTACATTCCTGCTAGCAATGTATGAGGGTTCCAATTTCTCCAATTCTCAGCAACACAGGTTATTTTCTGTTTTTTAATTAAAAAAAAATTATGTATAGTCATCTTAGTGGTATCTCATTGTGGTTTTGATTTACATTTTCCTAGTAATGAATGATGTTGAGCATCTTTTCATGTTCTTATTGGCCATTAGTGTATTTTCTTTGGAGAAATGCCCATTGAAATCCTTTACCCACTTTTAACTGGGCTATTTGTCTTTTTGCTTATTCTGGATGTTAGACACTTACCAAGTATATAATTTGCAAATATTTTCTCCCATTCTGTGGTTGTCTTTTCACTTTCTTTATAATGTCCTTTGATGAGCAAGTGATTTAAATTTTTTTACTGTGATGCAATATACTTTTAAAAATTTTGCCATTTCCATCATTTTTAAGTGGACAATTCAGTGACATTAATTCCTTCTCTTCATGTTGTGGAATCATCACCACTTTGCATTTCCACATTTTTTCATCATCTTTAACAGAAACTCAGTGCCCCCTGAGTGATAACTCCCTCTTCCCTCCTCCCACCTGCCCTGGTAACCACTAATAGACTTTGGTCTTTATGCATTTGCCGATTCTACACATTTCTTTAAAGTGTTGAAGAGCAAAGATGTCACCTTGAAGACTAAGGTGCGCCTGACCCAAGCCATGGTATTTTCAATTGCATCATATATATGTGAAAGCTGGACAATGAATAAGGAAGATCGAAGAAGAATTGACGCTTTTGAATTGTGGTGTTGGCAAAGAATATTGAATATACCGTGGACTGCCAAAAGAAGGAACAAATCTTTCTTAGAAGAAGTACAGCCAGACTGCTCCTTAGAGACAAGGATGGCGAGACTGCATCTTACCTACTTTGGACATGTTGTCAGGAGGGATCAGTCCCTGGAGAAGGACATCATCCTTGGCAAAATACAGGGTCAGCAGAAAAGAGGAAGACCCTCAAGAGGTGGATTGACATGGTGGCTGCAACAATGAGCTCAAGTGTAACAACGATGGTAAGGATGGTGCAGGATTGGGCACTGTTTCGTTGTGTTGTGCGTAGGGTCGCTATGAGTTGGAACCGACTCGACAGCACCTAACAACAATAACAACAACTTATTTCATAAAAGAGGGATCATAAAATATTTGTCCGGAGGAGGCGGGGCCAAGATGGCGGACTAGGTAGACGCTACCTCGGATCCCTCTTGCAACAAAGACTCGGAAAAACAAGTGAATCCATCACATACATAACAATCTACAAACCCTGAACAACAAACACAGATTTAGAGACGGAAAATGAACAAATACGGGGAAGCAGCGACTGTTTTCGGAGCCTGGAGCCAGCGTCCCAGTCAGGTAACCTTGGCGCCGGGCTTAGGTCTGGGCCCAGGGGAGCTGAACTCAAAATCTTGTGACGGTGCAAACAAGGGGCGCAGCCCTACCCCCCTGAACTGACCCTGGGAGGGGGCCCAGCTGGTCCACGCGGGCAGCGTGGTGACGCGGCTGGTGGGAGAAGTCCCCGGGAGGCAGTGACTGGTTTTGGAGCTGGGAGTGCAGCGTCCCAGCCAGGGAACCTTGGCGCCGGGCTTTTGACTGGGCACTGTCATGGCGCAAGCACGATGCGCAGCCCTATTCCCCCGAACTAACCCCAGGAGCAGGCCCAGCTGGTCCGCGGGGGCGGCGCAGCGCCACGGCTGGCGGGAGGAGAAGTCCCCGGGAGGCAGCAACTGATTTTGGAGCCGGGAGTGCAGCATCCCAGCAGGGGAACCTTGACGCTGGGCTTTGGATTGGCAGCGGAGGATCTGACCGCGGCTTGAGTGGTACAGACCCTCGGGGACAATCTCCACACAGCCAGCACACATAGGTGACGCCCCTCGGGAATCTCAGATAAAATAGTCGTTCCAAGCAAGATAAGCAACTTTGGCTATATTCCGAGGTGCTACTCTCCTATTTCTCTGAACCCTCCCCCACCCTTCCCAGGCGGCTTCATTAACATTGGAATTTCCTGAGCCAGAGAGAGAAGGGCTCTGGCTCCGTGGCGGCTTTGCTTTTCCCTTTCTTTCTTTTTTTTTTTTTTTTTTGGTCTTTTCCTAACCCATTCTTCCGGCCTGAGAGAAGGAACCACAAAAAACCCAGGGACCAAAAATCCATCCCTAATTGGACGAAAAACACAGAACCAGCTACAGCCAAGCATATATGATCCAAATCTCGGACTTTCATCCTTACAGGGAACAAGGTGGCGGTTGTAATCCAAAGGCGGTTCTGATAGGGATCTGACTGCATTTTTTTTTTTTAGCAGATTTTCTGGAAAAACAAGTTTCCCAGGCCTGATATCTCTGCTTATTCAACAGAGCCCTAACTGACCCACAACAGGGAACTGAGGGCTGAAGCTCCCCCCAGACCACCTAGCCTCTTGCCTTAGGGGTCTAAGGAGGGTGACACCTACCAATCAGTAGAGGTACTTGCATTGGGGGCCTAAGGTACAGCTGCAGTGCCCTCCCACCAAGGTGCTATAGGAATAGAGACACACCTACCTCACTGACACTTGGGGGAAGCCTGTCAGAATCCTGTCCCCCCTGGAGGGTGAACCCCAGCTGCTAATAGAATCTGGTGCACACAACTATCACCACTACTTCTCGAGGTGGGTAGGTGTTAGGGTGCAGCACACACTTGATGACCCAAAATCAGATTCTACTCAAGAATAGTGAATAGACTCAGGCATATATATCTGGCAACAGCCCAAACCAGCTGGTAATAGGTCATAAGTAAGTCAAGGGCTACAACAAACAAGACAGCACAATCTAGTAGCCCATCCACGTATATTGAAAGAAAACAAAACAAGATAAGACTCAGTGAGCAATTATAGAATAAACCGCTACTGTATCTTTTTTTTTTTTATATCTTAGTGATGTCTTGGAGACAGCAGTCGATATCAAACCACATAAAGAAGCAGACCATGACCGCTTCTACAACCCCCCAAACAAAAGAATCAAAATCTTTCCCAAATGAAGATACGATCCTGGAATTATCAGATACAGAATATAAAAAACTAATTTACAGAATGCTTCAAGACATCAGGGATGACCTCAGAAACGAAATAAGGCAAACTGCAGAAAAAGCCAAGGAACACACTGATAAAACAGTTGAAGAACTCAAAAAGATTGTTCAAGAACATAGTGGAAAAATTAATAAGTTGCAAGAATCCATAGAGAGACAGCATGTAGAAATCCAAAAGATTAACAATAAAATTACAGAATTAGACAACGCAATAGGAAGTCAGAGGAGCAGACTCGAGCAATTAGAATGCAGACTGGGACATCTGGAGGACCAGGGAATTAACACCAACATAGCTGAAAAAAAATCAGATAAAAGAATTTTTAAAAATGAAGAAACCCTAAGAATCATGTGGGACTCTCAAGAAGGATAACTTGCGTGTGATTGGAGTCCCAGAACAGGGAGGGAGGACAGAAAACACAGAGAAAATAGTTGAAGATCTGCTGACAGAAAACTTTCCTGACATCATGAAAGACGAAAGGATATCTATCCAAGATGCTCATCGAACCCCATTTAAGATTGATCCAAAAAGAAAAACACCAAGACATATTATCATCAAACTTGCCAAAACAAAAGATAAACAGAAAATTTTAAAAGCAGCCAGGGAGAAAAGAAAGGTCTCCTTCAAGGGAGAATCAATAAGAATAAGTTCAGACTACTCAGCAGAAACCATGCAGGCAAGAAGGCAATGGGATGACATATACAGAGCACTGAAGGAGAAAAACTGCCAGCCAAGGATCATATATCCAGCAAAACTCTCTCTGAAATATGAAGGCGAAATTAAGATATTTACAGATAAACAAAAGCTTAGAGAATTTGCAAAAACCAAACCAAAGCTACAAGAAATACTAAAGGAAATTGTTTGGTCAGAAAACCAATAATATCAGATACCAGCACAACACAAGGTCACAAAACAGAACATCCTGATATTAACTCAAAAAGGGAAATCACAAAAATAAATTAAGATTAATTAAAAAAAATGCTCATAACAGGGAATCATTGAAGTCAATACATAAAAGATCACAATAATCAAAAAGAGGGACTAAATACAGGTGGCATAGAACTGCCATATGGAGAGTGATACAAGGCGATATAGGACAATACAAGTTAGATTTTTACTTTGAAAAATAGGGGTAAATATTAAGGTAACCACAAAGAGGTATAACAACTCCATAACTCAAGATAAAAGCCAAGAAAAACGTAACGACTCAACAAACATAAAGTCAAACACTACGAAAATGAGGATCTCACAATTTACTAAGAAAAACGTCTCAGCACAAAAAAGTATGTGGAAAAATGAAATTGTCAACAACACACATAAAAAGGCATCAAAATGACAACACTAAACACTTATTTATCTATAATTACGCTGAATGTAAATGGACTAAATGCACCAATAAAGAGACAGAGAGTCTCGGACTGGATAAAGAAACACAATCCATCTATATGCTGCCTACAAGAGACACACCTTAGACTTAGAGACACAAACAAACTAAAACTCAAAGGATGGGAAAAAATATATCAAGCAAACAGTAAGCAAAAAAGAAGAGTAGCAATATTAATTTCTGACAAAATAGACTTTAGACTTAAATCCACCACAAAGGATAAAGAAGGACACTACATAATGATAAAAGGGACAATTGATCAGGAAGACATAACCATATTAAATATTTATGCACCCAATGACAGGGCTGCAAGATACATAAATCAAATTTTAACAGAACTGAAAAGTGAGATAGACACCTCCACATTTATAGTAGGAGACTTCAACACACCACTTTCGGAGAAGGACAGGACATCCAGTAAGAAGCTCAATAGAGACACGGAAGACCTACTTCCAACAATCAACCAACTTGACCTCATTGACTTATACAGAACTCTCCACCCAACTGCTGCAAAGTATACTTTTTTTTCTAGCGCACATGGAACATTCTCTAGAATAGACCACATATTAGGTCACAAAACAAACCTTTGCAGAATCCAAAACATCGAAATATTACAAAGCATCTTCTCAGACCACAAGGCAATAAAACTAGAAATCAATAACAGAAAAACTAGGGAAAAGAAATCAAATACTTGGAAACTGAACAATACCCTCCTGAAAAAAGACTGGGTTATAGAAGACATCAAGGAGGGAATAAGGAAATTGATAGAATGCAATGAGAATGAAAATACTTCCTATCAAAACCTCTGGGACACAGCAAAAGCAGTGCTCAGAGGCCAATTTATATCGATAAATGCACACATACAAAAAGAAGAAAGAGCCAAAATCAGAGAACTGTCCCTACAACTTGAACAAATAGAAAGTGAGCAACAAAAGAATCCATCAGGCACCATTTTAAATAATAAAAATTAGAGCTGAACTAAATGAATTAGAGAACAGAAAAAACAATTGAAAGAATTAACAAAGCCAAAAGCTGGTTCTTTGAAAAAATTAACAAAATTGATAAACCATTGGCTAGACTGACTAAAGAAATACAGGAAAGGAAACAAATAACCCGAATAAGAAACAAGAAGGGCCACATCACAACGGACCCAACTGAAATTAAAAGAATCATATCAGATTATTACGAAAAATTGTACTCTAACAAATTTGCAAACCTAGAAGAAATGGATGAATTCCTGGAAAAACAGTACCTACCTAAACTAACACATTCAGAAGTAGAACAACTAAATAGACCCATAACAAAAAAAGAGATTGAAACGGTAATCAAAAAACTCCCAACAAAAAAAAGCCCTGGCCCGGACGGCTTCACTGCAGAGTTCTACTAAACTTTCAGAGAAGAGTTAACACCACTACTACTAAAGGTATTTCAAAGCATAGAAAATGATGGAATACTACCCAACTCATTCTATGAAGCTTTAATATTAGAAAAACCATTAATGTAATCCACCACATAAATAAAACAAAAGACAAAAACCACATGATCTTATCAATTGATGCAGAAAAGGCATTTGACAAAGTCCAACACCCATTTATGATAAAAACTCTCACCAAAATAGGAATTGAAGGAAAACTCCACAACATAATAAAGGACATCTATGCAAAGCCAACAGCCAACATCACTCTAAATGGAGAGAACCTGAAAGCATTTCCCTTGAGAACGGGAACCAGACAAGTATGCCCTTTATCACCGCTCTTATTCAACATTGTGCTAGAAGTCCTAGCCAGAGCAATTAGGCTAGACAAAGAAATAAAGGGCATCCGGATTGGCAAAGAGGAAGTAAAATTATCTCTATTTGCAGACGACATGATCTTATACACAGAAAACCCCAACGAATCCACCAGAAAACTACTGAAACTAATAGAAGAGTTTGGCAGAGTCTCAGGTTATAAAATAAACATACAAAAATCACTTGGATTCCTCTACATCAACAAAAAGAACATCGAAGAGGAAATGACCAAATCAATGCCATTCACAGTAACCCCCAAGAAGATAAAATACTTAGGAATAAATCTTACCAAGGATGTAAAAGACCTATACAAAGAAAACTACAAAGCTCTACTACAAGAAATTAAAAAGGACATACTTAAGTGGAAAAACATACCTTGCTCATGGATAGAAAGACTTAACATTGTAAAAATGTCTATTCTACCAAAAGCCATCTATACATACAATGCACTTCCGATCCAAATTCCAATGTCATTTTTTAAGGTGATAGAGAAACAAATCACCAACTTCATATGGAAGGGAAAGAAGCCTCGGATAAGCAAAGCATTACTGAAAAAGAAGAAGAAAGTGGGAGGCCTCACTCTACCTGATTTCAGAACCTATTTTACAGCCACAGTAGTCAAAACAGCCTGGTATTGGTACAACAACAGGCACATAGACCAGTGGAACAGAATTGAGAACCCAGATATAAATCCATCCACATATGAGCAGCTGATATTTGACAAAGGCTCAGAGTCAGTTAATTGGGGAAAAGATAGTCTTTTTAACAAATGGTGCTGGCATAACTGGATATCCATTTGCAAAAAAATGAAACAGGACCCATACCTCACACCAAGCACAAAAACTAACTCCAAGTGGATCAAAGACCTAAACATAAAGACTAAAACGATAAAGATCATGGAAGAAAAAATAGGGACAACGCTAGGAGCCCTAATACAAGGCATAAACAGAATACAAAACATTACCAAAAATGATGAAGAGAAACCAGATAACTGGGAGCTCCTAAAAATCAAACACCTATGCTCATCTAAAGACTTCACCAAAAGAGTAAAAAGACCACCTACAGACTGGGAAAGAATTTTCAGCTATGACATCTCCGACCAGCACCTAATCTCTAAGATCTATATGATTCTGTCAAAACTCAACCACAAAAAGACAAACAACCCAATCAAGAAGTGGGCAAAGGATATGAACACACATTTCACTAAAGAAGATATTCAGGCAGCTAACAGATACATGAGAAAATGCTCTCGATCATTAGCCATTAGAGAAATGCAAATTAAAACTACGATGAGATTCCATCTCACTCCAACAAGGCTGGCATTAATCCAAAAAACACAAAATAATAAATGTTGGAGAGGCTGTGGAGAGATTGGAACTCTTATACACTGCTGGTGGGAATGTAAAATGGTACAACCACTTTGGGAATCTATCTGGCATTATCTTAAACAGTTAGAAATAGAACTACCATACAACCCAGAAATCCCACTCCTTGGAATATACCCTAGAGAAATAAGAGCCTTCACACAAACAGATACATGCACACCCATGTTTATTGCAGCCCTGTTTACAATAGCAAAAAGCTGGAAGCAACCAAGGTGTCCATCAACGGATGAGTGGGTAAATAAATTGTGGTATATTCACACAATGGAATACTACGCATCGATAAAGAACAGTGACGAATCTGTGAAACATTTCATAACATGGAGGAACCTGGAAGGCATTATGCTGAGCAAAATGAGTCAGAGGCAAAAGGACAAATATTGTATAAGACCACTATTATAAGATCTTGAGAATAGTAAAAACTGAGAAGAACACATACTTTTGTGGTTACGAGGGGGGGAGGGAGGGAGGGAGGGAGAGGGTTTTTTATTGATTAATTAGTAGATAAGAACAGCTTTAGGTGAAGGGAAGGACAACACTCAATACATGGAAGGTCAGCTAAATTGGACTGGACCAAAAGCAAAGAAGTTTCCGGGATAAAATGAATGCTTCAAAGGTCAGCGGAGCAAGGGCGGGGGTTTGGGGACCATGGTTTAAGGGGACTTCTAAGTCAATTGGCAAAATAATTCTATTATGAAAACATTCTGCATCCCACTTTGAAATGTGGCGTCTGGGGTCTTAAATGCTAACAAGCAGCCATCTAAGATGCATCAATTGGTCTCAACCCACCTGGAGCAAAGGAGAATGAAGAACACCAAGGTTACATGACAACTAAGAGCCCAAGAGACAGAAAGGGCCACATGAACCAGAGACCTACATCATCCTGAGACCAGAAGAACTAGTTGGTGCCCGGCCACAATCGATGACTGCCCTGACAGGGAGCACAACAGAGAACCCCTGAGGGAGCAGGAGATCAGTGGGATGCAGACCCCAAATTCTCATAAAAAGACCATACTTAATGGTCTGACTGAGACTAGAGGAATCCCGGCGGCCATGGTCCCCAGACCTTCTGTTGGCACAGGACGGGAACCATCCCCGAAGACAATTCATCAGACATGAAAGGGACTGGACAGTGGGTGGGAGAGAGATGCTGATGAAGAGTGAGCTAATAATATCAGGTGGACACTTGAGACTGTGTTGGCATCTCCTGTCTGGAGAGGGGATGGGAGGATAGAGAGAGTGGGAAGCTGACAAAATTGTCACGAAAGGAGAGACTGGAAGGGCTGACTCATTAGGGGGAGAGCAAGTGGGAGTACGGAGTAAGATGTATGTAAACTTATAAGTGACAGACTGACTTGAATTGTAAACGTTCACTTGAAGCTCAATAACAGTTAATAAAAAAAAAAATATTTGTCCGTTTTTCCGATTTACTTCACTTAGCATAATGTTTTCAAGGAGTCCCTGGGTGATGCAAATGGTTAATACACTTGGCTGTTAACTGAAAGGTTGGAGGTCAAGTCCACCCATAGGTACCTTGGAAGAAAGGCCTGGCAATCTAACACCCCAAAAATTAGCCATCGAACACTCTATGGAGCACAGTTCTACTCTGACACACATGGGGTTGCCATGAATTTGAATGGGCTCAACAGCAGCTCTTGGTAATGTTTTCAAGGTTCATCCACGTTATAGCATGTATCAGAACCTCATTTCTCTTTGTAGTTGAATAATAGTCCAGTGTATGTATATACCATGTTTCGTTTATCCATTCATCTGTTGCTGTATTAACATTTGGGTCATTTCCACCTTCCGGCTATTGTGAACACTTTGCATTGAACATTGATGAGTATACAAGTATCTGTTTGTGTCATTGCTTTCAAGCCTAGGCATATACCTAGGAATGGAATTGCTGGATCATATGATAATTCTATGTTTAACCTTTTGAGGGACTGCGAACTGTTTTCCACAGCAGCTGCACCATTTTCCACCAACAATGGATGAGGGATCTCTACGTCCTTGCCGACACTTACTGTTTTCCATTTTTCTGATTTTTTTTTTTTAGTGTGAGTGCAGTGGTATTTCATGGTGGCTTTGTTTTACATTTCTCTAATGAGTAATTGATGTTGAACATCTTTTCATGTGCTTATTGGCTGTTTGTATATCTTTTATTGTGAAATGTCTATTCAAGTCTGTGAGGGTTAAGTTGTGTGTCAACTTGGCTGGGTCATGATTCTCAGTGGTTTGATAGGCATATGATGGTGTGTTCACTTCCATGATGAGATTTAATATTATGTCATCACCTCCATGATGGGCTCTGCTGTGACTAGCCAGTCAGCTGAAAGGGAGTTTCCTTGGGCGTGTGGCTTGCATTGACTGTAAGTGGATATTCTGGCAAGGCTTGGGTCTTTTTGCTTGTTCTGGATCCTGCAGCTGGCTCCTGTTCATCTGACCTCTGATTCTTGGGACCTGAGCTAGCAGCTTCCATGAGCCCTTGCCTGCTGATCTTTGGGATTCATTAATCTTCACAGCCTGTGTGCAAAAGCCCTACTCTTTGACCTGCTGATATTGGGTTTTCCAGCCCCTGTGGTTATGTACATCAGTAGAGGCCTCTACCATGACCCATGTATTTGGGCTGTTCCAGCCTCTACAGCCATGTGAGCCATTTCTTTGATATAAATCTGTCTATATATATATATATTTATATGCTTTACTGATTTTGCTTCTCTAGAGAGCCCTGCCTAAGACATTTGATACCAAGAGTGCTTCTAGGGAAACAAAACTATGAGGATGAGTTTTCTAAATTGGTTCTTTAGTCTGGTTAGCCTTAAAGATGTTGATGACTCTCCTTCCAGTAGCAAAAAGGGCAGTGCTAATCCATGGCATGAAGTGGCAATTCAAATATGCAACATATCACCGCCAATAAATCAGGTATTGGCGAAAGGCGAGGCTCTGTGTGATTGCATGTGTGGTACCTTTCTATAATTTTGTCAGAATGAAAAGTATAAGGAAGCTGGTTGATTGGTCCTACTTTCGCTGGACAAACTGGAAAAAGAAAGATTTGCACTTAGGGCTTTAGAGTCAAGGCTCAAGTGCTCCATAAACGACCTTAAAGTTTCAACTTGTGCTTTGAAAGAAAGCCTCATTTCTTGTAGTAACAGAGCTGATATTGCCAAAAACGAAATCCGGAGTCTTATTGTAAGAGTGGCTGAATTACAATGCCAGCTCAACTGCCTATCTAGAGAGGTGTCTGAAGTTAAAGAGAGGGCATTGATTAGGAAGAAAAGGGATCCTGAAACATGGGATGCAGATATATGGGCAAACAATCAGGAGATACTGAGCCTCTAAATTCTGTTGAACTGCTTCCACCAACAGAACCAGCCCTGTCAATCCCATCTGAAGAGATTTCTCCGTGTTTGTCTGCTAAACCACCCTGCCAGGTAAAACCAGTAGCTCCTTCACTCCCATCTAATGAGATTAGCCCAGCCGCCTTGTCTGAGTCATTGCTTGGGGCATTGCCAGAAGCAGATGCTTTACAAGACAATGTTGGATATTCTCAAAACACTTCCCCACTACCAATTTTGGCTTCTAGACCTATAACTAGACTGAAGTCCCAGCGAGCCCCAAAAGGTGAGGTAGAAAGTGTGACCCAGGAGGAGGCATACTACGTTGCAAGAGAACTGCTTGACTTGTCTAATATGTACAGAAACCCGGGAATATGTGTGGGAATGGCTACTAAGAGTGTGGGATAATGGTGAAAGGAACATAAAGATGGATCAGCCTGAGGTTATTAACATAGGTCCACTAAGCACAGATTCTTTATTCGATGTTTCAGCTTTAGAATTTAGGAAAGGATCTAATAGTAGTGATTTCCCTAGTTCCAGAATGCATGATTGGAATAGATATACTCAGCAACTCCCACATTGATCTCTGACAAATGGAGTAAGGGCTATTATGGTAGGAAAAGCCAAGTGGAAACCATTGGAACTGCCCCTACCTAGGAAAATAGTAAACCAAAAGCAATGCCGCATTCCTGGAGGGATTGCAGAGGTTACTGCCACCATCAAGGACTTGAAGGATGCAGGGTTGGTGATTCCCAACACATCACCATTCAACTTACCTATTTGGCCTGTGCAAAAAAATAGATGGATCTTGGAGAATGACAGTAGATTATCAAAACTTAACCAGATGGTGACTCCAATTGCAGCTGCTGTTCCAGATGTAGTTTCATTGCTTGAGCAAATTAATATATCTCCTGGTACATGGTATGCAGCTATTGATCTGGCAAATGGCTTTTTCTCCATACCTGTTTCGAAAGATCATCAGAAACAGTTTGCCTTCAGCTGGCAAGGCCAACAATACACCTTCAGTTGCCTACCTCAGGGCTACATCAACTCACCAGCCCTATGTCATAATTTAGTCCAAAGGAAACTTGATCGCGTTTCCCTTCCACAAGACGTCACACACTGGTGCATTACAGTGATGACATTATGCAAATTGGACCTAGTAAACAAGACATGTCAATGACTCTGGACTTATTGGTAAAACATTTGCATGCTAGAGGGTGGGAAATTAATCTCACAAAAATTCAGGCACCTTCTACCTCAGTGAAATTTCTAGGGGTCCAGTGGTGTGAGGCATGTCAAGATAGTCCTTCTAAAGTGAAGAATAAGTTATTGCATCTGGCTCCTCCCAGAATTATAAAAGAGGCACAATGCCTAGTGGACCTCTTTGGATTTTGGAGGCAACATATTCCTCATTTGGGTGTGCTACTCCAGCCCATTTATCAAGTGGGGACCAAAACAAGCAAAGACTCTGCAGCACATTCAGGCTGCTGTGCAAGCTGCTCTGCCACTTGGGCCATATGATCTGGATGATCCAACGGTGCTTGAAGTGTGAAGGGCAGATAGAGATGCTGTCTGGAGTCTTTGGCAGGCCCCTATTGGTGAATCAAAACATAGACCCTTAGGATTTTGAAGCAAAGCCCTGCCATCCTCTGCAGATAACTACTCTCCTTTTGAGAAACAACTTTTGGCTTGTTACTGGCCTCAGTGGACACTGAACACTTAACCATGGGACACCAAGTCACCATGTGGCCTGAGATGCCCATCATGAACTGGGTGTTTTCTGACCAACAGCGTCATAAAGTGGGACGTGCACAGCAGCACTTCATCATTAAATGGAAGTGGTATACACAAGATCGGGCCCGAGCAGGACCTGAAGGCACAAGTAAGTTGCATGAGGAAGTGGCTCAAATGCCCATGGTCTCCACTTCTGTCACATTATCTTCCATCTCCCAGTCTTCTCCTATGGCCTCATGGGGAGTTCCTTATGATCAGTTGCCTGAAGAAGAGAAAACTTGTGCCTGGTTTATAGATGGTTCTGTGTGATATGCTGGCACTGCTTGCAAGTGGACAGTGGCTACACTACAGCCCGTTTCTGGGACCTCCCTGAAGGAGAGTGGTGAAGGGAAATCCTCCCAATGGGCAGAACTTCAAGCAGTGCGCCTGGTTGTTCACTTTACTTGGAAGGAGAAATGGTGAGATGCGCAATTGTATACTGATTCATGGGCTGTGGCCAATAGTTTGGCTGGATGGTCAGCCACTTGGAAGGAACATGACTGAAAAATTGGAGACAAGGATTTATGGGGAGGAGGTATGTGGATAGACCTCTCAGAATGGGCCAAAGAAGTGAAGATATTTGTGGCGCATGTGAATGCTCACCAAAGTGTGAACTCAGCAGAGGAGGATTTTAACAATCAAGTGAATAGGATGACGCATTCTGTGGGATCTACTCATCCTTTTCCCCTAGCTACTCCTGTCATTGCTCAATGGGCTCATAAAAAAGTGGCCATGGTGGCAGGGATGGAGGTTATGCATGGGTCCATTAACATGGCCTTCCACTTACCAAGGCTGAATTGGCTACAGCCACTGGTGAATACCCAATCTGACAGCAGCAGAGACCAACACTGAATCCCTGATATGGCACCATATCTCATCCAGCAACCTGGTGGCAAGTTGAATACATTGAACCATTTCCAGCAGTGTTTTGTCCTTCCTGGAACAGACACTTACTCTGAATATGGATTTGCCTTCCCTACATCCATTGCTTCTGTCAAAGCTACCATCCCTGGACTTACAGAATGCCTTAACCACTGTTATTGTATCCTACAGAGCATTGCCTCAGATCAAGGGACTCACTTCACAGCAAATGAAGTGGGGCAGTGGGCCCATGCTCATGGAATTCACTGGTCTAACCTTGTTCCCTAACATCCTGAAGTAGCTGGCTTGCTAGAACAATGTAATGGCCTTCTAAAGATACAATTTTGACACCAGCTAGGTGGCAATACCTTGCAGGATTTGGGCAATGTTTTCCAGGAGGCTGTATATGCTCTAAACCAGTGTCCAATATATGGTGCTGTTTCTCCCATAACCAGGATTCATGGATTTAGGAATCAAGGGTTGGAAATGGGAGTGGCACCACTCACTATTACCCCTAGTGACCCACTTGCAAGATTTTTGCTTCCTGTCCCCACAACCTTATGCTCTGTGGGTCTAGAGGTCTTAGTTCCAAAGGGAGGAATGCTTCCACCTGGAGACACATCACTGATTCTATTGAACTGGAAGCTAAGAATGCCACCCGGCCACTTTGGGCTCCTTGTGCCTCTGGATCAACAGGCAAAGAAGCGAGTTACCATAGTGGCTGGTGTGATTAATCCTGATTACCAAGAGGAAATCAGATTGATATTACATAATGGAGGTAAAAAGAATGTATATGGAATGCAGGAGACTCCTCAGGGCATCTCTTAGTAGTACAATGCTCTGTGATTAAAGTCAGTGAAAAAATTAGAGCAACCAAAGTCTGACATGACTACTAATGGCCCAGACCCTTCAGGAATGCAGGTTTGGGTCACCCTACCAGGCAAAGAACCACAACCAGATGAGGAGCTTTCTGAGGGTATGTTGTTGTTGTTGCTGGGTGCCGTCGAGTCAGTTCCGACTCATAGCAACCCTATGCACAACAGAACGAAGCACTGCCTGGTCCTCCGCCATCTTTACCATCGTTGTTACACTTGAGCTCATGGTTGCAGCCACTGTGTCAATCCACCTCATTGAGGGTCTTCCTCTTTTCCACTGACCCTATACTCTGCCAAGCACGATGTCCTTCTCCAGGGACTGATCCCTCCTGACAACATGTCCAAAGTAGGTAAGACGCAGTCTCGCCATCCTTGCCTCTAAGGAGCATTCTGGTTGTACTTCTTCTAAGACAGATTTGTTCACTCTTTTGGCAGTCCATGGTATATTCAATATTCTTCGCCAACATCACAATTCAAAAGCGTCAACTCTTCTTCGGTCTTCCTTATTCATTGTTCAGCTTTCACATGCATATGATGTGATTCAAAATACCATGGCTTGGGTCAGGCGCACCTTAGTCTTCAGGGTGGCATCTTTGCTCTTCAACACTTTGAAGACATCCTTTGCAGCAGATTTGCCCAATGCAATGCGTCTTTTGATTTCTGGACTGCTGCTTCCATGGCTGTTGATTGTGGATTCAAGTAAAATGAAATCCTTGACAACTTCAATCTTTTCTCCGTTTATCATGATGTTGCTCATTGGTCCAGTTGTGAGGATTTTTGTTTTCTTTATGTTGAGGTGTAATCCATACCGAAGGCTATGGTCTTTGATCTTCATTAGTAAGTGCTTCAAGTCCTCTTCACTTTCAGCAAGCAAGGTTGTGTCATCTGCATAACGCACATTGTTAATGAGTCTTCCTCCAATCCTGATGCCCCGTTCTTCTTCATATAGTCCAGCTTCTCGGATTATCTGTTCAGCATACAGATTGAATAGGTATGGTGAAAGAATACAACCCTGATGCACGCCTTTCCTGACTTTAAACCAATCAGTATCCCCTTGTTCTGTCCGAACAACCGCCTCTTGATGTATGTAAAGATTCCTCATGAGCACAATTAAGTGTCTGGAATTCCCATTCTTCGCAGTGTTATCCGTAGTTTGTTATGATCCACACAGTCGAATGCCTTTGCATAGTCAATGAAACACACGTAAACATCCTTCTGGTATTCTCTGCTTTCAGCCAGGATCCCTCTGACATCAGTAATGATATCCCTGGTTCCGTGTCCTCTTCTGAAACCAGCTTGAATTTCTGGCAGTTCCCTGTCGATATACTGCTGCAGTCGTTTTTGAATGATCTTCAGCAAAAGTTTGCTTCCGTGTGATATTAATGATATTGTTCTATAATTTCCACATTTGGTTGGACGACCCTTCTTGGGAATAGGCATAAATATGGATCTCTTCCAATCAGTTGGCCAGGAAGCTGTCTTCCATATTTCTTGGCATAGACAAGTGAGCACCTCCAGCACTGCACCTGTTTGTTGAAACATCTCAATTGATATTCCATCAATTCCTGAAGCCTTGTTTTTCGCCAATGCCTTCAGAGCAGCTTGGACTTCTTCCTTCAGTACCATCGGTTCTCGATCATAAGCCACCTCTGGAAATGGTTGACTATCGACTAGTTCTTTTTGGTATAATGACTCTGTGTATTCCTTCCATCTTCTTTAGATGCTTCCTGTATCGTTTAAGATTTTCCCCATGGAATCCTTCACTATTGCAACTCAAGGCTTGAATTTTTTCTTCAGTTCTTTCAGCTTGAGAAATGCCGAGCGTGTTCTTCCCTTTTGGTTTTCCATCTCCAGCTCTTTGCACATGTCATTATAATACTTTACTTTGTCTTCTCGAGAGGCCCTTTGAAATCTTCTGTTCAGTTCTTTTACTTCATCAGTTCTTCCTTTTGCTTTAGCTGCTTGATGCTCAAGAGCAAGTTTCAGAGTCTCCTCTGACAACCATCTCGGTCTTTTCTTTCTTTCCTGTCTTTTCAGTGACCTCTTGCTTTCTTCATGGATGATGTTCTTGATGTCATTCCACAACTCATCTGGTCTTCAGTCACTAGTGTTCAATGCATCAAATCTATTCTTGAGGTGATCTCTAAATTCAGGTGGGATATACTCAAGGTCATATTTTGGCTCTCGTGGACTTGCTCTGATTTTCTTCAGTTGCAGCTTGAACTTGCATATGAGCAATTGATGGTCTGTTCCACAGTTGGCCCCTGGCCTCCTTCTGACTGATGATATTGAGCTTTTCTATCGCCTCTTTCCACAGATGTAGTCAATTTGATTTCTGTGTGTTCCATCTGACGAGGTCCATGTGTATAGTCACTGTTTATGTTGGTGGAAGAAGATATTTGCAATGAAGAAGTCGTTGGTCTTGCAAAATTCTATCATTTCATCTCCGGCATTATTTCTATCACCAAGGCATTATTTCTATCACCAAGGCCATATTTTCCAACTATTGATCCTTCTTCTTTGTTTCCAACTTTCACATTCCAATCACCAGTAATTATCAATGCATCTTGATTGCATGTTCAATCAATTTCAGACTGCAGGAGCTGATAAAAATCTTCTGTTTCTTCATCTTTGGCCCTAGTGGTTGGTGCGTAAATTTCAATAATAGTCGTATTAACTGGTCTCCCTTGTAGGTGTATGGATATTATCCTATCGCTGACAGCGTTGTACTTCAGGATAGATCTTGAAACGTTCTTTTTGAAGATGAATGCAACACCATTCCTCTTCGAGTTGTCATTCCCAGCATAGTAGACTATATGATTGTCTGATTCAAAATGGCCAATACCAGTCCATTTCAGCTCACTAATGCCTAGGATATCGATATTTATGTGTTCCATTTCATTTTTGACGATTTCCAATTTTCCTATATTCACACTTCACACATTTCAGATTCCTATTGTTAATGGATTTTTCAGCTGTTTCTTCTCATTTTGAGTCGTGCCACAACAGCAAATGAAGGTCCCGAAAACTTTACTCCATCCACGTCATTAAGATCGACTCTACTTTGAGGAGGCAGCTCTGCCCCAGTCATCTTTTGAGTGCCTTCCAACCTGGGGGCTCATCTTCCAGCACTATATCAGACAATGTTCCGCTGCTATTCATAAGGTTTTCAGTGGCTAATGCTTTTCAGAAGTAGACTGCCGTTTCCTTCTTCCTAGTGTGTCTTAGTCTGGAAGTTCAGCTGAAACCTGTCCTCCATGGGTGCCCCTGCTAGTATCTGAATACTGGTGGCATAGCTTCCAGCATCACAGCAACACACAAGCCCCCACACTATGACAAACTGACAGACACGTGGGGTATAGGGAATACAAAATTGGTGGTGGAATAAGGTAGTTCTAAATACCAGTTATGTTCACGTGGCCAGTTGCAGAATTGCGGACTGTAATTGTTATCAGTATGTATGTATGTGTATTCGTTTTATCGTGTTAGGGGCAAGTATGACTTTACAGTTGCCTTTATTCAGAGATTATGTATGGTTTGAGGAGATGTATGGTGCTGAGGAGGTGCCAGGTTGACAAGGGGTGGGCTATGATGGTTAAGGTTGTGTGTCAACTTGCTTGGCCGTGATTCTCAGTGTTTTGATAGTTATATGATGGTGTGATCGCTTCCATGATTAGATTTGATATTATGTGATCACCTCCATAATGGGCTCTGCTGTGAGTAGCCAGTCAGTAAAAAGGGAGTTTCCTTGGGCATGCGGCCTGCATTGAATATAAGTGGATATTCTGGCAAGGCTTGGGGCTTTTTGCTTGTTCCAGATCCTGCACCTGGCTCCTGTTCGTCTGATCTCCGATTCTTGGGACTTGAGCTGTAGCTTGCCTGTGGCCTTGCCTGATGATCTTTGAGATTTGTCAATCTTCACAGCCTCTAAGCAAAAACCCTCCTCACCAACCTACCGATCCTGGGTTTACCAGCCCCTGTGGCTGCATGCATCAGGAAAGGCCTTTGTCCCAACTCACAGACTTGGGACAGCCTCTACAACTGTGTAAACAATTTCCTTGATATAAATCTCTTTCCCTCTCTCTCTCCATGTATATATGTTTATACACTTTAATGGTTTTTCTTCTCTAGAAACCCCAGCCTAAGACAAAGTCCTTTGCCTATTTTCTTGATTGGGTTGTTTGTCTTTTTTTGGTTGAGTTACAGGAGTTCTTCTTTATATTCTAAATATTAAACCCTTATTAGATATATGGATCCAAGATATTTTCTCTCATTCTATAAGTTGTCTCTTCACTTTGTCGATATAGTTCCTCAACAGGCAAAAGTTCTAAATTTTGATGAAATCCAATATATCTATCTTTTGTTGCTTTTTCTTTTGGTGTCATATCTAATCTAAGAATCCATTATCAAAAACTAAGTCCCGAAGCATTGCCCCTGTGTTTTGTTCTAAATGTTTTATGGTTTAAGGTCTTACATTTAAATTCTTGATTCACTTTGAGATAACTTTCGCATATGGTTTGAGGTATGGGCCCAGCTTCATTTTTTTGCATGTGTTGTCCCAGCATCATTTATTGAAGTTATTGTTGTTGTTCAGTGCTGTTCAGTCAGTTCCAACTCATAGTGACCCCACGTACAACAGAATGAAACACGGCCCGGTCCTGCGCCATGCACACAATAGTTGTTATGCTTGAGCCCATTGTTGCAGCCACTGTGTCAATTCATATCTTGAGGGTCTTCCTCTTGTTTGCTGACCCTCTACTTTACCAAGCATGGTGTCCTTCTCCAGGGACTCGTCCCCTTGACAACATGTCCAAAGTACATGAGATGAAGCCTCTTCATCCATGCTTCCAAGGAACATTCTTGCTGTACTTCCTCCAAGACAGACTTGTTCGTTCTTCTGGCAGTCCATGGTATATTCAATATTCTTTGGCAACACCAAAATTCAAAGGCACCAATTCTTCTTCAGTCTTCCTTATTCATTGTCTGGTTTTTGCGTGCAAATGAGGCAACTGAAAATACCATGGCTTGGGTCAGGCACACCTTAGTCTTCAAGGGGACATCTTTGCTTTTTAACACTTTAAAGAAGTCTTCTGCAGCAGATTTGCCCAATGCAATATGTCTTTTGATTTCTTGACTGCTGCTTCCATGGGTGTTGATTGTGAATCCAAGTAAAATGAAATCCTTGACAACTTTAATCGTTTCTCCTCTTATCATGACGTTGCTTACTGGTCCAGGCGTGAAGATTTTTGTTTTCTTTATGTTGAGGTGTAATCCATACTGAAGGATGTGGTCTTTGATCTTCATCAGTAAATGCTTCAAGTCCTTGTCACTTTCAGCAAGCAAGGTTGTGTCATCTGAATATTGCAGTTTGTTAATGAGTCTTCCTCTAATCCTGATACCACATTCTTCTTCATATCCAGCTTCTCAGATTATTAACTCAGTGTACATATTGAATAAAGTATAGTGAAAGGATACAACCCTGACGCACACCTTTCCTGACGGTTATGGATGAATTGTGTTCCCCCAAAATGTGTCTCAACTTGGCTAGGCCATGTTGCCCAGTATTATGTGGTTGTCCACCATTTTGTGATCTGATGTGATTATCCCATGTGTTGTAAATCCTAACCTCTATGATGTTAATGAGACAGGATTAGAAGCAGTTTTGTAAATGAGGAAGGGCTCAATCTACAAAATTAGGTTGTATCTTGAGTCAATCTCTTTTGAGATATAAAAGAGAGAATCCAGCAGAGAGGATAGGGACCTCATACCACCAAGGAAGAAGCACTGGGAACAGGGTGTGTCCTTTGGAATTGGGGCCCCTGTGCTGAGAAGCTCCGAGACCAGGAGAAGCTTGATGACAAGGACCTTACCCCAGAACCTACAGAGAGAGAAAACCTTCCCCTGGAGCTGGCACCCTGAATTCGGACTTCTAGCCTCCTAAACTGTGGAAGAATAAATTTCTGTTTCTTAACGCCATCATCCACTTGTGGTATTTCTGTTATAGCAGCACCACTTAACTAAGACACTGACTTTAAACCACACGGTATCTCCTTGTTCTCTTCGAACGACTGCCTCTTGATCTATGTACAGGTTCCTCATCAGCACAATTAAGTGTCCTGGAATTCCCGTTTTTTGCAATGTTATCCATAATTTGTTATAATCCACACAGTCAAATGCCTTTGCATAGTCAATAAAACACAGGTAAACATCTTTCTGGTATTCTCTGCTTTCACTCAAGATCCATCTGACATCAGCAATGATATCCCTCGTTCTACATCCTCTTCTGAATCTGGCTTGAGTTTCTGGCAGTTCCCTATCGATGTACTGCTGAAACTGCTTTTGAATGATCTTCAGCAAAATTTTACTTATGTGTGATATTGATGATATTGTTCAGTAATTTCTGCATTTCGTTGGATCTCTTTTTTTCTGGAATAGGCACTAACACGAATCTCTTCCAGTCAGTTGGCCAGGTAGCAGTCTTCCAAATTTCTTGGCATAAAGGAGTGAGCACCACTAGCACTGCACTCATTTGTCGAAACATCTCATTTGGTATTCTGTCAATTCCTGAAGCCTTGTTTTTCACCGATATCTTCGGTGCAGCTTGAACTTCTTCCTTCAGTATCATCTTTTTCTGATCAAATGCTATCCCCTGAAATGGCTGAACGTCAACCAATTCTTTTTGGTAGAGTAACTTTGTGTACTCCTTTCATCTTCTTTTGGTGCTTCCTCTGTCGTTCAATATTTGCCCATAGGATCCTTCACCATTGCAACTCGAGGCTTGAATTTTTTCTTCAGTTCTTTCAGCTTGAGAGATGCTGAGCATGTTCTTCTTTTTAGTTTTCTAACTCCAGTTCTTTGCACATGTCATTACAGTTCTTTGTCTTCTTGAGTCACCCTTTGAAATCTTCTGTTCAGCTCTTTTATTTCATCATTTCTTCTATTCAGTTTAGCTACTCTACAGTGAAGAGCAAGTTTCAGAGTTTTTTCTGACATCCGTTTTGGTCTTTCTTTCTTTCCTGTCTTTTTATGGCCTTTTACATTCTTCATGTATGATGTCCTTGATGTCATTCCACAATTCATCTGGCCTTTGGTCATTAGTATTCAGTGCATCAGATCTGTTCTTGAAACAGTCTCTAAAATTCAGGTGAGATATACTCAAGTTTATAGTTTGGCTCCTGTGGATATGCTCTAATGTTCTTCAGCTTCAACTTGAACTTGCGTATGAGCAACGTACATGGCCTTGATCTGACTGACGATATTGAGCTTCTCCATCATCTCTTTCCACAGATGTAGTCGATTTGATTCCTGCGTATTCCATTTAGCAAGATCCACATGTAAAATTGTCGTTTATGCCATTGACAAAAGGTATTTGCAATGAAGAAGTCATTGATCTTGCAAAATTCTATCATGGGATCTCTGGCATGGTTTCTATCTCCAAGGCCATATTTTCCAACTACTGATTCTTCCTTGTTTCCAACTCTCACATTCCAAACATCAGTAATTATCAATGCATCTTGATTGCCTGTTTGATCAATTTCAGATTGCAGAATTTGATATAAATCTTCAATTTTCTCAACTTTGGCATTAGTGGTTGGTTCGTACGATTGAATAATAGTGGTATTAACTGATATTCCTTGTAGGCTTATGGATAGTATTCTATCACTGACAGTGTTGTACTTCAGGATACACCTTGAAATGTTCTTTTTGACAATGAATGCGATGCCATTCCTCTTCACTTTATCATTCCCGGCATAGTAGACCATATGATTGTCTGAACCAAAGGCCTGATACCAGTCCATTTCAGCTCACTAATGCCTAGGATATCAGTCTTTACGTGTTCCATTTCGTTTCCGACAAATTCCAATTTTCCTAAATCCATACTTTGTACATGCCCTGTTCTGATTATTAATGGATGTTTGCACCTGTTTCTTCTCATTTTGAGTCATGCCAATTCAGCAAATGAAGATCCAGAAAGCTTTACACCATCCATGTCATCGAGGTTGGCTCTACTATGAGGAGCCAGCTCTTTCCCAGATGTGTTTTGAGTGCCTTCCAACTTGAGAAGCTCATCTTCTGGCACTGTGTCAGACAATGTTCTGCTGTGGTTCATAAGGTTTTCATGGACAGTTTTTTCAAAAGTAGACCGCCAGGTCCCTCTTCTTAGTCTGTCTTAGTCTGGAAGCTCTGCTGAAACCTGCGACCATGAGTTACTCTGCTGGTATTTCAGGCTTTCTTCATCACAGCAACATGCAGGCCACCACAGTATGACAAACTGACAGATGAG
The DNA here is from genome assembly GCF_024166365.1 of Elephas maximus indicus. Classification (NCBI taxonomy): domain Eukaryota; kingdom Metazoa; phylum Chordata; class Mammalia; order Proboscidea; family Elephantidae; genus Elephas; species Elephas maximus. The sequence continues at coordinate 81,599,500 of NC_064821.1, forward strand.
TGGTGGATTTATTGAGGAGCCTGTCCTTTCTCTATTGAATGGATTTAGCATTCTTGGCAAAAATCAATTGAAAGTTTTTAATTTCAACGATATTCAATTTGTCTATTTTATTTCTTTTGTTGCTTGTATTTTTTATGCCATACATGAGAGTTCATTGCCATATCTAAGGTCATACAGGCTCACCTTTATGTTTATTTCTAGAGTTTTATAATTTTAGCTTTTACATTTAGATCTTTGATCCATTTTGAGTTAATCTTTGTATATGGAGTGAGGTAAGGATCTGACTTTTCCCCTTTCTTTTTTTGTCCTTGTGAGTTTATATCTTTTTTTTTTTTTAATCCATTTACTGTCATTTTAGTGAAACTTCAGGAGATAGTGGACTTAAATACATATGATCAGTTCTCATGTTTAAACAGAAATCTGCTCTTCCTTCAAACTGCAACAATTCTCGCTTCCATCAGGAAGATTCCTGAGCAAGGTGGTCTGAGAGGGCTTTCTGGAGGAAGAAATTTGATCTGGGTCTTGATGATGTCTAGGATTCCAATTGAAGTAAAGGGAAGGTGAAGGTAGGAAAGGATGAGATGGGAGAATTGTGGTTTGGGTGGGAGGGAAGAGGGAGAGAATGGACTCTGGGAACAACACCAGAAGAATTTAGCCAGATTGGAATCTGGCCTCTCATTCCATGTCCGTGTCTCTGTTATCTCAGCTTGGGTTTTACCACAGAGCAGTCACTTCCTTAGAATCCCAAGATCTGTGGCCTTGTCTTGAGTGAAGTAAGAAAGGGGGTCTGGAGATATGATGTCTCACTCTGCAGCCAGCCTGGGACAGGGGCTAGGGCTAAAAAAGGCTAAGAGAGGCTTTCAAAAACAAAGAGAAGTAGGCCAAATAGGAAATTTCTCTGTTTGCAAGCTGTCACACTGAGCTGGTTTGTACTGATCCTCAGTTTCCTCATCTGTAACGTGGTTATCTCTATTTATCAGCATTATGGGGCCCTGGTGCCACAATGGTTAAGAGCTTGGCTGCTAACCAAAAGGCCTGCAGTTCGAATCCACCAGCTGCTCCTGGGAAATCCTATGGGGCAGTTCTACTCTGTTGTATAAGGTCGTTATGAGTTGGAATCAACTTGATGGCAACGGGTTTGGTTTGGTGGGTTATCAGCAATACTGGAGAATTAAACAAGTTACTTTTTTAAAAGCATTTAGCATACTGTTGGCCCAGAGGAGAGATCCAAAAAAATGTCAGTTTTGTTCTCTTTCCTTGTTTGGCAATTCAAGGTAAACAATCTGACTGGGCCTTAAGTGCCTGATTTAGGAACTTGGACTGTAATCTGAAGACGTGGAGAAGTATAGGAGGTTTGTGAGTGGAGGAGTGACATGGTCATGTCTGTGTTTCAGAAAGACCACTCCTGGAAGAAGAGAATCCAGGTGTAATGCAGGGAAGGGAATTCTGAGCATTGGCTCTGCCTCTTCTCACCTCTGTTTTCTCATACATGTCTAACACGTATGAGTAGTCTCCTTCATTGTTTCCCCAGTTGGCTATGAGTTCTGTGTGACCTTAATCCTAATATCACTTGGGACTGGGTCTTCAAGTTTGCATTCTTAGAAACAAACCTGATTGGGAGAAGGGTTCCCCACACCCAAAGTCGAAGGGCTGATGCAACCATCCTGAGCTGCCACATGGGGAACAAAGATGGGATATCTGAGACTCTGGACACCTGAGCTGGGGCCTCCAGAGGCCTTTCTGGCATTGCCCCTCAGGGAAGCAGGGCACCAACTGCCTGGTACCTGAAAACAAGTGTGAAACTGTATGAACCCTCCTTAAGAAAGTGCTGCCAATGAGGGATGGCAAACCTCATTCACACCCTGCTCTGGGTGCTGAGCTCTGGGCACAGGTAGAGCAAGAGAGTCACCTGGAAATGACTATTCTGCCCACTAGAGGGAAACCCAGGCTAGAGAGACAGGGAGTCCTGAGTGTAGAAGCACCAAGCCCCAGGATCTGAGTGACCTTGGCTCAGTGCTATGCTGGAGTCAGCTTATACCAGTTTATGAGAGCTGACGTTACATTCTCAGGAATCTTGGGAGCTGATTGTTAACACTGTCATTAGAAATCATATGCTATAAACGTACACTTAAATTATAGTCAAAACAGATTAGTAAATACTCCATTCTCTAATTCATTTACTATGTTTTGTTAGTTTTAATTATTTATGATATTACTTATTTTATTACTATGTGTTTTATCTGTTGGAGTCCCTGGGTGGTGCAAATGGATTGAAAAGTTGGAGGTTTGAGTCCATCCAAAGGCACCTTAGAAGACAGTCCTGGTGATCTACTTCTGAGAAACCTATGGTGCACAGTTCTACTCTGACGCACTTCAGGCCACCAGGAGTTGGGGTTGACTTGACGGCAACTGATTCGATTTTTATTTCATCTGTTATCTGATTTTTATTGTATCTGTTAAGGAGCCCTTGTAGTGCAGTGGTTAAGCGCTAGGCTGCAAACCAAAAGGTAGGTGGTTCTAACCCACCTGCTGCTCTGCCAGAGAAAGATGTGGCAGTCCGCTTCTGTAAAGATGACAGCTTTAGAAATTCTATGGGGCAGTTCTACTCTGTCCTAAAGGGTTGGTATGAGTCGGAATCAACCCGGTGGCAGTGGGTATGGTGAAGTCTAACGGTGTATCACCGTGCAACTCCAAATTGGGTAGCTTGAAATTGAGCCATGGTAGAATATTTACTCCATGGAAACTGGCAAATGTTACAGATCAGGGTCCCCCCTCCTCCAAGCCACTTGTTAAACATTTACCAGCACAACACTGCGTAGGTCTTTTCCACATCAGGTCTTGTAAGGAGGAGATGGGCTAGAGATCTGGCCAACACAGGCACACTCTGTGGGGTCCCTGTAAGGGAGGGAGCACCCCATTTCAGCAGGCAGAGAATGTTGGGGGAAGTGTCATCGCACTGCTGCAGGAGCTCGGCCCAGAGGCCCTCATCCAGTCTCAGGCTTTTGCTCCAGCTGTGTCCTCCATCTGAAATCTGTGCTTAAGAGCTCAGGCATGCCTCTCTCTCTTACTAGGAATGAAGTAGGAGCCCTTGTGGCACAATGGTTAAGCGGTGGGCTGTTAACTAAAGAGTCGGCCAGTTCAAACCCACCACCCTGCTCTGCAGGAGAAAAGACCTGGTGATCTGCTCCCGTTAAAGATTACAGTAGGAAAAGTTGTAGGGCAGTTCTATTCTGTCCTACAGGGCCACTATAGGTCACTATGAGTCAGCGTCGACTCTATGGCACACAGCAACAACAACAAGCAATGAGTTTCTGGATCATCCAATGTTAGAAACTTTCCCTCACCAGGAAAGAAGGCCCCTGAGGGCCAGGAACAGTGCCCACCTGGATCTGTATCCTCAGGCCTGGCTCAGGTCCCTGGCCCTAATAATGGGGCAGCCACACAGGACACTGTGCAGGAACAAGCAAGACACTGCAGTCAGACAGATTGGGGCTTGTCACCTCCTAGTTGTATGGCCTGGGGGAGGCATTTAACTAATCTGATCTTCTAGAGCCTAACCTGGATCACACCTGGCTGTTGTGAAGATTAAATGAAACCATCCAGGCCAAACAAAGCTTGGACTTTCTGTCACCTAGGTGTTCCATGACCTGAAGGCTACTTTTTGTTGTTAGGTGCCAGACTTTCTCCACTCATAGTGGCTGCACTGTGACAGATCAGAACTGCCCCTGAAGGTTTTCTGGGCTGTAGCCTTTGTGGGAGCAGATCAGCATGTCACCAGGCCATTTTCCCAGGGAGATGCTTGGTGGGTGGAACTGCCAACTTTTCAGATAGCAGCCAAGTGCTGAACCTTTGCACCAATAGGGTGTCTTATACTGGGTGGATAAAACCAGGTGCCTTCTAGTCAATTCTGACTCATGGCGACCCCACGTGTGTCAGAGTAGAACTGTGCGCTATGGAGTTTCCAATGGCTGATCTTTTGGAAGGAGATCACCAGGCCTTTTTTCTGAGGCACCCCTGCTAAGGGTCTTAACTACAAAACAGAGCACCTAGGGCAATTAGTATTAAATCGCTGAATGATCTCTCACAGCTGGCTATGGAAACTGATGGCCAGTCGAAACTGCTGATTGGTGTCCCACCTCAGGCAGAGTCCAGGACACTGGCCCTACCTGCTGGCTGCAGGATCCCCCCCCCTCCCCCATTAGGCTTCTGCCTCTGAGTGGACTTCAACTGCCAACCTTAGGTTACCAGCCAAGTGCGTAATCGTTGCAGGGATGCCTTTGGGTAGGTAGGTGCTGAATTTAATCTGGCTCTGGGTGTCTGACCACCTTGGCATCCTGTGTGTCAAAGGGGGCGTGGGGTGGGGAGGGCTTAGCAGGCAGACACAGGCCTTCCATTTAGCAGGGGCAACAAATCCGTGATGGCTAGAAAGTGGCCAGAGGACTGGAAAGCAGCCCTCCCTCCAGGGCTCAGCAAAACGCTCCGTGCCCGGCGAGGGGTGCCTCCCCCCCCAACCTCGTCCCTCCCTACCCTGACCCGTGGCTTCAAGGGTAGGGAGGGCGGACAGCCGGAAGTCTCAGGCCCGGGGCTGCGCGCAGGAAGCTTTGGCTGGCCGGGTCTGTCCGGGAGCCTCAAAGCGACGGAAGGGAGGGAGCAGCCAGCACCTGCATTGTGAGAGCTGCACTCCCCGCTGAGCCCCCGCGAACCCCGGCCTGCGTTCTAGGCGTTCTGGGATGGGGCAGGGCCAGCGGCTTTCAGGCAGGTGGTAACTGGGCAGAGAAGACCAGATGTGCACTTTCATTCATTTAATCTTGCATTCACTCGTCCATGCATCCATCAGCTATTGAACTGTGGTGGAAGCTGATGCGCAAAAACACAACCAGTATCCCAAGGACCAACAGTTTGAGGCTCTGTGGTCAGATCGCTGAGTTGGAAGGCTGGCTCCTCCACTCACTAGCTGCACAGCCTTGGGCGAGTTACTTCACCTCTCTGAACCCCAGACACTGAGGTGCAGGATTAAGTGAATTACTTGTAAAACACCTGGAACCATGTCTGCAACCAGTAAGCATTAGTTAAGGGTAGGGTTTGTGAATTTTAGTTTTATTATTACGAAAGCCCATTACAGTCGTGGTATGGAGGACGGACTGTTGTTGTACAGTGACCCTATAGGACAGTAGGACTGCCCCATAGGGTTTCCTAGGCTGTAAGCAGATTGCCAGGTCTTTTTTCCCGTGGAGTCACAGGTGGGTTCAAACTGCTGGCTTTTCAGTTAGCAGCAGAGAGCTGAACCACTGTGCCACCAGGGCTCCTTGGAGGATGGCCTGGAGGGGCCAAAACTTGCAAACTGGTGGTTGCACAGTCGTTTTAAAGATTTTTAAAATAGAAAAAAATTGTGAAATTCCATCTAAAATCTGGGTGTTTGTCTTCTTTCGAAAAGACTTAAGATCTTGGAAGCTTTTGCTTTATAAGCTGCTGCCGGTAATTGTTCTACAGGCAATTAAAAAAAGTAGTTTATTTTTGTAAGTCTTTTACAAAGTGGTGTGAATTGTTTTAGTACATAAAAAAAACTCTTGGGCAATTCCCCTGTTGCAAGAATCTGTAATTACTGGAAGTTTATTTTGAAAGGCAGATTTACCTGAAATGTTGTGTTTAGTTACAATTATTGATTCCTATGAGTTGGAATCAACTCGGTGGCAATGGGTTTGGTTTTTCTGGTTTTATTGATTGCCTGATTTTAAAATGTTGCATTCTGAGGCATCCTCTTCTAATAAAAGATTTCTCAGATATGTCAAAGTGGGGGCAGCTTATGCCATCTGAATCCCCTGAGCCAAAGACAAGATCTGTGGGCCTTTGAGTTGTCACAGCTAGGCTAGAGGTCTGAAAGAGTTAGTAACGGACTGAGAGCAAGACGGAGTGAACTTACCTGGAGGTGGAGTGGGGCTGAGAGAGAGAAGGCTCAGACAGGTGACAGGTATTTACAAAACAGAATTGGCAAGATGTAGGGTATTGCAGACAGAAAGAGAGAGAGGAGACAAAATTGACTCTTGGGTTTCTGATCTGGGAGAATGGGTGGAAGGTGGACCGGTCCACTGACCAGAAGGCCCAGAGGAGGAAGGGGGAGGAGAAGAAATTTGCTTTTAGCCATGTGGGGTCTGAGAGTCTGGGTCAGGCATGAAGATATCAGTGGGCTTGAGCCTAGTCCTTGGTCCTAGGTGAGTCAAGGGGCCTGAGAAGTGGGTAAAATCACCCTCCAGGAGTGTGTGGGAAGAGCAGGAGGCCTAGGACAGATTCTGGGGATGCATTTACATTTAAGGGACCAGGGATTTTTAAGGGAGCTAGGCAGGAGAAAGATGTGGCAGTTTGCTTCTATGAAGACTGCAGCCTTGGAAACCCTATGGGGCAGTTCTTCTTGAAAGATGTGGCAGTTTGCTTCTATGAAGACTGCAGCCTTGGAAACCCTATGGGGCAGTTCTTCTTTGTCCTATAGGGTCGCCATCAGTTGGAATTGACTCGATGGCAACAGGTTAAGGGAATTGGAAGGATATTGAGAGGGTAGGAGAGGAGCCTGCAAGACTCTTTAGGACCCTGCAGCCTTAGCCTCTATCCTGTAGGCAGAACCCCTCCCCCAAGACCCCACTGTGGAGGTGGACTGAGGAATAGCTGGGAGGAAGGGTTCTGACCAGCCCTGCTGCAGCTGGGGGAGGGGTGGAGTGGGGGCAAGATCCCAGTCAAGTTCAAGACACCTAAGTGCCCTTCAGAGGCTCCTTCCTGCTCTCCAGGACCACTTGGTGGGCCTCTGGGATACTGCCGAGCTCAGAGGAAAGGCCCAAGGGGCCCCACTGGCTAGAGAGGAAGCAAGCAGAACCCCAGAACATGCTGCTAAACTGTGAGGAAGTTGGGAGGCCAGAGGTGCCTGAGGCTGTCACACTGGCTCTTCACCCTGTCCCCAGTGGCACTCCAGGCTGGGTGCAGACCAGGCTAGGGACCTTCCATGTGAGCTCCTCCCCTTGTAGGTGGGAAGTATTTAGATCATCATGGATACAGACCTGTGGTCTGCTTGGGATCCTGAGATCTGGGCTGAGACAGGGCTAAGCTATGGAAAATGCATTGACTCCTGCTGTGTTTCAGACACTGTCATAAGTGTTTTGTCTAATCCTCATGACAAGTTTATGAAGGAAATACGTTTTCCTCATTCTACAGAAGAGGAAACTGAGGCACAGAGATCACAAGTAATATGCCAAGGACAAGCAGCTAATAAGAGGCCCTGGCCTGGATCTGCTATAGCGACAGCAGCAGCTCCAGGCCCAGTCCCTGGCTCAGCTCCAACTCTGATTCTAGCTCTGACCTGCCTTAAATTTTAGCTTCAGCTCTTGGCCTGCCTCCAGCTTTGACTCAACATCCAAGCAGTGGCTCCAGACTCACAACCCATTCAACTGTTTCCTTTCCCCTCATGCCCAGCCTCAGTACTCCTCAATCAGAAGGAGCATCTGTCCCCTTCTGGGATCATTATCCATTCCCTGGAGCCACCACGCTGCAGCCTTCCCAGCTTAGGCCACTGGTTTGTGTTGAGAAGACAAACAGTCTCAGGTTCAAAGCAAGACCCATGATTTACTGGCTGTAAGACTCTGAGTTCCTCTTTGGATGTCCACAACCGTGAGGTCCTTTCCTCTTCACCCTTTCCACAGGTCCATTGGGTCAGCTCTTATAGGTGCCTGTGTGCATTCCACAGTGCCCATTGCCTAAGGGCTTTTCCTGCCACCGCGTTGTCCTGGTGCTGCCTTGCTTCCAGACAGCTGGGACGTTGTCCTGTGGGCAACATACTGGTTCCCCTGTCCATAACTCCATAACTCCATGTCCCTGATGTCAGGGGCAAACACAGGTCCATAGGGCAGTGGGAGAAGGGCAACCTTCCTTCTTTGCTGTAGGCTGAGTATACCTATTTGGGTTGGGGAGACAGGGGTACTTCCTTCTCCCCTCTAGTTGCCTTGCTGACCCACTGTCCCATCAAAGCTCAGAAGACAAGGGTTCCTATGGATAAGAGAATTTAGGGACTCTCTTAGTTATCTCGTGCTGCTATAACAGAACTACCACAAGTGGGTGGCTTTAACAAATTAATTTTCTCACAGTTTAGGAGGCTAGAAGTCCTAATTCAGGGTGCTGGTTTGAAGGGAAGGCTTTCTCTCTCTGTTGGCTCTGGAGAAAGGTCCTTGTCTCTTGAGCTTCTGTTTCCTGGTTCCTTGGAGATCTCCATGTGTCTTGGTATCTATCTTACCCTATCTCTCTCTCTGCTGGCTTGTTTAATCTCTTTTTATATCTCAAAAACAAATGCTCAAGATACACCCTATACTAATCCTGCCTCATTAACGTAACAAGGACAACCCATTCCCAAATTGGATTATAACCGCAGGCATAATTTACAACACATATTTTGGGGGGACATAATTCAATGCATAACAGGGACATTGCCCCCAGAACACCGGAACCAGCATCAGTGGGAGTCTGGGTGTAATATGCTTGTGAGTGAGTGTGTGGGTATGGAGACATGTGTGGGATGTGTATGTATAGTACAATGTATGGTGAGTGTGGGCATGCCAGAATGTTATGTATGTACTGTGTGTATTTTTTTTGTGTGTGTATGTCTGAATGCAGTGTGTGTGTCTACATGGGTTGTTTCTATATATAATGTGTGTGATGTGTGTATGTGACTTTTATGTGTGAATAACTGAATATGTGGAGAGAGATGTAGACCTGAGTATGTGGTATAAATGATGTGTGTTGGTGTGTCTGTGATAAATGTCTCCTGCATGTGAATGTGTGTGTGTGTGCGTGTGTGTGTGTTGGAGGGGCTGTGAGCAGGATAGCTCTGCTAGGCAGTGGTGATGTGGTAGAGGCTTTGGGATTCCTTGCTGAACTCTCTGAGGTGGCCTGGTCATCGTCTACTTGCTGCAGGAGCTGAGAAGGGCCATAGGGGCAGAGCCAAGGGGATTGGTTCCATTCCTCCAGAGAGTCAGATGCCCCATGCCCAGCTGGCTGCCCTGCCCTGATGTGTGGAAACACACCAGGGAAATAAACATAACCTTTGGAAGTTCTGGTGATGTGTCTGGGGAGAAACCCAGCTGACTGCTCATGTAGGCTCAGCCCTACCCTTCTGCACCCCCATCACCCTGCTGTTGACCAGCGGTTGAGGCTGGTAGGGTCAGTGGCCTTGATACCACTAACTGATCCTAGATGCTTACCTTGACACTGCAGCCCAGCTCCAGAGCCTCCAGGGCCTCCCTGACAAGGAGAGTTGGCCAGATTACACACTGGCTTCTCCTGGAACTGCAGGCCTGAGATGGAAGAGAGTTTAGGGATTTCCAGGGCCAAGCTATACCCCAGGTTGTTAGTCTCTGGAGGAACTTAATTTTAATCCAGGCCGGCTCCTCCCTGCTCCACTTCTAGGTGCACCTCTTTCCTCAGAATGGACCATGCCTCCTCCCTCAGGGTGACATCTCAGATGATGTGATCCTGCCTGTATCTCCCACCACCCCCGAATCTGCACTCCAAGCTGGAGATACCCCCAAACCACTTGCATTTCCAAGAATACACTATGCAGCCCACCTCCTAAAACACTCTACTCTGCTTGCGTAATTCTGACTCATCGCTCAAAATTCAGGTTAAGCATCAACTAAGTCATCGGGAGGCTTTCTGAGGCTGAAACTACCAGTTGTCTTAGCTATAGAAACCCTATTTTTAGCTGGGCACATAGTTGGCCTGGAATAAAAACTGTATTTCCCAGCATTCCTTACAGCCTGGTGGGGCTACGTGACTAAGGGTCACATACAGGTTTGAGGTGGTGTCGTGGATTGAATTGTGTCCCCCCAAAATATGTGTCAACTTGGTTAAGCTATGATTCCCAGTATTGTGTGGTTGTCCTCCATTTTGTGATTGTAATTTTCCTTTGTGTTGTAAATCCTGATCTCTGCCTGTGGTTAATGGGGCAAGATTGGATTATGTTGAAGGGGATTAGGGTGGGATGTAACACCCTTGCTCAGATCACATCCCTGATCCAATGTAAAGGGAGTTTTCTGGGGTGTGGCCTGCACCATGTTTTATCTTACAAGAGATAAAAGGAAAGGGAAGTGGGGGGTGGGGACCTCAAACCACCAAGAAAAAGGCACCTGGAGCATAGCATGTCCTTTGGATTCAGGGTCCTGCACAGAGAAGCTCCTAGTCCAGGGGAAGATTGATGACAAGGACCATCCTTCAGAGCCGACAGAAAGAGAAACCCTTCCCCTGGAGCTGATGCCCTGAATTCGGACTTCTAGCCTACTAGACTGTGAGAGAGTAAGCTGTTTGTTGAAGCCATCCACTTGTGCTGTTTCTGTTACAGCAGCACTAGATGACTAAGACAGGTGGAAATGGTTTGTGCAACTCCCAGGAACATTTTTTAAAGGGAGAATATACCACTTTTTACCCCTTCCTCCTTCTGACTGGCTGGAATACAGATGTGATGGCTAGAGCTTAAGCAGCTGTGTTGAACAATGAGGATGGCAGAGGCATCAAAACAGAAGCATGAGGGGGCTCTGATCAACATGCAGCCACCATACTAACTCTGGATTAGTTATTTACTGACTTCTAACTGGTTCAGTGGGTTAACTGGTTGTAATTACTGTGATTTGGGGTTTTCTGTTACTCACAACCAAACCCAAGTCTAATTAATACAATTCCCGTGGGTCAGTTGCCCCTTCTGTGGCCCCATCAGCTGTCCCTACCAACACCCTCCATCCTAATTGCCTAGTTATATATGTCCGTCTCTTCCACCAGACAGTGAGCTTGTGAGGGCAAGGTCCAAGTTATCTTCCAGGCACAGTGTTTAACAAACCAAAAAATGTTGGTTGTCTCAATGGACATGCAAAATATCTATTCAGGCATCTGGATTTTGATGGAGCTATAGGTTTTTTTTATAGGTTTGGGAGTTAGTATAAATAAGTCACTGAAGTGGTAGGAGAGATTGGGGTAAAGAAAAAAGAGAGCTAAAGGAAGGGGTCTACGGAGCATAGCCATTTGAGGTCAGGTTGAGGAGTAAAAGCCCTGCAATAAGGTTGAGAAAAGTCCAGAGAGATGGCAAAGGCTGGGCAAAGGGTTGGAGAACAGGTGGGCTCAGAGACCGTGGGAACAGAGAAAGAAATCATGGGGTCTGACCCAGGATGGGGCTTTGCAGGCCAGGGGCAGGGGGAAAGTGTTGGCAAGAGAAAATGCTAGCCCTGTGGGAGGAAAGCGGAAGTAAAACTAGGTTGGAAGAAGATGGGGGGGGCATGGAGGGAGGACAGGTCCTAATGGGGCTGAAAACAGGTGACCCAGGAGTGCAGATCTGAGGGAGCTGGAAAGAATTGGATATTTTTTGGGTGTAACCAGGCTACACCATACCTGGCATAAAAACAAGGTGACATAAGTATCCACCAAACAGTGTTTCTCTGACTCTGCAGGACCCTGACTTCCCTCCGATTCCCCCTGAAGAGCTCTGGGAATCCAAGGGGCTTCTCACATATGTTTGGAGAATTAGCCCAGAGTCCCCCCCCGCCGCCCCATTTTTCTCTTCTGCTCAAGACCCCAGTGGAGCTGCCTCTTGTCACTGCCAATGCCCTCTGAAGTTACTGCTGCTGGCAAAACTCAAGGGGGGCAGACATGACTGCTGGTGCCCACCTGGGTCTGCACTGCTGAGGTCACCAGTGTCCACAGTCAGGGGCACTGATGTTGAGGGAAGCAGTGTTTAGGGACTCAGTGTTCTAGAGGCCAGGAGACCTAGGTTTCCATCCTGGCTCTGCCACTGACTAACTCTGTGACCTTGAGGAAGTTGATTAACTTCTCAGAGCCTTAGTTTCCTTATCTGCAAAGTGGAGGATTATAAAGAACCAAACTTACGGGGTTGTTGTGAAGTTAAAATGAGAAAATACATATCGACCATTTAGCACAGTGCCTAACCTGTTGCTGTCAAGTTGATTGCAACCTATGGCGGCCCTATAGGACAGAGTAGAACTGCCCCATAGGGTTTTCATGGCTGTAATCTTTACGGAAATGCATAAGGAAGACCGAAGAAGAATTGATGCCTTTGAATTACAGTGTTAGTGAAGAATATTGAATATACCACTGTCATGGATTGAATTATGTCCCCCCAAAATATCTGTGAACTTGGCTAGGCCACGATTCCCAGTATTGTGTGAATTGTCCACCATTTTGTCATCTGATGTGATTTTCCTATGTATTGTAAATCCTATTCCTATGATATGATGAGATGGGATTAGTGGCAGTTATGTTAACGGGCAGGACTCAATCTATAAGATTAGATTGTGTGTTATGCCAATCTCTTTTGAGATAGAGAAAAGCAAGCAGAGAGACATGGGGACCTCATACCACCAAGAAATAAGAGTCAGGAGAATAGTGTAGCCTTTGGACCTGGGGTCCTTGTGCTGAGAAGCTCCTAGACCAGGGGAAGATGGACGACAAGGACCTTCCTCCGGAGCCAACAGAGAAAGAAAGCCTACCCCTGGAGCTGATGCCCTGAATTTGGACTTATACCCTACTAGACTGTGGGAGAATAAATTTCTCTTTGTTAAAGCCACCCACCTGTGGTATTTCTGTTACCCCAGCACTGGATGATTAAGACAATGGACTACCTAAAGGATGAACAAATCCATCTTGGAAGAAGTGCAGCCAGAGTGCTCCTTAGAAGCAAGAATGGTGAGACTACGTCTCACATACTTTGGACATGTTATCAGGAGGGATCATTCCCTAGAGAAGGACACCATGCTTGGTAAAGTAGAGGGTCATCGAAAAAGAGGAAGACCTCAGTGAGATGGATTGACACAGTGGCTGCAACAATGCACTTAAGCATAACAATGATTGTGAGGATGGCACAGGACTGGGCAGTGTTTTATTCTGTTCTATACAGGGTCACTATGAGTCGGAACCGATTTGACAGCACCTAACAACAACAACAACAATCTTTACAGGAGCAGACTGCCACATCCTTTCCCCTGCAGATAGGTTCGAACTGTCGACCTTTCAATTAGCAGCCGAGTGCTTAACCACCACACCACCACGGCTCCTTGCATAGTGCCTAAGCCTGAGAAAAAGACTCCTGTCCCAGGCTACTGGAGAAAACTGCAAAATCACATGTGGTCTGTGAGCTCACTTGCTCTGCAGCCCTTTGCCCTGCCCTTGCCAGCTCTCTGGCTTTGTCTCACCATTCACATGGAGTGAATGGTTAACTTTGTTGACAATTATGATTTTTTTGTTATACTCCTTCTTGCACTCATTAACTCTTTTCACAAACAAGCTCTCGGTACCCCCCTGCCCCCGCAGGTGCCAGCACATCAGTCAAAATGTTTTTCTTGATATTTCCCAACATTTAACATGTTTCCTCACCCCTCTGCAGCTTTGCACATGCTATTTGCTCTGCCTGGACCTTTCACTCTTCATCTGCCTGGTGAACTTGCCCTTGGACTCTCACCTCTAATGCCTGGGCTCCTTACAGGACTTCCCTGAACCTCCCAGGTGCAGTCAGATGCCTCCTCTGGGCTCCCAAGTAGCCAGGGCCGCCTCATTGCACAACTCCAGGGCAGCCACTCATATAGACCCCCAGAGTCGTGCAACATGGCAACCTTGCCCATGTCTCTCCTCTGTTTCTCTCTATCTTAACTTTTTATCACACTTTTACTGTAATGATTTATTTATCCTTTGGTATCTCCCTCTGGACTCTGAACTCCTTAAGGACTCTGCCTGGCCTAGAGTTAGGGCTCAGCGAATGATCATCTGAATGAAGGGTCCCTGGTTTTCTCCCTGTATCCTGGGGCCCTCAGACTGGATGAGGAGACAGAATGAACAAACATGAAACAGGCCCAGAACTGAGCATGGCCAGGGGGTTCACAGTCTTCTGTGCTTCAGATTGAGACTTTTCTAGGATAGTCAAACAGAGCTGTAAGGGAAGTTGTAGTAGTCCAAGTGGACTGGAGCTGAGTGTAAAACATGAATATGTACTTGGAAGACCCAATGCCCACTCTCATGGATTGCTCTGCTCAGGGGTGGAGAGAATTTCAGTCCCTCCCACCCCCATGATTTTCATGTGGTCTAAAGTGAAGACAGTAATCATTTCAAAGCTCTTACAGGGACATTGTGTATCCAAGGGAAACATCATTGGTCGATGTTCTTTACCAAACCATTTTTTGTGCATGGCAGCCTGAGGCACAGCCTAGAAGCAGGAAGATGAACCTAGGGGATTTGACATGGCTTAAAAAACAATTTGAGCACTATCCCCACTGTAGGCAGAGATCAGATTATGTGACTCTTAAGAAAGTGTTTCTCTTCTTCAATATGGATTTAGACTGTATTATTGCTGAGAATAAATACTTGTCTTCTGTAGGTGAGTGTGTATGTGTATTTGACCAGTTGTCCTCCCTTGTCCCTAGAAAGTCAAGTCTGGAGAAGGAGGAGGACACATAACCCATCACTTCTCATTGGTAGAAAGACTTCAAAGGGACAGGATCTTGAGGGCCAAAATGGCCAAGCCCACCCTAGGCTGTTTGGCTGAAGCCCATTTCCTGCTGTGACATTCTACTAGACTGGATAACTCAGACATTGGGAAGTGTTCTGCTAAGTGTTTTTATCCTGTTCGGCCTAGCCCATGTGACTTGGGGTGTGAGGGTTCCTGCCCAAGCCTGATGGAGATTTGGCCCATGAAGAACTGAAGAGGTGGTCTATATCTGCGAGTGTTGTGGAAGAAGGATCTTGAGCAGGAGAATAAAGTTAGAAATTGGGTGTACCCATGAGGGAACATCCTGTGAAAAGTTTAACTGCTTTTGGCTGTTTTCCCTTTGGACAGTCATGTCACACGCACAGTTTTAAACTATTTCCTCTAGTTGTATTTCCCTACCGTAATTCCTGCCCTTTTAGTAAAGTCCGTTGCATTCACATGAACTTTGTGTTGATGGGCTGGAGGCGAAGAGTTAGGGGCGGGCAAGTAAAAGAAGTCTAGCCTGACTTGGACAATCTTCTAAGGAGGTCTGTGTTGAGGGAGCAGCATTGTGGAGTGGGTGCGGTCAGCAGTGGGGCTGGGGAGAAATCTTGCTGGATGGAAGGCTCTGGAGCATATGTGGGAAAAGGCAATCCTTGAAGGGGAACAAAATGTGGAATGGTATAGGAGAAGGCAGTCAGGGTGAGGGGCAGCGCATGAGCAAAAGCATAGGTGAGTCCTGAGAATCGCTTCTTCTAGGTACAGAAAGCCCAACTCCTGACTAAAACAGAGGGTAAGGTGAGGTCTTGGGGAATACGTAGAGGAGGTAGGGGTAGGAGCCCCTCAGCAGTCCCAGGCCCTGGTTGCTGCCTCTCTTCCTTGCTCAGGAAGCCAGGCTGTGGGCTGGGCCTGGGTTTCCTCCCTGCTCTCTGCTCTCCAGAAAAGTCCTTGATAAAAACCTGGATGGATTCTGGCCACCTGAGGACAACTCCATGTGCCACCTGCCCTATCCTTCACCTTCCATATCTTCCTGTGACCAGGGAGGTCCTTAGGCAGCTCAAAGAATGCTATCAGCACCTTTGCTTTGGCCCATTCCACCAAGAGAAGGGAGAAAAAATGAAAGTCTCCAAGAAGAGGAGTGGTGTGAAGGAAAGAGCTCAAGAATTTGCTACTCTCCCTTCTCTGACACCCCTAACATAAGCCCAGAGCCATGAATTCAGAGGACAGAGACCACAGCCTACCGCCTAAGGTCCAAAGCCCAGCTCAGTCTAGTCCTGCCCTGCCTAACCAAGAGCCCAGCCCAGCCCAGCCCCAAAGTCCAGCAAAAGCCTAGACCCAAAGCCCAAAATGCAAAACCCATCTCAGTGCTCATAACACTATCTGGAGCCTAGAACTTGGAGCCTAAACCAGTCCAGCCCTAGTCTAAAGCCCAGAACTAAAGCCCTAAGCCTAGAACCCAGATCACAGAACTAAGAGCACAGCTCAGTCTAGGTCAAAAGTCCACCCAAAGCCAAAGAACAGAGCTCAGAATTTAGAGCCAAGCCCTGGACCTATAACCTAGCTTACAGCATAGAACCCAGAATTTAAGCCTCCAATAGTTCAACTCAGCCCCTAGGCCAAAGCTAAGCCCAAACTCTAGGGCCCAGGGCAGCCCAGAGTCCAGCCTAGAACCCATCCAAGAGCCCAGAACTTAGCACAGACCCTATTTCAGCTGCAGAACTCAGAGTCCACCCCAATACTCAGTATGGCCTCGAACCCCATTGCCAGCTCAAAGCCCAGTAGCTCCTTGATGCCCCTTCTAGGGGCAATTCCAGAGGAGGGGGAGGCTAAGCCTATAAGCTGAAAAGAGAGAAGTTCAAATCCTAACCCTACTTCTGGCAGGACAGGAGAAGAGGCTGGGGGTGTATGTATGTGTAGCGGGGTGCTGTGGTCCTCCTAGCCCTGGTTCTGGAGGGTCCCTCCTGGGAACTCATGGCTAGGGCTTTTTCTACAAGAGCTGCCCCTCAGAACCCTGATGGGGAAGAAGCAATGTCCTGCTGCCATGACTTGCTATGTGACCTTGGGCAAGTCCCTTCCCTTCTTTGGCCTTACTTTTCCCAGAAAGGAAATCAGGGGGTGCTTTATTTAGACTCATAGACCTAGAAACACCAAGGGAGGGTCTATGGTGGATCATTCATTTATTCTTCATTCATCAAACATTTCTTGAACACATATAATAGGTGGGTTTTAAGCAAGGAGAGGACACTATCAGACTTGTTTTTAGAAAATCCATCTGATTGTTGTTGGAGATTGGATCACAGTGAGGAAGGCTGAAAACAGGTGGACCAGTTAGGGCACTGTTGCAATAGTCTAGGAGACATGGGATGAGGATCTGAGTGTGGCAAGTGGCAGTATCATCTTTGTAAAGCACAGATGTGATCATCTTACTCCTCTGCTCAGAGTGTTTTCAGTGGCTCCCCACTGACTTCAGGATAAAGATGCAAGGCCTTCTCCTACCTTCTCAGCCTTGGAGCCTACTAACTTCACATCCAGCAAATGCCCAGCCAGCTGAAGCTGCTCACTGTTTCTGCACCCACCATCCTCCATCAAACCTCCATGTCTGTGGTGTTACCTTTGCCTGGCATGCCCTTCCTTGTCTCTGGAATTCCTAATCATCCTTCAGAGCCTGGCTCCATCATCATCTCCTTTGTGAAGCCTTCCCAGACCTTCACCCCTCGAACAGAATCTGGTGTTCTCTATTCTGTACTCAAACAGACCTTCATTAGGCCTTTGCACATTGTTTTGTCACAGTCCTGCCTGTGTTTTTCTCCCAGACTAGAGGTGATTCCCTCAAAAGACAAGACTGTCTATGTCTTGCTCATCTGTGTTGCTGGGTGGGCCCAGAGTTGTTGTTGTAAGGTGCTGTCAAGTTGGTTCCGACTCATAGTGACCCTATGTACAACAGAACAAAACACTACCCGGTCCTGCACCATTCTCATGATCGTTGTTATACTTGGGCCCATTGTTGCAGCCACTGTGTCAGTCCACCTCGTTGAGGGTCTTCCTCTTTTTCGCCGATCCTCTACTTTACCCAGCATTATGTTCTCCAGGGACTGTTCCCTCCTGATAACACATCCAAAGTGTGAGACAAAGTCTTACCATCCTTGCTTCTAATAAGGACTTCTACCAAAATAGATTTGTTTGTTCTTCTGGCAGTCCATGTTATAGTCAATATTCTTCACCAACACCATAATTCAAATCCATCAATTCTTCTTGGGTCTTCCTTATTCATTGTCTAGCTTTTACATGCATATGAGGCAATTGAAAACACCATGGCTTTGGGTCAGGCACACCTGACCCAGAGTAGGCTGAGTAGGCTCAATGAATGCACTGCCAAGGCCACCTGTACACCTCCAAGTATCATTCTGAGTTTTCCTTCTAAGAAGCCTGTGTTGTTAAAGATTTTAATCTCAGAAACATTGTAAGAAATTTGTTTTGTCTATTAATCAAAGAAAACTTCTTTTCTAATTGCCATCTAGTCCCAACTCATGATGACCCCATGTGTTTCAGAGTAGAATTGTGCTGCATAGGGTTTTCAATGGCTGTAACCTTTTGGAAATAGGTTGGGAGACCTTTCTTCTGAGGTGCCTCTGGGTGGATTTGAACCACCAACCTTTCCTTTAGTAGTCTAGTGCATTTGCTCCACCTAGGGACTCCATAAACATACATCTTGCCAGTTGGAGGGAAGGGAAAAAGGAAAGAAACTGACATTTGTTGAGAACAAAATGTGAGGTTTATTTTATACATAAACATTGCCTCACATAATACTGTGAGGTAAGCGTTATTACAGATAAGGTAAATAAGGCTCAAAGAAATTAAATGACCTGTTCAAGGTCACACAGCTAGGTAGAGGCAGAACTGGATTCAAACCCTCATTGAGCCTGACTAGGCCCACACTCTATCTCTTGCTGTTAATTACCCTGAGATCACAGCTTTACCAAGCTGAATCTGGAGACAGCCACCAAATGCCTGAGGTCCTGGCTTGCACTTACTGGATGTGGGAGGTGACTTGAAACACTGACTCCGGTACAAATTCATGCCAACATGCTCTTTGTACAGATGAGGAAAAGGAGGCCCAAAGAGGGGGCAGGACTCCAGGGTACTCAAGGGCAAGTTCTGCTTCTGCCACCCTGGCCTGAATCCAGCAAGTCACTTTGAAAGACTCTTCAATCTCTGAGAGGATTAAGGCCAGCAGACCAGGGCAAGGACTCCATGTGGGAATGTGGTATGAGCATGAGGAGAGCCAAGGTAGAGTGCTGGCCAGCCAGAAAGGGAGAGGTATTGCTCAGGCATAGGTCCCTGCCCATTCTTCTGAAGCCAGGCTCTGGGCTCCTGCCTAGAGAGCACCTCACCTTATCCAATGGTGGATCAACAGGCCAGTTGGTCTAGCCACCACATTTCTCTCAGAGCTGCACCATGGTCTCAGGTGGCGTGACTCTCTGATCAGAGGCTGATGTTGCCAGCTTCTTCTACTCCATCATTCTTATATCTTTCCAGCATTCAGAGTCTCCCTGAGGGAACAGGGCTATCTTTCTTCTAGGGAGGACCTTGAACTTTGGGGAGCTCAGAATGAGAAGACGCAGGGACACTGGTTGGGGTGGGAGGGGGAAGCATCAGTTGTCCCAGGGAATCTCTGGGCACTCTCTATGCCCCTTAGCCCCCTGAGAACTGAAGCTCAGAAGTCAAACCCATTTTCCAGCCCAGTCCCAAAGTCCAGACCAGGGGGCCTCCCTGTGAAGTGGTCTAAAGCCTTGTGAGATCAGATGGGTCATTTTTGAGGCCTCTCCTGCCCCATAATTGCCCAATCCATATCTAGGCAGGAACTGGCAGCTTCGAGTGGCTTCAAGGACCCTTAGATACCTCTCCAGAGAACCTCGCTTGGGGCCCATAAGAGTCCCTCCTTCCTATTTTCTGCCCTGCCTCCTCCCCACAGGGCAAACAAGGGGCCAGGTGGGGAATAGGCTGAGGTATCCCCAGCACAGCAGGATCTGCCCAACCCCTTACCTACTCAGCCTACCTCTCAGGGAGAAGTCCTTGTCCTCAGTGCTGTCCTAGGTGGAAAAAATGTTGCTACAAAGAATGGGCCCAGGTCTCTGCTCCAGGCTTCTGAGGCTAATAGAGCTGGTTAGGTTGCCCTGTGCCCACCATGCACTGGAGCATCAGCAAAGCACCTTGGGCTCCAGGTCTGGCGGGGTGGGGTAGGAGTGGGAAGGAGAATGGCCAAGGGGCCAATGGGAACACGTAGTCAGGACTGTAGGTGCCTGGAAGACGGCTCTGAACGATAAGTCTCCAACCAAGCTCATTGTCAGAATAAGGGTCCTTATTCTGGGTTTATAAAATCTGGTCCCTGCTTACCCTCTGTTAGCCTCAAGTTCATCATCTATAAAATGGTAGTAATAAAAACTACCCTCCCCCAGTGGTGTTGTAAGGAGTAAATGAGATGGTATACATAAAGCACTTAGCATACGCCTGCTCAGCATACAGTAGATGCTCGATAACTGGGAGCTGTTGCATTAGCAGTGCCCTGAGTCAGTTAATGGCAAATGAATATCTTGAGTTGTATGTTATGGAGCTCGATCCTGATCAGGAGCCCTGATGGTGCAGTGGTTAAGAGCTCGGCTGCTAACCAAAAGGTCGGTGGTTCGAACCTACCAGTGGCAGTGGTTAAGAGCTCGGTTGCTAACTGAAAAGTCTGTGGTTCGAACCCACCAGTGGCTCCGCAGCAGAGAAAACCTCAAATCTGCTCCTGTAAAGATTTCAGCCTAGGAAACCGTATGGGGTAGTTCTACTCTGACCTATAGGGTTGCTACGAGTCAGAATCAACACACAACAACAACAACAGCCTGATCAACAACACAGGTGGTAGTGTTGAGGCCACAAGGGGCAGGCTTGATCTAAAATTTGAGAATGAGTGAAAACAGTGAGCAATAGAACCAGGATTCAAAACCATCTCAACAGGCTGGAATAAGCAAGATAATATTGTCCTGCTTCAAGACACTGTACAAAGCAGACTGGGGGGGAGACCTGACTTGACCCCAGTGCCAGTGAAAAGGATCTGAATGATTTAGTTGACCACAACCTGATGGGAACTAATCATGGGAGAGAAGGCTCTGAACCCCAGCAGTCTTAGGCTGCATTAACAATGTGTTGTGTCCAGACTGGGGGAAATAATAGGCCCATTGTGCTGGCTTGGTCAGGCCATATCAGGAATCTTGCGTTGCTACACTGACAGACTGGAATTAGGCCAGAAGGGGGAACCAGCCCAGCCTCAGCTCCCAGGCACTTGAGCTAAGCACTTCCTGTGCATTTTCTCATCATCCCCCAAACAACCTTATCAGGTAGGTACTATTAATATCCCCATTTTACACACAAGGAGGTCAATTGAGTTACCCAGGATCAATCACACAGCTAGTAAATGGAGGAACCTGAGGCTTTTTCCAATAGGCCCATCCTGTCCTTATGCCTGAGGAAGACTGAGCATCCATTCATTGAACTCGTATTTATTAAGCTCCTGCTAAAGGTTGGAGGCTCAAACCCACCCAGCGGTACTGAGAAGGAAAAGACCTGGTGATGTGTTTCTGTAAAGAGGACGGCCAAGAAAACCCTACGAAGCCGTTCTACTCTGTAGCACATGGGTCACCATGAGTCGGAGTCAACTATACGGCAACTGACAACAACAGGAGATAGGCCCCAAGCTGGGCACTGGGGATGGAGCAGGGAATAAGGTGCGGTTCCTACCTCCACGGACCCCATGGTCTGGAGGGGGATCCAGACCGTGCAGGTGGAGATTTTAGGGTTGGAAGAGAACGTAGAGTTCACCTGATCCAAGCCCTGCGAGGGGAAGAGACGTTACAGCGTCACACGGCTCATGGCGGAGCCATGACGCCAGCCCACGCCCTTTGAACTACGTCACTTGGATTTGCCTCTGCTCAGTGGTGACCAAGAGCTGAGTGGCCAGCAGATGGGGTTTGCTAGGACATACAAAGAAGCTTGACATCCCAGGGCAGCCAGACTTTATCAGTCCTCCTGCAATCACAGATTTCAAGAAAGAAAAAAGGAGCCTGAGATTGACCAACCAAAAAATCAGGGATAAGAAGTGACCTTTGAAAATTCCAGCAGCGCTTTCACTTCCCTCTTGAGAGTCTGGGAAGACTGGATGATGTTGGCTTAAAGGACCCAGAGGTTGAAGAAGAGACGATTTTCTGGCATCTGTGCCTGGGCTCTGTTCTAAACTAGGGTCCTCCCATCTTCTTTCAAGGACCAGATTACACAGCACTTGCTTTCTGAAAACTTTCTTTGATTATTTCAACCCAGAGTGCCATGAGAGCCTTGTACCTCCCGGGTCTTAGTGGGGGACACACGTATCCCATTCAGCCTTCTGTTAGTTTATGCAGAGTGGGACAGAGCACGGCTGTTAAGAGTGAAGGCCTTGTAATCAGACAAAACTCGCCCAGGCCTGGCTCCACCACATAAAGCTGCTTCACTTTTCTAAGTCTCCCTTTCCTCAGCTGTAAAATGGGGATAATAATAGTCCCACAAAATAGGGAAGACAGCTTCCTGGCCAACTGACTGGAAGAGATCCATATTTATGCCTATTCCCAGGAAAGGTGATCCTACCAAATGTGGAAATTATAGAACAATATCATTAATATCACATGCAAGCAAAATTTTGCTAAAGATCATTCAAAAATGGCTACAGCAGTATATCGACAGGGAACTGCCAGAAATTCAGGCCAGTTTCAGAAGAGGACGTGGAACCAGGGATATCATTGCTGATTTCAGATGGATGCTGGCTGAAAGCAGAGAAGACCAGAAGGATGTTTACCTGTGTTTTATTGACTATGCAAAGGCATTTGACTATGTGGATCATAACAAATTATGGATAACGTGGAGAAGAATAGGAATTTCAGAACACTTAATTGTGCTCATGAGGAACCTTTGCATAGATCAAGAGGCGGTTGTTCAGACAGGACAAGGGGATACTGATTAGTTTAAAGTCAGGAAAGGTGTGCATCAGGGCTGTATCCTTTCACCATACCCATTCAATCTGTATGCTGAGCAAATCATCTGAGAAGCTGGACTATATGAAGAAGAATGGGGCATCAGGATTGGAGGAAGACTCATTAACAACCTGCATTATGCAGATGACACAACCTTGCTTCCTGAAAGTGAAAAGGACTTGAAGCACTTACTAATGAAGATCAAAGGCCACAGCCTTCAGAAGGGATTGCACCTCAACATAAAGAAAACAAAAATCCTCACAACTGGACCAATAAGCAACATCATAATAAACAGAGAAAAGGTTGAAGTTGTCAAGGATTTCGTTTTACTTGGATCCACAATCAACAGCAGCTGAAGCAGCAGACAAGAAATCAAACAACACATCGCATTGGGTAAATCTGCTGCAAAGGACCTCTTCAAAGTGTTGAAAAACAAAGGTGTCATCTTGAAGACTAAGGTGTGTCTGACCCAAGCCATGGTATTTTCAACTGCATCACATGCATGTGAAAGCTGGACAATGAATAAGGAAGATGGGAGAATTGACGCCTGTGAATTGTGGTGTTGGCGAAGAATATTGAATATACCATGGACTGCCAAAAGAGCGAACAAATCTGTCTTGGAAGAAGTGCAACCAGAATGCTCCTTAGAAACAAGGATGGTGAGACTGCGTCTTACATGCTTTGGACATGTTGTCAGGAGGGATCAGTCTCTGGAGAAAGACATCATGCTTGGCAGAATACAGGGTCAGCGGAAAACAGGAAGACCCTCAACGAAGTGGATTGACACAGTGGCTGCAACAATGAGCTCAAGCATAACAGTGATTGTAAGGATGGCGCAGGACCGGGCGGTGCTTCGTTCAGTTGTGCACAGGGGTCGCTATGAGTCGGCGGAATTGACTCGAGGGCACCTAACAACAGTTGGGCTTCTAAGGCCCCACCTTTCTAGGCCTGGGGGTCAGAGGTTAAGGGTTGTAGATCTGCTCAAGGAAAACTCACTGTGGGGGACCTTGAGCAGGTCCCTTTTCAGCCTCTATCCTCAGTTCCCCATGTTGTCAGGTGTGTCTCCCGCCTTCTCTCTGGGTTGACTGGAGCAAGCGCAGCCGGATGCCGGTTCCGGGGCTTTGAGAATGTGGTTCAGTGGCACAGCGCAGCCAGGCGGGCGGGGCAGGCTGGAGGGCTGGCGGGCGTGGGGATTGGCTAGAAGCAGAGCAGCCGGACTCTGGGATTGGCCCGAACCGAGAGGGCAGAGCCAAACCTTTAAGAGGCGCGGAGGGGGCGTGCAGGCGAGTGTGTGCCTAGCCCGGCTGTCGGCTTTCCTAGTTGTCGGCCAGCGGGGCGGGTGCGGCTACGACGTGAGCCCTTGGGGAGCGGAGGCCCGCGGCACAGAGGAGCATCCCGGAGTTCCAGTCCCAGGCGGCTTGGCCCACGGGTCATGGCCAAAGGAGAGGGCGCCGAGGGCGGCTCGGCGGCGGGGCTGCTGCCCACGAGCATCCTGCAAACCGGTGAACGCCCGGCCCAGGTGAAGGTGAGGGCCGCCCGGCACCCTGGGTGGACGGCACGGGGTGGCGGGGCGGCTGAGACCGGGACTTGCGGGCATCGGGGGATTAACTGGTCCTGGGACAGCTTGGGATAGCCGGGGACAGGCAGACTCAGGAGCAGGAGAGGGGCCGAGGGTGTCCTGGGGGCAGGGGGTGATGGAGAAGCTTTGTAGGCGCTGGCGCCCCTTTTCCCACCCCACTCCGCATCTCCGCGGAGGGGCTCCTCCAGCAGCTTCACGTGGTGCCCGGCTCTGCCTAGCCGGTTCTTCAGTGAGGAGCGACTCAGGTTTGCAGCTCTAGGAGTGGGAGACACTCCAGAAAGCTGGGAAAGTCCCCGTGGTTCCCCTTCCCTTAGCCCCCTGCCCCGTACTCCCACACGCCTACGCTCGCCCCTTTACTCAGCTGTGAGGGCCGCTCAAGTTCATTCATAAGAACTAGGCTCCGCTCTTAAAGGAGCCGCAGTCCGAAAGGGTTTGTGTGTGTGTGTGTGTGCATGCGCGCTCTCGGTGCTTAGAGCGCCTCTCTACAATCGGCCCCATCCCCAGCCCTCTGGACCGAAAGAAATCAGGCGGCCCCAGGGAGGGATCTCAGGCAGTAGATGTCTGCCTGGAAGGTGGCCGCCTTTTCCTTTTAATTTTATTAACTGATCCTTGGAAGGTGCGAGGGTGAGCAATTATGCTGCTACTATGTATGAGTAATCTTTACTTTCTCTGGGCAACCCCAGCCTCCCTAATGCCTCACCTGGAGCGGCCCAGCCCTGCCCCTGGAGGCCTCGCCTCTCTCCAAGGTCCCCTGGGAACTGGGAGTGGTGGGGGTGGAGGACAGCTCCTGGGTTTGTCTGAAGCTAGACAACAGGGGCCAGGAACGCTCTGGGACAGATGGAAGAACAGCTGTCCCCACAGCCAACTGGGCCAGGTCCCTATAGCTCTCTAGAGCCCTCACCCAGTAGGCAGGTGGGTCCTGGCCTTTGAATCAGGGCAGGAGCCTGGGCTGGGCTCAGGCAGTCTTGGCAGCAAGAGGATTTTCAGGTTGTGGCAGTTGGTGCCAGATGGGGACAGGTCTATGATGGAGCGTGCTTCCCCTCCATGACTTGGAAAGGAGCATGTCTGAGGCCTTGGGGGGACTTCTTTAGGGATGGTGGGCTGATAACAGCTTCCTCAGAAATGGGAGCAGGAGGGTGCCTGAGGGTTTCTAAGAACAGAAAATTCCTTCCTCTTTCCTTCTGGGAAGAGGGATCTTCCTGGGTGGGAACAGGGCAAGGCAGAGTTTGTGCTCTAGTAGTGCTGGCTGTAGGGATGATTCTGTCTCTGGAACCTCCTAGGATGGAGGCCAGGAACCTGGGCCTCTTTTCATCCTTTCCTTCTCTTCCCAGAAGGAACCGAAGAAGAAGCAACAGTTGTCCATTTGCAACAAGCTTTGCTATGCTGTTGGGGGGGCCCCCTACCAGGTGACAGGCTGTGCCCTGGGGTTCTTCCTGCAGATCTACCTGTTGGATGTGGCTCAGGTGAGTGGACTGAGTGCTCTAGGGCTCCTCCAGCATCCTGAGGTGGGAAGGACTAGGGATCCCCCTGGATAAGTTCACTCAGTTTTCCCCATCTGTGAAATGGGACCTGGAAACCCTACTTTGCTGCCTCTCAGAATAACAGTGGATGAGGAATACGAAGCTTTGGAACGTATCCAGGAGGGGAGTCTCTTCACTCCGGGAGTCTTGGCTAGCAAGGTCAGGCAACTCCTCCTTGCCTGGCAAGCCTGGAGGGGTAGGCGGTGGTGTGAGGGAGAATGGGGCCCCACTGGTGACCCTGTTCTAAGAAGAGATGGGCAAACCATGTCCCTGGCTGAATGACAGTCAGCTGGCTTGGCTTGAGGTGGATGGATTGTTGCCAGGCCAAGGGATAATGTACATCTCTCCTTTACCTGAGGAGTGAAGGGCATGTATGTGGGCAGAGGGGCCCTAAAGCACTGGGCTGAAGGGTGCCCCAGTACACAAGGCCTTTGACAGAGAAGGGTGCTTAGGGCAAAGCAGGCCTCCTCTGTGTGTTGAGAAGCCTTGGCCAGCAGCCTGGCATCCTGAGAATTCTCCCTGTCTAGATGGGAGAGCGGGAGGCTGAACCACCGTCCTTCCCAGGGCTCAAACTATTGGCCATCTTTTTTGTGTAGCACCTGACTTTGCAAGCAGGGTATCTTAGTTGTATCCATTTACCGGTGGGTACATTGAGCCCCATTCAGCAGCTTGTTTTCAAGCAACTCCCATGGGCTGGGCCCTGAGTGGAGTGGAAAGATGAGGAACCTGTTGTCAAAGTGTAAAACCATGTGGTGGTGAGTGTCAGAGCTCGGTGGGTTAGACTGGGGCGAGTACGGTGTGGGGGAGGCCATCAGCTTCCCAGCTTCCTGGAGCAATAGTAATAGCAGAGCCTTGATGGAGGAGGAGAAGTCCAACGAGGCTGTCTATTTAGCAACTAGAAAATTTTTTTAGGGGGTTAACTTGAGTGGGTAGTGACAGGCCATTTTTTAAAAGCATTTGTAGACTCCTTTTGCTACATCCAAGATAAAGTTTGACTCTGTAATATAGAGATCATAACTCCCATTATACAGGTGGAGAAACTGAGGTCTACTGTTCTCATTCAGCTAATTATAATTCTGATATCAGGTGGTCAGAGCTCAGGGCTGTGAGGGAAGGAAAGGATTCTGGATTTATTCTAATTGGCAGGTGTTTTCAAGGACAGGGGAGGGAAGGAAAAAGGGGCCGGATCTGAGAAAGCTTCTGAGGAGGAGGCAAGCATTTCACTGTGATTAACTAGGCAAATGAGGATGTTAAAGGCCTGGTTGGAAGCAGCACAGGGACCCAAGGGCCTGTCTGAGTAGAAGGAGCCCCTGCTTTCTCCCCACTACGTAGAAGGATGAGAGGGCCATTTTTTGCCTCTTTTCCTTTCCAGGTGGACCCTTTCTCTGCCTCCATCATCCTGTTTGTGGGCCGTGCCTGGGATGCTATCACAGATCCCCTAGTGGGCTTCTGCATTAGTAAATCCTCCTGGACCCGCCTGGGCCGTCTTATGCCCTGGTGAGTGGAAGAAGCTCCTTCAAGGTGGCAGAAGGTGGGGTTTCTAGCACATGGTGCATCTGCACCCTGTTCCCTCCATCTGCCTGTCACAGGCTGAGGTGAAGGAATGATGCAAAAGCCCAAGCGTGCCGAAACCCTAGCTGATGCCTCAGCTGCCCCAGGCACTGGCACTGAGGTGCCCAGCCAGCTCATTCCCAAGATGGCCAAAGTGCTAGCCTGGGTGGCTTCTCCCAGCCCAGGCCTCATTGCTCCCCAAGGCCTGCTCCCCTTCATGAAGCTGGAATTCTAACTTCTCCGGGTCAGTCACTTCCCATAGTGGTTGAAAGCTTACTCTCTGGAGCCAGCCTGCCTGGGTTTGAATCCTAGCTCCAAACCACTTACAGCTATGCCACCTTGGGCAAGTCACTTAACATCTCTGACCCTCAAGTTTCTTCATCTGCAAAATGGGGATAATAATTGCTTGTCTCATAGGGAGGATGAAATGTATTTTGTTTTGTTTTTATTTTTGTTTTCACCTATAAAGTACTTAGAACAGTCCCTGGCATATATTACCAAACGAAAACCAAACCCAGCACCATCGAGTCAATTCCGACTCATAGCAACCATATAGGACAGAGTAGAACTGCCCCATAGAGTTTCCAAGGAGCGCCTGGTGGATTCAAACTGCCGACCCTTTGGTTAGCAGCCCTAGCACTTAACCACTACGCCACCATTGTTTCCAGCATATATTAAGCGATATGTAATTTTTTCCTTCAGGGTGGTGGTGCAGTGGGTAGTACCAGGAATAGGATAGCAGACCTATAACTTCTGGCCCCTTGGACCTTATGAACTACCTTTTCCCTTTGTACAAAGCCTACACTGCTCAGCCTCAGGCAGCGGGGCGGGTGCCAGATGGGGTGGTGTTGGAGGAGGCGGATCAGATTAGACAGATTAGACAGCGGGAGGGACAGACAGGACAGGCTGGCAACCCGGAGCTCTGGTTCCCTTCAGGACATCCTGCTTCAGGGGGTGGGGGGGCCGTACCCCTTTCATCTCCAGCCCATCCAGGCTCCAGTGGGCGCCTTCCTGCCCAAAGGGCGTCCATACCTGGTCTCCGGCCTTCAAAGCTCTTCCCACAGCCCCCGGCTCCCCCTACAGCTTCCTTTCCCACGGGGGCCCCTTCCCACCCCAATCCGCCAGCTCCTGGCTAAGGCCCAGGTTGGAGCCTTTGATCCAGGCTTCAGGGCTCAGGGTAGCACAGCCTGCCTTACCTGGGCAGGCTGCTCTGGGCTCCCCTTGAGCCAGCCAGTGAGGCTGGGCTCTGTGCCCGCCCCCCCTGGCAGTCCATGGGAGGCGGGGCCCTGCTACCACATCGCCTCATGAGGCCCAGCCAATGAGAGGCAGCTGCTTATGCAGCCCTGGTTACTCCCAGTCAAAATCAGTTCCTCAGCGGTGGCTGCTGAGCTGCCTACGAGGAGAGTGTTTTTGACGAAGGCTGAGGAGGAGCCCTTGTTCTCTGAGAAGACACATAGATTGGGGGGGGGTGGTGCAAAGGGTAGAGATGGAAAGAAGAGTAGGCCTTCCCCATGGAAGGAACAATCTGAGGGACTCTCACTCAGCAGGTGTAGCTGTCCGCTTCAGAAAGTTGCTGAGGGTCCATCAGGCTAATTTCAGATTTAGCATGGTGTCTGTACACACCCTCACCTGTCTGGTGCGGGAATACCTGTCTTGGTGGTACCCCCACCCCTGTGTCTGTGAGTGCACACCAATTACTCGTGGGCTGAGGGGCCGCCATGTGTGTGCCACAGCGTAGTTAGGACCCGGGCCATGCTTCAGGCCTGGGGACCCCGCCACCCCTTCTTCTGCAGCATAAGAAAAGGCTGGGCCTCTTGGGAGGCATAAGCCCTGTGGCTCCCTCTCCTCCCAGTTGGCAGGCGTCCCCTGCTCTGAGCCTGTATTCAAAACCTCCGCTTCAGGCCAGGAAGACTTTGACAGATACTCGTTGGAGCTTCCCAAGAGATGCAGGGTGTCAGCAAGCTCACACAGAAGGCTGAGATACAGTAGAGCTGGACCTCAGGTCTGACTTCCAGCCCTGCTCTTTACTGCAGCTCGCTGGCCGCTGGCTGTGACTCGTTACCCCTGCCGCCTCCCCTACTGCGCTTTCCTGACAGAATAATCACGGCAAACACTCACTGTGTCCCAAGTACTCTTTTACATTTTAATATTAACTCATTTAAGCCTTAAAACAACCTATAAAGTAGAACAAATGTCTTTATAATGGCCTGGAAGGGCCTCCATGATCTGGTGTCCCATTTCCTCTCCAGCCTCCTCTCCTAATTTCACTCTGCTGCTGCCACACCGGCCTCCTGGTGGTTCTTCAGATGTGTCAGGCACGCTCCCACTCAGGACCTTTACTCCAATTGCCCCCCTTTCCTGGCATGTCTTGCCTCAGATGTCTGTGGCACCACTGCCCCCCTCATTCAGTTCTTGGCACAGATGCCCCCTCCTTGAGGCCTACCCCATCCACCTGGTTGCGAATCGCACCCCCATACTCACTTCCAATCCCCTTTAGCCTACTTTATTTCTTTTCTCCGTAGCCCTTGCCACCTTCTAACATGTTATATGACTTCAATTATGTTTATTTTCTCTGCCAACTAGAATATAAGTTCCAGTGCTTTTTGTCTGTTTCGTTCACTGGTTATCCCAAGTAGAATAGTGCCCAGCCCATAGCTGGCATTTAATAAATACTTCTTGAGTAAAGTGGTTGTATGGAAGGTGGAGGCTACTATTGTCTTCATTTTCCAGATGAGGAAATGAGCCCAGAGAAGTTAAATAACTCTCCTAGGACCAAGTTATTTATAGTTAATTGGTTGAGCCAGAACTGGATCCCCACAAGTATGGCGCCAAAGGCCATTCTCTTAACCATTGCACTCTGCTGCCGTTCTGTGCTGATTTCATGATGTTAGTCCTTCCTGAAGTCTAACCACTTGTGATTGTGTGGGACTTACAAGTGGGGAGACCAACGTTTGCTCCCCTCATAGTTACTTCACTTGTCCCTGTCATCCCACCAGGAACCTCCATGCTCCTTTGCCTGGAGTAGGCCTCCCCCAGCTTCCCCGTGTGTGTGAATGGTGTGTGTGCTTGTGTGAGAACACATGGGTGTTGTAGTTGCTCCTTCTCCCTGCCCTACCACCTGAGGTCTTGGACTCCATTCTCAGCTCCCCCAGCCTGTAGAAATCTCTTATCTCTGGAACACTTGCTCCTAGGGAGGCGTAGGTGAGACTCAGGGTCTGGCCTCACATTCCATGCTCAGGATTTCTCAGTCCAAGGACCCTGTTCCTGTCTGCCCTTTCTGGCCTTAGCACCAACCTCTTCCCAGAAGCCCTGGCATGGGAGAATTCAGGGGAAGGAATTTCCTTCCCAACAGGAACCCTGTGGGGAGCTGCCTTTCAAGCCTGTGCCAGGCTCCTGGGGTTCTGGCACCCAGCCCCACTCAGACCCTCCCTTCCTCAGGATCATCTTCTCCACACCCCCGGCCATCATTGCCTACTTCCTCATCTGGTTCGTGCCTGACTTCCCACAGGGCCAGGCTCTGTGGTACCTGCTTTTCTACTGCCTCTTTGAGACACTGGTCACGGTGAGTGTGGGCACTTTCCCATGGCATCTCTGGGGGCAGGGTGAGGGCCATCCCTGGGGGCTCCAGGGTTGGTGCCCACAGCTGCATCTGTCTCTCCATCCATCTGACTGAGCAAGGTCCTCTCTTCCATGCCAGTGTTTCCACGTTCCCTACTCAGCTCTCACCATGTTCATCAGCACAGAGCAGAGTGAGCGGGATTCCGCCACTGCATACCGTAAGTCTCTCCAGTCCATCTGACCTCACTGCCAGGGACCCTGGGCCTCTCTACTCCCAGACCCTCCTGCCACTCTTCTCCCTCTGGGGCCCTGCTTCCTGCTTTGCTCTTGACAGTGGATGTGTGACTCCATCTTAAAAACATCTCTGCTCCTTATTGCTCAAATGAGGCCCAGAGAGGGGCAGGGACTAGCTCGAGGTCACACAGAGCAAGGCCATGAGTCTAGTCCACTGTGCCATCTGCTTTGTCACTGTATACCCTCCCTACCTGGGGCTGCCACCCTGCCACCTGGGACTTGAGCTGGGCTTCCATCCATCTGACCTTCTCCCCTGGGGCCCACAAGCCATAAGGCCCTTCCCAAGGACCTCCTTTTCACTGCCCAGGGATGACTGTGGAGGTGTTGGGCACAGTGCTGGGCACAGCGATCCAGGGGCAAATCGTGGGCCAAGTGGATACACCTTGTCTCCAGGACCCCAATGACTTTGCGATGGCCTCAGAAGGTGTCAATCGCACACACAGCACCACTTCACTCAAAGAAACGGTGAGGCCCCCTAGCAGGGCAAGGATTTGGGGAGACAAGAAACAATTGGGGTGGTTTGCAGTTATCCTAAAGATAGTAATAATAGCTGGTGTTTGTTAAGTGTTGGGCATTTCTACTGTCAATGTGCCTACTTTGCAGATAAAGAAATTGAGGCTTAGAGAAGCTGAATAATTTTCCCAGGGTCATAGAGCTAGGAAGTTGCAGAGACTAGGTTTGGGGAGATTTGAACTGTGGGCTGGCTATCAGACTCCACAGTCTTGCTTCTCGTCTCAACTTTGCCCAGCTGTGGAAAGCAGCAGCAGTCCCGGGATGGTTCTATTTCACAGATGGAGACAGTGAGGCCCCCAGAGGAAAAGGGACTGGCCCAAGGTCATAAGTTGGGCAGCTGGAACTCAGGAGGAGATCAACCTGACTGTCTCTCTCTGTGTCCTCTTCATCCCCTTAATAGCAAAATGCATACTTGCTGGCAGCAGGGGTCATTTCCTCCCTCTATGTCATCTGTGCTGTCATCCTGACCCTGGGTGTGCGGGAACAGAGAGGTGAGAGGGGTACTAGGGAGGGACGCAGGCCCTGGCACGAGGTGACTGTGTCCCCTCAGTCTGGGCCTCCGGCTTTGGGAGGGGCCTCGGTTTCCTCCTCATTGTCCTCTCTGGCCCCCAGAACCCTACAAGACCCAGCAGACTGAGCACACGTCCTTCTTCCGCGGCCTTCGGCTGGTCATGAGCCATGGCCCATATGTCAGGCTCATCGCTGGCTTCCTCTTCACCTCCCTGGCCTTCATGGTGAGTGGGGGCCTGATAGCTCAGCCTGAGAGGGGTATGCAGTAGGGGTGGGATAGGCAGAGGACTCAGGATGTGATGTAGCCTGAGGGACAGATGGAGTGCCATAGGCTGAGCAGAGAACACTGGAGCCTGGGGAACGACTTGGGGAGGCTCATCCTTAACACAACCTCTTTCCTTGCTTTTCCTTCCCCCTCACCGCGCCCTATCCCCCAGCTGGTAGAGGGGAACTTTGCCTTGTTTTGCACCTACACCTTGGGCTTCCGCAATGAATTCCAGAATCTACTCTTGGCCGTCATGGTACGTATGGGGCCCGAGGGTACAGTCGGCCAGAGGGTGTGTTCTGGGCTAACTAGAGGTCATGAAGAGATGAGGGAGGCTTCCCGTAGCAGGAGATGAGATTGGGACTAGATGTCAGCTCCCCTGGGAGCCATCAAAGGTGATATCCCAAGCTGATATCTTCTGGCTACTGCCGGGCCCGACTACGAGCACCTTTGGAATCTCCTGGGAAGGGTAAGCATGTGGGGGGGTGGTTTCGTGGCTCTTACTCACCCTCCTTACCCCCTTTATCTACTCACAGCTCTCGGCCACATTTACCATTCCCGTCTGGCAGTGGTTCCTAACACGTTTTGGCAAGAAGACAGCTGTGTACATTGGGATCTCAGTGAGTGAGGCTAGAGGGGTAGGGTCTTGTTTGAGTTGGAGGTTGCTGAAAGGAGCTTCCTAGCTGACCCAGCTTCCTACACCCTCTCCCTCAGTCAGCAGTGCCATTTCTTATCTTGGTGGCCCTCATGGACAGTAACCTGATCGTCACTTACGTGGTAGCTGTGGCAGCCGGCATCAGCGTGGCAGCTGCCTTCTTGCTGCCCTGGTAAGTGTGCATAGGCCTAACTGGGTATGGGCTTCTTGGGGAGAGTTCTGTGTTGCTTCTCCACCCCCAGGCCATTCTGTAGGTCCAGATTGGGAATGGGACACGTCTGCCCTATACAGTCGTGCAGATTGTGAACTGCGCAGTAACGCCTAGCCAAGGTAGTAAATGGGAGCTAAAATCTGGCCTGTACTCCACTTGCCAAGCTGAGCACCAAGAGTGGCTACTTCAGCTTGGAGGAAGAGGCCTACTTTGCTAATTCATATGAAGGTGCCGTCTCCTCACTGGGCTGTGTGCCTGCAGGGCTGCAAGCTCCCAGAGGGCCACCCCTGCTCATTTACACAGAGGCACCATATGTACTAGCAGGAGACCTGGGGTTGTGAGGTGGGTGGGTCCTCATGGCTGCCCCGACCTGCGCAGGTCCATGCTGCCCGACGTCATTGATGACTTCCATCTGAAGCAGCCCCACTCCCATGGAACTGAGCCCATCTTCTTCTCCTTCTATGTCTTCTTCACCAAATTTGCCTCTGGAGTCTCGCTGGGCATCTCCACCCTCAGTCTCGAGTAAGTGGAGTGGGGCTGGGCCGGGCCGGGCCGGGCAGGGCCAGGCCCTGGGTGCCCCATCCTCACCACTCCCCTGCTCACTGGGCCCACAGTTTTGCCGGATACCAGACCCGTGGCTGCTCCCAGCCGGCACGGGTCAAGTTTACACTGAAGATGCTGGTGACCATGGCTCCCATAGTCCTCATCCTGCTGGGCCTGCTGCTCTTCAAGCTGTACCCCATTGACGAGGAGAAGCGGAGGCAGAACAAGAAGGCCCTGCAGGCTCTGAGGTGAGAGCGGGGAGGGGGCGGGGGAGGGAAAGGTAGTGGAGGGGAGTCATCCAGTCTAAGCCCTCAAGTCAGACAGCCTGGCCTGTGGCCAAGTCCAGACTTAGCTCCTATACATCTTCCCTTGGCAGCTCCTCTTCTGCCCCTTCCTGCTGCCAATTCATAATAGCAGCTAACATTTCTTGAACACCTAATTATGCACCAGGCATTGTGCTGAGAATTTTTACTTTTAACAAATTCTTAATGGATGGCTATTGTGTGCCAGGCATTGTTCTAGTGAACAAAACAGACATAATCCCTGCCCTCATGGAGCTTATGTTTTAGGGACTGTGTATTCTTTATCTCCTGTAATCCTCCAACAAGTCTAGGTGTCAGAGATTCATACAATTCCCACCCACTTTCCAGATGAAGAAACTGAGGCTTAATCAGGAAGAATGACTGGCCCAGTTAATAAGGAGTAGAGCTGGGTTTTGAACCCTAGTGTTCTGACTCTGGAGTCCCTGGGTGATACTAGTTAAGTGCTCAACTACTAACCAAAAGGTTGGTGGTTTGAACCTACCCAGAGATGCCTCAGAAGAAAAGCCTGGTGATCTCCTTCCGAAAGGCTGCAGCCTCGAAAACCCTGTGGAGCACAGTTCTACTCTGCACACGTGGGGTGACCATGAGTCGGGATGGGCTTGACCTCAACTGGCTTTTCCAGAGCAACTTTTCCTGGCATGCAGGACCTCAGCTGTGGCCTGCGCCCTGCCTATCATGAGACGTGAGGGCAGAATGGAGTAAGTGATGCCAGGCCAGGCCAGAGCATAGTCTTGGGGGTTATGATGCCCTGTGGGCACCAAGAACAGTGAACAGTGTAACCAGCAGTTTCTGAGCTGGAAATGGGAGTGAGCAAGCTATCTACATCCTGTGGTTTAGATCGATCCGACAGCTGGTAAACACTGCCAAACCAAGATTCCTTGAGAAATGAGGCAGGTGCGGGTGGAGGAGGGTAAGGAAGCTTCCTCCAACTTTCTCCTCTGGCTCTGCAGGGACGAGGCCGGCAGCTCGGGCTGCTCCGACACAGACTCCACAGAGCTGGCCAGCATCCTCTAGGGCCCGCTGCAGGGCCTGAAGTCACCCACCATGCACAAGGCCTGGGTCACCTGGCCACACAGGGCATCATGTGCTACTTGCCCACTCACTGAACAGCTAGTCGACAGGTGCCAGGATGGGAGCTGAAGATTCAGGAGTGAGCACCCCAGAACACCTTCAGTGCCCATTGTGGGGTGGGTGGTCCAGCCTCCTGTTTCCCATCTGCCTGCCCGTGGGCTGCTACTGTGAATATGCCAAGGACTGCTCGGGCCTAGCCCAGAACACTAATGTAGAAATGTTTTATACAGAGACTAATTAATAACTTAATGACTGTGTATATAAGGAGCCCTGGTGGCGCAGTGGTTAAGCGCTTGGCTGCTAACCAAAAGGTCAGCAATTCGAACCCTCCAGCCAGTCCTCAGGAGAAAGATGGCAGTCTGCTTCCGTAAGATTATAGCCTTGGAAACCCTATGGGGCAGTTCTACTCTGTCATAGAGCCGTTAGGAGTCGGAATTGACTCAACAGCAATGAGTTTGGTTTTTTGGTGTATATATATAGGGTCGCTATGAGTCGGAATCGACTCGACGGCGCTGGGTTTGGTTTTTTTGGTTTTATATATGTCTGTGAGCTATTAATTTTATTAATGTTCATAAAAAGCTGGAAAACGGGGCTACCTGTTTCTGTCTTTGTCCTTAACCACTCACTGAGCCTCTCTGTCCCAAAGCTCAGAGAGTGAGTGGGAACAGAAGCTGGGGTGCCACCAGATGGGGCAGTGTATCTAGAGATGTGGTAACACCATCAGCCAACATCCACAACACCTACTGTGTACCAGACACCATGTGGAGGCTTTACGTTCCCTTTGCTAGGGTTCTCATTCAATCCTCGAAACCATCTTCTCAAGTCAGCATTGTCCCCCTTTAAAAGATAAGGAAACTGAGCTTTTAGGGTAGAAGGACTTGGCTAAAATCATGGAGCCAGGAGTGACCTAACTGGAATTCTCTCACAGGTGTGTGAGATGTCAGAATCTTAGGCACCGCCCTCTGCTCCCCTGTCTGAGAATGACTGCCTGAAGCAGGAAATGTTCTAAGCCTTCTTCCCTTGCCAATGCACTGTTTCCCACCCTGTGCATGTCTGAGCATGTGTGGGGCTGGCTGTGCTGGGGCTGACTTTAGACTCTGTGATTGGTGTCCTGAGGGGTCCCTGGAAACCTGCGAATCTTCCTCCACAATTGGTATTGACCGCGTTGGAGGGTGAGAATGTACCTGGCTGGGCTGGGGGGTGGGGGAGGGGGTTGGATGCAGGCCATCTCACCAGTGGTGTGCTGGTAAAAAAAACCACCCGTGAGAAGGCCTAGTTTATAACATTTGCCAGTTTCCATGGTGTAAATAACTCCCGCCATAGCCAATTTCAAGTTACCAATGGTTGTACTATCTTACAAAGTTCTTGAAAATGTTAACAGCTGGCTCTTGCAAGCTGGTAGGAGCTTGCTCCAGTGTACCCCTGAGTCTTACATGCTCAGACCAAACCCCAAAACTCACAGGAATGCAAAGCTGGCAGGTTCTAGAAGTTACCAGCCCAACCCTTTTATTTTATAGATGGGTAAATGAGGCCCAGGGAAGAGAAGTGTTCTGACTTTTCAGGCTTGATTTTTACCTTGGGTGTGGAGATCCATTTTGGAGGGCAGGGCGGGGTGGGGCAGGGAGAGGTGCGGCAGGGAACAGGGCTCATTTTGCAACTGAAGCTCTGCCAAGCCACTTTTTAATTTTAAGAGTTTTATGAACTGTTACTCACCGGCACTGTTATACATGTTTAATAAATATTAATTCAGTTAGTCCTCATAACCTTCCTATGAGGTAAGTACTACTGTTACACATGAGAAAACAGAAGTGCAGAGAAGTTTAGTGACTTCCCTAAGGTCACACAGTGAATGGAGGAGATTGTATTTGAATCTAGGCAGTCTGGCTAGTGCTCTTAACCACTGTTAGGCTGTTACGTGAACCACTACAGTTTTGCTACCATCAAGCCAGGACCCACACCTTTGGGGCTGCTGTCCCAGGATGTCAGAGGTTGCCTGGGCAATGGCTGGTCTGACTTCTGTAGCTGGGGCGCTTAAAACCAAAAAAACCAAACCTGTTGCCATGAAATGGATCCTGACTCATAGCAACCTTATAGGACAGAGTAGAACTGCCCCACAGGGTTTCCAAAGCTGTAAATCTTTATGGAAGCAGACTGTCACATCTTTCTCCTGCAGAGCGGCTGGTGGGTTTAAACCACCAAACTTTTCAGTTAGCAGGCAAGTACTTCAATCACTGCACTGCCAGGGCTCTGGCTAGGGTACCTGGGGACTCAGATAATATTTGCAGAGATCCACTCACACTTCTCACCACCTCCCCCCACCCCCACTGTTGTTAGGTACCATTTAGTTGGTTTTGACTCATAGGGACCCCATGTGACAAATGAACCGCCACACAGGATTTTCTAGGCTGTAATATTTACTGAAGGAGCCCTGGTGGTGCAGTCGTTAAAGCACTTGGCTTCTAACCAAAAGGTTGGCGGTTTCAACCTACCAGCAGCTCCACAGGAGAAAGATGTGGCAGTCTGCTTCTGTAAAGATTTATAGCCTTGGAAACCCTAGGGGGCAGTTCTACTTTGTCCTATAGGGTCACTATGAGTTGAAATTGACTGAGCAGCAGTGGGTTTGGTTTGGTTTTTGGAATCTTTACTGAAAAGAGCCCTGGTGGTGCAGTGGTTAAGCACTCAGCTGCTGACCAAAAGGTTGGTGGTTTGAACCCACCAGCCGCTCCTTGGGAAAAACATATCGCAGTCTGCTTCCATAAAGATTACCAAAATTAAACCAAACCAAACCCGTTGCTGTCAAGTCGATTCCGACTCATAGAGTAGAACTTCCCCATAGGGTTTCCAAGGAGTGACTGGTGGATTCGAACTGCCAGCCTTTTGGTTAGCAGCCAAATGGTTAACCACTGTGCCACCAGGGCTCCATTATAGCCTTAGAAACCCTATGGGGCAGTTCTACTCTGTCCTATAGGGTAACTGTGAGTCGGAATCGACTCAATGGCAATGAGTTTGATTCAGTTTTTGGTTAATATTTACTGAAGCTGATTGTCAGGTCTTTCTCCTACGGAGGGAGCCACTGGGTAGGTTCAACTGCCAACCTTTTGTTTAGGAGTTGTCTTAGTTATCCAGTGCTGCTATAACCACCAAGGTCTGTATCTTCATTGGTCTGTTTGTCTTCAACTTGATCTCACATTCCTTCCACAAACTATGCAAGATAACCAAGTAGCTTTCCTGTTTATAAACCCTTCTGTGAGTCCTCATTGGCTTCAGTAGAAGTCTGAAACCCCTGTTGACTTCCCTGGCCACAAGTGGATGGCTTTAACAAAGAGGGATTTATTTTCTCACAGCCTAGTAGGCTAGAAGTCCAAAGTCAGGGCATCAGCTACAGGGGAAGGCTTTCTCTGTCACCTCTGGAGGGAGATCCTTGTCATCAACCTTCCCCTGGACTGACTAGGAGTTTCTCTGCACAGGAACCCAGGGTCCAAAGGACAGATTCTGCTCCCAGTGCTTTGTTCTTACTGATGAGGTCCTCCACTCTTTACTTGCTTCCCTTTTTTTTTTTTTTATTAACTTTTATTAAGCTTCAAGTGAACGTTTACAAATCCAATCAGTCTGTCACATATAAGTTTACATACATCTTACTCCGTATTCCCACTTGCTCTTCCCCTATTGAGTCAGCCCTTTCAGTCTCTCCTTTCGTGACAGCTTCCCTTTCCTTTTATCTCTTGTAAGATAAAAGATGGTAGAGGCCACACCCCAGGGAAGCTCACTTTACATTGGGTCAGGGATGTGACCTGAGCAAGGGTGTTACAACCCACCCTAATCCCCTTCAACATAATCCAATCTTGCCTCATTAACCACAGGCAGAGATTAGGATTTACAACACGTAGGAAAATTATATCAATAACAAAATGGAGGACAATCACACAATACAGGGAATCATGGCCTAACCAAGTTGACACACGTTTTTGGGGGACATAATTCCATCCATGACAGGAGCTAAGTTTAACCACTGCGCCATCAGGGCTCCCTCCTCTCCCTCTACTCCAATCAACAACCACCAAGTTCTGTCTTTCTAACTTCCTAAACCGCTTCCTTCCCAACCCTGTGATCACTTCTCAGGCTTATCTTCTATCACCTGGATGATTATACCAGTATCCTCGCTGGTCTATTTGTCTCTGATTTGATCTCCTCCCATTCCTTCCACAAACTATCCAAGATAACCAAGTAGCTTTCCTGTTCAGAAACCCTTCTGTGGGTCCTCATTGCCTTTGTAGAAGCCTGAGACCCCTGTTGACCTCCCTGACCCCAAATCTAGATGCAGCGCTTCTCACTGCCACCTGCCTGGCCCTGGAATACACCTCTGGCCTCTGCTGTCCCTGCCTTGTCCACCTGGCAGACACTTATCCAGTGTGTTCTGGCTCCAGCCTGCCTCGCCGAAGAAGTGACTGCCCCCTACCCCTGACTGCAGTGCTGAGAGTCCATGCCCTCTTCATCACAGTCTCCCCACTCTGAGCCCAGGGCCAGGCTGGATCCAGACCTGGCTCCCACTGACTTACTATGATGCTTCTTTCTGGGTCTCAGGTTCTCCCTACTGTACAATGATTTGAAATCAGAGATCTTGGCCCCTCTCCAGTTTCATGCTTCCGCCAAAATTGCTCCTCTCAAAGACCTCCTGCTGAATTCTGGGGGCATGGCTTGGAGGTGGGACAGGTAGGGAAAATGAGAAAGCTCTCTGGAATCCCAGAAACCCCTTGGATCATTGGCCGCTCCAGATTCCCTCTGGACAGCTCATACCTGCCCATCCCTTGGGAGAAGTGCCATCTTCGCTTCCTCCACACTTGGCATTCAGCACTACTTTCTACAACAAACCCTGCCTCTCCCTGTCCACTTGCTCCTGCTCCCCTCAGTCAAGCCAACCCCCACTCCCCACCTCCCTGCCCGGCACCCCTGCTAAGGACCAGGTGTGGCTCTGGCTCCATCTGCTGGAAGAAAGAGGCAACACCTCAACATTGCAAAGAAGGAATTCTGGTCTATTGACCTTGACTAAACATTTATTGAACAAATATTTACAATGAGCCTACTATGTATCATGTATCTGCTAGGCCCTGGGGATAGAGTAGCGAACAAAATAGAGCTCTTACTCTCAGTGGGGACCAACAACAAACAAACAGGTAAATAAGATAATTTCAGATTGTATAAACACCATGAAAGCAATAAACAGGGTGATATGAGAGATGAAGCTGGAATGGAGGCTGCTTTAGATTAGGTGCTCAGGAAAGAATGTTCCCAGAAAGTGACATCTGACTTGAATCATGAAGGAGAATTAGCTAAGCATTCCAAGAGTTTAGGCAGAAAGCATTCTGGGTAGAGGAGACAGCTACCACAAAGGCCCTGAGGTGGGAAAGGGCTTAGTCTATTCAAAGTACAGAAAGGAGACCAGTGTGGCCAGAGTGTACCAAATAAGAGGGTGGGTGGTATGAGCTGGTGTTGAAGATTAGTAAAGGAGCCAGATTGTCCAGGACCTTGGAGCCCATGGTGAGAGTTTGAATTTTATTCTGAGAGCAGCCGAAAAGTCATTGAAGTGATTTAAGTGAAAAGGTGACTTACATTTTAAAAATGTTTCCCTTACTGCTGTGTGGAGAATTGATTGGAAAGGGGTAAAAGTAGAGTGAAACAGTGAAAGAGAACATTTAGAGGCTCTTATATGAGATTGTTGATAGGCATACTATATCCCCCTTCTGAGAGCTTCTGTTTCCCCATCTACAAAGTGTAGGCTAATAATCCTGTCTCCTTCACGTTAGCTGAGGTATGTACAGAGGAATGAATAAATCAGCATAAGAAGAAGTGCAACTAAAATGTTCCTTAGAAATGATAATGGTGACACTTTGGCTCGCTTACTTTGGACACGTCATCAGGAAAGACTACTTGAAAAGCACATCATGCTTGGTAAAGTAGAGGGTCAGAGAAAATGAGTGAAACCTTCCATGAGATGGACTGGCACAACAGCCACAACAGCGGCCATGAAGATGGAGCAGGATCACCCTGTTATACATAAGTTGCCATGAGTCGGCAACTAACCACATGTACAGAGGCTCCTTAGGCATTATGATTCTAGGCGAGAAAATACTAGTTTTTTCAGCAAATATGACCTGAGTGAGCACCTACTATGTGCCAGGTCCTGTGCCTGAGAAAACTGATCTCAACCGAGTGAATATGAATGTCATAAATGTTACAAGGAAGAGCAAGGAGCTATGAAAAGTATGTGACAGAGTCAGAGAAGGTTGAGAGCTCCAAAGTGCAATCAGAACTGTGCTGTTCAATATGTTAACCTCTAGCCACATATGGCTATTTAAATGTAAAATAATTTAAATGAAATAAAATTAATAATTCAGTTTCTGCAATCACACTAGTCACGTTTTAAGTTCCCAATTGTCACATATGGCTAGCAGCTACTGTGTTAGGTGGTGCAGGTATAGAACATTTCCATCATTGCAAAAAATTCTATCGTTCAGTGCCAAGTTACAAGATACAGTGAAAGACTACCATCGAGTTGATTCCGACTCATAGCAACCCTATAGGTCAGAGTTGAACTGCCCCATAGAGTTTCCAAGGAGCGCTGGGTGGATTTGAACTGCTGACCTTTTTGGCTAGCAGCCATAGCTCTTAGCCACTATGCCACCAGGGTTTGCACAGTGAAAGAGAAGACCACATTTATGAGAGTAACAAAATACCTAAGTATAAAGAAAAAAAAATAGTTGTCAAACCACATGACTTAATTTTTGGTCACGACCCCCTACCTGGTCATCCCCGTATTTCAGAACACAGTCAAAGTATCATCTCTTTGGGAATCTTTCCTGACTCTTCCAAGCTGGGTCGGAGGTTCCTCCAGGCTCCCCCAGTAAAAAAAAATAGGGACATCTCTCTTTCATTGGACTGTGAGCTCCTCAAAGGCACTGCCGACCATGGATCAGAATGGTCTAGCAGCCACCACAGTGCCTGGCACAGAGTTGTTGTTAGGTGCCACCAAGTCACTTCTGACTCATAGAGACCCTATGTACTACAGAATGAAACACTGCGTGGTCCTGCGCCATGCTCACAATTATTATTATGCTTGAGCCCATTGTTGCAGCCACTGTGTCAATTCATCTCGTTGAGGATCTTCCTCTTTTTCGCTGACCCTCTACTTTACCAAGCATGATGTCCTTCTCCAGGGACTGATCCCTCTTGATAACATGTCCAAAGCATGTGAGATGTAGTCTCCATATCCTTGCTTCTAGGGAGAATTCTGGTTGTACTTCTTCCAAGACAGATTTGCTCATTCTTTTGGCAGTCCATGATATATTCAATATTCTTCGTCCACACCACAATTCAAAGGTGTCAATTCTCCCATCTTCCTTATTCATTGTCCAGCTTTCACATGCATATGATGCAATTGAAATTACCATGGCTTGGAACAGGTGACGTCTTTGCTTTTCAACACGTTAAAGAGGTTTTTTGCAGCAGATTTGCCCAATGCAACATGTCTTTTGATTTCTTGACTGTTGCTTCCGTGGGTGTTGATTGTGTATCCAAGTAAAATGAAATCCTTGACAACTACAATCTTTTCTCCGTTTATCTTGATGTTGCTCATTGGTCCAGTTGTGCGAATTTTTGTTTTCTTTATGTTGAGGTGTAATCGATACTGAAGACTGTGGTCTTTGATCTTCATCAGTAAGTGCTTCAAGTCCTCTTCACTTTCAGTAAGCTAGGTTGTGTCATCTGCATAATGCAGTTTGTTAACGAGTCTTCCTCCAATCCTGATGCCCCATTCTTCTTCGTATAGTTCATCTTCTCGGATTAGTTGCTCAGCATACAGATTGAATAGGTATGGTGAGAGGATACAACCATGATGCACACCTTTCCTGGCTTTAGACCATGCAGTATTCCCTTGTTCTGTTTGAACACCTGCCTCTTGATCTATGTACACGTTCTTCATGAGCATAAGTAAGTGTTCTGGAATTCCTATTCTTCGCAATATTATGCATAATTTGTTATGATCCATACAGTCAAATGCCTTTGCATAGATAATAAAACACAGGTAAACATATTTTTGGTATTCTCTGCTTTCAGCTAGGATCCAGTCTGGCACCAGCAATGATATCCCTGGTTCCACGTCTTCTTCTGAATCCTGCCTGAATTTCTGGCCGTTCCCTGTTAATATACTGCTGCAGCCACTTTTGAATGGTCTTCAGCAAAATTTTACTTGTGTTTGATATTAATGATATTGTTCAATAATTTCTGCATTCTGTTGGATCCCCTTTTTTGGCATTGGCATAAATATGGGTCTCTTCCAGTCAGTTGGACAGGTAGCTGTCTTCCAAGTTTCTTGGCATAGACTAGTGAACACTTCCCACTGTTGCATCCATTTGTTGAAACATCTCAATTGGTATTCCGTCAATTCCTAAAGCCTTGTTTTTTGCCAATGCCTTCGTTGCAGCTTGGACTTCTTCCTTCAGTACCATCAGTTCCTGATCATATGCCACCTCTTGAAATCGCTGAATGTCGACCAAT
Source organism: Elephas maximus indicus (assembly GCF_024166365.1). NCBI lineage: Eukaryota > Metazoa > Chordata > Mammalia > Proboscidea > Elephantidae > Elephas > Elephas maximus. The sequence goes on from NC_064821.1 coordinate 81,643,170, forward strand.
TCTTTTTGGTATAATGACTCTGTGTATTCCTTCCATCTTCTTTTGATGCTTCCTAGGTCATTTAATATTTTCCCCATAGAATCTTTCACTATTGCAACTCCAGGCTTGAATTTTTTCTTTAGTTTTTTCAGCTTGAGAAATGCTGAGCATGTTCTTCCCTTTTGGTTTTCTATGTCCAGCTCTTTGCACATCTCATTATAGTACTTTGTCTTCTCGAACTACCCTTTGAAATCTTCTGTTCAGTTCTTTTACTTCATCGTTTCTTCCTTTTGCTTTAGCAACTCTTTGTTTTCAAGAGCAAGTTTCAGAGTCTCTTCTGACGTACGTTTTGGTCTTTTCTTTGTCTCCTGTCTTTTTAATGACCTCTTGCTTACTTCACTTATGATGTCCTTGACATCATTCTACAACTCGTCTGGTCTTCGGTCACTAGCGTTCAATGCGTCAAATCTATTCTTGAGATGGTCCCTAAATTCAGGTGGGATATACTCAAGGTTGTACTTTGGCTCTCATTGACTTGTTCTAATTTTCTTCAAGAAAATTGCATATAAGCAATCGATGGTCTGTTCCACAGTCGGCCCCTGGCCTTGTTCTGACTGGTGATATTGAGCTTTTCCATCGTCTCTTCACAGATGTAGTTGATTTATTCCTTCTTATTCCATCTGGTAAGGTCCATGTGTGTAGTCACTGTTTATGTAGGTGAAAAAAGGTATTTGCAATGAAGAAGTCTTTGGTCTTGTGATCATGGAATCTCTGGCATCGTTTCTATCACCCAGGCTGTATTTTCCAACTACTAATCCTTCTACTTTGTTTCCAAGTTTCACATTCCAGTCACCAGTAATTATCAATGCATCCTGATTGCATTTTCCATCAATTTCAGACTTCAGAAGCTGGTAAAAATCTTCAATTTCTTCATCTTTGGCCTTAGTGGTTGGTGTGTAAATTTGAATAATAGTATTAACTGGTGTTCCTTGTAAATGTATGGATATTTTCCTATCACTGACAGTGTTGTACTTCAGGATAGATCTTGAAATGTTCTTTTTGACGATGAATGCAACACCATTCCTTTTGAAGCTGTCATTCCTGGCGTAGTAGACCACATGATTGACCAATTCAAAATGGTCAATACCAGTCCACTTCAGCTCACTAATGCCTAGAATGTCAATGTTTATGTGTTCCATTTCATTTTTGATGATTTCCAATTTTCATAGATTCATACTTCATACATTCCACATTCCGATTATTAATGGATATTTGCAGCTGTTTTTTCTCATTTTGAGTCATGCCGCATCAGCAAATGAAGGTCCCGAATACTTGACTCCATCCACATCATTAAGGTTGACGCTGCTTTGAGGAGGCAGCTCTTCCCCAGTTGTCTTTTTAGTGCCTTCTATCCTGGAGGGCTCATCTTCCGGCACTATATCAGACAATGTTCTGCTGCTATTCATAAGATTTTCACTGGCTAATTCTTCTCAGAAGTAGACTGCCAGGTCCTTCTTCCTAGTCTGTCTTAGTCTGGAAGCTCAGCCGAAACCTGTCTGCCGTAGGTGACCCTGCTGGTATCCGAATACAGGTGGCATAGCTTCCAGCATCACAATAACCCACAAGCCTCCACAGTAGAACAAACTAACAGACACATGACGGTGGCACAGAGAAGTAGTTAATAATATGTGTTGACGAAAACAAGGGAGGCAGGGAGAAAGGAGAGTGGAGAATAAAGAGCAGCAATAACAGAGGAGATAGGGAGCCAGAGAAGGATTAGGACTGGGTGTCTTCGACTAGATCCAGTACCTCCCTGCCTTCCTCTAGTGTGGTTGTGCAGGGCTGGGTGGGGCTCACATCTCCAGGGCAATCAAGAAAGTCCCTGATTTCTGTTGCCTAAGGTCCTTTCCGGGGTGAGACCCCAGCCCTAAGGAAGCCCAGCATATGGTAAGCCCTGATTGCTCACCATCCAGAAAACTGCCGTCTGTCTGGTAGAGATCCTGTTGAAACCGGCCTCAGGTGTTGGACTGGATTCCACCCCTCCTCCCCACTCAAGGTGATCTAAGGTGGCCTAGATGGACTAGAGAAGTCTAGGATGGCCTAGGATCAGAGAAGCAGGAAGGGGGCCAGACTGTCTGCTCTTATGGTTCATGGGAGGTGGAGAATGAGGTCTGGAGCTTCTCTGACTCTCCTGTCTCCTACTACCGTCATGACAGCCAATCATCCCAGTACCTACCTTCCCCTTCAGTGACTTCTAGGCAGTCTCAAAGGATGCCAGTACTGGGGAAGGCATAGGAACCACCCAGCCTAAACCCCACTCACCCTGAGAGAGGGTAAGGGAACTGCCCAAGGTTACCAGCTAGCCACAGGTGGAAGCACGATAAAATCCAGGTATCACTCCTAGTCTTGAGTTCTGTTTTGCCACCAAATGTGTCATTGTCAGCTTCTTAAGGATAAGGACTCTTATCTTTTGTCTCCCCCTCCTCGTTCACTTCTGCAGGCCCCAGTCTCCAGAACTAGTTTCCCACCAGTTCATGCCTTCCAGAGGATGGGCTTGGTCATCTCTGTTCACACCAAGAGGCAGGGGCACTGTGTGGGAGGATCTGCCCCATGCCCTGCTATCCTTAAAGGGACCCAGGGGCAGATGCCATGAGGGGAGAGCCCTAGGTTGTCTAATAATCTAAGTCCCACCTGATGCTCGGACATCAGCTATAACATCCCTGCCTTGTGGCTGGCTGCCTGACTGCCTTCTGCTTGCATTGACAGACAGTTCACTATGGTTAAGGCAGCCTGTTTCATTTCTGGAGAGCACTGAGCGTGAGAAAGTTCTTCCTCATCTTGAGTGGAAACTGTCCTCTTCTGGCTTGGCCTGACAGATCCTAGATCCACCCTTTGGTAATTGCACAAAACGCCCCCTTCCTCTGTCTCATTTTAGACCTGCAGAAATAGGCTCAAGGCTTGATGTCATTCTTCTAGTTACATTTGTTTTAATTTTCTGTAAAGAGTGTGTATTTATTTTGCTTTTGTAATTAACAAAGAAACTATATTTAAAACTTTTTTTAATTGAAATGTAATTTACATACAGGGAGTCCACAAATCGTAAATGCATAGGTCAACTTTTACGCATGTATACACTCATATAACCTCTAATCAGTTGAAGATATAGAATATTTTTACCACCCTAAGGTTCCCTGTGCCCTGTTCAGTCAATACTCCATCCACCAGAGGTAATCGCTATTTTGATTTCTATCATCACAGATTAGTTTTGCTTATTCTCCAACTGCTTATGAATGCAACCATACAGTGTATATTCTTTTGTGTCCGGGTTTTTTCTCTCAGCATAATGCTTCTGAGAGTCATCTATGTTGTTCTCTGTATTAATGGTCTATTCATTTTGATTATTGCTGGTAATATTCTATTGTATGAAATATTACAAACTGTTTTATTTGTCTTTTGATGGATATTTGAAGTTTGTCCAATCTTTTGCTATTATGAATAAAGCTGGTATTAACATTCTTGTACAAGTCTTTTGATGGACATATGAACTAATTTTTCTTTGGTATATGTTTGGATGTGGAATTTCTGGGTCATCCAAAAACGCCGCTGCCATCAAGTCGATTCTGACTCATAGTGACCCTACAGGACAGAGTAGAACTGCCCCATAGAGTTTCCAAGGAGCGCCTAGTGGATTTGAACTGCCGACCTTTTGGTTAACAGCTGTGGCACTTAGCCACTAAGCCACCAGGGTTTCCTTCTGGGTCATAGGGTGGGTGTATGTTTGGCTTTATAAGAAACTGCCAGATAATAATGAGAGAGTTCCAGTTACTCCACATCTCAGCAAAGGTGGAAAAAAAAAATTAGCAAATATGTAGAGTATCTCATTGTGGTTTTAATTTGCATTTCTTTGATGAGATATGTCAAAACCATTTTAATTCTCCTGGAATCCAGATTTCTGGGTTTATGGAATTGGGTTACCAACCCAGGCCATTTGCCCTTAGGTGTCCTTTTGAAACTTGAGCCTTTAAGGAAATGCTGCCCTGAAGTCATCTTCATGTCAAACAATAGCCTACTAAGCACTTAGTGGAGAACTTTTGCCTTAAGGAAGCCTTGATGGTGCAGTGGTTAAGAGTTCAGCTGCTAACCAAAAGGTTGGCAGTTCAAATCTACCAGCCACTCCTTGGAATCCCTATGGGACAGTTCTACTCTGTCCTACAAGGTCACTGTGAGTTCCCAGTCAACTCCACAGCAACAGATTTGGTTTTTGGTTTTTGCCTTAGGCATTGCGCTCTTTTAGGCAATTTTCTATGTGCAGCCAATTCCTTCTCTCTTTTTTTAATTTTGCTTTTGGTGAAGATTTATAGAGCAAACTGGTTTTCCATTTAATAGTTTATACACAAATTGTTCCATGACGTTAGTTGCAATCTCTGCAAAGTGTCAGCCCTCTCCCCATTACCACCTGAGTTCCCCATTTCCGTTTGTCCAGTTTTCCTGCTCCTTCTTGCCTTCTCATCTGTGCTTTTGGGCATATGTCGTCCTTTTGGCCTCAAGTACATGATTGTTCTAAGGAGCACTTTCCTCACGTGTGTTATTGTTTATTTATAGACCTGTCTATTGTTTGGCTGAATGGTGATGTCTGGGAATGGCTTCAGTTCCAAGTTAGAAGCGTGTCTAGGGGCTATAGTCTCAGGGGTTCCTCCAGTCCCTTTCAGACCAGTAAATCTGGTCTTTTTTTCATGAATTTGAATTTTGTTCTTCATATTTTTTTTCCTTACCCTAACTGGGACCTTCTATTATGGTCCTGGTGAGAGCAGTCAGTACTGGTAGCAGGAAGCCATCTAGTTCTTCTGGTCTCGGGCTGGTGGAGGCTATGGTTCCTGTGGCCCATTAGTCCTTTGGACTAATTGTTTTCTTGAATCTTTGGTTTTCTTCACTCTCCTTGCTCTGAGTGGAAAGAAACAAATAGTTGTATTTTAGATGGCCACTAGCAAACTTTTAAGACTAGACGCTACTCGCCAAAGTAGGATATAGAATGTTTTCTATATGAACTATGCTATGCCAGTTGACCTAGATGTTCCCTGAGACTATGGTCCTTAGCCTTCAAGGATATGTCTAGGCTGTTTCCATGACTGTGCCCCACTGTGTGCTCATTATATATATGAGTATACATGTAGCATATACAAATATGTGTGTAGAAATATCCACAGACAAACCCGAAAAGCACGCGGGTGTACTCCCCATGCAGCCAGTTTCAAGGAGCAGGAACCCCAGGGTCTGACTGGAAAATGTAGGCTTGTCCTTAGTGATTCTGTTTCTCCAACCTCCTGGAATCCTGCACGTGTTTTGACACTATCTCCTGAGAAATTAATGTAACAGCGACTTATATAAACCCACTTCACTGTCCCCTCTTCAGAGTGTCTACCCGATGTGTTTGGTTTGAGACTGCCCAATTCAAATCGTGTCTACTAACAATAGGATATATTCTAATTCACTAATTTTTGGTGTTTCTCTGTGCATTTAGGTTTTTGACAGATATCATTTTGAGTTCTTTCTGTTTTCCCACCAAATTGTCCATTTATTAAGGATCAAGACTTATCTTCCATTTTTTTTTTTTATCTCCAGGCCAGAGACTCCAGAGCTAGTTTCCCAACAGTCTCAAAGAAGACTGAAAAGAAACCATTTTTTCATATATTTATTGATCATTTGAATATCCTCCTTTGTGAAATGCCTATTCAATCTTTTGATCATTTTAAAATTAAATGTTTGTCTTTATATCGCTGATTTGTAATTCTTTGTATATTCTGGATATGAGTTCTTTATCAGTCTATAGCTGACACATTTACTTTCTTAATGAGGTCTGTTGATCAGATGTTCTTAATTTTAATTAAGTGCAACATATCAATTTTTCTTTTATGGTTTAGTGCATTTTGTGATCTGATTGAGAAATCTTTCCCTAGCCCAATATCAAAATATTCTCCTATGTTTTTATTTAGAAGTTTGGTTGTTATAGTTTTTAATATTTAGGTCTATAATTTACCTCAAATTAATTTTTGTGTATAATTTGAGTAAAAGATCAGGGGTCATTTTTTTCTAAACATATCTAATTGTTCTAACACCATTTATTAAAAGGCTATCCTCCTACTTAATTACAGTGGCTTTTTTATGTAAATCAAGAGACATATATATATATATATATATATATATATATATATATATATATATATGGATCTATTTCTGGACTCTATTTTATTCCAGAATCAATCGATCATAGAGTCAGTACTTGTCTATCCTTCTTGCAAAAGTACTCTGTCTTAATAACTATACCTTTATAGTAAATCTTGAAATCTGGTGGTACAAGTCCTCCAACTCTTTCTTCATCAAGATTTTTTAGATACTCTAGGTCCTTTGATGATCCATGTAAATTTTGAAATCAGCTTGTCAATTTACAGACACACACACTCGCACACAAACCTGGGATTTTGATTGAATTGCACTGAATCTATAGGCCAATTTGGAAAAAATTCGTAATAGTACAGGTAGTACCCTACTTATGACAGGGTTTCTCTCTGACAACCCTGACATAAGTCATTTCTGACGTAAATTGAATACCTCTTTTTTTTAGTTTTCATAGCCCTCTATATGGCAATGTTTTGAATAGTAAATCATAACAACATTGAACATCTGCGAGTGCACACCTGAGAATAACATCAGAAAATTATACCCACAACATTGTAGTACATATTACTAACGATAAGATGTACAAAAAAAAAAAAGTCAGTTGCAAGTATATTCGTCATAACTCAAATACATCATAAATCATAAGTTTTCCAATTCATGAGTATGGAATATCTGTCCATTTACTTAAAACAAAACAAAACAAAACCTGTTGCCATCGAGTTGATTTCGACTTGTAGTGGCCCTACAGGACAGAGTAGAACTGCCCCATAGGGTTTCCAAGGAGTACCTGGTGGATTCAAACTGCCAACCTTCTGGTTAGCAGCCTGAGCTCTTAACCACTATGGCACCAGGGTTTCCTCCATTTATTCCTGTCTTTAAAAATTTATCTCAGGAGTGTTATGTAGTTTTCAGCATCAAAGTTGTACAAATCTTTTGAAAGATTTATTCATAGGTATTCAATTTTTTTTATGCTGTTGTAAATGGTATTGTTTTATAAATTTTGTTTTCCAACTGTTTGTTGCTAGCATATAGAAATACTATATATTTTTGTATATTGACCTTGTATCAAGTAGAGTTGCTAAATTCACCATTAATTCTATGAAACTCCCACATTTTAAATTTATAAAACATTTTCATTTATCTTAAAGTTCAAGCTAGTGTTTTCATTATTTTTAAGCTTCCCATTCTTTGATCATCGTTTGTCTTTCTGACTCACTTTCTCTTGTACCTTGAGACCAACAATTCTTACACCTCTTCAGAGTATCCAACCCATTAACCCCACCACCTTTTTACTGCCCTTCACCTTGCCTACCTTAGATTCCATGATCTGATCATTATTGTTACTTTCTTGCCCCGTTTTCCCACCTGTTTAAACAAACAAACACCAAACCAGTTGCAGTTGAGTTGATCCCATGATCAATTGATTCTGGAACACTTACGGTGACCATCTGTGTTTCAGAGTAGAATTGCACCCCATAGGGTCTTCATGGCTGTGACCTTTCAGAAGTAGAACACATTTCTTTTGAGGCACCTCTGGGTGAGTTTAAACTGCTAACCTTATTAGTAGTTGAACGCTTAGCTGTTTGTGTCATCCAGGGACTCCCTTAAACCAAATAGATTTCTGTTTAAATCCAAATATCAGATTGAACATGGTTGAGAAAAATACATAACCATACTGACTAGTTTCATTTTAAATGGGCCCTCAATGGGCTGTTATGAAGTGCTGCTCGTTTCCTAATTCATTTTTTCTCCCACTCTGTTAGCCAACGATTTCTGTTTCCTCAAACCAAGGGCCCCTCCCCATCTTCAGCCTTGTCTGATGACTTTGCTTCTTCTTTCACTCAGAAAAGCAATCAGAAAAGAACCTCTGTATTCTCCCACCAGGACATCTGCCTTCCCACCAGCATCTGTGCCTGCATGCTCTGTCTTACTTCTTTTAACAATAAGTGAACTTCCTTGTTCACATCTAACACTAACCCCTCTACCAGTAACCTGGATCCCATCTCTTCTTCCCTATTCAAGCACATTCCTTTTATAGTTGTTTCATCTTTCTCTGGCATCTTCCATTTTTTCCTCTTTACTGGTTCATTCCTGGAAGTCTGGTGGCGTAGTGGTTAAGAGTTCAGCTGCTAACGAAAAGAAGTTCGAATCTACCACGTGTTTCTTGGAAACCCAATGGGGCAGTTCTATTCTGTCCTACAGGGTTACTATGAGTTGGAATAGACTCAGCAGCAACAAGTTTGGTTTTTGGTTCATCCTTGGAAGCTTGCAAAGGTGCTATAATATCTCCATTTGAAAACCAAGCCAAACCAAAACAAAACTAAATCCTCCCTTGACAGCACACTCCTCTCTAGTTAACACCCTATTTCTCTAATCTGTTTTATAGTAAAACAGCTCAAAATGTTGACTCTATTCTCTGGTCTCCATTCCCTCTCCTCTCATTCTCTCTCTCTGTCTCTCTCTCTTTTAGCATTCCACCCATTCTCTCTTGAGCCCACTCTATCAACCTTTTGCTCCCACCATTAGAGCAAAACTGCTCTTGTCAAGGTCACCAATGGCCTCCATGTTGCAAAATCCAAGAGTCAGTTCTCAATCCTCCTGCCCCAGCCTCAGCTCAGGTGATCACTTCCTCCTTGAAACACTCCCTTGACCGTGGGACACCACTCTCTCTTTGTTTTCTTTTTTTGTTCATAGTTTTTCCTTCCTATCTTCTCATCCTCTGTCTGGAGTGTGCCAGGAACCGGTCTTTAAATCTCTCGTCTACATTCTCTGCCTTGGTTGGTGGTTCTCAACTCTATCAATCCCATACCCCCTTTTTATTTTACTTATTTTATAAACTTTTTATCATAAAGAATTTTAAACACACAAACTAGAGAGACACTACACTGTATCCTCATATACTCAGATTCAGTATTTAACAATATTTCCCCATTTTCTTTATCCTTTTTTTCTTTGCTGAAGTATTTTAAAGCAAACCTCAGACATCATGTCATTTCACTCCTACATGCCTCAGTATGCATTTCTTAAAAAACATTTTTGTACATAATCACGAGGCCATGATCAAAGTTTAAAATAGGTCTTTGGCATCATTTAATACCCTGTCCGTAATTACTCTTTCCCTAATGCCTCAATTATATCTTATTACAGCGGGTTTGTTTGGATCCAAACAAGATTTACACATCACATTTGGTTACTGCGCCCTTTAAATCTTTTTGGTCTCCAGCAGTCCTCCTCCCCTTTTGTTTTTCATACCATTGGCTTGTTGTAGAAACCAGCTCAATTGTCCAGTAAAATGTTCCACATTCTGGATTAACTCCCATTTTATAAAAAATCCTTTGTAACTTGGCTATTTTTTGCCCTGAAATAAAAATTCAGAGATAATATAACTACTGTATTAGTTAGAGGCTGGCAGGAAACAGATGGCACACTCAAGCCAAGTCCAATAGAGGCTAGTTTAATGAAGAGACTATTGATAAAGATATGGGCAAAGTTAAGGGAAACCCGTAAGGGAGGATGAAGCACTGAAGGGAGTGCCTGACACCCCGAGGCCTGAAGGGCCAAGAAGAGCAGGTGATATCTCCCTTTGGCTAAACCCAACTGGAAGCCACTGAGTAACGGAACTCTTTGGTGCCGTCCATTAAAGTCAGCCTCCTGGGGCAGGAAGCAGGATACAGAAGAGCCAAGAGTGGATCTGGAATGGCAAATGGAGACTACCCCACACACCGCCCTATACACTTAATTTCAAAATAATGGATTTTATTCCAAAAAATTAATATAAAAAGAAATAAGAGGAAGCCAATTCATAAGAACAAGTTACAGACTTGAACATGTAAAAACTGATTCACTAGAAGAGCTAGTGTAGCTGTCAGATACTTGCAGCCATCCCTACAACCAATGTGCCTGCATAAGCTACAGAGGCAGAATGATCTAGGAGAATTGGACTGGCATTTCAAATACAAGTAGTCCCTGACTTACTGCATATTGGAGTTATGACGACCTGCACTTACAACTGTTTCTTTTTGGTACATCTTATCATTAGTAATATATACTACATAGAATTTTGAAGCACGTAATTGCTGATGGTATCATTCTCTGGTGTTCATTCACAGATGTTTATATGTAATGTTGCCAACCCCCAAATACAAATAAAGATTGGATTCATAAAGTTACTGATAATAAAAGGCAACAATAATGAAAACTTAAAAAAAAAAAAAGATATTTGACTTACATCAGAACCCCATCATAAGCAGGCAGGCACTACCTGTACAGCAAGCAATCATGGTACTGACTTTCTGAACAAAACAAAGTACAATCTTTCACCAGTTACATAGCAGCTGCGTTCCTGAGAAACTCAATGTATATTTAAAACCAAAAATCTGAACCCATTGCTATTGAGTTTATTCTGACTCATGGTGACCCCAGGTGTTGCAGAGTAGAACTGCTCCCTAGCGTTTTCTTGGCTATAATCTTTACAGAAGCAGGTTGCCAGGCCTTTCTTCTGTGGCACTGCTGGGTAGGTTGGAACCACCAACATTTTGGTTTAGTAGTCCGGGGCAAACTGTGCTACCCAGGGACCTGTAGTGTATATTAAAATAATACCAAAAAAAAAAAAAACAACTTTGGATTTATGGTGAGGACAGAGTTAGGCTCTGGGTTGAGATAAATAATAAACATATTTTTCACCATATGAATGTCCAGTAGGATATTTGAAAGTCATGAGGAATGTAGGACAATTCCGTTGTGCAGGACTTGTCCTGTGAGTTGCAGGATGCCTTGAAGCCCTAGCTCACCCACTAAACGCTTTCACTGCTCCTATTCCACTCATCATGACTACCAAAAAACAGTTCTGTAATTTTCAAAATTGTCTCTGAAGTAGATCATCCTGGTGAAGAATCTCTGGCCCAGTTGACCTTCTCTGGTTCCATGGATTTAAACTTCTACTTGATGTTCCTGTATTTCTATCTCTAACTTGTTGTTGTTGTTAGCTGCTCTTCAGTTGGCCCTGACTCATAATGAACCCATGCACAATGGGCTGAAACACTGCCCGGTCCTGTGCCATCCCCACGACGAGCTGCAGATTGGATTGCTGTGATTCATAGGGTTTTTATTGGCTGGTTTTGGGAAGTAGATCACCGGACCTTTCTTTCTAGTCCAACTTAGTCTGGAAGCTCCGGTGAAACCTGTTTAGCATCATCCAAAAAACTTGAACTCATTGTCATCGAGTCAGTTCCGACTCATAGAGACCCTATGTACAAGGCTGCCCAGTCCTGCACCATGCTCACAATTGTTGCTGTGTTTGAGCCCATTGAATTTTCCTAGATTCATACTTCATACATTACATGTTCCAATTATTAATGGATGCTTGCAGCTGTTTCTGCAAATGAGGGTCTCCAACGCTTGACTCTATCCATGTCATTAAGGTCGACTCTACTTTGGGGAGTCAGCTCTTCCCCAGTCGTCTTTGGAGTGCCTTCCAACCTGAGGGGTTCATCTTCCAGCACAATATTAGATAATGTTTTGCTGCTGTTCATAAGGTTTTCACTAGCCAATTTTTTCAGAAGTAGACTGCCAGGTCTTTCTTCCTAGTCTGTCTTAGCCTGGAAGCTCCACTGAAACCTGCCCACCATGAGTGACCCTGCTGGTATTTGAAATACTGGTGGCATAGCTTCCAGCATCACAGCAATACCCTAGCCACCACAGTATGAAAAACTGACAAATGTATGGTGGCCATAGGCTTTCCAAGGCTGTAAATCTTTATGGAAGCACCATCACAGCAACTCACTAACCTTCGGTGACAGATGGGTGGTGACTGCCCGTGAGGCTCATTGGCTGGAAATCAGACTTGAGTCTCCTGCATGAAAGGTGAATATTCTACCATGGAACCACCACTGCCCCACACCTCTAACTAGCATCTGGAAATTTACATGTCAAAGCCAATCTTCTCATCTGGATTTATTTAGTTCAGTAAACGTCAACTTAATTTTTCTAGTTGCTCAGGCTAAAAATATTAGAATCATTCCCTATGCTTTACTTTTTCTCACAACCCACATCTAATCCATCAGCCAATTGAGTTGGCTCAACTTTCAGAATACATTCCAATCTGACCACCTTTTACTTACTGCAACCACCCTGGTCCAAGCCATTATAATTTCTCCTCTGAACAACAGCCTCCAAAATGGTCTCCCTGCTACTACCTGGGTCTCTACATCCTATTTGAACACTGCAGCCAGTGTGATCCTTTTAAAATGTGAGTTAGGCCTACTCAACTTATGTCCTGTTTCACTTAGTTAGAGCCAAAATCTTTGCCATGGTTACCTGAAGCCTGTTACTTCTCTGAGCCCACCTCTGGCTCCAAGTGTTCCAGCCCCACTGGCTTCTTTGCTGTTCCTTGAACCTACCAACTACACTCCTGCCTCAGGGCCTAGGCACTTGGTCATTCCTCTGCTTAAACACTCTTACCCCAGATTTTTGCATGACTCACTCACTCAAATGTCACATTACTGGATAGTCTGACTCTAACCATCTATATAAAATGTTTCCCCCTTTACCCTGCTTTATTTTTCTTCGTGGCAGTTATCACGACCTGATTTATTTATTTGAAAGGGCAGCGTGGGAAAGAGCATGTATAGGGCATATAGTCCTAACATCCTGGGTGTTATGGTATTGTTTTTACCTAGCTTGCATAGTTCACTTTTGCATACCCCAGTGATTTTGTGATTTTGCAGTTTCCCTCCCCCACCCCTTGTCTTTTCCATGATCCTATAAAATTTGAAATTAACCTATGTTCCTCTTTGGAAAACAGAACAACAAGCAATAAATCTGGAAGAGAGAGAGACTAAACAAAGAGCCAGTCTTGTGACTGGAACTAGGGTGGTGTCGGAAGATCTTTGAGAATACTACCAGAAGGTCAACATGTCCGAAACACGGTCATCATGCCCACCTCAGGAAAGAACTAACAAATTTCTTGAGCTCTTCAGACCGAAGACCCATCCCTATAAAATCCTCTAGTCGGCCTCCAGCAGACAGACAGATTTGGGAGGAGCCCATTCCCCTCTGTCTCTTGTATACCGTTATAAAATAAAGACCCTCTTGCTGCTTGCCTCGCCCCTGTCTCAGTACTGGCTTCTGCAGCAGGCAGCTTGAACCCATGCTTTGCAGTAACAAATTTGTGTATTCTGTTGTCAAAGAAAAATTGCACTAGGCAGTGTTAAAACAGGCAGATGGATGGATGGACTGACGGATGGATGAATGGTTAGACAGATAGATAAATAGATAAGTAGGTAGGTAGATAGGTAGATAGACAGATGATAGACAGACAGATAGACAGATAGATAGATAGCTGCCATCAAGGCAACTCTGATTCACAGAGACTTATGTAAGACAGATCAAATGTTGCCCAGTCCTGTGTCATCCTCACTATTAATGGCATGTTTGAATTGATCATTGCAGATACTGTGCCAATTCACCTGACCAAGGGTCTCCCGTGCCTTCACCACTCCACTTCACCAAACATGATGTCCTCCTCCAGCAATTGATCCCTCCTGATTACATGTCCAAAACAAGCGAGTTGGACAATGTTCTGTTGTGATCCGTAAGGTTTTCACTGGCTAATTTTCAGAAGTAGATAGCCAGTTTTTTTTCCTAGTCTGTCTTAGTCTAGAAGCTCTGCTGAAACCTGTCCATAATGGGTGGCCCTGCTGGTATTTGAAATACTGGTGGCATAGCTTGCAGCATTATAGCAACACATAAGAGGGGTGGTGGTAAAACAGGTAAAGATGAATTTATTCTTAAAAAAAAAAAAGCCCATTGCAATAGAGGATTCACAGGTTGGCAGATGAAGGGAAATTTTGCCCCGCAATGAAATATGCCTTAAGTCTTGACACATATTTGATTTAGATGAGACAAGACATATTTGATTTAGGTGATTCAGAAGATGAGATTTTGGACTTGTAGTTGGTTTAAGACTTTTGGGGTGAGTGATGGGGTGAATGTACTTTCCATGAGGCAAGGACATGAAATTTGGGGAGCCAAAGGGTAGAATGTTATGAATTGAATTGTTTCCCAAAATATGTGTTATAGATCCTAACCTCTATGTCTGTGGGTGTAATCCCATTTGGGAATGGGTAGTCTTTGTTATGTTAAAGAGACAGTATTAGCATAGGATGTGTATCAGTCTCTGTTGAGATGTTGTTGTTTTTAGGTGCAGTCAAATCAGTTCAGACTCATAGAGACCCTATGTACCACAGAACAAAACACTGCCTGGTCCTGCTCCATCCTTACAATCATTGTTATGCTTGAGCTCATTGTTGCAGCCACTGTGTCAATCTATCTCTTTGAGGGTCTTCTCTTTTCCACTGACCCTGTACTTTGCCAAGCATGATGTCCTTCTCCAGGGACTGATCCCTCCTGATAACATGTCCAAAGTATGTAAGATGCTGTCTCGCCACCCTTGCTTCTAAGGAGCATTCTGGTTGGACGTCTTCGAAGACAGATTTGTTCATTCTTTTGGCAGTCCATGGTATATTCAATATTCTTCGCCAACACCACAATTCAAAGGTGTCAGTTCTTCTTCAGTCTTCCTTATTCATTGTCCAGCTTTCACGTGCATATGATGTGATTGAAAATATCATGCCTTGGGTTAGGTGCACCTTAGTCTTCAAGGTGACATCTTTGCTTTTTAACACTTTAAAGAGGTCCTTTGCAGCAGATTTGCCTAATGTAATGCATCTAGTGATTTCTCGACTGCTGCTTCCACAGGTGTTGATCCTGGATCCAAGTAAAATGAAACCCTTGACAACTTCAATTTTTTCTCTGTTTATCGTGATGTGGTTTATTGGTCCAGTTGTGAGGATTTTTGTTTTCTATATGTGGAGGTGGAATCCATACTGAAGGCTATGGTCTTTGATCTTCATTATAAGTGCTTCAAGTCTTCTTCACTTTCAGCAAGCAAGGTTGTGTCATCTGCATAACATAGGCTGTTAATTAGTCTTCCTCTAAACCTGATGCCCTGCTCTTCTTCATATAGTCCAGCTTCTCAAATTATTTGCTCAACATACAGATTGAAAGGATACAACCTGATGCACAACTTTCCTGACTTTAAACCACTCAGTATCCCTTTGTTCTGTCCGAACAGCTACCTCTTGATCCATGTACGGGTTCTTCGGGAGCACAGTTAAGCATTTTGGAATTCCCATTCTTCACAATGTTATGCATAATTTGTTATGATCCATGCAGTCGAATGCCTTTGCATAGTCAATAAAACACAGAGAAACATCCTTCAGGTATCCTCTGCTTTCAGCCAGGGTCCATCTGACATCAGCAACGATAACCCTGGTTCCACATCCTCTTCAGAATCCGGCCTGAGTTTCTGGCAGTTCCCTGTTGATATGCTGCTGCAGCCACTGTTGAAGGATCTTCAGCAAAATTTTGCTTGCATGTGATATTAATGATATCGTTCGATAATTTCCACATTAGGAAATTACAATCACCTTCCTTTGGAATTGGCATAAATATGGACCTCTTCCAGTTGGTTGACCAGGTAGCTATCTTCCAAATTCTTGGCATAGATGAGTGAGCACCTCCAGTGCTGCATCCTTTAGCTGAAACATCTCAATCGATAGTCCGTCAATTCCTGGAGCCTTGTTTTTCGCCAATGCCTTCAGTGCAGCTTGGACTTCTTTCTTCTGTATCCTTGGTTCCTAATCATATGCTACCTCTTGAAAAGACTGAGCGTCGACTAATTCTTTTTGGCATAATGACTCTGTGTATTTCTTCCACCTTCCATCTTTTGAGATACAAGGTTTTAAACAAGCAGGCGAGTAGCAGAGATGCAGGAAGAGAGAGAACTAAAACAGCGCCATTGTTTTCTACAAGGGCTGTACCATTTTGCATTCCCACCAGCAATGGGTGAGAGTTCCAATTTTCCCACATCTCTGCCAACATTTATTGCTTTCTTTTTTTTTATCTTAGCCATCCTCGTGGGAGTGAAATGGTATCTCACTGTGGTTTTGATTTGCATCTTTCTGATGACTAATGAGCACCTTTTCTGTGTTTGGTGCCCATTTGAATGTCATCTTTGGTGAAATGTCTATTCAGGTCCTTTGCCCATTTTATGATTAGGCTATTTGTCTTTTCGTTGTTAAGTTGTAGATCTTATGTATATATGTATATATGGGCATATATGTATTTTGGTTATTAGGTCCTTGTAGAATATATGGTTTCCAAAGATACTTTCCCAGTTATTAGCTTGTCTTCTCACTTTTTTTGTAAATCTTTTGATGAACAAGTTTTTAATTTTTACGAGGTCCCATTTATTTATCTTGTCTTTTGCTTTTGTGCATTTGTTATTATATTAAATAATCCATTGTTTAAAGCTAGGCCCGACATCATTGCCCCTGTTTGTTCTTCTAAGTGTCCTATGGTTTTAGTTCGCGAATTTAGGTGCTTAAACCACTTTGGATTTACTTTTGTGTATAGTGCGAGACATGAACCCTGTTTCATTTTTCTGCATGTGAAAATCCAATTTTCCCAGCACCATTTACTGAAGAGACTCTTCTTTTCTCTTATGAAAAATCAGTTGACCATAGATGTGTGGGTTTATTTCTGGACTCTCGATTCTATCCCACTGTCTCTATTGTTATCCCAGTACCAGGCTATTTTGATTACACTAGCTGTAGCGTATGTTTTAAAATTGAAAAGTGTGAGCCCTCCTACTTTGTTCTTCTCTTTCAACACTGCTTTAGCTATTTGGGGCCTCTGACAGTAGGATTTTAAAAAAATTTTATTGTGCTTTAAGTGAAAGTTTACAAACCAAGTAAGCCTCTCATACAAAAACTTATATACACCTTGCTGTATACTCCTAATTGCTCTCCCTCTAATAAGACAGCACACTCCTTCCCTCCACTCTCTATTTTTGTGTCCAATCAGTCAGCTTCTGACCCCCTCTGACCTCTCATCTCTTCTCCAGATAGGAGCTGCCCACATAGTCTCATGTGTCTACTTGATCCAAGAAACTCAGTCTTCACCAGTATCATTTTCTATCCCATAGTCCAGTCCAATCCCTGTTTGAAGAGTTGGCTTTGGGAATGGTTCCTGTCTTGGGCTGACAGAAGGCCTGGGGACCATGACCTCTGGGGTCCTTCAAGTCTCAGTCAGACCATTAAGTCTGGTCTTTTTACAAGAATTTGAGGTCTGCATCCCACTGCTCTCCTGCTCCCTCAGGGGTTCTCTGTTGTGTTCCCTGTCAGGGCAGTCATCCGTTATAGCTGGGCACCATCTAGTTCTTATGGTCTCAGGCTGATGTAGTCTCTGATATATGTGGCCTTTTCTGTCTCTTGGGCTCATAATTACCTTGTGTCTTTGGTGTTCTTCATTCTCCTTTGCTCCAGGTAGTTTGAGACCAATTGATGCATCTTAGATGGCTGCTTGCTAGCATTTCAGACCCCAGGCACCACTCTCCAAAATGGGATGCAGAATGCTTTCTTAATAGATTTTATTATGCCAATTGACTTAGATGTCCCCTGAAACCATGGTGCCCAAACCCCCACCCTGCTACACTGGCCTTCGAAGCGTTCAGTTTATTCAGGAAACTTCTTTGCTTTTGGTTTAGTCCAGTTGTGCTGACCTCTCCTGTATTGTGCGTTGTCTTTCCCTTCACCTAAAATAGTTCTTGTCTACTATCTAGTTAGTGAAAACCCTTCTCTCTCCTTCCCTCCCCACTCTCATAACCATCAAAGAATATTTTCTTCTCTGTTTAAACTATTTTTCAAGCTCTTATAATAGTGGTCTCATACGATATTTGTCCTTTTGCAACTGACTAACTTCACTCAGCATAATGCCTTCCAGGTTCCTCCATGTTATGAAATGTTTCACAGATTCCTCACTGTTCTTTATCAATGTGTAGTATTCCATTGTGTGAATACACCACAATTTATTTATCCATTCATCCGTTGATGGGCACCTTGGTTGTTTCCATCTTTTTTGCTATTGTAAACACTGTTGCAATGAACATGGGTGTGCATGTATCTGTTCGTGTGAAGGCTCTTATTTCTCTAGGATATATTCCAAGGAGTGGATTACTGCGTTGTATGGTAGTTCTATTTCTAGCTTTTAATGAAGTGCCAAATCGATTTCCAAAGTGGTTGTACCATTTTACATTCCCACCAGCAGTGTGTAAGTGTTCCGGTCTCTCCACAACCTCTCCAACACTTATTATTTTGTGTTTTTTGGATTACTGCTGGCCTTGTTGGAGTGAGATGGAATCTCATTGTAGTTTTGATTTCCATTTCTCTAATGGCTAATGATCGTGAGCATTTCCTCATGTACCTGTTAGCTGCCTGAATGTCTTCTTTAGTGAAGTGCCTGTTCATAACCTTTGCCCATTTATAATTGGATTATTTGTCTTTTTGTAGTTGAGTTTTTGCAATATCATGTAGATTTTGGAGATCAGCTGCTGATTGGAAATGTCATAGCTAAAAACTTTTTCCCAGTCTGTAGGTAATCTTTTTACTCTTTTGGTGAAGTCTTTGGATGAGCACAGGTATTTGATTTTTAGGTGCCCTGCAGTTATCTAGTTTCTCTTCTGCATTGTTAGTAATGTTTTGTATACTGTTTATGCCATGTATTGGGTAACAGTAGGATTTTTAAGAACTTGCATGGGTTAGTGGAAAATACTAAGAGATACTAGGAGGGTTTTTCAAAGGGATGGGTGAGTGAGTTACTGAGTTTACAATAAGGGCCTTTTGGCTGTGAATGTTTTCTTTTCTTTTTTTTCTGTGACTAGGCTACCTGAATGAGGCCCCTGGGTAGTACAAGCTACTAACCTAAAGGTTGGTGTTTCCCACCCACCCAGCACCTTGGGAAAAAGGCTGCCGATCTGCTTCCATAAAAACTGCAGACAAGAAAACCCTATGCAGCAGTTCTACTCTGTAATACGTGGGGTCACCGTGAGTCAGAATCAACTCAACTTCACCAGGTTAGGCCACATGAACCCTGTAAGGAAGGGGTGGGAAGGGAGATAAAGGATTCTCTGATTAGTGCCTGGATAAGTTAGGGTGGGGTGGGGGGGGTGGAGAGGAAAGTAAGGGAGATAAGAGATCTGCTGGCTAGGTGCCTGGATAATGTAAGGCTGAGGTGAGAGGGACACCAGGGGCCTAGAGTGAGGAGGAGTGCTGTCTAAAGTTTAGGCAAGATGAGGAGAATGTTAATGCCATCTTAGTCACTGTCTTCTCTACTAGAATGTAAGTTCCATAAAGACAGAGACTTCATTTTGTTTATTGCTGTAAAAAGGGCAGTATGGATAACTGGGAGCTCCTAAAAGTCAAACACATATGCTCATACAAAGACTTCACCAAAAGAGTAAAAATATTACCTACAGACTGGGAAAAAGTTTTTAGCTATGACATTTCCAATCAGCGGCTGATCTCTAAAATCTACACGATACTGCAAAAACTCAATGACAAAAAAGACAACCCAATTAAAAAATGGGCAAAGAATATGAACAGACATTTTACCAAAGAAGACATGCAGGCTGCTAACAGATGCTTGAGGAAATGCTCACGATCATTAGCCATTAGAGAAATGGAAATCAAAACTACAATGAGATTCCATCTCACCCCAACAAGACCGGCATTAATCCCAAAAGCACAAAACAATAAATGTTGGAGAGGTTATGGAAAGACTAGAACACTTATACACTGCTAGTGGAAATCTAAAATGGTACAACCACTTTGGAAATTGATTTGGCACTTCATTAAAAAGCTAGAAATAGAACTACCATAAGACCCAGAAATTCCTTTTCTTGGAATATACCCTAAAGAAATAAAAGCCTTCACACAAACAGATGTACGCACACCCATGTTCATAGCAGCACTGTTTACAATAGCAAAAAGATGGAAGCTACCAAGGTGCCCATCAACAGATGAATGGATAAATAAATTATGGTATATTCACACAGTGGAATACTACACAACAATGAATCTGTGAAACATTTCATAACATGGAGGAATCTGGAAGGCATTATGCTGACTGAAATTAGTTCCAAAAGGACAAATATTGTATAAGACCACTATTATAAGAACTCGAAAAATAGTTTGAACAGAGAAGAAAATAGTCTTTGATGGTTACCAGGGTGGGGAGGGAGGGAGAGGGACATTTACTAACTAGATAAAAATAGTAGACGAAAATTTTTTAGGTGAAGGGAAGGGCAACACACAACACAGGGGAAGTCAGTACAATTGGACTAAACCAAAAGCAGTTTCTTGAATACAATCAAACACTTTGAAGACTACAGTTGCAGGGACAGGGCTCTGGGGACCACGGTTTCAGGGTACATCTAGGTCAACTGGCATAATAAAATGTATTGAGAACACATTCTGTGTGACACTTTGGTGAGAGGCATCTGGGGTCTTAAATGCTAGCAAGCAGCCATCTAAGATGCATCAATTGGTCTCAAACTACCTGGAGCAAAGGAGAATGAAGAACACCAAAGACATATGGTAAAGATGAGCCCAAGAAACAGAAATGGCCACATAAACCAGAGGCTCCATCAGCCTGAGACCAGAAGAACTAGATGGTGCCCAGCTACAACCGATTACTGCCCTAACAGGGAACACAACAGAGAATCCCTGATGGAGCAGGAGAACAGTGGGATGCAGATCTCAAATTCTTGTAAAAAGACCCAGCTTAATGGTCTGACTGAGTCTGGAGGGACCCTGACAGTCATGGTCCCCAGGCCCTTTGTTAGCCCAAGACTGGAACCATTCCTGAAGCCAACTCTACAGACAGGGATTGGACTGGAGTATAAGATAGACAATGATACTGGTGAGAAGTGAGCTTCTTGGCTCAAGTAGACACTTGAGACTATGTGGGCAACTCCTGCCTGGTGGTGAGATGAGAAGGAAGAGGGGGACCGGAGCTGTTTGAATGGACAAGGGAAATACAGGGTGGAGAGGAGGAATGTGCGGTCTCATTAGGAGGAGAGCAGCTAGGAGTACATAGCAAGGTTTGCGTAACTTTTTGTATGAGAGACTGACTTGATTTGCAAACTTTCACCTAAAGCACAATAAATAAATAAGTAAATAAAAAGGGCAGCATGGGGGCACCAGACCTTCACGAGGGGAAGGAGACACAATCAAGATCAATATCAGCCCAACATCATCCATCTGACTCCTATGACGTGGGGGTCAGACATACCTTCTCTTTCCATTCTTTTTACCAATTCTGGCACCAGCTGTCTCTCCCCAGGACTCTATTTCTCTGCTGGGTTTGATAATTCATTGAAATGGTCACACAGAACTCACAGATCATACCCACAGTTATGGGGTTTATTAGGGAAGTAACAGCTTACAACTCAGGATCAGCATCAGGATCAGGAAGCATGTATGCAGTCTCCCTTCTCTAGTGCAGGGCAGTTCTTTCAGCTCCTCTTGACTATGCAGAGCTCTTCTTGGCCCACTGAGGACAGGCTTCTCTTGGCTGCCTCAGGACAGGCCTCTGTCCTGCTCAGTCAAGTGTTATCAAGCTCTTTAGCTCTGCCAATAAAGTGCCCGGAGGTACCCCACTCCGCCAGTAAGCCTCCACTAGAAGGTGCTGCGCTCTCTTGCTCTGTGGGTCCACACGCCCACTGTAGCTGCCTTGCTCTGCGGACTGGGAAGCCCACCACGCTGTGTTCTGCCAGTCTCCTTGTTCTGCTGCTGCCATTCCTCTGCAATGATTGCCACCACTTCTTGCCCTCTTGCACCTTTTCCAATGTTACAGCTCTCTCTGTCTCCTGGATCTAGGAGGTTTTTAGCACAGGGACCCTGGATGTAAAGGACGTGCTCCACTCCTGGCTCTTCTTTATTGGTGATAGTGAGGTCCCCTCTCTAGCCTCTGGGATGAGCTCATTTTAAGCCTAATGGGATGGCAAAACTGCTCAATCCCCTTGTCAGGGCTTCATATACCTTATTTGTGTGGTCTCACCCCCACAAGGGCTCCATGCACCTTACTTACATTATTAGCAGGCTGTCCAATCCCTTTGGTTGGCCACAAGCACCTTATTTGCATAGTCCCACCCAATCGCTTTGTGTAAGTTACAAGACCATGTACGCTAGAAGGGCAATATTAAAGTAATTCACTGCACAGCAACTGCTATATCTCCAGTGCCTAGAACAGTCTCTGGCACATACTGTAAGCTCGATAAATACATGTTAAATGAATGGACCAATCTGAAACTGTACACATTAATAGAAGAAATACCCTACTGTTTTAGGAAGGAAGTCTTTCTGGAAGGCAGCATTTAAAACAAATTATTCTTTTAAAGAAGAAAATAGAAAAAAAAAATTTCAGACTGTAGCAACTCTAAAGATTTTTGAAGCCAAGTTCAAAAGTGAAAGAAAACGAGACATGATCTTAAAGGTGAAAATCTGGGGGCATACTGGAGGCTTAACTTTCTTTACCTGAGTCAAGAATATTTTGTAGTTTAGGAAATGGAACAAGCATATAAACCAATTGTGTATGAAATTTGAAAACAATACACAGAAGTGACTGAAGAGTTTTGCCTTAGGTTTAAAAGTAATTTACTGTCACCATTTACAAGGTTGTTTGTAGCAGCAACCTTCACATGTACAGGTCAGTGACATAGTGTTCATCATGTGGTTCAGCCATCACCTTATCTGTTCCCCAATTATTCATCCCCTTGTTCACTCTTGACACTGTCTTCACTCTACTACATCCCCACCGACTCCTCACTGTGCCCTGGAAGATGTTGCAGTGACGGCTGTAACCCAGACTCCCTTAACTATGCTCTTGTGTAGTTTCCTCCCACACTGACTCTAGGCTTGGCCGTGTGACTGGCTTTGGCCAATGCGACATCAGCAAACTGAGGCAGGCAGAGGCTTGAAAAGTGCTTGTGCCTCAGGACTTGCCATCTCTTGCTGCTGGGAACTCTTTCACCCCCACATGAAAAAACCAAGGCTAGCCTTTCGGAGGATGAGGTAGCATGGAGAGAGAGATTCCAACAACCCAGGTGACAAAACTGAGGCTCAGACTCATGAGTAATCCCCGTTGACATCACAGGGAGAAAGATGAGTCATGCCAGCTGAGCTCAATCCCTAGAATCATGTGTAAATAAATTGTTATTTAAGCCACTAAGTTTTTGGGTGGTTTGTCACATAGCAAAAGCTATGTCTATCATGCTAAGTATTTTCCCACCTCCGAGCTTTTCAAGGGCTGTTTCCTTTATCTAGAATTCTTTTTCTCCAAATCCATATAACTTACACTCTCACTGACTTTGTTCAAATACTATCTTCTCAATGAGGCCTACTCTTAACTACCGTATTTTAAATTAGGTAGTAAATTTTTTTGCCATATCACTTTTTATATTCCAATTATGAAAATTTATTTCATTGTTTATTGTCTGTTTCTTCTCACCAGAAAGTAGCCTCTTTGACAGCAGGGACTCTTACCTGTTTTGTTCACTGTCTATCAAACGGAAGACATTCAGAAAATCTTAGCTGAATGAATGAATTAGCATCTCTGCCACATCTGCTTTCCCTGTTGCTTTAGAACATCTGTAAAGGTAGAGATAGGATCCATCACCTTTCCCTTATTTGATCAGTAGTGTTTATGTAATTTTGGTATTTGTCTCACCAAATGAAGTAGGAATTCACTGGAACTGGGAACTAAAGACATCAGGAACTTTCCATTTCTGTTTCTCTATTCTTACGTCATTCTTCCTCTCTCTGCACACAATT
Source organism: Elephas maximus indicus (assembly GCF_024166365.1). Taxonomy (NCBI): domain Eukaryota; kingdom Metazoa; phylum Chordata; class Mammalia; order Proboscidea; family Elephantidae; genus Elephas; species Elephas maximus. Next base: position 81,667,055 of record NC_064821.1, read on the forward strand.
TGCTCAGTTTCTTGTTCCACATGGCAGGTAGAAGACCTCCAAGCCAAGCATATATCTCCTCTGTTCAAGTGACCATCCCAGGTTGAATTGAACACTCCTGATTCTAATTACAGATCATTCTGACAGAGAGACCCTATTTGCCCAGCCAGAATCAGGCAGCTGTTGCTGGTCCAAACAACTGTGACCACAAAGGGCCAAGTTATGTAGCACAAACTTGGTATGTAGGGCTGCCCCCTTGTGGGTGAGGTAGGCAGACACTTCAGAAGGAGGGTCCTTGACTTGCGTTAGCTCTTTAGACTGTGGAGACATTTAGGTCTTACACCAGGTTTTTCACCAACTGAGGGACAATAAAGTGTCTCTCTCTTTAATGAAGAAGTTTTTGGAAAAACTCTTTCTACTCCAGTCTGGGCAGTCAATCTCAGCCTTCCAGGGACAGCTCAGCTACAGTGGGAAGAGTGGTACACTTTCCATCTGAAGTCCTGGGATCAACTTCCGGTTCACCACTTACTAATTGTGTTACCTTGGGCAACGTATTTAACCTCCCTGAGCTGGTGGCGTAGTGGTTAAGTGCTATGGTTGCGAACCAAAATGTCTGCAGTTTGAAATCACCAGGCGCTCTTTGGAAACTCTATGGGGCAGTTCTACATTGTCCTATAGGGTCACTATGAGTCGGAATCCACTCGAGTGCAATGGATTTGGGTCTTTTTGTTTGTTTTTAGAGCCTCTGTATACTCATTTAATGAAATTCAGAAAGTGCAAACAATTGTAGCTAGAAAAATAAATAAATAAAACTCTGTCTTTGTTGCCTTCCCTTCTCCTTTCTCTAAAAAAAAAAAAAAAGCCCCTTTATATGTAACACAATCACTGACTGGAGGAGCCTAGGGTTTGGTTTCAAAGCTTTGGCAGGGCCTTTGTGTCTTTGTGTAGAAAAGGGAGAAGACATTCAGGGGTACCTGGCTCTTCAATCAGCCTCCTCATTATTCCCAGCAGGCCTAAAGGAGCACAGTTTGGAAGACCAAGAATCAAAGAAAGAAGAAAAAAACTGTTCTGCATTACAAAGTGAAGTCTTGACACCATTGTGAGAGAGGCAGCTTTGCAAATTACTAAGGTGGAGGGAATGCGGTAGTTAGGGAAGGAACAATAAGAGAAACCCAAGAGTAACGAATTGTGTAAACCTCCTGGGGAAAGTAGGTGAGGACAAGTTATACAGAACAAGTATGGGAGGGGTAGGTTCCTCTTTTCTTCCTGTTCTGACATAGCCAGTGGCAACAGGGCCACCTCTAGCCCACCAGGCCTGTTGATGCAAGTTAGCAAAAGGCGACCCCTTTCAGTGGATGTAGCCCCGCACCGGGGTCCATGGTTTGGTGAGCGAGGTGTGCGTTGGGCAACCTTGCACACTGCACAACCTCCAGGTTGTACTCTGTGGCTCTGAGTGACAGCCCTCATTGCAGACTAGTGGGAACATGTGCCAACAGGTAATGACTCAAATGGGGACAGTACAAGGGTGATGCGCAGGACTCTCCCCAATCTCGAGATACACCTTATGGACAGGAAAAAGAGAAATCCAGTGTCAGTTGGTTCAAGCCAACTCCAACTCATGACGACTGCATCTATGTCAGCGCAGTCCTGTGTGCCATAGGGTTTTCAGTGATTACTTTTTTGGATGTAGATCACCAGGGCTTTCTTCCATAGGTGCCTCTGTGTGAACTTGAACCTCCAACTTTTCGTTAGCAGCCAAGCGCGTTAAACATTTGCACCACCATGGGACTCTTGTGATTACTTAAAATTGCCTGTAACCTCTAATCCCAAACCCTATGAAGGAAACCCAGAGCCTCTATAAGATTCCTGTGAATTCCCAGGGATTAAAAGCTCATTTTGTCCCTCTGGGTTTCTGTTTCCTTTCATATGTATGGACTTGACAGTTCTTTCTCCAAGTTTTACCAAAACTCTACTCATGCTAGTTGTAGGTATGTATTATTAGAAGTAAGGACTTGAAGCATTTACTGATGAAGATCAAAGACTACAGCTACAGCCTTCAGTATGGATTACACTTCAAAATAAAGAAAACAAAAATCCTCACAACAGGACGAATAAGCCACATCATGATAAACAGAGAAAAGACTGAAGCTGTCATGGATTTCGTTTTTCGTGGATCCGCCCATGGAAGCAGCTATCAAGAAATCAACCGATGTATTGCATTGGGCAAATCTGCCGCAAAAGATCTCTTTAAAATGTTAAAAAGCAAAGATGTCACCATGAGGACTAAGGTGCACCAGACCCAAGCCATGATATTTTTCAATCTCCTCATATGCATGTGAAAGCTGGACAATGAATAAGGAAGACTGAAGAAGAATTGATGCATTTGAATCAGAGTATCAAATATACCATGGACTGCCAGAGGAATGAATAAATTCTGTTTTGGAAGAAGTACAACCAGAATTTTTCTTAGAAGCGAGGGAGGCGAGACTTCGTCTCATGTACATTGGGTGTGTTATCAGGAGGGACCTGTCCGTGGATAAGGACATCATGCTTGGTAAAGTAGAGGGCCAGCGAAGAGAGGAAGACCCTCAACAAGATGGATTGACACAGTGGCTGCAACAGTGGGCTTAAACATAGCAAAGATTGTGAGGATGGCACAAGACTGGGCAGTGTTTCATTCGTTGTATATAGGGTCACTACGAGTTGGAATAGACTCAATGGCACCTAACAACAGCAATTATTAGAAGACTAAGGAGGTGGGAGGAAAGAAGATGAAGGAAGTGTTTAGGTTGAGGCGATACACACTTAAATTTTGCATAAAGGACAACTTTGATTTTAAAATCCTTTTCAGTTACCATGCATTCTAGAGTTTAACCCCACATATACCCAATCTTTTGGAGCCCTGATGTCACAAGAGGTGGGCAGTTCAAATCCACCAGCTGCTCCTTGGAAACCCAGTGTGGCAGTTCTACTCTGTTCTATAGGGTCACTACAAGTCAGAGTCAATTCAGTGGCAACAGGTTTGGTTTGGTTATACTTAGTCTTATACAATTTTATTGGCGGTCCTCCATCTCCTCTTAGCATTTCCTCTTTTCTCTAGAAACTGCCCTCTGTACTTGAAATTTGTCTTCCTGTATTACACAGAGCAACTTAGCTCTTCTCAGCTCTGAGCTATCTCAGTTCTTGGATATCTAAGGGGGACGAAGTGGGGCCTTATATTTAGTGGAATCCACCCTCCTTATGATAATATTACATGTGACACAGTTGTAAGGACTCAAGGAAAAAACTTTGGCTTTATCCAACTATGCAATTTTTTGGCGAACTTCCTGGGTCACACAATGCTTAATAATAGGAGGGAGACTTAGAATACTAGGTAAAGTTAGAAGCAGAGGGACTTTTTAGCCAGACCTGTGAACTTGAGATGTCATGTTGGCCTCCACACTGCTGGGAAATGTGGAATATCTGCATATCTAGTTTATTCAGTAATATATTGATCTTTTATTAACTGGCTGTCTAAGAAATTAAGGTCTCTCAATAATGAAATTTCAGTTTACCATGCCTGATTATGGAGATAATCTACTTCCAAAAACTCAGCCATTGAAGATCCTGTGGAATATAGTTCCTCTCTGATGCACATGGGGTTGACTTGAGTGGAAATTGACTCCACAGCGACTGGTACTGGTAGTATGGAGAAGATGAATTTGGGTTTTATGTGGTCTGAGTTTTGGAGGTCCTTTTTTCATGGTGGTTCTTAAACATTCAAAACAAATTATTACTAAAGATAGAGCTCAGTAAGTCTTACTTTGGAGAAGATGAGCCAAGCACAGACTAATGAGACTGTGTGTGGGCAGCAGAGGAGTCCTACACCTGGGAGGTGCCAGCACTGGTTAAGTTGTTTTGTGCTATCTTGCCTGAAAAGTGAGCTATTGAAGTTAGTACAAATCTGGAGTATTTGATCATCCATGGCTTGGGGCAGAGATCAAAGCAAAGGGTCTCACTCCCAATTAAGTTCAAGAAGCCAGAGAAACTGCTGTGTTCCAAAAAGTTTAAATACATCCTGCCCAGGCTCTGAGGAACCACAGCTCACCAAGTAGAGAGGCAGGGCCAAGTGGAACTGCTTGTTGCAAACTGGTGCCTTCCCTGGTCTGTGGGGAAGACATGGTCAAGCTGACCTACAGTCTCATAATCAAGATATCTGGAGGCTATAAAATCATAAAAGAAAGTCTGAATCATTCCTGAAATGTCTCTTCATATATGTGACTTTTTTTTTTACTTCAAAAGAATATTATTTGAATGACACATTGCAATATTCTTGCAAAATTTAAAAAAATCACATTCTTCATTATTCTACAGCATTGCTAATTCTAAACACCATATGATTAAATGGAACATATAGTAACTTACCCTGTAACTTTTAGGCTGATGAAATCAACCTTCATAGTGACAAATCTATCTGAATTTCAGCTGATATTCTTCTCTACAAGGTCAGCACGAAGTTGTAACTTCCTTTAAGCACACAGGAGCCCTGGTGGTGCAGTGATTAAGTGTTTGGCTGCTAACCAAAAGGCTGGCAGTTCAAATCCACCAGCTGCTCCTTGGAAACCCGATGGGGCAGTTCTACTTTGTCCTATTGTGTCGCTATCGACTCGTCAGCAATGGGTTTGTAAGGACTGGTATTGGGTTTAAGCACACACAGGACCATAGTGGCACAGTATCCTATGTCTTTCATAATATCCTTAACCAGCCACTCAATTCTGAAAGAAACAAAGGATAAAAGATTAAAGCACAATTACTTGTATTTTTGTTCCCTTCAGAAAAATGAATGGCGTGCAGGCAATTGTGGAAAAGAACTTGGGAGACAGAAGCCTATAGATAGAGAAGCTTTTTTAAGGTTGGACAAAGAGCATGTTTAAAACACACTTCTGATCACTGTATCATCTATGGTATATTCTTGCTGTTGTATGTTACAAAAAGGGCAATGGTGTAAAATATAATGTCCAAGATCATGAATGCCCTTATTTTATCACTATAGAGCCTGTTTGTTAACCTGAACAATGTTACGATGGTATTTGGCTATATTGTGCTCATTTATTGCAGAGAAAAAAGGAAATGAGGAGTGATTCATCCAACTTAAAAGATTATAGGAGATTGGCAAAAGATTGGCAGTGTGAATTACACCAGCTTTTCCTCGGGAGAAAGATGTAGCAGTCTGTTTCCATAAAGATTCACAGCCCTGGATATCCTAGGGGGCAGTTCTACTCCATCAAATAGGCACTATGAGTCGGAATTGACTCCACAGCAACAGGTTTGGTTTTGGAGGAAAAGTCAAGTAACTAGCAAAAGATAACACTTGTGAGTTTTAAAAGTTTAAAATAAAACATGTAAACTTGTGACTCTGTATGTTAAATGCATGAGCTGTTAAATGAAAACAAAGCTATCTAAAGATTAAAAAAAAAAAAAGATATTTGGGGACATCTTTTCCAACAGGGTCCTCCAGATGTCCATGCAATTGGCAATCTAGTATGACTCTTGGGAAGGACAATAAGCCGAGTTATGGGTGTGAATGCTGAGTAACTTGGAGTGGCTAGAACAGAAGGCTTCTTAGAGCAATAAGAACCTCAGGTGGGTAAAATGGAAGGCCCCACAACTCTGTATTTGCTGCTCTCTTCCCTAGTTTCTCATGTCATTAACACCCTGAACCCCCCCTTTTCTGGACGCTATCACACAGCCAGTTAGTTCTCAAAATCTGGGACCAAACCAAACCAAACACATTGCCGTGGAGTCATGTCTACTCATGGCAACCTTATAGAACAGAGTAGAACTGCCCCGTAGGGTTTTCAATGCTGTTTCCGTTGAGTTGATTCCAACTCACGGCAGCCCTATAGGACAGAGTAGAATTGCCCTGTAGGGTTTCCAAAGAGCATGTGATGGATTCATACTGCTGACCAAAAGGTTAGCAGCTGAACTCCTAACCACCACGCCAAACCCTGGGAAGAGGGGCTGAAAATTGGACTGCAAATGGATGTTGTTATCCCTAGGTGCCATCAAGTTGGTTCCAACTCATAGCGACACTATGTACAATAGAACAAAACACTGCCTAGTCCTGTGCCACCCTCACCATCACTGTCATGCTCAAGCCCATTGTTGCAGCCACTATGTCAATCTGTTTTCTTGAGGGTCTTCCTCTTTTTTGCTGGCCCTCTACTTTATCAAGCACTTTCTCCAGGGACTGATTCCTCCTGATAACATGTCCAAAGTATGTGAGAAGTAGTATCCCCATCCCTGCTTCTAAAGAACATTTTGGTTGTACTTCTTCCAAGACAGATTTGTTTGTTCTTTTGGCAGTCCATTGTATATTCAATATTCTTCTCCAACACCACAATTCAAAGGCATTAATTCCTCTTCGGTCTTCCTTATTCATTGTCCAGCTTTTGCAAGCATACAAGGCAATTGAAAACACCACGGCTTGTGTCAGTTGCATCTTAGTCTTCAAGGTGACATCTTTGCTTTTGAATACTTTAAAGACGTCATTTGCAGCAGATTTGCCTAATGCAATGTGTCTTTTGATTTCTTGACTACTGTTTCTATGGGTGTCCATTGTGAAAACAAGTAAAATGAAATTCTTGACAACCTCTATCTTTTCTGCATTTATCATGATGTTGCTTATTGGTCCAGTTGTGAGAATTTTTCTTTTCTTTATGTTGGGGTGTAATCCATACTGAAGGTCTTTGATCTTCATTAGTAAGTGTGTCAAGTCCTCTTCGTTTTCAGCAAGCAAGGTTGTGTTATCTGCATAATGCCCAGTTCTTCTTCATATAGTCCAGCTTCTCAGATTATTTGCTCAGCATACAGATTGAAAAAGTATGGTAAGGAATTCTCATAAAAAGACCAGACTCAATGGTCTGACTGAGACTAGAGGAATCCCGGCAGTCATGGTCCCCAAACCTTCTGTTGGCCCAGGACAGGAACCATACCCAAAGACAACTCATCGGACATGGAAGGGACTGGACAATGGGTAGGAGAGAGATGATGATGAAGAGTGAGCTACTTGTATCAAGTGGACACTTGAGACTGTGTTGGCATCTCCTGTCTGGAGGGGAGATAGGAGGGTAGAGAGGGTTAGAAACTGGCAAAATTGTCACAAAAGGTGAGACTGGAAGGGCTGACTCATTAGGGGGAGAGTAAGTGGGAGTAAGGAGTAAGGTTTATATAAGCTTATATGTGACAGACTGACTTGATTTGTAAACATTCACTTAAAGCTCAATAAAAATTATTATAAAAAAAGAAAAAGTATGGTAAGGATACAACCCTGATGCACACCTTTCCTGACTTTAAACCACTCAGTATCCCCTTGCTCTGTTTGAACAACTGCCTCTTGATCTATGTACAAGTTCCTCATGAGCACAATTAAGTGTTCTGGAATTCTCTTTCTTCGCAGTGTTATCCATAGTTTGTTATGATCCACACAGTCGAATGTCTTTGCATAGTTAATAAAACACAGGTAAACATCTTTCTGGCATTCTCTGCTTTCAGCCAGGATCCATCTGACATCAGCAATGATATCCCTGGTTCCACACCCTTTTCTGAATCTGGCCTGAGTTTCTGGAAGTTCCTTGTTGATATACTGCTGCAACTGCTTTTGAATGATCTTTAGCAAAATTTTACTTGCTTGTGATATTAATGATAATGTTCGGTAATTTCCGCATTCGGTTGAATCATCTTTCTTGGGAATAGGCATAAATATGGATCTCTTCCAGTTGGCTAGCCAGGTAGCTGTCTTCCAAATTTCTTGGCATAGACAAGCGAGCACTTTCAGTGCTGCACCCATCTGTTGAAACATCTCAATTGGTATTCCATCAATTCCTGAAGCCTTGTTTTTCACCAATGCCTTTGGTGCAGCTTGGACTTCTTCCTTCTGTACCATCAGTTTCTGATAATATGCTACCTACTGAAATGGTTGAATGTCAGTCAATTCTCTTTGGTACAGTGACTCTGTATTCCTTCCATCTTCTTTTGTTGCTTCTTGCATCTTTTAACATTTTCCCTGTAGAATTCTTCACTATTGTAACTCGAGACTTGAATTTTTTCTTCCGTTCTTTTAGCTTGAGAATTGCTGAGCGTGTTCTTCCCTTTTGGTTTTCCATCTTCAGGTCTTTGCACATGTCGTTATAATATTTTGCTTTGTCTTCTCGAGCCGCCCTTTGAAATCTTCTGTTCAGCCCTTTTTTTTTTTTTCTCAAAAAGAAGGCCCTATTGGATGGAAAAACACTACGTAGACAATAGCTAAGTAGTGACTTTGGTGAAGGGTAAAACAGTACACAACACTGGGGAAGCCAGCACAACTTGTGCAAGGCAAGGTCATGGAAGCTCCATAGATACATCTAAACTCCCTGAGGGACTAAATTGCTGTGCTGAGGGTTGTGGGGACCCTGGTCTCAGGGAACATCTAGCTCAATTGGCATAACATAGTTCATAAAGAAAATGTTCTACATTCTACTTTGGTGAGTAGCATCTGGGGTCTTAGCAGCCATCTAGGATACTCTGCTGGTCTCATCCCTTCAAAAGCAAGGAAGAATGAAGAAAACTAAAGATTCAAGGGAAAGATTAGTCCAAAGGACTAATGGACCACATCTACCACAGCCTCCACCAGACTGAGTCCAGTACAACTAGATGGTGCCTGGCTACCACCACTGACTACTCTGACAGGGATCACAATAAAGGGTCCCAGACAGAGCTGGGAAAAATATAGAACAAAATTCTTACTTAAAAAGAAAGACCAGATAGAGAGAGTTGGAAGCTGGCAAAACTGTCACAAAAGGAGAGACTGGAAGGGCTGACTCAATAGGGGGACAGCAAGTGGGAGAACGGGGTAAGGTGTATATAAACTTATATGTGACAGTCTGACTTGATCTGTAAATGTTCACTTGAAGCTCAATAAAAGTTAATTAAAAAAAAAAAAAAGACCAGGCTTGCTGGCCAGACAGAGACTGGAGAAACACACAGAGTATGGCCCCTGGACACCCTATCAGCTCAGTAATGAAGTCACTCCTGAGGTTCACCCTTCAGCCAAAGATTGAGCAGGTCCATAAAACAAAATGAGACTAAAGGGGCACACCAGCCGTGGGGCAAGGACTAGCAGGCAGGAGGGCACAGGAAAGCTGGTAATAGGGAACCTAAAGTTGAGAAGGGAGAGTGTTGACATGTCATGGGGTGGTTAACCAATATCATAAAAAAATATGCATACTAACTGTTCAATGAGAAACTAGTTTGTTCTGTAGACCTTCATCTAAAGTACAATAAAAATAAAATAAAATGAATGTTCTAAAAAAAAAAAAGTGCCCTATCCATTTGCTCAGTTCAGTCTTCTGAACTGAGCAAATGGGTAGGGCACTTTTTTTTTTTTAATTTATCGTGCTTTAGGTGAACATTTACAAATCAAGTCAGTCTCTCATACAAAAAGTTATACACACCTTGCTATGTACTCTTAGCTGCTCTCCTCTTAATAAGATAGCACATTCCTCTTCTCCACCCTGCATTCCCAGTGTCCATTCAACCAGTTCCTGTCTCCCTCTTCCTTCTCATCTTGCCACCAGATAGGAGTTGCCCACATAGTCTCAAGTGTCTACTTGAGCCAAGAAGCTCACTCCTCACCAGTATCATTGTCTATCTTATAGTCTAGGCCAATCCTTGTCTGCAGAGTTGGCTTCGGGAATGGTTCCAAACTTGGGCTAACAAAGGGTCTGCCCGGTTCCAGCCTTGGGCTAACAAAGGGACCATTACCGTCAGGGTCCCTCCAGTCTCAGTCAGACCATTACACCTGGTCTTTTTATAAGGATTTGAGATCTGCATCCCACTGTTCTGCTCCTTCAGCAATTCTCTGTTCTGTTCCCTGTCAAGGCAGTGATCAGTGGTAGCTGGGGACCATCTAGTTCCTCCGGTCTCAGGGTAATGGAGTTTTACAGTTTGTGCAGACTTTTCTGTCTCTTGGGCTCATCTTTACCATATGTCTTTGGTGTTCTTCATTCTCCTTTCCTCCAGGTAGGTTGAGACCAATTGCTGCATCTTAGATGGCCACTTGTTAGTTTTTAAGACCCCAGATGCCTCTTACCAAAGTGGGGTGCAGAACATTTTCTTAATACATTTTGTTACACTAATTGACCTAGATGTTCCCTGAAATCGTGGTCCCCAGAGCCCCATCCCTGTAACTGTGGCCTTTGAAGAGTTTGGTTGTATTCAGGAAACTTCTTTGCTTTTGGTTTAGTCCAGTTGTACTGACTATCGCTGTGTTGTGTGTTGCTGAATAGGGCATTTTTTAAGGAAAAAAAAATGCTAAAGTATGAGTAAAAATTAGATACAGGATTGTTGAAGGGGCTGAATTTAAGCCCCTGAGTCTTAAGCATCATTAGCTTCATTGTAAATAATCCTCTACTTCCACTTGAGATAGAGAAAACCTTCTTCAGTCCACTGTATCTCTGGCCACCAGTCTTTCTGGAAGGCAGCATGGAAAAGGACCAAAATCTACCATCTTTATTCCTGTTAAGTTGATGGCATAACATCAGAGCAGCAATCCTGGGTCAAAATAGGAACCGGACTTTCACCAGTTCCTGAAACGGTAACTTTGTAATGAGAGAAGCAAGAATAGCAGGAACCTAACTGGAAAACATCCAGGTTATTATGGCTATTTTTCCAGCATTCTTATGCTGATTGCTCAGAAGTTGTTTGCTCCACACAATGAAGTATGGAGAAGAGCCAAAATGATTAGGCCAAGCTCTGCTATTTATAACTTCTTGTAGCAACAAACCACCCAACCCCTCCCCCCCTTTTTTTTATTTGCTAGTGCTGGAACATCATCACATCATTTTTATGAGATGGCCCCTTGCCTGTTGTAGTGTGGCCAGAGATGACATAGGAGGATATGTTTTCCAACTGCCTTTTAAATTTACTCATGATCTGATGCATATTTTGAAAAGTTCACTCCAGCTGTGTGTAGAAAATTGATAGTGGGGATGAAAGTCAAAGCAGGTAGATGCATCAGGGAGTAATTGCAATAAGTCAGGCAGGAGTTAATGGGGGTTAGCCTTGGTAGATAGAACTTCTGAGAAGTTGGATTTTGGATATCTTTAGAAAGGAGAGCCAACAAGACTTCCTAATGAATTTGATGTGGGATGGAGCTGAGGATTGGGAGGAAAGAGAGGATTGAAGGTCGCTTTCTAGGTTCTTGGCCTGAGCTACTAGATAAAATTACGGAAAGGAGAAGACTTGGGGAAGGACAGGGTTGGAAAAAAGAAATCTAGAATTCTCTTTTGATCGTGAAATCGACCAGCTCAAATTACAGTTTAAACCAGTTGCCATAGATTCGACTCTGACTCCTAGTGACCCCATGTAGAACCGGACTCCACAGGGTTTTCATGGCTGTGATCTTTTGGAAGCAGATTATCAGGTCTCTCTTCTGAGGTGCCTCTGGGTGGGTTCAAACTGCCAACCTTAGTTGCCAAGTGCTTAACCGTTGTGCCACTCAGGGACTCCTTTCCACAATCTATGGAATGCTTATTCTAAATAACGCAGATTTTCAAGTCATTAACTAAAATAGTCATCCATCAAGGAACAGGCTTTATAAATACCAACGCAAATAATATATTTATACAAATAAAATTTATGTTTCCTTTACAATGACTTGGAGACATCCATGTCCTGTCACTATTATAACCAGGTCAGCATAACCAAATTCACTTCCCTTGGAGGTTTACAAGGCTTTTAAAAAGGAATATAAGAAGAAGTAAAACCCAAATGACCACCATGTTTACAGGCCACACAATGACACCCAAAAGGCAAGTCTCGAGGTTTAATTATAGGTAATAAATAATTCTGACAAAGAATCATATTAAATGGGAAAAAGTCTTCTGTGTGCCCTATTATTAATTTATTCATTTATTCAACAAAACTGTAATGAGTACCAGGCACAGTGTTAGACTGTAGGAATACAATTATGAACAAGACATCTTTACTGTCCTCATGAAGATTGCAGTCTAGCTAAGGATATAGCAAAGTAAACAAATAAGGACTTCAAAGTTCAGCAATCAGGCAGGCTAGATAACCTGAAAACATTTTTGTTATAAACACTTGAAATGCTGGCTGAAATTAAGGGAATACATAGCTTAACTTGTAAAAAGAAAGAGAAATCTCAGGGTTTAAATGGAGACAGAACAGAAAACCAGAATGGTAAGTATGAGAGCAGATGACATAGCTACCCTGGGGAAGGCTATAATTCCAGTAATGTCAAATATTCTAGAATCTATTTAATGCGAGCTTCTCATGAGCACAATTAGGTGTTCTGGAATTTCCATTCTTCACAATGTTATTCATTATTTGTTATGATTCACACAGTTGAAGGCCTTTGCGTAATCAATAAGCACAGGTAAACATCATTCAATCCACTTAACTGTGCTCATGAGGAACCTGTACACAGATCAAGAGGCAGTTGTTCAAACAAAACAATGGGATACTGCATGGTTTAAAGTCAGGAGATGTGTGCACCGGGGTTGTATTCTTTAACCATACTTATTCAATCTGTATGCTGAGCAAAACATCTGAGAAGCTGGACTATATGAAGAAGAACGGGGCACCAGGATTGGAGGAAGACTCATTAACAACCCTTGTTATGCAGATGACACAACCTTGCTTGCTAAAGTGAAGAGAACTTGAAGCACTTACTGATGAAGATCAAAGACTACTGCCTTCAGTATGGATTACACCTCAACATAAAACAAAAATCCTCACAACTTGACAAATAAGCAACATCATGATAAATGGAGAAAAGGTTGAAGTTGTCAAGGATTTCTTTTTGCTTGGATCCACAATCAATGCCCGTGGAAGCAGCAGTCAAGAAATCAAAAAACACATTGTGTTGGGCAAATCTTCTGCAAAAGGCCTCTTTAAAGTGTGAAAAAGCAAAGATGTCACTTTAAAGACTAAGATGTGCCTGAAACAAGCCATGGTGTTTTCAATCACCTCATATGCATGTGAAAGCTGGACAATAAATAAGGAAGACTGAAGAAGAATTGATGCCTTTGAATTATGGTGCTGGCAAAGAATATTGAATATATACCATGGACTGCCAGAAGAACAAACAAATCTGTCTTGGTAGAAGTACAGCCAGAATGCTCCTTAAAAGCGAGGATGGGGAGACTACATCTCACATACTTTGGACATGTTATCAGGAGAGATTGGTCCCTAGAAAAGGACATCATGCTTGGTAGAGGGCCAGCGAAAAAAGAGGAAGACCCTCAGTGAGATGGATTGACACAGTGGGTACAACAATAGGCTTAGGGATAACAATGTTCATGAGCATGCCACAGGACTGGGCAGTGCTTCGTTCTATGGTACATAGGGTTGCTATGAGTCGGAACCAACTTGACGGCACCCAACAACAATTTAGTATGAAAGGGAACTACACAAGTTTCATACAAGGGCATGAACCCTAGGAGTTGAGAATCATTAGGAGCTACCTTGAAGGCTGGCTACCACAATCCACCCAGCAAAGCACTAAACCAACTGCGGTGCTGGCAATGGCAAAAGAATATGGATAGTGTGGAGGAGGAGAGATGTCATAAATACCATGATCAATTCCCTAAGCGAGGGTTGTAGACTCTACCTATATTTCCTTTTGTGCTGTGCAATGGATATTTTTTTCTCTTTTATTGAGGTGTAATTTATACATAGTAATATGCAAATGTCAGATATATATATTTAAAAGTAATTATTACCTTTCTCTTTCCTTTTCTCTTGCCCTAGAATTGTGTATGGTGTGGGTTGGTGATGGTTAAATTTGTTATTTTGTCCATAAGTTGCAAAATATGGAAAAGGGCTAATGATGGAACTAGGGAAGGAATGGATGCCGTAACTGTACATGGGTTGTCTCCTTTTGGAAGGAGTTGAGTGTATTTTTGCTGGCATGTGTGATGACTACATTATGTTAGGCAGAGGCATTTTAAAAATTGTGTATGGTATGAAAAAAAGTGGGAGGATGTTGCTGGGCAACCCACGGGTGGAATGCAGAGGACATCTGTTGTTTTTCTCTATCAGCATTCTACCAGCTTCTTTTGGAGAAGGCCCCTCCCCCCACCGCATACTGGCTTGGGGGAGGATGTCAGTCACAGTTTTCTTCCCTTCCCTTGTCAACCCATTTGCCATAGAGTTGTTTCTGACTCATAGCAACCATATAGGGCAGAGTAGAACTTCCCAAAGAGTTTCCAAGGCTGTAATTTTTTACGGAAGCTGACTGCCACATCTTTCTCCCACAGAGCAGCTGGGGGGTTCAGACTGCTAACCTTTTGGTTAGCAGCCAACCACTTAAAACCACTGCACCACCAGGGCTCCTTCCCTACTCAAGGTGATGGCATCTGATCCCAATGAGGCCAGTTAGACGTTCTTTCTCAGGAAGAATCTTTTAGTGGGAGACAGGAGGACAGAAGACTCTAAAAGCTACTTCATACTGGTGGCAGTGTCCTGAAGGGACTTTGTATTCATTTCTATTACATCTCCAGAACTGCTCTGACTTCTGTGTTTCTTGACACTTCCTGATACTTGGCTGTTCGGATTGTCTTTTTTTAGATTGTCTTTTGGTTCTGTGAATCATCATGTTTTCTTTCAATGAATTCCTTTATCTCTCCCCTTAAGTTAGCTATATTTTAAGTTTGCCAGAGTTGGTTTTTGTTGCTTGTGGCCAAATAATCTGTTAGTAGTTGATCCCGCTGCATTAAACTCAATTAGGATGGTCCCTTAGGAGATGGTGTTTAGTGATTCACCTTTTTCAATACATGCATATAGCAATTTTTTTCTCCCCAAGCCATACCTCCATAGTGTTTGTATTGGAAAAGATTTCAGGAAGGGTATCAGTAGTTGCTGATATATTGTATTCAAACCCACTAGCCAGATTATGGCCTTGCAGGTTTTGCACTATAAAACCTGTAAGTGCCATTCCCATAGGTTGAGAATTGATGCATTGGAATTATGGTGTTGGCAAAGAATATTGAATATACCATGGACTGCCAGAAGAATGAACACATCTGTCTTGAAAGAAGTACAGCCGGAATGCTACTTAGAAGCCAGGATGGCAAGACATCATCTTACATACTTTGGACATGTTGTCAGGAGGGATCAGTCCCTGGAGAAGGACTTCATGTTTGGTTGGTAACCAACAACCAACAAGATGGGTTGACACAGTGGCTACAACAATGGGCTCAAACAATCGTGAGGATGGCGCAGGACTGGGCAATGTTTCATTCATCTGTTCATGGGGTCAATATGAGTCAGAACCGACTCCATAGCACCTAACAACAACAACAATGAAGTGAATGGCATCCTTGGTGTTGTATAACGTAGCAGCCCGTTAGTCCCCTCTCATAGTCAGTCCCTGTTTCTGGATTTGGCTTTTTGTGGCAGCCTATGCAGCCTCCTTTTTATTCTCTTGAATTTTCTCTCAAGATCACAGATGAGTTTCCTTGCAACCTGCCAGGGCCATACCCATCTGTCAAATTGGTTCCTATATGTCTTAATGAAATGGTGGACAGAGATTAAGGCTTTGGATCTCAAAAGGTTCCTGGGAAATCAATGGATGCAAATAGATCTGTGGGGATGGGGAGAAGGGTGTTACTGAATTTCCCTCATCAGAAGCACTGACTGTCAAACTGCATCCAATATAGCCACTCTACTGTGTAATAAAGTTACAATGAATTGTTTGTTTGTTTTTCCGTATTATTGTTTCTTTCTCGTAGGGGAGACAAATGAATAAAGGGTGTCAAAGGGGACAGAACCAACCTTTTCTGTATTTTATGTTTTCTTCAACATATAATCTGTAAATATCTTGTCACTATATCAAGACAATTATCACACCACCACACACACACACACATATTAAAAAAGAAATGATATTAGTCATTAGGGAAACGCAAGTCAAAATTACAATGAAATACCATGTCACACCTACTAGAATTGTTATATTAAAAAAGGTAGACAATAATGAGTGTTGGAGAGAATGTGGAGAAATTGGAACCTCGTATATTGCTGGTGGGAAATGTAAAATGGTGAATCTACTGTGGAAAACAGTGTGACTGTCCCTCAAAAACTTAAACACAGAGTTAAGACATAACTCAGCAATTCCATTCCTACATATATATAATCAAGAGAATTGAAAGCAGGTGTTCAAACCAAAACTTGTAAACAAATGTTCTCAATGGCATTATTTGCAATAGTCAAAAAATGGAAACAATCCAAATATCTATCAACTATAAATGGATAGACAAATTGTAGTATATACACACAGTGGAATATTATTCAACCATAAAAAGAAATAGAGTATTGATATATGCTACAACTTGGATGAATCCTGAAAACATTATGCTTAGTGAAAGAAGCCAGACACAAAAAGCCACATATTATCAGATTCCATTTATACAAAATGCCCAGAATAGGCAAATCCATAGGTACAGAGAATAGATTAGTGGTTGTTAGAGACTGAGAAAGAGAGAGGAATGGGAATGACTGCTAATAGGTATTGGTTTCTTTGTGGGGTAGATAAAAAACGTTCTAGAATTAGATAACGGTGATGATTACACAACCTTGAGAACATACTAAAAACCATTGTACACTTTAAAATGGTGAATTTTATGGTATGTGAATTATGTTGTTGTTGTTATTGTTAGGTGCCATCAAGTTGGTTCTGACTCATAGCGACCATATGCACAACAGAATGAAACATTGTTTAGTCCTGTGCAATCTTTACAATTGTTGTTATGCTTGAGCCCATTGTTGCAGCCACTGTGTCAATCCACCTCATTGAGGGTCTTCCTCTTTTCCGCTGACCCTGTCCTTTACCAAGCAAGATGTCCTTCTCCAGGGACTGATCCCTCCTGACAACATGTCCAACGTATGTAAGACACAGTCTCGCCATCCTTGCTTCTAAGGAGCATTCTGGTTGGACTTCTTCCAAGACAGATTTGTTCATTCTTTTGGCAGTCCATGGTATATTCAATATTCTTCGCCAACACCACAATTCGAAGGCATCAATTCTTCTTCGGTCTTCCTTATTCTTTGTCTAGCTTTCATATGCATATGATGCGACTGAAAATACCAAGGCTTGGGTCAGGCACACCTTAGTCTTCAAGGTGACATCTTTGCTTTTCAACACTTTCAAGAGGTCCTTTGCAGCAGATTTGCCCAATGCAATGCGTCTTTTGGTTTCTTGACTGCTGCTTCCATGGGCATTGATTGCAGCTCCAAGTAAAATGAAATCTTTGACAACTTCAGTCTTTTCTCCATTTATCATGGTGTTGCTTATTGGTCTAGTTGCGAGGATTTTTGTTTTCTTCATGCTGAGGTGTAATCCGTACTGAAGACTGTGGTCTTTGATCTTCATTAGTAAGTGCTTCAAGTCCTCTTTACTTTAAGCAAGCAAGGTTGTGTCATCTGCATAACACAGGTTGTTAGTGAACCTTCCTCCAATTCTGATGCCCTGTTCTTCTTCACATTGTCCAGCTCAGGGATAGATTTGACGCATTGAACACTAATGACCGAAGACCAGACGAGTTGTGGAATGACATCAAGGACATCATACATGAAGAAAGCAAGAGGTCACCAAAAAGACAGGAAAGGAAGAAAAGACCAAGATGGATGTCAGAAGAGACTCTGAAACTTGCTCTTGAATGTCGAGCAGTAAAGCAAAAGGAAGAAATGATGACATAAAAGAACTGAACAGAAGATTTCAAAGGGCGGCTCAAGAAGACAAAATAAAGTATTATAATGACATGTGTGAAGAGCTGGAGATAGAAAACCAAAAAGAGAAAAACATGCTTGGCATTTCTCAAGCTAAAGAAACTGAAGAAAAAACTCAAACCTCGAGTTGCAATAGTGAAGGATTCTATGGGGAAAATATTAAACGATGCAGGAAGCATCAAAAGAAGATGGAAGGAATACACAGAGTCACTATACCAAAAAGAATTAGTCGACGTTCAACCATTTCAAGAGGTAGCATATGAATAGGAACGGATGGTACTGAAGGAAGAAGTCCAAGCTGCACTGAAGGCATTGGTGGAAAAAAAGGCTCCAGGAATTGACGGAAAATCAATTGAGATGTTTCAACAAATGGATGCAGCAATGGAAGTGCTCACTTGTTTATGCCAAGAATTATGGAAGACAGCTTCCTGGCCAAGTGACTGGAAGAGATCCATATTTATGCCTATTCCCAAGAAAGGTGATCCAACCAATGTGGAAATTATAGAACAGTATCATTAATATCACATGCGAGCAAAATTTCGCTGAAGATCATTCAAAAGTGGCTGCTGCAGTGTATTGACTGGGAACTGCCAGAAATTCGGGCCGGATTCAGAAGAGGATGTGGAACTAGGGATATCACTGCTGGTGTCAGATGGATCCTGGCTGAAAGCAGAGAATGCCAGAAAGACGTTTACCTGTGTTTTATTAACTATGCAAAGACATTTGATTGTGTGGATCATAACAAATTAGGGATAACATTGCAAAGAACGGGAATTCCAGAACACTTAATTGTGCTCGTGAGGCACCTTTACATAGATCTAGAGGCAGTTGTTCGGACACAACGAGGGGATACTGAGTGGTTTAAAGTCAGGAAAGGTGTGTGTCAGGGTTGTATCCTTTTACCATACCTATTCAATCTGTATCTGGATGTGAATTGTATCTCAATAAAAAAACCCAAATGATATCAAGCAGGTTACTATACTTATAGGCCTTGGATATCCAGCTATTTCGTAACACCATCCAACCTTGCATTTTCCACCAAAATGTTAAGCAAGAAGAAATTACTCAGTGAACAAGGAGAGTCAATTAATTACAAATTATGAAACAGTCATTTTTAAAAAGCTATATTGTATACAATGCTGATTATAAATGCAATACAAAGCTATACAAATACCAAAAATACATAATGTAGAAAGTCAAAGTCTCCTGTAATCCTAAAATCTCAAATGCTTAATAAAATAAAAGTTCATTTTTCATTCTTGAAATTCCAAACAAGAAATTGGTGAACTGCTCTCTTCCAAGCAATGGTTTGTGGAAGGCTGCTTCCATCTTATGTCTCCATCTTTCACACACAGCATCCAAAGCTGCCCCAGAAGGAGAAAGAGCATGGAGGATTGTCCACAATTCCATTGGCCAGATCTCAGGCACATGGCCATAGTTATCTGCAAGGGAGATTGAGCTAATGAGTGTCCAGAAGGGAAAGGAAACAGACTTGTATTGTTGACCAGTCTCTGCCACACCCAATCCACAGATAACACTGTCAATAGTTTAGGGAATAGTTTTTCAACAGTTTTTGGTGTGTGCATGATTTTTTATACTAATACATGGTGAGCCCTGGTGGTGCAGTGGTTAAGTGATTGGCTGTCAACCCAAGGGCTGGCTGTTTGAACCCATCAACCCCTCCGTAAGATGTGGCAGTCTGCTTCGGCAAAGATTACAGTCTTGGAAACCCTATGCAGCAGTTCTACTCTGCTCTTTAGGGTCACTATGAATCAGAATTGACTTGATGGCAACAGGCTTGGTTTTGGTTTATAATAAGATGTAATATTATTGTCTTTTTTTAAACAAAAATGGAATCATACTATGCATATTAGATATTATACATGGCTAGGCCAATTCAGATATGACCAACACTTGAGTTGTCATCCATATGCATTCAGAATATAGAATACACTAAAACCTGTGTAGCCTCCAGCAGACATTATACACTGTGACTCAGAAGTTATTCACGCTGACTCAGATGATCTCCTGCACACTCCCTTACGTGCTAGCTGTGAGAATGGCTAAGCCCAAGTAAGAAGAATTGAAGGGGGGCTCCACAGTTCTGTTGAGGTTCATCTTATGGAAGTTGCCTTCTTTACTCTTCCTTCAAAAGTAAAATTTGCATTCTCTGGCTTTTTTTTTTTTTTCTAATCTCAGATGCAGTTAATTATAGGAACCCTGGTGGAGAAGTAGTTAAGCACTTTGCTGCTAACCTAAAGGTTGGTGGTTTGAACCCACCTAGCCGCTCCATAGAAGAAAGATGTGGCAGTCTGCTTCCATAAAGATTCACAGTCTTGGAAACCCCATGGAGCAGTTCTACTCTGTCCTGCAGCATCACTATGAGTCGGAATCAACTCGACAGCTGTAGGTTTTTTGGGCAGTTAATCATTCTCCTCATTTCATGGCATGTTACCCTCATTGGCCCATGCATTGGCCCTTTCTCGTTTTTATGTACATACATATGTTTTAATTCCCTTTTATTGTGTTGCCCACTTCCTTTCCCTCTCTATAGGTAAAAAAAAAAAAAAGGACACTGTATTATGTTTAATGTGTATCTTTGTGTTGGTGTTCTTGTAAAGCATGCATTGCTTTGTGTGCATATATTTTAAATTTACATAAGCGGTATTATGTTTATAACTATTCTATTTCTTACTTTCTAAAATCAACACTTTTTTAAAATAGTTTCCTCTCCATTCTTTTATTTCTTTTTAAATTATGGTAAAATATACATAACAAAACATTTGCCAATTAAACAATTTTTACATGTATATTTCAGTGACATTAATTATATTCCAGATGTTGTGCAACCATTATCACTAGCCTTCTCTGAATTATTCTACCACCAACAACATGAACTCAATGCTCTCAACAATAACTCTGCTTTTTCGTCCTCCCTCCTACTCCTGGTAACCACTAGTAAGCTTTGGTTTCTATATATTCGCCTATTTCATTTAAGTGAGATCATATTATATTTTTCCTTTGTGTCTGACTTATTTCACCCAGCATAATGTGTTTAAGGTTCATCCATGTCATAGCATGTGTCAGAATTTCATTTCTCTTTATGGCTGAGTAATATCCCATTGTATGTATATACCACATTTTGTTTATCCATTCATCTGTTGATGGACACTTGGGTTGTTTCCACTTTTGGCAATTGTGAATCATGCTGCAATGAACACTGGTGTACATGTATGTTTGAGTCCCTGCTTTCAAGTCTCTTGGGTGGAATTGCTGGGTCATATGGTTGTTCTATGTTTAACTTTTTGAAGAAATAGTCTTTTTTAAAATCATTCAGTTCTAAGTTTTTTCTGATTTCCTGTGTGATGTCTTCCTTTGATCAATTTAGCAGTGTGTTTTAACTTTTCCAAACATATAGGGCATTTTAAGTTGTTGTTGTTGTTGCTATTGTCCGCCAGTTACGATATAGACACAGAATGTGGTAAGTATAATGCTGATTCTTTGGTATTTGAGACTTGTTTTGTAACCTAGAACATGGCCAATGTTTGTAAATGCTCCATGAAAATGCTTGATAGAAATATATATTCTCTAATATTGGGTAATTTGTTCTAAATATAATCTATGAAATCAAACCCATTTTTAAAAGAATTGCTTCATAATCATGGATCTGCCTGTCAAAATTTTGTGTGCTCTGTAACCTCTTTGGTGGGAGTAATCCACTTTCCTTACTTTGTTAATACGCTATGAAATATTTGAAAAATTTATGGTAAACTTGGTATCTAAACTGTGAATTCATGGGGGTTTAGACCTAACAGCTTGTAAGTATTTTAAAATACTGATATTTGATACCCTCTTTATATGAATAAATTGGCTTCAAATTTTAAGCTGGAAAATCACCGCAAAAGTACTTTGAAGATAATTATAACCATATGTCTTATAGATTTTTAATATTTACATTAAGAATTACATACAAATGGTTCATAGTGACTATGTTCTGTTCATTAAACACAAATAACAAAACATTGGTTATAAAAATATACATGTTTACATAGAACCAGATAGAGTCCAGACATAGATCCAAATATACACGGAAATTTAAGAAATGACAAAATGATGTTTTGATTCAGTGAGGAAGATACAGTTTTCAATAATGTCATTGGCACAACTGGCCATCCACCTAAAAGCAAATAGACATTTTAAACAAAAGAAAAACTCAAGAGGCCAAGGAAAAATTAGATTTATTCGACCTCATAAAAATCCATTTTTTGATAAGGAAGAAGATAAGAAAGCCAAAGAGAAAGGATAGGTTGGAAAAATATTTGTAATGCATGGAATTTAAAGGGGGTTAATGCCTGTAATATACAATGAGAGTCTACAAATCAATTAAAAAAGAAAAGGACAACTCTATCATCTGCAGCAATGGAGATCATCCCATTAACCTCCCTCTTCTAAGCTTATGTTCAGCAAGAGAAGTCTTCGAGAATCATGGTGGAGCTCTCTCCATAGGTATGTGGGATAGTTTGGATCTGTACAGAGCAAGGGATGGACTATGCCAGCAAGGGGTGGACTACCTTCAAAAAAAGACTCTGCTGTGAGGAGTATAGGTAGTTGATAGCTGCCAACTGCTTGTATCTTTGGGATTTGCCTAAGCATCATGCTGAGGCATGCTCTCCTTGGATTAGTCCCATCCAATGATTGAGCTCAGTGGGCAACTGGAGCTGAACCATATCTGCCTGATGCCGGAGTCTTCTAAAAGAAAATCAGCCTGACCAAGACTTTCTCTGAGCTGAACTGAACTCTGACTATTCCTACCCAATCCTTCTTCCTTCTTCCTCTTTCACAGGTGTCAATCCAGCATTATGATCTGAAGGTTCTCCCTGTCTACTCTCACTTCTTCTCATATTTATCTTTCACAGGCATTTTTCACTTATACTTCTAATTTCATTCTTAGCTTCTGGTTCCTGGAGGACCTGTCTTAGTTATCCAATGCTGCTATAGCAGAAATACTGCAAGCTCGTAGCTTTAACAAACAGGAATTTATTTTCTCACAGTTTAGCAGGCTATAAGTTTGAATTTAGGGACTGACTCTAGATGAAGGCTTTCTCTTTCTGTTGGCTCTGCAGAAAGGTTCTTGTCTCTTTTCAGCTTCCGTTTCCTGGTTCCTTGGAGATCTCATGTGGCATGGCATCTGTCTTCCTCCCATCTCTGCTTGCTTCCGTAGTCTGCTTTTATATCTCAAAAAACACACCCTCCACTATTATGGCCTCATTAACATAGCAAAGAAAATCCATTCCCAAATGAGATTATAATCACAAGTATAGGTGATTGTATTTATAACACATACTTTTGGGGGACACAATTCAATCCATAACAAGGACCCAAATTTAAACATCTTCTATGTTTTGGAGTAATTCATTATGCAGCAATAGATAATGAGACAGATTTTGGTACCAGGAAGTGGAGCGCTGCCATACCATAACAAACACCTAAAACATGTGGCGTTGGCTTTGGAACTGGATGGCAGGCAGAGGCTGGAAGGGCCTTCAGGAGAAAGGCCAAAAGGCCTCAGTGAGAACGCTAGCTGAAGCCTAAAAGGTCTTGAGGAAGCTGTTAAGAGCACAAAGGAATGTGAGGAAAACATTATTGAAAGCTGGAGGAAAGGGGATCCTTTCCCAGAAAGTTTGCCAACAGTGTCACTTGAGATAATATAGAAAACAGGAAATGTCCCTAATGTGCTCAGTGATCTAGCCAAGAAAATTTTCGTGCAGAATATTAAGAGTCCTACCCAATTTCTACTCTCTGCCTATGATAACCCTGAGAGGAGAGAGAGAAGCTCTAAAACAAACTGCTTCATATAAAGCAGACCACATGTTGCATGATTCCATTTACATACAATGTGTAGGATAAGCAAATCTATAGAAACCAGAAGTAGATTAGTGATTTCCTAGGGCTGGGGGATGGGTGGGAGGGAGAGGCAGTTGCAGGGGAATGGCAAGTGACTGTTAAGGGTATGGGATTCCTTTTTGGGGTAATGAAAACATTCTAAAATTGATTGTGGTGATGTTTGCAACTCTGTGACTGTGCTAAAACCATTTAATAGTACGTAATTAAATGGGCGAATTGTATCTCAAATATGTATATACATATACATACAGTGAAACCTGTGAGAGCCGAAACTTGACAGGACTGCCTTGCTTTTCTGGGTCTCCTAAGATTTCAACCTTGACAGGGTTGCAGTTATATCACTTTTCTATCACCTTCTATTAGTAGAAAATAGTATTAGTGGAAAATGGAGTTTCCAAGGCTCTAAGTCTTTATGGGAGCAGACTGCTGCATGTTTCTCCCTTGGAGCGGCTGGTGAATTCAAGCCATAGACTTTTTGGTTAGCAGCTGGGTGCTTAACCACTGCACCATGAGGGCTCCTTCTGTCAGGACTTACAGGGTTCAAATATAAAACTTTTTCACTGCCAACCTCTCCAGATGGTAAATGATTGTAAAATTAAGAAATGGTTCTTGGCTGAAATCAAATTCAAGATTCCTACAGGAAAACATTATCTAAAGAAGAGGAGTTTAGGGTTAAGACCTCAAAAAAAAAAAAAAAAACTGAGGAGGGGTCTCATAGAAACTGTCAGAAGAAAAAAGTCCCTCCAAAGGTCTTTTTTAAAAAAATATTTTATTGTATTTTTGGTGAAAATATACACACCAAACACACTCCCATTCAACAACTTCTACACATAATGTCCAGTGACATTGGTTACATTCTTCACATTGTGTCAGCATTCTCATTATTTCCATTCTAGTTATTTCACTCCCATTAACTCAGTCTCATCTCTAGACAAACTTCTTCTCTATGCTTTAGAGTAACTGTTATCCTTTTGGTCTCATATAGATAATTTTCTAAAGGAGTACGGTACTCAAGGCTGACATTCTTTACTTTTTGAGCTAAACTGCTATTTAGTTTAAAGGTGACTTTCAGGAATAGCTTTGATGCTCCAAGGATCTTAAGGATATTATTTCACAGGGAGCTCAAGATCGGAAAGGGTTTATCTCAACTAGATTTGTGGGAGTGGTTTTTACCAAATGAAGTGGATAATGAATTGATGCATAAAAAATCCCTGAAGTTTTAAAGAAAATTTTTCTGGCAGAAGCATCATCAGCTTGTACTAACAGGGACTTTTTTTTCTTTTTTCAATTGTCACAGAGTCAAGTCTGACTCATGGCAACCCCATGTATGTCAGAGTAGAACTGTGTTCCATGTAGTTTTCAATGGCTGATTTTTCGAAAGTAGAGTGTCAGACATTTTTTCTGAGGTGCCTCTGTGTGGACTCGAACCTCTAACCTTTCAGTTAGCAGCAGAGTGAGTTAACTGCACCACTCAAGGACTCCAATAGGGCCATAGACAGCACAAACTGAAAAGAGGTCCTTTGCACCTCTACCCTTCTACAGTCAGAAAGAAGGCTGAGAAAACAACTCAGTTGCAAACTCAATTTTCTTATGGAAAAGGAAGGATGATTCAGAGGGTGGAACCAAGAGCCCAGACATTGGAGCCAAGAACCACAGTGAAAAACTCCTACGCAGTTGGACTAAGCTCTGCTCAACATATGCCTGAGGGATTTCAGAAGTATCATTGACTAGTGACTGCCGTGCCTCCATTTTCCTTCTTTTGAAGGGGAGTGACTATAGAAGTTATCCTATATCTTTATTATCATTGTATATAGGACATATGGGGGCAGATAACTTGCCCATTCAGTTCACAGATCTGCTTTGAAGGGAAGGAGTGTCAGGAAGAGACCAATTAGGAGATAAACCAGAAGGTTCTTTAAATAGTCCAGGCAAGAGATGATGGTGGCTAGGAATAGGAAGGAGAGGAGAAGGTGAGAAGTGGTGAGATTCAGAACAATTTGAAGTTAGAGCCAACAGACTTTGTTGATATGTTAGCAATGGAACATAAGAGAAAAGGAAGAGTTGAATATGACTCCACAATCGCTAACCTGAAGAAATAGGTGAATGGCCGTCCCCTTCCAACCACTTTTGTCTGTTCCCTTTAACAGCAAAATTTTTGAGATGACCTACACTGCTGTCTCCCTTGTCTCACCTCCATTTGTTATCCCACTCTTATCTAGGCTCCGTCTTCTACCACTGTATAAAAATTGCTGTTGATAAGATCACCAATGGCTACCATGTTTCTAAATCCAATGGACAATTTTCCATCCTCCTTTTTTTGATCCCTCTGTGCCCTGGTAGCGTAGTGGTTAAGAACTTGGCTGCTAACCAAAAAGGTTGGCAGTTCAAATCCACCACCATTCCTTGGAAACCCAATGGGGAAGTTCTACTCTGTCTTATAGGGTCATTGTGAGTCAGAACCCACTCGATGGCACCTAACAACAATAACAACTATCATATTTAGCTCGGGTATCTACTGCCTCCTTCTTGAAATATTCTCTTTCCGTGGCTTTCTTGAACCATGCATTACTGGTTTTTCTTCTAGTTCTCTGGCTATGCCTCCTAAATTTCCTTTTCTGACTTCTCTTTTAACTTACTGTTCATGTTGTAGCTCCTCAATAGCTCTGGATCCTTTTCTCATCTCACTCTATATTCTTTCAAACCTATGATTCCTAAGTCCACACCTGCTGGTTAGACCTATTTTCTAAGCTCCAGTCCAGACATTCATGTCTACCTGCATATTCTGGAAATCCCACAGACTCCTCAAACTGAACACATCCAAAGCAGAACTCATTACCTTTCCCCACCGAATTTACTCTTCCTCCAGTGTTCCCAGTCTCTGTAAGAGAATACCATCCATCCAGCTGCTCAAGCCAAAAAACTAGGAGTCTACATGACTACTCACCTCTCTCATCTCCATCCCATAGCCAATCAGTCACTAGGTCTTGTCAATTCTGTCTCTTAGATAAAACAAACAAACCCGTTGCCCCTGAGTAGCTTCCAACTCATAGCAACCCTATAAGACAGAGTAGAACTGCACCATAGAGTTTCTGAGGAGTGCCAGGTGGATTCGAACTGCCAACATTTTGGTTAGCAGCCATAGCCTAAGCATTTCTTTTCAACCCTACTGCTGTCACTGTAATCCAAGCCATTGTCATCACTGCCTGGACTTCTGTATTGGCCTCCCTCATTGGGTACTGTGCATCCATTTTGGCTCCTCTCCATGGTATGGTCAGAGTGTTCTTGTTCAAACACAAATTTGTTCTTGTTGTTAGTTGTTAGGCTTCAACTCAGGGTGACCCCATGTGCAACAGAATGAAACATTGCCAGTCCTGCATCGTCTTCACAAGCATTGATACGTTCCAGTCCAGTGTTGTTGCCACTGTGTATTTTAAGTTTCCAACCTAGGGGCTAGTCAATGGCTAATTTTAGGAATTAGGTTGCCAGGCCTTTCTTCCTAGTCTGTCTTAGTGTGGAAACTCCACTGAAACCTGTCCATCACGGGTGGCCTTGCTGATATTTGAAATACTAGTGACATAGCTTCTAGTATCATAGCAAAACATAAGCCTCCATAATACGACAAACTGACTGACAGGTGATGGTCAAATACCAATATGATTGTGCACTCCCTCAGCTTAAAGTCCTTGATGATCTTCTACTATCCTTGGAATATATTCCAAAATCCTTAATATAGCTCACGAGACATTGCACAATCTGGGCTATCCTGTCTCTCTCACCTCAATCTCCTATCACTTCCTTATTCTATGCCCAGCCACACAGATCTTTCTCAGTTCCTGCAACCTGTGGTGCTCTCTCACCTCTGGGCCTTCACACTTAACCCTCTCTGCTGGAAAAATTCTGACTCATTCTTCTGGTCTCAGTTTAAGTAACATTTTCTTGGAGCAGCCTGCACCAATCCCCTCAAATTAAGTCAGTTCACCCTGTTGTGTTTCCTTAACCCTCTGAACTTTTGTTTGGCAGTGTTGGACTTGCGATTCTCGTAATTCTTTGGTCAAGTATTTGTTTCTGTCTATTTTCCCCCTAGACTGTTAGCTCCAAGGTTACAGACTGTGGCTATTTTATTCACTATGGTATCCACAGTGCCCAATACAGGCTGGGCTGTAGTTAGGTACTCACTAAGTGTTTCTGGACTGGCTGATCATCAGGGAAGTCTCAAGTAGCACCGGGCTCTGGGGACAGGCTAGAATTGCCGAGGCTCTACCCTCTTTCCTCCCTATGAGGGAGGCTGTAAGGGCCAGGAGAAATGGAAGGCTCCAAGGCTTCATACACTGCCGGTACAATATGCAAGAATATTCATCACAGTTTTACTTATTAGAAATAACAATTAGGGGGAAAAAATCTAGACCTTCAACAATGGGAGAGTGATTTAATATGTTGCACCAGTGATTTAAAAATATTGTCTAACATATCAAATCCTTATTTTTCTGATAAAACTTTGCATGGAGTCCCAGTATGTAAATAGGGCTATTCCAGTTGAAGTGGGGAATGGGGCAGAACTTAACCTCTTGGGCCTGCCCAGCTCTCCCTCTGCCTTTCCCCTCCTCTACTTTTCTGTCCCTCCTCCCCCAAGTCTTGAAGGCTTTCCAGTTCCTGGTTCCATTCTTTTTTTTTAAAGCCAAGGCATTATTTCAGCTCTAGGGTTCCATGAGGTGCTCCCAAACACATTGTTATGTTGTCGTTGTTAAACTAGGTCAAGTGGTTTTCTGTTATAACTAAAACCAACCAACCAACCATAAAAACTTAATAGAGTTGCAGCCTGAGATTCATTTATGTAATGGAAAGAACATAAATTTGGAGTTAGAAAACTCTGGTTTCAAATCTAGGTTCTGACCCAAACAAGTATAATTCAGTGTATCCTTCAAGTCAGGGTTGATATATACAGAGTATTTGAGTTGATATCTAACCTGATCTTACCATTTCCTTTTTTTTGAAGACTTCAAACACCATTAACAAAAGCCATCCAACACCATAATCCTTATAATCCATATAATCCAAATGCCGCTTCTCCCTTGTTTTACCTTCCTTATATACCTCATCACACAATATACCACTGGTAAGAGTTTCAGTAATTACGAGGCTATGTCAAGTGTTATCACTACTCCGCTTACCACCTGGAATGAGGTCCTAATTGCTGTCTGATTGAGAAGTGATCCAGTTCCAGAATCCTATCCTTTCCACGCTTTCTAGGGCCACTCTTACTACCAAATCTCTTAATCTTATTTCCTTCCCAAAACTAGAGTCTGAGACAAGAGATTGGAAAGCGGTAGTTTATTTCAGGAAGTGATCCCAAGGAACAGGAGACTAAGAAAAGCAAAACAGGCAAGGAGGGAAAGCCAATCTAAGGATGAGTGATTTAGTTGGTCACTGCTCTGGGAAAGTGGGGCTTGATCCCCTGGAGATACCCTGAGGAGCTGTACAGAATGTGCCTCTTAACTGAGGCAGAGGGAAATATTTATCCATCAGCTCCTGTTCTTCATTGGCCAAGGGTTTCCCCACTATGGGTTAACTCCCTTGCACTCTATTCGGCACTCTGTTTGGCACTTTCAGGTTGACACGTGAGTGCAAATGGCTGTATAAGTTCCCACAGACATCCCATAAGGTGATGGCAGAGAAGTCCTGGGGCAGGAAGTAAGAGATACTTGAGAAAGCAGCTGAAGCTTTGGACTGTCAGGTCACACCTGCATGCATTCGGTTGTCATAGCAATGGCTTGAGTAGAAAGGTGGGCCAAGGGGCACAAAAGGTGTGCAATACTGGCCCTATGTAAGGGACAACACCTTGCAAAATTAAAGTTGTGTCCTATAGGATACAGTATATGCTCTGGACCAGTAACCAATACGTAGCAGTATTTCACTCGTGGGCAAAACATGAGTTGATCCTAGCAGGAAGGGGTAAATGTGGAATGACAAATCCATTACACCTAATGAACTAGTTTCATAGGTTTAGTTTCATGTCTCTGTGATCCTGAGCACAGCTATTTAGAGGTCTTATCTGAACTCACCAGCTGCTCCACAGGAGAAAAGACCTGGCTATCTGTTCCTGCAAAGATTTGAGACTAAGAAATGCTATGGCGCAGTTATACTCTGTCCTATATGGTTGATATGAGTTGGAATTGACTTGCTGGCACACAACAACAGCAGAGTCAAGGGAGAAATTCTTTCACCAGAGGACATGACAATAGTTCTATTGGATTGGAAACTAAGGTTGTCATTGCCAATTTGAGTTTATCATGCCAACAGGTGAGCAGGAAAAAAAAAAATAGGTTAACTCCAGTGATGTGTGGAGTCAACTTGTACAGGCTCACAGGAGCTGACTGTGTGCATATATTAGTTTTTCCTATTGCTGCTGTAACAAATTACCTCAAATTTAGTGACTTAAAACAATGCAAATTTATTATCTTACAATTCTGGAGGTCAGAAGTCCTAAAAGAGTCTTTGTGGGGCTAAAATCAAGGTGTTGGCAGAACTACATTTCTTGTGAGGCCTCCAGGGAAAAATCTATTCCTTGTCTTTCTCAGCTTCTATAGGCTGCCCACATTCGTTGGCCATATCACCAAGACCTTTGCTCCCATTGTCACATCTCCTTTTCTGACTCTGACTCTCTTGCCTCCCTCTTTCCTTTATAAGGATCCATGTGATTACTTTGGGCCCACTCAGAGAATTCAGGATAATCCCCCTACTTAAGGTCCTTAATTTAATCACATCTGCAAAGTCCCTTTTGCCATGTAACATTCTGCAATGTACACAACAGTATGCCAGGGGACATATGTACGGGTTCTGGGATCGGAACGTGAACATCTTTGGAGGGCCATTATTCTGTATACCATGGTGCATCTCTTTCCAACTCTACATTCAGTGATACGACATTGTTAGTTAAAACTGGTCATGGTGTGAGTATTTACACCATGAAAATTGGCAAATGCTTCAATTAAGGGCTTTTCACCTGGAAAGCCTGTTGTTAAACTTTATCAGCATACCACTGTTTATGATGGTTGGCTAGGGTGAACGAGCATATTATCAAGTTGAAAGAGAACTGTCACTACACAATAGGGAAAGGGAAGTTTACAAATAGAATCCAAAGTATGCCTGAGGCACCTCCTAGTTTTGCCACGTCCAGTGCTAAAAATTAATGAAAAATTATAGGAATATTAGATAAGCAGGACCATCAACAACTTCCATCTCTCTAGAAAGAAAGTTTGGGTCACCTATGGAAAATTCAGTTATAGCTCCAACTAGAAGCTATATGATTAAGTTCCAGCCAATGAAATTGTAAGTGGAAGTGATGTAAGCTACTTCTGATCAAGGCCTCTAAGACAGTGGCATGCATCTTCATGCTCTTTCTCTTTCCATCAGCTATGATCCTGATGACTGAGGTGCTGGCTCAAGACAAAGGAAATATGGGATAGGTAATGGGTATATGAAGTCAAAATTATCAACTAAGGCCTTGTGACCAGTCACAGAAAGATTTCTTACAGTGTCAGTTATATATTATATATTGTATCTAATTTTCTTCTTTCCTCTCCCTTTTCCCCACTAATATATGTATGGTGTGGTGTGTGTGGTGGTTAACTTTAAAGTTTAGTCCACAGGCTACAGATCGTTGAGGCAGGGTCATTATGGAACTGAAGGAAGAATGAACCTTATTAAGTGATCCTGGACTTGGAGGTGGATGGAGTAACAGATGAGACTTTGGGTTGATCCCTTTTTTTTTTTTATAACTTTTATTAAACTTCAAGTGAACGTTTACAAATCCAATCAGTCTGTCACATATAGGTTTACATACATCTCACTCCCTACTCCCACTTACTCTCCCCCTCGAGTCAACCCTTTCAGTCTCTCCTTCCTTGACAATTTTGCCTGCTTCCCTCTCTCTCTATCCTCCCATCCCCGCTCCAGACAAGAGTTGCCAACACAATCTCAAGTGTCCATCTGATATAATTAGCTCACTCTTCATCAGCATCTCTCTCCCACCCGCTGACCAGTCCCTTTCATGTCTGATGAGTTGTCTTCGGGGATGGTTCCTGTCCTGTGTCGACAGAAGGTCTGGGGAGCATGGCCGCCGGGATTCCTCCAGTCTCAGTCAGACCATTAAGTTTGGTCTTTTTATGAGAATTTGGGGTCTGCATCTCACTGATCTCCTGCTCCCTCAGGGGTCCTCTGCTGTGCTCCCTGTCAGGGCAGTCATCGATTGTGGCCGGGCACCACCTAGTTCTTCTGGTCTCAGGATGATGTAGGTCTCTGGTTCATGTGGCCCTTTCTGTCTCTTGGGCTCTTAGTTGTCGTGTGGCCTTGGTGTTCTTCATTTTCCTTTGCTCCAGGTGGGTTGAGACCAATTGCTGCATCTTAGATGGCCGCTTGTTAGCATTTAAGACCCCAGACACCACATTTCAAAGTGGGATGCAGAATGATTTCATAATAGAATTATTTTGCCAATTGACTTAGAAGTCCCCGCAAACCATGTTCCCCAGACCCCCGCGCTTGCTCCGCTGACCTTTGAAGCATTCATTTTATCCCGGAAACTTCTTTGCTTTTGGTCCAGTCCAATTGAGCTGACCTTCCATGTATTGAGTGTTGTCTTTCCCTTCACCTAAAGCAGTTCTTATCTACTGATTAATCAATAAAAAACCCTCTCCCACCCTCCCTCCCTCCCCTCCTCGTAACCACAAAAGTATGTGTTCTTCTCAGGTTTACTATTTCTCAAGATCTTATAATAGTGGTCTTATACAATATTTGTCCTTTTGCCTCTGACTAATTTCGCTCAGCATAATGCCTTCCAGGTTCCTCCATGTTATGAAATGTTTCAGAGATTCGTCACTGTTCTTTATCGATGTGTAGTATTCCATTGTGTGAATATACCACAATTTATTTACCCATTCATCCGTTGATGGACACCTTGGTTGCTTCCAACTTTTTGCTATTGTAAACAGAGCTGCAATAAACATGGGTGTGCATATATCTGTTTGTATGAAGGCTCTTGTATCTCTAGGGTATATTCCTAGGAGTGGGATTTCTGGGTTGTATGGTAGTTCTATTTCTAACTGTTTAAGATAACTCCAGATAGATTTCCAAAGTGGTTGTACCATTTTACATTCCCACCAGCAGTGTATGAGAGTTCCAATCTCTCCGCAGCCTCTCCAACATTTATTATTTTGTGTTTTTTGGATTAATGCCAGTCTAGTTGGTGTGAGATGGAATCTCATTGTAGTTTTAATTTGCATTTCTCTAATGGCTAATGATCGAGAGCATTTTCTCATGTATCTGTTGGCTGCCTGAATATCTTCTTTAGTGAAATGTGTGTTCATATCCTTTGCCCACTTCTTGATTGGGTTGTTTGTCTTTTTGTGGTTGAGTTTTGACAGAATCATGTAGATTTTAGAGATCAGGCGCTGGTAGGAGATGTTATAGCTGAAAATTCTTTCCCAATCTGTAGGTGGTCTTTTTACTCTTTTGGTGAAGTCTTTAGATGAGCATAGGTGTTTGATTTTTAGGAGCTCCCAGTTATCTGGTTTCTCTTCATCATTTTTGGTAATGATTTGTATTCTGTTTATACCTTGTATTAGGGCTCCTAGGGTTGTCCCAATTTTTTCTTCCATGATCTTTATCGTTTTAGGCTTTATGTTTAGGTCTTTGATCCACTTGGAGTTAGTTTTTGTGCATGGTGTGAGGTATGGGTCCTGTTTCATTTTTTTGCAAATGGATATCCAGTTATGCCAGCACCATTTGTTAAAAAGGCTATCTTTTCCCCAGTTAATTGACACTGGTCCTTTGTCAAATATCAGCTGCTCATACGTGGATGGATCTATGTCTGGGTTCTCAATTCTGTTCCATTGGTCTATGTGTCTGTTGTTGTACCAATACCAGGCTGTTTTGACTACTGTGGCTGTATAATAGGTTCTGAAGTCAGGTAAGGTGAGGCCTCCCACTTTCTTCTTCTTTTTCAGTAGTGCTTTGCTTATCCGGGGCTTCTTTCCCTTCCATATGAAATTGGTGATTTGTTTCTCTATCCCCTTAAAATATGACATTGGAATTTGGATCGGAAGTGCGTTAAATGTATAGATGGCTTTTGGTAGAATAGACATTTTTACTATGTTAAGTCTTCCTATCCATGAGCAAGGTATGTTTTTCCACTTAAGTATGTCCTTTTGAATTTCTTGTAGTAGAGCTTTGTAGTTTTCTTTGTATAGGTCTTTTACATCTTTGGTAAGATTTATTCCTAAGTATCTTATCTTCTTGGGGGCTACTGTGAATGGTATTGATTTGGTTATTTCCTCTTCGGTGTTCTTTTTGTTGATGTAGAGGAATCCAAGTGATTTTTGTATGTTTATTTTATAACCTGAGACTCTGCCAAACTCTTCTATTAGTTTCAGTAGTTTTCTGGAGGATTCCTTAGGGTTTTCTGTGTATATAATCATGTCATCTGCAAATAGTGATAACTTTACTTCTTCCTTGCCAATCCGGATACCTTTTATTTCTTTGTCTAGCCTAATTGCCCTGGCTAGGACTTCAAGTACGATGTTGAATAAGAGCGGTGATAAAGGGCATACTTGTCTGGTTCCCGTTCTCAAGGGAAATGCTTTCAGGTTCTCTCCATTTAGAGTGATATTGGCTGTTGGCTTTGCGTAGATGCCCTTTATTATGTTGAGGAATTTTCCTTCAATTCCTATTTTGGTAAGAGTTTTTATCATGAATGGGTGTTGGACTTTGTCAAATGCCTTTTCTGCATCAATTGATAAGATCATGTGGTTTTTGTCTTTTGTTTTATTTATGTGATGGATTACATTAATGGTTTTTCTGATATTAAACCAGCCTTGCATACCTGGTATAAATCCCACTTGATCAGGGTGAATTATTTTTTTGATGTGTTGTTGGATTCTATTGGCTAGAATTTTGTTGAGGATTTTTGCATCAATGTTCATGAGGGATATAGGTCTATAATTTTCTTTTTTTGTAATGTCTTTACCTGGTTTTGGTATCAGGGAGATGGTGGCTTCATAGAATGAGTTGGGTAGTATTCCGTCATTTTCTATGCTTTGGAATACCTTTAGTAGTAGTGGTGTTAACTCTTCTCTGAAAGTTTGGTAGAACTCTGTAGTGAAGCCGTCTGGGTCAGGGCTTTTTTTCATTGGGAGTTTTTTGATTACCGTTTCAATCTCTTTTTTTGTTATGGGTCTATTTAGTTGTTCTGCTTCTGAATGTGTTAGTTTAGGTAGGTACTGTTTTTCCAGGAATTCATCCATTTCTTCTAGGTTTTCAAATTTGTTAGAGTACAATTTTTCATAATAATCTGAAATGATTCTTTTAATTTCATTTGGTTCTGTTGTGATGTGGTCCTTCTCATTTCTTATTCGGGTTATTTGTTTCCTTTCCTGTATTTCTTTAGTCAGTCTAGCCAATGGTTTATCAATTTTGTTAATTTTTTCAAAGAACCAGCTTTTGGCTTTGTTAATTCTTTCGATTGTTTTTCTGTTCTCTAATTCATTTAGTTCAGCTCTAATTTTTATTATTTGTTTTCTTCTGGTGCCTGATGGATTCTTTTGTTGCTCACTTTCTATTTGTTCAAGTTGTAGGGACAGTTCTCTGATTTTGGCTCTTTCTTCTTTTTGTATGTGTGCATTTATTGATATAAATTGACCTCTGAGCACTGCTTTTGCTGTGTCCCAGAGGTTTTGATAGGAAGTATTTTCATTCTCGTTGCTTTCTATGAATTTCCTTATTCCCTCCTTGATGTCTTCTATCACCCAGTCTTTTTTCAGGAGGGTATTGTTCATTTTCCAAGTATTTGATTTCTTTTCCCTAGTTTTTCTGTTATTGATTTCTAGTTTTATTGCCTTGTGGTCTGAGAAGATGCTTTGTAATATTTCGATGTTTTGGATTCTGCAAAGGTTTGTTTTATGACCTAATATGTGGTCTATTCTAGAGAATGTTCCATGCGCGCTAGAAAAAAAAGTATACTTTGCAGCAGTTGGGTGGAGAGTTCTGTATAAGTCAATGAGGTCAAGTTGGTTGATTGTTGTAATTAGATCTTCCGTGTCTCTGTTGAGCTTCTTACTGGATGTCCTGTCCTTCTCCGAAAGTGGTGTGTTGAAGTCTCCTACTATAATTGTGGCGGTATCTATCTCGCTTTTCAATTCTGTTAAAATTTGATTTATGTATCTTGCAGCCCTGTCATTGGGTGCGTAAATATTTAATATGGTTATGTCTTCCTGATCAATTGTCCCTTTTATCATTATATAGTGTCCTTCTTTATCCTTTGTGGTGGATTTAAGTCTAAAGTCTATTTTGTCAGAAATTAATATTGCTACTCCTCTTCTTTTTTGCTTATTGTTTGCTTGATATACTTTTTTCCATCCTTTGAGTTTTAGTTTGTTTGTGTCTCTAAGTCTAAGGTGTGTCTCTTGTAGGCAGCATATAGATGGATCGTGTTTCTTTATCCAGTCTGTGACTCTCTGTCTCTTTATTGGTGCATTTAGTCCATTTACATTCAGGGTAATTATAGATAAATAAGTTTTTAGTGCTGTCATTTTGATGCCTTTTTATGGGTGTTGTTGACAATTTCATTTTTCCACATACTTTTTTGTGCTGAGGCGTTTTTCTTAGTAAATTGTGAGATCCTCATTTTCGTAGTGTTTGACTTTATTTTAGTTGAGTCGTTACGTTTTTCTTGGTTTTTATCTTGAGTTATAGAGTTGTTATACCTTTTTGTCGTTACCTTATTATTTACCCCTATTTTTCTAAGTAAAAACCTAACTTGTATTGTTCTATCTCGCCTTGTATCACTCTCCATATGGCAGTTCAATGTCTCCTGTATTTAGTCCCTCTTTTTGATTATTGTGATCTTTTACATATTGACTTCCATGATTCCCTGTTATGTGTATTTTTATTTATTTTTTTTAATTAATCTTAATTTGTTTGTTTTTGTGATTTCCCTATTTGAGTTGATATCAGGACGTTCTGTTTTGTGACCTTGTGTTGTGCTGATATCTGATATTATTGGTTCTCTGACCAAACAATATCCTTTAGTATTTCTTGTAGCTTTGGTTTGGTTTTTGCAAATTCTCTAAACTTGTGTTTGTCTGTAAATATCTTAATTTCGCCTTCATATTTGAGTGAGAGTTTTGCTGGATATATGATCCTTGGCTGGCAGTTTTTCTCCTTCAGTGTTCTGTATATGTCGTCCCATTCCCTTCTTGCCTGCATCGTTTCTGCTGAGTAGTCAGAACATATTCTTATTGATTCTCCCTTGAAGGAAACCTTTCTTTTCTCCCTGGCTGCTTTTAAAATTTTCTGTTTATCTTTGGTTTTGGCGAGTTTGATGATAATATGTCTTGGTGTTTTTCTTTTTGTATCAATCTTAAATGGGGTTCGATGAGCATCTTGGATAGCTATCCTTTCGTCTTTCATGATGTCAGGGAAGTTTTCTGTCAGGAGTTCTTCAACTATTTTCTCTGTGTTTTCTGTCCCCCCTCCCTGTTCTGGGACTCCAATCACCCGCAGGTTATCCTTCTTGATAGAGCCCCACATAATTCTTAGGGTTTCTTCATTTTTTTAAATTCTTTTATCCGATTTTTTTTCAGCTATGTTGGTGTTGATTCCCTGGTCCTCCAGATGTCCCAGTCTGCATTCTAATTGCCCGAGTCTGCTCCTCTGACTTCCTAGTGCGTTGTCTAATTCTGTTATTTTATTGTTAATCTTTTGGATTTCTACATGTTGTCTCTCTATGGATTCTTGCAACTTATTAATTTTTCCAGTATGTTCTTGAATAATCTTTTTGAGTTCTTCAACAGTTTTATCAGTGTGTTCCTTGGCTTTTTCTGCAGTTATCCTAATTTCATTTGTGATATCATTAAGCATTCTGTAAATTAGTTTTTTATATTCTGTATCTGATAATTCCAAGATTGTATCTTCATTTGGGAAAGGTTTTGATTCTTTTGTTTGGGGGGTTGGAGAAGCTGTCACGGTCTGCTTCTTTAAGTGGTTTGATATGGATTGTTGTCTCCGAGCCATCACTGGGAAACTAGTTTTTCCAGAAAATCCGCTAAAAAAAAAATGCAGTCAGATCCCTATCAGAGTTCTCCCTCTGGCTCAGGCTATTCAGATGTTAATGAAGCCGCCTGGGGAGGGTGGGGGAGGGAACAGAGAGATAGGAGAGTAGCACCTCAGAATATAGCCAGAGTTGCTTGTCTTGCTTGGAATGACTATTATATCTGAGATTCCCGCGGGGGCGTCGCCTATGTGTGCTGGCTGTGTGGAGATTGCCCCCGGGGGGTCTGGCCCGCTGGAGTCACGGTCAGATCCTCCGCTTCCAGCCCCACGCCCAGCGTCAAGGCTCCCCTACTGGGACGGTGCACTCTCGACTCCAAAATCAGTCGCTGCCTCCCGGGGACTTCTCGTCTCTCCAGCCGTGTGGCCGTGCCGCCCCCGTGAACTAGGTGGGCCCCCTCCCAGGGTTAGTTCAGATGGGTGGAGTAGCTCCCTGTGCTTGTGCCGCGACCGAGTGTCCTGGCTGGAACGCTGTTCTCCCCACTCCAATACCAGTCGCTGCCTCCCGGGGACTTCTCCTACCGGCTGCGTCCCACGCCGCCCGTGGAACCAGCTGGTCCCCCTCCCGGGGTTAGTTCAGGGGGGTGGAGCAGGTCTCTGTGCTTGTGCCGTACCTGACTGGTACGCTGGCTCCAGGCTCTGGAAACAATCGCTGCTTCCCCGTATTAGTTCGTTCTCCGTCTCTAAATCTGTGTTTGTTGTTCAGGGTTCGTAGATTGTTATGTATGTGATCGATTCACTTGTTTTTCCGTGTCTTTGTTGTAAGAGGGATCCGAGGTAGCGTCTGCCTAGTCCGCCATCTTGGCTCCGCCCCCCCGATCCCTTTTTTTGAGGTGAGGGGAAGGTAGTGAGTACAATTTAGGTTATAAAAGGGAAAGTTATTTTAGTTAGGGGTTTTATTTTGTTTAATTTTTTGAAGTGTAAGAGTAGAAAGAATAATATATGTTGATGTAGGGCAGTCACAAGGGTTTATTATATGGCCACCTATCATTCTTATTGAACACCCAGTGTTTGTATCCCTTCATATGTTTAAGCAATCTCCCAGACATGAGACAGAGTGCACCTTACACTACTGAAGCAAGCAACGCACACTGTTCACTTTCCTAGTACAACACAGACCCAGCCAATTCCAGTCTTTTTAGTTTGGGTTCTCCAAATGTGGACCCTGAGACAAGACAATGGTTACCACTCATGTGTTCGTTGCTGTTAAGTGCTGTCAAGTAGATTTTGACTCATAGTGACCCTACATGATGTAGTAGAACTGCCCCATAGTGTTTTCTAGGCTGTAACCTTTATGGGAGGAGGTCGCCAGGTCTTACTCCCAAGGAGCTGCTTGCTGGGTAGGTTTGAACCGCCAACCTTTCAGTTAGAACTGAGCACTTAAATGTTGTGTCACTAGGGCTCCTTATTGAGTGTTTACTGTGAGCCAAATGTTTCATAAATTTTCTCTCCTAATCTTCATATCAACTACTCAATGGAGAAAAGCCAATAAAGGGTTTGTTAATGAGCAGGTTACTGCTGGGGCAACTGGGATTGAATTCCCCTGGAAACACTCAGCAACACTGTGTAATGTACCTTACAAGTGTCCTTCTGAGGGGCAAGGAAGCTGGAGCATTTATCTACTGTGGGTTCTGGTTATGAGACAGAAAGCAGAGTATGCTTGGTGGGGTTCCTCAGAACACTTTCGCTTTCCAGTTTCAGATGCTGTCCCTTCCCCTTCCTCTTTCCTCTTGCCTTAAACATGCTATGATAGCTTAGGCTGTGTTATGG
This sequence comes from Elephas maximus indicus, assembly GCF_024166365.1. Taxonomy (NCBI): domain Eukaryota; kingdom Metazoa; phylum Chordata; class Mammalia; order Proboscidea; family Elephantidae; genus Elephas; species Elephas maximus. The sequence continues at coordinate 81,706,574 of NC_064821.1, forward strand.
ATTGAACTGTGTCCCCCTCTAAAATATGTGTTGGAATCCTAACCCTACACTTGTGGATGGAGCCCTGGTGGCACAGCGGTTAAGAGCTCGGCTGCTAACCAAAAGGTCGGCAGTTTAAATTCATCAGTGGCTCCTTGGAAACCTTATGGGGCAGTTCTACTCTGTCTTGTGGGGTCACTATGAGTTAGAATCCATTGAGGGTTGACAGGCTTTTTTTATTTGTAGATATAATCCTGTTTGGGAATAAGGTTTTCTTTGTTATGTTAATGAGGTCATATTAGTGTAGGGTGTGGTCTAATTCTAATCACTTCTGAGTTATAAAAAGAGCAGGTTAGACACAGAAGTAAACACAAATAGGGGAGATAGATGCCACATGGGATGACCAAGGAACTGAGGAATGCCGGGCTACAGAAGCTCAAAGAGACAGGGATCTACCCCTATAGCTGACAGAGAGAGAGCCTACCCCGAAAGCCAAGGCCCTCTGAGAAAATTAATTTCTTTAAAGCTGCCCACTTGTGGTATTTATGTTACAACAGCCTGTCTTCAATATTCTTGTGAGAAAAATACACCTTTTTATAAAAAAAATCACCACAGTCAAGTTTTCTGTTATCTTCAGCCGAAAGTATTCACATTTCTGATTTATCTAGTCTTGCTTGCAGCCAATGGCATGGGCCCAGGCTTTTAATGAAAAGATAGCGATACAAAGAAGCATGGGTTGTGGGGAATCCTTTCTGGTGAAGGGGGTGGTAGTGGCAGTGGTTCTGGTGGCACCATCCAGTGTGTTGACAATTCAGACTTTGTTTCCTGGCGGCCTTCACTAGGGACACAGACAATGGCTTCTTTGTATGTAATAACAATGATTACTACTCACCAAGTGTTTACAGTGAACCAAGAAAACGCATACATTTTCTCTCATAATCTTCACAGAACCACTCAAGATGGGTGATAATTATCTCCTCTGACGTTAACTGACTTTACCAATATTACACAGTGAATGATTCAGGTTCGGGACACAGTGGCTCCAAAGCCGGATCTTAACCAGTATACTATTATTGCTGATATTTCTTTTGCTAACTCCCACATTTTGGACCCGAGATAGCTCAGGCTGGGGCCTGGGGCCGTATCCTAGGAGGGGAAGAAAGGCTCACGTAGACTGTTGTCTGGCATCAGCCCCTTCTGGCAGGGGATACAGGATCTGCCCAAATACAGGCAGGCTCTGTGCCAGGCTGACCAGATGCAGGCGATCCTGTAAGCCAGGCCAGGAAATGCTCCAGAGACACTGCCAGCCTTCTGTGTCTGAAACCTTCAGAGATAAGATGGGAACTGGGTGGTACCCTCAGAAATGAAGCAATTCTGTAGGGTTAAAATGTGCTGAAATCCAGGTAAAATAAGAAATTGGCAAAATAATTAAGGGGAGGAGGATATGTGGGAATCAGTTGACTCCCCAGTGGCAATTCTTGTTTGCAAATTGGTTAACTGCACTCCTTTTTCTCTTCCTTCTCCCACGCAGGATTTTGAGGTCTGAAGTGCAAAGTTTCAAAACCCAGATCCAGTCCTCTCCCTTGTCCCAAGCCTCAGAGCCACCATGACCCCTTTCATTTAGTCAGTTTTTTTCCTATTCCATATATATCTATTGAGTATCAACTTTGTGCCAGACAGACAAGGACTCTACCTTCAAGGAACTTACAGGAGAGGAAGACTGTCTTGTCATCTAGTGCTGCTATAATAGAAATACCACAAGTGGATGGCTTTAACAAACAGAAATGTATTTCTTCACAGTAAAGTAAGCTAAAAGTCCAAATTCAGGGCATCAGCTCCAGGGGAAGGCTTTCTCTGTCTGTCAGTCTTCTCATCAATCTTCCCCTGGACTAGGGGCTTTTCCACACAGGGACCCCAGGTCCAAAGGATGCGCTCTGCTCCAGGCACTGCTTTCCTGGCAGTATGAGTTCCCCCTTCTCTGCTTGCTTTCCTTTCCTTTTTTATCTCTGGAGAGATAAAAGGTGGTGCAGGCCATACCCCAGGGAAACTACCTTTACATTACATCAGGGATGTGACCTGGGTAAGGGTGTTACAATCCCACCCTAATCCTCTTTAACATAAAATTACAATCACAAAATGGAGGACAACCACACAATATTGGAAATCATGGCCTAACCAAGTTGATACATATTTTGGGGGGACACAATTCAATCCATGACAAAGACATTAAAAGATAATTGTACAAATATTTAATTAGGATTGTGATACCTACTAGAGAAGAAAAAGTAGTATTCATGAGTGTATACCTTGGGAACAAGATCTACCCTGAGGCTTATTTTCCTCCCCCTTTCCATTTCTCTTCTCCTTATCATCATTATCATCATACCCTTTATAAAGAATGTTGTCTCCTGCACTGTCAACCCTTCTGCATTCCCACACCACAGCCTTGATTTAGACCCTTATTGGATCTTCCTGTCTGTCTCATAATAGGTCTTTCTGCCTCTATTTTTACCCACTCAAGCCCATGTTCTACACTGCAGTTAGAAGTGAATTTCTAAAACACAATCTGACCAGCTCCTCTTTGCTTTCAGATTAGGAGTTTAGCTCTTTTCCCTGGGATAGCTTGCTCAACCTCTATTTTCCCCCAGCCTTATCTCCTATTCCCCACCTCAACCTAGCACAGATTCCTATCTCCACTACTGTTTATTCATGTTTGCTCTGCAATGTTCTACACATCCATCTCAGCCCAAGAAATGACTATTCTGAATTCAAGGCACCCACTAAACACATGCTTGATGAAAGCCTACCATGGGTAAGGCATTGGGTATTGGGCACTGGGCAAGGTTAGTGAGGAGGGAACACCTGGAAGCCAAAAGTCAGTCCTCTTCTGAAGGTTATCCCAAATGGCCATATGTACCTGTGTCCACGATAAGTTGTAAGCTCCATGCCGACAGTGACAGTCTGACCTGTATACTGCTATATCTGATACAAAGCAGCCTGGTGCCTGGCACGTAGCAGGAGCTTGATAAAATTTTTTTCTTGAGTGTATGAAAACAATAAAAACATATGAACAATAAACAAAGGAATAAATAGAAACTGCTCTTAAACAACTTCCCACTGAAGTTACTAGTGTCTAGTATGTGTCTTCCAGTTGCCTTTGAGTCAATTCCGACTCATGGCAACTCCATGTGTGTCAGAGTAGAATTGTGCTCCATAAGGTTTCAATAGCTGATTGTTCAGAAGTGGATCACCAGGCCTTTCTTCCTAGGCACTTCTGGGTGGACTTGTACCTCCAACCTTGCTGTTAGCAGCCAAGCGTGTTAACTGTTCACACCATCCAGTGACTCCAGCATGTGTCTAGTTCCTCTATAAGTTTAGAAGTTCCTCAGGGACAGGGGTTGTGACTTACTTATGTGCGCACTCTACCCTCCATAGGGCCTAGGACACAGTGATAATAACAGCACTAAGGGACTTGTCTTGGTTATCTAGTGCTGCTGTAACAGAAATTCCACAAGTGGATGGCTTTAACAAAGAGAAGTTTATTCTCTCACAGTCCAGTAGGCTAGAAGTCCGAATTCAGGGTGCCAGCTCCAGGCGAAGGCTTTCTCTCTCCGTCAGCTCTAGAGGAAGGTCCTTGTCATCAGTCTTCCCTTGGTCTTGGAGCATCTCCGCTCAGGAACCTCAGGTCCAAAGGACGCGCTCTGCTCCTAGCACTGCTTTTTTGGTGGTATGAGGTTCCCATGTCTCTCTGTTCGCTTCCCTCTTTTATATTTCAAACGAGATTGGCTTAAGACACTATCTAACCTTGTAGATTTCATCAGTATAACTGTCACTAATCCATCTCATTAACATCATAGTGATAGAATTTACAGTACACAGGGAAATCACATCAAATGACAAAATGGAAGACAATCATTCAATATTGGGAATCATGACCTAGCCAAGTTGACAGATATTTTGGGGGGGACACAATTCAATTCATGACATGCCACACTTTGACCCTCCAAAATTCTTGTCCTTGCCACATGTAACACATATTCACCTCATCATATCATAGTAAAAGTCTTAAAGCAACTCAAAGTCCAAAATTCCTCTTCATCTGTGAAATCTAGAATACAAATTATCTGCTTCCAAAGGTACAATGGCAGAACAGGAACAAGCTAGAAATTTCCATTACAAATGAGAGAAACTGGAGGGAAAGAAGGCATAACAGGCACCAAGCAAGTCAGCAGAACACATTACATTAACCTCCAAGGCTTTCAAAATAATTCTCTGTTCTCTGAGACAATTTACACAATGGCCCTTCCCTCCAGACTCTAGGTACTGGCCACACTCTCCAGATTCTGAGTGGAGGCCCCTCAGCCCTGTGCTTCAGCTCTGCCTTCCAGGTCCACTGGGACAGCAACTCTGCTCCCTTGGCTTTAGACACACCATTCTCCTAGTCCATCTGAATGGCAACTCCACCCTTAAAAACACTAGAGGCAATGGCTCCACCCTTTGAAACCCCAGAGGTCAAGGCCATACCTTTTGAGACTGAGGCAGCTTGGCTTTTTGTGTTCCTTGTCTCTTCAGTTTCTGCTTCCTGGTTCCTTGGCCTCTTGGCCCTCAGGTCTCATGCCTGCACCTGCCCTGCTGGGGCAAGTATTCCAAAGCTCAGTAGCTTCACTGATAAGTGCCTGGAGGCACCCCACTACTCCAGTAAACTTCAGATGGAAGACACTTAGCTCTCTTGCTCTGTGGGTCGTCTCCAACTGATCTCCTGCTTCTGCTACTGCTGGTTCTCTGCCGCTGCCAGTTCTCTGCTGTTGCTGGACCTCTGCAGCTACTGGTCCTCTGCTGCTGCTTTTCTCTGTCTGTGTTGTCTCCAACTTAACAACTCTCCTCATTTCCTTCTAAATCCTCTATCCATTCACAGTTTTAAAACTGCTTCCACATTTTAGGTATCTGTTAGAGAAGCACCCCATTCCTGGTACCAAATTCTGTCTTGGTTATCTAGTGCTGCTATAACAGAAATACCACAAGTGGATGGCTTTAACAAAGAGAAGTTTATTCTCTCACAGTCCAGTAGGCTAGAAGTCCGAATTCAGGGTGCCGGCTCCAGGGGAAGGCTTTCTTTCTCTGTCAGTTTTGGAAGAAAGTTCTTGTCATCCATCAGTCTTCCCTTGGTCTTGGAGCATCTCAGCTCAGGAACCGCAGGTCCACAGGATGCACTATGCTCTTGGCACTGCTTTTTTGGTGGTATGAGGTGCCCATGTCTCTCTGCTCGCTTCTCTCTTTTATATCTCAAAAAAGATTGGTTTAAGACACTATCTAATCTTGTAGATTTCATCAATATAACTGTTGCTAATCCATCTCATTAACATCATAGTGATAGAATTTATAACACATAGAGAAATCACATCAGATGACAAAATGGAAGACAATCACACAATACTGGGAATCACAACCTAGCCAAGTTGACAGATATTTTGGGGAGATGCAATTCAATCCATGATAGCACTTTACAAAGTGATTTCACATGGGTTATTGTTTCTATTTCTCATTACAATTCCAGGAGTTACTGTCCTCATTTTATGGATAAGGACACAGCCTTCTCTTCCCTGTGTTCTCTCTCCTCTTATTCTAGGATGCACGTATGGTTTATATATTTCCTGTCCTTAGTCCAGAAAGAGATTTAGAAGGGATAAACATAGGGTCAGTTATAAGGAGGGCCTGGGGAGGCTTACTTGTCCCATTCTTCTTGTTGTGTGCTCTCCAGTTGATGAGCTTTGTAAATGTGTGCGGAAGTGTGTGTTATTTTGTTTAATGTAAATATTTAAAATATACTACAATTTTTGCAGCATATTTTGTCATGTTGTCCTTTTTCTTTTAAACATACAGGAGTCAAAAAATTGTGAAAAGGCTCAGGTTCAGAGAAGTCAGGTAGCCTTAGCAAAGTCTGATCCCTAGTAAAGAACCTAAATCAGGACTGGAATCCAGTGTGTCTCCAGATCCAGAGGCATTCTACTGCCTCACAATTGCCTCAGATGATTCCAATGCAGTCTATCACAGGGGTTAATTAAGTTCATGGGATTTAGAGTAAGCCCATCCAAAGAAAGGTGATCCAACAGAACGTGGAAATTATCAAACAATATCATGAATATCACATGCAAGTACAATTTTGCTGAAGATAATTCAAAAATGGTTGCAGCAGTACATCTACAGACATTCAAGCCAGATTCTGGAGAGGACATGGAATGAAGGATATCATTGCTGATATCAGACGAATCTCAGCTGAAAACAAAGAATACTAGAAAGATGTTTACCTGTGTTTTATTGACTATGCAAAGGCATTCAACCGAGTGGATCATAACAAATTATGGATAACATTGCAAAGAATAGGAATTCCAGAACACTTAATTGTGTTCATGTGGAACCTGTACACAGACCAAGAGACAGTCATTGGAACAGAACAAACCAAAACCAAACGGGGTTGCCAATGAGTCAATTCCAACACATAGTGACCCTATAGGACACAGTAGAACTGCTCCATGGGGTTTCCAAAGAGTAGCTGGTAGATTTAAACTGCTGACTTTTTTTGTGTGTGTGTGTGCTTTAAGTGAAAGTTTACAATCAAGTCAGTCTTTCAAATAAAAATTTATATATACCTTGCTATATACTCCTAGTTGCTCTCCCCGAGACAGCACACTCCTTCTCTCCACCCTCTACTTCTGTGTCTGTTCAGCCAGCTTCTGTCCCACTCTGCCTTCTCACCTCCCTCCAGACAGGAGCTGCCCATATAGTCTCCTGTGTCTACTTGAGCCAAGAAGCTGATTCTTCACCAGTGTCGTTTTCTATCCCATTGTCCAGTCCAGTCCCTGTCCGAAGAGTTGGCTTTGGGAATGGTTCCTGTCTTGGGCTAACAGAAGGTATGGGGACCATGACCTCCAGGGTCCTTCTAGTCTCAGTCAGACCATTAAGTCTGATCTTTTTATGAGAATTTAAGGTCTGCATCCCACTGCTCTTCTACTCCTTCAGGGGTTCTCTGTTGTGTTCCCTGTCAGGGCAATCCTCAGTTGTAGCCGGGCACCATCTAGTTCTTCTGGTCTCAGGCTAACGTAGTCTCTGATTTATGTGGCCCTTTCCGTCTCTTGGGCTCATAATTACCTTGAGTCTTCAGTATTCTTCATTCTTCTTTGCTCAGGTGGGCTGAGACCACTTGATGCATCTTAGATGGCCGTTTGCTAGTGTTTAAGGCCCCAGACGCCATGTTCCAAAGTAGGATGCAGAATGTTTTCTTAATAGATTTTATTATGCCAATTGACCTAGATGTCCCCTGAAACCATGGTCCCCAAACATTCGTCCCCGCTACGCGGGCCTTTGAAGCATTTGGTTTACTGAGGAAACTTCTTTGCTTTTGGTTTAGTCCAGTTGTGCTGACCTCTCCTGTATTGTGTGTTGTCTTCTCCTTAACCTAAAATAGTTCTTGTCTACTATCTAATTGACGTGTCTGTCAGTTTGTTGTACTGTGGGGGCTTGTGTGTTGCTGTGATGCTGGAAGCTATGCCACCAGTATTCAGATACCAGCAGGGTCACCCGTGGAGGACAGGTTTCAGCTGAACTTCCAGACTAAGACAGGCTAGGAAGAAGGACCTGGCAGTCTACTTCTGAAAAGCATTAGCCAGTGAAAACCTTATGAATAGCAGCGGAACATTGTCTGATATAGTGCTGGAAGATGAGCCCCCCGGGTTGGAAGGCACTCAAAAGATGGCTGGGGAAGAGCTGCCTCCTCAAAGTAGAGTCGAGCTTAATGATGTGGATGGAGTAACACTTCCGGGACCTTCATTTGCTGCTGTGGCATGACTCAAAATTAGAAGAAACAGCTGAAAACATCCATTAATAATCGGAACCTGGAATGTACAAAGTGTGAATCTAGGAAAATTGGAAATCATCAAAAATGGAATGCTATGCATAAACATCAATATCCTAGGCATTAGTGAGGTGAAATGGACTGGTATTGGCCCTTTTGAATCGGACAATCATATAGTCTACTATGCTGGGAATGACAGCTTGAAGGGGAATGGTGTTGCACTCATCGTCAAAAAGAACGTTTCAAAATCTATCCTGAAGTACAACGCTGTCAGTGATAGGATAATATCCATACACCTACAAGGAAGACCAGTTAATACGACTATTATTAAAATTTACACACCAACCACTAGGGCCAAAGATGAAGAAACAGAAGATTTTTATCAGCTGCTACAGTCTGAAATTGATCGAACATGCAATTAAGATGCATTGATAATTACTGGTGATTGGAATGTGAAAGTTGGAAACAAAGAAGAAGGATCAGTAGTTGGAAAATATGGCCTTGGGGATAGAAACAATGCCAGAGATAGAATGATAGAATTTTGCAAGACCAAAACGACTTCTTCATTGCAAATACCTTCTTCCACCAACATAAATGGCGACTATGCACATGGACCTCGCCAGATGGAACACACAGAAATCAAATTGACTACATCTGTGGAAAGAGACGATGGAAAAGCTCAATATCATCAGTCAGAACAAGGCCAGGGGCTGACTGTGGAACAGACCATCAATTGCTCGTACGCAAGTTCATGCTGAAACTGAAGAAAATCAGAGCAAGTCCACGAGAGCCAAAATGACCTTGAGTATATCCCACCTGAATTTAGAGATCATCTCAAGAATAGATTTGATGCATTGAACACCAGTGACGGAAGACCAGATGAGTTGTGGAATGACATCAAGGACATCATCCATGAAGAAAGCAAGAGGTCACTGAAAAGACAGGAAAGAAAGAAAAGACCAAGACGGATGTCGGAGGAGACTCTGAAACTTGCTCTTGAGCGTCGAGCAGCTAAAGCAAAAGGAAGAATCGATGAAGTAAAAGAACTGAACAGAAGATTTCAAAGGGCCTCTCGAGAAGACAAAGTATTATAATGACACGTGCAAAGAGCTGGAGATGGAAAACCAAAGGGGAAGAACACGCTCGGCGTTTCTCAAGCTTAAAGAACTGAAGAAAAAATTCAAGCCTGGAGTTGCAATAGTGAAGGATTCCAGGGAGAAAATATTAAATGATGCAGGAAGCATCAAAAGAAGATGGAAGGAATACACAGAGTCATTATACTAAAAAGAACTAGTCGATATTCAACCATTTCAAGATGTGGCATGTGATCAGGAACCAATGGTACTGAAGAAAGAAGTCCAAGCTGCTCTGAAGGCATTGGCAAAAAACAAGGCTTCAGGAATTGATGGAATATCAATTGAGATATTTCAACAAACAGATGCAGCGCTGGAGGTGCACACTCGTCTATGCCAAGAAATATGGAAGACAGCTTCCTGGCCAAGTGACTGGAAGAGATCCATATTTATGCCTATTCCCAAGAAAGGTGATCCAACCAAATGTGGAAATTATAGAACAATATCATTAATATCACACACAAGCAAAATTTTGCTGAAGATCATTCAAAAACGACTGCAGCAGTATATCGACAGGGAACTGCCAGAAATTCAGCCCGGTTTCAGAAGAGGACGTGGAACCAGGGATATCATTGCTGATGTGAGATGGATCCTGGCTGAAAGCAGAGAATACCAGAAGGATGTTTACCTGTGTTTTATTGACTATGCAAAGGCATTTGACTGTGTGGATCATAACAAAGTATGGATAATACTGCGAAGAATGGGAATTTCGGGACACTTAGTTTTGCTCATGAGGAACCTTCACATGGATCAAGAGGCAGTTGTTTGGACAGAACAGGGGGATACTGATTGGTTTAAAGTTAGGAAAGGTGTGCGTCACGGTTGTATTCTTTCACTGTACCTATTTAATCTGTATGCTGAACAAATAATACGAGAAGCTGGACTATATGAAGGAGAATGGGGCATCAGGATTGGAGGAAGACTCATTAACAATGTGCGTTATGCAGATGACACAACCTTGGTTGCTGACATTGAAGAGGGCTTGAAGCGCTTACTAATGAAGATCAAAGACCACAGCCTTTAATATGGATTACACCTCAACATAAAGAAAACAAAATCCTCACAACTGGACCAATGAGCAACATCATGATAAACGGAGAAAAGATCGAAGTTGTCAAGGATTTCATTTTACTTGGATCCACAATCAACAGCCATGGAAACAGCAATCAAGAAGTCAAATGACACATTGCATTGGGCAAATGTGCTGCAAAGGACCTCTTCAAAGTGTTGAAGAGCAAAGATGTCACCCTGAAGACTAAGGTGCCCTGACCCAAGCCATGGTATTTTCAACCACATCACATGCATGCGAAAGCTGGACAATGAATAAGGAAGACCGGAGAAGAGTTGACGTCTTTGATTTGTGGTGTTGGCGAAGAATATTGAATGTACCACGGACTGCCAAAAGAATGAACAAATCTGTCTTGGAAGAAGTGCGGCCAGAATGCTCCTTAGAGGCAAGGATGGCAAGACTGCGTCTTACCTACTTTAGAACTGTCAGGAGGCATCAGTCCCTGGAGAAGGACATCATGCTTGGCAGAGTACAGGGTCAGTGGAAAAGAGGAAGACCCTCAACAAGGTGGACTTACACAGTGGCTGCAACAATGAGCTCAAGCATAACAACAATTGTAAGGATGGCGCAGGACTGGGCATTGTTTCATTCTGTTGTGCATAGGGTCGCTAGGAGTCGGAACCTACTCGATGGCACCTAACAACAACAACAACGCTATCTAATTAGTGAATACCCCTTCCCCCTCCTTCCCTCTCCACTCTCGTAACAATCAAAGAATATTTTCTTCCCTGTTTAAACTATTTCCTGAGTTTGTATAATAGTGGTCTCACGCAATTTTTGTCTTTTGCAAGTGACTAATTTCACTCAGCATAATGTCTTCCAAATTCCTCCATGTCATGAAATGTTTCATGGATTCATCAGTGTTCTTTATTGATGTATAGTATTCCACTGTGTGAATATACCATAATTTATGTATCCATTCATCTGTTGGTTGCCTCCATCTTTTTGTTATTGTAAACAGTGCTGCAGTGAACATGGATATGTATATATCTGTTTGTGTAAAGGCTCTTATTTCTCTAGGATGTATTGCAAGGAGTGGGATTGCTGGATCGTATGGTAGCTCTATTTCTAGCTTTTTAAGGAAGCGCCAAATCCATTTCCCAAGTGGTTGTACCATTTTACATTCCCACCAGCAGTGTATAAGTGTTCCAGTCTCTCCACAACCTCTCCAACATTTATTATTTTGTGTTTTTTCTGATTACTGCCAGCCTTGTTGGAGATGGAATCTCATTATAGTTTCGATTTGCATTTCTCTAATGGCTAATGGTCGCGAGCATTTCCTCATGCATCTGTTAGCTACCTGAATGTCTTCTTTAGTGAAGTGCCTCAAACTGCTGACTTTTTGTTTAGCAGCCATAGCTCTCAACCATTGCACCACCAGGAGATACTGCATGGTTTAAAATCAGGAAAGGTATGCATCAGGGTTGTATCCTTTCACCATACTTATTCAGTCTATATGCTGAGTAAATAATTCGAGAAACTGGACTGTATGAAGAAGGATGGGGCATCGGGATTAGAGGAAGACTCATTAAAAACCTGTGATATGCCGATGACACAACCTTGCTTGCTGAAAGTGAAGAGGACTTGAAGCACTTAGCGATGAAGATCAAAGACTACAGCCTTCACTATGGATTGCACCTCAACATAAAGAAAGCAAAAATACTCACAACTGGACCAATGAGCACATCATGATAAACGCAGAAAAGACTGAAGTTGTCAAGGATTTCATTTTACTTGGCTCCACAATCAACACCCATGGAATCAAATGGCACATTGCATTGGGGAAATCTGTTGCAAAACACCTTTTTAAAGGGCTAAAGACAGTAAAAAACTAAGGTGCACATGATCCGAGCCATGGTATTTTCAATAAGCTCAAACGCATGCAGAAGCTGGACAATGAATAAGGAAGAGCAAAGAAGAATTGATGCCTTTGCATCATGGTGTTGGTGGAGAATACTGACATTCTCTGACGTGGACTGTCAGAAGAATGAACAAATCTGTCTAGGAAAAAGTACAGCCAGAATGCTTCTTTTCTTAGAAATGAGCATCCACTTACAGACTTTGGGCATGTTAGCAGGAAGGTCCAGTCCCTGGAGGAGGACATCATGCTTAGTAGAGGGTCAGCAGAAAAAGAGGAAGACCCTCAATGAGATGGATTGACACAGTAGCTACAACAATGGGCTCAAACATAGCAACGATTCTGATGATGGTGCGCTAGGCAGTGTTTCATTCTGTCCTACATAGGGTTGTTATGAGTCGGAACCAACTCCATGGCACCTAACAACAGAGTCAGACAGATGTGTTCCCTACAAAGTTCCAAAAGTTACTTTGTGACCTTGGCAAGTTACTCATCTTCCTCATTTGAAAACTGGGTGATATAATGGTACCTATTGCTTTTTTTTTTTTTTTTTTTTATTGCATAGAGTTGCTATTAAGATTAAATAAATGCACTTGTACCCAGCACAGGCCTTGCATGTAGTCATCGCGCAGTAAATGGTGGCTGTTATTATAAGAACTGTGCTTGTTAACGAGTAACTCTGGCATATAACGCCTGCATTGAACTTGAAGCACAGAACTGCCACAGTCGATCAGGTTTATAAACTGACGGGGGTGGGAACTGTAGCACTCGCCAATTTTTCTAGAAATAAATCTTTGTGGGAGGATAATGATCGGCTGGAAAACGTGAGCCTCGAGGGAACAAAGATCTGATCCCAAGAAGCTGGGAAGCTAAGTCTCCCCAGCGGGCTGCAGCCACTGAGTGGAAACTCCCCGTGACCTAGCAGTAGCCCAGTGGGCACGCTCAGCCCTGAGGAAGGTAGTCTCAGAAGCCAGATTTTCTCGGAGAGGGCAGCACCTCTTCTAATTTCGCTCATTTTATTCTTGGGGACTCCACCCTGGGCGCCAGGAGGAAGGACTCCAAAACCGCCAGGCGGAGTCTTCCGTGCGGACTCAGACCTGACCATCTATGGTCACAGAGTGCATCGCACAAACAGGAAGTGGGACGAGTCGAGCTTTTTTTTTTTTTTTAGCCAGCTCCGGGCAGGGTGAGCTGGGTGGCGGCGGCGGGCACTCCCTCACCGACCTCATCCCCACATAAGGCGTCTGCACAGCCGCCTAGAACAAACAAGGAAACTGAGGCGTGCACCCCAGAGAGAGGCGGAGACATGGCCCCTGCCTCCACAGAGAGTTGATCGATCTGGATTCCAACCCTTAGAGAATCCCACAGCTTGGTGCTTCCTAGACCCCTTCCCGGCTTTAGTGAAGACGGACCTACCTCTGCTATTAAGACCAAACTGACTGGAGAATTAGCCACTCATCTACCCTCTTTCTCCGGAGGTGGAGCTTACCCAGTAATTGTGGCCTCTCATTGGCCCGGGCCTTAAGGGGCGTTTCCGGCTCGGCTACAGTAGGCCGGGGGCGTGGCCTACTCTGTGAGCTCGCCCCACTCAGGTCGCTCCCGCCTTAAGGGCGGGGCTCTTTCCTTGTTCCCTCCGCTAGCCAGGGTTCTCTCTCAGAGGCATAGTGAATGCGGGCGGAGTCATGGGCGGGGGCAGTCAGACTTCCTCCTCCGTACCCCCTTTCGCCTAGCTTTTCAGCTTTGGTTCATTTCCGGTGGGGGTGCCGCGCTCAGTGAGGGCCCGGAAGTGGGTCGCGCGGAGATTGCTGGGCGGTTCTTGCCGGAAGTGGAGAGCGGCTGATCCCAGTACCGAGGTGAGGCAGGAGTCTGAGGTGAGGATGCGCGGCTCCGTAGAGCCTGGGGTCCACTCCGTGGTCCACTGGTCCCTGGCGTTGTTAATAGCTTTCCTAACCTACGCGCGTGTGGTAAACCTTGCCGAGGGGGTCGGGGGTTAGGCCCTCAGGCCGACCCGGACTCCTGGGCGCGGTCCCTTGAGGTGGCGCCAGAGTGACCAGCCGAGCCAGGGTGTCCCGGGGAGGCCTTTTGCTGGATTTTGCAGTGCTGGCCATCAGCCTCTGCGGAGGCCTGAATCCTAAGGTGCCCTGACTGAAAGAAACCACTAAGACCTTAAAGTCTTTCCTATCCCCCATCTCGCCCCCATTACACGGATGGGTAGATTGATCCCCGGGGAAGAGAAGAGGCTTGTCTAAGGTCTTACAGCGAGTGAGAGAAAGAATTAGAATCATGACCCCCACTTCCTTAGATTACCAGCCCCAGACCCTTCCTGCATTCATCTCCCCGGAACCTCTACTGTGGGGTGATCTTCCGGTCGGTGTTGCCTCTCCGGACGCTGCAGGTTAACGGCCACCCGCTGCGTGGAACTTTTTTTTTTTAATGTAGCTCTTCGAAAACGTATGAATTTTTAAAAAGGGAGGGGGGCAGGTCCTCGCGTTTGCATTCAGATAGACTCCCCTTCCTCGTAGTCTGCTGTTCTTATTCTGAAAAACCAAGTTAACTTTGTTTAATGTGTTGTGTAGTACTCGACCTGAAGTCAGATTTTTGTCTGGCTCGGGTTTTGTCTGGCCCCACTGCCAAGTACCTGTAGCCATAGACACCTAAATTAACTTCTTTGAGTCCTAGTTTTCTCATCTTTTAGGTGGAGATCACTGCCCACCTCACAAGATTAAGTTCAGTGTAACCCATTGTGCTTATTCTTTGTCAGACACTGCCAGATTCAGGAAATGCAATTTTGAAACAAAACAAGCTAGACGGAGCTTCTTGGAGCTAGCAGTGTTTGCAGGGACTTTTAACTAAATGTAGTGAGCGTTTGGAAAAAAGGGTGCTATAGAAATACATAAGTAGAGGGTGAGGAAAAGCCCTTTTGAAAAAGCAAAGTTTTAGTTGAAATTTGAAGGATAAATAGGAGTCAACTTGATGGAGAGGGGGTGAGAACATTTTAGACAGAGATGAGTATCAGGACTGTTAGTTGAAGCTCTTTGTAGGTATCTCTCTTCAAGTGAAAATCAGGGGGCAGCCCAGCACATTCATAATTCGCCAAGCATCTATTGAGTCCTTATATATACATGTGAAGCCTGGGCCTGATGGCTAAGAATACCGTTCTCATAGAGCTTAAAGTAGGGGAGGGAGCAGACAAATCAGGATGTACGGGGGGCTATGAAAGCATAGAGGATGAATACCAAAGCCATATTTCCAGTCTTCATGAAGGAGATAGGCTAAATCTTGTAGAATTTATTTAGCCATATGGTGAATCTGCAAAAGGAACTTCCAGGCCAAGAGAACTACAAGTCCAAGGACGTGGAGATGTGAAAGACCATGACTAGCTCAGTGTGACTGGAATTCCAGCAATGCTTGGAGAAGTAGAGGAAGTGGAAAGTGGTGGCGTTAAATATGAAGGACCTTATGAGCCACGCTGATTTTTGTTTGAATTTTATCCTGAAAGCTGCAGGAGAGGTTTGAAGGGTTTTGTGTAGGAAAATGATGTGATCAAATTTGTGTTTTTGTTGTTGTTGAGAATATACACAGGAAAACATAAGCCAATTCAACCATTTCTACATGTACAGTTCAGTAAAATTGATTACATTCTTCAAGTGGCACAGCCATTCTCACTGTCTTTTTCTGAGTTGTTCCTACCCCATTGACATAAACTCACTGCCCTATAGGTTTCCTATCTAATCCTTGTGGGTGTTGTCAGTTTGATCCCATATAGGTAGTTCTTAAAAGACCGTGATACTTAAGGCAGACTTTTTTTTTTTTTCTTTATTGGGCTTTAAGTGAAAGTTTACAAATCAAGTCAGTCTCTCATACAAAAACTTATATACACCTTGCTACGGAATCCTAGCTGGTCTCACCCTAATGTGACAGCAGACTCCTCTCCACCCTGTATTCCCCGTGTCCATTCAACCAGCTCCTGTCCCCCTCCTCAAGGCAGACATTTTGTATGAGTTAAGCTAAATTCCTGTTTGGTTTTAAGAAGACTTCAGGGGATACTTTTGGTTTAAGGTTTAAAGATTATCTTAGGGCATAAGTTGCAGGAGTTGATCCAGCCTCCATGCCTCGCAAAAGTCTGGAACCCATGAATCAATTCTTAGTATTCAAATTTATGTTTTAGAAAGTTAAGCCTGTCAAGTGGGAAGGGACTGGACACTTTGGGGAAGTGGACCAGTGTTTAGAAACTAGGAGTCCTGGAGAGAAATGATAATGGTTTGAACTAAGGCAGTGACAGTGAGGATGGAGAGGAGGGAACTGATTTGAGCAATATTAAGAAATGAAATCCATAGAATTTGGAGGCTGATTGTTTATGGGAATGAAGGAGTAGGAGTCATCTACAATGACTGCCTGGTTTTCTGGCTTAGGTAATTGGTTGATACCAAGATAGGGAATATGAAAGGAGAGGGGAGGTTGCGGAGGTGGCATGGAAAGAAAACAAATTTTGGACATGTTTGGTTTGAGATATTTGCAGCACTTCCAGGCAGAGATGTCTAATAAGGTACCACACCTAGAGGGAATGGCAAGAGCAAAGATGTGGAAGCAGGAGAAGGGCCTGTATTGTTCAGTGAATTACTGGAAACTGGAGTTTGTGCCAGCTGAAACTAGAAAAAAGGTAGATGTCAGCCAGATTGTAAAGGGCTTTTGATGCCTTGTTAAAGTGTTTGGATTTTATTCTCTGGTTAGCAGTTTGCTAATTTTTTGAGTCTCTGGGCTCTAGCATACAATAATGTTCTGTATAAATTTCCCACTTATCTTTCTCAGAAATACCTTATCAATCAGGTGGACATAATTGATGTCTCAGAGGGGTTTGCATAAAATGCTAGCAGTGAAATTATTTTGTAAAGTACAACATACCATGCAAACTGAAATTGGTATTACTGAGTGAGAGGGTGTATTTTTGTTTTGAGGAGGTTAGCTAAGACGTTTGTAAAATCTCTTGTTTCCAACCTGAGAGATGATCTTGTTTTTCTCACACTGTTTCTTGGTTATATGTGCATTTGTTTAGTTGCAGTTATTTTTTTAACCTGGGACTGAGCCCTTAAAAAGTACTTCCTCTCTTCGATTTTCTGTGAAGCATTGTAAGTCAAAGATTCATTTACTTAAATGAGCAAATGCAAAGTGTCATTGGAAGCTGAGGCCCTGGTTTGAAATTTAATCCTGAGAGATTTGAAATCCGAGAATACTCAAACCACATCTTAATCCAGTCCTAGTGCTTATTCTTTGGATTGTCCTCATTAGTTTCTTTCTTTACTTTCTACAGACTGAACCTATAGGCTTTCATACGCATACTGCAACTTCCCTCCCACAGGACTAATCTTTTCAAGAAGAACCATTTTTATCTTGTTACCCTTCACTGGCTTCATGTCTCCAAAGAATCAAGACTAAACCCCATCGTCTAACTTATACAATTCTTCATAATCAGATCCTTATTTTAGTTTTCATTGGATGGTACAGATTGAGTTTCTAATTTATAAAGTCCTAAACTAGTATAAGGAGCCTTTGTGGTGCAGTGTTTAAGCACTCAGCTGCTAACTGAAAGGTCAGCAGTTGGGACCCACCAGGTGCTCCGCAGGAGAAAGATAGGGCAGTTGACTTCCATAAAGCAGCAGTTCTACTCTGACCTATAGGATCACCATGAGTTGGAATTGACTTGATGGCAATAGGTTTGGTGTTTGTTTTGTTTTGTTTAAACTACTATGCTAACAACAAACTAGTATATTATCATTTTATTTGCATCTCTTATACTTTCCCTCTGCTGCATACTACATTAAAGCAGGGTTTTTCAGCCCCGGCACAATTGACATTTTAGGCTGGATAATTCTTTGTTGTGGGGTTGTCTTGTGCATTATAGATCATTTAGCAGCATCCTTGGCTTCTACCTATGAGTTGCCAGTAGCACTCTGAATTATGACAACTAAAAATCTATCCAAACCAAAACCAAACCTCTTGCTGTTGAGTCGATTCCGACTCAGCGACCCTATAGGACAGAGTAGAACTGCCCCATAGGATTTCCAAGGAGCAGCTGGTGGATTCAAACTGCTGACATATTGGTTAGCAGCTAAGCTCTTAACCACTGTACCGCTGAATGTCTCCTTGTCTTAGTCATCTGGTGCTGCTGTAACAGAAATACAACAAGTGGATGGCTTTAACAGAGAGAAATTTATTCTCTCACAGTCTAGTAGGTTACAAGTCCATATTCAAGGTGTCAGCTTCAGGGGAAGGCTTTCTCTGTTGGCTCTGGAGGAAGATTCCTTGTCATCAATCTTCCCTTGGTTGAGGAGCTTCTCAGGTGCAGGGACCCCAGGTCCAAAGGATGAGCTCTACTCCCTGTGCTGCTTTCTTGCTGGTATGAGGTCCCCCACTCTTTGCTAGCTTCCCTTTCCATTTATCTCCTGTAAGATGACAGGTGGTGCAGGCCACAACCCAGGGAAACTCCCTTTATGTTGGATCAGGAATGTGACCTGGTAAGGGTGTTACAATCCCACCCTAATCCTTTTTAACATAAAATTACAATCACAAAATGGAGGACAACCACACAATACTAGAAATCATGGCCCAGCCAAATTGATACATATATTTTTGGGGGGACATAATTCAATCTATGACACTCCTGAAGGGCAGAATTGCCCCAGTTAAGGACCATTGCATTAGAAAGCATTGTAGCTATGATTGTGCAGTGTTTTATATCCCCCAACTAAATTCCCTGAGGCCCGGCTCCATGGCCTTGCTTAGCACAGTGTTTGGCACATGATAAGCGCTTGGTTCCCTGCAGTGAATGAATCATGCATTTACTTTGAGGCATCAAGAAATAATTGTTATTTCAAGGAATTCTGGGTGGTCCTTGAAGGATCTGCTTTTTTAAAAAAAAATTCTCAAAGGATGGGATCTTGATAGAAGCAAACTTTGCATTTGTTGACAGTGTAATTCAGCAGATTTCCCTCTCCCCGGTTTTGGGGATATATGAATTCCTGCTTTGTTCATGTTCATGTTGTCTGCCTTGAGACTGGTTTTAGTGGACAAGGACTATCATTTATTTTCAATTGTATATAGTTTATAGAATTGGCACTCATATTTATTTTTTATTGTATTGTGCTGTAAGTGAAAGTTTACAAATCAGGTCAGTCTCTCATACAAAAATTTATATACACTTTGCTGTATGCTCCTAATTTCTCTCCCCTCAATGAGACAGCACACTCCTTCCCTCCACTCTCTGTTGTCGTGTCCATTCGGCCAGCTTCTGACCCCCTCTGCCCTCCCATCTCCTCTCCAGACAGGAGATGCCAACATAGTCTCATGTGTCTACTTGATCCAAGAAGCTGATTCTTCACCAATATCATTTTCTGTCCCATTGTTCGGTCCAGTCCCTGTCTGAAGAGTTGGCTTTGGGACTGGTTCCTGTCTAGGACTTACAGAAGATGTGGGAGCCATGACCACCGGGTTGCTTCTAGTCTCAGTCAGACCATTATGTCTGGTCTTTTTATGAGAATTTGGGGTCTGCATCCCGCTGCTCTCCTGCTCCCTCAGGAGTTCTCTGTTGTCATATTTATTTTAATTGATAAAATTGTTACAGCTTCTTTTTTTTTTTTTGAGTAATGCAGCTGCAGCATTTGCCATGAAACTATTTCTTTTTGATACGCTGTCATGTAAACCTAATAAAAAATCAAAGCTCTAGAAATATTTCTTACCTACAGTGCAGATTTGTTTGCCTGCGCTATTGGGCCAAATTTTCCATTCAGCTGGAAAATAGTTAAAGTTGAAATTTTTAATGGAAAGAGCAAGCTTGCCTTTTTGTTTGTTTTTCCTCCAGAGGCCATTAAAATTCATATATTTAAGTTAATTATAAACTTGTAATCACAAATCTTTTCGTATCTGTAGTTGTAGGTGAATCCTGACTACGGACAAATGGCCTTCTTGAATTTGTCTTTACGTGGAAAATGCTGTTCTTTTAAAACAACTATCCAGACTGAAGTCAGCCAGTGCTGTTTTTTCTTATGCAGTGTAAAAGATATAGAAAGGGCTTGCTGAATGCTCTGTGGAGTTAGTCTTCATAATATATTTTTTTTAATTTTGTTTATTTTGTTATTGAGAATATACACAAAGATACAACAATTCAAGTTTCTACATGTACAGTTCAGTGACATTAATTATATTCCTCCTTCATTGACACACTCACGGACCGCTAAGGTTCCTATGTAATCTTTTGAGTTGCTGTTGTCAATTTGATCCCATATTCACAGTATTCCTTGAATGTAGGAGAGAGGGGAATCCATGGCCACACAGAGATAACTATTTCCCCCAGGCCATTGGAACAGCTTGTACCCAATTCTGACATTAGTTTATACACAATAACTAGCTTTACTTACTTACGCACTCCTGGAGTTTCAGGTAGAGGACTGTGTGCAAGGAGGGAATAGAAGACAAATACTGATAACAGGTTAGATTTCTTCTCTCCCTAGAAGATAGATGTTTCTTTCTCTTCTAATCTAAACCTCAGGTGGCAGTGACTCAGGCAGTAAATGTCATTGGTTTCATCAGCAAAACCAAATAATTGGAGAAGAACAGTGGCTTCTGATTTGGGTTAGATTTAGATGCCCTCTTTACTGGGGCAAAGTGATATCTGTTCTTTGGTTTCTGGTTTAAACCACCCAATTTGTAGTATCTCCTGTTAGCATGTCTTGGTTTTGCTTTGTAACATGTTAGAGGCTGGTGATGTGAGTTTTTGTATTGTTAGGAGTACTAGTTGCTCTTGGGGCGATTCTGAACCCATGTGTGTCAGAGTAGAACTGCATTCCACAGAGTTTCAATGGCTGATTTTTCAGAAGTAGATCACCAGGTCCTTCTTCTGAGGTACCTCTGGGCGGACTCAAAGGATCAAACTTTCAGTAAACTGCTGAGTGTGTTAACCCTTTGTCCCACCCAGGGGCTATAGAACTAACTAATGCCTTATAGCTTGTGGTAACTTAGGAGATGCATCCACGTGGAGCTGTTTTGTTTTGTTTGTTTTTCCATTATTAAAATAAAATTATGTAACTATGTTAAAGAAAGTTTGGAAAACAAATTGGGAAAATTGTCCATAGCCCCATCACCCTAATGTGCCAAGTACTGTATTTTTTGTGTTCTCTTCAAGTCTTTTTCCACATTTCAACTTTCCCTAATAATTAGAGATCTAAGTTATTTCTAATTTGGTACCTAACATTACAGTGAACATCTTGATGCCTGTAGCTTTTTCCTGCATTAGAATTATTTTCTTAGGATGAAATCTCAGGAATGGGATTATAAGGTTAAGGCCAAGAGAACCATTCTGAAGCAGATCAGTTAGGCTACCTAGAATACAGGCTGACTTGTAAGGTGGTTCTCTTCGATTTTACTTAAGGGTAAGACTTAGAAAAACAACTAGAAGACAAGATAAAAAACATTTTAAGCATAGCAACTTCTATTCAAGTAGAAATTTATACCACTGACTGTATTGCTTGGTGATAAGAGATGAGTACTGCAGGAGTAATTTCGTACCTTGTACTTTTGAATCAGAAACCCTGGTGGCATAGTGGTAAAGTGCTACAGCCGCTAACCAAAAGGTCAGCAGTGTGAATCTACCAGGCATTCCTTGGAAGCTCTGTAGGGCAGTTCCTCTCTGTCCTGTAGGGTTGCTATGAATTGGAATAGACTTGATGGCAACGGGTTATGGGTACTTTTGAATCACTTTTGTGAGCAGGCAAAGAAACTGGGTTGTTTGAGTTGTCCTTGTGTTGTTTTAGAAAGATGAGAATGTGAAGCAGGTTTGGCAGGAATCATTAGCCACTTTTTCTCTTGGTTTCAAACAAAAGAAATTGCTGAAGAATCAAGCCCATAGTTTCTTTTCTGCATGATATGCTTCTAAGAGCATATCCATTCTTGTGACTCATAACATCACTTTGCCGATGATTTGCAAGCATTTATCTCCAGCCTCGATTCTTTCCCAAGCTTTATTTCTAACTACTTACAGGACATTTCCGCTTAGAAGCTTCATCTTCTCCTTAAACTCAGCATATCCAAAACTGACCTCATCTTCTTGTCATAACTAGACCTTGTCCAACCTGTTTCTGTTTATAGCAGACACTGACTTCTCTTGGGCCCCCAAGTTTACAACTCTGGAGTCATCTCTGACACCCCTCTGTGAATACTGCTGTACTCACAGTCAGTACCACATAGTTAGTTGTTCTTTGTGTAATGCACACTTGTTTTGTGTGACCCCCAAGAGCAGAACCAAAGTCAGTGGGTGGAAGTTGCAGGAAGGCAAATTTTTGCCTCCATATAAGGAAGAACTTTCTAATACTTGAGCTGTCTGACTGGAATGGGCTGCGTTCAGAAATCTCGGGTTCTCCATCACTGAAGGTGTTTGAATAGAGCTGCCTAACTAATTGCTGAGAATGGTGAAAAGACCATCCTGGCATCAGGTGGTGTTTTTTACAAGATGATTTCTAGAATCCCTTCTAATCCTGAGAGCCAGTGACTCAGTGGAAGGTAGCTTTGTCTCTCCTGCTAGACTCCCTGAGGGCATGGAAACTTATTTTACCCTTTTTTAAATATTCTCTACAGCACTTAATTCAGGTGCTGGCTGCTTAGTTGCCTGTTTTATTGTAGTGTGCTATGGAGTCAACTCATAGTGACCCTATAGAACAGAGTTTCCTAGACTGATATCTTTATGGGAGCAGATCACCAGGTCTTTCTCCCGTGGAGTGGCTGGTGGGTTCAAACTGTGACCTTTCGGTTAGCAGCTGAGTACTTAACCATTGCACCACCAGGGCTCTCCTACTTAGTTGCCTGAAGTTTAGTTGATTTTTTAAATTTAGTTTCTACATCTAGATACCATATATTGTGGATTTTCCTGTGAAATATCTTTTGCATAGTCCTCTTGCTTTACAACTAGATGAGTAACAGCTTTCAAGTTTACCTTCTAGACTCTGATGTCTTCCCTTTTCTGCAAATTCTGTCCTGTTTATCAGACAGTGCTTCTAAAAAATTTGCTTTCATCATACTATTTCCCCACTCAAAACCCTTGAATGACTTCACTATCACCACATCAAATGTAAATATTGCCTGGTTTTCATTGTCTTCCATAACCTGGCCCAACTTGCATATCCAGTCTTATTTTCCATGATACGCCATGTTCTGTGTGGGTTAACCTGCTCACACTTTCTGTACATACCTGTGTTTCATTTGTTCTGAATTGTCTGCCTTTTTTTCTCTTATCCTTTCACCAAGGTGTCTCACTTCCCACCTGAAACCAGAATATCTCTAATCTACATTGAACTCTCATGACATATAGTCAGTTTGCGCTATATAATACAGAATCTTAACATTCTGCAAAGAAACATCTCCAATATATAGGCTGATACTTTAACTTTGCCTGATCCAGCTGAAGTTAGAGAATCTCTAATAGATCTTTAAAAAATCCTCTTCAGTATTTATTCCATTAGCATTTAATTTGTATTGGCCTCCAATAAGAATGAAAGCTTCTGGAAGGCAGGGACCATGTGTCTTTCCATTTCTTCAGTAGACCTGAGAGTGCTAAGCACTTTTATGATCACCTTCTATGTGCCGGGTTGTCCTAGGTGCTGAGAGATGGCAGATGTGTTTGTCACTGTGCATATGTATGTAAATACCCTCCTCCTGGAGCATATATTTAGCACATTGTATTCAGTGGTAACATTTTACATTTGAGCTGTATTTTAAGGCTTCCAGAGTGACTTCACATCTATGAAATCATTCTCCTTTGATCCTTACAAAATCTCTGTGTTAGGAGGGCATTATAATCCATTAAGTGATTGTCCCAAAGTTATACAAAGTTGGAAATCCAACCTCAGTCTCCTGAATCCTAGTTTTATTTAAAAAGCCCGTTGCCATCAAGTCGGTTTTGACTCACGGCAACCTCATGTGTGTCAGAGTATAACTGTGGTCCATAGCATTTCCATAGAAAGAAAAGCGCAAGGCCTTTCTTCCAGGGCGCCTCTGGGTGAACCTGAGCCTTCAGCCTTTTGGTTAGCAGCTGAGGGTGTTAACCATTTGTACCACGCATGGACTCCAGTTTTAGATGAAGTAGGAAGACAGGCCTGGCAGTCTCCTTTTGAAAATCAGCCAGTGAAACCCTGTGTATCACAACAGACCAATCTGCAACTGATCATGGGGATTCGCAGGACTGGGCAGCAGTTTTATTTAGGCCTGTGTAATTAGTACTGCTTCTCTTTCTGAAACTTATGATGAATGTTTAAGTAGCTGAGTATCTGTACATTCATTCATGGAGGCTTTAATACAGTTCTTGGCTGTTGTCAGTTGGAAATGACAGGGTACAAGAGTAGGCAGACCTACAGTTTTCTTTTTTTGCAATTTGCATCCTTTATTTTAAACAAGTATCTTCTAAGTATGTGTCATCTATCCTGAATGGGATTGAAAAAAAAAATCAGCCTTCATGGAGAAGGCAGAGAAATTGGAAGCTGCTAATAATGTAAAGACACCATGTAAAGTGGCTTTGAACCCACAGTGCCGTGTTCGGTAAAGAGCAGGGGCTGGATGCTGTGCTGAACCACACAGTTACTTAATTACTTTAAAAGCCTATATGGAGTGGTAGGAAGAGCCTCAGACTAGGATTCAGAAGATTTATGCTCAAGGCCTAGGTTCTCTTTGATCTCTGGCAAGTTTTTTTGTTTTTTTTTTTTTAACTTTATTTTGTTGTTTTTTGAGGATATGCACAGCAAAACATATACCAATTCAACCATTTCAACATGTATAATTCAGTAACATTGATTACATTCTTCGAGCTGTACAATCTTTCTCACCCTCCTTTTCCTTGTTGTTGTTCTAGACTAACCTGAACTCACTGCCCCATAAGGTTCCTATCTAATGTTTTGTGTTGCTCTTGTCAACTTGATCCTATATAGTTAGCTCTTAAAATAGCATAATGCTTGAGGCAGACATTTTTTACTAGTTAAGCTAAACTATTGTTTGATTTCAAGAAGACTTCAGGGATATTTTTGGTTTA
This sequence comes from Elephas maximus indicus, assembly GCF_024166365.1. NCBI lineage: Eukaryota > Metazoa > Chordata > Mammalia > Proboscidea > Elephantidae > Elephas > Elephas maximus. The sequence continues at coordinate 81,731,525 of NC_064821.1, forward strand.
AGTTTTAAAGTTTATCTTAGGGCAGTAGTTTTGGCAGTTCATCAGCCTCCTCCATGAGAATTTGAAATTCTATTTTGTATCCTCCCCCCCCCCCCGCTTTTTTCCCCAAACTTTTATCCCAAACACCTAAAAAAATGCATCTTATTGTTCTTCTCACTATTTCTAATCATCTTTGGATATTTAAAAACAATGACTTTTTTTTTTCATGTAGCCCAATTTCTTAATAAATGATAAAACAGTCTAGATTCTCAGATGTCCCAAAGTTGGGTGTTAAGGTATTACGGAATTTTATTTTTTTCCTTTAGTTTCCCCGGGCTTTGTGAAAGGTGGGGCACCAGCTTCTGTGTTACTCTATAAAAGTATTTTATTTTTTATTGTACTTTAGATAAAGGTTTACAGAACAAACTCGTTTCTCATTAAACAATCAATATACATACTGTTTTGTGACATTGATTGCCAACCCCGTAACATGTTAACACACTCCCCTTCTCAACCTTGGCTTCCCCGTTACTAGCCTTGTATTTTCCCCCATTTGATGAGGATTTTTCTGTGGAATCTTTGATCAAAATGTTCCATAATGGTAGCTGGGCACCATCCACTTCTTCTGGTCTCATGGTAAAGGAAGAAGTTGTTCATGGAGGCAATTAGCCACACATTCCATATCCTTCTCCTATTCCTGACTCTTCTGCTTCTTCTGTTGCTCCAGGCGAATAGAGACCAATTGTTGAGCCTTGAATGGCTGATTATAAGCTTTTAAGACCCCAGGCAGTATGCAATGAATTAGGAGGTAGAATAGAGGCACTAAACATTTAAAGAAAAAAACAAAAACCCATTGCCATAGCGACCCTATAGGACAGAGTAGAACTGCCCCATAGAGTTTCCAAGGAGTGCCTCCTGGTGGATTCAAACTGCCCACCTTTTGGTTAGCAGCCATAGCACTTAACCACGACGCCACCAGGGTTATTAGGCCAATTAACTGGGATGCCTCATGAAACCATGACTCTAAACCTCTTCCAAAGCAAGGAACAAAATCCCGTGAGGTTTTTGGTTGTACATAAGCAGCCTCAGTCCTACTCTTTTTTGTTATTGTAAATTCTGGCAGGCTTTTTAACTTCTGTGAAGTTTCTTTGTTCTTAAAATGGGGATCAATATCTGTATAACCTACCTCACAAAATTACTGCAAGTCTCAAAAGCAACAGATCAATGTTGTAAAGCACATGCAACTATAAGGGATTTTATTTTTAATTAGTATTATATATTATAACAAGATTATTTTCCTCACGGTAGTTGGTTTGAAGATCTCTATATCAATGTGGGTGGCGCAGTGGTTAAGCATTTGGCTGCTAACCGAAAAAGTTGGCAGTTCATATCCACCAGCTGCTACTTGGAACCTGTATGGGGCAGTTCTACCTTGTCCTATAGGGTCGCTATGAGTTGGAATCAGCTTGATGGCAACAGGTGTATCTATGTGATTTGCAACCCAGAAGGCAGTATTTTTTACCTTATTTGAAAGATGGGAGTGTTTGTAAGGTCCTAAAAAAGCAGAAAGACCAAACAAACAAAGGAAAAGAAAGAAAAACACCTCCCTCTAGATTTGATAGAGACAATGATTGGTATCACCCAACTATAGGCCACAAGTCAGTCTTATGTTGGGGAAAGAGAGGGCAAGGATCCTTATTTATTTTTTCAAAGACTCTTATTAACTTACTGTATTTATAGTGCTTACAGCATTTATAGTACTAGAATTACAAAGACAAGATGTGGTCCCTGCCTTAGGGTGGCTAATTGCCTGTTGACTATTAAACAAATGATTTGAAACCACTGTGTTAAATGGAGAGAGATGTACACAATGTTGTGGGAGCACAGTTTGGAAATGCTTCTTAGGTGAAGCATATCAAAGCTGGAAAAGTCTCCTGTAAGAGATTACACCTTAGCTGAAACTTAAAAAACAATAGGAGTTATGGGACAAGGGACAAATTGCAAAGGGAAAGCAACCAAGCAGAGTGACTTGCATTATAAAGGCTCAAGTCAGAGAAAGCATGGCTTGTTCTGGGAAATGCAAGCAATTCTGATTACCTTAGTGTGCTGAGGAAAGGAGTGGTAAGAGATAAGACTGGTAGGAGATAAAGCAGAACAGATTATGGAGTCCCTTGTTTGGACTTTACCCTGAATGCTCTGGTAAGGATTGAATGGTATTAAATAGAAGAATATCATAATTATATTTACATTTGAGGATATAATATGAAGGATATGATCTGGCTATAATATGAAGAATGGAGCAAGAGGGTGTATTACTAGAATTATAGGAGACTCTGGTGGCGTAGTGGTTAAGTGATACGGTGCTAACCAAAAGGTTGGCAGTTCAAATCCACCAGGCGCTCCTTGGAAACTCTGTGGGGCAGTTCTTCTCTGTCCTATAGGGTTGCTATGAGTCAGAATTGACTCAGCGGCAATGGGTTAGCTAGGAGATAGGGAGCCCTGGTGGTGCAACTGCTAACCGAAGGATCAGCGGTTCGAACCCACCAGCCACTCCATAGGAGAAAAGGCCTGGCAGTGTGCTCCTGTGAAGATTACAGCCTAGGAAACCCAGTGGGGGCAGTTCTACTCTGTCCTGTAGGGCTTCTGTGAGAATTGACTCAACAGCACACAACAAAAACACCTGGAGATTATTACAGCCAGCAGTCATGATGACCTAACTTTATCAATCACGATGAAGGCAAAGGGCGTCTATTCAAAAGATAGACAAGATAGAGCCTGTGGATTTTGGTGACTGATTAGCTGCGGGAGAGTAAGGAAGATGATGATTTAGTGAAAATAAATGGAATCCTTAGTATTTTCCAGGACTGTACCAAGCACTTTTACATGTATTTCCATATTTGTTCTCACTGCTGTTGTTGGGTGCTGTCAAGTCGATTATGACTCATAGTGATCCCATGTGACAGAGTAAAACTGCCCCATCGTGTTTTCTTGGCTGTAATCTTTATGGAAGTAGATTGCCAGTTCTTTCTCCCACAGAGCCACTGGGTGGGTTAGAACCAATAACCTTTTAGTTAGCAGCTGATTTGGAATTTGTACTTTTGTCCCCATCATACAAATGAGGAAGCTGAAGATCAGAAAGTCTGGTAACTGACCCAGCCAGAGAGCGCTTTCATTCAAACCCCAATCTATCTGATTTCTATAAAGACCATGCTATTAACCACTGCACTATACTGCTTAACAGTTTCCAGGTTAGTAGCTCGAACAATCAGGTGATGGCTGGTAGTGCTAGATCATGGATCAGTGGGATCTGAGGGATGGGGGAGCAGTGTTAGGGAAGATGATGAGTTCTGTTTGAGACATTTTAGTTCGAGATGCCTTTGGGACATTCAGGTAAAGGTGTCTAGAATATAAAATTCTGAACCCAGAAAAATGGTCTGAGCTGCATATGTTGCTCTGGGAGTCATTGATCTATAGGTGGTTACGGTGGTATCACCTGGCAAGTGGTCTGGGTGATTGTGTGACAATGGTAGTTGGAGGCTTGGGAGTGAACATGATCACCTAAATAGTGTGCGTTTGTGTGTCCAGAATGAAAAGGTGTGTTATTCAATAGCTTCAGTTCTGGACTTTCTTTCAGATAATACCTCAAATCTCACCCCACCCCTACAAAAAATAAAAAACTATGTACTCTTCTATTTGGTTAGTAGTAGAATGTAGTTAATTATACATGATAACTATATTGTATACTCTTCATTTGCTTGAGTCACATAGCAGAACTGTAGCTTGTGTAGCAGTGAAAGCATACAAGTACAGAGTGAATTATGGAAAAAGGGAACTAAAATCCCATGAAGCTGTATTCGTAAACTTTTAAGATTCTTAAGTGTTCAGCAGTTTTGGCAGCCTTTAGAGACACTTGTACTGTGTCTCTGTTAACACTGGTCTCAACTTGTAGCTTCCGTTGTGTATGGAGGAACATGTTTTATAACAGAGCTGACTGGGGTGGTATCTACTAGTGGAAGGTGGTTTTAAAGTTAATTGTATTTGCTGCTTTTTGCCCCTGGGGTTTAGAGTGTGGTGGATTATATTTGAGCCCTGGTAGCGCAGTGGTTAAGCACTTGACTGCCAGCTGAGAGGTTGGTGATTTGAGCCCACCAGCTGCTGCTCTGCAGAAGAAAGATGTGGCATTCTGTTTCTGTAAAGATTACAGCCTTGGAAACCCTATGGGGGAGTTCTACTCTGCCCTGTAAGTGTCTGTAAGTCCGAATCGACTCAATGGCAACGGGTTTGGTTTGATTTTTTTTTTTTCCGGTCAACACCCAAAATGGAACAGGGCAGCAACTTGGGCACTCAGGTGATGGTGGTATAACATAAAGGAGAATATACTGGCTGCTTCTAGTCTGCTCCATTTATGAGCAAATACTCAGAGGCTTCTGCTCCTTCTCCAGGCCAGGAAATAGAAAGATGTATTTGGTTCACATTCTGATTTTTTTCTTTGATTCTCTTTTTACAACATTGTCTGGCAAGTCATTGGGGCCAAAGAGATCAGAGCTCATACACAGAAAAGAATGGACAGGGATTGTATTGTCTTCCTTATTTTATCTTGTGAGCTGCTTCTCTCTTCCACAGGGAGGACAGTGTATTGAGCTGAGATATTCTGGTATCTTTGGGGTAATTGTAGTTGCTATGGTCATTTTGGTTCAGTCAGCTTCAGTTACCTGACCTAATTAATGCTGTGATGAAATAGAACCTCTCCAAGTCAAGGCTTTGATTGAAATTTCACTGACTTTTAGGAGATCACTTAGGGTCTTAAAATACTTGATGTAGATATATATTGATAACTTTTTACGCTTATTTATGTGTATAGTGTGGGCAGCTTCTAGAGCCCTTGTCCCTCTGGAGTTGTGGAATGCTATACTTCAGGTTCATTTACTTCATAAATATTTATTGAACACTTACTACAGGCCAGGTAGTGTTCTGGTTGTTAGCATATAATAGGGAACAAGCTAGACAAGGTCCCTTCTTTCTTGGAGCTTTATTTCTAGTGGTCGATATTAGACATTGAATGAGGCCAGGTCAGGTAAGTTGGTACTTGTGAAAGATCTGTAACAAGCTGTTTTGGATGTGTCTACTTTCCTTCCCTACTGCATGTCTAGATCCTATCCAACCTCATCTGAAGCCTGGCTCAAATGGCAGCTTCTCTGTGATACCCTTATCTGTTCTTTCCAGCTGATAAACTCTTCCCTTCTCCAAAATCCCATGCCATTCTATCTGTAACTTCCTTTTGCCCCTTCTAAAAAAAACTTTTCTACATTGCTTTATAGTTATTAGTACACATAAATCCTCCCTATTAAACAGTAAGTCATTATGGGCAGGGTAGTTTTGTAGACAGCTTATTCGCCTTGGTTGGGGCATTTCACATGTAGGCAGTAGGTGCTGAGAGGGGAAAAACAACACACTGAAGTTAGAGCTGGGAAACTTGACATCGAGCACTGGCTTCCCCATTAACTACTGTATTTTTACACAAATAACGCACATATTATGTCTTCTTGCCAGTCACACAACTTGCTTGTGCATTATTTTCCTAGGTGCGCTACGGATGTTATACGTGTGGGCATGTTATTTGCAAAAATACAGTAGCTACGTGACTAGGCAAGTCATTTAACTTCACTGAAATTTAATTTCCTATCTGTAAGAGTGTAGTAATTATCCTTCCATTGATGAAAAGTTTTTAGAAGGCCCAGACAGAGGAAATATGTAAATTGTAAATTCCTACATAAATATTTGGTGGCATTGCAGTAAATGCTCAATAAGTATTTGAATGAGTAAGCATTTGTTTTTAGTGAACACCTTTTCCTGGATAGTTCTCTTGCTTAATGAAGTCTCTGTGACTTTCCAGATTTGTCAGACAATTTTCCATCTTATTTTGTTATTAAAATGGTTCTGTTTCTGAAAATTGCTATCGTATTCACTGCCCCCAGGAGTATTCTCTCTTTTCTCCATAGGTACTCTGTAATATTAACGACGACATCTGATCTGTTTCAGCAGGTGGTACATTATGGCTGACATGCAAAATCTGGTAGAAAGATTGGAGAGGGCAGTGGGCCGCCTGGAGGCCGTATCCCATGCCTCTGACATGCACTGTGGATATGGAGACAGCCCTTCAAAAGGTAGGCAATCCACAGCCTAGTAGAATACTTTGCTCTACCTTTGTTTTTTTTTGTTTAGCTGAAAACTCAAATGTCTTTGCCTGAATTTTTTCTGTTGCAGTGAATTCTGTCCTTTGGAACTAACTTCCTAAAACAATCTAGGCGGTTCATCTCCTCTAATTCGTATTGCTGTGAACAGATAAGGGAGGAAGTGACTTGTGCAAGGATGTCTGTGGTTAGGTTATTTTAACACAAGAACTTCCTGCTTGTACTATATTTCCTGTTCTTTCTTTAGCAAAATGACTCCAGTGTAAGTCAAATGACAAGTTATGTTAGAACTTCCTCTCTCTAAATGATTGGCAAATCGGCCATTTTGCCCATGCACCAATTGAATCATAGAACATTACAGCTAAAAGAAACATTAGAGGGTTATCTTCTTTATTTTCATTTTATACATGAAGAAAACTAAACTCAGAGAGGAAAAGGGACTTAATCAGGGTTGCATAGCCACTTAGTGGTGGTATTGGAACGAGAACCCATATGGAAGTGTGTTTTAAAGAGCTCTCTCTCCCAAGCGCGACTGACTCTGTGGCACGTCTGTCTTCAGCAGGAGCAGCTCCGTACGTGCAGGCATTCGACTCGCTGCTCGCCAGCCCTGTGGCAGAGTACCTGAAGATCAGTAAAGAGATTGGAGGAGATGTGCAGAAACACGTATGGATGGCCGCTCTTTTCCCCGTTTTTAAGGACTGGCGGTTTTCTCCAAGTGCTGCTCATCCTTGGTTTAAGAGCCCCGTGAGAGGCTCCTGGCCTCTTCTGTTCCGCCTACACTGAGGTGCTCAGTACACTGAGGAGCACTGGAATATTGCTTATCTTTTTCCAGGCCCTGCTTTAATCACATATTCTGTGTGGGCTTCTTTTATACAGAAAGCTTGCTTAGTGCATGAAATATGGCTCTGTTCATCTTTGCAGTAAGGAACATGCTGCTAGTCTGATCCCAACATGTTATATAACCAAGCCTAGGGTGGCTTATTCAAAGGAGTTATTATCATGACTTAGCATTTATAAAAATGTGCTTTATAGTTATTAGTTATGCTAATATGGGTTATTTTCACACTTAGCCCACAGCAAGAATATGAAGCAGGCAATGACAGGTGTCTCTACACCCACCTCCCTTCATGTGCTGCCTCCTACGTTGTCACCACCACCACCCCACACTCAATGCACACTCTGTCTCTCTCCGGGACCCAAAACCTTCCTGCTAGCCTACTGAGTGATTCTTTGTAAGCAATAAGCATGCTTAGGATATTCCTCATCCTTCAGCAAGACTTATTGCTTGGCCTTTGGAAGCTGTTTTGAACCTTTCAGACACCATCTTACGACAGTGGTGCTATCTCTAGGGACTGGTACTGGCACTCAGAAGTGAGGGGACTGCATTTCACCTTTATGCAGTTCTGTGACACTTGGAACAATTTTGAACATGTGTCACTTTTGTATTTCAAAAGTGCAAATCCAGAAAAATAAATTTACTTTCTTTGAATTTTTGTATTTTAATAGTGCTTATGACCTTGTATTTCTTAAATTCTTTTGAGCATGACCCTCAGTAAGAAACATATATTAAATTTGTAACTAAGATGAAAGTTTTTCGAAACAGTGCTTATACCATCTGTACTACAGTTTTTTGTGTTTTTACTTTTTATTTGGGAATTATTTCAAGCTGATACACTGCACTGTTATGTTTTCATTTTATTCTATTTCATTTAATAAAGTGTTGATCGTGGCTCACTAAATTGGTTGAATTACCTGCTAATGGGTCATGATCCAGCGATTGAGAAGTATCTATAACCTAAATGAGTAAATATCTTGAGAATTTTAGGTATAAATTTAGGCCTTTACCTTTACTCCTACCTCTGGTTTTTTAAAAAAAGTTTTTTTGGTGAGGTGAGGTAGGAGGGATTTTCAGTGCATTTTGTCACACTGCACGTGCAGTTGCTAACTTGATGTCACCTAGTGCTATCCCTGATTATCATCATTTCCAACTCTGGATATGTATCCCTGAGTAGTTCCAGCTCTCAGTCCCTGGAATCTAGAGTACGTGAGGAGAGCAACAAGAAGTGCCTAGGTTGCTACCAGAGTCCATGGAAGTGGAGGTTTCACATTATTCTTATCAAGACCAGTCTAGTTGTAATGTGCAATCGATAGCTGATTCTTCTCTTTTCCGACAGGCAGAGATGGTCCACACAGGTCTGAAGTTGGAACGAGCTCTCCTGGTTACAGCCTCTCAGTGCCAGCAGCCAGCAGGCGTAAGTTTACTAATAGTTGGTTTAGTTCTAGTTTGACGCTGAGGACAAGATGAGAGGTTTATGCTAAATTATCTCGACATGCTAAAATAGACCTACCAGCCTCATGATAATGTACGTTTACACCAAATCCCAGTGTAGAGTCAGACTTAAAGTGCAATTACACATTTATTGGTGTCCACTGGTTTTGTTTCCTGTCATCTTGCTTAAAATGGTAGTTGCCTCTGAGACTTTGCTGCTTCTCCCAATAGAAAGCCTCTTAAAAGCTTCTTGGGCCCTTGGGCCCAAATTTATCATGCTATCCCCGAGGTCCTTTGGGTCATAGCGAGGTGGTTCTGTGGCTTCACTATGAGTGGGCTTTAGTCATGCTCCTGGGGAGATCTTACAGCTCCAAAAGGACTGCTCCTTTCCTCATCCTTCACTACTTAGGGGATCTCCCACCACCTTCACTCCTACCTCAAAATTTTGCTGCCAACTTGTAAAAAAGTTTGAGAAAATTAAGGTTTTTCTCAAAGCCAAAGTTTTTAGTTTTGCTTATTCTTTCTGCATTTGGATTTCCTAAGCAAAGAGGGATAATAAAACAAGTCTTTAAAACAATGCTGTATTAAAACCTTTGGTCTGTTGGCATGCCTAAATAATACAAAAGTAGTGCAAGATAATGTGAAATACATCACACTAATTCTTAATCTATCCTGAATGATGAAACAGTTTTGTCTAAACCTTTTCTCCAAACCCACACTTTCCAAAACAAATCAGGCAGCTGAGACACTATTACATCTCCTTTGCTTCAGACCAGGGTCAACAAACTACAGCCCGCAGGCCATGGCCTGCAACCTGTTTTTATAAATAAAATTGTATTGACACAGCTATGTTGAGTAGTTGCAACAGAGAGCAGATGGCCCACAAAGCCTGAAATATTTACTGTCTGGCCCTTTACAGAAACAGTTTGCCGATCCCTGCTTTAGATTTTTTTCTTGCTTAGATCTGAGAATTGAGATGTTCAGGAAACGAAACTTTGGAAGAAGGATAAACACATTCTTTTTGTGGACACAGAAATACAAAATTCACCTGGATTAGTTTTGCTAAGCGACCTGCTCAAATGCCAAGCCCCCTAATTGCACTTGCTTCAGCAGTTCTCTACTCAGCAGATGCTGTATGGCTAGCAGTGCATTGAGGGCTCTAAGGTTATAGAAGAAGGGTAAGATAAAGTCCTCGTTTTTGTTTTTGAAGAATTATTGAGAAAGAAAAACATAGTCATATGGGTTCACCAATAGTTTGTGCTGGTGTGTGATGAGGTACCAAACTTGGTTATGCTGACAAATGCTGTAGGAGGCTGGTGTGACTGGGCTTGGAGTAAGGCTGCTCTGAAGCCCGAGAAACATTGGACTAGGTGGAAAACGAAGAGGAAGTCATGAATAAAGGCACAGAATTGAACTAGTATCTTCTGTGAGTGGAACAGAAAAGAGAAAGGTAGTCGAAATAGTAGTATTTTGTGGTATAGCTGGAGTATGTGTCCTGATAGTGAAGAGCCACAAAATCCAGTTGTAACTCTATGGGGAGAGTGAGATGATGAGCAAGCAGTATTTTAGCCATGTGAATCTGCAGTATGAAGGCAAAGTTTATTTGGGTGCCTATTGTAATCATAAAGAATTCTTGCCTTCAGGATCAGAGTTGACCAACATATCAAAGCTTTTACAGGAAGACTCTAACCTGAACCTTTCCTGCATCTTTTCTTAGAATAAGCTTTCTGAATTGTTGGCGCCTATCTCAGAGCAGATCCAAGAAGTGACAACTTTTCGGGAGAAGAACCGAGGCAGCAAGTTGTTCAATCACCTGTCAGCTGTCAGCGAAAGCATCCAGGCCCTGGGCTGGGTAGCTATGGTGAGCAGTGTAACTTCCAGGGGAGGGAAAGGATAGACTGGAAGAGGTAAGGAAATATGGCTGGAGAGGCTCTGAGTCACTGACAGCTTCTTTCTCTCTAGGCTCCCAAGCCTGGTCCCTACGTGAAAGAAATGAATGATGCTGCTATGTTTTATACAAACCGAGTCCTCAAGGAGTACAAAGATGTGTAAGTCCAGTTTTTCCTCCAGGGGGAAAGGACGATACATACAGACCCAGCTGGTTACTTGCTAGAGTAGAACTTTGGGATTAAGCTGCTCTTTGGTTCTCCTATCTCAGGGCCGTTTTCTGGAACACTTAATAAGCATTGGCTTATAGAGCTGTATTCGCAAGCAGAAAGTGTTTCTGCTTCTGTTTTTTCTCCATGGTTGGTAGACGCCCTTTTATTCTTCTAATCCTTACCCCTCCATGCTTAGGTTTTGCTGGAGGTAGCATGGACTTTATGCTCTTTAATTTGCCCGTTTATATAAAATTTTGTTCCTGTGTTGAGGATTTCTAAATTGCCCTGTAGTGAACAGAGTTCAGTTGGATTTATTAGGAAATGAACCTGAATATTCATGCTGTTAGGTAAAGTGAGAGTAAGGTTGCCTAGCAAACACAGATAACAGGTAAGGGGAGTCACAGTGTGTCTTAACAGGTAAGGGGAGTCACTCTAACCACCTGTGCACACCAGTCCTAGCTGACTTCTACATTGCTGGTTTTGAGCTGGAGTGACTGGCAGGCAGCTATTACTTTCTTCTATCCATCATCAGTCAGCCAATATGTGTTGAGTAACTGCTATGTGCCAGAAATAAGCCTTCATATGTGTAAAATGTGTCCCAGAACACCAGGCACCTCTTGATCCTTCCAGCAGTGTGATGAATTAAGCACTGCAATGATCTGATGATCTACCACCATTACCCTATCACTTCATAGTTGAGGAAACTAAGTCTTAGGCTAAATAACCTTAAAGTCTTCCAGCTAATATGTAGAAGAGAGGGGACTTGAACTATAGTGCAGCACTATTTCTATAATGTAATGCTGGTTATTCCTTTTTTATATTTGGTGGGGGCTGTAGCATACATACTTCGACATAAGGCACTGTTCTGTGAGGCAGTTGAGTTTCCTGGGGCCCTAGAGTTGCATAGAGGCACTCAAGAGATCTCTCCACCATAGCTTCATTGTCAGAATGTCTGCTTTTATCAGTTTATATATTAGGTTACATTTATATATTATATATTAGGTTCTGTGTAAGGTGTACTTTGAAAAACTGTTCTACTAAAAAAAGAAGTTTGAGAAACACTGTTTTAGAGATAGAGGTATAATCCAGTGTGCCTATCCTGATGGAGTTTGCTCTAATTGGGGGCAAAAAAAAAAAAAAAAAAAGGCTGAAGAGTGATAGAAAAGCTACCATTAAACAGATTCTAAGGAATGCCATAGGCAGGAGGCCGTGAGCCCACAGGAAGGAGGGATTCTGAAACCACTGTTGTAAGGTACCCTGGCTGCCTATAATGAGCTCTTCCTTCATTCTTCCAGGGATAAGAAGCATGTGGACTGGGTCAAAGCTTACTTGAGTATATGGACAGAACTGCAGGCTTACATTAAGGAGTTCCATACCACCGGACTGGCCTGGAGCAAAACGGTTAGTGAGCTTTGTCCTTCCTGTTTTTTATTCCTTCAGGATGAAGGGCCATAGGTTTCTTAAATTTTAATACCAACAGTGTCTAAGAAGGAATGAATGGCATAGTCTTTTCATTGGAAGATAGAAAAGGGGGAGAAGGAAAGGCAGAAAAATAGACGAGAGCAAAGAAAACAAGGGAGAGAGGAGAAGGAATATTCACTTCTATTCATTTTCAGTAAACATGGGTCATGGACAGTGATTGGTGCAGAAGGGAGACACAGATGAATGAGTTACACTGTCCCAGCCCTTAAGGGAGCTTGAAGATACAGATACAAAACCCCAGTACAAACCACCAAGCTAGATGCTGTAAAAAAGACACAGATTACAGAGTATGAGAGAAGAGTGATTCTCGCTGGGAGAGATGATACTTAGAAGGTGTGTACTCTGATCTGAGACTTGAAGCAAGTATAGGAGATTGAGAAGTGGGAGAAATGAGAATATTAGCAAAAGGCACTGCTGAAGCAAAGTAATTACAGAGTAAATGTGGAGATTGGTCAGCTCTGGCTTCAGTAAGAGGAGATGGTCAGAGATTTTTAGAAGAAAAGGCTGGAAAGGAAAACTGAGGCCCTTGGACTTTACAATGTGATAAAGAACTATCATAGGTATTTGATCAAGTGAGTGATAATCAGCTTTGTCCTTAAAAGAGTCTCAGTAGGTCAAGGATAAGGGTTTATGTCCGGTTTATGGAAGTGGTCATGGTTCTAGGGGCTGGTACGAAAGAATTTTCAGGAGATATAACCAAGGTTATAGAAAAACGTAAAGAGGTTGAGGAAGACACAAAAAAACATTGAGCAGTCAGCCTTGGATTGTAACGTCTTTCAATGAAATAGGGACAAGGGGATGATTGTATAGGTAGGGGTACAGGCAGGAGATGATAAAATCTGTTTGGGACTTGTTGACTGTGAGCCACTGGTGATACACTAGGTAAGGGAGATGTGAAGTACATGTTTAGAATTGTGGGTTTAGAGCTGGAATCAGGTAGATGTGAAAGCTGAGAAATGGAGCAGCAGAGAGTTGAATTCTTAGGCAAGGGTGACAAGGAATAAAGCCAAGTTGAATGTGGGTAGAGAGCATTAATTATTATCTCAAGGGCTATGGGGGATACCCCATGTAACCTGGACACATGGTAGGGCCCTACTGGGAATGGTACAGAGGGAGAGAGAGAGGATGACTGTGTCACCTGTGCTTATTGTTTCAGGGGCCTGTAGCAAAAGAACTGAGTGGTTTGCCATCTGGACCCTCTGCTGGATCAGGTCCTCCTCCCCCACCACCAGGCCCGCCTCCTCCCCCAGTCCCCACCAGTGCAGGCTCAGATGACTCTGCTTCACGCTCAGCACTGTTTGCCCAGATTAATCAGGGGGAGAGCATCACACATGGTAAGTGAATACTTTGGTGAGAAGAGCTGGTTCACCAGGTTGGTTGAGCCAGACCTTACCAACCCTGACTTTGTGTGGGAGAATTAAATTTGGGATGTCATGTTCCTTTAAGTTACCCAAAAGGAGAGCAAAGCTGGCTTAAATGGAAATTGAAAATGGGTGATTACAGTTGGGGAAGCCTTCTGCCCCATGGGAGAGTGATTTACCACAAGTGGCATACATAGAGAACCCTTTTGTGCCCAGGATGGTGTATGGTGCTGGCAGTTTCATCAGAGCTTTGTCCTTGTTACCACAGTGGCCTCTTTGGGAAGCCTTGTGATTGGAACACCGTGGGGGGACCTGGGGCAGGAGGCTTAACTTCCTCAGAGGATGTATACTAGTCACATCCAAAATTTTCATAAAAATTACCTACTGCTGGTATAAAGAAACTAGACACTTTATACACTGCGAGTGGAAGTCTAAATTGTATTGCTGTCTTGGAATTCTGGGTCAAGAAGGTTAAAAATGTTCTTTCCCGCTTCTAGGAATTAGTCCATAAAATATCTAAAGTACAGAACAAGTTTTGTACACAGTGTCATTTCTAATACTAAAAATGGTATAACGACATAATTATCTAACAGTAACGGATGGTTAACTATAGTCTGTCCTCTTGATGGAATAGTATGTAGCCATTACATTTTTTTCTACAGTGAACCATGTAGTGTTTAAGAACAATAACAAAAATCTAGTATTTCAGCTACAACCACAAGAAGTAGTGGCCATTCAGCATCGGTTAGTCAGCACAGGCTAGGCCGTGTTCAAGAGCAAGGTCTGCATCAGCCTGCTGAGGAGACTTTGGAATCTTTTCCCTTAAAAAAAAAAAAATATATCTATCTATCTATATATATATAGATATGTATATATATTTAGAAACTAGGTTAATGTGAGAAGTTTTACTGTTAATTGGTTAAACCACATTTATTGTGTATGGTTACAGTGAAATAAAAAACAACTATGAATAGAAGAAATGAGTTTCAAGTGCCAACAGAGACTGTGTGGGCAGGGGCTAGGGTTAGCTGTGAGGGAGGTTTTTCTGTTTTTACCACATTTTCTTTAGTACCAGATGATCACTTTTTCCTCTTATATTGCTTTTAAAAGTACACATATATTTATATATTTTGTGATTATATGTTTGGCATCTGTCTTTCTAAATCTTTTTCTGTGCATTTACATGCCCCCTGCCAACATACACACATTCCATATTTTTTAAGATGGGAAAAAACATGTTTTTTTAAATGGGAGCATGTAATTTAACCTTGGGGGAGAAATATTAAAGTACTTCTCTAAAACTTTGCAAGAGAACCTCTTGCCCTGGTTTTTGGCTTTAAGTTTTCTGTTAAGGATCGGTTTAACCTGATAGCAGAAGTTGGTTATTGCCTCAGTCCAAAGCCCTGGTATGAGGAACAGGAACAGAGTAACTGCCGTTCTTTTACAGCCCTGAAACATGTATCTGATGACATGAAGACTCACAAGAACCCTGCCCTGAAGGCTCAGAGTGGTCCCCTACGCAGTGGCCCCAAACCATTCTCTGCACCTAAACCAGGAGTCAGCCCCTCCCCCAAACCAGCTGCAAAGAGGGAGCCAGCTCTCCTTGAACTGGAGGGCAAAAAGTGGAGAGTGGTGAGTTAAAACTAACAGGACTGGGACGGAGGATTTAAACAGGGAGCAGAGACAACTGAGTGTAGGATTCTGGCTTAGATTGAAAGAACAAGTTTGGGACAGCCTCAGTTACTTCGGGTGGTGTGTGCTTAGTGATAAGATTCCTGAAAGGAGTATCTCTTTAACAGGAAAATCAAGAGAATGTTTCCAACTTGGTGATTGATGACACAGAGCTGAAACAGGTGGCTTACATATACAAGTGTGTCAACACAACATTGCAAATCAAGGGCAAAATTAATTCCATTACAGTAGGTAAGTCCTTTTGAGTGTCCCAGGCAATGTTGGTCCCGGAGCCTGAGGGGGTTAGAACCATTTTGCCTATCCTCTTCCTAAAGATTCTTAATTATGTTACTTTCCTTAAAGGTTATACTGTCGACCTGCTCCCTTTTTTCTCCTAGATAACTGTAAGAAACTCGGTCTGGTGTTCGATGACGTGGTGGGCATTGTGGAGATAATCAACAGTAGAGATGTCAAAGTTCAGGTAACTTGATCTCTTGGCTCCTTCCTCTGGTCCCTGAGGGATTAATTGAGACACAGCAGACCCACAGATGTTGCTCTGGTGGGAATCTGATTCTACGAAGTCTGTAAGCTGATCTACTTTGGATGTGTTAGGAGGAGTTGGCTCTATAGTGAGCTCTTCCTAGCTCGCGACCAGCCTGCCCCTAGCATCCAATATCCGGTGCACCTGTGAGGTTTTTATGTAGCCGCTGCATCCTGTGAAATAGTGGAAGTTTTTCCTACAACTGCTCTCAACTGGTGGGACTCAGTTTTCTTGGTTTTCTCTGCAGGTAATGGGTAAAGTGCCAACCATTTCCATCAACAAAACAGATGGTTGCCATGCTTACCTGAGCAAGAATTCCTTGGACTGTGAGATAGTCAGTGCCAAATCTTCTGAGATGAATGTCCTTATTCCTACAGAAGGCGGTGACTTTGTAAGTTTCTTGATCTCTTTAGTAGTATGATGTTAAAAGGAAGGGACTGATGACCTCTTACATTGGAGAAAGCTGTTGGATAGACACTGTGCACTGAGTAGGGAATACCCAACAATGCACACCTCAAGCACGCAGAAGCCTGGAGTTGTCACATGTAGTACAGTTCCAAAGGGGCTGGTTTCTGCTTTTAAGTTGAGCAGATACTCAGGGTAGCAAAAAAGACTGGGAATGAGTCACAGCACTTTGTCTGTCAGGCTGGTGCCACACACATACACATCCTCCTTATGCCTCAGAGGTTTAACCATCTGTCCGGGGTCACAGATCAGTGAGCAGGAGGACACAGATTCAAACCTACATCGGTTTGGCTTTGGAGCCTTTGTTCTCTTTCCCATGCGCTAATGCTCCTCTGTTGTATTAGGAGTAAGGAAGGTGGTAGCGTAAGACGTGGTGTTGCCATTTACGTAGGCATGCTTTTTCAGACGGAGTCAGTTTCTGTCTCACTACATGCTACTCTGCTCTCAGTGGAAGCAAGCTTTGGGAGAAGTATGAGAGTTGACCTCCACTCTTATTTAGCTCAAATTTTTGAACTGTTGTCTCTATTTGCAGAACGAGTTCCCAGTCCCTGAGCAGTTCAAGACGGTATGGAATGGGCAGAAGTTAGTCACCACAGTGACAGAAATTGCTGGATAAGCGAAGTGCCACTGGGTTCTTTGCCCTCTCCCTTCACACCATGGGATAAATCTGTATCAAGACGGTTCTTTTCTAGGTTTCCTCTACCTTTCTGCTCTTAAACTGCTTCTCTGCCCTGAGAAGCACAGCTACCTGCCTTCACTGAAATATACCTCAGGCTGAGATTTGGGGTGGGATAGCAGGTCAGTTGGTTGTCTGCAGGAAGGTGCAGCTTTTCCGTATCAGCCCAACCACTCCAACAGTTCATTCTTAAGGAACTGCAGACCAGGACTGGTAGGTTTGGGCTTTCAGCTTTTGGGGGTTATTCTACCAGCAGTCTATTGGAAAGAATAAAACAGTCCCTAGGAATTAACCGATCAGAGTGTTCACACAAATTAATCTTTTTCTAACAATGCTCATGAGGGTAGCAGAAGCTGGTATGATTCTAGCTGGTTCTTCTAATCAAACTAATTTTCCACTGTTGATAAGTTACGTAAGGGTTGCACTGGACCAAAGGCTGAGGCTTGGGCATCTAGCATTCCAAGCAAAATAGTTTCCCATAAGCATTCCTTTTATTTTGCATTCCATCCTGGGGCTGCCTGAACCATGAAATAGTAGGTTCTCCTGTACCAGCTGCTGTAGCAGCCAGTGCCCTGCACCCTGGGCAGTTCAAGGTGTCCTGGAGCCTCTCTCTGGGATCCCTGCCTAGCACCTTCCTACAGAGATGACTTTTTTTTTTTTTAACAAAGACAAAACAAGAACACACCATTCCAAGGCATCTGGCATTCCTTCCTCCTTCTGTGCTAGGTGCCTGTCATCCATCTTTACTGCCCCTTTTTTCCTGTCATGCTCAACAGCTTATGGCTTCTGTCCAGGACCTAACAGAGGGCTAAAACCTCCACTGCAGGCTGGTTTTAGGTCTTGATTTATGTAAGAATCTTGCACAGCACTGCTAGTATAAATTTCAGTTTTCCCCTCTAGGACAAACACCAAAATATGCAACTTTTTTGGTGGGAAGAGAAATTGTCCTGTGACTTCTACCCATTTCCTGAGGCCTGTGGAAATAAACCTTTATGTACTTAAAATTATACAGAAAATAGAATAAAGTTAATACCAAACTTGCTTAGTTATTTACCTATGATATTTGCTGTACAGCGATGTAAAATAGTGAAAAGAACAACACCAAGGATAAGAAACTACTCTTTATTTTAGACAACCTCATAAAATTAAACTCTTCTCATCTTCCACCTCTTGCCCCTAATATCCTCCTCATCTTGGGTGAAGGATAAGGCTTGAGAGAGGGAAAGGAGAAAAGGGTAAATTTTGCAACACAAACAAGGTACTTCGATCAAAGCATAGCTAATCATTTTCCCAAACTGGCATTTTGCAGAACAGTCTTCCAGAAAGTGTTGATAGGTTTGTGGGGGGCAAGGAGTGTGGAAACACCAAAACTTCTGTGCAGAAATAATGTGGGAAATAGTAGATTAAGGTTAGTTTTCTTCACTGTAACAGGAATTCTCAGTGTCCTTAATATTCTAATGGGAGCTGATCTCCAAGAGGAGAAAGAGTATAAAGCCTTTTCCAAGCTTTTTGAGCAAATAATCGTATTTTTACAGAGCACATCAGAAACAGTTGGGAGTATGCTGGTAAATATGATTTTTTGGGATGGGAGTTACAAAGCCTGATCTCTTCACATTTTCCTATACGTTCTCTGCTAAAGCCAGTAGTATTGACTAGAACCCAGACAGTCATGTGAAGACACTAAGGATAGATTTAGTCAAGGATGGAATGGAAACAATAGCTGTTCCCTCGTTTTTCACTTCCACTCCTACCATCATCCCCCAGCTAACGAGATGTACATTTCCTCCCTTAAGCAACCCAGCTGAGTGCTACTCTTCTCTTTTTGTGTCAGAGTGATTAATTCGTCGCTGCCTGAGACAAAATGAGTGCTACAGAGGCAAGACGGGGGCAAGGGGAATCTGTCTAGTAATTGCTAGGACACCACGGAAAGCAACGTATTACCCAAGCAGTACTTTTCTAAGCACAGGTTAAATCTCCACCAGCAAAACTGAGCATTTAGATAACTCAGGCCTGGGTACTGGCCTTTCCTCTTGGCTTGCAGTGTGACCAGACTAATGGATTCCCCAGAAAAGGTGTCTGCCTTTAGCATCTATCTCACTGCTTTAATTCAGGCTCCTCTGAGCCTGACACTGACTTGCAGGAGACTCCCTAAGATTTAGCATGACCACATCAAAGGGTTGTAAAGCTATCTCCATGGTTATTAGCTAATAAACTTCCATTCAACACCATATGGTGATAGGATAAGCAAAGGATAAGATTGGAATCTTTCCGAGCAAGGCGTGTTAGATGATGACAGGAGAGAAGGATTAGTTGCAAGCTGGATGCGAGCTCAGGTTTGGGCATGAGAGGAACTGTCTCCCACAGGTCTCAAGTGAAGGGGCTCCCTGAGCTCTGGGGCAAATGACAGGAGTTTCACTGAAGGAGGGGGATGATGTGGGCATCAAACCATTCCTCAGACAGCTGAAGGTGGTCCCCTTCCGCAGCCAGGAAGACCAGCTTCCCTGCCTTGTCCATTTCCTTTAGCCCCAGGCGGTCCTGCAGAGAGAGGACGTAATTAATCAAAAGGGTTAATGAAAAGTTTTACAGTAAAATACTAAAATGTTAACTTGAGAAATATTTTCAAAATTATTCTCTCTGAATATTAAAATAATTGAGGTATATTTGTAGAAAATACCAAAAAGGATACTTTGTTTTTTTTTCTGAGCATTAAGAATATATATGCAGTTGAGATTGTTCTATACATAGTTTTACATTCTGTTTTCTGAAAAGCTTCCCAGAGCTTCTGGAGGACGAACTATGAGTGGGCAAGCCACAGACAAAACTGCCTCAGGATGGCAGAGTTAAATGGACCAAGGCAAAGACAGAACAATAGCTAGGTGACTTAAACATATCCAACTCTTAAATACCTAAACCTGGGACACTTTCATACCCTGCTGTGGAAAATGTCATTCCTCATAGCCTGGGTGGCACAGAATATATGCCCCTGGCTGGGAAAATGAACAGTTTGGATAGGGCAAGAATGATGTTTCTGCCATGGCTACCATCAGCTTGAGTTTCACAATAAGGAAGTTCTTAGTTGTATATTCTAAAACTTTTTTTTTCCCCTTTAGTAATTGTGTTTTAGGTGAAGGTTTACACAGCAAATTAGGTTTCTTCCCCTTTAACAGTTTTTATACACATTGTTCCATGCCACTGGTTATAATTTCTACAATGTGTCAGCATTTTCATTATTTCCAGTTGTTCTGTTTCCACTGATTTAGCTTCCCTTCCTCTCCTTGCCTTCTCGTCTTTGCTTTTGGGTAACGGCTGACCATCTGGTCTCATATAGTTAATTGTTAAAGGGAGCACAGTACTCATGGTGATATTATTTTATAATATCTGTTATAAAATAGCTATTATTTTATATAGCTGAAAGGTGACCTACAGAAATAGCTTCAATTCCAAGTTCAAAGGGTATCTTAGGGCAAGAGTCTTGGAGGTTCCTCTAGTTTCTATCAGTCCAGCAAGTCTGACCTTGTTTTAGGAATTTGAGTTTTTTGCTACATTTTTCTCCATTCTCTCCAGGACCTTCTATTGTGTCCCTGGTCAGAATGGTAAGTAGTGGTAGCTGGGCAACATCTAGTTGTTTTGGTCTCAGGTTAGAAGAGGCTGTGGTTCATGTGGGCTATTAGCCCCATGGTCTAAAACTCTTATCAGACCCTAACTTCCCTTTCCTTTTACCTCACCCAAGCTGGTGGGGGGGTGGGGGGTGGGGGGGGGCAAATGAAAGAGAAAAGCCAACGAAGGGCAAACTGACTTCTGAAATTATCTGGAGGAATTTTAGCAGGTGATCAATATTGATGTAGCATTTGTACATGTCTGGGAGAGTCCATCTCCAATATGGAAACCCTGGTGGCCTAGTGGTTAAGAGCTTCAGCTGCTAACCAAAAGGTCAGCAGTTCAAATCCACCAGGTGCTCCTTGGAAACTGTATGGGGCAGTTCTACTCTGTCCTATAGGGTCGCTATGAGTCGGAATCGACTCAATGGCAATGGGTTTGCTTTTGGCTTTATCTCTAATGTAAAATCCTCAGAGCATGGAACTGGAGGTGGCAAAATGCTACTTGAGAAACAGGATCCACAGCCAAACAAAATCCACAGCTCTATTTCCATTCAATGTCCTGCAGAAGGAGCTTGGCCTGTCAGTTCTTATTTAAGCGGGGGCACGTTAACACTGACCTCCACATCTGCTGTCAAGTTAGCCCCTAACTCACGGCAACCCCATACATAATGGGATGAGCCCATTGTGATCCATAGGGTTTTCACTGGCTGATTTTTGAAATAGATGACTAAGCCTTTTCATCCCCTGCCTTAGTGTGGAAGGTCTACTGAAACATATTTGGCATCACAGCCACAACCAAGCCTCCAGTGACAAGCGCGTGGTAGCTGCACACGAGGTGCATTGGCCGGGAATAGAATGCAGGTCTTACGTATGGAAGGCAAGATTTGTACCACTGAACCATTACTGATCACTAATTATATGCCAAGCACTGCTCTAGCCAATGTTTTAAAGTAACCCCTCTCTTCTATGCATTCATTGTGCATGGGGGCTTCCTGGATTTGTAGTAGAGTGCACTGCAGCAAAGGAAGCCAGTTCTAAATCTTTTTATCAAAAGGAAGGAGTCAGAGATGGTGTGGCTGTTGTGTATGCTTGAAGAATAAAACCATGCGCCACAGGCCCTTCCATCTTCAGGATGTAGTAGCTTTCTGTAAACCAGCACTTGATTAGCTAGTGCAACTATCAACAGCCTAACAAACCTCACCCATGTGAGACATCAGTCACATGCCTCATGGGCACCCAGTACTCTGGTGGCTCTACCACCAGAGGATGTAGCAGCTTCAGGAACCAGGAGCTAAATATACAGCGCTAACCTCCTAAAACAAACCTGTCCTCCCAGTTACCTGTATGTACAAAGTGGTCTTCTGTAAGGGGATGGTTTCCTTGGCTTGGCCACTTCTGTAAAATCCAAACCACTGCAGGAGGGGAGGAAGAAGCAAGGTCAGATCATACATGCTGCCCACACTGCCAAACTAATTTGAGACTGGCTCAGACCACCAACAAACTAAACATAAAGCTATTGCAAGAAGGAAAAATGGACAGGATATGTAGTAAGTCATGTCTTTCTAAGGATGGATCCTGAGGAAAAAGTTCATCTTTCCAAAGAGCTTTCCATTTCCTAGAATTTCTGCTTCCTACATTTATTGAGCCACCCCACCCTGTGTAAAATCCCTGTGCCAAACCCTAGACATTCAAAGATGAATGTATGGTCCCTGTTTCCAAGAAGCTCACAGTCTAATGAGACACAAAAACAACTAATTGTTTAGCACAGGGATTGTTAAACCTTTTATATAAAGGCCAGATGCAGTATTTTAGGCTTTAAGGGCTATATGGTTACAACTACTCAATGCCATTAATGCAAACGCAATCAGACAATATGTAAAGAATGAGCATGGCTGTCTGTGTTCTAATAAAACTACTAAAATTTGAATTTCATGTAATTTCAAAGTGTCAAAATATTCTTTTGATTTTTTTCAACCTTTAAAAATATAAAAACCATTCTTAGTTCGTGGTCCATACAGAAACGGGTGACAGGCTGGATTTGGCCTATGGGCCATACTTTGCCAACCCCTGGTTTGGCATAATATGAACAGTGCTCTAACAGGCTGATGATTTTACAAAAGAGGGAGCAGTCCTGCTTGGAATATGGATGGTGTCCTGGGGATAGTGACATTTGAGTTTGGCGTTGACAGATCAGTAAGAAGCTTGTCAGGTGGAGAAGCCAAGGAAGGGCATTCTAGAACTGGAAAAGCATGGACAAGGGCATGCAGGAGTGAAAGCACACGCCAAGTTCGGGCACGTTGAGTAGTACAATGTGGCTTGGTCAGAGTGCATAAAGCGGGCAGTGAAGGGAGATGAGGCTGGAAAGATAGGATTAAGCTCAATCAAGACAGATCCTGAATGTCAAGCTTAGGAACTCAGGGATTTTGGGCTAGTGATTCTGATCTTTTTTGGGTCATGGATCGATTTGAGAATGATGAACATTACAGACCCTTCCCCAGAGAACACAATTACATAGTTTTACATATACTTTCAGGGGGTTACAACCCTCAGTGACCCATTTATAGACTTGGGTGAAAAACTCCCACCCTACACAAAGGTTGATGGAAGGGACTGAAGATGTGCTCCCAGCGGGAAGCTGCATTTGAATGCCATTTACTCCTACGGTCTCCTGGCAGGTTGTGTCCTAAACAGTGTCTCACCTCAGAATCCACAGGGTCCACAATGGAATCGTTGAGGAATTTCACCATCACAAACTTCTTCAAGGCCATCAGGTTCTTCTTGTAGGATTCATTGACACCCTGGAGGAATGGCAGTAGCACCTCCATGATATTGCCATTGGATTCCAATGGGGGGACTTAAGCCTCTCAGTGCTCTAGTCTCCCTGACTTTGGCCCACCATGTTTCTTTTCCCCATGGGGATGGCTGCTTTTCCAGCTCCCTGCCCAGAGTGTACATTTTACAGCCTTTCCTGCTCATCCTACCTGACTAATACTCCCACACCGACCATGGCATCCAGTGCAGCCAGGAATCTGCCACAGTACACTCCAGAGGCACTCACACAGGTAAAAGCTGCTTGCCAGAGAAAGCTGGGGCAAAATAAGAAACTGCAAACTCTGGGCAGCTGTGTGATGCTAGTCTGTATTCTTTTCCCTCTTTATTTTCTTTAAGGTTTTCTGTTAAAAAAAAAAAAAAAAATCCCTCAAAATAAGCCTAATATAATATTGAGCCATCTAGTTTACCAGACTCTCCCAAACCAAGTCTGTGACATACTCAGTCCCTTCTGCAGTTAATAAATCTCTCTTCTGCGAAAATCTGTCCCAAAAGAGACCTGCCAAGAAGGCTTCCCTAATTCGGAGAGCAGCTGGGGATTTCTGCATAATCCAGGGAGCAAACAAATGAGCTTATCCTGCTTCTTCAACACTAGGAAAGGGAAAGCACTTCAGGGAAAAAAGCCAAACATTTCCACTTCCCTAAAAGGAACTAAATCTCATAAGCACTGCCTCCCAAAAAACAGAACTTCTGCTTCCCGAGTTCTGCTCAGGATATTTTGGGTAAACAGTCACTGCTGATCTGTTCATGATGTCCTGACTAGAAAAATGAGTGAATGACTATGGCAGCCTGGCTCGGGTGCTTACCCTCTCCTGATTTATATCTGCCAAGAAGATGCTGTGGTTGCGGTATGTGTCCTCCTTTATGGGGTCATGCCAGTATTCTGCTTGCACTAGGCTGCAGGAAGAAAACGGAATGGCGGTGACCAAGCTGCATGTCAGTCAGCATGCCTGGGGCTTGCCCTTGTGTGCAGGCCACCAGGAGACTTCAAAGACAAAAGGCTTAAGCCCCCACGTCCCAGGCTTCAGGAGCTGGTGACAGCGGTGCATGACAGCAATAAAGTGCATGAGCTTGAAAAGGGTAAAATTCATCCCTACTTAATGAGGGTCTGTTATGCAAATCACCATGAGGACAGAGAAGGGTCTTGCCCTCCAATAGAGAAGACAAGACTCCACCTATGAAACAGTTCATCAACAAGACACCTGAGGCAAGGGCTGGCTATTCGACACAGTAGAGCAAGCCAAATGGTTTAGGAAAGCTTGTCAATATCTGGTTCCCTGAGTTTTATCATACTTATCATGCCCCCAGGTCGTGGCGCGTACCGTTCCATCCCCACAACCTCATCTCCTTCACTTCTACTCATCCTTCAAGATTTGGCTCAAACATCATCATCTCTGCCTCTTCCTCTTCATCGAGTCCTCCATTTCTCCTTGCATCTTGCCATCCTCAGACAGGGATGGATGCCTCGTCTCTCATTCACAAAGCATTTATCGTACTGTTCAGTGATGACACCAGTTTCCAGTATTCCGGTATGTCATGCATTTTTAAGCACCATAAAGCAAGTATTTGGGTTGTTACAATATTACTTCAGACACAGGTTGGCGGTTCTGTTCACACTTATTTACTTTTCTCCAGTCTCTCTCCTCCTCATTACTCTCCAGCTCCCCCTCCCAAACCTGGCACCCTGACGGCCCCCCCTACCCCGCGACAGCTAGTTTCCACTTAGTTCCTGCATCTACACAGCAGCACCCCCACCCAAAAAAGGGGAAAAAAAGCAAAACTCAACATGGATCTATAGTGGGAGATGTCCTCTGGGGAAAAAGAGAAATTGGAACAGGTTGGCAGTGAAAAAAAGTCAAAATTGCAACAGGAGCTCCCTAGTCAGAGTGCAAGAGCTGCCCAGAGGCGGCAGTCCTAGAAGCTCCACTCAGCGGAGCAGGAGGGCACTCAAGCCCAATGGAACCAGCTACACCAGAGAGGATGGCAGCTCTTCATGCCCAGGAGCAGACAGGACTGAAGGTAAAGGAAGCAGCAGTCAGATCTTCAGCAGTCAGGGTGATATTCTATAACCTGTTTATAAATGTATT
This sequence comes from Elephas maximus indicus, assembly GCF_024166365.1. NCBI lineage: Eukaryota > Metazoa > Chordata > Mammalia > Proboscidea > Elephantidae > Elephas > Elephas maximus. The sequence continues at coordinate 81,756,774 of NC_064821.1, forward strand.
TGAAACCTTTTAAATGTTTAGTTTCACTGATTTTTAAAAATTGATGAACTATGAACATTTGTAAAATAATAGTATTAGTACTGATCTTGTCATTTTGTTTTAGTATTGCTATTGCTTACGTGAGAAGCGTTGGTTCCGTCGTTCCCCTATAAGACTATAAGCTCCTGACTAGAGCAGATGCTCAGCAGTAAGCGTTTGCTCAATAGAGTGAAATGATGTAGGGATGTCAGACAAACTATTAAAAAAAGTGAGCTTAAAGGAGGGATAGAGCTTAGAAGCATAAGGAGGAGGATGCACAGTACAGTTAGAAAGAATAACGGAAGAAAAGCTTCAAGAGTAGGTGGTATCCATACATCTACAGACAAATGATTTTTGACAAGGTCCATCCAATGAGGAAGGAAGAGTCTTCAATAAACGGTGCTGGGAAAATTGCATTTCCACACACACAAGAATGAATCAGGATCCATGCCTCATACCATACACAAAAACCAGTTAAAGATGGATCAAGGACATAATTGTGAAAACTATGACCATAAAATTCTTAGAAGAAAATACTGGGAAGTGCCTGCTGGGTCTAGTTTTTAACAATGGACTATGAGATATAACAGCAAAAGCACAAACAGCAAAAGACAAAACAGATAAATGGGACCTCATAAAAATTACTCTTCTTCATCAAAGACCTTTATCAACACAGTGAAAAGACATCCTACAGACTGAGAAAAAAATTCAGAAACCATATATCTGATAGGGTCTGATATCCAAAATACATAAAATATATAACTTAACAACCAAAAAAAAAAAAAAAAACCCAAACAAAAAATGGGCAAAGGACTTCAACAGTTCACCAAAGAGGATATTCAAACAGCCAGAAGCACATGAAAAGATGCTCAGTGTCACTGGCCATTATTGTTGTTGTTAGGTGCCATCAAGTCAGTTCCGACTCATAGTGACCCTATGTACTACAGAATGAAACACTGCCTGGTCCTGCGCCATGCTCACAATCATTGTTATGCTTGCGCCCATTGTGTCAATCTATCTCATTGAGGGTCTTCCTCTTCTTCACTGACCCTGTACTTTACCAAGGATGATGTCCTTTTCCAGGGACTGATCCCTCCTGATAACATGTCTAAAGTATATAAGACGCAGTCTCGCCATCCTTGCCTCTAAGGAGCATTGTTGTACTTTTTCCAAGACAGATTTGCTCATTCTTTTGGCAGTCCATGGTATAGTCGATATTCTTTGCCAACGCCACAATTCGAAGCCATCAATTCTTCTTTGGTCTATCTTATTCACTGTGCAGCTTTCACATGCATACAATGCTACTGAAAATACCATGGCTTGGGTCAGGCACACCTTAGTCTTCAAGGTGACAACTTTGCTTTTCAACACTTTAAAGAGGTCTTTTGCAGCAGATTTGCCCAATGGAATGCATCTTGTCATTTCTTGACTGCTTCTTCCACGGGTGTTGATTGCAGATCCAAATAAAATGAAATCCTTGAAAACTTCAATCTTTTCTCTGTTTATCATGATGTTGCTTATTGGTCCAGTTGTGAGGATTTTGTTTTTTTTTTTATGCTGAGGTGTAATCCATACTGAAGGCTGTGGTCTTTGATCTGCATCAGTAAGTGCTTCAAGTCCTCTTCACTTTCAGCAAGCGAAGTTGTGTCATCTTGCTTGCACAACACAGGTTGTTAATGAGTCTTCAATCCTGATGCCCTGTTCTTCCTCATACAGTCTAGCTTTTTGGATTATTTGCTCAGCATACAGACTGAATAGGTATGGTGAAAGGATATAACCCCGACGCACACCTTTCCTGACTTCAAACCACGCAGTATCCCCTTATTCTGTTCGAATAACTGCCTCTTGATCTATGTACAGGTTCCACATGAGTAGAATTAAGTGTTCTGGAATTCCCATTGTTTGCAATGTTATCCATAATTTGTTATGATCCACAGAGTTGAATGCCTTTGCACAGTTAATAAAACACAGTGTCATGGATTGAATTGTGTCTCCCCAAAATATCCGTCAACTTAGCTAGGCCATGAGTCCCAGTATTGTGTGATGAGCCACCATTTTATGTGATTTCCCTATGTGTTGTAAATTCTATCATTATGATGAAATAAGATGGATTAGCAGCAGTTATACTGATGAGATCTACAAGACTAGATATTGACTTAAGCCAACCTCTTTTGAGATATAAAAGAGAGAAGTGAGCAGAGAGACAGGGGGACCTCATACCACAAAGAAAGCAGCACTGGGAGCAAAGCGTGTCCTTTCGACCTGAGATTCCAGTGCTGAGATGCTCCCAGGCCAAGGGAAAACTGATTAACGAGGACCTTCCTCCTGAGCCGACAAGAGACAAAGCCTTCCTCTGGAGCCAGCGCCCTGAATTCAGACTTCTAGCCTATTGAACTGTGAGAGAACAAATTTCTCTTTGTTAAAGCCATCCACTTGTGGTATTTCTGTTACAGCAGCACTAGATGACTGAGACACACAGGAAAACATTTTTTCTGGTCTTCTCTGCTTTCAGCCAGGCTCCATCTGACGTCAGTAACAATATCCCTGGTTCCACGTCCCCTTCTGAATCCGGCCTGATTTTCAGGCAGTTTCCCGTTGATGTCCTGCTGCAGTTGCTTTTGAATGATCTTCAGCAAAATTCTACTTTCATGCGACAGACATGTGCGGACACTGGCTATTAGAGAGACGAAAATAAAAACTACACCGAGATACCACCTCCTACTATTAGAATGGCAATGATTTAAATGAAGAAAAAAAAAAAAACAGAAAACAACAGTGGTTGATGAGGTTGTAGAGAAACTAGAGCCCTCCTCCACTGCTGGTGGGAATGTAAAATAGTACAGCCACTGTGGAAAACGGTTTGGTGGTTCGTCAAAATGTTAACTACAGAACTACTATATGTTGATTATGGTTATGTACCAAAACCAAGGGTCCCTCTGTGGCACAAATGGTTAAGAACTGGACTACTAACCAAAAGATTAGTGATTCAAAGCTACCCAGAGGCTCCTCAGAAGTAAGGCCTGGCAATCTGCTTCTGAAAGCAACCTTGAAAACCCTATGGAGCAGTTCCACTCTGCACACATGGGCTCTCTATGAGCTAGAATTGACATGATGGTAACTAACAACAACCAAAATCAAAAAAATAAAACCCACTGCCATCCAGTTGATTCTGGCTCATGGCAACCCCATGTGTTACAGAGGAGAACTGCTCCATAGGATTTTCTTGGCTGTAATCTTTATTACATGCAGCGCTGGAGGTGCTCCCTCATCTATGCAAATTGGGAAGACAGCCACCTGGCCTACCGACTGGAAGAGATCCGTATTTGTGCCCATTCCAAAGAAAGGTGATCCAACAGAATGTGGAAATTATCAAACAATGTCATTTATATCACACGCAAGTAAAATTTTGCTGAAGATCATTCAAAAGCAGTTGCAGCAGTACATCGACAGGGAACTGCCACAAGTTCAAGCTGGATTTAAAAGAGGACGTGGAATGAAGGCTATCATTGCTGATATCAGATGGCTCTTGGCTCAAAGCACAGAATACCAGAAAGAAGTTTACCTGTGTTTTATTAACTATGCAAAGGCATTCGACCATGTGGATCATACCAAATTATGGATAACATTGCAAAGAATGGGAATTCTAGAATTCTTAATTGTGTTCATGCAGAACATGTACACAGACCAAGAGGCAGTTGTTTGAATAGAACAAGGAGATACGGTGTGGTTTAAAATCACGAAAGGTGTACATCAGTGTTGTATTTTTTCACCATATTTATCCAATCTATATGCTGAGCAGATAATCTGAGAAGCTGGACTATATGAAGAAGAATGTGGCATCAGGATTGGTGGAAGACTCATTAACAACCTGTCATATGCAAATGACACAAGCTTGCTTGCTGAAAGCAGAGAACTTGAAACACTTAATGATGATCAAAGACTACAGCCTTCAGTATGGATTACACCTCAACATAAAGAAAACAAAAATCCTCACTACTGGACCAATAAGCAACATAAATGATAAATGGAGGAAAGACTGTCAAGGATTTCCTTTTACTTGGATCCACAATCGACACCCATGGAAGCACCAATCAAGAAATCAAACGACGTATTTCACTGGGCAAATCTGCTGCAAAACAAAGATGTAACTTTGAGGACTAAGGGGGCCTGACCCAAGCCGTGGTATTTTCAATCACCTCATATGCATGTAAAAGCTGGAAGATGAATAAGGAAGACTGAAGAAGAATTGATGCATGTGAATTGCAGTGCTGGCAAAGAATATTAAATATACTACAGAGTGCCAAAAGAACAAACAAGTCTGTCTTGGAAGAAGAACAGCCAGAATGCTCCCTGGAAGTGAGGATGGCAAGAACTCCCTCTGGCGTATTTTGGACATGTTATCAGGAGGGACCAGTCCCTGGAGAAGGACATCGTGCTTGGTAAGGTGGTGGATCAGCAAAAAGGAGGAAGCAATCGATGAGATGGATTGACACAGTGGCTGCAACAATGGGCTCAAACATAGCGACAATTGTGAGGATGGCACAGGACCAAGCAGTATTTAGTTCCGTTGTATATAAGGTGGCTATGAGTCAGAACTCACTCAACAGCACCCAACAACAATAACAATCTTTATGGAAGCAGATCACCAGGCCTTTCTTCTGCAGTGTCAAGTGGGTTTGAACTGTGAACCTTTTGGTTAGCAGCCGAGTTCTTATATAATATCTATCTATCTATATCTATATATTTACTGTGATTTAGGTGAAAGTTTACAGAGCAAATTAGTTTCTCATTAAACAGTTAATACACAAACTGTTTTCTGACATTGGTTGCCAACCCCCATGATGTGTCAACACTCCCTCCTTCTCCAGCACAGGTTCCCTGTTTCCATTTGTCCCATTTTCCTGTCCTTTCCTGCCTTCTCATCTTTGCTTTGGGGCTGGTGTGCCCATCAGTCTTGTATACATGATTAAACTAAAAAGCACGTCCCTCATGTGTGTTATTGTTGGCCCTGTAGACCTGTCTAATCTCTGGCTGAAGGATGAACCTCAGGAGTGACTTCAGTACTAAGTTAAAGGGTGTCTAGGGGCTACATATATTTTTTTAATAGACAGAAAAGATATACCCTACTTTCTTGACAGTGGTCATCACTAGGGAGGGAAGGCAGAGAATGAGACCTGGGAGAGAGATGTAGAAGAATCCAATTTTATCTGAACTGTTTCTGTTCTTAAAAAAATATCTGAAGCAAATATGACAAAATATTAATTGTAGCTCCGAGTTACACAGTAGTTTGTTACTTTACTCTGTACTTTTCTGAGAAGCTGAAAAGTCTCTTAGGGAGCTTAAGTGGATGCCCCAACATTTCCAGAAAAAGTTCATCAGCTGAGACCAAACAAGTGGAGAAAATGGGAAGTATGGAGAAAAGCACTCTGTGAGAGTCACGGAGGGCAGGGAGGAGGGCAGGGAAGAGGACAGGGAGGGCACAAGCCCTGCCAAGCACCGTGGCCTGCAGACTGGGAGCTGGGGCCAAGGGAGGGCAAGCTGGGTACATCAGAGATGACACAGAGGAAGATTAGAGGACATAGCCAAGGGCAGGGTAACACTGGAGTATACACTGTGACAAAGGGTGTAGGGGCAGAGGGTGGGGATGCAGGGATGGCAGGGAGAAAATTGGAGGAAGAGAAAGCTGGGCAGGGCTGACAGTGGCTGCAAAGGACAGAGGGGAGCTAGAGGGCAGATCTCGCATCCAGGAAGGTGAGCGACAGCCGTCACACCGGCAGCATTCCTCACTGCCCCCACCATGCCGAGCCAGGGGACGGGCTTGGCGAGCGCTTCCTCCGTGGATACGGATGGTATCAGGACGTCCACTTTGCTTTGTCAAGGGTGAGTTATCGAGGAGTGTAACGGGCATCTTTTGGGGTCCGTAACTAAACCAAAACTGCACTCTTTCTGCTCCACCTACTGGTGACAGGGGCAGGTATGGTTGGTACCGGTGATCCCACTTCCTTGGCCACAGCTAATGACAGCACAGGCGGGGACCTGACGGGAGTGGGGCATGGTCCCTTCCCTGAGAAATTAAATTGAAACTAAGAGATTCCAGCCTCGACTGGAACAGAGATTAACAATTTGGAAGCTGTGCAAGGCCCCCTTTCACCTGGTGGGTGGCAGGAGGTGCTTGGTGAGCATGGTGAGAAAAAGACGGTGACAGAGAGAGAGAAGTGAGGACAGTGGGAGCAAGGCCGCCCTGGCTCCCGAGGGGGCTCCCGTTTCTTGATTTCAGTCCCTCCCTCTAAGGCCCTGCTACTGATTTCCCTTTCCAAATGGACTTTGGCTTGATTTGGTTTCTTCCTTGCAGTCAGAATCGCCGCTAATGCAAAGGGCAATCAGGAACGGTATTGTCAAGAGAAAACTATTTCCTTTTGCTATTTTACAGAAAGTAAGCTGTCGCCATTGCCTTCCCACCCTCTACTTGGGCTACCTGCCTCTTTCGAGTCTCATATTGGTCATCTATTGAAATGAGTTTTTACCCATACAAAGAAACTTTAAAAGTAAACAGCAAACAAATCCACTCTGTAAAATTAGAAAAGTATTCTAAAAGTTAATCTGTAAGTGAGCTGTTGAGAACTCAGAAGACACTTCCCCGTGGAAACTGCGTTATAAATGGTGTTCTGCAGCCGAGCTCAAAGTCTTGTTCACCTACAATGTTATAAAACAGACCCCAAGTCCTTTCTTTCTGCTTCACCTCACCGCCCCACCCTGGTGTCCAAGTGGTCATCATCCTCACCTAGACCTCACTGCGAGAGCCCCGGCCAGTCTCCCTGCTTTTCCTCCAGCCCCTTACAGCCCACTGTCTGCAAAGCAGTGGAAAGCTTCTGAAAACACTCAGGTCACGTTATTCTCCTGCTGAAGACCTCCCGGGAGCGTCCCATGATGTTTAGAATAAAATCCAAACTCTTTCCATGGCTGACAAGTCTTGCATGATGGAGCCCCTGCTTCTCTGTCTCACTCTCCCCACCTGTCCCTAAACTCGAATCAGCAAATCAGCGGGGCCTAGAACAGGCCACGCTCTCTCAGCCTCAGCCTTGGGGCATTTGCTGGCTGTGCCCTCTGCCTGATCCTTACCTTCTTAGCTCCTCCCATGCTCCTTCCTTCTCACCCTTCAGATCCCAGCTTAAATACCTTCTTCAAAGACCACTCTGTGTACAGCAGGTACCCCTCCGTGACTCTCAGTCACTGCATCCTGTTTCTTATGTCGTGGCCTTTTTACTGTTAGAGGTTATCTAGTGCACCTGCTTACTGATAGACTTCTTTTCCCCACTAGTGTGCTACTTCACGGGAGCAGAGACCCTGTCTTGCTCTCCACTGTATCCCCAGGACCTACAGAAAACCAAACCCATCGCCATTGAGTCAATTCCGACTCGTAGCAACCCAACAGGACAGAGCAGAACTGCCCCATAGGCTTTCCAAGGCTGTAATCCTTATGGAAGCAGACTGCCACATCTTTCTCCCGCAGAGCAGCTGGTGAGTTTGAATCACCGATCTTTTGGTTAGCAGCCGAGCACTTAACCACTGGGCAGTTAATAAATGTTTAAAACATAGCACCACTAGTGATAACAATCAAAACTTGCCTACTTAATACGAACTCAGCACTGTACTAAATGCTTCATACCTATTTTGATTAACCCTAATAACAACGCTGCAGGAAAGTACTATTATTAACCTCACGCTTGCTACTAGTAGCCGCCAAGTTGATTCCAACTCATGGTGACCCCACGTATGCAGGGTAAAACCGCTCCACTGGATTTTCAAGGCTGTGAACTTTTGGAAGCAGATTGCCAGGCCTGTCTTCTGAGCCACCACCAGCCTTTCAGCTAGTAGTTGAGCATTTAACTGTTTGTGCCACCCTGGGACCCCATCATGCTAGAGATGAGGAAAATAAGGCTCAAAGACACTCAAGCCCACAGAGCTAGATAAAGAAAGAGGGAACGGGAGGTTGTTGTTTTCTTTTTTAAATTTTTTGCATGTCTGAAGATGTTTTTATTTTTCCCCTTATGCTTAATTGCTACGTTAGGTTTGGGTACAGAATTCTCTTGGAAATCATTTTCTCTCAGAAGAGAAGGGCAGGGCACCACTGTCTTCCAGCTCCTAGCGTTGTTGTTAGGGGGTGTGCTGCCATTAGGATTCTAACTCTTTGGATGTGGCCTAATTGGGGTCTGCTCTTTACTCCTGGTGTTCTGAAATTTCATGGGAATCATGGATCTTGAGTACTTGGTGAGCCCACTCAATGTGGGAATTCATGTCCTGTTCTGGGAAATTTTCTTATATTAATTCTTTGATAATTCTAATCCACCCTTTCCCCTGTTCTCTTTCTCAAACTCGGATTAGTCATATATTGAACTTCTGATCTGCTTCTCTAATTTTCTTATCTGATCTCCCCTTTTTCCTACCTCTTTGGGTTTTTGTTCTAATTTCCAGGAAATTTCCTCAACTTTATCTTCTGGTACCTCTAATTTTTTTTTTTTTGGTTATCATGTTTTTAGTTCCTATGAACTCTTACTCTCTGTTGATTTTATTAGCATTCTGCTTTTGTGTCATGGATGCAATCTCTTCTTATCTTTCTGAAGATAATAATTATAAGCTTTTTTCCCTTAAGTTTTCTTCTACTCCTTGAATTTTCCATTTGTTTCTCCCCAGTTCCATTTTCCTTTTTGTTTGTTTTGATCTGTCTATCATGTTGAGGCTTTCTTCAGATATCCGTCTGGGGGTCCTTGGCTCACTGTTCATATCTAAGCGAGGCACGACAAAGCTGACTGGTAGCTCTGCATGCAAGGTCAGGGCTTACGGACTGCTGGCTTCACTATAGGGTAGTCAGGAGGGGTCCCCATTTGCTGGAGGATTCCAAAACATCAATTTGTAGGTCTCTTCTCTTGGGTCAGTTTTACCAGAGAGGGGTCCACCAAACTTCTGCTTAGCAGGTACTAAGCCTGACTGCTACTGCTCTGGGAGCCGAGTGGGAAGAAAGGGCATACGTTTTGTTTGGCATCTTACCACCATCCTATGCTTGGTATCCCCAAGTCTAGTGCTTCTCTAGTTAAGTTGCTTCAGAGAATAAACCTTGCTTCCCCTGTCAGGTGGGGGAAGACAGTCACTTAGATGTGCAGGGGATTGGGAACTTGACCATTCCTTCTAAAGATTTTCAATAGTAACAACAAAAAACTGTTTTCAGTCCTATCCACTTACCCCCTCATCCCAAGGTACCTCATGCCTCTGATTCCTGAACCTTTCTGGCACTCTCAACACATGACCTGCTCCCTTCTTGTCAGTGTATCCCTCTACTGACATAAAAGTTTCGGCTGTTTCTGCCCTGCTAAAACAGTTATCACCCATTCATCTGCTTCCTCTCTCACGAATGTGTTGTCATCTTCTATTAACTCTTATCTCCTCTCCTGTTCTCTTCGCCCTGGTGGGTTTATCTGTTTTTATTCTTTGACTATCACTTACTAAAGTTTAAGGAGTAAGTGAAGATAAGCACATCAATCTACCACTTACAGTCCAAGTGTTGCTTTTTCTTCCCACTCACTGCTCATTTATAATAAGTAACAGGATTCTTATTGCCAAGGGTTATGTCTTGGTTCACAAAACAAAGAAATACAGAGAAAAGGATAGATTTGAGGCATCTGGACAACAGTTAGAGGAGTGAAAAAGGAAGAATGGAGGTTAAAGACACCAAACCCACCCATGAGAACAGAGAATATGTAGGATATAAATAACCAAGCTGTGACTAGTAAAAACCAGGTAAAGGGTAAAAAGCACAGTACGGTTCATGAGTTGCCTGAGGGGAAAGGAGGGAGGTGGGGACACAAAGCATCTTAGCTTCCTGCACTGACCATCAGGTGGCACTGTTGATTCCAAGACAGCTTAGCCCTGGTGGGACAGTGGTTAAGCACTCAGCTGCTAACCCAGAGGTCAGTGGTTCAAACTCATCAGCTGCTCTGCGGGAGAAAAATGTGGCAGTCTGCTTCCATAGAGATTTATAGCCTTAGAAATCCTATGGGGCAGTTCTACTCTGTCCTATAGGGTCACAGAGTCAGAATCAACTTGATGGGCATGGGTTTGGTTTTGGTTAGCATACCCAACAAGTCCCTGAGTGAGTGGTGCAAATGGTTTGCACTCCACTACTAACCTAAAGGTTGGTGATTCGATCCCACCCTGTGGTGCTACAGAAGAAAGTCCTGGCAATCTGCTTCTGTAAAGATTACAGCCAAGAAAAGCCTATGGAGCAGTTCTACTCTGTAACACATGGGGTTGCCATGAGTTGGAAATGGCAATGGGTTTGGCTTTTCTTTTTTAGTTAGTGTAGCCAAGGTAGAGAAGGAAAACAGAGCTAGCTAGAGGTAGTTTCTATATGTGAGTCATTCACGAGGCTGTGCCTTGGTAAATGGCTTCAAGGAGACGCTGGATCGAAGAGTTGTTATTAGACAACACTTGGAAAACCCACAGGATAGGTAACAAAACCGTATCAGCTGATCCCAAATCCCAGTTACCATATTCCAGACCTGCCCCATCAGAATTTCTAGGAATGGAGCCGTGGAATCTATTTTTAACAAATTGTCTAGTGGTTCTGATTAAATATTTAAGTTTGAAAACAACTGAAATAGAACACACTCCAAAAGTGATTCTCTATATACTTTAAATACCCAAACACATCTGAGTAGTTGGGGACACTGACGCAGCTGTGGTTAACCCCCTGCTACTGACAACACAAAGAACCTGTCCTCCAAATGCTAATAATAATTTCTGGAGGTCAGTACTCTCTAAATGTTTTTACAAAAATATCTCATTTAAATATCAATAGCAACTACTTCTGGAATCACTGTTAGCATGAAAGTCGGCAGAATATTTTTGCACAAGGACAGGTCTGTATCCTTTTCAGCTAACCACACATACCGTTCTTGAACGGCTTTGGAGTAAGCCCCAACATTCAACGTTTTCCTGATCAAGTCACAGATGTGAGAGCTCTCTCCTGGGCATCGAGGGAGTCCAAAAACACCTGCAGTGGTAAAAGACAAACAGCCATTAATTTAGTAATCAAGTATTCAATACCCACTATGTGCAAGGCACTGTGAGAATACACAGCAAACAAGAGTCAGACCCTGATTTCACTGATTCTTTGCTTTAAAAAGTAACGTATTGAGAGCTGGTGCTAGAATGAGCTTCCCCTGGGTGCTCCCACTCTTTTTCGCCTCAGGAGCTTTGCGCCTGCTCTTTCCCGGGATGCACTTCTCTTGTTGTTTCAAATGGCTGCGTTTGTTCTCATCTCTCAAGTCTTAGCTTAGAGAGGCCATGTCTGACAGCTCTATCTAAAGAGCACCCCTTCTTCCACCCCTTTCCCTCACACCCAGTTATACTCTCAACCTCATCATTAACATTTTTTGAGAAACAGGCATAGTTCTGAGCATATATGGGCAGTAATTAATTTAATCCTGACAACCACCGTGTGGAAGAGATATCATTATTTGTCCCATGTTATACGCAGAATTTAAAAAAAAACCACTGCCATCAAGTCGATTCTGACTCATAACGACCCTACAGGACAGAGTACAATTGCCCCACAGAGTTTTCAAGGAGCGCCTGGTGGATTCGAACTGCCGACCTTTTGGTTAGGAGCCGTAGCTGTTAACTACTATGGCACCAGAGTTTCCATATTGCACATATAGGAAACTTTAAAACAGAGGTTAAATAAAAAGCTTGTCCAGCACAGGGGGACAGAAGCTGGCTGAAAGGACACAGAGAATACAAGGTGGAGAGGAGTGTGCTGTCTCATTAGGGGGAGAGCAACTGGGAGTATATAGCAAGGTGTATATAAATTTTTGTGTAAGACTGACTTGATTTGTAATCTTTCACTTAAAGCACAAAAAAAAAAAAAGCTTGTCCAAAGGTAGACAGTAAGTGACAGAGCCAGGAAGGACTTGAACACAGGCACTTTGTCTCCAGAGCCCACACCTTTAACCACTACAGCCGCTAAACTGTCTCTCAAATATTATCCTTTTTTTTTTTTCGTTTACCACAGTTACGACTATCTGTGCGTATTTTATTTGTTTGCTTGTTTCATGTCTGTTCTCCTTGCACTAGAACGAATGCTCCGTGAAGACAAGGACCCTGTCTGTCTTGTTTCTGGTATATAGTAAGTGCTCGATAAATATTTGTTGAATGATGAATGAAAAAGCTGTTTTTACCAACTTGCATTTGTAGGATATTATACTTTAAAAAAGCAGTTCCCTACCTATTATTTCACCTAATTCTCCCAGAAGTCCCACAAGATGGGCAGTCATATTTCAGTTTCCTTCATCTGTGACAGGGACCAAAGAGACCAACTTGCTTGCCGGTAAGTAACAGTTAAGTGGGTGAATCCAGGCTTCCTGATTATAAGCAGAATCCTCTGCCCCTACATTACACCAGCTAATAGCTATATCCATCATGACAGAGATAAAATTCTATTCCAAAGACATACCATTCCCCAAAACTATGCAATTCTGTTTAAATAGAAAACCTGTTGTTTTTCAAAGGGCTTGATCTCTATTGTTAATTTTATAGACAAAAAAGCTTAGGCACTAAGCTTCAACAGGACATTGCCAATGTCAGGAAACAGGGAAGGTCATTAGATTTTCCTAACTTCTCAACCACCATCTGCTGCAACTATCTCACCTCCATGAAATCATATCAATTAAAGTGGAGAGAAGGGGACTTGGCTGCCTAATGTACCCTGTGTTTCAGGTCTCTGGAGTTCTAAGTCTCAACCTATTTCTTCATTAATGCTGGCTAGTTTGACCATCAAGGAGCCCTGGTGGTACAGTGGTTAAAGCGCTCAGCTGCTAACCAAAAGGTCAGTGGTTTGAACCCACCAGCCACTCAGGGGGAGAAAGATGTGGCAGTATGCTCCCAGTAAAGATTACAGCCTTGGAAACCCTATGGGGTCCCATAGGGTCGCTATGAGTAGGAACTGACTCAATGGCAGTGAGTTTGGTTTTGGTTTTAGTTTGCTCATAACAAGCTGGAGAAAAAGGATTTTGCAAGGATGGCTGACTTCTTGTGCTAATAGAGCTGCTGGCTTTTTAAAAATAGTCACATGGGTTAGAACAGAGAAGAAGGGAAGCAAAGAGGCCAAAGTTACCTTGTTGCTGTCCCCCAACAGAGATGAGATTGATCATGGGAGGTGATGGGCATCTCTGAGCCACTGCCCTCCTGGGGGAAAAAAAAGGGTTATCAGCTCCAACTGTCAGAAATGTATCATCATCAGCTCTATAGGTTAACCTACTTAATCCTCAGTGGTTCCCCAAAGTCAGAGAACTTCACAATTTGCCTCTGATAAGGCCAAACACAAGTCTCAATTCTTTCATAAAAAATAAATTAAGGCCAAACAACACAATTCTTGATTCTTTCATAAAAAATAAATGAAGTTCCATAAAGCTTCTGACACAGACCTATTTTAGAATGGTTTCCCTTCCAAGACAAGTGGGAATCCCAAAAAAATTAGAGGAGTGAAGCTCTCTGAATAAAAGAAGAAAATCCAATCCATGTTAGGTGGTGCTATATAACAGAAAGGAACTCACAGAAATTGGCCTCCCTGGGAGAATCCCATAGCATTGTAGCCGTGCTGCAACCTAGGGTCCTCAGCGAGAGTCTGACACACTGTCGACACTTGGGAATTGACATTCAGGAAGAAACTGTTCTCCACATCCTAAAAGAGGAGCCACAGAAACATGAAGGGAAAACTTGTTTAGGTGGGATCCTCACATAAACCACTCAGGAGTTAAACTATCATTATACGGTCTGCTGCTAAAGATGCAAAGTAAAGCATTTTTTTTAATTTTTTATTTTATTGTTGTTGATAATATACACAGCAAAACATACACCAATTCAACAGTTTTTATATGTACAATTCAGTGATGTTAACTATATTCTTCTAATTGTGTAACTATTCTCACCCTCCTTTTGAGATGTTCTGCCCCCATAAACTCACTGCCCCTAAGGTTCCTATCTAATCTTTCGAGTTGCAGTTGTCAATTTGATCCCATAGAAATAGTTGTTAAAAGAGCATAATGCTCAAGGCAGACATTTTTCACTAGTTAATCTAAACTATTGTTTGGTTTTAAGAAGACTTAAAGGGTATCATTGATTTAAGGTTTAAAGATCATCTCAGGGCAATAGTTTCAGGGGTTCATCCAGCCTCCATGGCTCCAGGAAATCTGCAGTCTGTGAGAATTTGCAATTCTCTTCTGCATTTTCCCCCTTTTGATTGGGATTCTTCTATGGAATCTTAGAAAAGATAGCATTTTAATTATACATTCTTTGAAGGTCAGTAAACCTTCAAAGAAACAGAGCTGTGAAGGGCCTTACCTCTGTTAGCGTCTTCCCAATCTCCAAAGATAAGACATAAATTCCAGGTATTTTCCTCTCAACCATTTTTTTAACAGCACCCATGCTGAAGGGATTACAACAGCTGTCTCCTAGCCAACAAAAACAATGACAGAAACTCATGCATAAAAACAACATTATTTGCATCTGAAATAAGCAAAGGTATAGAGACCAAAGTTTCACCAGTGGAACCATAGTTTAGGAAGCAGTGAGTTTCTGTTTATGGTGATGAGAAATTTGGCAATGACTATGGGCGATGGCTGCACAGCATGATTAAAGTAAATTGATAACACTAAATTATATATGTGAAAAATGCTGGACTGGCAAATGTTGTGTTACATGTATCTTTACAACAATTAAAAAAAAACAGCAGAAATTAAGCAGAAAACATAAAGTGAAAAGGTTGGGTGCTTTTGTCAATTTTATTTTTAAGGTAAGATTGAAAAAAAAAGAACACTCCGTTGTCCTCTGTTACAACCTAGAGAAAACACTGTTAATGCTTTCTTTGCCTCTCATGCTGGGGTGTGATTAGATGACCAGCAAAGTATTTTCAAAACTAAAAAACATAGCAAAACAAAAATGACATTATTTGCTTAAAAAATCAAGTTTACGAAGTAACAATAAGCTTCAAAAAGTCCACTAAGACAACAAATTTACAAATGCAAAATAAGCAGGGGTCACTTAGCATATGGAACATTTGGGGTTAAAAAACTCAAAAGAGCTTTGGAATCTGATTTATCTTCAGGGCCAGGACTAGGGTGAAGCAAGTGAGGTCCCTACAGCACAAAATTTAAGAAAGCACTTACGCTCAGGGCTGTGCAAGTGCTGTCCCTGAACTTGCACTAACTTGAAAGTGAGTGTCTCCTTAAAGTTTGCACTCTAGCTGCCTCACTTGCCTCAATCTAGTCTCAGCTTTGTTTCTCTTCTTGTTATCAAAGAGCCAGAGCTAAAAGCCAGAAGCAACCTGATTGGCCACATAGTGGGAACAGACTGAGATCATTTCCCATTTTGAACTTAATCATCCCGTTTTTAATCTGAGAGGAAACTTAAGAACCAGTTTTCAAAGAAGGAAAAGCTGAGGCGCTCAAACATTCCAAGTTCACGGAGAGGACACAGGACTGGGCAACACTTCCTTCTGTTATACATAAAGTCACCGTGAGTCGGAGCTGACTTCACAGCAACTAACGGCCCCGCCACCACCACCACCACCGACAGAGCATCCTCTATTTCTCTCAGAACATTCACGCTAAACTGTGACTGTTGGTCACTTAATTGCCTCCCCTGTGGTCTGTGAGCTCTGGGAGAATACGGAGCATTTCATCTTCTGTCAACTCTTAACCCCCATTATGACCCGGGAGCCCTGGTAGCACGCTGGTTAAGAGTGACGCTGCTAACCAAAAAGGTCAGCAGTTCAAATCCACTAGCCACTCCTTTGGAACCCTATGGGACAGTTGTACTCTGACCTATAGGGTCGCTATGAGTCCAAATCGACTTGACAGCAACAGGTTTGGTTTTTTGGTTTTGGTTATGGGCCTAGGTCTGGCACAGAGCTTGGAAAGAGTTGTCTATACTTGCTAACTCAAATCCATCTGAACGTATTTCTTTATCCCATTCCAGTCAGGCTCTCACTCTCAACACTCAATCAAAACTGCTCTTGCCAAGGTCATTAGTGATCTTCATATTACTATATCCAACAATCAATTCTCAGTCCTTAATGTTATCTGACTTGCCAACAAGACTTGATACAAGTGATCAATCCTTTCTCCTTGAAACATTTTCTCCCCTTGGCTTCCAGGGCACTGTGCTGTCCTGACTTTCTTCCACCTCACTAGTTGTTCCTTCACTGTCTCCTTGGCTAGTTCCTCCTCATCTCCTCAACCTCCAAATGTTGGAATGCCTCAGGACTCAGTCCTTAAATCTCTTCCCTCCTCTATGTACACACTCCCTAGGTGGTCTCACCCAGTTTTAAGGCTTTAAATACCATCCACATGCCAAAGGATCCCAACTTAAATCTCCAGCCTGTACCTCTGTCCTAGAGAGACTCCATACTCCAAATGCCTGTACAATATCTCCTGGATGTCTAACGAGCATCTCAATCTTAGTAAGTCTAAAATCAGACTCTTGATCTTTTCCACATCCCAAATTTGCTCGGGCAAGACTCCCACCTTGGGGAATGACAATTTAATCCTTTTAGCTTTCCAGGCCAAAAACCATGGAGTCATCCTTGACACCTTTCTTTCTTTCTCATCTGCTCTATTAGCAAATCCCACTGGTTTCATCTTCAAGATATATCCAAAGTATTGACTATTGCTCAACACCTCCATTGTTACTATACCATTCCAAGCCGCCATCATCTTTTGTTTAAATGATCTCAACAGCTTCCCAATTTGTCTTCCCACAACTGTCCATGACCCACTACAATCTAGTTTCAGTGAAGCAACCAGAATAATCTTTTAAAATTAAGTCAGATCATCTAAAGATTAAAAAAAAAAAAAAGTAAGATCACGCCACTCATCTGCTCAAAATCACCCAATAGCTTCCCATCTCACTGTAGCCAAAGTCTCTACCTTAGACTTAGTAGGTCCAACAACGTCTGTATCCCTCCACCTCTCTGACCTACGCCCTTGTTCACTCAGTCCCAGCCACACTGACCTGAATGCTGTTCCTTGAACATAGTAGACATACTCCTTCCTCAGGGTCTTTGCATTTGCTGTTCCATCTACCAGACATCCACATGGCATCTTCCCTTACCCACTGCAGGTCTCTGCTCTGATGTCATTTTCTCAAAGCCTTTCCTAATACTGATCTACAAAGTTGCAAGCTCCCACCTCCACCTCTATAACCCCCTCTCTGCTTTATTTTGCTCCATTGCACATATCACCAGTTAACACACCATGTTTTACTATTTCTTTATAATCTGTCTCTACCACTTGGAAGTTCCAAAAGAGCAAGGAATTTAGTATGTTTAGGTTATTGATGTATCCTCAGCACCTAGTAGGTGCTCAATAACTATGTGTTAAATGAGTGAATGAACTGTAAGTGCCCCACAAATCTTTGTTGAATGTGCGAAAGAATAAAATGGAAGCCCCGGTCATGTAGCCAGAGCCCAGGTCGCCTAATCCACTGCAGGATGCTTAATCCTGACGTCACTGCTGCGAGGATTCAAAACCGAAAGCATGTAAACCCCCCAGCGCGGAGCACATCTCACTAGGAGCGCTCACCGAAAGACAGAGCCCATCTCCTACTCCTTTCCAAGGCAAGGCAGCCCCCAAATTCTAAAACTTAGGGCCAGCCAGGCGCTGTGCGGACCACCGTCCTCGCCCTCCACACTCGCATCTTACAGACGTGAAACCAAGGCTGGGAAAGGAAGACAGAATCGTCAACCCCTCCTCACCCTCTTCTCACTCACTCACCCATCCCATGCCAGATCACCAGCGGCAGCGGCGTCGGGGGGTCGAGATGCCCCAGAGCCCGGGCAGCGCAGAACCCCGGCAGGAGAATGACAGCCAAGAGCCACAAGAAGCAGGGCGAAGCCATCTTGACTCAGTCACATGAGTGCAGGCGCGCGCCCCAGAGGCGCGCCGCCAGGGCCTGGGCGTGGCGCGGGCGAGTGGGCTGCAGGCGCCCTCTGCCTCGATCCGCACCCCGCAGGGGTGTGCGGGGGACGTGCGACGCTCAGAGCGGTAACGCCCTCGCCAGGGAGCCTCTTGGCCTGGAGTTTGCGCTCTAGTAGTCCGCTCCCACAGTGAATTATTTGCCCGTCCCCAAATGGGTAATCAAAACCAATGCTAACATTTATTCAGCATTTACTACATGTCAGGCACTATTCTAAATGCTTTACGTCTGTAAACCAATTTAGTCCTCATAACACTATATACACTTCTCCCCATTTTACAGGTAGTGACACTGAGCCGCTGAGAATTTGGATGAGGTGCCCAAGGTCACAGAGATAGAAGATGGTTGGGTTTATAGACCTTGCTCTTAACCACTGCACTACTGCCTTTGGAAGAAAAATACTTCGTGGAAAGAAGGAAGGACTCAGCTCTGTTAGAAATGGAAGGGGAAGGATAATTTCCAGCCAGGCTAATTATGGCAGGGTGTGATATTTGTTCTGGACCTTTATCAGGTAGAGATGAAATGAAGGACTGGCATGAGCTGAGCTACCAAAAACCAAACCAAACCAAACCCATTGTGCGTCTAGGCAATCCAGACTCAGCGACCCTATAGGACAGAGTAAAACTGCCCCATAGGGTTTCCAAGGCTGTACATCTTTACAAAGCAGACTGCCACATCTTTCTCCCAGGAGCGCTGGTGGGTTCAACTGCCCACCTTTTGGTTAGCAGCCAAAGGCTTAAGCACTGCACCACCAGGGTTTGCTCTGTCAGGACTTAACAGGGTTCAAATATAAAACTTTTTTCACTGCCAGCCTCTCCAGATGGTAAATGGTTGTAAAATTAAGAAATGGCTCTTGGCAAAAATCAAATTCAAGATGCTGTCAGGAAAACATTATCAAAAGAAAAAGGGTTAAGATCACAAAAAGAACTAAGGAGTTGACTCATAGAACCTGTCAGATGAAAAAACTACCTCCAAGGATCTTTTCTTTCTTTTTTAAATATTGTATTTTTGGTGAAAATATACACTGCAAAACATGCTCCAGTTGAATAACTTCTACACATAATGTTCAGTGACATTGGTTACATTCTTGACATTGCGTCAACATTCTCATTATTTCCATTCTAGTTGTTTCGCTCCCATTAACTCAGTCTCATTGCTTGGCAAACTCATCTATGCTTTAGAGTAACTTGTTTTCATTTGGTGGGTTTGAACCACAAATCTTTTTGGTTAGCAGCTGAGTGGTTAACCAATGTGCCACCAGGGCTCCTTCAATGAGCTAAGGTAGAAAGGAGAAAAAATTGTATGTTGTGCTTTCTAGAAATGGCGGGGCTTCGAGACTGACAAGAGCATCTGTTTGATATATAAGAGGTATAGGAAAGTCTACTGCCACTTCTGGTCTAATTTCAGAGCAAGCTTATTACAGGAGGCTCTCATGAATCATTTTTCCCATTTTCATCTTCCCCTCTTTAATCTATTTTATATTCTATTGCCAGATTCAGTCTCTCAATCCACTTCCTTCATCTCAGTTCCCTGCTGAAAAATTTTTCAGAAAAAATTGAAATAATTTAAATAGGGAATTTGTTAAATAAATTAGGATGTATCCACTATAACAAATACTATGCAACTGGTTTTGTAAAGGATGGGGTAGATGTACATATGTCGTTGTCGTTAGGTGCCATCAAGTCAGTTCCCACTCATAGCAACCCTATGTACAACAAAACGAAATACTGCGCCATCCTTACAATCATTGTTATGCTTGAGCCCCATTGTTGCAGCCCGTGTCAATCCATCTCTTTGAGGGTCTTCCTCTTTTTCGTTGACCCTCTACTTCAGTGACGTCACTAGGAGGTTGCAGGGGGGTGCAGACCATGCCCAGTGACACTGTCAGAGAACGTGACACCAAATGACTGTCTATAAAATTTTTGTGCAGTGTTTAAGCAGAAATTTATTGTTTTTTATAAAAAATCCCTGTAGTTAGTTACAACAACAAAAACAGCTTACATGTATCAATATACCCGTAAGGCTAAAACTCGGTGCTAATTTACTTTTTGGACCTTCTAATGTGCTAATATGCTTTGGTCAGAGCCGCCATTATTACCCAGTTACAGTGATGCTTCCAATCACCTGGTTTCATCTGCACATGCTGTGAGCATGCACTGTTGTTTTCATCGCTCTTGGTGTTTTCACAGTTGCCGATTTTGTCAAATTTTCTGCTGTTTTCACTACAATATTATGGTAATTAGTATTTGTGAACCTACATCAATAATTTTTTTGAGAATGAAGTAGTAATTAAAGGAAAAGAAGGAGTGATATATGGGAATTATGATTTACAAGTGACATTAGTACAAAAAACATTACTAAGGATTCTGTATGGTCTGGTAGAGGGAGAGTTCCATGGGGTGGTGGGGTTGATACCAAGAGTTACCACACTGAGTGACACCAACCCTAGTGATGCCCCTGGGTGAAGGCCATACTACATTTAAAAAGCATTTGGGAAATGACAGAAAATCTGAAATGGAAAAATACTGAAATTGTAACAAAGGAAAACAATTCAGGAAATACACTCATTTCAAATGATGATGTTGATGAGATGGAATTATTTCTCACAATGGAAAAAGAAGTTAAATTGAGATCAAATGGCTGTACTGTTAATATTGATTCTATATTAACAAGCTGCAAAAATGGCGTGGTGGTGGCATCTGGTCTCCTCTAACTTCATGTGAAGGAAAGGGAATCAACAGCCCAAGGCTGATTCCTATGAGACAGAGATCAGACATGCCTCCTCTCTCCGCCATCTTGACCAATTCTGACACCAACTATCCCTCTCACGGCACTCTCTACTTCTGTGCAGAGCTTGATAATTCATTGCAGTGGCAACACAGAACTCATAGACCATACTCATGGTTACGGGGTTTATTAGGGAAGTAACAGGTTACAATTCAGGTTCAGGAATGCTCAGGATACATTTCTTCCATCAGGATAGCCTCTTCTCAGCCATGCCTGCAAACATGCCTCTCTCTCGCCCTCGGCCTCTCCCCTGCTTGGGCAAGTGTTACAAAGCTTTTTTAGCTCTGCCAATAAGTGCCCCAAGGCACCCAACTCCACCAGTAAGCCTGGGCCTGAAGGTGCTCAGCTCTAGCTAGGTTAGCAAATAGAGCTCCACCAAATGCCCGGAGGAACCCTATTCCACCAGCAAGCTTTCTGCCCGAAGGCACTGACCTTGCTCACTCCATGGGCTGGGAAGCCCACTATGCTGTCTCCTGCCAGATGCCTGGTTCTGCTGCCTCTACTGCTGCTGTTTCTCTGTGGCTGCTTCTCGCTGTCATCAATGTTACAGCTCTTTCTCTGTCTCCTGGGTCTAGGAAGGTCTCAGTGCAGTGATCCTGGGTCCAAAGAACATGCTCTGCTCCTGGCTCTCCTTCCTTGGCGGTGATGAGATCCTCTCCTCCCACCTCTGGGATGGCTCATTTTAAGCCTAGCAGGATGGCAAAACTGACCAATCCCGTCATTAGGGTTTCATAGACCTTATTGCCTGGTCCCACCCTCACATGGGTGCTGTGAACTTTATTTGCATTATTAGCAAACTATCCAATCCCCTTAAAAAAAAAAAAAAAAAACCCAGTGCTGTCGAGTCAATTCATCCAATCCCCTTGGTGGGCCACAATTACCTTATTTGTGACTGGGTGGGAGTATGGTGCAACGGATGGCTTTTGTGTGGCCTTTCTCGCCATGGTCTTATAATTCCCATCCAAACGATTGGGTGGGTCTGTGCAAATAAGGTAGTTGTGGTTCACCAAGGGGATTGGTCATTTTGCTATTCTGCTAGGCTTAAAATGAGCCATTCCAATATATCCTAGAGAAATAAGAGCTGTCACATGACTAGATATATGCACACCCGTGTTCATAGCAACACTGTTCACAATAACAAAAAGATGGAAACAACCCAGATGCCCATCAACAGATGAATGGATAAACAAATGTTCACACATTCACACAATGGAATACTACACAACGATAAAGAACAATCACGAATCCAAGAAACATCTCATAACATGGGTGAATATGGAAGGAATTATGCTGAGTGAAATTAGTCTGTCACAAAAGGACAAATATTGTATGAGACCACTATTATAAGAACTCTAGAAAAGGTTTAAACACAGAAGAAAACATTCTTTGATGGTTATGAGGGTGGGGAGGGAGAGAGAGAGGTATTTACTAACTAGATAGTAGACAAGAATTATCTTAGGTGAAGGGAAGGACAACATACAATACAGGGGAAGTCAGTACAACTGGACTAAACCAAGAGCTAAGAAGTTTCCTGAATACAGCCAAGCACTTTGAGGGATAAAGTAGCGGGGGTGGGGGTCTGGGGACCATGGTTTCAAGGGACATCTAGGTCAACTGGTACAACAAAATTTATTAAGAAGATGTTCTGCATCCCACTTTGGTGAGTGGTGTCTGAGGTCTTAAAAGCTAGCAAGTGGCCATCTAAGATCCATCAATTGGTCTCAACCCAGCTGGAGCAAAGGAGACTGAAGAACACCAAAGACACAAGGAAAATATTAGCCCAAGAGACAGAAAGGGCCACATAAACCAGAGATTCTATCAGCATGAGACCAGAAGAACTAGATAGTGTCCAGCTACCACCAATGACAGCCCTGACAGGGAACACAACAGAGTCCCTGATGGAGCAGGAGGAAAGTGGGGTACAGAACTCAAATTCTAGTCAAAAGACCAGGCTTCATGGTCTGACTGAGACTGGAGGGACAGTTGTCCACAGATTGTCTGTTAGCCCAAAACTAAATCCATTCCAGAAGCCAACTCTCCAGACAGAGATTAGACTGGACTATAAGACATAAAATGATATTCACGAGAGTGTGCTTCTTAGGTCAGGTAAATACATGAGACTAAATGGGCAGCTCCTGTCTGGAGGTGAGATGAGAAGGCAGAAAGGGGCAGGAGCTGGTTGAATGGGCACAGGAAATACAGGGTGGAAAGGAGCAGTGTATTGTCACATTATAGGGAGAGCAACTAGGATCACATAACAATGTGTGTATAAATTTATGTATGAGTAATTAACTTGAACTATAAACTTTCACTTAAAGCATAATAAAAAGAAAAAACAAAAAAAGCCATCCCAGAGGTGGAAAAGAGAGGCCCTTACCACCATCAAGGAAGAAGAGACAAGAATGGAGTGTGTCCTTTGGATGCAGGGTCCCTGTGCTAAGAAGCTCCTGGAACAAGGAGACAGAGAGAGAGAGAGAGCTGTAACACTGGTAGCAGGAGAGACAGGCAGGAGACAGCCCACGGAGCAAGAAAGCTGAGTGCCTTCAGGCAGGAGTCTTGCTGGCAGAGTAGGGTACTTCCGGGCACTTGGCGGAACTAGGTTTGCTGACCCACGAAGCTATAGCTGAGCACCTTTGGGTAGGTTAAGAGACTCTGCTTCCACCAGTATCCAAGAAAGTTTTTTAAAAGGGTTAAAAATTCATCCTTGGTAACAGATTAGTATATTGAATATCAACAACAGGCAGTCAAGGAAAGAAATAGAAGACTCTAGACAGTAATGAAGCATGTCAAGGCTCCCAATACTGCCGCCCTTCTACCAAAAATCACATTGTTAGGTCCACGAAATCCTGAGAATTAAAACACACATTTTGAGAGAGAAGAAAACTAAATGATTGTCCTCGTCATTTCCCTCTTCTGTCTGAAAAAGTATAAATGGCTACTGGGGAGAAAAGGGTTAAATGGGAAGTGAAGAATAACTCTTTTAGGTGGCAGTGAAGTATCCAAGAAAGCTTACTCAACTGGGAAGGTCCCAGGGATTGAGGTTATCCCTCCTATGGGAATGGAATACACCATGCCCTAGTAGGTAAATTCTGGAATAGACACTTAACAAATTCTCAGAAGTGACTGTAAAACAGGTATTTTTACAAAGAGTGCACACCACCTCTAATGAGCTCTGCCCTACTCTCTTTCCATCACCTAGATTTATAAGCCATAGAAAAAGTGCTTATTACATAAAATAGCCCTCAAATTACAGTTCAGGAGGGAAACTAAACCAGTTTCAGATAAAGTGGGACAGAAATGGAGGAAGAAAAATTCACCATGAGTGCTTTGAGCTCTAGAACAACCTAACAAGATAATGAACTCCATAGGATAAGAACTCAAAGATGAGATAATAAAACAACTGAAAGAGATCAATATGGAAATTGCATACCTGAGAAAGCAAAGACCAAAACAGCATCATTACAGAACTAATAAATACATCAAAAACAGCAAAGGAACAGAATAGACACAGCTAGAAATGGAAGTATTAATGTGGAAAAAAGGCTTAAAATAATCACAATAAAGGCAAAAAACACCAAGAGATTAAAACAATCAGAGAGAAGCTAATAGATATGGAAGACAGAGGAGATTGGGGTCCCTAGAGTTAAAAAGACCAAACCAAGCCCAGTGCCATTGAGTCAATTCCGACTCATAGTGACCCTATAGGACAGAGTAGAACTACCCCATGGGGTTTCCAAGAAGCACCTGGGGGATTCGAACTGCCGACCTTTTGGTTAGCAGCCATAGCTCTTAACCACTAGGCCACCAGGGTTTCCCCCTAGAGTTTAGAATTTATTAAATGGAACAGAAGAAGAATTAAAAGGTAAAATAGAGAACTGTTACCTGAAACAAAGAATCAATCTGTAGCTTGGAAGATCAAAACAGGAGATATTTTGATACAAAAACTCAATTCTGAAACGTATTTTAATTAATTTATTGAAAATCAGTCATTCAGGTAGAAAAAGCAAATCATCTACAAGGAGAAAAGTCAGGTTTCCCTCATACTTCTCAATAGCAACATCCAGAGACAGATGACAATGGAAGACTGCCTACAGAATTCTGAAAGAATAAAAGTGTGATATAAGAATATTATACCCAGCCAAGATGTCACTCAAAAAATAAACACATTAGGCAGTTTCCCACACACACACAAAAAAACCCTAATAGGAAAGAGCTGCTCCGAACTCTTGTTCAGAAAATATTTGAAAACGAAATTCAGCTAATTAAGAAATAGGACAAAATTAAGACTTCAAGAACAGAGACGTTTTGGTAAAAAGGTATGTAATGAGCATTGAATCCTTTTTAAGATAGAATAAATACTGAGCATTTGTGTGAACTATAATTTTATAACATGTGCGTGTTATGCAAATTAGTAAAGCAAACTAAAATGACTAAGAAATATTGGACCCACTAGTAAGGGATTATGGCACATAGTGTGAGTGTGCTGATGTTCTCATTTCCCAAGCAGAGATAATTGATTCTAATTTAAAACATGTTTAAAAAAATAACAAAACAACAATGTCAAAATCACTTTTTCTAGCATTACCATTGAGAGCGGGAACCAGATAAGGATGCACTTCATTGCCACTCTTATTCAACATTGTGCTGGAGGTCCTAACAAGAGCAAGTAGGCTAGTTAAAGAAATAAACGGCATCGGGATTGGTAAGAAAGAAGTAAAAGTATCTTTATTTGCAGATGACATGATCTTAAACACAGAAAACCCTAAAGAATCCTCAAGAAAACTACTGAACTAATAGAAGAGTTCAGAAGAGTATCAGGATACAAGATACACACACAAAAATCAGTTAGATTCCTCTACACCAACAAAGAGAACTTTGAAGAGGAAATCACCAAATCAATACCTTTTACAATAGCACCCAAGAAGATAAAATACTTAAGAATAAATCTAACCAGAGACGTAAAAGACGTGTACAAAGAAAACTACAAGACACCACTGCAAGAAACCAAAAGAGACCTACATAAGTGGAAAAACATACCTCGCTCACGGATAGGAAGACTCAACATTGTAAAAATGTCTATTCTACCCAAAGCAGTCTACCGATACAATGCAACCCCAATCCAAATTCCAAGGGCATTTTTTAATGAGATGGAGAAACAAATCACCAACTTCATATGGAAGGGAAAGAGGCCCCAGGTAAGTAAAGCATTACTGAAAAAGAAGAACAAAGTGGGAAGGCTCACACTACCTGATTTTAGAACATATTATACCACCACAGTAGTCAAAGCAGCCTGGTACTGGTACAACAACAGATACATAGACCAATGGAAAAGAATTGAGAATCCAGACATAAATCCATCCACATATGAGCAGCTGATATTTGACAAAGGCCCAAAGTCCATTAAATGGGGAAAAGATAGTCTCTTTAACAAATGTTGCTGGCATAACTGGATATCCATCTGCAAAACAATGAAACAAGACCCATACCTCACACCATGCACAAAAACTAACTCAAAATGGATCGAAGAACTAAATGTAAAATCTAAAATGATAAAGATCACGGATGAAAGAAATAGGGACAACACTAGGAGCCCTAATACATGGCATAAACAGCATACAAAACATTACAAGCAATGCACAAACACCAGAAGAGAAACTAGACAACTGGAAGCTCCTAAAAATCAAACACGTGGGCTTATCCAAAGACTTCACCAAACGAGTAAAAAGATTATCTACAGTCTGGGGAAAAAGTTTTTAGCTATGACTTGTCCAATCAGCATCTGCTCTCTAAAATCTACATGATACTGCAAAAACTCAACAGCAAAAAGACAAATAACCCAATTAAAAAGCAGGCAAAGGATATGAACAGGTACTTCACTAATGAAGACATTCAGGTAGCTAACACATACATGAGGAAATGCTCACGGTCATTAGCCATTAGAGAAATGCAAATCAAAACCACAATGAGATTCCATCTCACTCCAACAGGGCTGGCATTAATCCAAACGAACACAAAATAATAATAAATGTTGGAGAGGCCTTGGAGAGACTGGAACACTTATACACTACTGATGGGAATGTAAAATTGTACAACCACTTTGGAAATTGATTTGGCACTTTCTTAAAAAGCTAGAAATAGAACTATCATAAAAAAAAACCCAATCCTGCAATCCCACTCCTTGGAATATATCCTAGAGAAATGAGAGCCTTTACATGAACAGACATATGCACACCCATGTTCACTGCAGCACTGTTTACAACACAGAAAGATGGAAGCAACCAAAGTGCCCATCAACAGATGAACGGATAAATAAATTATGGTTTATTCACACAATGGAATACCATGCATCAATAAAGAACAATGACGAATCTGTGAAACATTTCATAACATGGAGGAATCTGGAAGGCATTATGCTGAGCGAAATTAGTCAGTTGCAAAAGGACAAATATTATATCAGACCACTATTATAAGAACTCAAGAAATACTTTAAACAGAGAAGAAAATATTCTTTAATGGTTATGTGAGTGGGGAGGGAGGGAGGGAGAGGGGTATTCACTAATTAGATAGTAGACAAGAACTATTTTAGGTGAAGGGAAAGACAAGACAGAATACAGAAGAGGTCAGCATAACTGGACTAAACCAAAAGCAAAGAAGTTTCCTGAATACAATCAAATGCTTCAAAGGCCAGCATAGCAGGGGCAGGTGTTGGGGACCATGGTTTCAGGGGACATCTAGGTCAATTGGCATAATAAAATCTATTAAGAAAACATTCTGCATCCCACTTTGAAGAGTGGGGTCTAGGGTCTTAAACGCTAGCAAGCAGCCATCTAAGATGCAATAGTCTCAACCCACCTGCAGCAAATGAGAATGAAGAACACCAAGGACACAAGGTGATTACGAGCCCAAGAGACAGAAAGGGCCACATGAACCAGCAACTACATCATCCTGAGACCAGAAGAACTAGATGGCGCCCGGCTACAACCGATGACTGCCCTGACAGGGAACACAACAGAGAACCCCTGAGGGAGCAGGAGAGCAGTGGGATGCAGACCCCAAATTCTCATAAGACCAGACTTAATGGTCTGACTGAGACTGGAAGGACCCGGTGGTCATGGCCCCCAGACCTTCTGTTGGCCCAGGACAGGAACCATTCCCGAAGCCAACTCTTCGGACATGGGTTGGACTGGACAGTGGGTTGGAGAGGGTTGCCGGTGAGGAGTGAGCTTCTTGGATCAGGTGGATGCTTGAGACTATGTTGGCATCTCCTGCCTGGAGGGGAGATGAGAGGGTGGAGGGGGTTAGAAGCTGGTGAAATGGACATGAAAAGAGAGAGTGGAGGGAGGGAGTGGCCTGTCTCATTGCGGGGAGAGCAATTGGGAGCATGTAGCAAGGTGTATACACCTTTTTTTTTTTTTTAGCAAGGTG
Source organism: Elephas maximus indicus (assembly GCF_024166365.1). Lineage (NCBI taxonomy): Eukaryota > Metazoa > Chordata > Mammalia > Proboscidea > Elephantidae > Elephas > Elephas maximus. The sequence continues at coordinate 81,785,031 of NC_064821.1, forward strand.
TATACAAGTTTTTGTGTGAGAGACTGACTTGATTTGTAAACTTTCACTTAAAGCACAATAAAAATTACTAAAAAAAAGAAAACATTCTGCATCCCACTTTGGCGAGTGGCCTCTGGGGTCTTAACGCTAGCAAGTGGCCATCTAAGATGCATCAATTGGTCTCAACCCACCTGGAGCAAGGATGAATGAAGAACACCAAAGACACAAGGTAATTACGAGCCCAAGAGACAGAAAGGGCCACATGAACCAGCAACTACATCAGCCTGAGACCAGAAGAACTAAATGGTGCCCAGCTACAACCGATGACTGCCCTGACAGGGAGCACAAGAGAGAATCCCTGATGGAGCAGGAAAGCAGTGGGATGCAGACCTAAAATTCTCGTAAAAAGACCAGACTTAATGATCTGACTGAGACTAGAAGGACTCCCGAGATCATGGTCCCCAGACCTTCTGTTAGCCCAAGACTGAAACCATTCCCAAAGCTAGGTCTTTAGACAGTGATTTGACTGGACTGTGGGATAGAAAATGATACTGGTGAGGAGTGAGCTTCTTGGCTCAAATAGACACATGAGACTATGGGGACAGCTCCTGTCTGGGGCGGAGATGAGAAGGCAGAGGGAGACAGAAGCTGGCTGAATGGACGTGGGAATATAGGGTGGAGAGAAGGAGTGTGCTGTCTCATTAAGGGGAGAGCAAGGTGTATATAAATTTCTGTATAAGAGACTGACCTGATTTGTAAACTTTCACTTAAAGCACAATAAATTTTTTTTAAACATGCAAAAAAAAAAGCACTTTTCCTAGGCTTAAATTGATATTTTGAGAAATAATCTCTCATGCTGAATAAATGGAAACCATGGTGGCATAGCGGTTAAGAGCTATCTGCTAACTAGAAAGTCGGCAGTTTGGATCCACCAGGCCCTCCTTGGAAACTCTGTAGGGCGATTTCACTCTGTCCTATAGGGTCGCTATGAGCTGGAATTGAGTCAACAGCAATGGGTTATGGTGAACAGAACATATTTGAAATTCAGCTTTTCTTTTAGTTTGTTTTTATTCTGTTCAATTCAAGTAGAGTTGAATTGAATAGTTTTTATTTTTAAATAACACATACATTATGATACCATTTTAAAAAGTATATATTTATTTACTGTATATATATATATTCATGCAGATGTATATGTATAAGTTCCATCTGTATATAAGCATAGATAACTATTTAAAATGATGTTCACCAAATGTTAATAATGACTATTTTTAGGTGGTGGAATTTAGAGGTTTTTGAACAGTTTTTTCCTTTGTGTTTCTTTTGCATTGCTTAAATTTTTTTACAATGAAAATATATTACTTTTATAAGAACAATACATTGATTTTTCTTAAGATAAAACAAAAAAATAAACCTTCAGCACTTCCAATTAGTCTTCAGAATATGGTTCAAACTTTTGTATTCAAACTAAGTACCTATACTATCTTCCCAAACCTATCTGCCCTTACTCCCACCCTCATAGGGAGGATCTATAAGAAGTATTTTTCTGAAAATCTCTGCCTTTGCTCTTTTGCCCAGATCATTTTTACCATCTTGAACGGGTTCACCATCCTATTCAACTTATCCAAATACAGCCCATCCCACAAAGCTCAACCCCTGGTTCATTTCTTCCACTGACCTGCCTAGAGCCCCCAACATTTTAAAATCGAATAGTTAAAATGTATTTATGTAGAGAGGTACCAGCAGAGTTACTTCTTCCACTTCCTTTGGATTTGATTTTAAGAGGAAGCTTTTAGGGAGAGACTAATAAAGTTCTCTCAGTTTAAGTCAATTCCAAGCTGTTGTTTTAGTAAGTAGCCTCTGAGGCTTACTCATATGTTAACACGAAGGGAGAACTGGCAAAGCCTGAATTTCAAAGTAACTTCAAAAGGAACTGCAAGTTAATAACATGCATATCAGTTTCCAGAAGAGACTACAATTCAAGGAATAATGGCAACATAAAGAGAAAGTATTTGAATGCGCATAGGTTTCAGTTTTCTTTTTTGCACATAATAAATTAAAAAGTGTTTTATAAATTAAAAATTTTGAAAAAAGTTGCTTGGTAATAAAAAAAAAAAACACTTAGTAATAATCGAGATCTAGACACCTACTAGCTTTTCCATAAAATAAGCAGATATTTCACCAAGTGACCAGCTATAGTAAACACTCTTGGTCTCGGAACCAATCTACTTGCATCTTCCAGGTCCTGAAAAATGATTGTGTTATCATTAAGTGGTGGCAGCAACAGGTAAATGCAATATTAAGATTTCTTGACTTGTTAGCTCTTGAGGGCTATAAAAAATGATATTAAAAGCAAAACGGTTACACTGCCATCTAAAACATTTTTTATACTCAACACTTTTGAGAAAATGATTTCATCTATCTTCTTGCTCAGTGGAAAAGAATATCATTCTTCCTGTGTGTGTGACACTGAGACAACCTTGAAAGTTTTTAAAAAATTTCTGCCATGTACAGGAGTGCACATACACACACCAAACCAAAAACCAAACCCACTGCCATTGAGTTGATTCTGACTCTAAGCGCCCTATAGGACAGAGTACAACTGCCCCACAATTTCCAAGGAGTACCTGGTGGATTCGAACTGCCAACCTTTCGGTTAGCAGCCATGGCTCTTAACCACTGCTCCACCAGGGTTTCCCATACACACACACACCAAACACACACACACACATAAACCAAACCCATTGCCCTCCAGTTGATTCCAACTCATGGCAACCCCATGTGTTACAAAGTAGAATTGAGCTCCACAGGGCTTTCTTGGAAGCAGGTCACCAGACCTTTCTTCCACAGCATCACTGGGTAAGCTTGAACCACCAACCTTTCGGGTAGTAGTCAGGGGAACCACTTGTCCCACCCCGGGACCTTTACACACACACAGACACACCATGTTTAAATTTTAGGAAGGGCATGAAAGAGAAGATAAAGTCTCTCTTCCTCCTCATTTCTTACTCAGTCTTACTTCCTAGAGGCAATTCTGTTAATTTCTGCTTTTTAGTTTTTCTGATGCTTATCATGGTTTCTTCAACCAATATAGTTATTTACCAGCTTTAAACTTTAACTCCCCACAGTGAATGATAAGTGAACGAATTTCACTTTTTTCCATCGCTCCTCTCCATTTGTACATTTTTGCTAATTACATTGTTTTGTCAAAATTTATAATACTTATATACATTATTTTCTGGCTAAATTTAATCTTCTGTAATTTGTATGGAGACTGACTAAAAATTAAAAACCAAAACCCAGCATTCATAATATTATAATTTTATAAATATTTACTGCAGAACTAAGAAGTGTGATTAGATTCTTAGTGATGGAAATATAGTCTTATGTCATTAAAAAAAAAATACAGCTTTGTAATTCAAAATAGTCTCAATGCATCAAATCTAATGGATTTTTTTCTAAGTGTCTTTCACTTTGGACATATATCTCTTATCACATGTGGTCCTCTTTATTAGATTCCATTTTCATTTTGTTGAAGTATATCTTGAAGTAATTTTGTTACGTAGAGTACAGTGTTAAGCAGCCCTGGTGGCGCAGTGGTTGAACATTCGGCTGCTAGCCAAGGGATTGACAGTTCGAATCCACCAGTTGCTCCTTGGAAACCCTATGGGGCAGTTATACTGTGTTCTATAGGGTCTCTATGAGTCAGAATCGACTCAGTGGCAGTGGATATGGTGTTAAAGGTCTCTAGATGGCACAGTCTGCACTCGACTACAAACACAAAGGTTGGTGGTTCAAACCTACTGTGGAAGAAAGGCCTGGCAATCTGTGTTAAGATTACAGCCAAGAAAACCCTATGGAGCAGTTCTACTCTAACACAGGGGAACATGAGTTAGAATCGACTCAGTGACAACAGGTTTGAATTTTTGTTTGTTTGTTTTTTTGGTTATGCGGTGTTAAAGGTTTTGAGTTCTTATATGTTCAAAAATGTTATTATTTTTACCTCGGGTTTGATTGGCAGTTTGGATACGTACAGAATTCTATGTTCAAATTCTTCTCTCACAACTTTGAAGATGCTCATTGTAAGGATGAGAAGTCTCATTTCTTTAGTTGTTGTTGTTGTTGTTAGGTGCCGTTGAGTCGGTTCCAACTCATAGCGACTCTATGTGCAACAGAATGAAACACTGGTCCCACACCATCCTCACAATTGTTGCTATGCTTGAGCCCATCATTGCAGCCACTCTGTCAATCGATCTCATTCAGGGTCTTCCTCTTTTTCACTGGCCCTCTACTTTACCAAGTATGATGTCCTTCTCCAGGGACTGATCCCTCCTGATAACATGTCCAAAGTACGTGAGATGAAGTCTCACCACCCTCGTTTCTAAGGAGCATTCTGGCTGTACGTCTTCCAAGACAGACTTGTTCATTCTTTAGGCAGTTCGTGGTATATTCCTTTATACAGGCACCCTGTTTTTTGTCTCTTTGAATGTTTGTTTGCCCAACCACATTCCTGTATAGACAGCTAGCATGAGCTTCTTCTGCTTATGTCTTTCTCCAGTAGGCCTGTCCCATAACCATGGGCTCTATGTGAGTGGGAGGAACATATCAGACAGGCTTCCTTGTAAGGTGCATGGTTGAGCAATAGGCGGGCAGTCTGGTGATCTTCATAACCGACACAATCATGAGGGTGGGGTGCACTACATGAATCACCCGAGTGAAGCTGCTGCACTTTTTTTTTGTTTTTTCCCTCTGCATTCCTTTTATGCAAGTCTGATCTGCTTTCTGTCAGGCTCAATATTCTCTCTAGGAGCCATCTATATTAAAAATGTTCCCCAGGCAGATCCCCACTGTTTTTAAAGAGCTGTTCTCATACTTTATGCTTAGGCCAAGCTACCAGTATCAGGTACCCTCACAAGGGTGGAGGAGTCCAACTGTCCCAATTGTTTTTGTTGCCAATTGTCTTTTACGTAATGCTAGAATAAATTACCTGACAATTGGCATACAGCTCACTTTTGCTTTCTTAAAATTTGTTGACTGTGGGAAGAACTGCCCATGTGCTCTAAGACTCATGTCAAACATCGTTTCTTTCCTAGCCATCTTCCTGTCCTGCGTTCTCCCCTAGCCTCCCTGTGCTCAACATATTCGGAGTATCTATACCATCTATTTACCTTGCTGTCTCTCTATTAGAGTGGGATGCTCTTGAGAGCAGAGACTAGATCTATTTCACTTGGTGTTCCCAGGTTCTGGCACAAGCTTAGGGATCAACAAATTCTTGTTCAATAATTGAATGAGTATTGAAGGCAGCCATTGCAAAAATCCAAATCCTCCTAAGAAAATGGTCCAGGTTCTGGTCTGAGGAAAGCCAGGAAGTGGGATCTGAGGAGCCTATAGGCCATGCATCTGCAGCTGCTCAAGGAGAAAGCCAGGCTGAAGCTCAGCAGTCTCTGGCACAGGAAGGAAGGTGAGCATAGGTGCTGCGCTATTGAAAGCTTAAAAAATACAAACATCACTTCTGTTTTAAAACCCTTGAATTACTTCCAGCTGATTTAAGCATAAAGAATAAAATACGTAACATGGTCTAATAGGCCCTGTACAATACGGGCCCCGTCTTAGTTGTCTAGTGCTGATGTAACACACAAACCACAGGTGAGTGGTTTTAAGAACAGAAATTTATTTTCCCACAGTTTTAGAGGCTGAAAGTCCAAATCAGGTTCTCAGCTGGGTTGGTAACCTAGGCATTTCTTGATTCCTTGGCGATCCTCATACCGCATCTGTGTTCCCCCGTATGTGCATATATGTCTCTGGGTCTATGCGGCTCTTTATATAACTCAGACGTAATTAGGTTTAGGGTCCCCCCCCTCCACTGGTATGACCTCAACTGATTGGTTTATTGATTATATTACACTGCCTTATGGAAGAGGATTACATTAGATTACATTCCATTACATCTACAGGTATAGGGGTTAGGATTCTGACACATATTTTGGGGAGACACAATTCAATCCCTAACAGGCCCTGGACACCTCTCCAGCTCTCCCTCTCTCCCCTCTTTGCACTCTGACCTCACTGGACTTGTGTCTGGTCCTCTAATGAGATGCTTATCTGAAATTAAACCAATTCTGGCCAATGTAAGTTAAAAAGCATATTTGCTGGAAAGATGCCATATGGTAACTATAGACGTGAAAGAGAACTGAACAATCAAGTCTTGGAAAAGGCAGGTATGGCATCTCTGAGGATGTCCGACCAGAGACTGTGAACATTATCTGACGTGGACTTCAGTTAAGGTGACTTAAGTTTACAGAACTTTGTATCTCTTACACCAAGTTTCCAGTTCTTGGGAGAGAAGATCTGATTGTCTGGCTTTGGCTGGGTGTCTTATAACTTTGGACTAATATGCACTGGGGTTTTAGATTGGCTTCCTCAAGAGTAGACCTTGAGACAAAGATTGATGTGAAGGTGACTTATTAGAAACTCAGGCACAGGTCCCAAGAAGTTAAGAAGCATTACTGGAAATAAAGAAGGCCAAGCAAGGGTGCAATATCAAGCCACAGAGGTTAACTGTGGCTTACTCTCACGTGGAAGCTCTGGAGATAGTTGTCCTAATCAGGGACAAGAGAGCTGGAGTGTTTACTATCCCGGCAGCCATCAGTCATTGGTTAAGGGCTTCTGCTGGGGGCTTGTACATTTCCAGGCACACTGGGCTCTTCATCAGCACAGTCAGAAGACTCTACAATCTAAGGGCAGCCTTCCAAGTCATCCCAGCATACACCAGGAGCTGAAGAGCATAGAAACAGTGAAGGGTTTAGAGGGAATGTGGGTAGAAAATGGGCAGCAGTTGTCACGCCTGGCCTGAAGACAGGATGGTTGCACGGATGTGGCCACTGAGGGAACTGTTGTGAGTCAGATCATCTCCCAAACATGTCTCTTTTGCTTTGCGACTCCTCTGGTGCACCTATGCTGTGATTAGCAGAAAAACCCTTCAAAGAAAGTGATTGGATTCTTACTTTGATAAATGACTGTTAGATCGTCTGTTGGCAATTCATACCATTTACCCCTTTCTGTGCTCTTCCATAGCACAGGGACTGGAAGTTTGGGATCTATATTTTCCAAAATCCCTTGCCAGTTGAGTTTGAGCTAGTGCTTGCCAATAAAAAGCATTCAGACAAGAATTAGAAAAAAAAGAATCAGAAGCCATATATTATTGTTCTTCAGGCAGCAGGAGGAAGAAGAGAGGTTTTGCCATGGTCTCCCAGTATCACCTATCTTGATGTGGCAAGAAGCAATAATCACTGTAATTCCTAAAACTTCTGACTCTCTGACAGGTAGTGGCAAGTCTGACAGCAAAGGACAACTTTCCCTATTGTCAATCTTCCAGCCCCTCTGATGGTTTTGTAAGACATCTATTTCCCTGAAATAAATCCCTTCTTGCTTTAAATGTCTAGGGTAATTTCTGGTTCCCTGACTGAATGACGATGACAAAGAAAGGAAAGCTGGGAAGATAAGCCTACTTTGAGATTAAATTGACTACAGAAGGTCTCAGGTGGTGATGGCAGGAGGCGGCAACTCTGAGACGAGAGAGCTGAATCACTGAGGCTCACAGCAAATAACAGCGGGTCCAAGAGTCCTTCAAGGAGAAGGTGGCTGGAGGGGTGTCACTTTTAGACTGTGAGAACCTGTCCTGCCTTGGTCACTACTGTATTTCTAGTGCATAGTACACACTTGACACAGAATTGGTGTACAATAAACATATATTTAATAAATGAATAGCCCAGTAGAGGCCCTGCCTTTCTTTGTGCTTCAGTTAAGTTGCTTTTGGTTGCAAGTAATAGAAAATCCCATTCAAAGTAGCTTAAGCAATAAAGGAAATTATTCCACATAACAAAAAATTTCAGAGCTGTGTTGAAACTTTATATTAGAACTTCAGGTAAGGCTTGATCTAACAGCTCAGCAAGGATCCAATTTCTTTTTATCCCTCAGCTCTGCCTCACAAAATATTGGCTTCATCCTAAGACTGACTTCTTTTGTGGTCCCAAGATTGCTGCCCATAGCTCCCATATCTCATAGGAAAGAGGGCATCTTTAGTCCAGTAGTCTTACAAAACTGTATGATTGGATTGAATTAGATCACTTTCCCACCCTGAACCTATTACTGCGGTCAGTTCTGCGCTGATAAGCTCCAACATTGGGTTAGAGTCATCTTCCCTAGACAAAACGAATGTGATGAGGGAAAACAAAAAAATTTCTCCACTCTTATATCTAATCTGCTCAACTTTATTGTCAATTCCAGGGGGACCCACACCTCTATATACGTGGGGCTAGACACAGGAACTACTTGTAATGGGATTCACTGAATAGATATAAAGACCCCACAATGGATAAGACACAGCCAAATGATTCCACTTAGTTTTAGAAGATCCCATCTATCTCAACAACAAGCTCAAGCCATCCTCTCGACAAAGATGTTTCATCCCCTGGGAAGAGTGCTAACTAGGAGGGGATTGTGCCTCTGCACAAAGGTCTGACCCACAAGATGCAGGACACCTGGGGCTACAGAAGTGAATGATCTAAGACCCTGGATTCCACTTCCTCTTACCTACTCCAGCACTCAGCTCATTAATTCATGCCCTCTCACTCCTATATCATCAGAATTTTCCTCTCTACTTGACTGTTTCTATGAGCATACAAACATGCTGTAATTTCACCTATTTTAAGTAAGTTTCTGATGAAGATCAAAGACTAAAGTCTTCAGTATGGATTACACCGCAACATAAATAAAACAAAAATCCTCACAACTGAACCAATAAGTAACATCATGATAAACGAAGAAAATATTGAAGTTGTCTTTTCATTTTACTTGAAGCAACAATCAACGCCCATGGAAGCAGCAGTCAAGAAATCAAACAACATATTACATTGGGCAAATCTGCTGCAAAAGACCTCTTTAAAGTCTTAAAAAGCGAAGATGTCACTTTGATGACTAAGGTGCACCTGACTGAAGCCATGGTATTTTCAATCACCTCATATGGGTACAAAAGCTGGACAGTGTAAAAGGAAGACTGGAGAAGAACTGACACATATGAATTACGGTGTTGGTGAAGAATACTGAATATACCATGGACTGCCAGAAGGACAAACAAATCTGTCTTGGAAGAAGTACAGCCAGAATGCTCCTTAAAAGCAAGGTTGGCAAGACTTTATCCTGCTTACTCTGTACATGTTATCAGGAGGGACCAAGCCATGAAGGAGGACATTATGCTTGGTGAAGCAGAGGGTCATCAAAAAAGAGGAAGATCCTCATTGATGGATTGACACAGTGGCTGCAACAATGGGCTTAAATAAGCTACTATTGTGAGAATGCCACAAGACTGAGGAGCATTTTGTTCTGCTATACATAGGGTCGTTATGAGTCAGAACCAACTCTACAGCACCTAACCGAAAAAAAAAAAAAAAAATGGGAGCTCCCACTCTTGCTCCCTACAAGCAGTAAGGGTGATTCTTTGAAAATGCCATGCTCTACTCTCATCCTTTCAATAAGATCACATCATACTTAAAATAAAATCCAATATCCTTATGATGGCCTACAAGACCCTACGTTATCCACACTCGCTACCCAGCCACACATGTCTGATTGAGTCTCCCACTGCTCTCACCCTCATTCGCTGAGCTGCAGCACACTGGCCTCTTACTATTCCGTGAGCCCACCAAGCTGACTCCATCTCAAGATGCATGTGGTTTCATTTCTGCCTGGAGTGCTCTTCCCCCAAGTATTTGAATGACTTATACTGTCACTTTGTTCATACATCATCTACTTAGAGCTCTCCCCAAACAACGTATGTAAAATAAATGTTCCCCTCACTCTTTATCCTGTCTTGTTTAATTTTTACACATAATGTTATACTATACACTTGTTTATTACCTATTTTGTAAGCTACATGAGGGTAAGGACTGTGACTGTCTTGTTTACTACTACATTCCTAGCATCTAAAACAATTCATAATGTAAGTAGATAGAAAGAGACAGCCACTATCCAGTCAACTTTGACTCATGGCGACCTTATGTACAACATAACAAAACTGTGCCTGGTCCTGCATCATCTTCATGATTACCAGCATGTTTGAGTCCATCATTGCAGCATATTGTGGCAATCCATTCTCACTCATGGTCTCCCTCACTCTCGACAGCCCTTCGCTTCATCAAACATGATATCCACCTCTAGCAATTGATCCTTCCTTTTGATGTGGCCAAAGCAAGTGAGTTGGATAATGCTCTGTTGTAATCCATATGGTTTTTGTTGGAATATTTAAAAGTAGATCTCCAGGCCCTTCTTCTCAGTCAGTCTTAGTCTGGAAGCTCCACTGAAACCTGTCCACCATGGGTGTGCCTGCTGGTATTTGAAATACCTAGCACAGCTTCCAGCAGCCCCGACAGCATAACAAACTGACAGATAGGTGGTAGATAGCATAAGTAGACAACCAATATTTGTTGAGGGAATGAACAATTGAGTGAACTGGTATTAGATAAGGGTGGATGAAGGCTCTGTTTTTGAACACTCTGGGGTGCAGGAATGTGACTCTTATCTTTCCCAACCCTAGCTTCTCTTATGCTGGCTAGGTGCTCACCTGAATAATGCTGTGTCCCTTTAAAATCCAAACAGTTTGTTCTTAGGGTAAAACCACCAAAGTGGCTATAACTTCAGATATACTACCCTCTAGGATCTAGGCAAGGAGCTCTCTGCAGCCCTGTGAGATAGCCAGCCTGCCTGAATAAGTCCATTGTTTGATCCTATGCTGGGAATATGAACGCTGTTGCTTGTCCCTCAAATCCTCCTATTTGTCTTTGCGAAGCCCAGCTTTTCTGATACCACCTTCCACTCAATTCTGGAATGGTGGTCAGGCTCTGCAACTCTGCTCTGTCCCAGGTGCCTGAATACAGAATTCATAGCCTCAAAAACATAACAAAATGGCTAGGCCTCCCCCAAGACCTCAAGACAGCATCTGATTACCTACCCTCTGAAGACAGGCAGAGGGTAAGTCCAAACCCCTCACTGTGGCCTTCAAAGCCCTACAGAGTCTGCCCCCTACCTATCTCTCCAAACTCATTGTGGACAGCTCTTCTCCTTGCTCACAAAGTTCTAGCCAAACTGATTTTTCTGTTTCTCAAATACCCTGAGCTCATTCCTACTTCATGGCATTTTGCACTTGTCTCTCCCTCTCCCTGGAATGTTCTGCCCCCAGCTTTTTGCATAACTGCCTCCTTCTTTTCACTCAAATGTCAGCCCTTTAGAGATGCCTTCCCTGGAAATCCTTCCCAAAGAACGCGAGGCTATATGGCATCATTATGTATGCAGATGACACAACCTTGCTTGCTGAAAGTGAAGAGGACTTGAAACACTTGCCGATGAAAATCAAAGACTACAGCCTTCAGTATGAATTACATTTCAACACAAAGAAAATAAAAATCCTCACAACTGGACCAATAAGGAACATCATGATAAACAGGGAAAATATTGAAGTTGTCAAAGATTTCATTTTGCTTGGATCCATAATCAATGCCCATGGAAGCAGTAGTCAAGAAATCAAATGGCATATTGCATTGGGCAAATCTGCTGCAAAAGACCTCCTTAAAGTATTAAAAAACTAAGATGTCATTTTGAGGACTAAGGTGCACCTGACCCAAGCCTTGGTATTTTCAGTTGCCTCATATGCATGCAAAAGCTGGACAATGAATAAAGAAGATCAAAGAAGAATTGATGCCTTTGAATTATGGTATTGGTGAAGAATATTGAATATACCATGGACTGCCAGAAGAATGAACAAATCTGTCTTGGAAGAAGTACAGCCAGAATGCTCCTTAGAAGCGAGGATAGTAGGATTTTGTCTCACTTATTCTGAACACGTTATCAGGAGGAACCAGTCCCTGGAGAAGCACATCATGCTTGGTAAGGTAGGAAAAAAAAAACCAAACAAACAAACCCGTTGTGCCGATTCTGACCCATAGTGACCCTGTAGGACAGAGTAGAACTGCCCCACAGAGTTTCCAAGGAGCTCCTGGATTCAAACTGCTGACCTTTTGGTTAGCAGCCATAGCTCTTAACCACCACACCACCAGATAAGGTAGAGGGGCAGTGAAAAAAAGGAAGACCCTCAGTGAGACAGTGGCTGCAACAATGAGCTCAAACATAGCAATGATTGTGAGGATGGAGCATGACCGGGCAGTGTTTCATTTTGTTGTGCGTGGGGTCGCTGTGTGTTGGAACTGACTAGATGGCACCTAACAAAACAAAACAAAAGTATGACTCTTGAGCACTTAAAATGGGGCTGGTGCAACTGAGGAAATGATTTTTTAATTGGATTTAATTTCAGTTAATTTAAATTTCAGTAGCTACACGTAGTCAGTGGTGACTCTTTAAATTAACTTTACATTTAATTTACTGGACAGTGCAGTTCTAGAATGTAAGCTCTGAGAGAGCAGGAATTTTGTTTATCTTAGGCTTTGCAGAAGAACAATTAAACACTCCTAACCAAGATATTTTCTGGAGGATGACTGCTTGCCGTGCTCTCAGGTTTGAGTTGGACACAGCCAACACTAAGTCATCTATTGATTTGACTTTTGTTTGAGGAACATCAAGATGAGAGACAAGGAGTTCCCTTTTCTTAAAGACAAAAAGTTGCTGAAAAGTCAGTGCTAATGAAAAGTCAGTCCTAATGAATGGATAAACAAACTGTAGTACATCCATACAATGGTGTTTCATTCACTGATAAAAAGAAACAAGTTATCGAGCCAGGAAAAGACATGGGGGAACCTTAAATGCACATTTTTAAGTGAAAGAAGCCAATCAGAAAAAGCTACATCTTGTATGATTCCAACTATATGACATTCTGGAAAAAATAAAACTATAGTGACAGTAAAAAGATTAGTGGTTGCTAGAGGCTCGGGGGGAAGGGGAGGGATGAATAGGTGGAGCACAGGACAGTTCTAGGGTAGTGAAACTGTTCTGTATCACACTGTAATATACTAGAACGGTGGACACAAGCCATAACGCATTTTTCAAAATCTACAGAACTGGACAACACAAAGAGTGAACCCTAATGTGACCTATGGGCTTTAGTTAATAGTGATGCATCAGTATTGGTTCATCAATTGTAACAAATGTACCACTGGAATGCAAGATGTTAATAACAGGAGAAACAGTGCAGGAGGGAAAGAGATACATGGGAACGCTCTGTACTTTCTGCACAATTTTTCTGTAAACCTAAAACTGCTCTAAAAATTAAAGTCTATTTTCAGATATTTTTTAAAAGTCAATGCAAAAAACATTGAAGAAAATTTTTAAGAACTAAGGAAACCTCCTACAATTCTGCAGCAAATGTTACCATTCTTTTTATTTTGCACATTTTTATTGTCCACGTACAGACATCTTCAGCCTTTTGCAAACACAGAGGATGTGTCTTCAGGCAACATTTTCAAGGCCCACGTCTCAAATGAGATGGGAGCCTGACAGTGTCATTTGCTTGTGACTCACCCAGTAAGGAGCCTTCACTACCCACAGCCACGTGGAGAGCACCACAAGTGGCAACATTGGCCTTGACCCTGGGTATGCAGCAACTGATGATTAGCTGGGGAGGCCAGGGACTCTGCTGGTGTATTCATTCATCCAACAACTATTATACTCTGCTATAAAAATTAGACTTTGATAAATATTAACTGTGTTTCTACAGGCATTGTCATTTTCTTTTTTATGGCTGGGTAGTAGATGCACCATAATTTATTAAATCTAGTCTATACTTTTTTTTTTTTTATACTAGATTATTGAGCATTTAAGTTATACCCATTCTGTGGCCTTGTAGGATTCTTCAATTAGCTCTTCCTACATGGAACTTTTTACTTTCGTTGAATTATTTCCTTATAACATAGTGGTTAAGAATGCAGGTTATGGAAAGACAATGTTTTTTAATACTAGTTCTATGACTCATTATCTGTGATGCTTTGGGCAAATCACTTAACTTCTCTGTATCTCAGTATTTGTAAATATTAGTGTCACTAATTTGTAGTTAAATGGGGTCACTAATCCCACTTTCTTCATAGGATTGTTGTGAGAATTAAAAGAAATAAATTACATGTAAAGTGCTTGGTCCTGTGTTAGTACTCAGTAAGGGATAACTCTTACTATTATTATTAATTATTGATCCAGGAGTGATTTCAAGGATATTAATATCTTAAAAACTGTTGTTAGATTGTGGTGATGATTGCCCAACTGTGTAAACATACTAGACTGTTGTTAGTTATGGCTATTTTGTTTTCCCAAAGGGCTATTCCTATTTTCATTCTTATTCTTACCTCAGTTTTGCCATAATCTCATCAACAATGAGAATTATTTTAAATGTATTTTGCTTTGTTTGAGGAGGGTCAGATGGAATCCTAAGTCTGCTTTCTGTGGCATTTTTTTTTCTGATTACTACTATCAAGGAGGAATATTGTTGCATATATTGTTTACTATTTGTTTCCTCTTCTGTGAGTAGTTTCTTCAAATACTTTGCCATTTATCTACTGTTGTCCAAGCTCTTCTTTAATAGCCTATTCCTTAATGTATCTAATTCAGTCATAATAGTTAGCTGGTCTCTCCTAAGTAGAGCTCTAAAGGGGTCGGTTGTTTTCTCCTCAAACGGCTCCTCCATGCGCCACTAGACTCATTTTTGCCTTAGCCAAGGGTCTGCCCCACTAATTAGAGCTTCTTCCGGCATACTCTTTCTCTCCTAATGTACCTTGAGCCTTTTGCCAGGGGCATGAACTCTAAAAATGGGACAAGAAAAAGCTTTGAACACATGTTCTTTTCTTCTTGCTCGTTATAACTGCTGATTGGAGCTGGGAATTCTGCCAAGGTCAACACGCCTCTGCTCTTCAGGAAAGCACAAGGCTTCACAACAATCTTTGAGGGCCCTGCCCCGGCTGGCAATTCCACAGCACACTTACAGGGTAGCCTGGGATGGTAAAGACCTCCAGTATAGAGACAATACTGTTCCAACTGGAAAGAAACCAGCACTACCTTGTCCTAGTGGGACAGTGTTTATTAAAATATCCAGAACAGACCAAAAGGCCAACAATTACTCAAAAGCAAAGATGAGAAGATAAGGGGCCAGGGAGACTAGAATACTGGAAAAGGAACCAACTGAACACAATTAAAGAGAATGTTGATACATTGTGATAAATGTAACTAATGTCACTGAACAATTTGTGTGGAAATTGTCAAATGGGAACCTAACTTGCTGTGTAAGCTTTCACCAAAAACTCAATAAAATATTATTAAAAAAAGAAAGAAAGGAAAAACACACAGAACATTGTACCTCTTGTGGTTCCATCTAGATGAACTGAAGATGACAGGCACAGAGATTGGCAAGCTGCCCAAGGTCCGAGCTCTCTCTATATGCCCAAAGAGGATCAGGCTTAGAGCACTGACTCCCAAAAGCCAAATTCACAGGAGTCTAAGCCTTCATAAAAGACTTCTGAAAGTTCTGCTTGTGCTGGCCATGCCCTGAGAGATGAGGAGTATAGATACTGGCCAGTTTATGTGGAAAGGGAAACCCTTTAAGAGGACTGAGTGTTGTAACAGAGTGGGCCTCCTGCTGGGTGCATCCCGCTCGGTCAGATTATACTCTGATACTACAAGTGACTCCTTGGCTTTTTCCTTCTGAGTACACAACTGGAAATGTTAGCCCAGGAGAAGCCTGTAGTCCAGGAGCGGCTGCCAGAAGCACTTCCAGCCACCTCCATCCTGAAAGAGAATACCTAGACATCCCAAGCATGTTCTTTTGGGGGAAGGGTGAGCAACCAGGGAGAAACAGGCTCTTGGTGCCATTGCTTACTCTTTTGTCAACTAAAACCAAACCCATTGCCACCGAGTCAGTTCTGACTCATAGGGACCCTGTAGGACAGAGTAGAACTGTCTCATAGAGCTTCCAAGAGCACCTGGTGGATTCAAACTGCTGACCTTTTGGTTAGCAGCTGAACTCTTAACCACTAGACCACCAGGGTTTCCTTTTGTCAACTGGGACCCATGAACAAGTCCCTGTCTAGCTCCTTAGTAAGAGCTTTGTGGTAGGAGAGCTCAATTCCATCGTTTCTTGTGGGTTTATTAGGAAGAACAGGAATTTCTTCTATCCTTAATTCTTCTGGCCCATTCTGAGCCATTCTGAACAAAACAGATACAAATTTAGTAGTAAATATTCTCTTGGATGAGAACGTTCTTGTCTGTCGAGAAGCAAAATAAAAGGCTAGGAGTTTAGCCCTGAAAAGCGCTGAGATGCCTGAAATTCAGTTTTATTGGATGTTGGCCAGAAACACTAGGTCATCAAAATAAAGAGAGTCTATTCATGTAGCCACTGTCAGTTATTTACTTAGAGCAAATAAAAACTCTTATTTCTAAGTAAAATATAAAATGAATACAAGATTATTTCACCATAATAGCCGCTACTAAGATGTGCATACCACACAAGGTAGTTGAACCGTATAGAGTTCAGCAACCCCCAATTAATTTGCTGGTTGCCTCCAGAGTTATTTTTATGCCAGCTACCAGAATTTGATAACTCAGCTATTAGTAACAGTTAAATGGCCACTATTAGTAATGGTTTATAATCAATAAAACCAATTGCTGTCAAGGGTTTTTTTTTTCTAGGTCCTTTCAGCAGGTAGAATTAGGAAATACATGTGTGGATACATATACACAAAAACATGTACTATGTAGATGTGTGTTTTGGAGTGGTGTGCTAGAACTGACTCACATGAGCCGGCAAAAGTTGATTGTTAAATATTCTGGAATCCTATGAGCGATTGCTAAATTGACAGGAGCTCATAATCAACTATGGTGGGAGTATTTGCACCACTGAAATTAGCAAATGCTATAAATCAGTGTTTTCTTAATCAAGAAGTCACTTACCAAGCAAGCCACTGCATATATCACACACACACACATATGTCTAAAACCAAACCCACAACTGGCAAGTCGATTTCAACTTATAGTGACTCATAGGGTTTCTAAGGCTGTTAATCTTTATGGAAGCTGATTGCCACATCTTTCTCTCCCAGAGACGCTGGTGGTTTCAAACCGCTGACTTTTCAATTAGCAGATAAGCACTTTAACCACAGCACCACCATGACCCCACATATATACATATATATAAATATATATATATTCAAGGACAAAGGTGCACCTGACCCAAGCCATGGTGTTTTCAATCACCTCTTATGCATGTGAAAGCTGGACAATGAATAAGGAAGACCGAAGAAGAATTGATGCCTTTGAATTATGGTGTTGGTAAAGAATACAGAATATACCATGGACTGTCAGAAGAACAAACAAATCTGCCTTGGAAGAAGTAAAGCCAGAAAGCTCCTTAGAAGCAAGGATGGGAAGACATCGTCTCACATACTTTGGACATGTTATCAGGAGGGACCAATCCCCAGTGAGGGACATCATGCTTGGTAAAGTGGAGGGCAGCAAAAAAAAAAAAAAAAGCCCTCAACAAGATGGATTGACACAGTGGCTGCAACAATGGGCTCAAGGACAGAGCAGAACTGTCCCATAGTGTCTCCAAGGCTATAATCTTTAAAGAAGCAAACTGCCACATCTTTCTCCCATGGAGCAGCTGGTGGGTTCAAACCACTGACCTTTCGGTTAGCAGCTGAGCATTTTACCCACTGTGCCACCAGGGCCCCATACATATATGGCACGTAATGGATTGAATTGTGTCCTGTTTGGAAACAGGGCTTTTCTTCTGTTATGTCAATGAGGCCATGCCAGAGTAAGGTAATTGTACCTATCACTTCTGAGGTATAAAAAAAAAACAGAATAGACACAGAGACACACAGAGGGGGAGGGCGTCATATGAAGACAGACACACAAGGCAGATAAATCTGTATGTCCAGGAACTCCAAGAATAGCTGGCTACTAGAAGCTGAAATAAACAAAGAAGGACCTCCCCCTAGAGCCACACCCTGAATTTGAACGACACAGGAAACATCAAAAGAAGATAGAAGGAATACACAGCGTCACTGTACCAAAAAGAATTGGTTGATGTTCAACCATTTTAGAAGGTTTCATACAATCAAGAACCTATGGTATTGAAGGAAGAAGTCCAAGCTGCCCTGAAGACACTGGCGAAAAGCAAGGCCCCAGGAATTGACAGAATACCAGTCGAGATGTTTCAGCAAACGAATGATCCAACAGGATGTGGAAATTATCAAACAATATCATTAATATCACACACAAGTAAAATTTTGTGAAGATCATTCAAAAGCAGTTGCAGCAGTACATCGACAGGGAGCTGCCACAAGTTCAAGCTGGATTCAGAAGAGGATGTGGAACAAGGGATATCACTGCCGATGTCAGATGGATCTTGGCTGAAAGCAGAGAACACCAGAAAGATGCTTACCTGTGTTTTATTGACTATGCAAAGGCATTCAACTGTGTGAATCATAACAAATGATGGATAACACTGTAAAGAATAGGAATTCCAGAACAGTTAATTGTGCTCATAGGGAACCTATAGAGAGACCAAGAAGCAGTTGTTCAAACAGAACAAGGAGAAACTGTGTGGCTTAAAATCAGGAAAGGAAGCGCCAGGGTTGTAGCCTTTTACCATAATTAGTCTGTATGCTGAGCAAGTAATCCAAGAAGCTGGACTGTATAAAGAAGAAAGTAGCAACAGGATTGGAGGAAGACTCATTGACAACCTATGATATGCAGATGATACAACCTCGCTTGCCAAAAGCCAAGAGGACTTTCATGCACTTCAAGCTTCAGCACTTACTGATGAAGATCAAAGAGCACAGCCTTCACTATGAATTGCACCTCAACATAAAGAAAACAAAAATTCTCACTATGGGAACAATAAGCAACATTATGATAAACGGAGAAAAAATCGAAGTTGTCAAGGATTTCATTTTACTTGGATCCATAATTAACGCCCATTGAAGCAGCAGTCAAGAAAGTAAATGACATTGCATTAGGCAAATCTGCTGCAAAAGACCTCTTTAAAAGTGTTGAAAATCAAATATGTCACTTTGAGGACTAAGGTGTGCCCGACCCAACCCATAACATTTTCAATCGCCTCATATGCCTGTGACAGCTGGACAATGAATAAAGAGAATTGATGTCTTTGAATTGTAGTGTTGGCAAAGAATATTGACTATACCATGGACTGCCAGGAGAACAAACAAATCTGCCTTGGAAGAAGTACTGCCAGAACGCTCCTTAGAAGCGAGGATGGTGACACTTCATCTCATGTAATCTGGACATGTTATTAAGAGGGACCAGTCCCTGGAGAAGGACATCATGTTTGGTAAAGTAGAGGCTCAGTAAAAGAGAGGAAGACCCTCATCGAGATGGGCTGACTCAGTGGCTGCAACGATGGGCTCAAGCATAGCAACAATTGTGAGGATGACCCAGGACAGAGCAGTGTTTAATGTTCCTTTGTTCACAGGGTTGCTATGAGTTGGAAGTGACTCGACGGCAACTAACAACAGTCTCCTGAACTGTGAGAAAATAAATTCCTGTTTTTAAAGCCACCTGCTTGGGGTATTTTTTTTTTTTTTTTTTACTGCAGCGCTATGTAACTAAGACACGCTTTCTCTTATTCCCTCTCTCTTTATATATATCTATATATGTATAAATATATATAAATTACACACAGTCACTTCTACCTCTAATTCTTGTCCGAAGTTCTAGTCATTCCCTTTTCCATCTTTGTAACTCTCTTCCTCTACGTGAGAAATCTGGCTCCCATTATTTTCCATATATTTACACATTTGCTCAGGCCCAGCCCTGGCGCTCTAGACCACCGGAGTTGCCTCCTTGGTCCAGGCCCCACCAGACCTAAACTCATCAAGCCAACTCCTAGCTCTATTCTCACCTATTCTTTGTTTACTCTCGTCACTAAAGATACCAACTTCTTTATTGTTTTTAAGTGTTTTAAGTGGTCAGTTTGATTCATCTACATGGGTGGTTTAAAGATAGGATTGCCAGATGAAAACGCAGAATGCCCAGTTAAATTTGAGTCTGAGGCATACTTATACTAAAAAATTATTTGTTGTTTATCTGAAATGCAAATTTAACTGGGCATCTGTGTTTTTATTTGCTAAATCTGGCAACTCTAGTTAGAGAGAATTACAATAAACTGCCTTTAATCCCTCTAATCAGTCCCTGGGTCATCTGAAACATTGTCTATAATTCAAGACTTCCCTGTACACACTGGACTCCTAGCTCTTCCTTTACCAAGACCTATCCACCTCCCATCTCTGCTTTAATGGCACAGGGCATGCCTCTCTCCAGTCTTACTTTCTGTACAACACCTTTTTTCTATACTACATACTGCTTTAATTTCCCTCCAAATAATTATCAGAGTTATAGATAGCAACACACGGTTTAGCATACAAGTAGAGAGTTTGGTTCACACATCTTTATCTTCGAATGCTCATAAAGGAGATGAGGCAGCCTCATCAATCCTCCAGGAAGCTTGGGTGCCACAAGGCTGTACTCCCATAGCCTTCGTTGCATTCTACCATTGCTCTTACCTTCTTATATTGAAAACTATCTGTTGAATATGTTTTGCTGTGGAATTATCTCCAGGATAGAGTGTTAGGTTAAAAAAAAAAAAAAAAAAAGGAAGGAGGGAGGGACAATTCATTTATTGTATCACCATCCTTAGACAGAGTAAAGCCACCATATACAACATGTACTTGTATATAAATAGAATATCTCTGAAAGGATATAAAATAAACTATGGTTTCAGTGGTTGCTTCAAGGAAGGAAACTATGGGACTGAGGGCCAGGGATGGGAGAGAGACTTATTTTTACTATTTATTCTTTGGTACAGAGCAAGTACATACTTACTCAGAAATATTTACTTTTTTTAAAGGAGAAATGATTGCGAGTCTGTCACTAGATAGTAAGCTACTTGAGGTCAGGGACCATGCCTATTTCAACTTGTATTCCAAGAGCCCAGCATGGTGCTCAGGTCAGAATTATAATCTGGGGTGAATATATATATATTCTACGTATATATACACATACATAGAGAGAGAGAGCCCTGGTGCTGCAGTGGTTAAGAGCTATGGCTGCTAATCAAAAGATCAACAGTTCAAATCCAACAGCTGCTTCTCAGAAACCCCACGGGGCAGTTCTACCCTGTCCTACAGGGTTGCTATGAGTCAGAATCAACTCACTGGCAATGGGTTTTGTTTTGTTTAATATATATGTATAGCCTTTTCCCCACTGATTCATTTTCATTGCTGTTACTGATATGATTTAAATTAAAATAAAATTTATTAAATTATTTAATATTGAATGCAATAAGTTAATGAATAATAGCAATAAAAATAATTTTAAATTTAATTATTACTTAATTTTAATGAAATTGTTATTAAAATAATAATAAAACCTATGAAAGTATTGGAAATTAAAAAAAAATCAGCTCTATTGAGGCGTAATTTACATACAGTAAAATACCCATTTAAGTGTGCAGTTCCATGATTTTGACAAATGTATACACCCATATAGCCATGGCCACAATCAAGATATAGAACATTTCTGCCACCCCAAAAGGTTCCTTGTGTCCCTCCCCAGTAAATTTCTATTCCTACCTCTGGCCACTGGCAACCACTTAATATCACATTTACTATCTATTAATGGGTCTTGAATACATTTAGCTACACATATTTAATTTATTAGCAGAATAACTATATTGCACCGTTAAACCAAAAAGCAAAGAACTGCCTGCAAAAAAGTACATAGCTTGACCATGTTCTTGTTCTAATCCATTTTGTAATTCTCTGTTTAATATTAGAGAATAAATTTGTTATGTGACATAAGATGAAACAATAATAATAGCAAATTGCTTTCTATTATGTACCAGGCACCATACTTGAACTTTACTACACATCCATTTTCTCATTTGCTCTTCACAGCAACCCTGAAAGCAGGTATTATATTATCTCCAACTTTATATGTGGTACAAAAATACTCCTGGCCTCATCTATGGCTAGCACAAATTTATCACACATTTATCAATATCTGAAATCTCCAAGTTTTGAACAACTCACCACACAAGTAAGTAGCAGTAGGTCCAGTCTTTTAACCAGGTTCTCCTCCCCATTTCCCCAAAATAATCAAAACTGCCACTATGATTCTGTTGCTTGAGGGTTGTTGACCTTGCCAATGTCTGTGTTGCCTTCTCTTAGATCAACATTTTATCTGTTGACCACTGCCCACATTGGGGCCAACTCCCTCATGGCTCCTCTAGCATGCTCCTCTTTCTCCAGCATCTCGTCTGGTCTTGGTGTAGCTCACAAAGATCTTCAAACATTGCTGGACTTTGGAGTCCGCAGGGGGAGTCCTGTTGGCACAGTGGGTAAGAGCTCAGCTACTGATCAAAATGTCGTCGGCAGTTCAAACCCACCAGCCACTCAGTGGGAGAAAGATAAGGCAGTCTGCTTCTGTAAGGACTTACAGTGTTGGGACCAGAATGGGACAGTTTTACTTGGTCCTATAGGGTCATGATGAGTCAGAATTGACTGGAAGGCAACGGGTTTGGTCTGTTCCAGAAATAAAAGTCCTCTAGGGGGCAGTGTGGACTAACTCCCTGGGCCAACCGAATACTCTAACCTTGAGCCAAACTAACAACCTAACTATTCCAGACAAAATTCTGTTATACATAAAAGATAAACTGTGAGGCTCATAGAAGTTAAAAACGTTGATCTAGGTCACCAGCTAATCAGTAACAGGGCCAGGATTCCATTTCAGTCTGACTCCAGAACTGTAACTGCTCTTCACTCTGTTGGGTTATCCTACTGACTGAAGGGAGAAGGACATAGCAGGTAAACAGTAATTAAATAAATGTATACTAAGTGACTACGCTGTGCCAGGCACTAAACTATGAAGTGAACAAAACAGAAAAGACACCACTTGGGAGAAGCAGTGTTTTGTGGGGAGAACCAAGTCTAAGTTAAAGCCAAAAAGAGATTGAGAAGATAAGGGATTTTGCTGATCAACCATGAGTCCCGTGCTTTATAAACCCACTCAATCACACATGCATTCAGCAAATATTCATGCTTACTATGTCCTTGCACTGTGTTGGCACTGAAGCAGACTGGGGAACAAGTAGACTGTAAGCAAGCTTACAGTCTAATAGGGGATTAAACACATAAATGAACACCTAAATGTATAATTACAAACTGATTGGTAAATGGTATAAAAGACAAAAAAGAAAAGAACAGAAAGCTAAAAGAAAGAAAGGTGAGGGACTTACTTTAAGAGAAGAATCCTGAAAATTGTAAAGGGTCTAGACAAGTGAAGTATGGGGAGAAGAATATTCCAGACAGAGGGAATAGCAAGTACAAAGTCTTAAGGTGAGAAAAAGCTTAGGGTTTGAAGTGTTGAAGGAAGGCCAATGTAGCTAGGGTCCACTCTACCATGACAGGATGACACTAACCCTTAATTCTGTTTAGTACAAATGGGAGGGAGTCTTAGGAAAGGTGACAAATTGAGCAAAGACACAAAGGCAGGAAAACCATATTTTGAGGGGTGGGGTAGCAATATATTTGGGGAACTAGCAAGGAGCTCTGAATAGCAGGTGACAAGGTTAGATGGTTGGATTTAAAAGACAGGCTGAAGATCTTGATTCTATTTGAAGCAAAAAGTAGCTGAAATTTTTTAAGCAATGGAGTTAAATTTAGGAAGATGAATCTCAAGTGGGATGAACTAGGAAGCAGGGATACCTGTTGGGAAGCTCTTGCAATAACCTAAGCAAGAGAAAAGTAAGACTTGTCTGAGGCTGGTGGTACAATAAAGGAATCATCTCTCCCTTAAATCCAAGGAATGTAAAATCTCCCAAAGGGAAGAGCAAAGAAGAGTTCTCCAAGAGGAATCTCTGGCAGGAGGGGAAAGGCTGTGAGATTTTTCTCATGAGTTTCCAACTCCTTTGAGGGTTCTCTGTCTCTGGGCCCCTGACGCTATATCAAAACACAGCAGTAAATCCTCCCAGAGAGGACCACTAAACTCCTGAGGGAAAAACGGAATGCTCCTGGGATTCTAGAGAGGTGACGACAGCAAGTCTAAGGGAGAGAGTCTCGGAGGGAGTTGGGGATAATGAGTCAAAGTAAAGTTCTGTAGTATGTACACCTCTCCCTCACCTGACATCTTCTCTCACCCTCCAAGCTCGTCTACTTTTAGGGGACATTGTACTATGCTATCTATATGTTCTCATTCCCCAGGCATGGATAAGTAGAAATGGATAAGAGAAAAGATGGAACAAAATTTCCTGAGGACAAATTGATAGGACTTGGAATCTAACCTGACTAGGTTTTAAGAAAGAGGAATCAAAAATAATTTATAAGCTGTTTATGGCGTGGAAATTTTGGCAGTGAATATTGGTGATGCTTGCACAGCATAATTGATGCAATTGGCTTCGCTGAATTGTACATGTGAAAAATGTTGAGTTGGCAAATGTTGTGTCATCTATATTTTACAGTTTAAAAAAAAGGGAAAATAATTACGAGAAGACTGGGTATTGGAACAATGGTGGTTTAAGATCTCCCAGCTCCCTTTACACTCATTCTACTGTCCCTTCTGATGTTAATTTTGTTTCCCAGGCTGACTTTTCTATAGGGAAGAGGATGCCATTATATTTCTGAGGATAAATTAGTAAATTGGACTCTTGTGACTTAATCACTACCCACGTGAAATGATAGACTCAAATTCTTGAACTTGAAAATTAGAAATTCTAGTCCAAACAGCTCTTTTACTGATCCATGGTATGGGTCTGTCTTTTAATCATTTTGTCACTCGTAGGTCAGGATCATAAAACAGATGGTTTCCGCACTCAGTGTATATGTGGGTTTACATTAAAAAACCAAACCTGTTGCCATCAAGTGCTTTCCAACTCATAGCAACCTCATGGAATAGAATAAAACTGCCCGGGCCATAGGGTTTCCTAGGCTGTAATCTTTACAGGGAGCCCTGGTGGTGTAGTGGTTAAGAGCTATGGCTGCTAACCAAAACCACAAAAGAGCAGCAGTCTGGATCCACCAGCTGCTCCTAGCAGACTGCCACATCTTTCTCCTGTGGAGCTGCTAGGGTGTTCGAATCCCAGACATTTTGGGTTAGCAGCCAAACACTTAACCACTGTGCCGCCTGGGCTTGGGTCTATATTACGGAAAGCTAAAATTATCCTCTGAGGTTGAACCTCACAGAAGTAATAAAAATAGCATTAATTGAGAGCTTAGGAGTCCCTGGGTGGCGCAAACGGTTAAGCGCTCTACTACTAGCCAAAAGGTAGGCGGTTCAAACCCACTTATAGGTGCCTCAGAAGACAAGCCTGGAGATTGCTTCTGAAAGGTCACAGCCTTAGAAACCCTATGATGCAGTTCTACTGTGCACACATGGGGTTGCCATGAGTAGGAATTGACTCCATGGCAACTAATAACTGAGTGCTTACTATGTGTCTGGCCCTGTTCTGGGCATCCTATGAGATATGTGCTACTATTATCCCCATCTTAAGATAAGGAGATTGAAGTGGGATTCATAGCAGGCATGCAGGAATGGTTCAACATTAGAAAAACAATCATTGTAATCCATCACATAAATAAAAGATAAGAACCATAGTGATCTTATCAACTGATGCAGAAAAGGCATTTGACAAAGTCCAACACCGATTCATGATAAAAACTCTCAGCAAAATAGGAATAGAAGGGAAATTTCTCAACATAATAGAGGGCATTTATACAAAACCAACAACATCATCCTAAACGGAGAGACTCTGAAAGCATTTCCCTTGAGAAGGGAAACCAGACAAGGATGCCTTTTATCACCACTCTTATTCAACATTGTGCTGGAGGTCCTAGCTAGAGCAATTAGGCTAGAAAAAGAAATAAAGGGCATCCAAATTGGTAAGGAAGAAGAAAAAGTATTTCCATTTGCAGATGATATGATCTTATACACAGAAAATCCCAAAGAATCCACAAGAAAACTACTGGAACTAATTGAGGGGTTCAGCAGAGTATCAGGGTACAAGATAAACACACGAAAATCAGTTGGATTTCTCTACACCAACAAAGGGGACATCAAAGAGAAAATCACCAAATCCATACCATTTACATTAGCTCCCAAGAAGATAAAATACTTAGGAATAAATCTAACCAGAGATGAAAAGATCTATACAAAGAAAACTACAAGACACCACTGCAAGAAACCAAAGGAGACCTACATAAGTGGAAAAACATACCTTGCTCACAGATAGGAAGACTCAACATTGTAAAAATGTCTATTCTACCCAAAGCAATCTACCGATACAATGTAACCCCAATCCGAATTCCAAGGGCATTTTTTAACGAGATGGAGAAACAAATCACCAACTTACATGAAAAGAGAAGAGGTCCTGGATTAGTAAAGCATTGCTAAAGAAGAAGAACAAAGTGAGAGGCCTTAAGCTACCTGATTTTAGAATCTATCACACTGCCACGGTAGTCAAAACAGCCTGGTGCTGGTACAACAACACATACATACACCAATGGAACAAAATTGAGAACCCAGGCATAAATTCATCCACCTATGAGCAGCTGATACTTGACAAAGGCCTAAAGTCCATTAATGGGGAAAAAGACAGCCTCTTTAACAAATGGTGCTGGCATAACTGGATACCCATCTGCAAAAAAATGAAACAAGACCCATACATCACACCATACACAAAAACTAACTCAAAATGGATCAAAGACCTAAATATAAAATCTAAAACGATAAAGATCATGGAAGAAAATATAGGAACAATGCTAGGAGGCCTAATACATGGCATAAACAGAATACAAAACATCACCAACAAACACCAGAAGAGAAACTGGATAACTGGGAGCTCCTAAAAACCAAACACTTAATGTTCATCCAAAGATTTCTCCAAAAGAGTAGAAAGACAATCTACAGACTGGGGAAAAATTTTTTGGCTACAACAAATCCAATCAGTGTCTAACCTCTAAAATCTACAAGATACTGCAAAACCTCAACAACAAAAAGACAAATAACCAATTAAAAAATGGGCAAAGGATATGAACAGACACTTCACCAAAGAAGACAGTCAGGCAGCTACCAGACACATGAGAAAGTGTTCACGATCATTAGCCATTAGAGAAAAGCAAATCGAAACTACAATGAGATACTATCTCGCCCCAACAAGGCTAGCATTAATCCAAAAAACACAAAATAATAAATATTGGAGAGATTGTGGAGAGACTGAACACTTACACACTGCTGGTGGGAATGTAAAATGGTACAGTCACTTTGGAAATCGATTTGGCGCTTCCTTAAAAAGCTAGAAATATAAGTACCATACGATGCAGCAATCTCACTCCTTGGAATATATCCTAGAGAAATAAGAGCCCTCATACGAATAGATACATGCATGCCCATGTTCATTGCAGCACTGTTCACAATAGCAAAAAATGGAAACAACCTAGGTGCCCATTAGCCAATGAATGGGTAAACAAATTACGGTATATTCACACAACGGAATACTACACAATGATAAAGAACAATGATGAATCTGCGAAACATCTTATAACATGGATGAATCTGGAAGGCATTATGCTGAGTGAAATAAGTCAGTCATAACAGAACAAATATTGTATGAAACCAGTATTATAAGAACTCAAGAAAAGATTAAACACAGAAGAAAACATTCTTTTTTTTTTTAGATTAATTTTTATTAAGCTTCAAGTGAACATTTACCACTCCAATCAGTCTGTCACATGTAGCTTTACATACATCTTACTCCCTTTTCCCACTTGCTCTCCCCCTATTGAGTCAGCCCTTTCAGTCTCTCGTTTCGTGCCAATTTTGCCATCTTCCCTCTCTCTCTATCTTCCCATCCCCCCTCCAGTCAAGAGTTGCCAACACACTCTCCAGTGTCCACCTGATTTAATTAGCTCACTCTTCATCAGCATCTCTCTCCCCCCCGCTGACCAGTCCTTTTCATGCCTGATGAGTTGTCTTCGGGGATGGTTCCTGTCCTGTGCCATCAGAAGTTCTGGGGAGCATTGTCTCTGGGATTCCTCTAGTCGCAGTCATACCATTAGGTATGGTCTTTTTATGAGAATTTGGGGTCTGTTTTTATCCCATTGGTCTCCTGCTCCCTCAGTAGTTGTCTGAGAAAACATTCTTTGATGATTATGAGACTGGGGAGGGAGGGAGAGGAGTATTCACTAACTGGCGAGTAGATAAGAACTATTTCAGGTGAAGGGAAGGACAACACACAATACAGGCGAAGTCAGTACAACTGGACTAAACCGAAAGCTAAGAAGTTTCCTGAATACAACCAAACACTTCGAGGGACAGAGTAGCAGGGGCGGGGGTCTGGGGACCATGTTTTCCGGGGACATCTAGGTCAACTGGCATAACAAAGTTTATTAAGAAGATGTTCTGCATCCCACTTTGGTGAGTGGCAACACAGGCGTTAAAAGCTAGTGAGTGCACTCATGTTCACTGCAGCATTATTTACAACAGCAAGAAGATGGAAGCAACCAAGGTGCCCATCAACAGATGAATGGATAAATACTTTATGGTATATTCACAGAATGGAATACTATGCAACGATTAAGAACAATGATGAATCCGTGAAACATAACATGGAGGAATCTGGAAGGCACTATGTAAGTGAAATTAGCCGGTTGCAAAAGGAAAAATACTGTATGAGACCACTGTTATAAGAATTCAAGAAAAAGTTTAAACATAGAAGAAAATATTTTTGATGGTTACGAGGGTGGAGAGGGAGGAAGAGGAGTATTCCCTAATTACATAGTAGACAAGAACTATTTTAGGGGAAGGGAAAGACAACACACGAAACAGGAGAGGTCAGCACAACTGAACTAAACCAAAAGCTAAGAAGTTTCCGGAATACAACCAAACGCTTCAAAGGCCAGAGTATCAGAGACAGCGGTCTGGGGACCATGGTTTCAGGGGACATCTAGATCAATTGGCATAACAAAATGTATTAAGAAAACATTCTGCATCCCACTTTCATGGGGGGCTTCTGTGGTTTTAAATGCTAGCAAGCGGCCATCTAAGAGGCATCAATTGGTCTCAACCCACCTAGAGCAAAGGAGAATAAAGAACACCAAAGACACAAGGTAATTATGAGTCCAAGAGGCAGAAAGGGCCACATAAATCAGAGACTACATCAGCCTGAGACCAGAAGAACTAGATGTTGCCTGGCTACCACTGATGGCTGCCCTGACAGGGAACACAACAGAGAATCCCTGATGGAGCAGTGGGATTTAGACCTCCAGTTCCTATAAAAAGACCAGACTTAATGGTCTGAGTCTACACGGACCCCGGAGGTCATGGTCTCTGGACCCTCTGTTAACCACGACTGGGACCATTCCTGAAGCCAACTCTTCAGACAGGTATTGGACTGGACTATGGGATAGAAAATGATATTGGTGAGGAGTGAGCTTCTTGGCTCAAGTAGACACATAAGACTATGTGGGCAGCTCCTGTCTGGAGGCGAGATGAGAGGGCAGAGGGGGACAGGAGCTGGTTGAATGGTCACAGGGAATACATGGTAGAGAGGAGGCGTGTGCTGTCTCATTAGGGAAAGAGCAGCTAGGAGTACGTCCAAACCAAAACCAAACCAAGTGCCGTCGAGTCGATTCCGGCTCATAGCGACCCTATAGGACAGAGTAGAACTGCCCCATAGAGCTTCCAAGGAGCGCCTGGCAGATAGCACTTAACCGCTATGCCACCAGGGTTTCCAACATGAGACTAAATGGGCAGCTCCTGTTCAGAGGTGAGATGAGAAGGCAAAAAGGGACATGAGCCAGTTGAATGGACATGGGAAATCTGGGGTGGAAAGGAGGAGTGTGCTGTCACATTATAAGGTAGAGCAACTAGGGTCACATAACAATGTGTGTATAAATCTTTGTATGAGAAACTAACTTGAACTGTAAACTTTCACTTGAAGCGCAATACAAAAAAAGATAAGGAAATTGAGACTGAAAAAGAAATTAAATGATCTAAAGGCACACAACTAATAAGCAGTGGAGCTGGGATTCAAACCTGGCATTCTTGGCTCCGGAACCCTTTGCTTTTTACCTATAGAAAGGAGCCATTACCATGAACATAGTAGGTGTCCACAATGGTTTTTGAATCTGAATAAATGAATCTGTAAAATTAAACTACCCTAAGTTATCACTTGCAAATGTGTTCCAGTCAAGAACTGAGAGTATCCTTAGGACTGGAATATGACTAAAGAAAGTTGCAATTAAATTAGCTTTATTGTAACCTCTGGAAAAAAAGAACACAAAAGCTGGGGACTTGCTTTATTCGGGATGTGTTTCCAGCCCCTAGAATGGTGCCTGGAGCATAGTAGACTAACAATGAATATTTGTGAAACGAATGAATGACGCTCAACACTGCAATATAATCTTCCTGCATTTATCCGTAAGTATTCTTTCCTATCTCACTCTGAGACAACTCTTACAAAGTTTTTTTTTAATCTCTCCTTAAATGTTCATCATTGCTTCTCCTCCTCCATGCCATTTTTAGCTGATGACCTTATATCATACCTCATGGGGAAAAAAAAAAAAAAGTCGTCAGGCAGCAACTGTCAAACTTTCAACTACCAAATCTATACTGCATCTGTATCTGTAGTATCTAGCTTCCTTCCTGTTAAAATAAAATTGTATCTAGAGTTTCTATCCTAGACCAAACCTCTCGTATTCTGGATTCCATCCCTTCTTGCCTTCTCAACAACTTTTCTCCTGCACTTTCCCCCTCTCTCTTTTCTGTACCATAATTCCTTTCATTTTCCTGTATCATTTCCATGTGCATACAACCATGCTCTAGAATCTCCTGTCTTTAAGAATTCCTTCCAAAGTATCAAATCTCCCTGAAACAAAGCCCCGTTTTTATGCTTGTTCATAGAGAAAATTCTCAAAGGAGTTAACTTCTCTCCCCTTACTTTACACCCTTAGCTCACATTAATTCTTCAACCCTCTCTAATCAGGCTTCATACCAATCTTCATACCAGAGATACACAGACACTTCGCTAGTTGATGTTGCCAACAATACCCATGATGTCATACCAAATGATCACTTTCGTGTCCTCATCTTACCCAAACTCATTAGCAGTCCATACAGCTGACCCTTCTCTTATTCTTGCCACTTTATTCTTTTGTCTTCAGGAATATCACACTCTTCTGATTTTCCTTGTTGGTGTCTCCTTCTCAGCATTCTTTGCTGGCTGGATCCTATTTGTCTGATATCACAATATTGGAGTAATCCAGAGCTCTATTCCTTTTTTCTATTCTGAGGTAGAAAGCTGGTGTCTCATCTTTTATGCTAAACTCAGAGTTGGGCATTATTTGGCCTGCAGCTTTAGAAATGGGGAATGGCATTTAAAAACCTGGCTTTCCAATTTCTCTTGGAAAATTAGAATATCTTGCAAAATTGGATCTACATTCTCACACGGCAAAAATTCACCGAGCTGGTACCTGCTGCCTAGGTCATTTCTTAAATCAGTTCACCACTTCTGATTACCCTATACCTAGCCTGATTAAGTCATTTAGGTTACCTGTGTATGGCAGCTAGGAATGTGAGTTTGTTACCCCTGACTTACACTTTCTCTAGGTGAACTCATCCAGTGTCATTTAAATACCAATGCTGTTCTAGTTTCTTTTAACAAATACTGAGTGCTCAT
Source organism: Elephas maximus indicus (assembly GCF_024166365.1). Taxonomy (NCBI): domain Eukaryota; kingdom Metazoa; phylum Chordata; class Mammalia; order Proboscidea; family Elephantidae; genus Elephas; species Elephas maximus. Next base: position 81,816,739 of record NC_064821.1, read on the forward strand.
GATATGCCAGGAACTACTATACCAGACAGTAGAGATTTAGCAGTGAATAAAATGAAGTCACTCTACTTTCAGAGAACTTATTTCATAGGGAGGGGAGACATACAACATTGTGTTAATGTAAAGCCAATTAATATGAAAAAATTAAAGGAGAGCAAAGAGATAGCAACAACAGAGAAGGCTGTTTTAGGCAGGGTTGTAGGAAAGGCTTCTCTCAACAGAAGCCTGAATGAAATGAAAAATGGGAGGGTTTTCTAGGCAGGGAGAATAGTTGACACAAAAACCGTAAGGCTTGTTTGTCTTGTTCAAGAATGGCAAGGCCACCGTGGCTGGGGCCCAGGGAGAGAGATGGAACTGTGGGAAATGAGTTTAGAGATGTAGCAGGAGCCAATACAGGTAGGACTTTGTAGGCATTTTACTGCAGGAGTGATGGGAAGCCACTGGAATGTTTTGAGCAAGAGAGTGATTCAATCTGAATTATGCTTTAGAAGAATTAATGTGGCTATTGTGTGGAGAATTGGCTGCAGGAGGGCAAGAGTAGAAATAGAGCCCACTAAAAAGGCTATTACATAAGTCCAGATGAGAGGTGTTAGCAAAGGGGGCTGCCTGTGGTAGAGCTGGAGGAGGTGAGAAAGTCGGATATGATATGGGAATCTATTTTCAATCTAGAGCTTGCATTGGATACTGAGTATGAGAAAAAGAAGGGAGTTAAGCATGACCCCAAAATCTTTGCTTAAGCAATTGAATGAACAGAGGTGTCATTTACTGGAGGAGGAGGAGTTTTGGACATGTGTCCTATAAGATGCCTACTAGATATCCAAAAGGACATGGTTAGCAGGCAGAGTCTGGAACACAGGGCAGTGGTCATAACTGACAGGATCATTCCTATTATTTGCAGGGGCCAGGGATGGGGGTTGGGGGAGTAGAGTAGGGTGAGGCAGAGGGGGACAAGAGTACAAGTGGATCCCACGTACCATATGTCTTCATATTCAAGTTAAAAGCTAATACACTTTTAGATAAAATGTTCTATCCTTCTACCTTGATAAATATGTCTTCATAATAAAATCAATCATTGTAAAGCTGTGGTTTTTATATGACTTGAAAGTAGGCAAAATATGAAAAATGACTGAATTTAATTATTACTGTGCATGTCTGGGTATTCTGTTCAGGAACTGGAGATGTTTAGATAAGTAATAAAATATAAAATTCATAAATTATTATATATTTATTCCAATTTATTTTCCTTGCCTTAGCAAAAATCACTAATTACAGTATCATAATAAAAAATTCACATAGTTTATGATTGTTTAAAAAATAATATTTTATTGGGTTTTAGGTGGAAGTTTATACAGCAAATTAGGTTCAGCTTTAACAATTTTTATACAAATTGTTCCATGCCATTGGTTACAGTTTTTACAATGTGTCAGTATTCTCATTATTTCTATTCTGCTTGTTCTGTTTCTATTGATTTAGCTTCCCTTCCCTTCCTTGGCTTCTCATCTTTGCTTTTAGGTAATTGTTGACCATTTGGTCTCTTATAGTTAATTGTTTAAGGGAGCACATTACTCACAGGTAACGCTGTTAATTTTATAAGCCAATCTATTATTTGGCTGAAAGCTGACCTGCAGAAATAGCTTCAATTCCAAGCTCAAAGGGTATCTTAGGGCCATAGTCCTGGGGGTTCCTCTAGTCTCTATCAGTCCAGTATGTCTGGCCAGTTTGTGTCTGTTGACAGTAATGAGACAAAAGTGATTAAAAATAAAATCAAATTATATTCAAAGTGCACCACATTGGAATATATTCTCATAAAATTAAAGTAAATGTAAAATATAAAAAATTATTTTTCAAGTGTTTTCAAAATTTATTTTTGTCTTAAAATATTCAAATTATTTACTAAAATTAAAAGGCAGAAAACAAAAAAAATATAAAACACTTAAATCAAAATGATTGTTAGGCTGGGTTCTCTAGAGAAGCAAAACCAGTGAAGCATATGCATCTGTATATATATATATATGTATATATTTATGTGGAAACCCTGGTAGCCTAGTGGTTAAGAGCTATGTCTGCTAACCAAGGGGTTGGCAGTTTGAATCTACCAGGCGCTCCTTGGAAACCATATGGGGCAGTTCTACTCTGTCCTATAGGGTTGCTATGAGTCCAAATCGACTTGACGACAACAGGTTTGGTTTTTTTTTTTTTGGTATATATATATATAGAGAGAGAGAGAGACAGAGAGAGGCTTATCTCAATGAAATGGCTCACGTTGTTTTAGAGGCTGGCAAGTCCCAAGTCTGTGGGTCAGGCATCAGGCTGGAGGCTTCTCCTGACTCACGTAGCTGCAGGGGCTGACAAATCCAAGCTCAGCGGGTCAGACGGCAGCAGCTGATTCATGGGCTGTGGAGGCTGATGAATCTAAGATTGGCAGGTAAAACAGCAAGCTTCTGGCTCACAGGCTGTGGAGGCCAACAAATCCCAAGATTGGCCGACAATACAGCAGACCACTAGCTCCAGTCCCAAGAACCAGAGGTCAGATGGTTACAAGCCTGATGCAGGATCCAGAGCAAGTGAGCAAGACTTGCCAGCATGTCCATATATACGTTGGATGCAGGCCAAACCGTTGAGGGAACTTCCCTTACAACTGATAGGCTGATCACATCAAATCACACCATGGAGGATGACTATATCATTACATAACTGCCAAACCAGTGAGCATCATGGCCCAGACAAGTTGACACACAACCTTAGCCAACACAATCCACCCCTTGTCAACCTGACACCTGTACACATCTCCTTAAACCACACACAATGTCTAAATAAAGACAATTATAGTCATACTTGTGCCTAACATGATACAACTACCATGTGTACAACCAAAAATGCACTAGTCCAATTTACATCTTATATTTTATATGAGAACAAAAATATCTGATGCACATACACAAGGAAGAAATACTCATAACAATTATAGCCCATATTTCTGCAACAGGTCATGCGGTCATAATTGGTATTTAGAACTACCTTCTTTCACCACCCATTCCCTATTCCCTTTACCCTCAGCAAGCACCACAGCTGGTCATGGTTCTTTGCCTGGTGGGGTGATCCCAACCTTCATTCCTGAAGGATCTGGGACATTCATAGTCATATCGGAATTGGGTTGCTGTAGTTTTCCGTTGATTTTAATCACAGGGCATGGTAGTACTAAGAGACACCCTAAGGGATCTCCTGTATTCCAGATGTACTCTTCTTTACATCCATTATGCAACATCAATCTGATTTCCCCTTGGTAGTCAGGATCACCACCACTCATCTGTCACTTTGTCAGTGGTGGCTTGAGTGTTTCCGTGATGCCGAAAGCCATGAACCAGTATTTCAAATACAGCAGGGTCACCCATGGTGGACAGGTTTCAGCAGAGCTTTCAGACTAAGACAGACTAGGAAGAAGGGTCTGGCAGTTTACTTCTGAAAAAATTGGCCAGTGAAACTTTATGAATAGCAGCAGAACATTTCTAATGAGAAGCTGGACTATATGAAGACATACTCAGCATCAGGACTAGAGAAAGACTCATTAACAACCTATGATATGCAAATGAAATAACCTTGTTTGCTGAAAGCAAAAAGGGCTTGAAGCACTTACTGATGAAGATCAAAGACTACAGCCTTCGCTATGAATTATAGATGTCGCTTTGACAACTAAGGTGCACCTGACCCAAGCCATGGTATTTCCAATTGCCTCATATGCGTGGAAAAGCTAGACAGTGAATAAGTAAGACCGAAGGAGAACTGATGCCTTGGAATTATGGTGCTGGTGAAGAATAGTGAATATGCCATGGACTGCCAGAAGAACAAACAAATCTATTTTGGAAGAAGTACAGACAGAATACTCCTTAGAAGCAAGGATGGCAAGACTTTGTCTCATGGACTTTGGACATGTTATCAGGAGGGACCAGTCTGTGGTGAAGGATACCATGCTTGGTAAAGTACAGGGTCTGTCAGTGAAGGAGAAGAAGACCCTCAATGAAATGGATTGACACAGTGGCTGCAAAGATGGACTCAAGCATTGCAATGATGGTGAGGATGGCACAGGATAGGGCAGTATTTTGTTCTGTTGTACACAGACAGCTATAAGTCTGAACTGACTTAATGGCACCTAGCAGCAGCAGTCAGGATCAATCACATCAGCCAATATGGCAGCTCCCTTTTTTGCCTGTTGATTCGGGGTGTGAGGAGCCCAAACTGCCCATGTGGCATTCTTAACTTCCACTTTAATCGAATCCTTGTTGTTTCCAGGTGGGAGCATTCTTCCCTATGGAAAGGAACTAAGACCTCTAGACCTACAGAGCATAAGGTCACAGGGACAGAAAGCAAAAATTTTGTGAGTGGGTCACTAAAGGTAATAGTGAGTGGTGCCCCTCCCATTTCCACCCCTTCATTCCTGGAACAGTGAATCCTGGCTATGGGAGAAACAGCACCATATATTGGACACTGGTTTAGAGAATACACAGCCTTCTGGAGAACTTTGCCCAAACCCTGTAAAGTACTGCCACCTAGGTGATGCCATAATTGAGTCTTTAGGAAGTCATTCCATCCTTCTATCAAGCAGTTGCTTCAGGATGATGGGGAACACGGTAAGGCCAGACAATTCCATGAGCATGGGCCTATTGCTGCTCTTCACTTGCTGTGAGGTGAGTCCCTTGATCTGAGGCAATGCTGTGTGAGATACCATGATGGTGGGGGTAAGGCATTCTGTGAGTTCACAGATGGTAGTTTTGGCAAAAGACTGAATGCAGGGAAGGCAAATCCATCTCTCTCTAGAGTGTCTATCCCAGTGAGAACAAAATGTTGCCCTTTCTGTGATGGAAGTGGTCCAATGTAATGAACCTGCCATCAGGTTGCTGGCTGATCACCTGAAGGAATGCTGCCGTATCGAGGACTCAGTGTTGGTCTCTGCTGCTGGCAGATTGGGCACTCAGCTGTGGCTATGGCCAAGTCTGCCTTGGTGAGAGGAAGTCCTTGTTGCTGAGCCCGTGCAAAACCTCCATCCTTGCCACCATGGCCACTTTGTTCATGAGCCCGTTGGACAATGATGGAAGTGGCTAGGGAGAGAGGATGACTGGTATCCACAGAACGCATGATCCTATCACTTGATTGTTAAGATCCTCCCTTGTCAAGGTCACCCTTTGGTGAGCATTCACATAAGACACAAATATCTTCAGTGTTTTGGCCCACTGAGAGATGTCTATCCACATACCTCTTCCCCATACCTTCTTTTCACCAACTTTCCAATCAGGTTCCTTCCAAGTCCCTGACCATCTAGCCAAACCATTGGCCACAGTCCATGAATCAATATACAATCACATATCTGGCCATTTCTCCTTCCAGGCAAAGTGAACAACCAGGTGCACTGCTTGATGTTCTGCCCACTGGGAGGATTTCCCTTCATCATTGTCCTTCAGGGAGGTCCCAGAAAGGGGTTATCCACTTTTAAGTGGTGCCTGCATATTGCACAGAACCATCTGTAAAGGAGGAACAAGTTTTCTCTTCCTCAGTCAATTGATCATAAGGTACTTCCCATGAGGCCATAGGTGTAGACTAGCAGAGGGCAGGTAATTTGACAGGAGTGGATACCATTGGTCATTTCCCCTGCAACTTATTTGTGCCTTCAAGTCCTGCTCATGCCCAATCTTATATAAACCACTTCCATTTAATGATGGAGTGCTGCTATGCACATTCAGCTTTATGATTTTGTGGGTCAGACAACACCCAGTTCATGATGGGCAGCTCAGGACTCATAGTGACTTGGTGCTTCATGGTTAAGCGTTCAGTCTCTACTGGCCCAGTAACAAGTCAAAAGCTGTTTCTCAAAAGGACAGCAGTTATCTGCAGAGGTTGCGGGGCTTTGCTCTAAAATCCCAAGGGTTTGTGCTGTGATTCACCAATAGGGGACTGCCAAAGACTCCAAACACTATCTCTATCTGCCACTGACACTTCAAGCATCATTAGATCAGCCAGGCCACGGCCCAAGTGGCAGAGCGGCTTGCACACAACCTGATTCTATTGCAAGCCTTCTCTCGTTTCGGGCCTCACTCAAAACTAACAGCTTTTCAAGTCACTTGATAAATAGGCCAGGATAGCACACAAATCAAGGATATATTTCCTCCCAAATCCAGAGAAGCCTACCAGGAGTTGTGCCTCCTTTTCAGTTGTAGGAGAGGTAAGATGTAACATCTTATCCTTCACTTCAGAAGAATATCTCGACATGTGCCACACCAGACTCCTAGAAATTTCACTGAGGTAGAAGGTTCCTGAATTTTTGTGGGATTAATTTCCCACCATCTAGCATGAAGTATTTTACCAATAAGCCTAGAGTCATTGACACTTCTTCCTTACAGGGCCCAATCAGCATAATACCACCAATGTAATGGCCCAGTGTGACATCTTGTGGAAGGGAAGGGCAATCAAGCTTCTTGTGGACTAAATTATGGCATAGGGCTGGAGAGTTGATATACCTCTGAGGTATGACAGTAAAGGTGTATTGCTGACCTTGCCAGCTGAAGTCAAACTGCTTCTGGCGTTCCTTGAAAACTGAGATCAAGAAAAAGGCACTGCCCAGATCAATAGCTGCATATGAGGTATGAGATGTATTAATTTGCTCAAGAAATGAAACAACATCTGGAACAGCAGCTGCAATTGGAGTTACCACCTTGTTAAGTTTTTGATAATGCACTGTCATTCTCCAAGATCCATTTGTTTTTTGCACAGGCCAAATAGGTGAGTTTAATGGGGATGTGATGGGAGTCACCACCCCTGCATCCTTCAAGTACTTGATGGTGGCAGTAATCTCTACAATCCCTCCAAGAATGCTGTATTGCTTTTTGTTTACTATTTTCCTAGGTAGGGGCAGTTCTAATGGCTTCCACTTGGCTATTCCTACCATAATAGCCCTTACTTCACTTGTCAGGGATCCAGTGTGGGGGTTCTGTCAGGTTGCTACCTATATCTATTCCAATTACTTGTTCTGGAAGTGTGGAAATCACTACAGGATGGGTTTGGTGACCCACTGAACCCACTGTGAGACAAACTGAGCTAAGATTTCATTAACAACCTGAGCTTCATATGTTCCCACCCTGACTGGTGCGCGATAGTGATGTTTGGGTCTCCTGGAATTAGTGTCAATTCAGAGCCAATATCCAGTAATCCCCCAAAAGTCTGATTATTTCCTTGCCCCCAATGAACAGTCACTCTCATAAATCCCACAGATCCCTTTGGTGAAGGCTGGGAGAAAGATGAACAGTATAAGTTTTGGGTAGTGTAGTGGGGTCCTTCCTCAAGGTGCCCCAACCTCCCCTTCATTCAAGAGGTTGTAGATCTGTAAACTTGCTCAAGTCTGGGAATTGACTGAGGGCCATGACTGTCTATTCTGGTGATTCAAGTTAAACTGCTGTTCACTTGATTTAGCATTCTGCTGCTTGTATAGATGAAGCAAATATTTACTAGATTTCCCATCCTTCTCACTCCTAGGGACACCATGACTACGTAGCCAATGCCATAAGCCCATATGAGTCAGATTATTCTGATTACTACTTTGCTGTCCATTACACTAACTGTGCCCATCTTGTCCTTGTCATTTGAGTGCTGCCACTTAGCCCCTATTACCTCAGGATGCAATCAGCCCCATTGTAGTTAGCTGTCCTGTTTAAGTTAGGGCAGTTCCCACTGTCAAATTGAACTTACATAAAATAGCAATCACAGGAGTCTTCAAGAATGCTGGTGTTTCGTTCATAGATTTGTTCCCCATCGTTGTGGTAAAAGGTGTGTCCTCTGGGCGCTCCATGTGGGGTATGTAGATCTAACCTGATAAATTCACTCTAATGTGCCAATTTCCCTAAGTCTTTGGATATCTACTTCTATGGTATACAAAGGCAAATCTGGTACTTCAACTTGATTTAGTGTAGGCCATGATATAACCTATGCGTCAGTGAGCCAACCAAATATATATAGAGTTGTTGTTGCTCTTTGTTGTTGTTGTTGTTGTTAGGTGCTGTCGAGTTGGTTCCGACTCATAGCGACCCTATGCACAACAGAACGAAACACTGCCCGGTCCTGCGTCATCCTTACAATCGTTGTTATGCTTGAGCTCATTCTTGCAGCCACTGTGTCAATCCACCTCGTTGAGGGTCTTCCTCTTTTCCGCTGACCCTGTACTCTGCCAAGCGTGATGTCCTACTCCAGGGACTGATCCCTCCTGAAAACATGCCCAAAGTATGTAAGACGCATTCTTGCCATCCTTGCCTCTAAGGAGCATTCTGGCCGCATTTCCTCCAAGACAGATTTGTTCATTCTTTTGGCAGTCCACGGTATATTCAACATTCTTCACCAACACCACAATTCAAAGGCATCAGCTCTTCTTTGGTCTCTCTTATTCATTGTCCAGCTTTCACATGCATACGATGTGATGGAAAATACCATGGCTTGGGTCAGGCACACCTTAGTCTTCAGGGTGGCATCTTTGCTCTTCAACACTTTGAAGAGGTCCTTTGCAGCAGATTTACCCAATGCAATGTGTCTTTTGATTTCTTGACAGCTGCTTCCATGGCTGTTGATTGTGGATCCAAGTAAAATGAAATCCTTGACAACTTCAATCTTTTCTCCGTTTATCATGATGTTGCTCATTGGTCCAGGTGCGAGGATTTTTGTTTTCTTTATGTTGAGGTGTAATCCATACCGAAGGCTGTGGTCTTTGATCTTCATTAAGAAGTGCTTCAAGTCCTCTTCACTTTCAGCAAGCAAGGTTGTGTCATCTGCATAATGCACGTTGTTAATGAGTCTTCCTCCAATCCTGATGCCCCGTTCTTCTTCATATAGTCCAGCTTCTTGTATTATTTGTTCAGCATACAGATTAAATAGGTATGGTGAAAGAATACAACTCTGACGCACGCCTTTCCTGACTTTAAACCAATCAGTATCCCCTTGTTCTGTCCAAACAACTGCCTCTTGATCTATGGAAAGGTTCCTCATGAGCACAATTAAGTGTTCTGGAATTCCCATTCGTCGCAGTGTTATCCGTAGTTTGTTATGATCCACACAGTTGAATGCCTTTGCATGGTCAATAAAACACAGGTAAACATCCTTCTGGTAGTCTCTGCTTTCAGCCAGGATCCATCTGACATCAGCAATGATATCCCTGGTTCCATGTCCTCTTCTGAATCCAGCCTGAATTTCTGGCAGTGCCCTGTCGATATACTGCTGCAGCCGGTTTTGAATGATCTTCAGCAGAATTTTGCTTGCATGTGATATTAATGATATTGTTCTATAATTTCCACATTCAGTTGGATCACCTTTCTTGGGAATAGGCATAAATATGGATCTCTTCCAGTCAGTTGGCCAGGAAGCTGTCTGCCATATTTCTTGGCATAGACGAGTGAGCACCTCCAGCACTGCATCTGTTTGTTGCAACATCTCAATTGATATTCCATCAATTCCTGGAGCCTTGTTTTTTGCCAATGCCTTCAGAGCAGCTTGGACATCTTCCTTCAGTACCATCGGTTCCTGATCATATGCCACCTCTTGAAATGGTTGAATATTGACTAATTCTTTTTGGTATAATGACTCTGTGTATGCCTTCCATCTTCTTTTGATGCTTCCTGCGTTGCTTAATATTTTCCGCATGGAATCCTTCACTTTTGCAACTCGAGGCTTGAATTTTTTTCTTCAGTTCTTTCAGCTTGAGAAACGCCAAATGTGTTCTTCCCTTTTGGTTTTCCATCTCCAGCTCTTTGCACGTGTCATTACAGTACTTTACTTTGTCTTCTCGAGAGGCCCTTTGAAATCTCCTGTTCAGTTCTTTTACTTTATCATTTCTTCCTTTTGCTTTAGCTGCTCGATGCTCAAGAGCAAGTTTCAGAGTCTCCTCTGACATCCATCTTGGCCTTTTCTTTCTTTCCTGTCTTTTCAGTGACCTCTTGCTTTCTTCACGGACGATGTCCTTGATGTCATTCCACAACTCGTCTGGTCTTAGGTCACTAGTGTTCAATGTGTCAAGTCTATTCTTGAGATGGTCTCTAAAGTCAGGTGGGATATACTCAAGGTCATATTTTGCCTCTAGTGGACTTGGTCTGATTTTCATCAGTTTCAGCTTGAACTTGCAAATAAGCAATTGATGGTCTGTTCCACAGTCAGCCCCTGGCCTTGTTCTGACTGATGATATTGAGCTTTTCCATCGTCTCTTTCCACAGATGTAGTCAATTTGATTTCTGTGTGTTCCATCTGGCGAGGTCCATGTGTACAGTCGCTGTTTATGTTGGTGAAAGAAGGTATTTGCAATGAAGAAGTCGTTGGTCTTGCAAATTCTATCATTGGATCTCCGGCATTGTTTCTATCACCAAGGCCATATTTTCCAACTACTGGTCCTTCTTCTTTGTTTCCAACTTTTGCATTCCAATCGCCAGTAATTATCAATGCATCTTGATTCCATGTTCGATCAACTTCAGACTGCGGCAGCTAATAAAAATCTTCTATTTCTTCATCTTTGGCCCTAGTGGTTGGTGCATAAATTTGACTAATAGTCGTATTAACTGGTCTTCCTTGTAGGCGTATGGATATTATCCTATCACTGACAGCGTTGTACTTCAGGATAGATCTTGAAACGTTCTTTTTGACAATGAATGCAACACCATTCCTCTTCAAGCTGTCATTCCCAGCATAGTAGACTATATGATTGTATGATTCAAAATGGCCAATACCAGTTCATTTCACCTCACTAATGCCTAGGATATCAATGTTTACACGTTCCATTTCATTTTTGACGATTTCCAATTTTCCTAGATTCATACTTTGTACATTCCAGGTTCTGGTTATTAATGGATGTTTTCAGCTGTTTCTTCTCATTTTGAGTCGTGCCACATCAGCAAATGAAGGTCCTGAGAGCTTTACTCCATCTACTTCATTAAGGTCGACTCTACTTTGAGGAGGCAGCTCTTCCGCAGTCATCTTTTGAGTGCCTTCCAACCTGGGGGCTCATCTTCCAGCACTATATCAGACAATGTTCCGCTGCTATTCATAAGGTTTTCAGTGGCTGATGCTTTTCAGAAGTAGACTGCCGGGTCCTTCTTCCTAGTCTGTCTTAGTCTGGAAGTTCAGCGGAAACCTGTCCTCCATGGGTGACCCTGCGGGTATCTGAATCCTGGTGGCATAGCTTCCAGCATCAGAGTAACACACAAGCCCCCACAGTACGACAAATTGACAGACACGTGGGGGTTGTTGCTGTTAGTTGCCATCAAGTTGGTTCCAACTCATAGCGACACTATGTACAACAGAATAAAACATTGCCTGGTCCTGCACCATCCTCACAATCCTTGTTATGCTTGAGCCTACTGTTGCAGCCACTGTGTCAATCCATCTCGTTGAGGGTCTTCCTCTTTTTTGCTGACCCTCTACTTTACCAAGCATGATGTCCTTCTCCAGGGACTGATTCCTCCTGAAAACATGCCCAAAGTATGTGAGATACTGTCTTGCCAATGTATATATATACATATATTACAGACAGAGAAGGGCAAAGTGGGGGGGAGAGTGAGAGATTTCTGTCAAGGAAATGGCTCACCCAGTTGTAGAGGCTGGCAAGTCCCAAGTCTGTGGGTCAGACATCAGGCTAGAAGCTTCTCCCATCTCATGTAGCTGCAGGGGCTGACAAAGCCAAGTTTGGCAGGTCAGACAGCAGGCCGTTGGCTCCTGGGCTTTAGAGGCTGATGAATCCAAGACTGGCAGGTAAAGCAATAGGCTTTGGCTCACAGGCTGTGGAGGCCAGTGAATCCCAAGACTGACAGGCAATTCAGCAGGCTGTTGGCTCAAGTCTCAAAAACTGCAGGTCAGATGATGACGAGACAGATATAGGATCCGCAGCCGGCAAGTGAGCTTTGCCAGGTCATCCATATATATATATTGGATGGAGGCCATATTCCTGAGGAAACTCCTCTTACAACTGATTGGCTGATCACATCATGGAGGGTGATTATATCATCACATAACTGTCAAATTTCATCATTACATAACTGCCTCTCTTAGGCTGGGTTCTTTAGAGAAGCAAAAGTAGTGAAATTTATATACACATGCACATGCACACACACATAGGGAAGGAGGGAGGGAGGAGGAGAGAGAGAGATTTAATATCAAGTAAATGGCTCATGTGGTTGCAGAGCCTGGAAAGTCCCAAGTCCATAGGTCAGGCTGGAGGCTTCTCCTGACTCATGGAGTTGCAGGAGTTGATGAACTCAAGATCCCCAGGTAAGGTGGCAGGCCTCTGGCTAACAGGCTGTAGAGGCTGATGAATCCCAAGATCGGCAGTTAAGCTGCTAGCTCAAGTCCCAGGAACTGGCAGTCAGGTGAAGAGGAGCCAGATGCAGGATTCAGAGCAAGCAAAAGCCCCTGAGCTTTGCCAGAAAGTCAACATATATTGGATGCAGGCTACACCCCCAAGGAAACTTCTATTCAATTGACTGGCTGCTTACAGCAGATCTCATTATGGAGGTGATTACATTATATCATATCTCATTATAGAGGTGATTACATCATGTAATTCATGTTCTGGTGAATTTTCAGTCCTTGTTTATTCAGTTTCTATGCAGCTGATGCAGCAAAAGGGAAGTCAGTGGTGACCTTAACAAGGCAATTTTCGGTGAATAGTGGAGATGAAAGCTTGTTTGGAATGTGTTCAAAAGAGAATAGATGAAAATAAGTGGAAACAGAGGGTTTGTTCAGCTCTGTTGTCGTTGTTGTTGTTGGTAGGTGCCGCTGAGTTGGTTCCAACACATAGCGACCCTATGTACAACAGAATTAAACGCTGCCTGGTCCTGCACCATCCTCACAATCATTGTTATGCTTGATCCCACTGTTGTAGCCACTATGTCAATCCATTTCATTGAGGGTCTTCCTCTTTTTTGCTGACACTCTAGTCTACCAAGCATGATGTCCTTCTTCCAGAACTCGTCTCTCCTGATAACATCTCCAAAGTATGAGAGACAGTCTTGCCATCCTCGCTTCTAAGGAGTATTCTAGTTGTACTTCTTCCAAGACAGGTTTGTTTGTTTTTCTGGCAGTCCATGGTATATTCAATATTCTCCACCAACACCATAATTCAAAGGCATCAATTCTTCTGCAGTCTTCCTTATTCATTGTCCAGCTTTCACATGCATATGAGGCAATTGAAAACACCATGGCTTGGGTCAGATGCACCTTAGTCCTTAAAGTAACATCTTTGTTTTTTAACACTTTAAAGAGATTTTTTGCGGCCAATTTCTCCAATGCAATGCGTCCATCTTTTGATTTCCTGACTGCTGCTTCTATGGGTGTTGATTGTGGTTCCAGGTAAAATGAAATCCTTGACAACTTCAATCTATTCTCTGTTTTTCATGACGTTGCTTATTGATCCAGTTGTGAGGATTTTTTTTTTCTTTATGTTGAGGTGCAATCTATACTGGAGGCTGTAGTCTTTGATCTTCATTAGTAAGTGCTTCAAGTCCTCTTCACTTTCAGCAAGCAAGGTTGTGTCATCTGCACATCACAGGTTGTTAATGAGTGTTCTTCCAACCCTGATGCCACATTCTTCTTCATATACTCCAGCTTCTCAGATTATTTGCTCAGCACACAGGTTGAATAAGTACAGTGAAAGGATACAACCCTGATGCACAACTTTCCTGACTTTAAACCAAGCAGTATCCCCTTGTTCTGTTCAAATGACTTGGTCTAAGTATAGGTTCTTCATGAGCGGATGTAACAGTACATTGACAGGAAACTGCCAGAAATTCAAGCCGGATTCAGAAGAGGATGTGGAATGAAGGCTATCATTGCTAATGTCAGATGGATTATGGCTGAAAGCAGAGAATACTAGAAAGAGGTTTACTTGCGTTTTATTGCCTATGCTAAAGCATTTGACTGTGTGAATCAAAACAAATTATGGATAACATTGAGAAGAATGGGAATTCCAGAACACTTAATTGTGCTCATGAAGAACCTATAATTAGACCAAGTCATGTGAACAGAACAAGCAAAATTTTGAAAACCTGTCGGCGTAGTGGTTAAGTGCTACAGCTGCTAACCAAAGCGTCACCAGTTCGAGTCCGCCAGGCACTCCTTAGAAACTCTATGGGGCACTTTTACTCTGTCCTGTAGGGTCGCTATGAGTCGGAATTGACTCGACGGTACTGGGTTTTGTTTTTTGGTTTTTAAGCAAAATTTTATTTGTGTGTGATATTAATGATATTGTTTGATGATTTCTGCATTCTGTTGTATCACCTCTCTTTGTAATGGGTACGCATGGGGGACAGCTCTTTAGAAGAGTTTTCTTATAAAAAGGAGCAAAAAAGTGGGATATAAACTAGAAGATGTTATAGAGTCAAGGGAAATTTTTGTTTTAATAACAAGGGACATTACAACTGATGGCTCCAGATTTCTAGCCCTGCCCCCTCTGAGACTCCACAATCATATATTCAGGCGCCTATCTGCCATCTCCCTTTGGATGCCTCACGGGAAAATCAAACTTAATCTGTCCCAAACAAAACTCTTCTTTCTCCCTCACTCCCCAGTCTGTTCTTTCCTAAGTCTTCATTTTCTCAGTAAGCATCATTGTCATCTATTCAAACCAAAATCTATGTAGTGATTCCAGATTCCTTCCTTTCCCTCATTCTCCACAACCAATGCATCAGCCTGTCGGTTCTGCTTCTAAAATATATCCTAATCTGTTGTCCTTATCATCTGGACTACTGCAGTCGCTTCCCGGCTTCCATTCTTGCCTTCTGTCTTAGTCATCTAGTGCTGCTCTAACAGAAATACCACAAGAGGATGGCTTTAACAAAGAGAAATTTATTTTCTCACAGTCTAGTAGGGTAGAAGTCCAAGTTCAGGGTGTCAGCTCCAGGGGAAGGCTTTCTCTCTCTGTCAGCTCTGGAAGAAGGTCCTTGTCCTCAATCTTCCCCTGGACTAGGAGCTTCTCAGCTGAAGGGACCCGGTGTCCAAAGGATGCACTCTGCTCCTGGTGCTACTTTCTTGGTGGTATGAAGTACCCAACTCTCCGCTTGCTTCCCTTTCTTTTTATCTCTTCTAAAATAAAAGGTAGTGCAGGCCACATCCCAGGGAAACCTCCTTTACACTGGATCAGGGATGTGGTCTGAGCAAGGTTGTTACATTCCACCCTAATCCTCTTTAACCACAGGCAGAAATTATGATTTATAACACATAGGAAAATCACAAAATGTAGGACAACCACACATGGACTAACTAAGCTGACACATATTTTTGGGGGACACAATTCAATTCATTACACGATACCACCTATTCTGCACACGGCAGCAAGAGTGATCTTTTAAAAGTGTAAATCAGATGTCACCTCCTCCAGTTAAAAGTATTTAATGGTTACCCATCACACTTCTTCTTCATCACACTTTAAATTCCCACTGCTTACCTTAGACTATAAGGTCCTACATGATATGGCCCTTGTCTCCTCCAACCTTATCTTCTACCACTTTTCCTTCTCCTGCACCATGTGTCAGACACACTGTCCTTCTTTCCTTTTTTTAAAATCTAATTATCTGTATTGCAAATGTACAGAAATACAAAGAATAATATTACAGACAACCAGGACCCCATCACTCAGATCTAATATATCAATATTTAGCTACATTTGTCCGTTAAAATGTGAACTACATGTTTTCCTCTACATCTTTATGATTTGGAGGAGTGTTCCCAGCACATAATAGGTGCTCAATTCACCTGGTATGGCTGACTGAATATTTGCTTCAGATTAAAAAAAAATTACAGATATGGGCACAGGCTCTTCTTACACGTCCTCCCTCCTCTTTCCCCAGGGGAATTGCCATTGTAAAGGCGATATGTATCATTCTTTTGCAGTCCTTCATTTTAATATTTTTACTACTTGAGCATTGCTTTGTATGTTTTTAAATTTTATGGTAGAGAACAATACATTATCCTTGCAATCTGCATTATATCATGCATTGTTTTTCATATTTATCTATCTTGATGTGTGCAGTTTTAATTCATTCATTTACTGGCTGTATAATACTCCAGTTATGAATATACCATAATTTATTTATCCATTCCCCTACTGCTAAAGATTTAGGTTGTTTCCAATATTTTATCCTTACAAATAGTGCTGCAATAAATATCAGCAACATAGTGGTTAAGACGTCAGATTCTGTAGCAGGTTACTTAAACTCAACTCCCTATCCCTTAGTTTCTTGAATTGTAAAATGAGAGTAATAATATTAAATTTTCATGATACTGTTAGTAGGATTAAATGAGTTAATATATGCAGAGAACTTAACAGTATTTGTCACATACCAAATATCTATGAATCTCAACTATTATTATTAATTGCTAAATCACTGGACAGACGTGCATCTTCAATTTTATGAAATATTACAAATTCCTCTACTAAGTGATGTACCAACTTATACTTTTATCAGTAGTATATAAATGTCTATTATCTGTTTCTCACTAACACATTGGTACTAATTTAAAATTTCTGCCAATCTTCTGGGCATGAAATCATATTTTATTGCTGTTTTAATTTGTGCTTTGATAGTTATAAACCAAAAACTCACTGCTGTGGAATTGATTCCAGCTTATATTGACCCAGTAGAAAGGGTAGAACTGCCCTGGAGGGTTTCCAAGGAGCAGCTGGTGGATTCAAACTGCCAACGTTTTGGTTAGCAGCTGTAGCACTTAACCATTGTGCCACCAGGGCCCCTTGATAATTATAGCGAGGTTAGACATTTTCAGGGGTTTATTGGCTATTCATGTTTCTTTTTTTGCGAACTGTCTGTTTATATCCTTTATCTACCTTTCTATTGCATGGTTTGCCTTTTTCCTTTTGATTTTGGGAGATTTTTAAGATACTGACCCTTTAATGGTTAAATGTACGGTGAATATCCTAGTCTTTAGCTTGTCTTTGGGTTATTTTTTAAAAACTTCTATATTACAGAAACAAATTTTATTAACAAATTAATTAAAAAATTATATACTAATATATAATTAAAAACAATATATTGATATTTTAATGCAGTTAAATCTAACAATATTTTCCTTCTGGTTTATGCTTTTTTAAATTTTATTTAAGAAAATTTTCCCTATTTTGGTATCATAAAGATAGTCTATATTTTCTGAAAATGTTTTAAGTCTTTAATGCATCTGGGATTTACACTTGGATATGGTCTGAGGTAGAAATCTAATTGAATTTTTTTTCCCTTTTTGGAAAAAATTTCTCAGCGCCATTTATTGAGAGTTCACCCTTTCGCCAGTGACTTGTAACGCCACCTCTCAGAAACCAAGTTACCATGGAGCTAGTCTTCATTCCAATCTCACAACCTTTGCTTACTTTTTTCTACCTGGGGGTACTTTCCTCTAGGCTACTCTCAGGGCTACCTTTCTCCCGTGCTTCAGATGGTAGCTCAAACATCATTCCCCCGCTCACTTGTCTACAGGCACTTTCAGTTCGGTGACTACACGACTCCAAAGATGCTGGAAGGACCGAGGTTGTCAGGAGCCAGTTGTTGCCAGGCCGTTGCCAGGGCGCCGCTTGAGCGGTCCTGGAGCCCGCCGAGGGGAGGAGCACTCTGGGTCCCAGTGACGAAATTCAGCAGGCGCCAGCGTCGCCAGGGAGTGCGTCACCGAGCGCGGGCGACCGGGGGCGGGGCCAGGGCTGAGTCACGTGGCTCGGTTGCCTACGCGCTGCTGGGCCGTGGGAAGATGGCGGACGGAAAGGGAGACGCCGCCGCCGCCGGGGCCGGGGCCGGGGCTGAGGCTTCGGCAGCAGCCGGAGCTGGAGACGGAGCCGAGACTGAGCTCATGACTCGGGGTCATCGCCCCGCATCTCCGGCGCCGGGATCCCCGGGACTGCGTCCGTGTCTATGGCAGCTGGAGACGGAGCTGAGGGAGCAGGAGGTTTCGGAGGTCTCATCTTTGAACTACTGCCGTAGCTTCTGCCAGGTAAGGTGTTGACTGGTTGGCTGAGGGCGGCGGGGAGGGGAGCCCAGGGGAAGAGGCCCCAGAGCCGTTGCAGCAGCCGGGGCTGGACTGAAAGGCGCCAGTTCGGTGTCTCGCCGCGCCCCCGAGCCGGGAAGGCCCAGCTCGGAAGCCAGACCACTGGCCCCCGTTCGCCCCTGCCCGACTTTGGCCACTGCCGGGAAGGGTTGCGCTGGGCTAGGCTGAGAGCCTGGACTGTCGGCGGTTCCCTGAAAGGGCCGTGCCCTGCAACCGTTGCCTGAGTCCCAACCGGGTGGTTGGAGCGCCACTGCCCCCTGAGGGATTGGTTGCTTGTTCCTGCCAGTAGATCCTTTTTTAAGTAGAGTGCAGATCTCCGAACTAGAAAACTGGGGTTTTTCTGAATAATCTGGGCAGGTGTGTTGGGGCCAGAGATTTATTTTTGGAGTCAGCTTCTCTGGGCCCCTGAAAGGTATGACAGATGGCTTTGAAAGGCATCTAAGGCTTTGGTTACGGATTGCGGAACCAGTGGGTTTTTGCTTTTTTGTTTTTGTTTTGCTTTTTGATGTTTAAGCTGTTTTTTCGCTTTTTCGGCATTCCTTTGAAGATTGTGATATCAGGAATAAGGCTGGTGGACCTTGAGTAGAAGAGGATCGGGAAAGATCGGTGGAGTGTGGCTCTTTGGCAGTTGTATGGTCAGCTCTGTATAATCGTCCGTCCTAACTTATGATTACATATTTATGGTTATGTTTAGTTCAGGTCTCCATGATCACTCTGAGATTTTTCTTCATGTTTTCAAGCTGTTTACAGATAAAAGAATTGGCCGTTATTTCTGCTTCTGCCGTTTGCTTCTGTCAGCATCCCTTTGCTCCTCGCGTGTTACATCTTCGGAGAATGCAAAATAATCCTGTGTGTTGGCATTTGGGCTCTTAATGAGTAGTTACCACCACTCGTATGTCAGCTTGTATATAGCAACGACTGTGAGAATGGCACAGGACTGGGCAGAGTTTCGTTGTGCTGTACATGGGTCGCAATGAGTCGGAACCGACAGACGGCCCCTAACAACAACGAGTAGTTGAGTGCGTTCAATCAGTTACAGTGTTCCAAAGTTTTAATTTGGGGAGGTGGGGGCAATTTGTTTTGGTAGTCTGGAGCAGAATCAAAAGTTGACTTTGGCTTTCCCATTAGCATGATTGGTTTTTCCTTTCTGCTGAGCCAGAAGCACTTTTTCTGTTTGAATGTAGTTTTGTCCTTTCTGATCTTTACTTTATCACTCTGCTTTTTATGTCTACAACCTGCACCATTTCTTTGTACTATTAAATGTTAATTGTTCTCTGCTTCTTTGCTGGTAATTATTCTTAGTACAAACTTTTACTGACTTCATAGGATGATGCCAGGTACTTTACCAAGTGCTGGGGAAACATGAGTGAAATACGGCACTTACCCTTGATAGGTTTATAGTCGGGGGAAGATGGTGGAAATGATAGTATTTCCAATGCAGTTTTGGTAATGATGAAAAAGGAGGTACTGTATATACAGTGGTGAAGGAGAGATCCCTCATGAGACATCCTAGTGGAAAAGACAATTAACCAGTAAAATGGAAATAAAAAGGTTAATTATAGATTGTAATATATACTTAGAAACAAGTAATAGAGAGGTCACTCTGGAATGCGTGGTCAGGAAAGGCGCTATGACTGAAAGGATGAAAATGGGTGATGTGGATGTCTGGGAAGTGTGGGGGGAGGAAACTCTAGTGCCAGAGGTAGAGATGAGAAGGGACTGCCGAATGCTATGGGAGAAGGGGGAGCTAATGGAACAAGGAGTAGTGATGGGTGAAGGGAAAGAACTGTAGGTTTTGGGTAAAGCTTCAAAGCTTGAGTGGTTTCCCTGGAAAGATAACTAGAATTAATGTAGCCAGTCAGATTGAAGCTTGTCAGAGGATGCCATATGTGTGTGTTCTGCTTATGCCTTGCACTTGCAGCTCTGACTTTATTTTAATTGAATGTTTTAATGTCTTGAGTCTTGATGGCACCTAAAAATATGAGGGTTAAGAAGAAAGTACTTTTGAAATTTTTTTTAATGAAGTTTTTTTTTTTTTTTTTTTTTGCCTGACATTTTCCTGGAAAACCTTTATGGAAGTAGTAAATGGAATAAGAAAAGGTGTTTCTGTGACAGTATGTTGTAATAGAGAGCACATCAGATTGGGGTTAGTAGCATCCAAATTGTGACTCTTAGCACTATTGGCTAATAACCTTGGGCAAATAAATCACTTCCTTGGCTATAAAATCCAGAGGGTGGGGCTAGACCTGTAATCGACGACTGTGAAACTATTCCATGTTTTCTGACCTTCATCTACTTATTGTGCTTTATAAAAACAGTAGACTAGAAAGTTTATGTACAACTCTTCACAATGTTTGTCACAATGTTTTTGGCACATTTTTTCCAGTGTGTCCATACTTACAAGATAAAAAGAAAATTAAATTTCCGAAGAAACAGGGAAAATTTCACCATCAATTAATTCGGCTGAATAGCTCTTTGTTTCACATTTGAAAGGCAGAATAAGATTTATTCATTCACTTGAGAAACAGTGTGTGCCTGACTTTGTACTGAGTGTGGAGATATTAAGACAGAATTCCTGTCCTCTTGTTTTTATGTGCCATTGAGTCCATTCTGACTCATAGCAACACTATAGGGCAGAGTAGAACCGACCCATAAGGTTTCCTAGGCTGTAATCTTTACGGGTCAGATCATCAGGCTTTTCTCCCACAGAATGGCTGGTGGGTTCCAACTGCCAACCTTTTTATTAGCATCCAAGCGCTTAACCATTGCACCGCTGGGGCTCATTTCCTGCTCTCTAGGAATAGACTTGTAAAGATAGGTAATAAGTATTATATTATCATAAAGGACTGATCTGTGCTCTCTGGGATGCTGAATTACCACAAACTTATTTTCGTCAGGTGTTGGTTTAGAAATGCTCTGGAGACTTAGAATGTACCAAGTAGATCTCTTCTGCAACGGGCTGGAACCATATTCCGTCCATCTCTTGTAGCACTTATAAGAAATGGCTCATCTTTGGAATTGCACCAAATCAAGAAATAAGCTAACATATCAAAGGATAGAGAAGCTTGTTTCCTTCTGGATATATTTTCAAAAGCTTGTGAAGATGATAAAAATGAAACTCTAAAAATAATAGTTACTAAGAAAATTATACTTAGATCAAGTTGTATTCAGTGAAAATTTGTATTCAGTGACTATAGGATGTGGATTCTTTTTTCCTTCCCCTCAGTTCCTTTTCTGAAAACATCGTTGGCCAGACAGTGTGGACAAGATTAACTTCAGAAAACCACCTTTCTTTGTTTTGCTGAAAAATTGATGATGTCTTCTCAAGTTTTTGCTGTATCTTGGAAACCAAGATTCCTAGTTTTACAACTGTTAGCTCTACTTCTAAGACACAATTTGAAGACTTTTTAAAATAAACTACATTAACAAACTTGAAATTATTGGGTGAATAATTATGCTTTGGAAATATCAAACAAAATAATTTTATGAGTAAACCATATTTAAATGGGATATTTTTAGGTTCTAGACTAACAGTGGAAACCCTGGTGGTGTAGTGGTTAAGTGCTACAGCTGCTAACCGAAAGGTTGGCGGTTCAAATCCACCAGGCACTCCTTGGAAACTATGGGGCAGTTCTACTCCGACCTTTAGGGTCACTATGAGTCGGAATCGACTCGATGGCAACGAGTTTGGTTTTGGGTTTAGACTAACAGTGACTTTATAGAATTGTAAGGGTTAAAGTAAGTAAATACTGCAGGTATATCAGTTTTTCCTAGATAAGTGATTGACAAGGGCTCTGATTCAGATAGACAGTTCTGGCTCCACCATTTAAACTAGCTGTGTGACCTTGGAACTCTATGGGGGCAGTTCTACTCTGTCCTATAGGGTCGCTATGAGTTGCAATCGACTCGAGGGCACTGGGTTTTTTTTGGGTGTGACCTTGGGCAGGTTCTTGTATTTAAACCTTAATTTTCTTATTTGCAAATGGATAGTAATAGTACTTACTGTTCTCTATGTAAATACATTGTTGTGAGGACTAAGTAAGAAGATCTCTGTGTTTTTTAAAAACACCCTGCTTGCTGAATTGTCTGTTTGGGTTATTTAGACTTTTTAGCATTGGAATAAAGTCTTTACGACCTTCAGGTGTGGCAGTCTGCTCTGGGGCAGTTCTGCTTGCTTTTCAGTTCTCATCTAGCCAGTCCCATCACTCCTACTTTATCCTTTACTATTCAGGGGTTCTTTACTTGAAGTCTGTGGGCCCAAGTTAAATGCTGGACACTCCTCTGTTGTGGTTAAATTTTTGCATGTAAGTTTTCAAGTGCATTATTTTGGGTGGTTGGGGGGGACAAACCCATTGCCATCAAGTCAATTCTGATTCATAGTGACCCCGTAGGATAGAGTAGGAACTGCTTTATAGGGTTTCCAAGGAGTGGCTGGTGGATTGGAACTGCAGACCTTTTGGTTAACAACCAAGCTCTTAACCACTGTGCCACCAAGTCTCCATTTAGGAAAGACACATCTTAATTTTCATTTGATTCCTAGTGGCCCAAGACATGTATTAGGCTTTCAGTAAATATTTACTTGACTGACTGACTAATCTCCAAAAGAATATAAAAACTAGTTGCCATCAAGTTCACGCTGACTTATACTGACCCCATATGTATCTGAGTAGAACTGTGCCCCGTAGGGTTTTCAGTGGCTGATTTTTCAGAAGTAGATTGCCAGACCTTTCTTCTGAGACACTGCTGAGTGGACTCAACCTTTTGGTTAGCAGCCAAACATGTTAACTGTTTGCACTGCCTGGGCAACCGGTAAAAACCTGGGCAACTACAATGACAACTGGTAAAAGGAAAGAACTACTACTTTAACAGACTGTCTGAGATCAGTGAGCATTCTTGTGGCTCTCCTTTTTCTTGTGCTATTTTGCCCCTTTCTCTCATTACAAAATTTCCTTCTTTAGGGCCCAGTGTAAATGTCACTTTCTCTGTGAAACTTTCCCTGATTTCACCAGATAGGTTTCCACTTACTAGTTTGTGTTCTTTTGATACTTTGTTCATATTTCTAGTTTTAACTCATTTTTCTTACCGTCACTGTCTTAGTTCAGGCCTTCATAATGCCCCTCCATTTGCAGCAACCTTTTTATTAATCCCTCTTGCCTTCTGACTGGCCTCACCTACAACCCATCTTTACGTTTTTTCTAAAATGTAAACAGATATCTTGTGACTTCATTCCTAAAATCCTTCAATGGTTTCCTGCCCCAAAGGCAAGATAAAGTTCATACTAGCCTGGCATACAGAGCCTTTTAGAATCTGGACCTAACCCCCCAGCTCCTACCTTTCCAGCCTCATTTTTCTTGTCCACCTTCACCTAAGTGTCCATCTTCTACAGCCTAGGAAACCCTGCTGTGTCCTGTGGGGTCACTATGAGTCTGAATTGACTCAGTGAGACACACAGCAACAACACAGTAATTGTTTGTTTGCATGTTTGGCTCTTGCAAGAGCAGGGATCTTTATTTATTTTTTTTTAGTACTTTGTACCCAGAAAATATTAAATGCCTGACAGACAGAAACTAATTTCTTGAATGAATTAAATTGTAGGGACTTATCGATATACTCAAGAGATAAGTACTTCAAAAAGAATACCTAATGTAAAATGTAGTATGTGAAAACTAATTTTACTGTAAGAAATTATTGTAAGGAAACAGGATAGGAGATTTTGGTCATTTCTTGGTGATATTACTATCTGTATCA
Source organism: Elephas maximus indicus (assembly GCF_024166365.1). NCBI lineage: Eukaryota > Metazoa > Chordata > Mammalia > Proboscidea > Elephantidae > Elephas > Elephas maximus. Next base: position 81,840,529 of record NC_064821.1, read on the forward strand.
ACTTAACTTACATTCACGTAATAACACACACATTTAAATGTGTGAAATAAAGGGTAGTGTTGAAGGTGGGAGAGAATGGGAGGGGTTATATGTAGTACTGGCAAAGAGCCCTGTTGGTGCAGTTGTTACGTGCTAGGCTGCTAACCAAAACGTCAGCGGTTTGAACCCACCAGCCTCTGCGCGGGAGAAAGATGTGGCAGTCTGCTTTTGTAAAGATTATAGCCTTGGAAACCCTATGTTATGCTCTGTCCTGTAGGGTTGCTATGAGTCTGAATTGACTCCACAGCACATCACCACCATAACAACATAGTATTGGCGAAGAGTTAGCAGCCCAGTAGCAAAACAGTTTGGAGATGTGCAGAAGGGGAGGATCAGTCTCCCTAACTCCTTGAGGCTGGTGGCCATGAAGACTCTTGAGCTTCACCTCTTTCATTTAAAGAACTTTTGACAGATTAGCTTTTATTCTTGTGCTTTTATTCTCTTGAGCTCTCTAAATAGAAGCTAAATGATAGGTAGTTATTATAGCAACAGTTAGTGGTGCAGTGCATATGACCATGTTGTTGTTGTTAGGTGTCGTCGAGTCTGTTCCAACTCATAGCGACCCTATGTACAACAGAACGAAACGCTGTCCGGTCCTGCGTCATCCTCAAAAACATTGTTGTGCTTGAGCCCATCATTGCAGCCACTGTGTCAATCCATCTTGTTGAGGGTCTTCTTCTTTTTTACTGACCCTCTACTTTACCAAGCATGATGTCCTTCTCCAGGGACTGGGTCCTCCTGATAACATGTCCAAGGTACACGAGACGAAGTCTAGACATCCTTACTTCTAAGAGGCGTTCTGGCTGTACTTCTTCCAAGACAGATTTGTTCATTCTTCTGGCAGTCCATGGTATATTCAATATTCTTCGCCAATACCATAATTCAAATGCATTCATTCTTCGGTCTTCCTTATTCATTGTCTAGCTTTCCGGTGCATATGAGGCAATTGAAAATATCATGGCTTGGGTTAGGGGCACCTTAGTCCTCAAAGTGAAATCTTTTGCTTTTCAACACTTTAGAGAGATATGAGGTATATGTATTAGTAAGGGTTCTATTTTCATGTAAGTTGGGGTAATGTTGGCATAAATGTCAAGGTACATTGTAAGTGTTTTAGAGAGAGATTAAGTGTGTAACATTTGCCAAACTTAACCAGGTTCAAAACATTTAATGTGTTTGCCATGTTCTAAGCCCTATATCAGCCTAAAGTCACATGCCTTTCTTTCACTGTAAGCAAAACAAGATGGTGAAGAGTTGATTGTTTCACGTTTCTGCACACGACTGAGTTTTGATTCCTTAGTTAGTTTCAGTCTAAAACATGACTAACTTTATGAAACATTTCTTTAAAAAAATTTTGCAGGTTTTAAATTATGCTTGTTGTCCCACATTAAAAAAAATCAGTATTAGATTTTTTCAAACATTGAAAATGAATTATATTTCAGGCATATATTGAGTCCCAGGTTTATTCATCTATGCTGCTCACTTGTATTTCTGCAGCATATCTAGCTTGGGAACTACTATTGTATTTGTCCATTCTTAATTTAACGCCCCCCCCCCGCCATGTCTTGTTCTTTCGAGTGCCTTTGTATTTATTTTTATTCATTTTATTGTGCTTTAGATGAAGGTTTATGGAGCAAATTAATTTCTTGTTAAACAATTAATACACATATTGTTTTGTGACATTGGTTACCAACTCCGAACGTGTCAGCACTCCCTCCTTCTCTCGACGTTGGGTTTCCCATTTCCATTCGTTCAGCTTTCCTGTCCCCTCCTTCTCACTTGCCCCTGGTGTGCCCGTATAGTCTTGTATACCTGGTTGACCTATGTGTATTATTGTTTGTTTTATGGCCTTGTCTAATCTTTGGCTGAAGGTTGAAGCTCAGGAGTGACTTCAGTATTGAGTTAAAGAGTTGTCCGGGGTGTACTTTCGGGGTTTCTTCAGTCTCTGTCAGACCAGTAAGTCTGGTCTTTTTTTTTGTGAGTTAGAATTTTGTTCTACATTTTTCTCCAGCTCTGTCCAGGACCCTCTATTGTGATCCCTATCAGAGCAGTTGGTGGTGGTAGCTGGGCACCATTTAGTTGTGCTGGACTCGGTTTGGTGGAGGCTGTGGTAGTTGTGGTCCATTAGTCCTTTGGACTAATCTTTCCGTTGTGTTTTTGGTTTTCTTCATCCTCCCTTGCTTCACATGGGGTGGGACCAGTGGAGTATCTTAGGTGGCCTCTCACAAGCTTTAAGACCCCAGACGCTCCTCACCAAAGTAGAACGTAGAACATTTTCTTTATAAACTATGTTATGCCGGTTGAGCTAGTTGTCCCCTAAGACCATGTCTCCAGCCTTCAACCTAGTAATTCAGTCCCTCAGGGAGTTCGGATGTGTCTGTGAAGTCTCTGACTTTGCCTTGGTCAAGTTTTGCTGACTTCCTCAGTATTGTGTACTGTCTTACCTTCGCCAGAGTTACCACTTACCTATTGCCTAGTGAGTACTTTTCCTTTCCCACCCCTCCCCTCCCCCATAAACATTCTGTGAAACCTTCTCATGAGTTTTTATAATAGTGGTCTCGTACAGTATTTGTCCTTTTGTGATTGACTTATTTCACTCAGCATAATGCCCTCCAGATTCATCCCTGTTGTGAGATGCTTCGCAGATTCATCACTGTTCTTTATCATTGCACAGTATTCCGTTGTGTGTATGTACCATAGTTTGTTTATCCATTCATCTGTTGATGGGCACCTAGGTTGTTTCCATCTTTTTTGCTATTGTGAACAATGCTGCAGTGAACATGGGTGTGCATATGCCTATTCATGTGACGGCTCTTATTTTCCTAGGATATATTCGTAGCAGTGGGATTGCTGGATCATATGGTATTTCTAGCTTTTTAAGGAAGCACCGTATCATTTTCCAAAATGGTTGTACCATTTTGCATTTGCACTAGCAGTGCCTAAGAGTTCCAATCTCCCAGCAGCTTCTCCAGGATTTGTTATTTTGTTTTGTTGATTCGTGCCAGTAATGTTGGGGTTGAGGTGGTATCTCATTGCAATTTTGATTTGCATTGCAGTTTTAATGCCTAGTGGGAAGCCCTGGTGGTGTAGTGATTAAGAGCTATGTTTGCTAACCAGAAGGTGGGCAGTTTGAATCCACCAGGAGCTACTTGCAAACTCTATGGGGCAGTTCTGCTCTGTCCTATATGGTTTCTAAGAGATGAAATTGACTTGATAGTAACAAGTTTGGTTTGTTTTTTTAATGATGAGTGACCTCGAGCGTTTCCTCATGTGTCCGTTAGCTGCTTGAATGTCTTCTCTGGTGAAGTGTCTGTTCATATCTTTTGCCCATTTTTTAACTGAATTGTCTTTTTGTTGTAGACCTTTGTTGGATAGCCAACATTTTTTTCCAAGTCTGTAGGTTCTCTTCTTACTCTTCCGGTGAAGTCTTTTGATGAATACAAGTGTTTAATTTTTAGGAGATGCCAGTTAGCTAGCTTATCTTGTGATGTTTGTGTATTGTTAGTTATAGTTTGTATCGTAAATGCCATGTGTTAGGGCATCTAGCATTGACCCTATTTTTTCTTCTATTATCTTTATAGATCTCAGTTTTATATATAGGTCTTTGATCATTTTGAATTAGTTTTTGTGTATGGTGTGAGGTATGGGTCCTGTTTAATTTTCTTATACATGGACATCCAGTTGGTCAGCACCATTTGTTAAAAAGACTGTCTTTTTCCCATTTAATGGTCGAGTGTCTTTTTTTGTTCTTTTCTTTGGGACTAATAGCTTATGGTGCCAGCATTTGACATTGATTTCATAGTATTTTTACTCCCAATGAAATAACCTGATTGTGCCACATTAGCCAGTGCAGTAACGCCTTTTTAATATTGATGGTTATTATAAGAATTTGTTACTGAATATGATAGATGCATTGTCTACCATAGGAATTGAATTTTTATGATATATTGTATTAAATAGGTGTATTTTGAATTGTGACTTTGTTTTAATTTGCTTTTTTTATGTATATATGTGTGTTTGTTTAAAATATGTATCTTCAATTAATAAAACTTTTTTATGACACCAAATTAATACATGCTCATTCTAAAACTTAAAAACAAGGTTCTATAAATGCATGAAGCAGAAAGTGAAAGTACCATGTAATCTTGTTAATAGTTTGGTGTATTTGATTTTTTAAAAAAAGTATATGTAGCAGATGTGTATATACAAATATTAAAAATTTTAATTTCCTGAGAAATTCATGAATATTATCATTGTAAAAAATTAGAGCAGTACAAAAGAAAAGAGAGTAAAAAAAGTGAAAGTTTCTGTCACTCACACCTTTAAACTCTTTTCTGAGTAGACCATTGTTAACGTTTCGGGAATGTATCTTTCTATAGTATATCTGTGTATGTATGTACTACTTTTTTTAGAAGAATGGTATCAAGCTTACATACGAAAACTTGCTTATTTCATTTTATGTATTGTGCATATCTTTCCCTGTTGAATACATACAGATTTACTACATTTAAAAATAGCTGTATAATATTCCATCTAAAACTGCATTGAATTTAAATTCTGTAAGTAGCACAACCATTAATTTAAAAAATTTTTCTTAAACTCAGCAATGCCGAAGGCAAAACAATGCAATGTTACAAAAGAGTTTAAGGGTAAAGTAAAAGCCCCACCTTGCTTTCCCCGGAGGAAACCACTGTTAATAGTCTCTTGTTAAATCCTTAAAAACTCAAATTCCTACTCTTCTTACAATTACTTTTTAACTTAATATTTGAGGACAGTTTTTTACACCAGTACATGTTGAGCATGTAGTATAATTAATTTAGCCCTTCGGGTTCTTTTGTTATCACAAATAATGTTGCAGTGAACATCCATGTAATTGTTGTGTGCCTTCGAGTCGGTTCCAACTCATAGTGACCCTATTGGACAGAGTAGAACTGCTTCATAGGGTTTCCTAGGCTGTAATCTTTGTGGGAGTAGATCACCAGGTCTTTTCTCCCATGGTGCCACTGGTGGGTTTGAACCACTGATCTTTTGGTTAGCAGCTAAGTGCTTAACCATTGTGCCACCAGGGCTCCTTGTCCTTAAACGTTAAAACCAAAACCAAACCCATTGCTGGCAAGTCATTTGTGACTCATAGCAACCCAAGAGGACAGAGTAGAAACCCCGTAGGGTTTCCAAGGCTGTAAACTTTACAGGGAAACCCTGGTGGCGTAGTGGTTAAGTGCTACGGTTGCTAACCAGATGGTCCGCAGTTTGAACCTGCCAGGCGCTCCTTGGAGCATTTGAGTATTTTTCATGGGTATTAGGCATTAAATTTTTTTTTTCTGTGAGTTTTGTTGGAAAAAATTTTTTTTTACATACCTGTATTTAAAATGTTATTAATTTGACAAAAAGACAGGCTAATAAAAATGGGCAAAGGTCTTGAACAGACATTTCACCAAAGAGGATATTCAAATGGACAACAAGTACCTGAAAAAATACTCCTCAAAGTCGGAATTAGCCAGTGGGGGGATACAAATCAAAACTATGAGATACCATCTCACCCCCGTTAGAATGGCAATGATTAAAAAAAAAGAAAAGCAGTTAAGTGTTGTGGAGACTGGTTCCACAATTTGAAGAATGTAATCAGTTTTAATGAATTGTACATGTAGAAATTGTTGAATTGGTGTATACTCTGTTATGTATATTTTCACCATAATAAAAAATGTTTTTAATTTACAGTGATTAGAATTTGATTAAGTTTAATCATTCGGTATGACCATGAATCTTGAGAGACCATGTTGCTTTGAGATTTTCAGAAAGTGGAACATATGGTGGAGTTATGATTGGAGTGGCAGTCTAATCTGAAGTCGCTGGAGTTTGTGATACAGATTAGTGACTGATTATAGCTATGTATATGTACTCATTTCCAACAAATGTTTATTGATCTTTTATTATGTATCAATGCTTTTAGACTCTGGGAAGATTAAGCCATAGCTGAATTATTGGAAGGACCCTAGTGCTTTCCAGTGATGAACTTTTTCTTATATTGTGATGTATGACCTTGGGCCTAGTCAGTTTGTCATTTGGGGCCTCAAATTCCTGCTTAACTGAGATGACCTTTAAGGTGTGATTCTGTTCCAAACTTGTATAATTATATTGATAAACATCTACTGAAGACTGTTTCCTAAGTCATCTCCAAACATTTATTTTATGCATCCTTATAAATTATAAAAATAAATGAATATAAGTTTTATTTATATTGATACATTGTATAAATTTCAAAGCAAACAAGAATAAAAATGGGTTGGGATTTAAATAAAAGTATTAATATTATATTCTTGCCCCTTAATGGGCTATCATTTACCCCTCTGGGGTAAATGCCCATCCCATCAGAGACCACTACTTAGTTGAGCTGAAATTATTTGTTTGCATTAGTTTTTTTAAATGCCTATGAGTATTTAATTTTCTTTGTTTCTAAATTTATTGTAGTGAAATATACATAACAAAACATAGGTCATCTCAACAATTTTTACATGTGCAATTCAGTAACATTGATGACATTCTTTAAGTTGTGAAACTGTTCTCACTATCCTTTTCCAAATCACTCCACCGCCATTAACATAAACACATAAAACTCCCCCTTCTCTCCTCCCTCCCACCCCTGATAATCACTAATAATTTTTGGTTTTGACATTTTTATTTATTTCATATAAGTGAGATCATATATTATTTGTCCTGTTGCAACTGTTTTGCTCAGCATGATATTTTCAAGATTTACCCATGTTGTGGCATGCACCAGGGTTTCTGCATTAGTTTCTATGTTTGCCATCTTGTGAAATCTTGATTTCAGTTTTTTAAAGACTTGGTAAATGAGAATGTTAAACCTAAGATAAATTATTCCATACGTTTTTAACAGTAGTGTGAATAAAACATCACATTTAGGCCAGTCTTATGTTTTATTGTCTTAAGAAATGGAAAAGATACACAGTAGGAAGTAGATTAGAAGTTAGGAAATTTCACTTTAAATCCTCATTCCAACACTCTCTGACCTTAAACGTTGCCTTGGATCTATATTCTTATCTGTAAAATTGGGGATAATAGAAAGCTATCTGCCAGGTGCTCCTTGGAAACTCTATGGGGTAGTTCTACTCTGTCCAACAGGGTCGCTGTGAGTCAGAATTGACTCGACGGCAGTGGGTTTGGTTTTTTGGTTTGGTATTCCCTAAGTGGTTATGAGGATCAAGTGAGACTGTAGACCGCCACCCTTAGCATACCTTTTGGTCGAATATAGGTGCCCAGGATGTCAGTTTCTTTACTTTCTATCCTGAATGTTCTTTCAAAGAAATATTTCATGTGGAGTAGCTTTCCTACTATTTCTTGTTAATGTACAGCCCATCAAAAGAAAAAGGTTTCATGGATGTTGACAAAGCATTTGCTAGCATAGTTTTAGATTCAGAGAATCTGGGATGACATTGTAGACTGCGAGTATAATTTACAGTAGATTTCTATTACATTGAAGCAATATGGATACCCTTTGGGGCTTATAGTAATAGACTTGACCTATTGCAGAACACTGTAGAAAATATTTTTAATCATTTGACTCTTGGCTTTATTAACTTGGTTTGTTCTTTAGCATTTAAATTATATATTTTATTTTATTGAAATATGCATATGTCAAAAGTGATTTGAATTTAAAATACATTGATTTTGAGTCCTATGGGAAAATGTGGCCACATTTTCATTAAATAGTAGAATTTTGTGTTTGGGGGAAGAACTTTAGAGTTCATCTAGCCCATTCCCTTCCCAGCTTAAAACTTTTAAATGGGAAACTCCTCCTCCATCTAGGATGTCACCTGCTGGTAAGAACAGGCTGTACTGTCAGTAATTTTTTGAACTTTGGCGTAATTATTTACCACCAAATAAAATTTAAAATGTAGCGTATCATTGTAATCTGATGTGCATACCCTTCTAAAAAAATATGATCTAAGCATTTCCTTTTTTAAATTTCTACAAGTACAGTTTGGTGAGCATTACGCGGTTATCCTCTAGAACATGGCTTGAAAGAAGGAGTGAGAATTTGGAGCCAAATCCACTTAGTTGAATTTGTTATAGTGTACAGTCATATTTCACTGTAGTCAAACATGTGTATCTGAAAAACTGTTTTAATCAAACTTTGAAAATAAGTTAGCAAATCCTCCAGTGAAAGTACAAAGCATCGAAAGTAAATAATTAACAGAGTACCTGCTATGTGCTAGTCAGTGTGCTGGGTTCCAGTGATGAAAAAATACGTAATTCCTGCCCTCAGTGAGTTTGTCTAGTGGGGAAGATAGACATTAAACAATTTTTGATGTTACATTTGCTTATGGTGTAATAGAGCAGTCGTCACTGTTTGATAGTCATATGTATGTATCCACCTTCCAGCTAGTTTGTCCTTAGGAAAGGGGAACATAAATAAACCAATTCTTAATGCCTAACCTTGGCACTGACAACACTTTCAAAGTCTAATATAAATAGTTTTTGAACAAGCAACATTGTTGCTTCTTTCAATTAGGATACATTATTAAAAGATGATTATCCATGCCACTTTTGTATAATGAACTTCACTGGTTTTGGTTGCTAAACTAGAAATTTGAAGCAAGTGTGTGATTAAGAAGGGAAGACCGTACTAATTTAAGGGAGAGCAAGAATGCAGGGAATCCATCTTGGACTGGATGAGGGCTTTCACAAGATATTTTTAGGTTTGGAAATGCCAAAAAGTAAGTACATCCCAGAGCTATAAAATATTTGAGCCCTGGAGATTAGTACAGAGTTAGAAATTGTTTATCTATTTATATAGGCGTTAAGATATGCACTGAATTGCTTATAGGAGTTTTTTCAGGGGGTGGGGTGGAATGAGATGAACCTAGGAGTAGTCTGAGATGAATCTAGGAGTAGTCTTTGACTTTATTGTATCGCAAATTCTAAAGTGATACGATTATATATGAATTTTATTTTTCGGGGTACTTTGGTACTTTTTTTTTTTTCAGGAAACCTTGGTGGTATAGTGGGTAAGAGCTAAGGCTGCTAACCAAGAGGTTGGCAGTTCAAATCCACCAGGCACTCCTTGGAAACTATGGGGCAGTTCTACTCTGTGCTATAGGGACGCTATGAGTCAGAATCGACTCAGCGTCAACAAGCTCAGTACTTTTTCAAATAAAATTTAAACAGGCAAAAAAAGTAATGCTGTATGTATCAACATGAAAGGATATCCAAGATCTATTGTTCACAGAAAGAATTAGGAAAAAAAAGTTACTTGATTTTATTTAAAAAAAAAAAAAATAGCTGTGGTTTATAGAAAATGTTTTGAAAGACAGTCTCTTAAAATGTTATCATTTGTTACATTTCAGCAGAGAATTCATGGAGATACTCACTTTACATTGTGTTTTTGTACAGTCTACACTTTTACCATGTGTGTTACCCTTTTAAATTAATTTTCGTTTTATCAACTGTTATTTCAGTGTTGTCTTTGCTCTCTGGCTTGTTGGATCCTCTGTCCTTTGGCCCTCGTGTCTTTTTCTAGTTTTACTCCCTTGTACTGGGGGTGAGGGATATCCTCCAGTAGCTTCCTGAGGAGGTTTCTCTTCTCTTGATTGTGTTAGTCTGGCTGGGTATAAGAATCTAGATTGAAAACTATTTTTGCTCAAAAATTTGAAGTGGATGTTACTTTAAAAAAAAATCAAGTATTTCGAGTATACAAAGTAGTTTTGACATATGTATATCTATGAAACCATCACCATAATTAAGGTAATGAGTATATCCATCACTCCTAGTCCCTCCCACTCATCCCCCTGCCCCACATATATCCTCCCATTCCCAATTACTGATATGCTTTCTGTCTCTATAGTTTGCTTTTTCTGGAATTTTTATGTAAATGAAATCATACAGTCTCTTATTTGACTTTTTTCATTAAGTATAATTGTTTTGAGATTCATCCATCTTGTTTTGTTTATCAATAGTTAATTTATTGCTGAGTAGTGTTTCATTGTATGAGGGTATACCATGATTCGTTTATTCGTTCACCTTTTGATAGACATTTGGATTTCTTCCAGTTGGCTATTACAAATAAAGCTTCTATGAACATTTGTATATAAATCTGTATGTGGACAGATGCTCTCATATCTCTTGAGTAAATACCTAGGAGTGAATGACTGTGTCACATGACAGATACATATTAAACTTTTTGAGAAACTGCCAAACTTTTCCATGACAGTTTTCTCATTTTACATTCTTACCAGGAATGTGTGAAAGTTCTAGTTTTCTACCTCCCTACCAAAACTTGGTATAGCCAGTGGTTTTTAACTTTAGTCGTTCTGGTAGGTGTATCTCATTGTGGTTCTCATTTGCATTTCCCTAATGACTTACCCTGTTGAATATCTTTTCATGTGCATATGTGCACTTCTTTGATAAAGTGTCCATTCAAATCTTGCCAGTTTTTAAAAAATTAAATTGTTTCCTACTGTTGAGTTTGGAAAGGGGTGTGTGTGTGTGTGTGTGTCTTTTTCTGGATACAAATCCTTTATCAGATATATGCTTTGTAAAAATTTTCTCCTAGACTGTGGTTTGTCTTTTTATTCTCTTAATAGTATCTTTAAAAAAGAGCAGACATTTCTCTTATGGATCGTACTTTTCATGTTACATCTTAAGAAATCTGCTTAACCCAAGGCTGCAAAGATTTTCTCCTATGTTTTTGTCTAGGCATTTTATGGTTTTAGGCTTTACATTTAGGTCTGTGATTCATTTTGAGTTAATTTTTTGTATATAGTGTAAGGAATGAATGGAAGCTAATTTTGGGGGGGGCCCTTTGAATATCTTAGTGTTCCGGCACCTTTGTTGAAGAGATCATCCATCCTTTCTCCACTAAATGGTCTTTGCCCCTCGTCAAAAGTCAAATAGCCCTATGTTTGTAGGTCTAGTTGTAGATTCTGTTGTGTTCCATTGATCTGTTTGTCTACCATGACTCCAGTACCACACTTTTGGGAGTTGCTTTTTTAAACAGAAAATATATATAAATATATTTCTCACTGTGCTTTCAAGTTAGTTTCTCATACAAAAATTTATACACACATTGGTATGTGACCCTAGTTGCTCTCCCTGTAATGTGACAGCACACTCCTCCTTTACACCCTGGATTTCCAGTGTTTGTTCAACCAGCTCCTGTCCCTTTTTGCCTTCTCATATCGCCTCTGGACAGGAGCTGCCCATTTAGTCTCATGTATCTACTTGAGCTAAGAAGCTCTGTCTTTACGAGTATCATTTTATGTCTTGTTTAGTGTCATTTTATGTCTTATAGTCCAGTCTAATCTTTGTCTGAAGAGTTGGCTTCGGGAGTGGTTTCAGTTCTGGGCTAACAGAGAGTCCAGGGGCTGTGTCTTCTGGGGTCCCTCCAGTCTCAGTCAGACCATTAAGGTCTGATCTTTCTACTAGAATTTGAGTTCCGCATCCCACTTTTGTCTTGCTCCATCAGGGACTCTGTTGTGTTTTCTGTAGGGCAGTCATTGGTGGTAGCTGGGCACCATCTAGTTCTTCTGGTCTCAGGCTGATGGAGCCTCTGATTTATGTGGCCCTTTGTGTCTCTTGGGCTAATATTTTCCTTGCGTCTTTGGTGTTCTTCATTCTTCGTTGTTCCAGATGGGTTAGGGCCAATTGATGTATCTTAGATGCCTGCTCACTAGCTTTTAAGACCCCGGTTGCCACTCACCAAAGTGGGATGCAGAACATTTTCTTAATAAACTTTGTTATGCCAGTTGACCTAGATGTCCCCTGAAACCATGGTACCCAGACCCCTGCCCCTGCTACTCTGTCCCTCAGTATTTGGTTGTATTAAAGAAACTTCTTAGCTTTTGGTTTAGTCCAGTTGTGCTGACCTCACCTGTGTTGTGTTTTGTCCTTCCCTTCACCTAAAATAAATGTTTACTATCTAGTTAGTATATACCCCTCTCCTTCCCTCCCCACCCTCGTAACCATCAAAGAATGTTTTCTTCTGTGTTTAAACCTTTTCTTGACTTCTTATAATATTGGTCTCCTACAATATTTGTCCTTTTGTGACTGACTGATTTCACTCAGCATGATGCCTTCCAGATTCATCCTTGTTAAGAGATGTTTCATGGATTCATGGTTGTTCTTTATCCTTGCATAGTATTCCATTGTGTGAATATACCATAATTTGTTTGTCCATTCATCCGTTGATGGGCACCTAGGTTGTTTCCATCTTTTTGCTGTTGTGAACAGTGCTTCAGTGAACATGGGTGTGCATGTATGTATTCATGTGAGGGTTCTTATTCCTCTAGGATATATTCCAGGGAATGGGATTGCTGGATCGTATGGCACTTCTATTTCTAGGTTTTTAAGGAAACACCAAATTGATTTCTAAAGTGGTTGTACCATTTTACATTCCCACCAGCAGTGTGTAAGTGTACCAGTCTCTCCACAGCTTCTCCAACATTTATTATTTTGTTTTTTGGATTAATGCTAGCCTTGTTGGGGCGAGGTGGTATCTCATCATAGTTTTAATGTGCATTTCTCTAATGGTTAATGATCGTGAGCATTTTCTCATGTGTCTGTTAGCTGCCTGAATGTCTTCATATCCTTTGTGCTTTTTTAAATTGGGTTATTTGTCTTTTTGTTGTTGAGGTTTTGCAGTATCTTGTAGATTTTAGAGATAAGATGCTGATCAGATTTGTCATAGCCAAAAATTTTTTCCCAGTCTGTAGGTTGTCTATGTACTCTTTTGATCAAGTCTTTTGATGAGCATAGGTGTTTGATTTTTTTTTTTTTAATTGTACTTTAGCTGAAGATTTACAGAACAAACTAGTTTCTTTTAAAGAGTACACATACTGTTTTATGACATTGGTTAACAACAAACCCATGACATGTCAACACTCTCCCTTCTCAACCTTGGGTTCCCTATTATCAGTTTTCCTATCCCCTCCTTCCTTCTAGTCCTTGCCCCTGGGCTTCTGTGCCCCTTTCATCTCATTTTGTTTTATGGGCCTGTCCAGTCTTTGGCTGAAGGGTGAACCTCAGGAGTGACTTCATCACTGAATTGAAAGGGTGTCTGGGGGCCATACTCTCAGGGTTTCTCCAACTCTGTCTGGGACCCCCTGTTGTGATCCCTGTCAGAGCAGTCAGCGGTGGTAGCCAGGCACTATCTAGTTGTACTGGACTCAGTCTGGTGGAGGGTGTGGTAGATGCAGTCCATTAGTCCTTTGCACTAATCTTTCCCTTGTATCTTTAGTTTTCTTCATTCTTCCTTGCTCTTGAAGGGGTGACACCATTGGAGTATCCTAGATGGCCGCTAAGTGTTTGATTTTTAGGAACTCCCAGTTGTCTTCTCTTCTAAATGTTTTAAAAGCTATAAGGCACAATGTCTGGTGCAAAATAAATGGGTGTTTAGTCAGTTTCATTTGACTGATTCTAAAAAATTAACTGGAGAGGTTAGCTGGTAAATGTTGAAGCTGAGGTTTAAGGCGTTCTATTTCACTCTATTACACAGCTATCTCAGAGTTGGAATACTTTTACCTAGTATGATAAAGGTCAGATTTTAAAATCTCCAGACTTTCAGAAGTACTGTAGATCAATCCCTTTAGTGTAGTGGCTCACTACATCAGAAATGGAGGTGGGTAGTTTGAGTATGTCGTCCTCTTTCTCCCCAGTCATTCTGTTGCATACTCACCCACTTCTGTTCCTTGAGAGTTTCTAATCTAAGATCTAGAGGCTTACAGTTAACTCTTGATTCTGTTCACATCCAAGCTTTCTTTATCATTTTTATAGGTAACACAGATGAAGATGCTGTGCTGTGCTGTACTAATTACGTTTTAAGTTATTATAAAAGAAACACATGGAAATTTTTATTTGGCCTCAACACTAATAAAAGAATTGTAACTTAATTAAAATATCATATTTTACCTATCAAACTGACCCTCTAAACATGCATTTAAATTATAACACCCCATAATTCTTATAGTTCCTCAGTTAGTCACTACCTCATACTGATAATAAGAACGTAAATTGGAACAAATTTTCTAGAACAGAATTTGACAATATGTAAAGCCTTTATGCACCCTTTGACTCATTTATAGGATATTACCCTAAGGAAACTGCCGTGGATATATGAGCAGAATTAGCTATTGGGGTGCACATCTCAAAGTTATGTATAATAATAGTGAAAAGTTGAAAACAATAATGTCCAGGAGTAGAGAATTGGGTAGTTGTGGTCTCCATACAAGGCTGTGCAGCCATAAAAATACTGATGGTGAAGAAAATTTTGCAAAACAGTGTATAGTGTGATTCCATTAAAATGCTGCTCTCTAGGCATAAAACTCCCCTGAAATTTACCACCTGATAACAGTGGTCTATTACTGGGTGGTATTGGTAATATGGATTATTGAAAATTTTATTTTTGCTTATCTATAGAAAACATTTTAACAGTAAATGTTTGACAAAACAGTAAAAGATGTTTTAAAAATTGAACCTGAAATAAAGCTAGAAAGCATAGTTAAATCTCATTACAGAATCAGTATCTAAAAATAATCTTAGTAGGCTGGGGTGACGGACTTAATCCAATAAAATTTGAACAGACAGACAGACAGATAAGTAAGTTGTATTTCTTTGCTTAAAGAGCCAACTATAACCAATTTTGAAAGGGTGAGATGGAACATAATAGCAGCGTATGTAAAAGACCTTGGGGGTTTTACTTCATTCTAACCATTTACTTTCTCAGTGTAAGCAGCCAAACTGATCCTAATCTCTCCCATTCCATTTCATCTCACATGCAACTTAGTCTCTTCATGGTAAACCTCCAGTGCATCCTCATTACTGACTAAGTCTCTTTACCATCTGCCCCTAGTCCTCCTTTCTGACTTTGTCCAAGTTACTTTCTACTGGGAGTCCTCTTGTTCGCATTGCTTTTGCATTTTCAGACTTGATCCGTACTTCAGAGATGCAGCTCAAGTGCTGCTCTCCCCTGGGAGACTGTCATAGTGCAAAATCACATCTTACTCAAATGTATAATTCTGGAAATTTTAAGTGTTGAGAAATTAAAAATAAGGTTTCTTTATGTGCAAAGTTTGAAGTAATGCAAACTCCCCTGTATTAAAAGTCACATAATTTCCTGCTGTCATAGGATGCACAGCTTTAAAAACAAACATCAGCTATTTTTTTTTTTTTCAGTTTTGTGTGAACCACCAACATTCTAAAGTGAGGAGTGCCAGCATCGTTGTTGGGAAACTTGCCCCAGAATCAGTCACTTTACAATGAGGTTAGATGATGTAAAATATTATAATGAAGTCCAAATAATGACCATGATACTACTTGTTACAAAATAGTAAAGATAATACTTAGGTGGAAAAGTATGCTTAAAATAGTTGTTGAATTGTGCATTTTGAAAAAATAAAAATAGCAAAGTGATTAAAAGCATGGGCTCTAGAGCTATATGGCCCTTGTTCAAATTCTGAATCCTATACTTACCTGTTGGATAAGTAGAATTGGGTGTGAGGAGGGACCTTTTTTTCCTTTATTGTAAACATAATAAATACTTATTAAAGAAAATTTGGGAAGTCCAGAAAAGTATAAAAGAGGAGAAAAAATTGTTCATAATTCTACTACTGGATTGCTAACTATTTTAGCATATTACTTGATTTCCTTTAGTCTTTTTTCCCTGTGCATTATTTTTTAAAAATATACAAGTATATTGTGATTATAACATATTTACAGAACTGGAGGGTATTTAGCCTAGAAAAGTAAACTATTAATAGTAGTCAAGATGAAGAATATTGAGGGCCAGGCCTGGTCAGAAATAAAGCAAAAGGGCAGGAGGAGACCAAAGGTATTTCTAAGGTAGAATCAACAAATTTTGGTGTGGGAATGTCAAAAAAATTTTTTTTTAGCTCTGGTACCTCAAATGAGGCAAATGGAATATAGGAGGAAGAGCCTATTTGCTGGCGAAGATGAGCAAATAAGGACATGTTGAGTTCCGGGTTTGAATAGGGCATCCTGATGCAAATGTCTAACAGGCAAGTTGAGTATTTGGGAGAGTGTTTGGCCTAGGATGTGAATGAGAGACTCAAGTAAGAGTGTTTGGAATAGAGTCAAGGATTGAGCCTAATTGGGCTAATTTTTTTTAAACATGGATATCTGACCTCTCATTATATCTAAGGTCAGAAGTAGGGTCTCCATTCCTAATACCTAGCACGGTACTACCACATAGTAGATGTTTGTTGAGTAAATGAGAGAGAGCTCGCTGAAAAAATGGAATCTGTTGCCATCCAGTCAATTCGGACTCATTGTGACCCCATTGAGGAGGAGGAGTAGAACTGCTCCGTAGATTTTCCAAGGCTGTAATCTTTATGGAAGCAGGCTGCCACCTCTTTCTCCCTTACAGCGGCTGGTGGGTTAGAACTGCCGACCTTCAGGTTAACAGCCAAGTGCTTAATCACTGCACCACCAGGGCTCCTTGAAACAAAGGGAAGAGGCAATTAATTTGGTCTCTGTAGAATGCCACTGAACCTGAAGGGGTCAATTTTAGCATTCATTGCCCCTTTTCTTTTTTCAGTTTTGATGGTGTCTTCTAAAATTTAAATTCCTAGAAAGAAATAAGAGACCTCTGTTTTTCTTTAGGGAATGCTGTTTGCATGAAGGACTTAAAATGTTGTTTGGATGGTTCTAACTCATTCAGCCTAATCTTGCATTTTAAAAAAAGGTTGATAATGAAGAAGATTGCCCCAGTGATTCTTCAAATGCCCAGAACATGCTCATAGTGGTCGTTTAACATGTGGTTAAAGGGGGAGACCTTATTATTTAATTGGACTAACATTTGAGTAGATATTTAGGAAAATAAAGTACAAATCAATATAGGGCAAACTGTAAACATAAATATTCATGGGGTAAAACTGTAAACATATATAATTCATGAATCTTTGAAATGGTGTTATGTGTGGAAGTCTTAGTGGAATGTTTGTATTAAAAGATACTAGATTATTGTATGTGGGAAGGTGGGCTGTGGAAAGACCAATCCATCTGTATGCACTCTGCCCATCTTTTTGTATACTTTAGCTAGCTGTTAATCTGCATGTGTGGTTTCAGATGTCACGTTTGTGTTAATTCATTCTGAAAGCTCCATGACGACAGAGCCCTTGTCGCTATTCCCAGAACCTAGCGCTGCACATGTAGTAGGTCATCGATAAATATTTGTCAAATGAATAAAATGGTGAATTTATTAGCAAACATTTAGACTTGAGAATGTCTAGTGGAGGTGCAAGTTGGTGTAGGAAAGTTAGGCCTATAAAGGTTGATAAAACTATGCTGTTGTTAGGTGCTTTTGAGTCGATTCTGACTCATAGTGACCCTATGTACAACAAAATGAAGCATTGCCCGGTCCTGTGCCACCCTCACAGTTGTTACCATGTTTGAGCTCATCGTTACAGCCTTTGCGTCAGTCCATCTCCTTGTCTTTTTCGCTGACCCTCTATTTTACCAAGCATGATGTCCTCCTGATAACATGACCAAAGTATGTGAGACAGAGTATCACCATCCTCGCTTCTAAGGGGCATTCTGGCTGTACATTTTCCAAGACAGATTTGTGTGTTCTTCTGGTAGTCCATATTCATTATTCTTCCCCCAAACCATAATTCAAAGGCATTAATTTTTTCATCTTTGTTATTCATTGTCCAGCTTTTGCATGCATATAAGGTGATTGAAAACACCATGGCTTGGGTTAGGTGCACTTTAGTCCTCAGAGTGACATCTTTGCTTTTTAACACTTGAAACAGATCTTTTGCAGCAAATTTGCCCAGTGCAGTGCATCTTTTGATTTCTTGACTGCTGCTTCCGTGGGTGCTGGTTGTGAAGCCAAGTAAAATGAAACCCTTGACAGCTTCAGCCTTTTCCCCATATATCATGACGCTGCTTATTGGTCCAGTTGTGAGGACTGTTGTTTTCTTTATGTTGAGGTGTAATCTATACTGAGGGCAGTAGACTTTGATCCTCATCAGTAAGTGCTTTAAGTCCTCTTCACTTGCAGCAAGTAAGGTTGTGTCATCTGCATATTGCAGATTGTTAATGAATTTTCCTTCAATCCTGATACTGCATGCTTCTTCATATAGTCCAGTTTCTTGAATTATTTGGTCAGCTTATAGATTGAATAAGTATAGTGAAAGAAAACAACCCTGACACACACCTTTTCTGATCTTAAAACACACAGTATCCCCTTGTTCTGTTTGAACAACTGGCTCTGGGTCTATGTACAAATTTTTTATGAGCTCATTAAGTGTTCTGGAATTCACATTTTTCCATTGTTATTCATAATTTGTTATAATTCACACAGTCTAATGCCTTTGCGCAGTCAATAAAACACAGGTAAATATCTTCCTGATATTCTCTGCTTTAAGCCAATATCCATCTGCCATGAGCAATGATATCTCTTATTCCACATCCTTTTCTGAATCTGGCTTGAATTTGGCAGTTCCCTGTCGATGTACTGCTGCACTTACTTTTGAATGATCTTCACCAAATTTTACTTTCTTGTGATATTTATGATATTGTTTGATAATTTCTGCGTTCTGTTGGATCACCTTCCTTTGAAATGGGCACAAATATGGATCTCTTCCTATTGGTTGGCCAGGTAGCTGTCTTCACAGTTCTTGGAAATAAAGCATCTATTTGTTGAAACATCTCAATTGGTATTCTATTCCTGGAGTCTTGTTTTTCACCAGTGACTTCAGTGTAGCTTGGACTTCTTTCAGTACCATCGGCTCTTGATCATATGCTACCTCCTGAAATGGTTGAACATTGACCAATTCTTTTTGGTACAGTGACTCTGTGTCTTCTTCCATCCTCTTTGGATGCTTCCTGAGTCTTTCAGTATTTGCCTATAGAATTGTTCAATATTGCAACTCAAGGTTTGAATTTTTTCTTCAGTTCTTGCAGTTTGAGATATGCTGAGCATGGTCTTCCCTTTCGGTTTTTTAACAGCTCAGGTCTTTTCATATTTCGTTATAATACTTTGTCTTCTCCAGCTGCTCTTTGAAATCTTCTGTTCAGCTCTTTTACTTTATCACTTCTTCCATTCTCTTCAGCCACTGTCTGTTCAAGAGTAAGTTTCAGAGTCTTCTGACATCTGTTTTTAGTCTTTTTAATGACCTTTTGCTTTCTTCATATGTGGTCTTTGATGCCATCCCACTACTCATCTGGTCTTCGGTCATTAGTGTTCAATTCATCAAATCTATTCTTAAGATGGCTGCTAAATTCAGGTGGGATATACTAAAGGTTGTACTTTAGCTGTCATGGACTTGTTTTCATTTTCTTCAACTTGAACTTGCATATGAGCAATTGACGGTCCCTTCCTCATTTGGCCCCTGGCCTTATTCTGACTGATGATACTGAGCTGCCACAGATGTAGTTGATTTGATTCCTGTGTATTCCATTCAGTGAGGTCTGGTGTATAGTCGCCATTTATGTTGTTGAAAAAAGGTATCTGCAATGAAGTCGTTGGTCTTGCAAAATTCTTTCATACAGTCTCTGGCTTTACTCCTTTTACCAAGGTCTTATTTTCCAACTACTGATCTTCTTTGTCCAATTTTTGCATTCTAATCACTAGTAATTATCAATGCATCTTGATTGCATATTTGGTCAATTTCAGACTGCAAAAGGTGGTTAAAAAAATCTTCAGTTTCTTCAGCCTTGCCATTAGGGTTTGGTGCGTGAACTTGAATAATAGTCGTATTAACTGGTCTTCATTGTACGCGTTTGGATATTATCCTGTCACTGACTGTGTTGTACTTCAGGATTGATCTTGAAATGTTCTTTTTGATGATGAATGTGATGCCATTCCTCTTTAATTTGTTGTTCCCAGCTTAGTAGACCATATCGTCTGATTCAGAATGGCCAATACCAGTCCATTTCAGCTCAGTAATGCCTAGGATATCGATCTTTTTGCATTCCATTTCATTTTTGATGACTCCAGTTTTCCTAGATTCATACTTTGTACGTTCCATGTTCCGACTATTAGTGGATGTCTGCAGTTGTTTCGTCTTGAAAGCTGTACTCCATCCACGTCATTATGGTTGACCCTGTACTTGAGGCAGCTCTTCCCCAGTCGTATTTTAAGTACCTTCCAACCAGAGAGGCTTGTCTGCACTGTATCAGACAGTGTTCTGCTGCTATTCATAAGGTTTTAACTGGCCAATTTTTAGAATTAGATCTCCAGGTCCTTCTTACTAGTCTGCCTTAGTCTGGAAGCTCAGCTGAAGCCTGTTCACCTTGGGTGACCATGCTGGCATTTGAAGTACCAGTAGCATAGCTTCCATCATTATAGCAACATGCAGGACACCACAGTAGGACAAACTGACAGACAAGTGGTGGTCTTTTCCAATCTGACCTTGTATTTCTTTCTCTTGACATATTCCTCTGGTTAGAATTTCTAACACGATATTGAATAGAAATAGTGAGAGCGGGCACCCTTGCCTTTTTCACCATTTCAAGGGGAAATCTCTCAATCTTTTCCCATTAAGTATTACATGGGCTTTTGGCTTTTCATGTATGCTCTGAATCATACTGAGGAACTTTCCTTCTATTTGAATGCTTTTGATGGTTTTCATTATGAAAGCGTGTTGGATTTTATCAACTGCTCTTTCTACATTCATAGAGATAATTGTGGTTCTTTTCCCTTGTTCTATTGATGTATATATTACATTGACTGAAAGCTTTCTTATTTTTAGATTAGCCAGTGTGGACAGTAAGTAATTTGCAGACCTAAAACAGAATTTCTTACTAACATAAATTTTAACAAATTTCTTAAGGAAGATTAGAGGTGATCTTATTGTTTATGTGACATATACGTATATATTCCGTATGCCTTCTGTCTGTTCATTTAGCTGCGAAGCAGGATTGTTTTGGGATCGATTTTATGATCCTCTGTTATTATGTCAAGCTTTTTTCTTCTATTAAAGTTTGGGGTTTAATTAAATGGGGACATGATGCTTTTCTGAAAATGCAGAACCTCACTTATGTAAACGGTGACAAAATAGCAAGATATTTAATTGAAAGGGTATGTGCTAGAATGGGTTAATTGGCAATGATCATTCAGGTATGCAAAGATCAGATAATCTGATATGTTAGCTAAGAGAGCTTTTACTGTGTACGTTTCCTTGTTTTTTTTTTTTAAGTAGTCAAGACCACGCTAACAGTTCTCAATTACTGGAGGTGATAATATGGACTATTAGTGTGGAAAGTAAAGCTGCAGAAAAGGTAGTGAAATCCTACAGTGCCACCATAGCTATTTGTAGTTGTTTGGGCAGAAAAAGAAGCAGGCCTGGTAGCACGAAGGTTAAGCCTTTGGCTAATGGAAAGGTTGGTAGGTCGAACCCACACAGTGGCTCCAAGGGAGAAAGACTTCGCGATGTAGGCCTGTAAAGATTATTGCCTACAAAACCCTATGGGACAATTCTACTCTGTCACATGGGGTTGCTAGGACTTGAAATGTACTTGGCCGGTACCTAAAATTGTATGTGCAGATAGGACATTAGGACTCTTTGAAGAGATTATTCTAGTGGTATTGAATTCAGATCAAGTGTAATTCACTCAGGATAAGCTACTTTCTGAAAGATAAGACTTGCCCATAGAAGTAGCCCCAACCAAAAGAGCATTAGGAACTCCTTAGCCCTAAAAAATGGTTGTACTCTGCCTGTGACGCTTAATTTAAGCCTTATCCTAACCAAACATATCAATTGAGCATAGGCAAAACGTAATCAGACGGAAGAAAGAAATATATTACAGGAGAGAGCAACTCCATAGAACCTAGAAAGTCCCTAGAACAAAAAGTTGGCATTGTTTATCGAGTCCTGTCCAAGCACATAAGCCAGCTTTTCACCATAATTTGTACGACTTCTTAGTGATAGAACACATGTAATTTACCAGGCTTTATTGTGGTTCTGTTTTTCCTTGACCTAGATTCCGTACCCACCAGATAAGCTCTCAGATACCTGAATATGGGAAATGAGTACTCTGGGTGGGTGATATGACCATCCTCCATTGTAACCAAATAAATTGGCATTTTGGCCTATATGTTAATCTTTTTTTTTTTTTAATTCAGATGAAATTCACATAATATAAAATATTTAAGGTGTACCAAATAGTGGCATTTAGTACTTTCACGTTGTTGTACAGTCATCACTACATCAGTAGTTGCAAAATAGTTTTATCATCCCATAAGAAACCCTGTATCCATTAATCAGGCACTCTATATTCTCCCCTTCCCCAGCTCCTAGCAACCACCAGTCTGCTTTCTGTCTCAGTGGATTTACCGATTCTGTATATTTCATATAAATGGAATCACATAACACTTGCTCTTTTGTGTCTGACTTCTTTTCACTTAGCATATTTGCAAGGTTCACATTGTAGCATGTATCTGTACTTCATAACTTTTTATGGCTGAATAATAGTCCGTTTGTTCATTCATTCATTCGTTAATGGATATTTGGGTTGTTTTCACCTTTTGGCTACAATATTGTTTGAGTACCTGTTTTCAGTTTTTTTTTGGGCAAAGAATATTGAATATACCATGGACTGCCAAAAGAATGAACAAATCTGTCTTAGAAGAAGTACGACCAGAATGCTCCTTAGAAGCAAGGATGGCGAGACTGCGTCTTACATACTTTGGACATATTGTCTGGAGGGATCAGTCCCTGGAGAAGGACATCATGCTTGGCAAAGTACAGGGTCAGCAGAAAAGAGGAAGACGCTCAACGAGGTGGATTGACACAGTGGCTGCAACAATGAGCTCAAGCATAACAACAATTATAAGGATGGTGCAGGACCAGGCAGTGTTTCATTCTGTTGTGCATAGGGTCGCTATGAGTCGGCATCGACGCCACGGCACCTAACAACAACATACCTAGGAGTAGAATTGATTGGTCATATGGTAATTCTATGTTTTACCTTTTGAGGGGCCCCCAAACTGTTTTCTACAGAGGCTGCACCATTTTACATTGCCACCAGCGGTATATTATGGTTCCAGTTTCACCATATCCTTGCCAACACTTGTTATTGTTCGTCTTTTTTTGATTATAGTTATCCTAGTGGTTGTAAAGCGGTATCTCATTGTAGTTTTGATTTGTATTTCCCTAATGACATTGAGCATCTTTGCTTGGGTTTATTGGCCATTTGTATACCTTCTTTGGTGAAATGTCTGTTCAGGTGCTTTGTTCATTTTTTAATTGGGTCATTTGTCTTTTTGTTGTTGTGTTTTAGGAGTTCTTTGTATATTCTGGATATTAAGCCCTTATCTGATAAATGGTTTCCGAATACTTTCTCCCCATTCTGTAGGTTTTTTTTTTCACTTTATTGATAAAATGCCCTTTGATACACAAAAGTTTTAAGTTTTGGTGAAGTACAGTTTATCTAATTTTCCTTTGTTGTTCATGCTTTGGCATTATAACTAAGAATCTCTTGCTAAAAAAAGACCTTGACTCCTCCCTGGAGGGGAGATGAGAGGGTAGAGGGGGTTAGAAGCTGGCAAAATGGACACGAAAAGAGAGAGTGGAGGGAGGGAGCAGGCTGTCTCATTGGGGGAGAGCAACTGAGAGTATGTAGCAAGGTGTATATAAGTTTTTGTGTGAGAGACTGACTTGATTTGTAAACTTTCACTTAAAGCACAATTAAAAAAAAAAAAAAAAGACCTTGAAGTGTTACCTTTACATTTTCTTCTGTGTTTATGGTCTTAGCTCTTATAATTAGGTGTTGATTCATTGTGAGTTAACCATCATGTTTGATATGAGGTAGGAGTCTCCCTTCATTTGTTCGCATGTGGATATCCAGTTGTCCTAGCACCATTTGTTGAAGGGAGTATTATTTTCTATTAAATGGTCTTGTCACCTTTGTCAAAGATGTATGGGGTTATTTATGAACTCTCAGTTGTGTTCCATTAGTCTATATGTTTATACTGATGTCAGTACCACACTATTTTGATTACTGTAGCTTTGTAGTAGGGTTTGAAATCAGAAAGTGTGAGCCCTCCAACTTTGTTTTCCTTTTTCAATTTGAGGATCAGCTTTTTCATCTCAGTGGGGAAAAACAATTGTTGGAATTTTGATAGGAATGGCATTGAATCTGTAGATCACTTTGGGTATTATTTCCATCTTAACAATATTAAGTTTTCCAATCCATGAATACAGGTGTCTTTCCATTTATAAGGTTTTCTTTAATTTTTTCAGCCTTGTCTTGTAGTTTTCAGTGTACAAGTCTTTCACTTGTTTAAATTTATTCTTAGGTATTTTATTCTTTTGGATGTTATTTTAAACGGAATTGTTGTCTTAATTTCCATTTGAGATTGTTCGTTCCTGATGTATAGGAGCCCTCTTGATTTTTCCTGGGTTGATCTTGAGTCTTGCAACTTTGCAGAGTTAATTAGCTCTAGTAGTGTTTTTGTGAATTCCTTGGGATTTTTCACTTATAAGATCGTGACTTCTGCAAATAGAGATAGTATTACTTCTTCCTTTCCGATTTAGGTGCCTTCTTCCTCCCCTTCTAATTTTTGTTATATTTAGATCCTTCTCCTCTCCTTCTTATAGTTTTTGTTATATTTAAGTCTTTGATCCATTTCCAATTAGTTTTTTGTATGATGTGAGGTATGGGTCCTGTTTCATTTTTTTACAGATGGACATCCAGTTTTGCCAGTACCATTTGTTAGAAAGTGTAGTTTTCCTGTTTGCTGGACTTTGGGCCATTGTTGAAGGTGAGCGTAGGTGGATGGATTTACATCTAGGTTCTCAATTCTGTTCCACTGGTCTATGTATGTATCGTTTTACCAGTACCAGGCTGTTCTGACTACAGTAGCTGTATAGTAGTTTCTGAGGTCAGGTAGTGCAAGTCTTCCTACTTTACTCTTCTTCAGTAGTCCTTAGCTGGGGCCTCTTCCCTTTCCATATAAAGTTAGTGATTAGTTTTTCCATCTCTTTAAAGAAGGCTGTTGGTGTTTGGATTGGGATTGCATTGTATTTGTAGATTCCTTTGGGTAGAATATAGGGTTGCTATGAGTTGGAATCAACTCAGTGGCAACGGGCTTGGGTATTTTTTGGGGGGGGGTAGAATTGTCGTTTTCACAATGTTAAGTCTACCTGTTCGTGAGCATGGTATGTTTTTCCATTTATGTGGGTCTCTTGGTTTCTTGCTGTAGTGTTTTGTAGTTTTCTTTGTGTAGGTCTTTTACATCCCTGGTTAGATTTATTCCTAAGCATTTTATTTTTTTAGGGGCTGTTAGAAGTGGTATTGTTTTCCTGATTTCCTTTTCATAGTTCTCTTCATTGATGTGTAGGAATCCAACTGATTTTTGTATGTGTATCTTGTATCGTCCAACTCCACCGAATCTATTCCGGTAGTTTTCTGGTGGAGTCTTTTGGTCTGAGTGTTTTTATCGTGAAAGTTTGTTGGATTTTGTCGGATGGTTTTTCTGCATCGTTTGAGATGACTGTGGGCTTTTCGTTTGTTTGTTTTTGTTTTTCCTCTTCTGTTATGTTGATTTTCTTATATTGAACAACCTTTATATTTCTGGGATAAAGCCCACTTGATCATGGTGTATAAACCTTTTAATGTGCTGCTGGATTTGGTTTGCTGGGATTTTGTTGTGGATTTTTGTATCTCTATTCATAAGGGATATTGGTCTGTAGTTCCCTTGTGATATTTTTGTCTAGCTTTGGTATCAGGCTAATACTGCTTCACAGAATGTATTAGGAAATGTTCCTTACTCTTGTATTTTTTTTTAATGAACTGTTTTCTACAAAAAAAGTATAACATTGACCTTTAATAAATTGGTTAGTGTTACTCCCTAGAAGCCTAACCAATTCAATATGTGCAGAGAAAAATGGATTTTATAAAGCTTTAGAGCTGAGGACCATACTCAGGAATAAGTCTTCTTGTAGAAGGCATGACTCTTAGTGTTTTTCTTGTATACCCAGTGCTTCGCATGTGGTTGGCGCTAAATTTAAAGTTGTATTAATGAAACTTACTGTTGAATTTTAGAGATGGTAGCTCCAGACCTCTAGTGAGAACATCTACAGACATTATATAGCTCTGTGGTACACTTAGACCTATTCTCATGTCAGAAGAGCAGTGCTGCTTTTTCTTGAACTCAACAGGAACAGTTCATTAAGTAATGAAAATAGAATCTGAGCTCAGCTGTTAACCAAAAGATCAGTTCAGATCCACCAGCCACTCCTTGGGAACTCTGTGGGGCAGGTCTACTCTGTCCTGTAGGGCTGCTGTGAGTCGGAATTGACTCAATGGTAATGGGTTAAACCAACCGGAGCCTAAAAGGGCAAATAAAAGATGTATGCACCTGTAAGAAAAAACAAGAGGGGTAGTGCATTTGAGAGAACAAAGACAATGTATTTATTTAATTATTTTTATTTTTTTAAAATAATTATATCTTTAATTTTATTTTTTAGACCTTATTGCAATATGCAAGCAACAAGAATGCATCAGAACATATTGCGTATCTTCTGGAGGTATATCGTCTTGCCATCCAAAGCTTTGCCAGTGCACGGCCGTATTTAACTACTGAATGTGAAGATGTCCTGTTAGTGCTTGGCAGATTAGTACTGTAAGTTTAAGAATTTAAATCACTCTTAATATCGAGACCATTGGTTTCATAATGTTTGCCTGACTTCTCTTTATTACGGCATCACATTTATTCTTCAAAGCACCATTAGAGTCATACTTTTGAATGAAATTTCCTATGTCCTGAGCCTCCATTCTCAGTGTTCCGGAAGATACAGTGCAAGGGAATCTTGAGCCAAGCAATGTAATCTTAAGCTGCCCTAGAATTTCTTCTCCTACTTAGGCTTGGAATCTCAGTGTGACACATTTTCTCTCTGTTGCATAGGTATCAATCCTTTCAAGCGACAGAGTATCTGGAAACTGTAGTGGTCATTAAGGAATACTGTGTACTTTGGGGGAAACACCATAAAATTCTGCAATTTGTATTATTTGAACTAAGGATAATTTTGCTAGCAGAAAGTATCAGGGTACAGCATAAGGTCACCACTCTGAGTCCATGACCATTTAGCCCCTGTTTTTTCTATTAATATTCGACTGCTTAGCAGCAGACAAAATTATATTTTTAATGTAGTTTTCATCTGCAAATTGGGAAAAAAAAAAAAACAACAGTTATTAAGTTTTACCTAGGGATTACCTTGGTTCAGTTTACAGATTGTTTAAAGGTGGGATAACGTCTACTCTGGGTGATGTATTTTTCTTAGGCCTCACTTGTTTCCTGTCCTATTCTCCCAAGCCGGAAACCTCTAACTCCATATCTTTATGGATATCAAGTGTTCCTGATTTTATAATCTCATTGTTCCTCCTACTAAGTCCCACTTTCCCATATTACCTAGGCTAAAGGAGTAAAGTAATATGCCGCAAGATTTTAAAGAGGTGCTGGTTGGTTAGTATTTTGAGTTGAATTTGTTCTGCATTTCCTCTTTTTTTTTTAATTCTTTTATTTTGTTTCTGTGCCTCTGGGTAATGGTTAAGGTAGAAAGAAGAACCTCTTTGCCTTGCTTGGTTTGTTATAGGTAAAGAAATGACTTTGCTAATCTTTTTTGCTTCTTTTGCAAGTGATAGAAACCTATATAGATGACAGTTACATATGTTTATCATTGTACCAGCTAAATTGACAATAGCATGAGCTCCTGTTTTTATTGCCTGAAATCAGAATTGTTTCTGTATGCTCTCCTCCCCACAAAAACCAAATGAAACTTTTTGGAATATGATTTCTAAAAGGCTTATATTCTTACCAAATGTAGTAAAGCAACAATATAAAGTTCCTGGGGTTTCTTTTTTCTTTTCTCTTTTTTAAAGTGAAAAAGCCAATATAACAATGTTGAAAAAATTTTTCAAAAGAAAATAATGTAAATAGATATAAAATGTATATTCAGTATTGTGATGTTATGCTTAAATATGACTATAACCACCTTTATGTATTTACTTAGTTATTTATATTATAGGAGTTGTTTTGAATTGCTGCTTCCAGTGTCTGAAAGTGAACTGCCATGTGAAGTCTGGGTACCTTTCCTTCAGAGTCTACAGGTGAGTTGAGTTTTGTTCAGTGGTTTCTGAGACACTTAGTTAATTTCTCCCAGAAAATTAAATGAGAAACTTAGAATAAAACAAATTCATTTTGTTGTTGTTGGGTGCTGTCGTCGATTTGGACTCATAGCAACCCCATGTGACAGAGTAGATCTTAACTATAGTTTTCTAGGTTGTAATCTTTACAGGAACAGATCGCCAGGTCTTTCTCCTGTGGATCTGCTGGGTAGGTTCAAACTGCCACCTTTTGGGTATATATTGATAATAAATTCATGGGATGAGAAAAAAGTCCTCTGGATGAAGGGGCGTGTTAAAATGGTTTTTTTGTTTGTTCGATTTATTTTGCCTACTTTTATGTAGCTTAGAAATCAATAAAAAGTTAGTTTCTATTATTCAAAAACAAAGTTTTAGAATAAAGCTATCAAAAATTTAAAAATATACATGATTATAATTAGTATAATACACATTATATATTTCACTTGAATAAATATAATATTCTAGGTCTGTGAGCATTTTTGACTTAATGAATATTTTCCATAGGAACATTACTATAAATGGAAACTTGTGTTCCTAGAGAATTTTGGCTCTTAAAATAAGGGAAAACAAGTTAAAATTAAGAAAAAGTAATAACCAATAATCTTTACTAGTAATGCAGGCTAGTGAGACATATACTTAATATTTGTATCTAAGTTAAATTTTTGGTCCCCTTCTCCCCCTTGTATGTATTTCAAAGAATAAACAATTGACAATTACATTTTGTGTGTTTTTTTTAGGAGATAGAATGACAACTGATAACCTAGAGTTTTCAGGACATTTCATCTAGAGCCAACCCCTTATTTAAAAAGTAATTTAGTAGAAGAATTTAAACAGTTAAAAAGAATACAACTAGAAGTGTCATTAAGTAATGTTTCTGTTAGAAGAAAATGGGTTGCCTTTGTGAACAGTGCAGAATCCTTTGAAGGAAACTATACCAATGGCCTTAATCAGATCAGCTACTACCAGGGATATTAGTCAAGTCTTTAAAGAATCTGCTGGTAACATAAGCTGTCTTAATAGTAGGGCACTCCAAATACCCAGTAGTAACACAAGGACCCATATGGAATTTTGGTGATCATTTTATCTGTGGGAGATTCAGGAGTATGCTTAAAGCACCCTTAAACTTAGTGAAAACACCATAGTTTCATAAAAAGCAGCAATAAAATTCAGAAAGCTTTGAGGGTAATCTTTTTGTATTTATTTATTTTTAGTAAATCGAAGTTATAAATCCTTTCAATTCATAGATGTTCAGATATACACCTTTTCCTCACTTACCAATTATGTCGTTATCTGACATTTTCTATTTACAACGATAGTAAAAAATCTACCATCCGACTTTTTTGCCCATTAATAACGTATGTCTGGCAGTGATGAATACTGAGGTACAAGGTGAGAGTAATGCTGGCTATGATGGTTAAGATTATGTGTCAGCTTGGCTTGACCTTAGTGATTTGGCAGTTGTGTAATGATGTAATTATCCTCCATTTTTGTGATCCAATGTGGTCATCCATTTTCACATCACGCCAATTTTGCATAACAAACTGGTCTTTGGAACCTAACCATGTTGGTAAGTGAGGGAAGGGCGTTTTGAAAAGGCAAAACTGTTTTTCATATTAATTATTAATCTGTTTTCTGGATATGCTGTTTTTGTTTTTAGGAGTCACATGATGCATTATTGGAATTTGGGAATAATAACCTACAAATATTGGTTCATGTTACCAAGGAAGGGATGTGGAAAAACCCAATTCTTCTTAAAATTCTGTCTCAACAGCCAGTAGAAACAGAAGAAGGTAAGCCTTAAAACTTTACTGACTGCATTAGAAGAGAACTTAATTCTAAACGAACTGAAATTGATTATGGATTAAAATTTTGTGAGTTTCACCCGGTCATTCTGTTTTGCTTTGAGTAGTAAAAGTTAATTTAATATTTTGCTTATTTAAGTAAGGAGTTGGCATTTTTTAAGTGTTGTTTAAGTCTCCCTTTGTACTCCAAATTAATTAGGTAGAAACTAATTAATTTGCTTTTAGTTAATGGCATATGGCAGAGCTTTGATCATACTTTGTTTACTGATTATAATTTAAAAAAAAAAAAGGCCCATGAAAAATTGCTTTTTTATTTTATACTTACAAAATTTTGAAGTTCAGCATTTTGTAGAGAAATGTAAAGAATGAAATTCTCTGTCAGTTTAAGACCTGAAAATTTATGGATTTGAGTTGACATTTGCGTCTTAGACACATGTAACATCTCATTGCATATAGCTAATAATTGTAATTTCATTTCCTTCAAGTTAGTGGAAAGTTAAAAGGATGACATTCTGTTGAGTATGTTTTTGGAATAAAAACAGGTTTTAGAACAATTATTACACTTTTGGAAATATCTTTAGTTTAGATCTTAAAACAGGCCACTTGAATGTTGGTGCCCTAAAATATACCTGTATATTCCTTCAGTAGATTAACATATAAAGGCTTATTCATTCACCAGGTTTTATCAGCCTATTATATACATGCTGTCTGGGCTTTTCTTTATAGTGATAAGATTGGCATAAGGAAACTTAGATTTACTTTTGGTCCCTCTCCTTTGACAATTCTGCTTGTCAGTTGCACTGACCTAAAAAAAAAGTAATTAAAGAAAGATGGAAGGAAGGAAAGAAATAAGCGATTATAGGCTGTTAGACAAAAAATAGGTGTTTTTTTTTTTTTTAATTTTTATTGTGCTTTAAGTGCAAGTTTACAAATCAAGTCAGTCTCTCACACAAAAACTTATATACACCTTGCTACGTGCTCCTAATTGCCCTCCCCCTAATGAGACAGCCCGCTCCTTCCCTCCATTCTCTCTTTTTGTGTCCATTTCACCAGCTTCTAACCCCATCTACCCTCTCGTCTCCCTTCCAGGCAGGAGATGCCAACATAGACTCAAGTGTCCACCTGTTCCAAGAAAGCTCACTCCTCACCAGCATCCCTCTCCAACCCATTGTCCAGTCTAATCCCTGTCTGAAGAGTTGGCTTTGGGATGGTTCCTGTCCTGGGCCACAGAAGGTCTGGGGGCCATGACCACCGGGGTCCTTCTAGTCTCAGTCAGACCATTAAGTCTGGTCTTTTTACAGGAATTTGGGGTCTGCATCCCATCGCTCTCCTGCTTCCCCAGGGGTTCTTAGTTGTGTTCCCTGTCAGGGCAGTTATCAGTTGTAGCCAGGCACCATCTAGTTCTTCTGGTCTCAGGCTGATGTAGTCTCTGGTTTGTGTGGCCCTGAGAAAATAGTTTGGTTTTTATTGTTGTCTCTTGAGGTCCCCAATAAATAGTATCCCTTTGTAAGTAGTGGGGACTAAAATACCACCTTTATATTGATAAATGCTGATAGAGGCAGAGACAAATGTTTTCAAGAGCAGAATTAGGCAGACTTACCCACCCATTCCATGTGAGGCTGGAATGAAGCAGAGAAGAATGCGTGCTTTCTGCAGTCAAGCCCAACAGGAAAAGGAGTGAAATTGAGTTGTGTGTCCAGTTTATTTTCCCCTGATGTCCTAATCAGATATGTGACCCCCCCGCTTCAGGAGTTAACAGTAATTAATTTCTTTTCACATAGAAAACATCAAATGGGGAGAAGCATTGCTCACTTAAAATCCCGTGGTATCCTATCCATTTAGTGAAGATTAAGCACTCACTATCTCTAAGGCTCTGTCTGCCTGGATGCATGATACACACATGTCTAAGGAGTTATACTGGGAACCAGAATACAAGTGGTGGGGAAACTGTAGCTGCCTACTTTCACGATTGGCCCTTAATCAAATTTCAGGTCAAACGCTTATTAGTTTGACCCCTCCACTGCCCCTGCAAACTCAGATCTTAACATAGTAAAGGCTAAAAAACAGTGATTATCATTTCATTGATGGTCTTCTGTCTTCTGGTCGGTAAAGTAGCAATCAGAAGCATAAAAGTACACATTTTTTTACCTTCAAAGAATTCAATAAGTGCATTTTAATTTAGTTTTTAAATGGAAAAATAAATGAATAAAAGGTCTGCAGACATTTTTTTTTTTCCCTATTTCGAACTTCATTCCCGCCACACTCTCTTCCAAAAAAATGATATCACTGGAGTACATGTTAAATGCCAGGTGTTGACACTTATGCTTGGCATAGTCAGTTAAAACGTCACAAAAGAGCAGTTTTTTTTTTTTTTTACTGGACCTTAAAGCTTATTGTGTTTTACATGATGAAGTATATGTAAGATAAAGTGTCATAATGTCTGTAACTTACTTTTTTTTTCTTAATTTTTCTTGTGCTTTAAGTGAAGTTTACAAATTAAGTCAGTCTCTCATACAAAAATTTACATACACTCCTAATTGCTCTCTCCCTAATGAGACAGCCCGCTCTTTGCCTGCACTCACTCTTTTCGTCTCCATTCTGCCAGCTTCTTACCCCCTTTGCCTTCTCATTACCCCTTCAGATAGGAGATGCCAGCATAGTCTCAAGTGACTACTTGATCCAAGAAGTGCATTCTTCACCAGCATCTTTTTCTATCCCATTGTCCAGTCTAATCCCTGTCTGAAGAGTTGGCTTTGGGAATGGTGCAACTTATTTTAAATGGATCAGAAAAAGAAAAATAAAAGCTAGGCAAAGAAATAGGGGCAAAACAGTTCAATTTTTTTTTTAATATTTATTGTGCTTTAAGTGAAAGTTTACAAATCAAGTCGGACTCTCATAAAAAAATTTATAAACACCTTGCTTATATACTCTTAATTGCTCTCCACCTAATGAGACAGCACACTCCTTCCCTCCACTCTCTCTTTTCATGTCCATTCAGTAAACCGTTCAGTTTTTGAATTTAGGTGGAGAGTAGATGACTTAAAAATTTTTTTAATACTAAAATGTTTGAAAAAATAAAACACAGAAAGGATCACAATAGGGAGTGAAACTTCTCAGTATATATCTTTTAAAATATCGAATCATATAGATTGATTTCCTTTTAAAAAATAAATTTAAGTAAAGATTATTTTAGCATAACTTAAAATCATCTTAAAAATCCAAGATTTAGATGTGGGAAATTGATAAAGCAACAGTTTAAGTATGGTTGTAATATCCTGAATAGTTTTGCCTCACAGAAGTTGTGTTCCATCAAGTCGATTCCGACTCGCCATGACCGTGTAGGACAGACCAGAACTGCCCCTTTTGGATTTCCTAGGGAGTAATCTTCTCCTTACAGGAGCAGATCGCCAGGTCTTTTCTCCAACGAAGCGGCTGGTGGGTTTGAACTGCTGGTCTTTCAGTTCAGTTATCAGCCAAGTGTTTAACCATTGTGCCACCAGGGCTTCCTCACAGAAGTAATAACTATGATTTGTAGAGTGTCTGCTATGTGATGGGCACTATACTAATCTTTTCCACATTTCATCATCTGACTCCTAAAACACGTGAGAGATTACACATGCCCAAGGCCACTTAGTTAAAATTGTAGAGGCAGAATTTTAACCCCACTTGGGACATGTTAAAAGTTTTTGATTGGGTAGTGATAACCATTCAGTTACTAAATACATGGCTCTGTTAAACACTTCTATCAGTGAATCCTGTGAGAGCCAGAACTCAATGGGATGCCTTAGTTTTCTGGGTCTTGCAAATTTTCCACCTTCGGCAGGGTGCAGTGTTACCATTTTTCTGTTGCTCATTTTTGTGGAAAATATTTGAGTTTTCCTTCTCTGACAGGTTTCTGCCTTTCACAGCTTCTGGCTTTCACAGGTTTTACTGTGTAAGGCATTGTGCTTAGTGCTGTAGGGAATGCAAAGTGAACATGGCATGGTATTTGCTCATAAATTACTGACAGTCTTGTGTAATTAAGGGAGATAGCAGAGACAGAAATTACAGCAGCTGTCATTGAGCATTTCACTTACTGTGTGCGTGGCCCTGTGCTAAGTGTTGTATCTGCATTACTAGCATTTCGTTTATGTTTCTTTCATCCTGTGAGGTGAAGAAACTGAAACACAGAGAGGTCAATTAACTTGTCCAGGCATCTCATAACTAGTATCTGCCAGAGCCAAGAGTCAGTCTCAGATGCGCGATTCTAAAACCTGACTCTTAACCTTTATATGCTATATAACCTCTTATTAAAATTCTTAAAGAGAAAATTAAGCATGGTGAAAGAAGTAAAATGCCGTGGAAGAATTTAGAAGGGGTGTGGTGGTGAAGATAAGGATCCTGTTTTCAGGTGTGTTGCCTCCTATGGGATTTGTAAAATTGCTTCCAATCTGGTAGGGCAGATAAATAGAGCAGAATCCATTGTTAGGCAGAATAGGACATATCGGGGTGACATGTGGCAAGAATATGGAGAAGTTGGACTGGGGGCAGTTTAAAAAAGAATTGCTAGAACATAGTAATTGAGTTTCCTTTGAGGAAAGGAAGTATCAAGGTAAAGGGAGCAAATATAATGCCAACATTACATTTTCGTGTAGTTAAGAGAATACCATTACAGGAAATAGAAGTAAAGAATGAGGAGCTATTTGGCGGGGGGAGGTGTGGTGATTGTGAGTTCATTTTGTGGAATTTAGTGACTGTGGGAGTAAAATAGAAAAGTCTAAGTGAAGGTGACGTTTTCCATCTATGCTTTTTGACCTTGATTACACATCAGAGTATTTGTGGAATTTAAAAACAACAAAACAAAAATACACGCACTGAGGTCCAGGTTCCACCTCAGATCTGCTTAGCCACAGCTCCAGGATTGCAGCTCTGGAATCCAGAATTTATTAAGTGCCACAGGAAATAGGAACCTTGTACATTGCTGGTGAGATTATAAATCAGTATAATCTTTGGAGAGGAATTTGGCAGTAAATGTCAATATTACAGATGAACAAAGTCTTTAACCTAGCAATTCCATTTTTACACAGGAATTCATGGCCTGTGTAAAGGGTTATAAATTGCAACATTATAGATGATTCCCAGAGATTGGAAACAACTGCAAGTGCATGAGGAGGGGATTGGTTAAATAAATGATAGTCCTTCCATATAGTGGAATGGTATTCAGGTGTTAAAAATAATGAGTTAGCTGTAAATATGCTAATTATAGAGTGACCTTTATGACCTTTTAAGTGGAAAAATGTCTGTACTCAGTATTTCTGGAAGGATAAACAAGAAATTGGAAACAGTAGTTTCTGGGGAAGAAAACTGGAGGTAGAAGGGGGGGACTTAATTTTTTTGTGTGCCTTTTGAATATTCTGTCTTGTGTTTATATAGTATTAACCTTTTTTTTAAAAGATAATTAGTTTTTTAAAATTCTACAGTTGATTCCGGTATGTATTTAAGGTTGGGCTAGTTGTTCATCTTTATTATTGATCTTTGTCACTCCATATGTGGCCTGCAGACCTAGCAGCATGGGTATCACCCGGGAGCTTGTTAGAACAGCAAAATGTCAGGTCCCATCCCAGACCTGCCGAATAAGAATCTGCATTTTAATAAGATCCCCAGGTGATTCATAAGGCACTTTAATACTTGAGAAACACTGTTTTAGATTATTAGCCACCTAAAACAGTTTGTTCACTCGCCACTTGGCTTGACATGCAGTACTCCCACTTCTCTTCTTTAAGTAATGCTATGTAGTAATTGATGTCAGATACCTGTTGGGTACCTACTATTGGAAAATTGAGGACTTGTCCAGACTTCTGCACACTCAGTGTTCATGTGCTTAATCTTCATTGCTATTCCGGGAAGCATTTATTTCTCAAGAGTGTGAACTGGACCAGGAACATACATTTTACAAGGCGTTAGTAATATGTGCAAAAGGGTTCTCTGGTCAAATCCATTTGGGAAACATTGGATTCACTAAAAGTGAACAGTTTTCTTTATTGCAGGACTGTTCAGAGATTTGACCAAGGAATCCTTTTTTTTTCTAGGACTATCTCTCAGGTCTTTTGGTCGGTGGAAAACACTTTCAGAAATGCCTGGTTTAGAGGAAAGAGCACCACTGACTTTGGAATCCTTGGCAAGTTACCTAACTTCTTTAAATATTAATTTTCCTAACCTTAAACTGGGGATAATAATACTTGCCTTGGTGGTGGTGTGAAAAATAAACGAGAGGTATATGAAAACAATTTAAAGCTTGGTACCACCTAACTGTTCAAGTGGTTGTTAATATCATCTAGGTTACTTGCTTCTTTTTCTGTACTTAACGCTTATAGTTCATTTTACTGTTCTTACTATCATCAGAAAGTGAGGGAGAGGGTAGTCAAATAATTAATTTTGATAAAATCTTACTGGCTTTATTAAAAGATTTTATGTTCAAGATAAGACTCTTAACTAATGTGGGAATGTTTAGCACAAACAGCTGTGCTCTTTGTTCTGCCAGATGAGTATTGAGATCAGATTAAACTTCCCATTTTTATCAACTAAAATAAAACAAACCAGCAACAAAAAAAACAAGATATCAAACTATCATCTTAACAAGCTACCACACTTTTATTTTTCTTTTTTTCTAGTCAATAAGTTGATTGCACAAGAAGGACCTTCCTTTCTGCAAATGCGAATAAAACATCTATTGAAATCCAACTGCATACCCCAGGCTACTGCTTTATCAAAACTATGTGCAGAATCTAAAGAAATTCCGAATGTGTCATCTTTTCAGCAAGCCTATATCACATGTTTATGTTCCATGCTTCCTAACGAAGATGCTATTAAGGAGGTGAGTAAAGAAAATAACTGTTGCTGTCATTCACACTTACTGAAAATTAAGTATAAGTTCAATAGATTGATAGATGATGCATGGTGTATTTTTTCACATCAGAATGAAAACCAAGACTCTTTTCAGGCTGTTGAAAAGTACCATTTTAATTGCATATATAACTGTTCAACAGATTGAGTGTGAAGTTATGTTTATAGGTGGACTTGAAAAGGAGATAATGAAAAAAATATGCAGGTAGATGTCTACATATTTGGGTGATGGTTTGCTTTGAAATATCTAAATATGAAGTTTGTTTTTCTCTATGATTGGGAAATGCAGCAATTATTAATACTGTCTTTAAGGAATAAACTAGAGAGAGACATTTAACTTGTTACTTTATACATTTAGCTCTGTAAGCAGAGAAGTATAGGTCTCTAGAACCTATGAATGTGTTTTGAACAATGAAACTTGGAAAATAATGAAGCGGTTGAGTATTTTTTTTAAATTCATTTATCAATGAGATTGCATCCTTTTTTTTTTTTAAACTTGAATCATTGTTTTCCTTAGAAAAGTTAAAATTAGTTTCCTCTAATAGTTTTTGATAACTTATGTAGAAATTACTTAGGACTTCCTAGGCCATTTTTCGTCATCTACCTTTAATTCTGTCACCTGCCATTCAGATCTAACACATGGATTCTCATTTTACTTCTGCACTGAATTTTCTTATTAAATGTAGGAATCCCAAGGATCTGGTTCTATACTGTAGTAATCCTTAAACTTTCATGACAATTTCAGTCATCTTCACCTATTCTCTGTCTTTACCTGTGCCTGTGGGGCCAAACAGTGGTGGAGAAAAACTTGCCACATTGGTATCACTTTTGACCAGTCACGCTGTATTTCTTTAGTCCATTCAGTCTCTTAGATGACTATTTCATACTGTTTCATTTCTCCTCAAGCCTAGAATACCGTCTGTCCCATCTTCACTGTCTGTTAAGGAACTTGCCTCCTATTTCTCTGAGGAAATTGAAGCAGTCAGAAGAGAATTTCCGTAAGCTTCCTCCATAACACCGATCTACCTACCTGCATTTATGCATATAAACCTTCTTTTCTGTTATTAGTGATAAACTATGTGTTCTAGCTAAGGCCATCCCCTTCACTTCTTTTTTATATCCCATCTGCTCTTGCTACCTCAAGGATAATGCCTGCATCGGGTCTTCTCTGTACTGCATCATCCGTTTCCGCTTCTTGGCTGTAACCATTCCATCAGCATGAACACTGTTATTCTCGCCATCTTTAAAAAAGAAATCTTTAGATTCCACTTCCCCTTCTAGCTTATTACCGTATTTTTCTCCTGGCCTTTTCAGAATAATTTCTTGAGTGAGTTGTCTAAATTTACTGTTCATCATTTTTTTTTTCCTTGAATCCATTCTAATCTCACGTTCGCCCAGGCCAGTCCACCACATCACTAAATCCAGTGATCGTGTCTCAGTTTTTGTCTTACTCAGCCTAACTTCTAAACTCCGTCTTCTTGACAAAAGTTTTTCACTTAGCTTCCAGGGTACCACACTGTCTTGGTTTGTTATCTACCTCACTGGTTGTTCCTTCTCAGTTCTCCTCTACTCTTCCTCCTCATCTCTCTGGTGAGTAAATGTGACAGTACTCTAGGACCCTGTCCTTGGCTATCTTCTCTTTTTTATGTACACTTATTCCTTTCGTGATCTTACCAAGTTTCTTACCTTCAAATACCAACTATGGTCTAAATTCCGAAAGTTTTTATCTCTAACCCAGACATCTCCCCTGAACTCTAAACTCACATATCCAACTACCTAATAAACATCTCTGCTTGTCTGGCTAATAGTATCTGAAACCTAACATGTCCATAGCTAAGCTCCTGATATTTCTGGTTTTGTTTGTTTTTATGAGTCTTCTTTTGAATGGAGTCAATTGACCTCCAACTGTGTTCTCAGTGAATAACTAGCTATCATTTTTTTGAGCCCTTACAATGTGCTGGGCACTGTGTTAAATGCTTATATACATTGTGACATTTTTTCCTCACAACTCTTAGGTAGCCTCATTTTATTGAAGAGTGAGGCTCAGATTAAGTAATATGTTCAAGGTTACAAAAACTTAAGTGGTTAATCTGGGATTCAAATCTGAGTTTGGTATACTTCCAGAAATATTATATTGAATATATAGGGTAATAAATATTATTCTAGCTGGTATGTACGTAAGGGTTTATATGGCAAATGCTGTGTCAGGCATTGGGGTTACAAAGATAATCCACTGGCCTTCAAACTGGTATCCTTACTTTCCCTCTCACCCTCTACATTTTATTTTCTCCAAATGTAGGCACAATGAATCCTTTAAAACTTAGGTCAGGTCGTGCCACTTACCTGTTCAAAACCATCTGACAGCTTTCCATCTCCTTCAGAATAAATCCAGAAGTCTTTATTTTGTGTGCCCTGGACACTGGCTACTTCTCTCATCTTATTTTATATGACTTAATACTCACAGCTCTCCTGCCACTTTGTCTTTGCTATTCTTTGAACAACCCAAGCATGCTCCTGCCTTAGAGTTTTGTTCTTGCTATACCCTGTGTCTGGGATGCCCTTCCCTGAGATAATTTGAATAGATCTCTCCCTCACCTTGTGCATATTTCTTGCTCAGTAATACCGTACCAGAGACAGAGAGAGATCTTCCTCATTGTCCCATCTAAAATAGTACCTTATCACCCTGCTCTCCTTTCTTTTTCCTCAGTAAGTATTTGCTCTCATTGTTATAGATACATGCAAACCCATTTAACATCGCCCCCTATCATTCTGTCCTCTTAGCCTAGCTGTATTTTCTTGATAGCACATATCAGTACTTCCACCTAACATCATATTTGCTTATTCTCCATTTCCCCGCATTACATTATAAACGCTGTAAGGACAGAGATATAGGCTTGTTCACTACTGTTTTTCTAGATTCTATAAGAGTGCTTGGCCACATAGTACGTACTGAATACTTGTTGAATGAATGAAAATGCATAGCCCCATCTCTCAGTTACTAGGATTTCTAGCTTCCATTACATCAGTTATGACCAGAATATCAAAGCTGAGAGATTTAATTCATACTTTGTATATTTTAAAATTTTTGGTTAGAGGCATTTTTGGATCTTGAAATTGTGATTCATATTTTAATCTCAGCTTTATTTCACTATGAAGTTTGATACTTAATGTTAACCTGTATGTTTATAAAAATGTGGGCCATGGTGAAGCCAAGTATAGTACCATGATACAGATTCTGTATAAATTGCCTGAGTCATGGTTTAATGCTTGGTTTAATAGTTATTTGAACTAGCTAAAAATCTCCAGATCATATCTCCCCATTGTGAGAAGCTTTTGTTTGATTTTTTGTGAAATTGAAGATGTACTTTAATATAAGATATTTCTCAGCAGCCAAAAGAGTGACTTCAGGAATTTGTGATTCTTTCCTGGATCCTAGTAGTGCTTGCATTTCTACTAATTACCTTGCTTTTTCAGGTGCTCGCACACTCTTCATTCTAGAATTTTGGGTGCGCAACACCCCAGTAGGAAGTAATGTAGCCTGGACCTTGAGATTTAGTATTCACTTGAATCCGAGAGGATTCTCTAGGCAGAGAATGTGTGGCTAGAGATATGGAATGCTGGTCATTTTTGTTTTAGGAAATAGCCCTACAGAGATAGAAGATGCAGAGGTGAAATAGCCAGTCTGTGGCTGTGTAGTGGGCAACAATATGTAATTCCCCTAAATGGGATTACAGCTATGACCCATTACCTCATTAATGCATGTTCTGGTTTGTTGGGCTCTCTGGCCATAAAGAAATCAGAGGATAAAATGCTTAGCACTGCCTGTTTTTCAGACTTCCCACTTCAGCCTTGAAAGTAATTATAGAAAACCTTTATTGAGTACTTCGTCTGTGCCAGACACCGTGCTTTGTGCTTTAAATGCATTGTCATCTAACCTGTGATTTTTGTAGCAATTTAACTGAGGATCAGAGAGCTTATTTAACTGACCCATAGTTATATATCCATTAAGTGGGCCCAGGATTTGAACCCAAAGCAGTCTGCCTCTGCTTTGCTTTGTACATATTAACGTCACTGACAACCTCTCATATACATAGCCTAAATCACTGGCAGCTTCCAGTCTTCTGTTATGGATGCTTGATTCTTCCTGAATTCTGAGTCTTTGAGTAGACTTGTTGCTTGTGAGGGTTTATCTCATTTTCGTTGTTTGCCCAGATGGGAAATTTGAACTCCATAATTGTGACTGTTAAGTCAGGAAGATGAGAGGGAGCCTTGGGGTTCTGAGACCTCTGGATGGCTCATTGCTGGATAGGATTG
Source organism: Elephas maximus indicus (assembly GCF_024166365.1). Lineage (NCBI taxonomy): Eukaryota > Metazoa > Chordata > Mammalia > Proboscidea > Elephantidae > Elephas > Elephas maximus. Next base: position 81,881,688 of record NC_064821.1, read on the forward strand.
ACTGGGGAGCATAGGTAGAGTGTGTTTTTCACAAGAAGTCCAGAGAATTGAGAGCAACAGTCAGAAGATGTAGGCTTGAAGGCTCTTGAATCCTGGCATTGTCATTCACTAGCCGCACAGCCTAGCACCTGTCTCACAAGATGGCTGGAAGGTTCAAATGCTATAATATCTAAAAGGTCTAACACAGTTCCTGGTATAGGGTACCCAGTGCATAGGGTAGACACTATAAAAATATAGACTATATAAGAATTTTTTAGGCCTACAGTACAGAACTAGGGAGGAACAATAGAGATTTATCAGAGGTGAAATCTGGATTTGGACATTGAAGCAATGGTATATGCAGAGCTTTGGCCTCGGATGACTTCATCTGCATTTTAAAGAGCACTCATAAGGGTCTAACTATAAAACTATATGCTTATTTATTAGCAGTGTCAGGAAGGGTAAGGAGCTAGAAGACTGATTTTCTCTAATAATGGCTACAGTGTTTTGTGTTTGGAAAACTTAATCAGAGTATAAAACTGAAAAAAAAAAAATTCAAACCCATTGCTGTTGAGTCAATTCTGACTCATAATGACCCTATAGGACAGAGTAGAACTGCCCCATAGGGTTTTGAAGGAGTGCCTGGTGGATTCAAACTGCTGACCTTTTGGTTAGCAGATGTAGCTCTTAATTACTATGCCATCATGGTTTCCAATCAGAGTGTAAGGCGTAATAATCGTTATCCTTACCTCTAATAACGTCTGCAGTATTTTGTATTTGGGAAACTTAATCAGAGTAAGACACATTCGCGGTTATTCTCAGCACCTAATACATGCCAAAAGAATTCAAAGAAGCAGCAAAAACTCTAGACCTTGGATTTGATTCCTTCTTATGCTATAACAATAATAACTTTTGCTTTGGTCTCTCAGTCTGTGTTTACTTAAAACCTGTTTTGTTTCTAGCATCATATTAGGCATTGGCAAATACATAAGAGTGTATGACCTAGTTTGGCTGCCGTAAAAAGTTACAGAAGATAAGTACTAAGCTGTATGATAAAAACCAGTTGCCGCTGAGTGGGTTCCAACTCGTGGCAGCCCCATGCGTGTCGAGTAGAACTGTGTTCCATACAGTTTTCAGTGGCCTGTTTCTCAGAAGTAGATTGCCAGGCTTTTCTTCCAAGGCACCTCTGGGTAGACTTGAACCTCTAACCTTTTAATTAGCAGCGGAGTGCATTAACTATTTGCACCACCCAGGGACTCCATATGTTGTTGTTGGGTGCTATCAAGTAGATTTCAACTCATAGTGACCTCATGTGACAGAGTACAACTGCCTCATAGGGTTTTCTTGGCTGTAATTTTACAGAAGCAGATTGCCAGGTCTTTCTCCTGTGGAGCCACTGGGTGGGTTTGAACCACCAGCCTTTCAGTTAGCAGCTGAGTGCTTAACCATTATGCTACCAGGGCTCCTTACTCCATATGGTACATATGATACTGCTCCTAAATTCAGTAGAAATTTAGAAATAGATCATATCTGTGTATATTGACTTTTAAGGCTTTATAGAAGGATTGAGCCTTGAGTTAGACCTTGAAGTAATAATGGGTTTGGATAAATAGAAAGAGTGGTTTTGGGTGACTTACTGTGGTAGTCAAGGCACAGAAATACTTTGCGGGGACTCATTAGAGGATATCCTGCATTGAGCAGAGAGTAGGTGTTGAAGTTTTGATAGGAAATAACACTGATTAGGTGGAGGAAAAAGGGAGGCTTTGGGAACTCCAGTCCATTAGAGCGTAGATTTGATGCAGTAGAAATTAGACAGGCTTTGAAGGTGGGAAGTGACATGACTGCAGTGTTGTTTTAGGAAGATTCGATAGAAAGGAGGGTATGTTAGGGTTAGGAAAAGAGATCAAAGTTAGCAAGAGGAGAAAGGACAGAACTTGCTGTTGGAACAGAAATAAAGGATGATGTACAGACATGCTTTCAAGAGGCACATAAGGCCTATAAGACTGGAAGAATCGTGGTGTTCTGTTTCTGACTGGATTGGCAAAGAAGGGGTAGAGGGACAGGGAAGGCAGGTGAAGGTATTCAACTTTATTTTGTACATGATCTCTCCTGGTTTATTAATAACAGGACAAGAAAACAGTATTTTTTTCCTTGAAGAAAAATAATTCCTTTCAACCAGTGTGTTGAGTTTGCAAGGAACCAGATTATAGGAAATGTGATTTGATGCCCTACAACAAGGATTGGAAAACTATGGCCTGTAGACCAAATTTCCTCAACTGCCTGTTTTTGTAAATAAAGTTTTATTGGAACACATGGCCATTTGTTTACGGTCTATGACAGCTTTTGTGGTACTGTGGCAGAGTTGAGTAGTTGTGACAGATACTGTCTGGCCCGTAAAACTGAATTTTTTTATCTGGCCCTTTATAGAAAATATTTGCTGACCCCTGCTGTACAAGAATCAGATTTTTCAGTCTTTTACAACCAGTAAATATCATTTAATCTAACCCTCCATGTTTTACCAACGATGAAATTGAGGCCAAGATAGTAATATTTCCAAGGCCCTGCCTTCATTAAGCTAATTATGTAGTCTGAACCCAGGTGTCCTGGCTCCCTGACCAGCCCCCTTTCTACTGTACAACGTATTTCTGGCCGGTAGACGTTGATGAGCCATGTTCTCATTGGAAACATCTTGGTGGCTTGTCGTTCCTTTCATATTTATACATTTACATCCAGATGGGACTTAAATAGATTTTTATCATGAGTTGGATTAACTTATTAAATACAATATCAGTGCAAAAACATTTAGCACACATCATAAAATTATTTAAAAAGAAACACTGGTCTCATAATTTTTCATGCTTTGTTTTGGATACGACAACAGAGTTAAAGAGAATCTTCAAAGTTTGCTTTGGCAAAGTTTTAATGAATCAGTAGATGTTTATTACTTGGGGTTTAAAATCAGCATATGTTCTGAGGTAGTAGAGCTACACACACATTCACCATCTACTTCAGTTGAGTTCAGGAGAAGAGTTAAATTAACTTAAGCAACAGCTGGGAATAAAAGCACTTTGTATGTTGGCACCTGTGGGTATCCCAGTAATGGATGTGTGTAATGGGAAACCTCTGCTGGGGAAGATTTAGCCAGACACATATAATTAACATTAATTGACTAGGTTGGCTGAAAACCAAAATTGAGAACCCAGTGGTAAAAAGTGAATCATTTTAGAAATTTGGTAGGTCTAGAAGGCAAGAAAGGAGCGCTGGGTGTGCAGTGGTTAAAGCACTCAGCTGCTAACTAACTGAAAGGTAGGTGGTTCGAACCCTCCAGCCGCACCGTGGAAGAAAGATGTGGCAGTCTGCTTCTGTAAAAGATTTACAGCCTTGGAAACCCTATGGGCAGTTTTACTGTCTTATAAAAAAACCAAACCAAACCCAGTGCCGTCGAGTCGATTCCGACTCATAGCGACCCTATAGGATAGAGCAGAACTGCCCCATAGAGTTTCCAAGGAGCGCCTGGTGGATTTGAACTGCCGACCCTTTGGTTAGCAGCCGTAGCACTTAACCGCTACGCCACCAGGGTTTCCACTGTCTTATAGAGTCCCTGGAAACCCTGGTGGCATAGTGGTTAAGAACTACAGCTGCTAACCAAAAGGTCAGCAGTTCTAATCCACCAGGAACTCCTTGGAAAGCCTATGGGGCTGTTCTGCTCTGTCTTGAAGGGTCACTTTGAGCTGGAATTGACTCGATGACAATGAGTCAGAATCAACGGCAATGGGTTTGGTTTGGTGGGAGAAGGCATGGACTCTGAAGTTCTAGGTTGTAGTATTTCATTTACATAGAATTGAGTGAGAGAACATTGCTATTAGTTTTTAATGAAGGTTACAGACTTGGCAACAGCTTAGTGTCTCAAGTGGATGTTTCCTAGAATTTTTTATTATTGAAAGGGGAAAACTTTGCAAAGATCAAGTTTTCCACATATAAAATGTACAATAATAATTTTTTAAACATGAAGCGTTGTCTTGTTTTGAAGAACCAAGAAATCTGTCATCAGAGTTTTTGGTGCAGTTAAGGTGGGGGTCCATTTCAGTCTTGATCTCTGAATGAACTACTTTTTCAGTTTTTTAATGTGGTAGTAGATGCTGTAGCAGAAGCTTGTTTCTTCACTTGATGGGGAAAGGAGAAGACAAGCAGAACTTAATTTACTCACCAGCCTAACACTGTTGGGAATTGACACAGTCGCTAGTTACAAGTGATAAACAGAGCAAATACATTTAAACAGGACCCAGTGGGAATTCATTTTGGGAGTAGAAGAGAAAGTAAACAACATCATAGAAATTCCAGGTGTAGCTTAAATAAGAATTAAGGTTAAGATTGATCCTGAACAAGATTAAATTTAAGATTAAAATCTGATAATTTTACTGTATTTATCCTTATGATTGTATGAGAATGAGATGTACATTTAAAAATACACTAAAGATAGAAACGCTATATGAGGAAATTGAGGATTCACCTGTTTTAATATTTTATCGCCTAAGGAGAGTTCTTTTAAATAGCTTTGAAGAGACATCTTCCCAGGTCTTAGTTTGCTTCTAGACCTGACTTTTAGTCTCTTTCATGGATTATGTGTGGGTGGGTATTTTGGTTGGTGTATGATTAAATTGGAGGGGTCATTACGGAGAGTCAGGCACATCATTTTCAAGAATTCAGTTGGACAATTTGGGCTTCTCACAAGGTCACAGAGTTTAAATAGAAGCAGCAATGACCATTTATTTTTTTCTAAGAAACATGCAAGTGCCCGCTTGGTAGCATAGTGCTGGTCTGTGGTATTGCTGCAGTTTCAAAGAAGCTTGATCCTTTTTTTTTTTAAACTGAGATTCAAAGCCTTTTTTCCAGATGATGTCCATAAACCTAATTCTCCCAGAGGTAGGCCCAGGTTGACTTGAAATGTAGGCATACTAACTATAACTCCAACCTTTCTCCTTCTAAAAGGTACGAGTGAGAGAAACATTATATAACCTTAAATCCACTTTGATTCCTCTTTGAAAAATAGAATATTTACCAACTTCAGTTTTCTAGATCTGTTACTAAAAACAAATTATTTGTAGTGCACTGATGAGGAAAACACAGTGATTAAAAATACTATTCTAGAAAATGGTAAACTGTAAAATACGCCTTTAATGGCATTGGCTAGAATATTAGTTTACTTCGGTTGCCTAAGCAGGAAAATAACTTAGGAAGAAAAATACACTGCCCATACCCACCATCTCTTATACCAGTTTGCTGTCTGTTACGCTAGCATGTTTAATTGGCTGGATTACTATGAAAGCCTTTTAACTGCATCTGTTCTCGCCCCTCAGTTCATTTTCTCCAGTAGTCACAGTGATCCTTTTTCTTTCTTTTAATGAAACTTAGATATTTTATTTTGATATAATTTCAGACTCCCATGCAGTTAAGAGAAATAATACAGAGATGCCTTTTAGTCCTTCAACAGGTATTCTTTGGAAGACTCTGGTAGGCAGTAGGGATACAAAGATGAACAAAACGCAAGGGAGAGGAACAGCAGACAGTGTTGATACTATGCAAGGCTTAGGGGAGAGGCCTGAGCTGCAAATGAAGAGTTCCCAATCGTCAGCATTTGAAACAGCAAATGAAGTTAACCTTTTCAGAACTCTGGAAATTAACCAAAGGTTTACAGCAGTCTGTGGAGCATTTATTCAAATGAAACAGTGAATCTCACTAAAAACAGTGAGTTTGGTGGCATTTTACCTTGCCTTAATCCCATCCTCCTTTCCCAAGCTCCACAGTAGCCTTGGAAATGAACAGCTTTGCAACTACAGTAGCTGTGAGAACCAGCAGCCTGCCAGTCACTGAGGAGTCCCAGGGTGGCACAAAGGGTTAAAGCACTTAGCTGTTGACTGAAATGCTGGAGGTTTGAGTCCACTCAGAGACACCTCAGAAGAAAGGCCTGGCAACCTACTTCCAAAAAATCAGCCACTGAAAACCCTATGGAGCACAGTTCTGCTCTGATACACTTGGGGTTGGGCAACTGGTTAACAGCCACTGAAGGAGGCAGAATGGGTTTGAAGCTCCCTAAAAGGCTCATCTCCAGAGACTTGTCACTACTTGACCTAATAAAGGGCAAAGCAGAGTTGTAAACTGCCTGCCAGAGCATTGAAAACATTTCCCAACACACACACACAGCCACTTGGCAAAAGCTGGGAGACTTACTTATTCAAGGCATTTAAGGAAATCTGTTGAATCATTAGCTGATCACTGAGCTAACTGGGCAGAGACTACATGGCTGCACATGACAAAGAATACAGACTTAAACAGAATTATTTCAGGAAAGTTTCTAAATAAACAGCAACAACAGTGACAAACATCAGTTAACAACAAACTCTAGGGAGGCAGAGGATTCTGATTTCCAGAATTGTCACAATATACTGCTTAAAATATATACATATTAACCAAAAAATTACAAGACACAGGACAGCCATTAAAAAAAAAAAAACCTCATAGCGACCCTATAGGACAGAGTAGAACTGCTCCATAGAGTTTCCAAGGAGCACCCGCTGGATTCGAACTGCCAGCCTTTTGTTTAGCAGCTGTAGCACTTAACCAGTACGCCACCAGCATTTCCCAGGACAGCCACAGAGAGGGGGAAAAAAGCATTCAATAGAAACTGTCCCTGAGGAAGCCAGATGTTAGACTAACTAGACAAATTTTGTCAGCCATCACAAATATGTTCAAGAAACTAAAAGGAACCCTGTCCAAAGAATTAAAGGAAAGTAGAATGATATCTCAGCAGAGAGAGAATATCAATAAAGGATTCTAAAAGAGAACCAAAGGGAAATTCTGGAGTGGAAAAGTACAATAACTGACATTAATTCACCGGAGGAGCTCAGCAGCAGATTTGAATTAGCAGAAGAATCATCAACCTTGATTGAGAACAGGTCAGTTGAGATTATCCAGTCTGCTAAAAAACCCAAACCCAAAACCACATCTACTGCTGTAGAGGCAATTCCGACTCATAGTGACCCCATGGGATTTCCAAGGCTGTAAATCTCTACAGACGCAGACTGACACATCTTTTTCCCACGGAGGTGCTGGTGGTTTCGAACTGCTGACCTTTTGGTTAGCAGTCAATGGCTTTAACCACTCTGCCACCAAGGCTCCTTCTGATAAGAAACAGATCCCCAAAATACATGAAGCAAAATTGGGAGAATTGATAGGGAAGATAACCAATTCAAATATGATAGCTGGAGACTTCAGCATCCTACTTTGAATAATGGTAGACCAATTAGGCAGAAGATCCACAAGGAAATAGAAGACTTGAACAAACTATAAACCACCTAGACCCAACTAGACATCTATAGAACACTCCGTAAAGCACATTCTAGCAGCAGAACATGCATTCTTCTCAAAGTTGAAGAATGGAACATGGAACATTCTCCAGGATAGAGAATATAAAAACTAGGCAAAGAGATCACAAGAAAAGAAACTGCAGACCAGTAGCCCTTATGTTAGGCTATAAAACAAGTTTCAATAAATTTAAAATGATTAAAATCATGCAAAATCTGACCACAGTGGAATGGAATTATAAATCAGTAACAGAAGGAAATTTGGGAAATTCACAAATATGTGAAAATTGAACAGCATACTCCAGAATAACCAGTGGATCAAAGAAGAAATCACAAGGAAAATTAGAAAATACTTTGAGGTGAATGATGATGAAAACACAACATACCCAGTTTTATGGGAATCCAGCTATAAAGCGGTACTTATCTGGAAATTTATAGCTGTAAATGAAATTAACAACCTAACTTTCCACTTTAAGAAACTAGAAAAAGAGTACCAAACTAAGCATAAAGCAAGCAGAAGGAAGGACATAATGAAGATTAGAGCAGAAATAGAGAATGTAAAAACAATAGAGAAAATAAGCAAAAAGTTGATTCTTTGAAAAGATCAATGAAATTGACAAACTTTTAGCTAAACTGACCAAGAGAAAATGCAAATAACTAAAATCAGAAATGCAAGTGGGCAATACTATCAACAACTGTATGCCAACAAATTACATAACCTAGATGAAAAAGGTAAATTCCTACAAAGACACAAACTGCCAAAACTGACGAAGAGAACATTTGAACACACCTGTAACAAGAGATTGAATTACTAATCAATAAATTTTGCACAGAGAAAAGCCCAGCCTTAGATATTGTTTTCGTTATCTACTGCTGCTGTAACAGAAATATCACAAATGGATGGCTTTAACAAACAAATTTATTCTCTCACAGTTTAAGAGGCTAGAAGACCAAATTCAGAGCTCCAACTCTACGGGAAGGCATTCTCTTTCTTTTGGCTCTAGGGGAAGGTCCTTGTCTACCTTCAACATCTGTGGGCCCAGCGTTCCTTGGAAATCTCCATGTGTCTTGGCATCAATCTTCCCCTGGATCTAGAAGTTTCTTAGCATAGGGACCCCAGGTCCAAAGGATGCGCTCTGTTCCTGGTTCTTCTTTCTCAGTGGTAGTAAGGTCCCTTCCTTCTCTGCTCGCTTCTGTCTCCTTTTACCTCTTTTGAGATAAAAGATGTGACTCAAAATATACCCCATGTTAATCTTGTCTCCTTAACATGTAGTGGTTCAGGATTTACAACTCATAAAATGGAGGATAATTACACAATACCATTTACATCTGATCACAAAATGGAGGACAACCACACAATACTGGGAATCATGGCCTAGCCAAGTTGACACATATTTTGGGGGGGTACAATTCAATCCATGACAGATAGTGTCACTGCCGAATTCTACCAAATGTTTAAAGAAGAATTAACACCAGTCCTTCACAAAGTCTTCCAAAAAACAGAAGAGTGGGGAGCATTTCTGAACTCATTCTGTGAAGCCAGTATTGTCCTAATACAAAAACCAGGTAAAGACATCACAAGAAAAGAAACTGCAGACCAGTATCTCTTATGGATATAGATGCAAAAACCCTCAAAAATACTAACAAACCAAATTCAACATGTAAAGGATTATACACCATGACAAGTGGTGTTTGTCCTAGGCATGCAAGGGTGGCTTAACATGAAAATCAGTCAGTGGAATATATCATCTTAATAGATTTAAGGACAGAAGCCGTACAATCATCTCAATAGACCCAGAAAAAACATGTAATAAGATCCTACAGCTTTCATCTTAAAAACATTCAACAAACTAAGAGTGGAACTTCCTCAAGCGTATCTACGTATAACCCCAGCTAACATCATACTTAATGGTGAAAGAACTGAATGCTTACCCCTTAAGATCAGGAACAAGACAAGGATACTTGCTTATTCCACTCCTATTCAGCATTCTGCTGGAAGTTCTACCCAGGGCAGTTAGGCAAGCAAAAGAAAGAAAAGGCCTCCAAATTGTAAAGGAAGAAATAAAACTGTCTCTATTTACAGATATTATGATCTCATATAAATTGGAAACCCTGGTGGTGTAGTAGTTAAGTGCTATGGCTGCTCACCAAAAGGTCAGCAGTTTGAATCCTCCAGGCGCTCCTTGGAAACTCTACAGGGCAGTTCTACGCTGTCCTATAGGGTTGCTATGAGTTGGAATCGACTCGATAGCAGTGGGCGGTATATAGAAAATCCTTATACCAAAAAACAAACAAAAAAAACCAGACCTGTTGCTGTCGAGTCATTTCCAACTCACAGTGACCCTATAGGTCAGAGTACAACTGCCCTATACGTTTCCAAGGAGCAGCTGGTAGATTCGAACTGCCAACCTTTTGGTTAGCAGGCAGGCTCTTAACCACTGTACCACCAGGGCTCCATTAAGATCAATATATAAAAATCTATTTTATTTCTATACACGAACAGCGAATAATGTGAAAATAAAACAGTTTCATTTAAAGTAGCATTATTAAGAATAAGTTTGGAAAAGAAGTGTAAGATGTGTACATTGAAGACTATAAAACATTGTCAAAAGAAATTAATGAGGTTTTAAATAAATGGAAAGACATCCTATGATCATGGGTTGGAAGATTTAGTATTAGATAGCAGTACTCCCCAAGTTGATCTGCAGCTTCGGTGCTACCCTTAACAAAATCCTAGCTACCTTTTTGCAGAAATTGACAAGCTGATCCTAAAATTCATTTGGAAATGAAAGGGCTCCAGAATAGCCAAACAGTCTTGAAAAAGAACAAAGTTGGAGGACCCACATTTCTTGATTCCAAAGCTTACTACAAAGTTGAAGTAATCAAGACAGTATGGTACTGGCATGAGGACAGATATATAGATCATTGGTCTAAAATCAAAAGACTAGAAATAAACCCTCATCTTCATGGTCAAATTAATTTTCTACGAGGGTGCCAAGACAATTCAATCAAATTAATTTTCTACGAGGATGCCAAGACAATTCAATGGGGGAAAAGAGTAGTTTTTTCGAGAAATGGTGCTGGGATAACTGGAAAACTATGTGCAAAAGAAATGAAATCCTAATACCATACACAAAATTAATTCCAAATGGATCATAGACCTAAACATAAGAGCTAAAACTATAACACTTTAAAAGAAGACATAAGAGTCAATCTTTGAGACCTTGGATTAGGCATTGGTTTTTTAGATATGACACTAAAAGCATAAGTGACAGAAGAAAAAATAGGTAAATTAGACTTCAGCAAATTAAAATTTTTTATTCTTCAAAGGCCACCATCAAGAAAGTGAAAAGACAAACGGAATGGGGGAGAATATTTTCAAATCACCTATCACCTACAATTCGATAATAAAAAGATAACGCAATTTAAAAATGGGCAAAGGATTTGAATAGAGTTTTCTGTAAAGAAGATAGGTAGCCAATAAGCACATGAAAAAATGCTTAACATCATTAACCTTTAGGGAAATGCACATCAAAACCATAGTGAGGTAGCATACCCACCAAATGGCTATAGTCAAAAAGATAGACAACAAGCATTATGATTTAAAAAAAGGCAGATAGTAACAACCATTGGTGAGGAAGTGGACAAATTAGAACTTGCTGGTGGGAATGTGAAATGGTGCAGCCGCTATGGAAAACAGTTTGGCAGTTCCTCAAAATGTTAAATACAGAGCCATAAACCATATGATTTAGCAGTTTCACTCCTAGGTATATACCCAACAGAAATGAGAACATATTTGCAGACTAAAACTTGTACACAAGTGTTCATAGCAGCATTATTCATAATAGCCAAAAAGTGGAAGCAGTCTAAATGTCCATCAGCAGGTGAGTGGATAAACACAATGTGGTATATCCATACAATGGAATTATTATTCAGCCATAAAAATGAAGGAAACACTAATACCTGCTACAACGTGGATTAATCTTGAAAACATGAAAGAAGCCAGACACAAAAGGTCACATACTGTAAGATTCCATCTATATGAAATGTCCAGAATAGGTAAATTCATGGAGAAAGAAAGCAGATTAGTTGTTGCCAGGGGTGGTCTGAGGAGTGATTGCTAATAGGTATGGAGAATCTTTATGGGGTCATGAAAACATTCTGGATTTAGATAGTGGTGGTGCTTGCACAACTCTGAACATACTAAAGACCATTAGACTGTACACTTTAAAAGGGTAAATTTTGTTATGTAAATTATCTCAATAAAGCTGCTAAAAATTTTTATGAAGAAAACCAAGAGGTGATTTTGTCAAGGATTATTTTAACTCTGATCAGCACCTTCCTATTTTCATGTTATTATTATTTGGTATTTTATTACCATCTTTTTAAGAATTTTACTACCACTTTAGTCATTATTATTGCTGTTTTATATACTCAGTGTTTAGATTAATTCATGTGTTCAGTAGTTTTACTGCCCAATATTCCTTTTATCTCAACATTTTATCTGTCCAAAAAGATCTTTGTTTCAGTTTCATCTTTGAATGAAAATTTTACAGGGTGTATGATTCCAAGGTGACAGTTACTTTCTCTTAGCATTTGGAAGAAATTATTTCATTGCCTTCTGGCCTCTGTGCTGCTATTGAGACATCTCAGTCAGTCTAATTGTCATTCTTTTGTAGATAATCAGTTCTATGTCTCTAGCTGCAAATAAGATCTCTTTATCATTGGTATCCTGAAGTGTTACTGCAATGTAAGTGTTACTGCGATGTTATGTACAAGTATAGATTTAGGTGTCTTATTTACTCAAATCAAGACTCATGTTACTTAATCAGACGATATTTATATATCTCAGCTTCCTTCAAAGTCTGGAAAATTCTGAGTATTATCTCTTTAAATATTTCCTTTCATTTTCTACTCTCCCCTTCTGGTGTATGTTGAACCTTATTCTATCTTCCATGTCTTTTTTGTTTTTTTCCCTTAATAATTTATTGAGGTAAAATTCCCATGACGTACAATTAACCTTCTTAAAGTAAACAATTCAGTGGCATTTAGTACATTCACTTTATTGTGCAACTACCACCTCTGTCTAGTTCCAAAACATTTCCATTGCTCCAAACTAAAGGACCTTACTCATTAAGCAGTTTCTCCCTATTCCCTGGCCCTTCCCTGGCAACTATCAATCTGTGTTCTGCCTCAATGGATTTACCTATTATAAATATTTCATATATACATGGAACCATATAATATGTGACCTTTTTGTCTGGCGTTTATCACTTAGCATAATGTTTTGGAGGCTCATCCATGTTGTTGCATGTACCATTATTTCATTTTTATGGCTGAATAATAATCCATTGTATGTATATTCTATAATTTGTTTATCCATTCATCCATTGATGGACATTTGGGCTGTTTCCACCTTTTGGCTATTGTGTATAGTGCTGCTGTGAACATGCGTGTACATGTAGTTGTTGAGTACCTGTTTTCAGTTCTTGTAGGCTTATACCTAGGAACCACCAAACTATTTTCCACAGCATCTGCACCATTTTGCATTCCTTGGCATCCACATCTATTACTTTCATAAGTTTTTAAGTCTATCTCACAGCCTGTTACCTGAAGTTTGTGGAAGGCCACCCCTGCTGCTTATGTTTGCTGACATTCTCTTGGGTGCTTTTATAGTTTGGGACTATGAGCTCAGGTGCAGTGGAATGGGTGGGAGGCAGGAGTACATAAACCTGAGAATTTTGATAGGCCTGAGTTAGGATATGTCTCTGTAAATCAGTTTTACATGTGCTTCTGCCAGGTGATTCAGTGATGTCGTCAGCTAGAATCTTCCTTGTATATTGTGTTCGGTCTGGGGTTTCTAGACTGCAAAGGTAGTGTTATGTCAAGCGTTAAATTTAAATAAGGACAGATTGTAAATTCTCAAAAAAATTTTTTTTATCCCACCAGAACCCAGGTTAAGATTGACAGAATTTAAGCTTTCCTGTTGTCTCCCTCAGTTAACCTTTTTTTTTTTTCAAGTTCACCCTTTCTCAAAGTTTTTAGGTCTTCAGGGATTCCAGCTTTATACAGAGGAGTCTCAGTGCCAACTCCCTGTCCTTAGGTCCAAGCTTTGTCATTTTTTATCCATGTCTTTTAAAACTCAAATCTCTTAGTAAAATTCACAACGATCTAACAGGGCAGGGTGGTTGGCAGTTCACCACTGAAAAACTTTTTCCCCTTAGTGATTTCTTTGACTTTCTTGAGTGTTCAAGTATGTGTTTATAAAAGATGTTTGTCATATTTTATCCAGGATTTCTAAGTGCTTTGTAACAGGGAGATATCAGGTATTTACTCTTGTCAAGCCCAGCTCTTTGTTTTTGTTACTCATCACAACGGCCGATGGGAAGATGTTGTTGCTATCTGCCCTCTAGTTGGCCTCCAACTCTTGGTGACCCCATGCACAGCAGAACAAAATGCTGCCTTGTCCTGTGCCATCCCCATGATCGGATTCAGGTTGGACCTTTGTGATCCATAGAATTTTCGTTGGCAAGAAGATACATAACCACTGTATATAGAATTCATAGGGTGAGGTATTTTTTTTATCCCTGTCACCTCATGTCTTTATCCTAAAAGTTTTAATACTGGTATATCTAAATACCATTGACAGTACTTTTGAAGGATTTATACTTAAGTATTCTTAAGTGCGTCAGATCCTTTTAATGAAGTATTGATAAGGGAAGACCTTGAGGGAACTAGTTATGTTTAGGATGAGGCTAAGATGAGAACAAGGGATGGACTTGAGCCATCCTGAATACTCTTTCAGAAGCTTCTAAGTTCTTGGCTCACTCTGTTCATGGTCCGTTCATTTCAATCAGGAAATGTTTATTTACTACCGTTAGAAATAAAGCGATCAACATGTTCTTTGCCTTCAAAGAGCACACAGTCGGGGGAAGTAAAAAGTGTACAGTTTGCTTTTTATTCAGTCATAATGTTTTCAATTCTACTTTTCAGACATCTTAATATAGCACAGTGATTAAGTGTAGCAACTCTGCAGCCAGAACATCTGGGGTAGAGTGCTGGGCCACATACATATTAGTTGTATAACCTTTGGCAAGTTACTTAACCTCTCAGTGTTCAGGTTTCATCATCTATAAAATGGGGATGACAGTAGCATACTAATTTTGTAAAGTTATTGTGAAGATGTAATGATTTAGTATATGTGAACCTGGGCCTGACACATGGTAATGCTATATATGTGTTGTTAGTTTTAGGTGCCATACAGTCAGTTCTGACTCATAACGACCCTGTGTATAACATAACAAAACAGTGCCTAGTCCTGTGCCATCCTCACAATCCTTGCTGTGCTTGAGCCCATCATTGCAGCCACTGTGCCAGTCCATCTCACTGAAGGTATTCCTCTCTTTCACTGACCCTCTACTTTACCAAGCATGATGTCGTTCTCCAGGGACTGTCCTTCCTGATAAAATATCCAAAGTATGTGAGACAGAGTCTCACCCTCCTCACTTCTGAGGAGCATTCTGGCTGTACTTCTTCCAAGACAGATTTGTTTGTCCTTCTGGCTGTCCACAGTATAGTCAGTATTCCTCCCAACACCATAATCGAAGGCATCAGTTCTTTGTTGTTGTTGTTAGGTACCCTTTAGTCAGTTCCAACTCATAGCAACCCTATGCAGAACAGAACGAAACACTGCTTGGTCCTGCGCCATCCTCACAACTGTTGCTATGCTTAAGCCCATTGTTGCAGCCCCTGGGTCAATCCATCTTGTTGAGGATCTTCCTCTTTTCACTGACCCTCTACTTTACCAAGCATGATGTCCTTCTCCAGGGAGTGATCCCTCCTGATAAGATGTCCAGAGTACGTGAGACGTACCCTAGACGTCCTTGGTTCTAAGGAGCATTCTGGTGGTACTTCTTCCAAGACAGATTTGTTTGTTCTTTTGGTAGCCCATGGTATATTCAATATTCTTCACCAGCACCACAATTCAAAGGCGTCCAGCTTTCGCATACATATGAGGTAATTGAAAATACCATGACTTGGATCAGGCACACCTTAGTCCTCAAGGTGACATTTTGCTTTTCAGCACTTTAAAGAGATCTCTTGCAGCCTATTTGCCCAATGCAATGCGTCCTTTGATTTCTTGACTGCTCCTTCCATGGGTGTTGATTGTGAATCCAAGTAAAATGAGATCCTTGACAACCTCAGTCTTATTCCATTTATCATGATGTTGCTCATTGGTCCAGTTGTGAGGATTTTTGTTTTATGTTGAGGTGTAATCCATATTGAAGGCTGTGGTCTTTGATCTTCATCAGTAAGTGCTTCAAGCCCTTTTCACTTTCAGCAAGCGAGGTTGTGTCATCTGCATAATGCAGGTTGTTAATGAGTCTTCCTCCAATCCTGATGCCCCGTTCTTCAAATAGTCCAGCTTCTTGGCTCAACATACAGATTGAATAGGTATGGTGAAAGAATACAACCCTGATGCACACCTTTCCTGACTTTAAACCGTGTAGCATCCCCTTGTTCTGTTTGAATGACTGCCTCTTGATCCAGGTACAGATTCCTCGTGAGCACTATTAAGTGTTTCTGAATTCCCATTCTCCACAATGTTATCCATAATTTGTTATGATCCACACAGTCGAATGCCTTAGCATAGTCAATAAAACACAGGTAAACATCTTTGTGGTATTCTCTGCTTTCAGCCAGGATCCATCTGACGTCAGCAGTGATATCCGTGGTTCCATGTCTTCTCCTAAATCCAGCTTGAATTTCTGGCAGCTTCCTGTCTATATACTGCTACAGCTGTTTTTGAATGATCTTCTGCAAAATTTTGCATGTGTTTTGTAGTATTGATGATATCGTTTGATAATTTCCGCATTTGGTTAGATCTTCCTTTCTTGGAAATAGGCATAAATATGAATCTCTTCCAGTCGGTTGGCCAGGTAGCTGTCTTCCAAACTTTTTGGTATACACAAGTGAGCACTTCCAGCACTGCATCCGTTTGTTGAAACATTTCAATTGGTATTCCATCAAATCCCAGAGCCTTGTTTTTCACCAATGCCTTCAGTGCAGCTCGGACTTCTTCCTTCAGTACCATCAGTTCCTGATTATATGTTGCCTCCTGAAATGGTTGAACGTCGATCAAATCTTTTTGGTGTAGTGACTCTTTGTGTTCCTTCCATCTTCTTTTGATGCTCCCTGGGTCGTTTAATATTTTCCCCATAGAATTTCTTCAGTATTGCAACTTGAGGCTTGAATTTTTTTCTTCAGCTCTTTCAGCTTGAGAAATGCTGAGTGTGTTCTTGCCTTTTGGTTTTCTATCTCCATTTCCTTGCACATGTCATAATACCTTGTCTTCTCAAACCGCCCTTTGAAATCTTCTGTTCAGCTCTTGTACTTCATCATGTTTTCCTTTTCCTTTAGCTACTCAGTGTTCAAGAGCAAGTTTCAGAGTCTCTTCTGACATCCAGCTAGGTCTTTTCTTTCTCTCCTGTCTTTTTAACGACCTCTTGCTTTCTTCGTATATGATATCCTTGATGTCATTCCACAGCCCATCTGGTCTTCGGTCATTAGGGTTCAACGGGTCAAATCCGTTCTTGAGATGGTCTCTAAATTCAGGTGGGATATACTCAAGGTTGTACTTTGGCTCTCGTGGACTTCATCTAATTTTCTTCAGTTTCATCTTGAACTTGCATATGAGTGATTGATGGTCTGATCCAGTAGGCCCCTGGCCTTGTTCTAATCAATGATACTGAGCTTTTCCATTGTTTCTTTCCACAGATGTGGTCAGTTTGATTCCCGTGTATTCCATCTGGCAAGGTCCACATGTATAGTTACCATTTATGTTGTTGAAAAAAGTATTTGCAATGAAGAAGTCATTGGTCTTGCAAAATTCAGTCATGTGATCATCATCATCATTTCTGTCACTAAGGTCATATTTTCCAACTACTGATCCTTCTTCGTTTCCAGCTTTCGCATTCCAATCACTGGAAATCATCAGTGCATCCTGATGTCACGTTTGATCAATTTCAGATTGCAGAAGTTGGTAAAAATCTTCAATTTCTTTGTTTTTGGCCTTAGTGGTTGGTAGGTAAATTCGAATAATAGTCATATTAACTGGTCTTTCTTGTAGGCATATGGGTATTATCCTGTCACTGACAGCATTGTACTTCAGGATAGATCTTGAAATATTCTTTTTGACAATGAATGCAATGCCATTCCTTTTCAAGCTGTCATTCCCAGCATAGTAGACCACATGATTGTCTAATTCAAAATGAGCAATACCAGTCCATTTCAGCTCACTAACGCCTAGAATATCGATCTTTATGTGTTCCATTTGATTTTTTGATGATTGCCAATTTTCATAGATTCATATTTCGTGCATTCCAGATTCTGATTATTAATGGATGTCTACTGCTGTTTTTTCTCAGTTTGAGACGTGCCACATCAACAAATGAAAACTTGACTCCATCCACGTCCTTAAGGTCGACTTTACTTTGAGGTGGCAGCTCTTCCCTACTTATATTTTGAGTGCCTTCCAACCTGAGGGGCTCATCTTCCGGCACTACCGCTCCTATTCATAAGGTTTTCACTGGCTAATTCTTTTCAGAGCTTCCTAGTCTGTCTTAGCTTGGAAGCTCAGCTGAAACCTGTCCACCATGGGTGACCCTGCTGATATTTGAATACCGGTGACATAGCTTCCAGATCACAACAACACCCAAGCCCCCACAGTTCTACAAACTAACAGATGCATTGCGGAGTTCTTCTTTGGTCTTCGTTATTCATCGTCCAGCTTTTGCATGCATATGAGGAGACTGAAAATACCCGATTTGGCCAGGTGCATCTTAGTCGTCAAGGTGACATCTTTGCTTTTTAACATCCTGAAACTCTTGTGCAGTAAATTTGCCCAGTGCAATTCGGCCTTTGATTTCTTGACTCCTGTTTCCATGGGTGCTGATTGTGAATCTAAGTAAAATGAAATCCTTGAAAACTTCAGTCTCTTTTCTGTTTATCATGATGATGCTTTTTGATCCAGTTGTGAGGATTTTTGTTTTCCATACTGTAATCCATGTAATCCATACTGAAGACTGTAGTCCTTGATCTTCATCAGTGCTTCAAATCCTCCTCACTTTCAGCAAGCAAGGTTGTGTCATCTGCATATTGCTAGTGAGTCTTCCTCCTATCCTGATGCCACATTCTTCTTCATATTCTTCTCACATTATTTGCTCAGCATACAGATTAAATAAGTATGGTGAAAGGATATAACCCTGATGCACACCTTTTCTTATTTTAAACCATGCAGTATCCTCTTATTCAGTTCAAACGACTGCCTCTTGGTCTGTATACAGGTTCTGCATGAGCACAATTAAGTGTTCTGGAATTCCATTCTCTGCAGTGTCGTCCATAATTTGTTATGATCCACACAGTCGAATGCTTTTGCCTAGTCAGTAAAACACAGGTAAACACCTTTCTGGTATTCTCTGCTTTCAGCCAAGCTCCATCTGATGTCATCAGCGATATCCCTTGTTCCATGTCCTCTTCTGAATTTGGCTTGAATTTGTGGCAGTTCCCTGTTGATGTACTGCTGCAGCCATTTTAGGATTATTTTCAGCGTAATTTTACTTGCGTGTTCTTTGATAACTTCTGCGTTCCGTTGGATCCCCTCTTTTTGGAATAGGCACATATATGGATCTCCTCCAGTCGGTTGGCCAGGTAGCTGTCTTCCAAATTTCTTGACATAGACGAGTGAGTACCTCCAGCATTGCATCCATTTATTGAAATATCTCAAATGATATTCCATCAATTCCGGAAGCCTTGTTTTTCACCAATGCCATTAGTGTAGCTTGCACTTCTTCCTTAAGTATCATCAGTTCTTGATGATATGCTGCTTCCTGAAATGACTGAACATCAACCGATTCTTTTTGGTACAGTGACTCTGTATTCCTCCCGTTTTCTTTTGATGCTTTTTGTGTCATTCCATAAGTGTTAGGTATTATTTTTATCATTATTACTACTTTTTTCACTGCCTTTATTTCTTCACATCTCCTTGTTGATATCTCTGTCTCTAGTCTGCCTACCTTTTCTTAATCTATCTTGCAGGCTATTGAATACATCTTTGAAAACTCTTACTTAAGTCACAATATAATGCTAGAGTGAAAAAAAAAAAGGAATATACAAACACCACAATCCCATTTCTTTAAAATAAGTACATATTTGCGGTAGTCATGTATTAGATCCATCTCGTGCACTAATTGTGTACAGACATAATACTGATAAAATTGGTTATCATCGAGTTGTCAGATTTAAGGATGATTTTTATTTTCTATAGTTTTTAGGTTTTCTATTATAAACATTTTTATAATCAGGGTAAATCTAATAAATAAAAGTTAAACTAAAAACAATACTGATTTCATGTCATTCTTTTTTTATGTATATCTCCAAACCAAAACATCAGGAAAAAAAAATCCTTTGGTTTCCTATAAAATCCTAAGGATAAAGTTTATGTCCTTTGGTCTCCCATTAACCTGTAGGTGCCTTTATGGAAATCCTCAAAAGGAGCCATGCCTCCCTGTCTACCCCTTCACATGGTTGCCTTTCAGAGGTCTCCTTTCTGAGAGGATGAGCCCCATGGCAGAACGTAGAGTGTGGCAAGGTGACTGAGTTTCAGCCCCCACTGACTTTCTTGGCTAGTTATCGTTGTGCAGCACGACACTGTACAACTTTATGTTGTGGCCTTTTTCAGGATATCTTCCAGATAGTCTGCAATTTCCCTTTCTCTTAAGTCTCTTAGCCTTATTAATTTCAGCCTTTTAACCTCTGAGTGCCAGCTAAGTATAAAAAAAAAAAAAGTGATGCCTTTTATAGCGACGACAGATAACCCTTTTCCTCCTCATTATACCGTGATTGCTCACACATTCATTAGTTTGCTCGTTCTGGCATCTTTCTTTAGGCCACCTACCCCCCCACAGTCCCATCCATCTACAGCTATTTTCTATGAAGCCTCCTTTGTTTACTCCGGTCCATGTTATTGTTTCTGTTATGTCCCTCATGAAAATGCCACTCATTTTGTGATGACTAAGTTGTTATCTTGTAGTAATGTTTCATTCCAACAAATATTTATTGATGTTCCCTGTGTGCCTGGCACTACTGTAGGCACTGAAGATACAATGGTAAAGGAAACAAAGTTTTGCCCTTATAGAACTCACACCTTAGTGAGTAAAGTAGATAATAAAGATTCAATTATTTGACGCATGAGCCTACCTTGTCTTAAAGGTAAAGAATGTAAGGCCTACAGATGGGAATCAATTTTTTAAAAATTCAGTGCCTTTCCAAGTACAGGTAGTCCCCAACTTATAACAGGGTTCCGTTCCCACAACTCCATTGCAAGTCGGTTCTGACATAAGTCGAATATCTCTCTTTCTCTCTCTTTTTTCCCCCCATTATTATTGCCTTTTACTGTAAGTATCTTTATAAATCTGATCTTTATTTTTCTTTGGGGGTTGGCATGAGAATGATAACATCAGTAAATTATGTGTCGCAACATTGTATTTAGTACATATTACTAATGATGAGATGTATTTAAAAAAAAAAGATGGTTGTAAGTACACTTCATCATAACTTGAATACGTTTAAGTTGGGGTCTACCTATGTATTTCCTCAGTACTCTTTGAAATTCTTACAAGCTTCTCAGTTACCTTCATTTTATTTTACTTAGCTGAAAAGTGTTTTGGGTCATATGTTTGATTTTCAGTGTGATCTTAAGAAATTCATTGCAAAAGTTTGGGGACAACTAGTGTAATGATAGTGCATTGTTAATGAGGTGTTAGAAGTTTGTCATTTTAATTTATTTGAATTTTTACTTTTATTTCTTTATCATATCTCTTTTTCCATTGTGTTCAAGAAACCAGAGGTTTTTGGAGCATAACACAGATTCTCTTCAACTAAAAAAGTGTTAACTGAGTATTTGTCATATGAAGATCCTGAAGCAGGTGCTGAGAGAGATAAAAGTATTAGAACAGATAGGCTACCTGCTTTCGGGGGATTTAGAGTCTGCAGGGAGGGGTGGATAACAGACTTTGAAGAAACTTTGGCTTCATTTGTAAAATGAGCAGATTTAAAAAAATTTTTTTTAGTCAAATAAAAATGGGAAATAAGTCTGGAAGGATGTTTCTGTGTTATTAGGTTAGTGTGTGTGACATAAATGAGTTCTTGAATTGGAAGAATGTACAAAAAACCTACCATAAACTAGTCCTGCTTCCTCAATGGAAACCTTGACAGAAGTAAAGCAGTCAAATCGACAAAAAATAAAAATGTGTGTAAGACATCATACTTAGGTATTGTGGACTTCTTTGTCAGAAACTTTGTCATCAAGCATACAGGTGTGTTCTAAAATGTAAGGTAAACAGCAATGTTAAGCAATAACTAAAAGAATGTCAGGAAAAAAAGGGTGTCGATATTTCCCCTTTGCTAGAAAATGTGTAACTTTTGGAGAAGTTCAAGTTTAGTTTGAGAAGTTGGTAGAGAAATTTAACCTTTGCTTGTTTAGGCCAGTAAAGGAGCGTGGTGGCCAGCGTCCCAGTGGTAGACTCGGAAAGGAGTGAGATACTGAAAGAACGAAAGTACGTCCACTGTTAGGAGCTCCCTAGAATTGATGTTCCAACACTGCTGCTATTTCCCTTCCTCTGATACCACGCGAACTCTTACCCTTTAGGCTCTAGCATGTGTTTTTCTCCCTGTCTGGAACATTCTTCTCCTTTCACTCTGTCATTTCCCATAGCTTATTAAAATACCGTCTGTTCTCCCATTGTAGCATTTAACACACTTTGTAATTCTTTGTAATTACCTATTCCTCATTTATTATCCCTGACTAGCCTGTGAGCTCCATGAGGGTAAAAATCAGATTGAATTGTATCTCCAGTACTTAACATAATGCAGGTACTTAGTACATAGTACTTATTCGACCAGTGTAAAAAAAAACCAGTTGCCATCAAGTTAATTCTGACTCATGGCAACCCCATGTGTGTCAGAGTAGAACTGTGCTCCATAGGGTTTTCACTGGCTGATTTTTGGGGAAGTAGGCACATACATTTTGACATGGTTGTTTTCCTTTTTAGAGGATTTTGGATATTGTGAAGGAGTCCATAGTCTAGTTGGGAGAGCCAAAGTTAAAACAAATATAAAGGTAATATAATAAAAGGCAAAGGCCAGTACAAGCCAGTAGTTCAACAGGCAGGATAAATAATAGCCCCATTTAAATGTTGGCAAGATGCTCTGAGTTCAGATCAGGGCAAGAGGTCACTGGGTGCTAGAATAGTCTAGGAGGGAGGACTTAGTAAGTGAAAAACCAAAAACCAAACCAAACCTGTTGCTCTCAAGTCGATTCCAATTCATAGTGACCCTGTAGGACAGAATAAAACTGCCCCATAGGGTTTCCAGGGAGCACCTGATAGATTCATACTGCTGACGTTTTTGGTTAGCAGCCGAAGCTCTTAACCACTATGCCACCAGGATTTCCTCGTAAGTGAAAAAGAGTTTTCAGTTGGACCTTGCAGGATGGGAAGAATTGACTAAGCAGGCAAGAGGACGGAGAGGCCTGTAGTCCTATTGTACACTAATTTTGTACATACAGTATAGTAAATGGAAATAATAAAACTATATATCCCTTTTAAACGAGTAATCCAGATTTTTCATATTATTTTCCCCACTGTCATCATTTTAAGTTAATAAATTTTTACTTGAAATGCACATTTTTTAATTACTTCACTTTTGTTCCTTTTTCTTACCACCTTGTTTCCAAAAGATTAAAGCCTATAGATCTCTGAAATGTTCCCTTTTAAAATGTAAGGGCTTCCGTGTAGAAATAAAATGATGTGTGATTTGTTTTTCATTTTGTTTGCTTCTTCTTCTGTTTGCCAGCAGTTGACTTGAGACAAGAAGCAGTCTCTTCTAAGGCTTATTTTTTATTTGTAAAGTAGAAATAATATTGCCTGTCTTGCCAGTCTTGTAGGTTTGCCGTGTTGACAAAATGAGATGATACTATAAAAGTTATTTTAAAAGGACCGAAAAAAAAAAAAAAAGTTCCAGAAATGGAAGTTGTAAATTATTTTCACTCTGAGTTATATGTCCGCTTTAGTTTCTTGTGCTGTCTCTCAGCTTGGAGATGTTACATTGCTGCTGACATCAAATTTTAGAATTCTTAGTTTTTGACAGGCACTTTAACAGGGCTTGGATGGTAGGCAGTTTTTGCTCTGGAGCAGCTGTTTTCACCTGGTATGGAAATTCTCATTTTGGCCCTTCAATCAGTGCAATTTTGAGTGGCCTATGGGCATTGCCTCCCTGGATAACCCTTCTGATTCATCCAGCCGTGCGGGAGGGCATGGTTGTGTAGTGCATCAGTAAAATTCCATCTTTATGATGTATGGTAAGATTTTGTTTCTGAAAACTGAATTTTAGCTTTAATTATGTTTTAGGCTTTTAACACCTTAACTTTTAAATGTAAATATGCATCAAGGCTTTTTCTGAGAGGGATGCAGTCTTTTGAAATGCTTTCCAGTATTCTTGAGGTTCACTTTCTTTTGTTTCCCTCTTTTAAAAATTTACATATTTCATGAACAATATATTTTTTTCCCTCTTTTTTTTTTATTGTGCTTTTTAAGTGAAAGTTTACAAATCAGGTCAGTCTCTCATACAAAAATTTACATACACCTTGCTATCCACTCCTAATTGCTCTCCCTCTGATGAGATAGCATAGTACTTCCCTCCACTCTCTCTCCTCGTGTTCATTTGTGTAGCTTCTGGCCCCCTCTGCCCTCTCATCTCCCCTCCGGACAGGAGATGCCAACATAGTCTCATGTGACCACTTAATCCAAGAAGCTCGTTCTTCACCAGTATCATTTTCCATCCCCTATTCCAGTCCAATCCCTGTCTTAAGAGTTGGCTTTGGGAATGGTTCCTGCCCTGGGCTAACAGAAGGTCTGGGGTCCATGGCGTCCAGGGTCCCTCCAGCCCCAGTCTGACCATTAAGTCTGGTGTTTTTATGAGAATTTGGGGTCTGCATCCCACTACTCTCCTGCTCCCTCAGTGTTTCTCCGTTGAGTTCCCTGTCAGGGCAGTCATCGGTTGTGGCCGGGTACCATCTAGCTCTTCTGGTCTCAGGCTGATGCAGTCTCTGGTTTATGTGGTTCTTTCTGTCTCTTAGGTTTGTAATTATTTTGTGTCTTAGGTGTTCCTCATCCTTCCTTGCTCCAGGTGGGTTGAGACCAATTGATGCATCTTAGATGGCCGCTTGCTAGTGTTTAAGACCCCAGACGCCACTCTCCAAAGTGGGATGCAGAATGTTTTCTTAACAGATTTTATTATGCTGATTGACTTAGATGTCCCCTGAAACCATGGTCCTCAAACCCCTGCCCCTGCTACGCTGGCCTTTGAAGTGTTCAGTTTACTAAGGAAACTTCTTTGTTTTTGGTTTAGTCCATTTGTGTTGACCTCTCCTGTATTGTGTATTGTCTTTCCCTTCACCTAAAATGAAACTTATCTGCTAATTAGTGAATACTCCTTTCCCTCCCTCCCACCCTCCCCCCTCTCGTAACCATCAAAGAGTATTTTGTTTTCTGCTTAAACTGTTTCTCCAGTTCTTATAATAGTGGTCTTATACAATATTTGTCCTTTTGCAGTTGACTGATTTCACTCAGCATAATGTCTTCCAGATTTCTCCATGTTAGGAAATGTTTCATGGATTCCACATTGTTCTTTGTCGATGTGTAGTATTCCATTGCATGAATATACCATAGTTTATTTATCCATTCATCTGTTGATGGGCGCCTTGGTTGCTTCCAGCTTTTTGCTGTTGTAAACAGTGCTGCAGTGAACATGGGTGTGCATGTATCTGATGAACAATATTTAACAGTACTTATAAAGTGCTCCCTGTATGCCAAGTCCTTTTAAAATATGTATTAACCCTTACAACAACTTTATGAGGGAGGTTCTAGTCTCATTTTATAGATGAGGAAACAGGCACAGAGAAGTTATGTAACTTATCCAATAGCTATTGGATAGTTATACTTATAGGTAGTAGCTATAATACTTTCATAGTTGGGAATAGAATCTGTACAGTCTCACTCTAGGATACATGCTCTTAACCACTGTGTTATACTGCTTCTAATGTTATCCCATTGTCTTTGAAAAGGTTAGAAAACACAGAATTAGATAAGGTTCACTTTATAAACATGAACTTCTTAACATGATTGAACTTGATTCACTTATTCCATTCACTCAGCACCTATCTACTAAGTGTCTTCTATGTTTCAGACACTGTGATAAGTGCTGAGTTTTGAACAAGATGTACATACCCCTTGCCCTTATGAATTTTATACCCTGGCAGAAAACCAAACCAAACCCATTGCCGTTGAGTCGATTCCAACTCATAGTGACTCTATAGGACAGAGTAGAACTACCCTGTAGAGTGTTTCTGCCACATCTTTCTCTTGCAGAGCAGCTGGTGGGTTCAAACTGCTGACCTTCCAGTGAGCAGTTGAGTGCTTAACCACTGCACCACCAGGGCTCCTTGGCAGAGAAGACAGGTGCTAATAATAATAAGTTGCTCACTAATCACTGAATTGCAATTGTGATAATGCTGCAAAGGAGTTTGAACGTGTTTGACAGGGGTCCTAAGTTGGTCTTAAAAGTTAGGGAAGGTTTCCATTAGGAAATGGCATTTGATTGGAGCTTTGAAAGACAAGTGGAAAGGAACTAGGTGAAGATTCTGTCAAACGTTCTTTTCTATTTAAGCACTGTAATAAATTTCAGATATATGTCCATGACAATTGATGGAAATTAAGAGGGTATGGTATATAAAGTGTTGTTTCTGTTGCTTTAAAAATTGTTTATAGAGAACACGTCATTCTGAATGTAATTTGAAAAATCATACAGCCATGTATTAAAGGCCTGGTAGGAATTAAAAAAAAGGGTTTCAGCCCTGACCAAGCCAACTAATTTGTTGATTTGGTTCCCAAAGTTCACTTAACCACTTTAAGCACCTTATATATAAAATTATTTTATATACAGAACACTCAAGTAATGGGTCTTAAACCCATTGCTGTCGAGAACCATGCAGTAAATGAGCCTCAAAACCATTAACTTTTGATACCATACCGTTCTCTTTGGTGTCAGACCATTAGTTCTCGAACTTCAATATCACGATCACCTGGAAGTTTCTGGCCTCACCCCAGGGTTTCTGGTTCTACTATGTCCGGGGTGGGGCCTGAGAATTTGCATTTCTGACGTGTTTCCAGAAGACACTGCCGCTAGTAGTAGTCCAAAGACCACACTTTAAGGACCACTACCATAGACCATGTTATTCAAACAAATTGGAAGCAATGCTGTGTGAAAGGCATGGTATTGTATCATGGTGCAAGTGACCTAAACCAGTTAGATATCTTTGAACCACTCCAGGGGATCAAAAAGTTTCCTCTTTGTTCAATAAAACTGTTGTCATTAGTTGCTGTCGAGTTGATTCTGACTCATGGTAACCACATGTGTACAACTGGGGTAGACCTGTAGAGTAGAACTGCTCCATAGAGTTTAATTGGCTGTAATCTTAATGGAAGCAGATTACCAGGCCTTTTCTTCCATGGTACTGCTGGGTGGGTTTGAACTGCCAACCTTTCAGCTAGCGGCTAAGTACAGACCATCTGTGCCACCTAGAGGCCCCAATAAAACTAGCTGTCGCAAAACCTTCTTCCTCCCTCAGACATAAAACTTGTTTGTACCTAAATTAGTAATCCTCCTTTTCTCTTAGTAATCTTAGTTTTGTTTTAGGTTATATTCAGAGAGAGATGAATTACAGATATTGAACTATAGGTGAAGAGGACACAGCTATGGGAAGTGACAAGCCAAGAACCAGATTATTCACCTTAAGAGATGATAACATACCTGAGAGTGTGACTAAAATTAGAGTGTAGAGCCACGTATTAGAACTGCATAGCACTCTGGAGGAGTTGAGCTGAAGGCTACATACCTCTTTTGCCCTGAGATTATCACTGTTTTCTACATAGGAAGGCTGGTATAATTGCTGTTTATAATGATGACATGAAATAGATTATGTTCTTTATATTCTGTTTACTAAGGCAGGAAAGTGATAAAATACAGTGTGAAAGGATCTTTGGAGGTCTTATTTCCTGTTTTAGCAGTATAGAAAAAGAGCTCCAGAAAATTGACCTGATTTGCCTAGAGGTTTTTGTTTGTTTTAAAGATTTCAATAAATGGTGTAAATGAAATAGACGTGTTTCTAAAAATGTTTTGATTGCCTGAACAAAAGTTTTGCCCCCCTCAATTATATTACATAAGTGATATGTTAATACAGCTTTCATACTTAAAATAGTTTCTGAACCCACCCCTGGGCCTCCTTTGGCATAGGGTAAGCCATGCGCTTTGCTATCTGTAACTAGAGTGACCTGAATACAATTATTTTAAAAAAGAAGAAAATGAGAACTAAAAGATGGTGGTACTTCAGGGGAAAGTAACCAGAAGTTATCAAACTTAATTTGACTTATTTATATGGTAGCAGTGTTTGTCATTTTTTAAAAAGCTGTACAAAAATGTTGTTTTTATCTGTATTGAGACTCAGTGGAACTTCCTTATAGCGTCTATTCCTTCTCTGTTTAATATTTTCTTATATGAAATATTTATGACAAAAGTCAGCTGTTAGTCAGTATAAGAAGATTCTCAAAAACTCACTCACTGCGAAGATTATGTCCCTGTAATTCTTTACTCATCAATTTTCAAGATAGAAAACGTTATAAAGAAGTTTCACATTATGTAACAAAGTTTACAGGAAAGTCATCATTTTCCTTTTGACTTAGTCATCTCATTTTTGATAGATTGCAAAGGTCGACTGCAAGGAAATACTAGACATCATATGTAATCTGGAATCTGAGGGTCAGGATAACACAGCATTTGTTCTTTGTACGACTTACTTTACCCAGCAGCTTCAAACTGCAAGTGTATATTGTTCTTGGTAAGTATATTTAGTTTTTATTCCCTTTATTTGTTAGCATATAGTATAGCAATTAGGGTTTATGTAAAACATTGTTCTGTTTCAAATTTAAAGTCAAGCAAATTAAATGATGCTGTGTGAATAAAATCTTGCTGAGAAGCTAACCCATTTAATTAAAAACATCATTGATTGAGTTCCTCTTCATCATCCCATAGGGCCGTCTGTGACTTCATTGAAGACAAATTTATGGCAATATGAAACAAATTGATATTGGATTGTTCTCCTTTACATTCATTAGTATCTTCTAGTGGTTACTTTTCTCCTTTTATTTGGAAACCGACTAATTAAAAGGGGCAAATTGTGTAGGTTTGTAGATCAAACTTGCTCTATCCATTTGAATAGTTAATCTCTTTTGCAACTTGGATACCATGTAATTGAATTGCATTGTTTTGGTTTTAATTCAGTTTATGTCTTGTTTGCCTACAAAGTACTTCATTGCTAAAGAGAGTTCTTTTCATTTTTTAACTGTATTGGATCTAGTCAGGCCATAGGGACAAACCGGACACACAGGAAACCTAAAATGCAAGATTGTTAATCAGTACAGAACAGTGGTATGAACAATGCTATAGGAGGTTAGAGAAGAGTGACCAGTGTACACCGAACTGTTTAAGAAAGGTATCTGGGTGGTGGTTGTGTGCCATCAAGTTGATTCCAACTCACAGCAACCCTGTGTGACAGCGTACAGCTGGCCTATAGGGTTTCCAAGCCTGTAATATTTTAAAGGAGCAAATCGCCAGGTCTTGTCTTTCTGTTTTTTTCTTTTCATAGACAGTTATTTTAATACTTTGGAGAAT
This sequence comes from Elephas maximus indicus, assembly GCF_024166365.1. Classification (NCBI taxonomy): domain Eukaryota; kingdom Metazoa; phylum Chordata; class Mammalia; order Proboscidea; family Elephantidae; genus Elephas; species Elephas maximus. Next base: position 81,910,871 of record NC_064821.1, read on the forward strand.
TATAGGAATGTGAAAATAAAGCTTTAAATTCTTGCGTTTTTACTATTAGCGATTTCTAAGACATTAAAAAGTAGTTTTTTTTTTTAACCCATGTAAGAATAATGATACACAGAAAATAAAGATAAGAAATTTTTGGTCTACAGGCAAATAATTGTGTTTCAGAGTGGAACCACTTTTGAATTTATGTTATTTTCCCTCTGAAGAGAATCCTGTGAAACTAATAAACTATACCAGGTGCTTTCAAACAATTCCTTTTAGTACAGGAACTTCTAAGCAGTTGCACTCCTTCCATAATGAAGTTCTCTTGGGTGGGTAGTTTGGTGCCCCTCCTTCAGTCCTCTTCTGCAGGCAGACTCTGTGAAGTTACCTAGAGAAGGCTTAGGGGAACGGCACTCATGAATAGAGAGGCATCTGTCTCCTCTGAAAGTAGTTGTATCTGTGCAGCTTCCTCTTCATTGCAAAATTAGCTGATCTCTGCCCATTGATAAGGAGAAGACTCATAAAAAAATGAAAAATACAAATGAGAATTGTTCAATTCTCAGTTTTCTGCCACACTCACGTGGAGAGCAGTGGCTCTCAAAGTAAATCAGGCAGCCTTTCAATAGTCTGTGCAATCTCTGTTTGGCTCTCCTCACATTCTAATGACAAACCTCGAAGAACTGCCCGCTGTGTTACCAGAAAGGTTAGTGATCACAGCAGATAAGGTTACTCTCGCCAGGTCTTTTCTCCCACAGAGTGGCTAGTGCATTCGAATTGACTTAGGGTTAACAGCCAAGTGCTTAACCATTGCTCCACCCGGGTATCCAGGAGGAGGTGATACTTGAGCTTTAATTCAAAGAATGAGCGGGATTTGCATAATCTTCATTAGAAAGCCTTGGATATTTCAGAGCCAAAGGATGGCTTAAAGTTGGAAACGAGCATTTTGTTTTTTTTGAAAAACCTAATAAAGCCGTTTGTACTTTTTCCCCTCTGGAGCATCTATGTGTGTTTATGTAGTTTTATTGCTATTACCATTTTATATGTTATAATATATCTTTTTGCTTAGTATTTTATATAAAAATTTTTATTTGTGTTCTATAAGTTATTTTAAGCAATTCTCATGATATTTATTGTGCAGATGAAGCACACGGAGGATCAGCAAGCTCAGAGAAATCTTGTGATTGCCCAGGGTCTCAAGGCTAAGGTGATAGAGCTGAGATTTGAGCCCAGGGGTTTTGACTCCTATTCCAGTGCTTTTCTTCCTTGCTCTTGTTTTCTTGGCACAGGGCCAAAATTCAAATGGTAGCCTTCTACCACGAAGTACGTGATGCCAGAGCTATATCTTCTATGAGAGGAGAGCTAGTGGGATAAAAAACCTATAACCTATTGCTGTTGAGTCGGTTCTGACTCATAGCGACCCCATAGACTAAAATTAGTTTTTTGAATAATCATTGTGGGCGTTTTGTTAGGGAAGCAAAAAAGAGGTGGTATAAATAAAATTGTGTTAAAGTAGCGGTGAGGTTTTTGATTGCTGAATCAAGTAGAAGAAATATCTTTTCATGCATCAGAGATCTAGAGATTAAAGACTTTAGTCTCAGTAAAACAGATTGTTTGAGAAACATGCCAGTTTTTCTTTTTACATTTAAATTAGCTTTCTTTGCCCATTAACTTTCTCATATGCTTTTAGTTTGTGTAGTAGCTGATAAAGAAAGTTGAACATTGGCTATAAATGAACAAAGATGCTATTTACAGCTAGGCTTTCAATGCAAAGAATAAGTCATACATGGAAGGTGTTGCAGATTACAAGTTTTCAGTGTATGTACTCACAGTCTTTGAATGTTCGTGGTACGACTTCCCCTTACGGTGCCCCTTCTTTACTCAGCTGCCCTTAGCTCTTCCAAGGATGTTCGTAGATCTAGGATTAATGCTGTTCCCCCGCAGCAGGAAGGGGTTAACTGGGATTCCCCCCTTGCCGGCCTCTCGAGAAGTGATAAGGAATAAAGGAAAAGATGTTAGTCACTTCATGCTTTGGTAAAAGTAGAGCTTCTTCCAAGCAATTAAAAGAGAAATAAAATCTAAAATATTAGTATTTGGGAAGCGTTTTACCCTTCCATTGTTTTCAAAGGCTTTTTTGTTTGTTTGTTTTGGTAGTAGTAATATTATTTTGGCATTAGAAATAGTGGAATAAAAACAATGAGTTTTACCAGGGAAAATGAATCCCAGGAATCCAGTTCGAACAAGGTAGGTTCTTTTGTTGTGCTGGAGGTCTCTTTTGTTTAAGATGGTAACCAGATGTGGTATTTGATCCTTATTGTCTAGGGGAAAAATCTTACATGGTGTTTCAGAGAAGAGGTTTTTGGGGTTTTTTTTAAATCGTAATTAAAAATTATTTTTTAAAAAATCCTAGTTGCAGTATGTCGATAAAAGTAGTCACACCTTTTTAAAACACATACGCTAGAATTTACTAAAGTGTCATTCTTGAAAGTGGTCAACACGGGATAATATTTAAAATGTAAACTCTTTAACGATCACTCAAATCAATTTTTTATTGTTTGGAAATTTCCTTCAGAGATACTTATAAACCACAATAAGATTTCCTGTTACTTTTTAGGAATCACCGTGTTATTGATTTCAAAGGGTATATTGCTTACCTTACTCATTAACGTTGGAGTCAAAATATTTTTGGCTATCTGCAAAAATCAAAGGCTTGCTGAAGGAATGGGTTCCCTATAGATGTCTAGAATAGCAACATAATTAGAATAACCATGTAAGTGATTAAGTGAGTAGTAAGGCAACCATTTTGAGTGGAATGATACACATATAGATGTGTAGTTGGTGCTGCTACTTTAAAAATAAAATCAGACAGTTGAACTTTGAACTACACGCTAAGGTCAGTGAGTATTTGGCAGGCCTTTGCTTTCCGTAGCTTCTCTGAACTGTTGTACATCTGTGTTTCTTCAGATGTATTTACATGTTTGTTCTCTCCCACTAGACTGTGACATACCAAGGTCATGTATCTTCGCTTATTCACTATTGTATCCCCAGCACCTAGTGAAGACTAGGTGGATATCATTATTTGTTTTATTTAATTGTGTAGGAAAAAAAGAGGTCAGGGGAATCTACTTTATTTGTAGTAGCCTTCTTTAGGGGACGGTCATTCCTTAATGGCACAAAGTTTTCTTTGCCCCATGTCTAAGATGCCTAAATTCTTTATCTCAGTATGACATATTAAGTTAACTGGACCTCAGCGCTCCTGCTGTGTGGAAACACAGAATAGTTTAAAATTCTTGCTTGGGAGCTGCATCCCTGATGAGGTAGGTATGTTCCCTACTATTAATAGAACTAAATTTCCTTTCCTATTTTCTCAGTTTGTGTATAATTTGCCGACTTGATCTAGGCAGTTGGCTAGTTTAGGGGTGCAGTAGATCATCTGAACACTGGAAGCATCCACACAGTGGAAGCATTCTCAGTGTAATGGTTATTCGTTTCTAAAAATCACATCATTGGAGTAATTGAAGGATTTGTCCCAGTGCATGTGTGATCCAAAGCCAAAAACCCATTACTGTCGAGTCCATTCTGACTCATAGCAACCCTATAGGACAGAGCAGAACTGCCCCATAGGGTTTCCAAAGAGCACCTGGTGGATTCGAACTGCCGACCTTTTGGTTAGCAGCCGTAGCTCTTAACTGCTATGCCACCAGGGTTTCCATGTGTGATCCAGCAGTTTGTAAATAACTATTTGTTGGTTATTTTAGTGTGCCGTTGTTCAGATTTGAATAGATGATTGAAGTGACGTACTGACGTTCTAACTAGTAATATATTGGTTGTCATGGTTTCAGGCATATGTTTGTGTATGTTTGGGTGGGCAATAGTAGTTTTAAATCATTGGATTATAGCAGTGCTCTGCAAATGTAAAACACATAAGATGCCCTTTTTTGATCATGCGTATTTGGAGCCGTGGTAACCGAACACTGAAATATTTAATTGGGACTAAGTCAAGCTCTAGACATTCTTACTTATTGTTTCAAAAATTATTTGAGAGACCTTAATTCTCAATGTGCTATATATCACTTTGTCAGATTTGCTGACTTTAAACTTTTGACTAGTTGATGAATTTTAGGTAGTTGGTAGCTTACTGTTTTATCTTTATAGTCAGGCAGAGTCTCTACACATACGTGTATTGTATTTTAACATACCCTCTCTTTTACGTTGGAGCATAGATACTTCTGAATTTTCTTTGTTCTTCAGAATTTTGTACTACTCTTAAAAGTTACTGCTACTGAGATGCTTCAATCTGAGTAAAGCAATGCTGTGAGTTTTAAAATAGACATCCCAATTACTTACCTGGCTCTTGGCTAATTTGAAAACATGGCCTATCTCAATTTTCACTTCTTCTGGCTAGGAAGGCAGCGCTAGCCACCAAAGACAAGGATTTGAAGTCATTTTAAGTTAATTTAATTTGTTACAGCTCAAATTTGGCATCTAATATAAACTTTAATCGTATACCTCTTGAGACATTATATAGTCACTTCAGCCTTGAAGAAAGTTTTGTATACCCCCTTATGAGAGCCCAGTTACTTTTTTAAAAATACAAGAAAATAAATTGTTAAATATGTTATTTTCAATCTATTATAAAAAAAGAGGCGTTTTCATTTCTTGAGCTTTGGATTTGTGCTTCCTGGAATACTCTGCTATGTTAAAATAAAGGATATCAGTGTTCCAAAATTGGCTTGTGAAAATGTTATTTTTTATGTAATTCTTTCCATAAATACACAGTATCCATTGAAGCTGTACAAAAAAGTTGTTTGTTTTTTTTTTTTTTAAAGTGATAGCATTCTCTTCAGTTTTGGTAGTAGCTTTCCTTGCATTCACATTATGTTAGTAATTTTGCTTTTCTACCCTTGGCATTTTCAAGTTTCTAGCACTTTTACTTGAGTGTTTTTTTTCTCACCCATTAAATATTTTTATTTAGCTTATTATTTTCAAGCTTTTCTTTGTTTCCGTAATGAGCATTTGTGGAATTTCTGTATTTTAGCCATTTCCAAGAATGTTGTTTTACTTATTTTTATTAGTAATATTTAAACTTTCCAAAATAGAGGCCTGAGTAGAATCATGATGTTTCAGAGCTGGAGATAGCCCAAAAGATCAACAGAGAGAAGTGTACCATTAGAATAGTTACTAGTTTTACATATTTTGTTGACAGTATAGTAACGTCTGATGACCCCTGCCCACTAGGATAGGGTTTCAATTCAGTGAGTATAATTACCAATGTAAAGAGAGTATAAAACCTTTCAGGAACAAGGTGGACTCTAAGGTAAAGAATATTAAAAAAAAAAAAAAAGCGTAGAGGAAGTAGTCTTCTGCTGTTTTTGTTTTTCCCCAGACAAAAAGAATTACAGGAGATCTCAGTGAGGAAGGATTCTTAACAAATTTACCAGTCTGAGAGCGAGCAATAATGAGTATAAACAGCCTTTTTTCTTTCAGTGTTTATTTACTCTGTTGTCAACTTGTTTTTACAAACCAAAAAAAAAAAAAAGGGGGGCGGGTGGGAAGGGATGAGGGGATAAAAGCAGATACTGGTTGCTTTAAATGTTCTACCATCATCTTTCTTCTTATAGGGAACTGACTCTCTTTTGGAGTAAACTGCAAAGAAGAATCGACCCTTCTTTAGACACTTTTTTGGAGCGCTGTCGTCAGTTTGGTGTCATAGCCAAAACACAGCAGCATTTATTTTGCCTGATTAGGGTTATACAAACTGAAGTGAGTAATTTATACTTTTATGCTGATTGTGGCTGGGGAGATAACTTCCTAGGCAACTCCTTTATAGGTAAAGGAAAATAAGAAATAGTGGAGTTTAATAAGATGATGGAGTCAGACATATTTAGCTGTTTCTGAAGGTTGACTTCCTGGGAATCCATGATTTTTCTGAATGGGTAGTAGCTATTGAAGTGACAGACCATCTCCCCTGGGACGAAGGGTAAGGGAAGAGAGCGTATGTTTTTTGGCTGGGACCTCAATCCTCTATATTTACTATTCCTGGAGCAGTGTTCAATATTTCATATAGGCATGTTTATTTAAAAAATAACAGTGATTATAAATGGGAAAAATAATAATTGTATTTTTCAGCCTCTTGGGGGCGAAGTGGTGCATTTTCTAGGTTTTGGAGTAATAAAATAGTTCTAGAATCAGCTGTACACAAATTTTAAACTTCTCTACAAACAAATAGGAAACAATTTAAATATTTTTCGGAAGTGAGTAAGTGCCCATATATAAAACCTTGTTCTTTGAATTCAGCTCTGTGGATATATGTTAAGACTACCAGCCTAGGAGTTTGGGATGATTCTTAACGCTATGCTGTTTTTGTTTTGCTTTTAGTATCTGCTCATTACTGTGCTTTTTATACACTCATATCTGTCATGGCTCATGGTTGGATTTCATGGGCTACTTCTGTGACAACATCCAAGGGTTGTTTATATTAACATTAAGGCATGGTTGTATCTTCGATTACCTCTACCCCTGCCTTTAATGGAATGTTCCATATCCTATACTTTATTTGAAATCTGCTGACTTAGCTTCCAGTGAAGATAAGAGAGGGTAAAACAGTTATCAGAAACAAACTGATGGTTAAAGAAATTGAGTGATAATTGTTTCTAATCATCAGGAATGAATTTGTCTCCTGTCTCAGAAAGGACATACTCAAATACTTAAAAAACCTGCCTTGTTTTAAAAAATGGTTTTACAACTGGCGTTTAAAAGGTTCTGCAGGTTAGAAGTCCAGCACAGCATGGCTGAGTTCTCTGCTCAGGATCTTACCAGGCTGAAATCAAGGTGTCAGCTGAGCTGAGTTCTTTTGTGGAGGCTCTGGGGGAATGTCTGCTTCCAAGCTCATTCTTACTGCTGACAGATTTTAGTTCCTTGTAAGACTAAGGTCCCTGTTTTCCTCTTCGCCGTCAGCTATGATCTGGCATGAGCTCCTGGAAGCCACCCTCATTGTTTGTGTCCGTTTTCAAACCAGCAAAGGTACAACGAATCCTTCTTGTGTTTTGAATGTGACTTCCTCCATCTCTGACCTCTAAACCCAGATTTAAAGGGTTTGTGTGATGAGGTCCGACCAACCTGGGTAATCTACCTATCTTAAAATCAAGTGATTTGGGTCCTTAATTACATTAGCAGAATCTCTTTTGCCATATAATGTAACATAATCACAGAAGTGATATCTCATCATATTTGTGGGTTTCAGGAGATTAGATAAGGGCAATGGTCATTGGTGGTCATCTTAGATTTCTGCCTACCACAGGAACCAGAGAAAATGGAAAAGCTGCTAAAGAACTAGGCAAAATGGGCTTCTCAAACCAGCCAAGGAAGTTTCTGTCTATCTGTAGAATCAGAACCCATCTCCCTTGAGTCCTGGTCTAGGGCACTTTCTACTATAATCCTTATTTATGATATTTGATCTGAAGAGTAGAAGAGATAGCACTGGTAGGGGGAAGGGAGGAGTGGGGTGAGTGCAGAATCTCTTTCAAGTTGAGACTCACCTCCTGCTTTTTTAAGAGAGAGAGATGATCTAGCCTGTATCAGTTAGGATCTGGTCCTGCTGTGAATTAGATATCCTACGATAGAAGTGGCTTAAAGAAAATAGAAGGTTTTCTCTCTCTCTTGTGTAGCTAAATAGTCCAGGTAGACAGTCCAGAGTTGGTTTATCAGCCCCCTTGTTTTTTGTTTTTTTTTTTTTTGTTAGGTGCAGTTGAGTCAGTTCTGACTCATAGCAACCCTGTGTACAACAGAACCAAACACTGGCCGATCCTGTGCCATCCTCATAAGCGTTGCTATGTTTGAGCCCATTGTTATAGCCACTGTGTCAGTCTATCTCCATTGATGGTCTTCCTCCTTTTCTGTGACCTCTTCTACTTTACCAAGCATGATGTCCTTCTCCAGGGACTGGCCCCTCCTGATAACATGTCCAAAGTCCATGAGATGAAGTCTCGCCATGCTTGCTTCTAAGGAGCATTCTGGCTGTACTTCTTCCAGGACAGATCTGTTCATTCTCCGGGCAAATCATGGTGTATTTAATATTCTTCACCCACACCATAATTCAAAGGCATTCCATTTTCCTCATTCATTGTCCAGCTTTCTCATGCATATGAGGCAATTGAAAATACCATGGCTTGAGTTAGGCACACCTTAGTCCTTAAAGTGACATCCTTGCTTTTTGACACTTTAAAGAGGTCTTTTGCAGTAGATTTGCCCAATGCTGTACTTATCAGGTTTTCCAGTCTCTTTTATCTGCCATCAACACGTACTTCCATCTTATGATCTAAGACCTGTTACAATCCCAGCTATATGTCTCTATTCCATATAGCAGGAAGAAAAAGGGAAAGAGGGGAAAACCACGCTATGCCACACCTCTTCCCCACTCATCCCAAAATGTGCACACACACATTTTAGAGATACTCTGAACACTTTACATTCTGTGAGCTAGAACTCATACATGTGGTCACACATCAAGCTGCAAGAGAGGCTAGAGAGTATGTTCGTTATTCAAGTGACTGTGCAGCCAGGTAAAAATCAGGTGTCTGTGGAAGAGGGGAAGGAATATTGGAAGACAGCTAGCAGCCAGTCACATAGACCTTGGGACAGAAAAGGTTAACGATGCTGAAGAACTTGTGTGGGCATTAGGACTCTTGCAGAAGCTGAAGGCAACAGCGTTTGATGGAGAGGGCCTTGTAATAGTACTTCTTTATTTTCTGGTTTTCATTTTCCTATAAATGAAGTTATTAAACCAGATCATCTCTTAAAGGTGCTTATAGTTATTAAACTCTGATTCTGTAACTTGAGAAAGTCATAAATGGAAGAGGTGACTTTTGTGAATCCTTGGTATCTCCCAAGACTTTAAAAATAGTATGACAGAATAAATGTAAACATGGTTATATTTTGAGGTGGAAGGTGTAAGAACCGGGATCGTCTTGAATACCTTTGCCTTAGTAGTAAAGAATCTGAAAATTAGAGGTGTGTGATTTGTCAGCATCATACACCAAGTTCATAGTAGAGCCAAGACTAAGATAAGTTTCTTGACTTAATAAGGTGATGTAAGACTTCTGTTTGTAAATGAGAGCACAGAGGACTTGGAGAGAGGTAAGTTAAAATAATTCACAGGTTTGTCACAGTTTTTATTATTTAATTCCTTTTGGAAGACTGTGAGGTAGATAGCAAAGAACGTCTCTTCTTTCTTAAACAGTCTAATCTGGTTGAAGTGGTAAAATTCATAGAATCACTAAGAACACTTTTCATAGAACCATAACGGGAAATATCGTACATTCTGAACAGGCGTGCTATGAAATTACTGGCTATAGGAGTGGTGAATAAATTAGAATGAGAGTATGGAATATGGAGCTGAATTTTGAAGAAACTGGTGGACATGAATAAATTAGTGGATTTTGCACCAGGCACAGGGAGCTAGAGTGGCTTGGCATATTGTATCAAGGGTGCATGGGATATTGCCAAGTCAGTTAAGTTTTGGAATCAGTATAGGTTATAGAGTGGTTAAGAACTCAGGCTCTGTGAATAGATTTCTCTAAGTTCAAATCCTTGCTCCTCTGTACACTAGCTGGTAACATTGGGCAACTTAATTTCTGAGCCTTGGGTTCTTAATGCATAAAATGAAAAGTGATATAGTAAGGGCTCTGTACAATGTTGGCAGTTATTTCTTTTTGCTCCCAGCGTTTAGAATGATGCCAAACACACAGAATAATTGCTTGACACATTGTTTACTGATTTGGACAGTGGAATTTACTCTCAGTTATTTTACACAGTATTCTGTTGAATATTTACTATGTGCCAACATTGTAGTAATTACTTTGTATTCTTATTTCGCCTTAAGAAGAAAATACTGTTCCTATTGCCATTTTACACATGAGGAAACTTAGGCTTGAATGAGTTAAGAACTTGTCCGTATGTTGAAGCTGGGGTAGAAAGCAGCCAGTCTCCTGCAGACCCTGTTATCTTCACCTCTGCACTTTAAACTACTCTGCTATATAATCCTGCTTTTCTCTGCTCATATTCACATTCCATCTCAGCTTCTTGCATAAAAGAGCCATCTTGCCTGCTTTAACCTTTTATCACACATAACCCAGTCCTCCTGATTGTTGACTAATTTCTGAGAACCCTCTGCTGTAGAGATTTTCTATAAAAAAAAATTTTTTTTTTTTTTTGCCAGCATGGCAACCTGAGATTAGGTACACCTGTGACTATAAAGTACTAATTCTTTTAGGAAGAAATGGGGAGGATCATTAATTTTAGCCTTTGGGTTTCAAAACACCCACGTATTCATGACCTATGAGTTTATTAAATTGAATTCAATCCTAGACTCACTTCTATACATGTGTTGCCTTTTGCTCTCATTTATTTAAGTCCTGTCTTTCCTACCCAGATTAAGGTCATTCTTTTTTTCAATCCTTGGGTTACCCTTTTTTTTTTTTTTTTAAATCCTGAGTTCCTTTGAATTCTTATGCATTTATTGTTTATACATTTGGCACATAGTTAAATTCCTTGAGAGTTAGTGACTGTTTCAATATACAGTGCCTGGTAAAGTTGGATATTCAATAAATGTACATTGTTGTTCATGCTTGTGGCATCTAATGCAACTATTTGCATGTTGAGACAAGAAGGATCTAAATGTAACTTGCAGGAAGAAAGATTTGAGGTAAATTTTAAGAACTCTGAAGATTTTAAGAGCTAAACTATCTTTTCAATGAAACTGTCTTTATCAATGAAAGTCATGCAATCCCTACTATTCCTTTTTCTGTCTGTGGGGGAAAAAGATAATAACTTTTTCTTCCCTCTTTTTCTTACAGGCACAAGATGCTGGTCTCAGGGTGTCAATTTTACTGTGTGTCAGAGCTCTTCAACTCAGATCAAGTGAGGATGAGGAAATGAAGGCATCAGTTTGTAAAACAATTGCTTGTCTTTTACCAGAAGATTTAGAAGTTAGACGAGCCTGTCAGCTTACAGAATTCTTAATTGAACCCAGTTTGGATGGATTTAATATGTTAGAAGAACTATATGTGCAACCAGATCAAAAATTTGATGAAGAAAATGCACCAGTTCCGAATTCTCTCCGATGTGAGCTTTTACTAGCTTTAAAAGCCCACTGGCCTTTTGATCCTGAATTCTGGGACTGGAAAACTTTAAAGCGACACTGCCACCAACTCCTAGGACAAGAAGCCTCAGATTCTGATGACGATCTAAGTGGCTATGAAATGTCTATTAATGACACAGATGTTTTAGAGTCATTTCTCAGTGACTATGAGGAGAGTAAAGATGATAAACAATATAGAAGAAATTTGACAGATCAGCATAAGGAGAAAAGAGACAAAAAACCCATTGGTTCTTCTGAAAGATACCAGAGGTGGCTTCAGTATAAATTCTTCTGTTTGTTATGTAAGCGAGAATGTATAGAGGCCCGGATTCTTCATCATTCTAAGATGCATATGGAAGATGGAATTTACACCTGTCCAGTTTGTGTTAAAAAATTCAAGAGAAAAGAAATATTTGTTCCTCATGTGATGGAACATGTTAAAATGCCACCAAGCAGAAGGGACCGCTCCAGAAAGAAATTACTATTGAAAGGCTCTCAAAAGGGTATTTGTCCCAAGAGCCCCTCTGGAACCCTGGAGCAGAATCAGTTGTTGAATGAACAAGCCAAAGGAGAGTCTCATGAATATGTCACATTCAGCAAATTAGAAGATTGCCACCTGCAAGACAGAGATTTGTACCCATGTCCTGGCACAGACTGTTCCCGTGTGTTCAAGCAGTTTAAATATTTAAGCGTGCATCTTAAAGCTGAACACCAAAATAACGATGAAAATGCCAAGCATTACTTGGATATGAAAAACAGAAGAGAGAAGTGTACTTACTGTCGACGGCATTTCATGTCTGCTTTCCACCTGCGGGAGCATGAACAAGTGCATTGTGGTCCTCAGCCTTATATGTGTGTATCTATAGATTGCTATGCCAGGTTTGGATCAGTGAATGAACTACTTAACCATAAACAAAAACATGATGATCTGCGTTATAAATGTGAATTAAATGGTTGTAATATTGTTTTTAGTGATTTGGGACAACTGTACCACCATGAAGCACAACACTTTAGGGATGCGTCTTACACGTGCAACTTTGTTGGTTGTAAAAAGTTCTATTATTCCAAAATTGAGTACCAGAATCACCTCTCAATGCATAATGTTGAAAGCTCTAATGGAGACACGAAGAAATCAATAAACCCTGAGGAGCCTGCAACAGGTGAAAAGCAAGATTGTATTGATCAACCCCACCTGCTTAACCAAACTGATAAATCGCATTTACCTGAGGATCTTCTTTTCTGTGCAGGATCAGCTACTTCTCAGATAGATACAGAAACTCCAGAAAATCTGAAAGAAAACAGTGACAGTAATTCTAGTGATCAGTTAAGTCAGAGCTCTTCAGCTTCAGTGAATGAAGAGCTAATTGACACACTGGATCATTCTGAAAGCATGCAGGATATATTATTGTCCCATGAAAAAGTCTTTGTGCCCTCCAGTTTAAAAGAAAAGTGTTCCAATGTGGCAATTTGTTTTGATGGGAATAAGTTTACCTGTGGTTTTGATGGCTGTGGTTCCACATACAAAAATGCAAGAGGGATGCAGAAGCATCTACGAAAGGTTCACCCATACCATTTCAAACCCAAGATGATAAAGACAAAAGATCTCTTTCCCTGTTTGGGTAATGAACATAACCAAACAACTGAGAAGTTTGATGCAGAACATAAACCCAGTTCAGATACAAGCAGTGACTCCCCAGATGAAGGCCTCGATCATAATAACATTCATACTAAATGTAAAAGAGAACATCAAGGTTATTCCTCCGAAGCCTCCATTTGTGCTTCTAAAAGACCGTGTACAGAGGATACCATGTTGGAACTTCTATTACGCTTGAAACATTTAAGCTTAAAAAACTCAATAACACATGGATCTTTCTCAGGGTCGTGGCAGGGGTACCCATCCAGTGGTGCTAAGTCCCTTCAGTCTGTTTCATCTATCTCAGACCTTAATTTCCAGAATCAAAATGAAAATGTGCCAAGTCAGTACCTTGCACAGTTGGCAGCTAAGCCTTTTTTCTGTGAGCTTCAAGGATGCAAATATGAATTTGTGACCAGAGAGGCTTTGTTAACACATTATCTTAAGAAGCATAATTACTCAAAAGAAAAAGTCCTTCAACTAACTATGTTTCAACATCGATATTCCCCATTCCAGTGTCATATTTGCCAAAGGTCATTTACAAGAAAAACGCACCTTAGGATTCATTATAAAAATAAACACCAAATTGGCAGTGACAGAATAACTCACAAACTCTTGGATAGTGAAAAATGTGATCATGAAGGCCCATGCTCAGTAGACAGGTTGAAAGGAGATTGTTCTGCAGACCTTGGAGGTGATCCCAACAGCAACCCTGAGAAGCCACACTGCCATTCTAAAAAAGATGAATGCAGTTCAGAAACAGACTTAGAGTCATCTTGTGAAGAAACGGAAAGTAAAACATCTGATATTTCATCACCAGTAGGTAGCCATAGAGAAGAACGAGAAGGAAGAGAGGGGAGAGGAAGCAGGAGAACTGTTGCTAAAGGAAATCTGTGCTACATTTTAAATAAATACCACAAACCATTCCACTGTATTCATAAAACTTGCAATTCCTCATTTACCAATCTAAAAGGCTTGATTCGCCATTATAGAACTGTACATCAGTACAACAAAGAACAATTATGTTTAGAGAAAGACAAAGCAAGAACCAAAAGGGAACTCGTGAAATGTAAAAAGATATTTGCTTGCAAATATAAGGAATGTAATAAACGCTTCCTGTGTTCCAAAGCTCTTGCTAAGCACTGTAGTGACTCTCATAACCTAGACCATATTGAAGAGCCTAAGGTGCTTTCTGAAGCTGAATCTGCAGCAAGATTTTCCTGTAACCAGCCTCAGTGCCCAGCTGTTTTTTATACATTCAGTAAGTTGAAGCACCACTTGATGGAACAACATAATATTGAAGGAGAAATACATTCAGATTATGAAATTCATTGTGATCTTAACGGCTGTGGCCAGATTTTCACCCATCGCAGTAATTACTCTCAACATGTATATTACCGACATAAGGACTATTATGATGATCTATTTAGAAGTCAGAAAGTAGCAAATGAAAGGCTACTAAGAAGTGAAAAGATATGTGAAACTACTCACACTGAGGGGAATGAACATCAGAATACCAGAAGATCGTTTAGTACTAAGGCTAAAAAGTGTGGCTTAATCAAAGACAAGAAAGCTCCAATTAGTTTTAAAACAAGAGCTGAAGCCCTCCATATGTGCATGGAGCAGTCTGAGCACACACAGTACCCCTGCATGGTTCAAGGATGCTTATCTGTGGTGAAGTTGGAGAGCAGCATAGTGAGGCATTACAAACGTACCCATCAGATGAGTAGTGCCTATTTAGCGCAACAGATGGAAAACCTTGTTGTTTGTGTTAAGTATGGTACCAAAATTAAAGAGGAGCCCCCTTCTGAAGTGGAGCCCTGTATAAAGCAAGAAGAAAATGGAAGCTGTGAATCAGAGCACACAAAGCACAGCCATTCCATAGGTAACAGCAGTGCACCTGTCCAGAACACTGATTCCCCTCATCCAGGTGGAAGGGATGGAGGTCAGAATGGGTGTACAGAAAGTAACCCAGTATTTGATGCAGATACCCTGCTCTACAGAGGAACTTTGAAATGTAACCATGGTTCAGAAACCACTTCTTTGGAACAATGTAATATAGTTCAGCCACCTCCTTGTAAAATAGAAAATTCCATACCTAATCCCAGTGGGACTGAAAGCGGGACTTATTTCACAAGTTTCCAGCTGCCTTTACCAAGAATCAAAGACTCAGAAACTGGGCAGCATAGTTCAGGGCAAGAAAACACTGTAAAAAATCCAGCCAATGTCCCAAAAGAGAACTTTAGGAAGCATTCACAGCCCAGGTCATTTGATTTGAAGACTTACAAACCTATGGGATTTGAATCTTCGTTTCTGAAATTTATTCAGGAAAGTGAAGAGAAAGATGATGATTTTGATGATTGGGAAACTTCAGAGCACTTAATGTTAAGTAACTCTTCACAGCCCAGTAATGACTTGACAGGGAATGTTGTGACAAATAATATGGTGAATGACAATGACCCTGAAGTTGACATACCTCATTCTTCCAGTGACTCTGCAATTCATGAGAACTTGACTGCAATCCCGCCTTTAATAGTAGCTGAGACAACAACAGTTCCTTCCTTGGAAAACCTGAGGGTCGTATTGGACAAAGCATTAACAGACTGTGGAGAACTTGCCTTAAAACAACTTCATTATCTTCGGCCAGTTGTTGTCCTTGAAAGATCTAAGTTTTCCACACCAATTTTAGATTTGTTTCCAACAAAAAAGACAGATGAACTTTGTGTAGGAAGTTCCTAAATAACAATTTTGTTTTAGAAACAGACTGGCTCCAACACTGCAACATTGGGACAGTTGCCAACTCGAACAAAGGCTGAGAACCAGCCACACCGTTGTTTAGGGTAGAATAGGCTGTGTATTTACATGAATGTATAATATCTATGTCAGCAGTATTGGCTGAGTCCATTAGCTCTCCAGTTGGTTTATTGATTGGTTTTTTTGTTTATTAAAAAAAGAAATGGAACTGTACTCTTGTTTGGTGCTAATTAATACATCAAAATATACTGGGGCTTCCTTTTTCAAATTAAGTGTGCATGATTGTATATGGAACAAATACTAAGATCCCAGGGTGGGAGGGCTAGGGAAAGGGATATGGAGTTCTTACTTGACTTGAATGTGCACCTGAGGGTGCTTTGTGTAATATATTGTACACTACAGCATCTTATATTTTTTGAGTTGAGTTTCAATAAATTACAATTTTTCACCCATTTCTTGTTTACCCGTAATGAGTTTTCATGCTACACATAAGCTTGAATTGCACTTGTATTTTCTGGAATGTGCACTCATATTTTACCCCAGTTATTTCTCTTTTTTTTTTTTTTTAATTAACCAAACCATTCAGATCAAGGTTCTTTTTGAATGACAATTGTCTTTAAATTTTTTTTTGTGGAAAGAAAATTCTGAGATTGAGTAATTAACTCTGGGAAATCAACATAGCTCTCTGAGGAGGATGCCTTGAAGTTGGCCAGGTGGAAAGGAATGGGTATGCCAAGCAAAATGTGAAGGACGTAGCAGATCCAGAGGTATGAAGGCATGTTTCCAGGGAACTATGAATAATTCGATAGGGGAACATTAGGAGATAAGATTATTGTAGAGCTAGATAGGCAAGAACCAACCCATGAACACTAAGGAGTTTGAACTTGAGTCTGTAGGCAGCTGAGAGCCTTTGAAGGGTATTAAGCAAAATAACACATTTAAATTAATAATTGACAGATTACTTGAAATGTGGGGTGTGATTTGAGGGACTGAGAATGGAAACAGAGAGGAAAGAGTAAGCCTGTTGAAGTAGTAATTGAAGCAGACTTGTTGAGGGTCTACTGACAATTGCAGCAGGAAAAGAGTAGATAAAATTGAGAGATTTTATGAGAGGATTGCTGAAGCTTAGAGGGTGAAGTAAAGAAAAGATTTGAGAACTTGAAGATTTAGTGGTGATGCAGCTACTAAGGTAGGAATGCAAAAGGAGAAGTAGGTATTTGAGAGGAGGATGGAAAAGCAAGATGAGTTTGGTCTTTGGATGTGTTGGGTTTCAGTGAACTATGGGACATCCATGACTAATGACAAGGATAGCAATATGGTCTTAAAAATACAGCAGTGTCGCCCTCAGTTCCTTGTGAAGTTTCCAGCCACTTTTAATCGCTAGCAATGAAACAAAGCATATTCCTAACAGCCTTTTCTCATCCCTGTGGTTAGGTTTTCAAGACCTTTAATCTGATCCTTAAACAGTGCTTCCTCGTTTTATCCTCTTTTTAGGAATTTCATTCTGCTACCTCCTTACCCTAAGTCTAAAACACCTCCCACGCCCAAGTAGGTTATTGGTTCAGATACCAATACGTAACGCAGGATTCTCAAATGAGAATCTGTTGAAAGAAAAAGTGGTAGAATATCTTGGAGGCTGAGGCCACTAGTGATTGGGACCTTGAGCTAATTTCTTTCTGTGGGCTTCAGTTTTCTCACTTATGAAGTGAGGAGGTATTGTTAGTAATCTTGAAAGGTTCCATTCTGTGATCTGAGCATGAGAACCACCTGTTGACCTAACTTTTCAAAGTCCTTATACTGGAGATAGAGGGAAAAAAAAAAATCAAATTTCATCCCAAAGCAAGAGAAAACTACTAATTTGCTTAGGACTGAACTATATTCATTTATCATCTCATTTCCTATCCCCTGGAAGAATCAAGCAAGTCTGTTTGCGGTAGAGTGGAACCTAGCTGTAATATTCAGAACCCAGTTGATAATTTGCTTCAAGTACAAGCCTAAGTGGTTGATCCTAAGATCACTTTCTTTTTCATTTGGAGCAGCTAGATTCATTTCATCTTTATGGAATACAGTGTTTTATGTAAAAAACAGCAAAGTGCTATTTTGAAGCTTTCTGTGAATATTTTTATTTGATGCATGTTTTGAGTTTTCCCCAACCCTGGCACAGACCTGAGAGCTTTGGCTTTGTTTTCAAAGCCTTTCTCATTTTAAGAGTGCCCCCTATAATGTTGGTTGGAATTGAGATTGTCACTTTCATCCTTGCCTTTTCCCAGAATTCCTTTGCTTTGGTGTCTTCCCCATTTTCAAGAGCACGTGTGAAGGAGAGAGGATGGGGAATGGTGGAGAGGGAAGTTTTTGATTAGTTGTCGTAGGGGGCATCCCATCCTCGTCTTATCCCTTCTCAGTCCCAGGTTACCTACTTCTGACCTGACAAGGACATGTACTATTCTAGCTTTCATACTGGAGGGCTAGTCAGTCATTCATCAAATATTTAAATACATATTTAAAGGTAGTTTGTGATATTTTGAGAGATTCAAATTTTGTCAAGGTGCACCTATCATCGTGGAGCTTAGTGAAAGGAGGGCTGGAGTAGCCTAGAACATGTTACTCAAAGTATGGTGGTAGACCAGCAGAGTGGATATCACCTAGGTGCTACTTAGAAATGCAGAATTTCAGACCCCCTCCCCAGACCTACTTGACCAAAATCTGCATTTTAGTAACATCTTCAGGTGATTCATAGACACGGAGAAGTTCTAGAAGCACTGGCCTAGAATCCAGGTAGGAAGTAGCCAAGTGATATGAGAACTCAGGGTAATTGCTAACAGTTTTGAGCACTTTACATAAAGTTAACTCATTGGATTTTCATAACCCCATGAAGTAGGTACTATTATTATCCTTACTTGACAGATGAGAAACTTGAGACATGAAATGTCTTGCCAAACTAACAGCTAGAAAGAGATTTCACCCAGTTTCCAATCTTTTCTGACCAGAAGAATGTCAGGAAGGGACACTCAGTTGAAAGAATAACAGGTGGAAAGTTCACAGGTGGTATTTGGAGCACCAAAAACACCACAGTTCTGTAATTAAACTGAATGTATTGTTTGTGAAAGTGAATAGTGGGAAATAAAAAGTTGGAAGTATATGTAGGGGTCAGGCCATGCAGGTCCAAGTTCATGGTTTTATATCCAGTGTTGACATTGCCTTATTTGAGGAAAGAGATGGTACTAGTACATGTTTCTGTGAATAACATGTAACCTAAGAAGTCAGGTTTTCCTTTCTAAAAGGAACTTAAAACTCAGATATTGCTCAATTTCCTCTCCTCCCCCACTCCCTGCTACCACCCAAAGGTAGACACGTGATACCTCCTGGCTTTATATTCAGAGGCAAAATCTCCTATTGAGTTGAATCTAAAAAGAGCAGCTCAATCTGCTCTGGCCTGCTTGGTCTGTACCTGCACCAGTGGATTCTGACAGACACTGCATTTGGAGATCTGGACCACTTTGAAGAAGGTAACCAGGATAAAAAAAAAAAAAAAACCAGGATAGACAGATTTAAAAACCTGTCAGCATGTGTTTGGTAGGTTTAGCCTGGAAAAGAGAAGACAGAAGGCACAGGAGAGCTATCTGAATAGTAAGAAGCCAAATATTTACAAAGCACATACCGTCTCCTCGACCCTGGGAATAAGAGTGTCAAACAAGACACAACAAGATACCTGTATCATGGAAATTACAGTCTAGAGGGAAAACAGACATTAAACAAATCTTAAGTAAAAGTGATGCAAAAGAAGCTCTATGTGATAGGGATCAAAAAAGGAAAAGCTTTTCTTGAAACCTGAAGAATCAATACAAGTTAGCCAGGCAATGAGGGTCATCAGCTATGCAAAGGCTTTGTGGTGCAACAGCTTGGTATATTAGAGAAATTTACAAGTTCAGTATAACTGAAGTTGAAAGAATAAACACGGAAGGGAAAGAGAGCAGGTTGGATAGATAAAACAGGATTCAAGTATTTTAGTGCCTGATAGCCGTGTTCTAGATTTTGGGTTTTGTTTGAAAAGCAATGAAGAACCTACGAAAGATTTTAAAGTAGGTGTTGCATAAGTCAGTCCATCCTAAACAGCATGATGGGGAAGATTAGTGAGTCACTACTGAAGGATGGAGGGAGGGCTGGCTGGCTGGCTCTGTCTAAACCGGTGAGGAGCTGCCTGTCATAGACAGTGATAGATTCATCATTGGAGGTGTTAAGGTGTCCAAGAGGGGAATCAAAGGAGATGTTTGCACTAGATTCTCTTTGAGGCGTCTTATACTCTTGATATCTACCATATTTGGCATCTGGTCATAAATGTCACCAACCCTGGTGGCGTAGTGGTTAAGTGCTACGGCTGTTAACCAAAAGGTCAGCAGTTCAAATCTACTGGGTGTTCCTTGGAAACTCCATGGGACAAGTTCTACTCTGTCCTATAGGGTCGCTATGAGTCGGAATCTACTCAATGGCAACAGGTTTTTTTTCTCAATAATAGTTGCTCTTGCCTGTATCTGTGGTATTATTCTAAGTCTCTTACACAAATTATCAAATCCTCATTACAACTCTACAAGGTAGGAATAATTCCCATTTTGCAAATGAAGATACAAAGCATCTAGTTAAATAACTTGCTCAAGCTAACAAGGTTAGTGAATAGTACAGCCAAAATTTGAACCCAGATCCATCATACTTCCAAGTACTGTCTTCAATAACTATAATGCTTCTCTACAGACAAGTACACAAATATGTTAATAGGCACTTGGTGAGTGAACAAAATATTTGAGCACCTACTGTGTGCCAAGTACTAGAGATACAGTAGTCAATAAAGTGGACATGGTCCACTGTCTTCCTTGAGTTTACAATATTCAGGGGAGACAGATGTTAAGACAAAAATTGCACAAATAACTATAATCATGTTAAGTGCTTTGAAGGTAAAATATAAAGTGCCATGTAACGGGGATCTAATCTAGTATAGGAAGTACCAGGAAATGATTCCACTATAACAACCCTATCTTTCTCCAAAAAGTTTCTGGTTAACCATTCTTTAATGGTTTCTGACTGAGTCTTATCTGAGTAACTTTTAATCCTTGCTAGAAAGGATTCTGGCTACAATCAATCACTAGTGAACTATGGGTTCAACGTCAATAGCATTTACTCCTAAATCAGTACGTCATTTCACTGACATAAGTACGATATTTCTAACAGCATCTAGACTCCATTTTCTGGATGTGCCTTGACACCTCAAGCAACTTGCCACACCTACCTTTCCTGCGAGAACAAAACAGCTATTCCTTCTTCCTTATTCCTGCTATTTCTCCCAGTCAGTTAAAATGAACAACTTGGAACCTGTAGTGTCTGACTTCTGTGTCTCCATCTTCTAGAGGATCAGATAATTTTTTTAAATAATATTTTATTGTGTTTTTGGTGAAAGTTGACACAGCAAATTACATTCCCATTTGACAATTTCTACACGAATTGTATTTCATTGCTTAAAATAAGGGAAGGTGTACGTCAGGGTTGTATGTATCCTTTTCACTGTACGTAGTCTGTATGCTGAGCAAATAATCCAAGAAGCTGAATTATATGAAGAAGAATGTGGAATCAGGATTGGTGGAAAACTGATTAACAACCTGTGATATGCAGATGACACAACGTCGCTTGCTGAAAACAGCTGGTTTGAACGCTTAGACTGATGAAGAGCAAAGACTACAGCCTTCGTATGGATTGCACCTCAATGTAAAGAAAACAAAAATCTTCACAACTGGACCAATAAGCAACATCATGATAAACGGAGAAAAGATTGAAGTTGTCAAGCATTTCATTTTAATTGGATCCACAATATACACCCATGGAAGCAGCAGTCAGGCAGTCAAATGACATATTGCATTGAGCAAATCTGCTGCAAAAGACCTCTTTCATGTGT
Organism: Elephas maximus indicus; assembly: GCF_024166365.1. NCBI lineage: Eukaryota > Metazoa > Chordata > Mammalia > Proboscidea > Elephantidae > Elephas > Elephas maximus. Next base: position 81,932,309 of record NC_064821.1, read on the forward strand.
TAGAAAGATTTCACTTTGAGGACTAAGGTGCGCCTGACCCAAGCCATGATATTTTCAATCGCTTCATATGTATGCAAAAACTGAACTATGAATAAGGAAGACCAAAGAAGAATTGATGCCTTTGAATTACAGTGTTGGCAAAGAATATTGAATATACCATGGGATGCCAGAAGAACGAGTAAGTCTCTCTTGAAAGAAGCACAGCCAGAATGCTCCTTAGAAGCGAGGATGGCGAGACTTCATCTTACATACCTTGGACAAGTTATCAGGAGGGACCAATCTCTGGAGAAGGACATCATGCTTGGTAAGGTAGAGGGTCAGCAAAAAACAGGAAGACCCTTAATGAGATGGATTTACACAGTGGCTGCAACGGTAGGCTCCAACATAGCAATGACTGTGAGGATGGCACAGGACTGGGCAGTGTTTCGTCCTGTTGTACATAGGATCACTATGAGTTGGAACCAACTCGATGGCACCCAACAACAACAACACAAATTATTCAGCAGCATTACCTTTTTCACGAAGTGTCAACACTCTATTTAATTGCATTCTGGTTGTTCCATTTCCGGTGCTCTAGTTTCCCTTCTTTATCTTTCCTTTTGGTCTCATAGATTGCTTTTTATAGAGCACTGTATTCATGGATAATATCCTTTATTTTGTGTGGCAATCTGTTATTTCACTAAAAGGTGGCCTCAGGGACATAAAATAATTTTTTTTTAAGTATTTGTCATAGCCAACCCTTTCTCTCCTTCCTTACTGTAACCCTCTTCCTCTTGGTGCAAACCCTCTTTTGTATTCTTGCAGCATTTGTAATCTGATCTCACAATTTAGATTATACACTTTGTATGTGAACTATCTTTTTTCACATAAGCTTTTTGGAAACATTTTCTATCCTCATGATAGGTACTGTTGTTGTTATGTGCAGTCCAGTCGATTCTGACTCATAGCGAGTGACCCTATTGGGGCACGGTAGTATTGCCCCAAAGCGTTTCCAAGGAGTGGCTGGTGGATTTGAACTGCTGATCTTTTGGTTTGCAGTCCAGCTCTTATCCATTGTGCCACCAGGTACTAGTCAGTAAATAATCAAATAGTACCAATCAGTACCAATCAATTACAAGTACTAGTAAATGATAGGTAACCAAAAAAAAAAAAAAAAGGTACTAGTCAGTAAATAACTGATTTGATAACAAGTCACATATGTACAGTGTAGTATGCTACTATTTATAAAGTGCTTAGAAAATTAAACTATTTGTTCTAATACAAACCCTGGGAAGGAGGTGGAATCCTCATTTTACAGCAAAATGGGGCTCAGATATGCCTTCCCAAAGATCAGAATTTCTAACAAATAGTGGCATATGAAAATACGTGGGCTACAAAATGATCCAATAATAACCTACCTCCACATTTACCAAGTAAACTACTCACTCTCAGAAGGCCCTCATTAAATTTTATCTTCTCCCTAAATTTCCATTGAGCCTCAGTCAGTGCACCTCAGTTTCCTCATTTGTCATGTAAAAATAACCTTTCTCCATTACATGGATTGCTGGAAGTGTTCTGTATCTACACCATCTAATGTGATAACCACTAACCACATGTGACTATTTAAATATTAAATTTAAAATTCAGTCCCTCAGTAACACTATCCATATTTTAAGTGGCTAGTGGCTACCATACTGGAGAGGAGATACAGAACATTTCCATCATTGCAGAAAGTTCTGTTGGACAGTGCTGTGCTAGAGCTAGGACTTGCCAAAGATAAGAGAAAGCGACATGACTGGAAAACCCAGGCCAGTGCCTGTTGGTTTTGAGTGAGAAAGGTCACTGGGTGAGTGGGGAGCAAGCTGACCTTTGAAACAGTGATATCACAAAGCACAGCTCACAATGGCTACAGAACACCTGGGATTCCAGGCTGCTCTCCCTAACTCATATCTAGGTTTCTGAAGCTTCTGCACATGTAGTTCCTGGAGCCACTGCTGTCTTATTAAAATGTCAACATTTCTACCTGTAACTCCTTCCTGGGACGACGTTGCAGATTCACTCTCTCTGAGCACACTATGGAATTGGCTACAAGCAACTTTTCTGGGAGAGTCTAGTGAGCCCCAGCAAACAAATTTGGGGATACTACATAATATTGCTCCAGTTGTGCAAGTTATCCTGAAGATTTGCTTTTTGATTTTGTTGACAGTAGGATTATATGCGTTATCGAAAAGAAGTATTCAGTCAATTCAGGTTATACTCTTTTGTTACAGAGAAATTTAAATAGTTATAAATTGAAATTTGATTAGTTCTTTTCCATATACCTGACACCTAGTTTCAAGACCATGCAGGTGAGCAAGGGTGAGCCCTTGTCTCTGAAGTTGGTTGAAACTAGGTTGTCCTTGAAATCTTCCACCAATTAAGTTTTGAGTGTGAAAGTGCTGTTTCTCACAATGGTCTTTGGCTTGTATGGTATAATAAACAAGTTTATAAGCTGGGAAGACAGCCTTAGTTCTAAATTTATTTGATCACTTATTCCTTAGAATGCCTACTATGTGCCAGACACTAGGTAGGGTACCTTTAACACAAAAGGCACTGCAAGTATAACTGGAATCTTGGGTCTGGCCTTTCTGTCCTTACTGTGATCTGTAACTGATGTGGTGGAGGCATGTGGAATCATTAAGTCATCACAGTGTTTTCATTACTTCCGTGTGTTAAAGACAAAAGATAAGGCTTCATAAATATAAAAAAAAAAAAAAATTTTTTTTTTTTTTTTATACAGGGGCTCTTTTTGGGAAAATGCTATAACTGGTGGGGACTGTGAGAAACATTTAGGATTTTACAAACTTCTGTTTAATCGCCAGTAATGATAGCGATATAGTCAAAGTGCTTTGAGAATTCCAACAATTCCATGAAATAGAGGTTATTTTCACATGGCAAATTTGAAGTTCAGTGAGAATTTAAGGAGGCAGGATTTAAAGAAGGCTTGGTAAATGCAGAGAGAGGTTATCGTTATCATTTGTAGGTGAGGGTACTTGGTTATCACCTGCCCAAGTTCCTCACAGTTTGTAAGAGCTAGCAAAGCTGGAATTTGAATCCAATTTTGAGGATTCCAAATTCAGCACTTCTCCAAAATCTCATTTGACTGGAATCACAGTGAACTAAAAGGAGTGCTTGGTTGCTAACTGCAAGTTGGGCAAACCTACCAGCTGCTCTTGGGAGAAAGATGTGGCAGCCTGCTTCTGTAAAGATTACAGCCTAGAAAACCCTATGGGGAAGTTCTACTCTCTTATAGGGTTATTATGAGTCAATTGACTTGATGGCAATAGCTTTTGTTTGTTTGGAACTGACTAAATCCTCAATAGGGATGTGTGTGTGCGTTGTGTGACAAAACAAACTTTTATCTGTGATTGTGGGTTATGCTGTAGTCTGTAAATGTTTAGCTCAGTCAGAAAGATGAACTTCAGCCCTCCAGAGTGCTCAGCCATGAAAAAGAGGTAGTATAAAGGAATACTTAATAGCGTGGGCTCTGGAGTCTGACCTAAAAGTAATCACCTAACCTCTCAGCCCCAGTTTCTTCATCTGTAGGATGGGCTTGTTAACAGTACCTCCCTCATACGGTTGTTGTGAAGATTAAAGGAGACAGTGTATGTATAGTGCTTAGGACATAACAGGCACTCTATAAATGGTGCTAGAAATTATGATAAGGAAAAAGATAAGGTTTTAGACTCATCCTGGCAGGAATCTGTCCTAAAACATTAAAAAAAATAAGAACTTTTTTTTTTCATGACCAGATAATTCAGTTTCTCAAACTATTGTGTCCTGAGAACATACTTAGAAGTCTAAATTCCTGGATTCCAATTCTGGCCCTACCACTTCCAAATATATGACCTTGGATAATGACAGGGTCTGAAGTGCAAGGTGTCTAAATGGTTATCCAGTTCTGTTTTTCGGTATAAAAAAGTTCTGCACAGAACCCAGCACATAGCAAATTTTCAGCAAATGGTATCTATTATTATAATCTTTATTAATTACATGCAAATAATAATCCCTGACCTGCCTACTGCTCCAGTTTGTGGTGAAGATGAAACGAGGAAACGTGTGAAAATGTTTTGTTAAATGGAAGGCTTGACATAGGAGTGAGGGATTACTGGTTGTTTTGTTTTGCATCTATGGTAAACTGGTATTTCACGTGAATAAACAAATAACACTCAGCTTCTGTTGTTTCATTTTAGAGAACAGTGTTGTTTATAATCACGCTCTACAAACTTTACAAGAAGGGCTCAGATTTTTTTCAGGCTTTGATGGCCAACTCAGAAGTGAATGTTTTCCCAGCTCAAGACAGTAAAAATCTCTTCCTGTCCTTGGGTCTGCAAGAGAAAATTTTGAAAAAACTCCAGACAGTGGAAAACAAAGTGAAGGACCTGGAGGGGATGATCATTTCTCAAAAATCTGTTATGAAGAGAGATTGCTCCTCTGAGCCCTACTGCAGCTGTTCCGACTGCCAGAGCCCCTTGGCCACATCAGGGTTTACTTCCACATCTGAAATGTGATGGACTCCACTCTTTTCCAGAAAAGCACTACTTCCCTCCTGTGTGCGTTGATGTATCAATAAAGACAGAGAAATATATTGAAATTACCCAACAAGGGCTGGCTTTCTGTTCAGTGGGGCCCAGCTTCTACCTGTGTGTGGGGGGTACACCCATTGCCGTTGAGTCTAGCAGTGGTCAAAAATGTCTCCGGGCTTGTGGTCCCCAGGTGGCAGGCCAGAGACCAGACAGCCATGTAGGAAAGGATAGCCGAACTGGAATTCAAGTGTGGGAAAGGAAGGAAACGTGGTCAGGGATATGGCTTTGAGGTCCATGCTGAAGAGTCTGGATTGAACATAATAAAAACAGCAGGAAAGCGCTGTTTGAGGAAGATGCTGTGCACTGCCCGGTGTAGGCAGGCTGTTACCTGTGCTGACCCTTGGCCTACAAGTAAAGATGTGGTTCAGGAGTCTTCTGCATGAATTGCTCAGAGGTGGGTAAACGTGGGGGTGGGCATAAAGAAGGGTGTTTAATTTTATCTTTTACTGACATCTACTCTGAGCTAAGCATTGTGATAATCCCTGGGAATCTCTGCCCTTCAAAAGCACTCAGCACTCGGCAGTTCAGAAATTCTCAGGTAGTTTCAGAACAGGGAGTTGCAATACAGTGGATTTGCATCATCTTGAACATAGGACAATTCTACTTATGTGGATTCCAGCTTGGCAGGTAGGAAGAAAGGAGGGAGCGATGCCATTCTATTCAATGATTGTGTACCCTGATGAGAAAGATGAGCTACTGGGAGATGGCAGTAGGTGGCTCCCTCAGTAGGTCTCAGTTTCCATAAGCCTTACAGTGTAAGCACTTTTGCCACAATAAGTGTGATTATAGTAATTGAAACACTTTGTAACTATCTGGAATCTAAATGAAATATTTGGTGTGCAAATAAATAGTGACCTGTTGCCATGCTGGTGAAAAACTGGCTATGGGGGCCATCAAGAGACAATACAGCAGTCTCCAAAATGGCCCCTTCCTAAGGGATTTCCAATGGTGATTTTGATTATTCTTAATTTTGCCCAGTGCACTAATGTCAAAATGTAACTCCTGTGTTGATGAGACTTCACTGTACAGTGTACTACTATGTGCAAAAACAGGTGGGCAAATTCAGGGTAGGATCAGGAAAAGACTTTGCAGATAAAGTGACATTAAGTTGGCCCAGGAAGGATTATAAACAGTGAAATGAAAGGCATTCATGCTGGTGGAATCATCATGGAGGTATACAGGAAAAAGGATGCCTTGCCTGGGACAGTTTCAAGGTACCTGAAGCACCAGGCATATCCAAAGCTATAATTAAGCATTTTGGCTTCAGGGCAAGACACACTAACCTCATCCTTAAGTCAACTTTAATTCATCATGTGATGACCAGAACAGATGGAAGTTACTAACAATGTGCACTATCTGACAGTTTAGGTGAGAAGTTTGTTACTGCACTTCTGAAGGAGTGCCAGGCAATCTTTTAAAATCAAAGTCTCCATTTTTTGTGCCACATAAGTTTGAGTGGCAGGAGCTTCTGTGAGGCTTTGGACTAACCAGAGCAGGTTGAGTGGACCCAGAAAAGTGAAGAAGAGTTAAGAGGCCATAGCATTAATGGCCCAAGGAAAAGACAAATTTGAAAAACTATGTATCCCTTCATATTTCTAAGTTAATATCTAGAGATTTGCATCAAATTTAAATAGTTGCAAAGGATGTAAATTCTGGCAAATTGTAAATACTGAGATTTTAGAAGAAAGGGTTGAATCACTTTCTACATTGTATCCAACAAAATCTACATATTATAACAAGTGAATAACTACCATCATTCATTTAAAAAACACATGAATGAAAAATTGGAACCCTCATTCATTGCTGGTGGGAATGCAAAACGATAGAGCTGTAGTGGAAAACAGTATGGTGGTTTCTCAAAAAAAGAATGCACACCTATGTTCCTTGCAGCACTATTTACAATAGCAAAAAGATGGAAACAACCTAAGTGCCCATCGATGGATGAAAGGATAAACAAAATGTGGTACATGCATACAGTGGAATACTACTCAGCCTTAAAGAATGATGAGTCCTCCAAACAATGTGGATAAATCTGGAGGACATTATGTGAGTTAAATCAGTCAATCACAAAAGGACAAATATTGTATGGTCTCATTTTTATAAAATGACAAGAATAGGTATATATACATATCTATAGAGAGAGAGAGAGAGACCAATGTTCCTTGGTAGTTACCAGGAAGGGGGCGAGAGGGGAATCACTCTCTAGATAGTAGACACTTATTATTTTTGGTGTTGGGGAACGTAACACAAATGTGAATGAAGTATGCACAGCCTGACCAAGGTAAAAAACGTCACTAAGATGTACACAGGAAAAAACGATCTTTTTGGTAATTGCTATGGCATATATAATTTTGCAACAACAACCAAAAAAATATGTGCAGGTATATATGTATATATAAGCATATATGTATATAAGTATGTATATGTGTGTATATATAGATGTATGCATATGTATATGCATATATATTCATATATATAATAAAGCACATAGTGGGCACTGTCAATCCTTGCAGGATTGGTTTTCTGGGTTTGAAGGCTTAGGACCATAGTCTCGTAGGACAACTCGGTCAGCTGGCATAACAGGTCATAAAGTTTATGTTCTACATCCTAGTTTGATGAGTAATGCCTGGAGTCTAAAAAGCTTGCAAGTGGTCCTTTAAGATACAACTATTGGTCTCTACTTGTCCAGAACAAAAGAGAAAGAAGGAAACCAAAGGCTCAGAGAAGAAACTAGTCTACAACACTAACAGTCTATTTGAACCACAGCCTCATCTACCCTGAATCCAGAAGAACAAGATGGTGCCCAGCTACCACCACTGACTGTTCTGATTAGGGCCACAATGGATGGATCCTGATAGCAGGAAAGAAAAGTGTGGAACAGAAGTGTGTATTCTTTAAAGATGCACACTTTTTGGACTGGTTGAGACTAGAGGATTCCCTGAGACTACTGCCCTGAGATACTCTTTAAACCTTGAACTGAAACTATCTTGAGATCACTTTTTACCTAAATAACAGATTGGCTTACAAAATAAAGAGTAACACCCATGAGTACTGTGCTCCTTTAAAAAATCATCTATATGAGGCCAAATGGTCAGCAATTACTTTAAGAACAAAGATGAGAAGATAAGGGGACAGGGAAACTAGATTACTGGAGACAGAACAACCAGAACAGAAATAATGAGAATGTTCGTGCATTACGAAGAAACGTAACCAATGTCACTGAACGATTTGTGTAGACATTGTGGAATGGGAACCTAATCTGCTGTGTCAATGTTCACTGAAAACAATAACATATATATTTTTTAATGTTTTTTTTTAATAATTTTTGTTGAGCTTTAAGTGAACGTTTACAAATCAAGTCAGTCTGTCACATATAAGCTTATATACACCTTACTTCATACTCCCACTTACTCTCCCCCTAATGAGTCAGCCCTTCCAGTCTCTCCTTTCGTGACAATTTTGCCAGCTTCTAACCCTCTCCACCCTCCCATCTCCCCTCCAGACAGGAGATGCCAACACAGTCTCAAGTGTCCACCTGATACAAGTAGCTCACTCTTCATCAGCTTCTCTCTCCTACCCATTGTCCAGTCCCTTCCATGTCTGATGAGTTGTCTTCGGGAATGGTTCCTGTCCTGGGCCAACAGGTTTGGGGATCATGACCGCCGGGATTCCTCTAGTCTCAGTCAGACCATTAAGTCTGGTCTTTTTATGAGAATTTGGGGTCTGCATCCCACTGATCTCCTGCTCCCTCAGGGGTTCTCTGTTGTGCTCCCTGTCAGGGCAGTCTTCGGTTGTGGCCGGGCACCATCTAGTTCTTCTGGTCTCAGGATGATGTAAGTCTCTGGTTCATGTGGCCCTTTCTGTCTCTTGGGCTCATAGTCGAAAACACAATATTTAAAAAAAATTAAAAATAGAACTACCACATGACCCAGCAGTTCCACTTCCAGGTACATGCCCAAGGAACTTAAGAGCAGTGACACGAACAGACATATGTACACCAATGTTCATTGCAGACCTATTCACAATACCCAAAAAGTGGAAACAACCTAAATGTCCATCAACGGATGAATGTATAAACAAAATATGGTACATACATATAATGGAATACTACTCAGCCATAAAGAGAAATGAAGTCCTGATACATGCTATGACATGGATGAACCTTGAAAACATTATGCTGAGTGAAATAAGTCAATAATGAATGGACAAATATTATATGATCTCACTTACATGAAATGACAAGAATAGGCAAATGTATAGAGACCAAAGTTTATTAGGGGAGAGTGGGAGCCATTGTTTGGGAAGCAGTGAGTTTGTTTATGGTGATGGGAAATCTGGCATTGATTAAGGGTAATGGTTGTACAACATGTAGTCATCCCTTGGTATCCAAGGGGGATTTGTTCCAGTACCCCTGTGGATACCAAAATCCACAGATGCTAGAGTCCCTTATATAAAATGGCGTAGTGTTTGCATTTAACCTACGCACATCCTCCCATATACTTTAAATCATCTCTAGATTCCTTATAATACCTAATACAATGTAAATGCTCTGTAAATAGTTGTTATACTGTACTGTTTAGAGAATAACGACAAGAAAAAAAAGTCTGTACGTGTTCAACGAGTGCTGGAGACTGAGGCTCTGTGAAATGGCAGGAAGTTACAGCAGGGTATGCCTACAAGTCATTTCGTTCATGTGGATTCAGTGTAGTGCTCGGCATGAAGCAAATTCAAGTTTTGCTTTGGGGAACTTTCTTTGTTTGTTTTTTCCTTGAGTATTTTTGATCCATGGTTGGTTGAATCCACAGATGTGGAACCTGCAGATATGGAGGGCTGACTGTAATTGATATCACTAAGCTGTGCACGAGAAAAAGGCTTAATTAGCAAATGTCGTGTTATATATATTTCTATAAAAAAGAAAAAAAGCAGCTGTTGATACTGTGTACACTTAATGGGATTTATTTTCTTATTTTAGAGGTTTAGGGTCATGGTTTCATGGGTCATTCCAGTTACCTGGCCTAATATTAATTTTAGTGCTTCTGTTTTACCTCCTAGAATGTTGTGTAGTGCCTGGGGTCTTAAAAGCTTGTGAGCAGTCATCCAAGGTACAAAAATTGGTCTCTACCCACCTGGAGCAGCAGAGGGAGAAAGAGGGTCAGGATCAGAGGAGGAACTGGAATATGTGTCTGATTGCCTCCGTGAACAACTGCTTCCTTTGCCATGAGACAGAAGAATTGGATGGTGCCTGGCTACCATCACTGAATGTTTTGATCAAAGATTCTATAGAAAGAATCCTGATCAAAAGGGGAAAAATGTGGAACAGAATTTCAAATTCTCATGGAATCCAGATTTTCTAAAGCCACTGAGGCTGAATGACCTCCCAAAACTGTGGCCCTGAGGAAATCTTTAAACCCTAAATCAAAACTACCCCCTGAAGTCATCTTTAAAAAAAACAGTAGTTTAGCTTAATTAGGAAAAAAGTCTGCCTTGAGCAATGTGCTCTTTTAAAGAATTATCTTTATGTGAACATACTGACAACAGCAATTCAAAAGGTTATATGAGAAGCTTAGAGAGCAGTGAGTTAGTGTTAATGATGGTGAAATAATTTAGAAAAGGATATAGCGAAAGGCGGCACATGTGAGGAATGTAGCCAATGTCTCTGAGCTGTAGAGGTAAAAACTGTTGAGCTGTTCAGAGACGTGTTGGTGTACATACATGAACGAGCTCCTTAATCTGAAATTTCACTTGTTCTTTTATCATCTCTAACTTATATTTACATTTTACTCACCTACAAAATGTTATCCAAATAAAATACTTTCATGTTTGCAAAACGTTTTTTGATCCCTTCTTTGCAATAAAAATACGTATGCATTGAAGTAAAAAATTTTTTTTAATTTCCTGTAACTGTAAGGCTCTTTGTAATAGAATTTTTCTGAATTGAGTAATCATAATTATCCTTAATATACAGATGATCAAAATTACACAACTACAAATTTTGATAAACATAAAAAGTAATACTTGATTGGAAATGCATCTCTTACACAGATGGGGCTTTACCCCCAGTAATTCATGTATCTGGATATTTCTCACTGCTAAGCTAACAGGGCTTAGTTTCAATTCTATTTCTGTTTTCATAGCTATAAGTGCTAAAAGTTTATTCATATAAATAGATATGAATGCTAGTAATTTTGTTATAGCCAAAAAAAAAAAAAAAACCAAAACCAAACCCGTTGCCGTCGAGTCAAGTCTGACTCATAGGGACCCTATAGGACGGGGCAGAACTGCCCCATAGTTTCCGAAACTGCCGACCTTCTGGTTAGCAGCTGTAGCTCTTAACCACTACACCGCGGAGGTTTTCTTTGTCATAACAGAATCAATTATTTGATTTCCTTCTGAGTTATAGACTGATCAAACAGCGTTCACTGAAATTTATTTCTAATGATTTATCAATTGAAAATTCAATTAGGTCCACCCCTGATTTTGTTTAAACAACTGGAATTCAGATTTACAAAAGAATTTATTCTCCTGTCATTAGTCATTCACTTTCTTAAGTGACTTTTAATCATACTGATTACTCTCACTTACAGGCATTTAGGAAGGGCTGGGAAATCCGAAATACTGTTAATTTCAACACATCTTTAGTATTACAATATCACTAATTTTAAGATATTTTAGTTACAACCCTGCAGCTGCAGATTTAGCTCAATTTACTGAAAATGGTAATTACGTAAATTAGCAACACCAGCCTCTTTGTCAAACCAATTAATCATCAGTCTTAACTTTGGTCTGAAAAATTCTGACTTCGCTTTTCAAGTCAAATAAATGTTAACGGGCATCCCTCTGACTACATTTCACTTCTGAATCACAACAAAGACATGGCATTGAGCCTCGCTATGAGTTAGTCTCCTAGATGAAGGTCCCTTCGTTTCAGGTATTTCTAACCACGCTCTCCTTGCTCTGTTCCGGGGGACTCTCCCTTAAGCAAAATGCAGCCTCTGACTACACTTAGGGTGGATGAGATATTTAAATGAAAATTGTCATCACTACCGCCCACTCTAATATTCTTGAATTCAGAACATCCAGATACAGGCCAAAAAACTCCACTTACAATGCGTTTTTTACTCTTAACTACCCTTTTAGTCTTCGATTATCCCGGTAACGAGCACGCACCAGTTTGAAGAGCACTGGCTTAGAGGAATCACTTTGAGAGTCTGGGGAAAATGGCTCCTGTCCCCCATCCTTCCCAGCTACCTCAGGACGAGTGGAGGCGCACTCAGTCTCAGCTCCCACATATCTCCAATTAGCAGTCGGATTGCCGGAGCGGGGGAGGCATGGCAGAAACCCCAGCCCACGCAGGACGAGCCCCCAACCGAAAAGATGCTCCAGAGCCCAGACAGCAGAGAGCTCTGCAGCCCCGCGGGGCCCAGGAGGGAAGCCGGGACTTTCCGCTTCCCTTTCCCCAGCGTAACGGGGAAGGGGCGGAAGGTTGGCGTTACACTGGTCAGCATAACCAAAGAGCGTGGGACTCGGGGACTGCAGGGGGTAACACTTGGCGAGAAGCTTCCCGCTCTCTTTGGGCCGGAAGTGAGGAAGGCGGGGCTGGCCTTTTCCGGGAGGATTCAGGAAGCCCTAGAGGAAGCCTTACGGGGAATAGTGTTTGTGTGACACCACCGGTTGCGCGGAGGGTTGGGATGGGGGCGGGTGCCGTGTAGGGGCGCTCGGAAGGGACGGATATCGCTGTGACACTGCGGGGACGCTTTGAGGGGACGTGTTGGTGTGTCACCGGTGCACGCTGAAGGAGCTGGAGGAACAGGGTGGCCATGAGGATGTGGGAGTCGCTAGATGAAGTGTGGGCGATGCCGGCCGAGAAGCGTATTTTCGGGGTCGTGTTGCTCTTCTCCTGGACAGTGTATCTCTGGGAGACCTTCCTAGCACAGCGGCAGGTGAGCGTAGACAGGCCCCACCTGACCTCGATACCTGGCCAGACTCGGCCTCGACTCCAGGGTGCTGGATAATTGTTCCGGCCTCAGCACAAGCCTGGGCCCCGCAGTCCCTAATAAGCCTCCTACCTTGGCCCAGAGGCGGGCTGTGCCATGAGGGGATCTTGGTGCCTCGGGGACGTTCTCCTCAAAGGTATCTTGGGACCCAAGCTCGTTAAGGCCTGGGGAAGGGGAGGGAAGGGCTGCCGCTTGGCAGGCTTGAACTCTTGTCCCTGTCGCAGCTCCCCTAGGATTCTCGCGCCCAGTCTTAGCCTCCTTTATGTTTGGCAGCGGCCCACAAGACTTCAAAAAGAAGATGCTAGATTTTTAGAACCACAACTTCACCATGCAATTTGTAAAATCATGCTGAACCACAGAATTAGGAAACTATTTTCTGAAAATAAGGATTTTGCAGTTCTTCAAAGGACCTGAATTCATTTATCTTTAAAAAAAAAAAAGTGTATGTATTGTTTTTGCCCAAAGAACAATATTTTCTTCTTTTTCTTTAAAGTGTCTTTATTATTTTTGTTTAAAATTTTAAAACCTAAAATAGAAAATTGCTTGATAACAACTCCCTGGAAACAGCCATAATTAACAGCTTGATGGATTAGGGTTCTGAACTTCTTAAATGAGATGAATTTTAAGTTTAATTGACCTTTTTACTTGCAATCGCTCACTGCTGATTTGTTTTACCAACACTCTTCTAAGCTGCCACTGAATTATGTCTAACACATGATGGTTATGGGAACCCTTTGTTTTTAAATACTGGGAACCCTTTTTTTGGCCATTAATGCCTTTTTTTCTCCGTAAATTTCTCTGTTTATATGTTACATGAATCTTCTAGCTGAACATTTTTTATTTTTCTATATGTGTTGATGTCTAAGGAGCCGTGGTGGCTCAGTGCTTAAGAGCTCAGCTGCTAACCTAAAGGTCAGCAGTTTGAATCCACCAGACGCTCCTTGGATACCCTATGGGGCAGTTCTACTCTGTACTGTAGGGTCGTTATGAATGGGAAACAACTCGATAGTAAAGGGTTGATGTCTTGATCTCTTCCTTAGCCCAGCGTATTCAAAGCTGTATGTCTTTCTTTCGCAAAGCTCTTTGGATAGGTTCATTAGAACAGAATTTTGTAGACTTAGAGAAGACCCATTGCATAAAATGTCTAAATTAAACGGTAGCGTATTGAACATCTGTCTGTCTTGCTTTAATAAGGCTAGTTATAGTAAATACTTTTCAGTAGTGCCTCCTTTACTGAGTTATTCTTTCATATTATGGTAAGAAGCACAATGTGTACATGTATATATATATGTATATATATAAAGAGCATTTGTTGTAAAACCATTGAAGAAGATGCTGCCATTATATTGTTTGATATCTGTTCCCTGCATTATGTCGCATGGACTGAAATTACCTTTTAGAATTTGGTATCACGAAAAAGCTTGTCTTTCTTGAAGACCTGGTGTATTTCTGTCACTCCTCAAATTTCCCTTAATTTGGCCTCTAGAAACCTCAGGACCAAATTTAATGACCACCCACAATATCTGGTAATACTTATATTTAACATATTTGTTTCCTTCTCCTTTCATGAATTTGTTTTCTATTTTATAGGGTTTATATAATACCTGGAATGAACGGTACCTTTTGTGGTGTTATGATTTTGTTTTACATATGCAGAGTGGTGTGATGACAACCCTGATTTTAATTTTACCTAGTCAGTTCTCATTCTCTTATTTAGCTTTCATTGTTCTGTATCAGTTGTTTCAGTGGTCAGTGTATTTGATCAAATATAGTATTCGTATAAGTATAAAACAAATTCAACAGGCTTAAATGACAAGTTAATGCTATAAACCAATGTTTGATCATAAGTGATTATTGTAATAAACAATGAGTTCATTTGACAAAGTGTTTTCTTCAAAAATATTTCAGAGAAGGATATATAAAACAACAACTCATGTACCGCTGGAGTTAGGACAGATCATGGATTCAGAAACATTTGAGAAATCTCGACTGTATCAGCTGGATAAAAGTACTTTCAGCTTTTGGTCAGGACTCTACTCAGAGATTGAAGGCACTGTGAGTAATTTACTTCTTGGAGAGACAATCTATGAGTTGTTGAATACCTTGTAATGTTTGTTTTCCTGTTTTTGTGACACAAAGGAGGGTACCACACCTGCAGATCCCAGAATGCTTTTTAAACTTTTGTTATTGATAAGGATAGGTCTGGATTAAACAACGTAGAAACATGACTGTTTAGTCAGTTGAAAATTCTGTAATATGGTAACCATCACCCTGAGGCCTGGGGTGAAAAAGAAACTTGCATGTTATTCTTGTAGCCTCTAACCCATCCTCCACATTGCAGCCAGAGGAGTCTTTCAGAAACACAGTTTTGATCATATTATTCTCCTACATAAAATCTTTCAATGGCTTCCTGTTTCCCTCAGGGAAAAGCCCAGGCTTTTTGGCATGGCTTTACGAGGTTCTTCAGGAACTAATAACTGTTTACTTGTGCCTCATCTTTTTATTCCTTCCTCCCTCTGTTGGCCATCCCCTGTGGAGGTTGGTTTCTTTTGACTTTGAGTCTTTGCACAGGACGTTCTTCCCCTCCTTCTTCATCTCCACTCTCTGACTGGAGCCTGGTTAACTGCAGTGGTTAAAGCAATCGACTGCCGGTCAACTGCTAATCAAAAGGTTGGCGGTGCTGAACCACCAGCAGCTCCGCGGGAGAAAGATGTGGTAGTCTGCCCCCGCAGATATTTACAGCCTTGGAAACCCTATGGGGTCACTGTGAGTCGGAATCGACCTGACAGCAGTGGGTTTGGTTTTTTTTTGTTTTCACGCATTAGGATGCAGCTAAGAGATCATCTCTTCTGGGAGATCTTTTGAAACTCCTCCTCCCCCTAAAGTTTGGTGTCGGTAGCATCCTATCATTATTCCTATCACTTATCATATTGAACTTCCCTGTTGGCTGCCAGACTGGTAGTTCCTTAAGGAAAGGGTATTTTAAGGTCTTGTTCATCATTTTATACCTAGTGCCTGACCTAAAATAAGCCCATAATATGTATTCAATGAAACAATGAATGACAGGCCATTTTTACTTAGCAAAACCAGACGGTCAGCCCTACCCCTGTTCTAGAAGAAGAGAAGCCATATACTGTAGAGCAGTGTTTCTCAACTTTTTTATCATTATCTTTCTCCCTCAAGATTCTTGTTGGACATGTTTTCCTAATCGCTCCCTCCATGAAATCTTAACCCCACATACATGCTGTATATCTGTGTACTGTATATCTGTGCTTTATACAGAAAAAGAGTAAAATTTTTTCACTCTGAAGAACCGATTCTCACCTTCTTGGGTGCGCTACTTCCCCCATTGAAAGTGAATGGCATAGAGGTTAACAGCAGACTCAACTCAGGAGGCTTGAATTTGAATCTCAGCTTCACCACACTATCTGTGTGACCTCAAGCAAGTCTCTCAACATTGCTGTGTCTCAGCTTTCTGATCCTTAAAAATAGTACAGTAATAAGAGTTATTCATAATGTTGAGAGGATTAAATGAGTTAATATACCTAAAATGCTTAGACAGCGCCTGACCCACTGTAAGTGTTCCTTAAGTATTGGATATTATTATGTTTACCATCATGACTATGATGATCATTATTGCTCCAGAACTCTTTCAGATTCCTCAGTAGGAAATAACTGAGATCAACTATCGTAATTGTTTCATGAGTTAAAGAGAAGAAACTGGCTGTATGTAGCTTTGTTAAATGTGACAACATTGTCTCGCTGTTTACAGAGTTTTTCTTGACAACTGTGGAATAAAATTGCATCGACATAGCTATTGCTGGTTATTCATCTTTTCTGTATTGACTTTTTGATTGTATTTTTACTAACCCAAGGCTAGTTTAGTTTCTGTAATGTTGAAGTTTAGTATTAAAACTTGTTGCTTTCCAACCAAGGCAGGAAAGGTAGCATTACTGTGAATTATGTTCAACTTTAGTTAATTTCTCTGAAGCATTTCTTCTGTTGGGGGCAAGACTCGGGTAGGAAATCAGTCTTTGAGACTGATGAGAGTTGGAGAGAGATGAGGGTAGAGGTAGGGAATTTAGACACTATTTTCTTTGATGTTTGTCTCTTTGAAGTTCTTTGTCTTACCTCCAAGGGGCCATGATAAAATGATTGGAAAAATATTTTCAGTCTCTTTGGTTGTCACTAGTAAATATTCCAGGAGAGATGGGCAATAGCGTGGTCATTATGGTTGGTCACTGTGGGAATGAGGACATTTGTTCTTGGAGATAATAGAGGTAGGGGGAATACATACAGAAAAGGAGAACTTAGTAATTTGTTGTGGCTCAACTAGAAGCAGTACTGATGGGCTAAAGTTAGGAACTGTTATAGTCATCGTTGTCATAATAGTTTTTATTTTTTTCTTTGATGTTTGTAGCAACCCTCTGAGGTAGAAAGGACAGGCATTATTACTCCTTTTTATGGATGAGGAAGCAAAGGCTCAGAGAAGATAAATGGCATGCAGGTTTAATGACCAAATGAGACTCTAATAAATCAGAGAGCTGAAGCTCAAACTCTAGTTTTCCGAGTCTTTAAAATTACATTGAGAAAAAAAAAATTACGTTGAAGAAACCATCCCAGAAACTCTTAAGGACAGGAGCGTGTATGTGCCAAATTTATCCTTGGGAATTTAGTGGCTAAATACACCACTTGATAAGAACAAATTTTGTTATTAAACTTTGAGACTCTATTCTCTTTTAAAGCAATGCCATTAGTTCCTATTTTATGTTGATTACAATTAATAGGTTTATATATTTTGGTCACAAAGAACAAGTGGGAAGATTAATAGAGCTTTTTTTTTTTTTGCCTCCATACTTTCTACCTAAGGGAACCGTGAGCAAAGGCCTTGTGTGACCAATGACACAGGCACCACCATTCATGCAAATGTGACAGAGCACCCAGAGAGAAAATATCCAGCCTCTAAGACAGAGTTTCCCTGATACCGCATAGATGTCTGTAAAGAGCCCACTAAAGAAATGGAAGTAAAAGAGTGAACTAGATCGATTTTTATCACCATAGCCGAATCTTCAGAATGTAGGGTATAAAAAGCAAGTTGTAGAATAATAAATGCAATATGATGTCATTTATATACATTCCTAAAAAGCGTACATAAATCACTATATTATTTATAGATATATAAGTAAAAATGGAGAGTAGATTGGAAGGGTACCCATGAAATATTTGATAGTGTCAAAGCGCCTCACAACCACAAGGGGCCACATCTGTACCAATGGAAATACCGTGCTTCTGGAGTGTGATTGGTCATTGTACTCCTGAGATCCCACAGAAAGGCTAAATTGATTCCTCTTGACAAAATGAGTTCCACAAACTTAGTATTTGTTGTGGGAAGTAGTGTTTATTAAGCATTTTTTTTTTTTCTTTTTTCCAAATTTTAAGAGCTGCCCCATGTTCTAATGCTCTGGTACTCTGGT
This sequence comes from Elephas maximus indicus, assembly GCF_024166365.1. Taxonomy (NCBI): domain Eukaryota; kingdom Metazoa; phylum Chordata; class Mammalia; order Proboscidea; family Elephantidae; genus Elephas; species Elephas maximus. Next base: position 81,950,381 of record NC_064821.1, read on the forward strand.
GAATGTTTGTGTTCACTTTATCTACCCAGGCAAAGAGTGGTGCTGGGAGATGGGGCCTAGTCCTTAAAACCCTGACTCCTACCTCAGGAATCACCTTTTCCTGACCCTGAGAAGGCACAGAGCCCCGTTCCATTCCTCAGTTTGGCAAGTGGACATGGCTTTCTGGATCTGTACAGACACTTATACTTTGTCCTGACTGAGGAGGGCTATTTCCTTTCAAGGAAAAGACAGTTCCAGAGCCGGATAGCCCAGTTCAGTCCCATTTCTGTCACTCATTAGCTGTGGGATTTTGGGCAGGTTGCTTAAGCTTTCTAAGTAAGCTCAGTTCCCTGATTCAAAAAGCTTTTATTGTGATCTTTTGGCAAAAGGATTTTTTAAAATAGTTTTATTGAGATGTAATTCATATACCATCCAGATCACCCATATAAAGTGTACGACGGCACAGGGTAGGTTTAGGCAAAAACTTCTTAAAAATCTAAACTTAGTATCTCAATTGATTTGTATTCATTCATCTAAATTCATACTTTATCTAAAATGCGATAGTTCTCATTTTTCTTCAGAGATAATTATTTTGTCCTTTTTTCTTTATGACATGCTCTTATATGATAGTTTCCTGAACTATTGAATGTGACCAAAGTATGCTTGGTTTTATAGCTTATTCTTCTTTTTGGTGGAATCCCTTATCTCTGGAGACTTTCTGGACGGTTCTGTGGATATGCTGGCTTTGGACCAGAGTATGAGGTATGTGGTTCATTAGCATGTACTTGTCAGGGTCTTTCTTTTTGCTTGTCAAGCTTTATGCTAAGGTCAATAGACATACTTCTCTGTACTGTCCTTGTCCCCATATAGTATTAGTTAGGAAAATTCTAGTTACTGTAACAAACCCCAGTATTTCAATAGCTTATCATAACAGTTTATTTCTCAACTACAGTGTGAATATATTTGGTCAGCAGGCAGCTATCCTCCATGTGGTAAGTCAGGGACACAGACAGTTTTTATCTTATGATTCTGCCACCCTCTAAGCACTCCAGGGTTCTCTGCATTCAACAAGCAGATGGAATGAAAGAGCTTCTTAACTTTCATGACTCCAAGTGATACCTGTTCTTTGAACTCAAATTTTGTTGGTAAACAGTCATTTGGTCTCACCCAGCTGCAAGGGAGCTGGGAATTGTAGTCCCTGGCCAGACAGCTGCTTCTCAGGGATAACTCTGTAGCGAAAGGGGAAGTATGAATTTTGTTGGATCCACACTAAGCAGGTATTTCTGTGCTACACACACTTAGAAGGTACTTCAAACAAAGACAAATTATGTCAGAGTGTATCTCCTAGGATCTCCACTGGGCTGCTTGAGTTGACTATCCACTCTTGCTGGAACTCTAGTTGCCGGGCAAAGCCTTAAATGTGAGACTCCCACCTATAATTGATGCTGGGACACTGCTTCCTGACTTTTACCTTGGAAACTGTCAAGCCTGTTCCCTCCTTGCTGCTTGTTTATTTGACATGATGGATCTCTTCAAAGTGAGTAATTGCATGAAGTACAAACTTGGCTGCTAGTTCTTCAATCTACAGATGACTGTAAATATCAGTGCATATCATAATCAGCAGCCAGCCATGTCACTTCTTTCAGAGTCTGCGATTTATCACTACACTTGTTACTCAGTTCATGCATAGACAATAAAGTGTTTAGTTGTGTGGCCTCCTTGACTGCTACATAATGTTTTACAAAATTAGATAATCAAAAGAGAGAATTGGCCAACAAAGGTGAAGGTGCAGGAGTCCCTAGGTGGTGCAAATGGTTAATGAGTTCAGCCAACCATGAAAAGTTGGAGGTTCAAGTACACTCAGAGGTACCTCAGAAGAAAGACCTGGCAATCTACTTAAAAAAAAAAAGCCATGGGGTGAGGGGAGGGAGATGAAAGTAAAATAAAGAAACAAAAAAGGATAACACCGGAAGTGAAATTCCAATCTAATGTAAATGGAGTTATAGAAGAAATTGCTGACCGTGGGGGTGTTGATGCTGTCATTAGAGGTACTACAGATATGCAATCAAAGGAGCTTTAGTGAAGGTGAACTTACCCATATAATGAAGGAAGTGTTTGTGAAGAAAAGGATGAAAATGTCCTAGAGGAAGTGATACTGGCTAACAAACCTCACATTAAAGGATTTGTCAAAGATATTTCATGATGTTAAAAGCTCAAAGGATAAAATGTTGGAAGCTGATCTAACTTTAGAAAGAAAAAAACAATTCAACAAGGCAAAGAAAAGAACCTTCACTTCATATTGTAAGTTATATGATGAGAAGGCAAGCATTATTCAAACTGCCCTTGATGCGTTTTTTACAAAGAAATAAAACACTAATTATTAATGTTTCTGAAGTTTTAAAATAACCATATACTAAATAAATATTGGTTTTACTTTTTTTTTTTTTCATTTCCCTGTATGTTTAGACCTATAATTCATACTGAAGGCTGTTGTGTTTGATCTGCATCAGTAAGTGCTTCAAGTCTTCCACTTTCCGCAAGCAAGGTTGTGTCATCTGCATAACACAGGTTGTTAATGAGCCTTCCTTCAATCCTGATGCCCCGTTCTTCTTCATATAGTCCAGCTTCTCGGATTATTTGCTCAGCAAAGACTTTGAATAGGTATGGTGAAGGGATGCAACCCTGATGCGCACTTTTCCTGATTTTAAACCACACAGTATCCCCTCGTTCTGTTTGAACGACTGCTTCTTGGTCTGTATACAGGTTCCGTGGGAGCACAATAAGTGTTCTGGAATTCAAATTTTTTGCAGTGTCATCCTTCATTCGTCGTTATCCACACAGTTGAATGCCTTTGCATAGTCAGTAAAACACAGGTAAACATCTTTCTGGTATTCTCTGCTTTCAGCCAAGATCAGTCTGACGTCAGCAATAATATCCCTCATGCCATGTCCTCTTCTGAATCCGGCTTGAGTTTCTGGCAGTTCCTTGTCAATGTATCGCTGCAACCATTTTTAAATTATCTTCAGCAAAATTTTACTTGCATGTAACATGATGATATTGTTTGATAATTTCCACATTATCTTGGATCACCTTTCTTTGGAATGGGCACAAATATGGATCTCTTCCAGTTGGTTGGCCAGGTAGCTGTTTTCCAAATTTATTGACATAGATGAGTGATTTCTTCTAGTGTTCCATCCGTTTGTTGAAACATCTCAATTGGTATTCCATGAGTTCCTGAAGCCTTGTTTTTCACCAGTGCCTTCAGTGCAGCTTGGACTTCTTCTTTTGGTACTGATGAAGATTAAAGACTACATCCTTCAGGATGGATTACACCTCCAAAACAACAAAAATTCTCACAACTGGACCAATAAGCAACATCATGATAAACAGAGAAAATATTGAAGTTGTCAAGGACCTCATTTTACTTGGACCCACAGTCAAGAAATCCCATGGAAGCAGCAGTCAAGAAATCAAATGACAAATTGTATTAGGCAAATCTGCTGCAAAAGACCTCTTTCAAGTGTTAAAAAGCAAAGATGTCATTTTGAGGATTAAGGTGCACCTGACCCAAGCCATGGTATTTTCATTCACCTCATAAACATGCGAAAGCTGAACTATAAATAAGGAAGACCAAAGAAGAATTGATGCCTTTGAATTATGCATAGGCAAAGGATATTGAATATACCATGGACTGCCAGAAGAATGAACAAATCTGTCTTGGAAGAAGTACAGTCAGAATACTTCTTGGAAATGAGGATGGCAAGACATCGTCCCATGTGCTTTGGACATGTTACCAGGAGGACCCAATCCCTGGAGAAGGACATCATGCTTGATAAAGTAGAGGGTCAGCAAAAAAGAGGAAAACCCTCAACGAGATAGATTGACACAGTCGCTGCAACAATGGGCCCAAACATAGCAATGATTGTGAGGATGGTACAGGACCAGGCAGTGTTCAGTTCTGTTGTACACAGAGTTGGTATGAGTCAGAACCAACTCAACAGCACCTAACATCAACAACAACATATATTTAGAACTGACAGTAAGAGAGTTTTTAATACTTTAACAAACATTTTTAAAGGTCACAGAACAATCACGTTTTCCATTGATTATTAAGATTGCACTGCATGGTTTGAGCTTACATGGTCATTTTTATGGATGTGCACTACAGTGTAAAGCAAAGACTGCCTGTATTCCTTGTATGCATGTATCACTTATTTAATTACTCTTCTGTTGATAGGTTGGTCCCAAGTTTTCCTGTTTACAAATAATGCCATAGCACACATCTTTTACCTAAATTTTCATTCAACATATATTTATGTAATTTAAAATTTCGATAGATGCTGCCAAATTCCTTTCTAAAACAGCTTGTTTGGTGTTGTATTCTCTCGTAGCGTATGCTGTTGCTGTGTGGTGTGCCACTGAGTCTATTCCAACTCATAATGACCCGATAGGACATAGTAGAACTGCTGAATAGGGTTTTCTTGGCTGTAATTTTTACAGGAGGAGATTGCCAGGTCTTTTTCTCCCATGCAGCTACTGGTGGGTTTGAACCACTAACCTTTGGGTTAGCAGCCAAATGCTTAATCATTGTACCACCAGGTCTCCTCTCGTAGTATATGAAGTATCAAAATACCCTTTCCCTGAATCCTCACTAATACTTATTATACATGTGATCTTTTTATTTGTGTCACTCTAACAGGGAAAAAATGTTATTGTGCTCTTATTTCATACAACACATTTTTTAATGAAAAAAGATTCCAAGCAACACAAGTAAATAAAAGTGTATGAATATCTAGATAGATTTTTTGTGTAACTAGTCTTCTAGTGGAAACCCTGGTGGCGTAGTGGTTAAGTGCTACGGCTGCTAAGCAAGAGGTCAGCAGTTCGAATCCGACAGGGGCTCCTTGGAAACTCTATCGGGCAGTTCTACTCTGTCCAATAGGGTCACTATGAGTCGGAATTGACTCGACGGCAGTGGGTTTGGTTTTTTTTTTGGTGTGTCTTCTAGTAATGAACCTGTTCAGGCTGGTTTATTTTTTCTTCATTACATATGGTGGTACCCATCTTTGCACATGTATTTTTGTGCACATATTCCACATATATAAAAGTCTGAAATGATATATACCAAATTGCCAACAGTGGTTTTCTCTGGGGACGGTTTTGGAAATTTTTATTTCCTTATATGTCTTTATGTCTTAAGAAAAATCAGCAATGAGCATGTATTTCTTGTATAATTAAAACCATTTGCTACATTAAAAACAGAAGAAAAGCAAGTAGGCCTCAGCTTATTCTAGGCATAGGCAGAGCTTCCTGTTTTTCCAAACTACCAACTGGGGGTCCAGATAATCAGTGTCTCTATTTTTGAAGAATGGGGGATGGTACTGCCCTTCTCAACAAGTAACGTACTTAACGACTCAGAATTCTTCAGAGTTCTGTTACCACAGCGTGAATCATGATTCAAGATGTGTTGGCCTGAATCACTCTATCCTAATGTCACAGGACTTTAAAATATTCTGTATCCTGAGACTTCCTAGAGCCTTGAGGTGTTCACTGATAGGGCTAGAGCCCAGATCCTGTTTCTATTGAAACAATGGGTTAACACCTCTTCTCACTGCCCAGCAGTCCTCATTCCTAAGATGTTTTCTCCCCTCTGGGTTGGAATTAGAGAGAAAGCTCCAGGAGGTTGTATACGCTGCATTTCTCCAGCTGGACTTTCCTGTTACAGTTCCTTTTTTCAGCAGGGATATTTTTCTTAACCTCAATCACCGTTCTAAGCTTTTAGTTCACAGTTGTCTGTCAGGAGTGGCGGGGTCTTACAAAGGAGCAGTGGAAAGTAGCATTTTAGGGTCAGATTATGAAAATCTTTAAAAGTGTAACGCATTTGAAGTTAGCCATTAAAAGTTTTTTTTAAGTAGAGAAGTGGGGTTTCAGATTAATGTGGTTCGTATCTAGGATGGAGTGGACTGGGCGTGACTGACAGTAGGCAGAGAGACAACAAACTATACACCAGGTGTGGGAGTCGGCAGGTGGTGGTGGGGAGGTGACACATATTACTGGTTAAGAATTGATATATTTCATATAGATAGAAGTCTTTTTTGAAAGAACACTTTAGAAAAAGTTCAGTACCTCAGTAGAAAAATGGGCAAAGGCAGAAATTTAAATGGTCATTAAATACATGAAAAATATAAGTTCATATTGATAATCAAAGAAATGTACTTTAAAACAACAGTGAGGTATCTTTTTTTTTTTTTTTTCCTATCAGATTGGGGAAAAAAAGTAAAAGAATAAAAGAACAGAATTGGTGCAGGATAGGGGGATAGTCTCATGCTGCTGGTAGATTGCAAATTGGTTCAGTTTTTCTGGAAGACAACTCAAAAGTCCTTAAAAAGTTTGTACTCTGACACCAGATATGTCACTTGTATGAATTGGTAGGGAATGAATGCCAGGGGTATACGTATAAAGAGAGTCACTATAGCATTGGAATGAATGCTACAGTGGGAGTGCTGAGTATCCACTAATACTCTAGAAGCGTTAAAAATGATGATGTGGCTCTGTATTTATTGGTGTGGAAGGATGTTCGTGAGAAGTTAAGTGACAAAAGCAGGTATTCACACAATCTGTACAATATGATTGTGTTTTTGAAAGATGGGATTCTCATTCATTAGTTTTGAGGAAGATACTGGATGGAATCTCTTGTTGAATTTTTTTCCCATTTCTGGTTTGAAAACAAGTTCTGGAATAAACCATCATGCGTGTTACAGCCAGACAAATCTTCCTTCCTCTTCCTACCTTTCTTTCTCGTATGTTTAGAAACTTACCTCGGCTACATCTTTGCAACCAAATCAAATATACTTTGGTAGTGTGTGGTACAGTTACATTTAACTTAAAAGAATTCAGTTATACACTGAGGGATGAGAGGTAGGGCGAGGGGAGAGAAAAGATGCTATTTGCCTCATTGCCCTTTCCCCCTTCCCCACCTCTTTATACTAGTTAGATCTTACCCTCCACTATCCCCGGAAAAAGTTTGCAGAGAAACAAGACAATTACTGGCTTTTGATCGTCTAAGGGCTCATTTAAAAGTAATTAGTATAATTCTTGAGGGTGATTTTCTCTATTGGATTTTGGCTTTTTGTGAAAATTTTAGAATACCCCCACCTTCCCTGGCCCAGCTTTTTTGAGGCTCCATTATAAGTTGCTTTGCCTGGTCCCAACCGGGCCTGTCATCTTGTCATAGTCCTCTCATAGGGTCCTCTTTCTCTCTCCATGCTTTCATAAATTGTGGGGAATTCCTCCTCTTTCCACTTCAATCTTGTCCCACCAATTTCATCTTTCTTCAAAGTAGTATCCCAGGTCTCACCTGCTTTGTAAGCCTTCCTTGAGTTCACCAGCATATGTTGCTGTCTCTCTCTTCGGAATTGCTTTAACCGTTTTTGTCTATACAGCTTAAGGTTAACTTTATATAAGGAGCCCTTGTGGCACAGTGGTTAAGAGCTCAGCTGCTAACCAGAAGGTTGGCAGTTCGAACCCACCAGCCACTCCAAGGGAAAAAGATGTGGGAGTCTGCTTCTGTGAAGATGATAGCCTTGGCAACCCTGGGCAGTTCTAGCCTGTCGTATAGTCACTGTGTCAGAACTGACTCCACAGCAGCTGGGAGCTCTTACGTCCCTGTGTAACAAAGGAAGAGTTGTTGTGTTGCCTCCTCCTCTCATAAGGAAACATTTTTCAAGGGCAGAGATGATGTTTCAGACCTTGTATTACCCCATAAAATTAAGCACATTACTTGAGAGGTAGTAGGTGCTCAGCTAATACACGTCAGATTATCTCCTCATAATTCATTTGAGGAATTAATTATATTATACCATAAAAACTGCCTTTTTTTCTTCTTGTGTTTAGATCATCCAGTCCTTGGTGTTTTTGCTGTTGGCTACACTTTTCAGTGCATTGACTGGTTTGCCATGGAGTCTTTATAATACTTTTGTGATAGAAGAAAAACATGGTTTCAATCAACAGGTAAAATAGAGAATGCAGATGTTCTCTTTTTATATGTGAAGACCTTTTATGCTTTTGTCTTCTGCTGGTAATAATTTAAATGTTACTTGCTGTTTTTAGAGCATAAATTAATTGAGAAAAAGGGAACTGCAGATATGGTAAAGATTATGGTTTACGCTCTTGGTGTAAAGATTCTTCTAACAGTAATGTCTCATATTTTTTCAGCTAATAACGTTTAAGTGAGTTTATCTTAAACTGTAAAGTGCAAGAAAATTGCTTGTTTTCAGCTACCTAGTGTCATACAATAAAGGCTCACTGTGTGTTAATTTTAAAAGTTATTTTAATTATGTATTCTTTGTATGCAATTATTAGTTATTTAAAAAACAAAACAAGTTCCTGGGTTTCTTGTGATGATGTTTTCTTTTTTTAGACCTTGGGGTTCTTCATGAAAGATGCGATCAAGAAATTTATTGTGACTCAGTGTATTTTATTGCCTGTGTCTTCGCTTTTACTTTACATTATTAAAATTGGGGGTGACTATTTTTTTATTTATGCCTGGCTGTTCACATTAGTTGTTTCTCTGGTGAGTGAAATCTTTATCTTATTTTCTTTTACAAAAGTTCCTTGGTGAGATAACTGTGATTTAATCTTCACTAGCATGCTAACTGTTCTTAAGAAATATAAATAGGAGCTTATATAAATGCCTGTCTTGGTTTCTACTTTTGGGTGTAGGAAGAGGAGGGTTGACTCTGACCAAAGAATTTCTTCTCTTTATGCCGCCTCAAAGCTAGCTGTTAGTTGCTTTTAAGATCCAGTTGTCAGGCAGTTCGTTGTATTTTGTCTTTGGTCAGGCAATTTTAAGTTGTGCGTTTATGAGTTGCAACCAGAATGGATGACTAAGTTTGATAATTTAATGACTCTTGACTGACCTCAAGTGCCTAAAAATCATGAATGTTTTCAAGAGGAGGATAGATTCAAGAGGGACAAGAGAAAGAAAGCATAAATTTATCCAGTTTTCTTCTGCCCTCCTCTCTCCACCTCTCCCCCTTTCTTTTTTCCCTTTTGTTATCTCTTCTTTTCTGTTTCCCATCCCTTTTTTCCCCTCCTCCTTCCTTTTTTCTTCCTTTTCTCTTCCACTGCCACCTCTTCCGACTCTTTCTTCTTCGTCTTCGGCCTTCCTCTCTTTTTTTCTCTCTCTCAATTTTTTCTCTCCTTTGCAACTTCTTTTCCTTTTCTATTTCCCATGTTCTAAACTGCTTCCCTACACAAACACTACAACACAATCAAAATGGTCTGTTCACAGCCCCCAGAAAATACCATCTGTCAGCTGGTGAGCTGCGTCTGTGCCACTGATGACGAGGTTTGGTTTAACTACCATGCTTCTCACTGCTCCACTTTTCATTGGTGGGATCAATATCAGAAAGTGAGCGCTAATTAGATTTACAGGTGTCTGTTGTAAGGCAAATTGAAGTGAGAGGAAAAAGAGCAGCGGGAGTGCTCCAAAAATAGTTAAAGAAGCACTGTTTCAACCAAAGTGTACAGTTGGGAACTACCGGTAATTGATTTAGCAGACAAACCAGCCATGTAACAGACAGCACACAATCAAGCTCTAGGAGTTCTGTTTTAGCAAAGACTTCTCCGAAAGGGAGAATTACAAGTTAGGATGGGCTTAGGAAATGTCAGAAATCTCCAAAATAAAAGCTATAGTTTTGAAAGGACCATTTGACTTTTCAGTTATTACCACAAAGAGATCTTAATCACTGTTAATAGAATTATCTCCTAAAATAAAATTCAGGTTTACTGTGTTACTCAAGTACTCAATTTAATTCATCAGACAGATAATGAGCACTTGTTAGATGCCGTTGAGTCAGTTCCGACTAATAGCTACCCTGTGTGCAAACCGAAGGAAACACTGCCCAATTCTGTGCTCTGTACTATTTGGGGCTGGGAGTACCAGAGTAGATAAGATAAGGTCTGTGTTCTTAAGGATGGGGTAGACAGTTATTTTCATATAGTTAATCTGTGTAATAATAAGTAGTTTTTCTTTAAGAACATATTCATAGATTGTTCTCACATTTACTTTTCAGGTGCTTGTCACAATCTATGCAGATTATATTGCTCCTTTATTTGACAAATTCACACCTCTGCCTGAGGGAAAGCTGAAACAAGAAATTGAAGTAATGGCAAAGAGTATTGACTTTCCTTTGACTAAGGTATATGTTGTTGAAGGTAAGCTACCTGAGGGTAAGAAGGTTTTATTTAAGTAGTTTATTTGCGTACTTTATTCTTAGAACATGTTTTAGTTATCTACTGCCTCTATAACAGAAATACCAAAGCGGGTGGCTTTAACCAATAGAAATTTATTTTCTCACAGTTGAGGAGGCTAGAAGTCCTAATTCAGGTTGCTGGCCCTAGGGGAAGGCTTTCTCTTTGTTGGCTCTGGAGGAGGGTCTTTGTCTCTTCTGAGCTTCTGCTCCTGAACAATCTTCATGTGGCTTGGTATCTCTTTTCCCCCATCTCTGCTCTGCTCCCTTGTTTAATCTCTTTTATATCTCAAAAAAGATTGAGGATACACTCTATACTAATCCTGCCTCGTTAACATAACAAAGACAACCCATTCCCAGATGGGATTATAACCACAGGTATAAAAGGTTAGGATTTACAACACATATTTTGGGGGGATATAATTCAATCCATAACAGAGCATAAATGATGGATCACCTTTTTTTTTTATTATGTAAAGATTAGGATTTTACATTTTGATTTTTAAAGATTTATAGGAATCGATGACATCGTCCAGGGATAGAAACTGGTGGCCTGATGCCAAATCCTGCTCTTGCCTGCCTGCAGCTGTATTTGGTTGGCTTCATAATATTGTTTTTCATTTTTGGCCAAGGCCTTTATCACTTCCTATTTTATTTTGTTGCACATTAGACTGATTTATTCACTTTCATTACCTGCCTGGCACCTTTAGGTAATAGAGTTGGACTCTTAAATAGTTAAGTTCCATTTAGGACTGGTTTGGCTTTGTCTCCTCCAACAAAATACCCAGGGTTCTGGGGGACTCAGATTTCAGCTGTAGAAGAGTTATACTCTGCTTTTTTGATGATCGCTTTTGAGAGCTAAGCTGTCTCTTAACTTGCATAAGACTACTAAAGTTTCAAGGAAAGCTTCAATGATGTAGAAAATTGTGGTAAGGTACCATGAATTCTAATTAATAAAATTTGTATAAATGATGGTTCTGCCTTTGCCACTGCCTAGCTGTGGGATCTTAGACAAATAGATCCATTCACTCCTCTGGGTTTCAGTTTTGCTTCCTCTACATCACAGATGGGCAGATTTTTTTTTTCTTTAAAGGGCCAGATAGTAAATATTTTAGGCTTTGTGGGCTATACAGAGCCTTTTGCAACTATTCTACTCTGCCATTGTAGTGCAAAAGCAGCCATAGATAATACATAAACAAATGGCTGTGTTCCAGAAAAACTTGATCTGCAAAAACAAGCTACAGGCTGGATTTGGCCTGCAGGTTGTAGTTTGCCAACCCCTGCCTTTAATCTAAAAAATCTACCAGTGTGAAGCAGCATATTTGATGAAGGAGTAAAATCTGAGAGGTAATTGCATGATCAGGGGAGAACAGAGGTGGTCATAAGTGGAAAGAATGAATTAACAGCAACTAGAAATTTTTTTTTAGAAGAGTATGGAAATCTCAGACATTTTCTGGCTTCTGGGGGTGTAACAGCCCAACTAAAGGCACAACTGAAATAGCTCAACATTCTACCAGGAATTGGTAGATGAACAAGTTAATTCATGATTACTTCTTCAGCCTCTGAAATCACAGCTCTGTTTTAGATAATATTAAGTTAATAGCACACTTATCAATACAACAGAACAATCTCTAAGGGGGTTTTACTGAAGGGGCAGCCTGAGATGCTGATCACTTAAGATATATTCAGATAGCATGAAACAACAGATAATGATATAACAGTAGAGAGATGTATACTATTTTGATTTTGGATGAAATAGAGAAGGCTTTATGGAGGGTCACGAAATGAGCTTTATGGAAAATCAAGGTTTGAGTAGGTGGAGGGTAGCATTTCAGAGGTCAGGCTTTAGGGTCAGATAAGCTTGGGTGTGAATCCTAGCTCTGTTATGAACTAGCTGTGTGACTTTGGGCAACCTTTGCTAAACAGCATTTTAGCCATCTGAAATGTATGCTTTTATTGTAGGTAGTAATAGTAACAACTCTCAAAAGTATTTTAAATAAATGAGTGTTGTTACTAACAATAGCAACACACATTACAGACTTGTAAATTTCTAGAAATATTGTGCAAGTCCAAGATTTCTGCTTTAAAAGGAATCAAATTGCAAGTGCTTTGCAGAGAATTAAACTAGTATAATGTGATGAAGAATGACTGAGTGGATACTTTGGATTGTCAAGGAAGATCTCTGAGCAAATGACATTTAAGCTGAGACCTGAATGAAAGGCAGGCGCCATCCATGCTGAGATCGGTGAAACACCTTCCAGAGCTCAGCATATTCAAGGAACAGCAGGAGAGTGGCGTGAGATGAAGCCTGGGATGTAAGCAAGAGTCAGATCATGTAGGCAGGGTAAGGAGCTTGGATTTTAAGTACAGTGAGAAAAGCCACTGGAGATTTTAAGCAGGAAAGCAATGTGGTCTGGTTTGGTTTTTAAAATATCATGAGCTTCTATATGGAGATTGTAGGAAGAGGCAGGAATAGAAGCAGAGAGGACACTTGCAAGGCTTTTGCAGTAGTCCAGGTAGGAGATAATGGTAGCTTAGACTGGGACAATGATAATTGGATGGAGAGAAGTGGATGCATTTGGGATATATTTTAGAGGCAAAGCTGGTGGGATTTGCTAATAGATTACATGTGAGGGAACAAGGGAATGAAAGAAATCAAGAGTAACTTCTAAATTTTTGGTCTGAGCAGATGGATAAATGGTAGTTTACTGAGATGGAAAACTAGAGGAAGAGCAGGTTTGTGGGGGAATTTAGAGTTTTGTTGGATGTCTTATATTTTGAGATACCCATTAGACATTGTGCCAGTCAGGATTCTGCAAGCAATAGTTAGTTCCAAACTGTAGAAACCAACTGTGGCTGATTTAAGCAGAAAAAAAGTGCTTATTGAAACAATATTTGATAGCTCACAAAGTTGCCAGGAAAGTTAAGTTCATCAAGCTTAGAAAATGGGCTGTTTCAAAGGGAGACTAGGAACTCAAAATCATACTGCAGGACCAGGCTGGTGAGGATACTGTTGCTGCCTCTCAAAACAGTGATTCAGCCGTTTGCAGTTCTGCCATCCCTGCTGCTAACACCCCTGAATTAATTCCTCACTGCTCTGCTTCTTCATGCATTTAGCCACCTCTACAGAGTCCTGTGTGTGCATCAGACTGACTAAGCCAGGGCACAAGCCTGTGTCGTAGCTGCCAGCAGTGCTGGGGAAGCAATTTCTGGCTTTCTTGGCTTCTCAAATGAGAACTGGTCCCTCACAAGACTTACATGGTATCATATTTCCTAAATTCTGAAAGGAGATTCTGATACTGGGCAGGAAAAGAAACCATACACAAGCGTGTAGACAACAAATATGCACTCTAGACACCCATGTAGAAATGTCAGATAGGCAGTTGGATACATGAGTCTGGATTGTAAGGAGAGATAGAGCTAAAGGTAAAGATTTGGAAATATTTGGCAGTTAGGTGGTGGTTAATGCCATGGATGAGAGAGCACTTGGAGAAGAGAAGGCGGCCCAGGTCAGAGTCAGCAGAGGAGGAAAAGCCAGCATTAGAGGCTTGAGGAGGAGGGACAGCTGAGGTTGGAAGAAAACAAGGAGAGTGGTGTCCGAAAAGCCAGGAGAAGAACACGTTTTTAAGGAGAAAATAGTGAACTGTGTCAATGCTGCTGAGAGGTTAAGATGAGATATTACAAACAAAGGATGAAAACAGGTGGCAATGCCTTGTATTCACCTAGAATATTTTTATTTTCAGAACTCTCAAATACATTATTTCATTCCTCAAGTGCTATTATTACCGTTTAGTAAACAAGCATTATTCAATATATACTGTGTGCCATACAGAAAAGCTTATCCAAAAAGTTTACAGTCTAGCGTAGGGACTCTAAAATTTTAGTGAAGGTAAGACTCCCTGGAGAGTTTGTTAAAAGACAGCTTCCTGGGCTCCATTCCAGGTGTTTCCAGTACCAACTTCCAACAAACAGCCCTAGGTGATTTTGGTGTGGGCCTACTTGGATCACACTTTTGAGATACCCTAGACCTCAGAATGATACACAGCTTTCCAGACCCTAAGGGCCTATATTACTGACAAAATCAGACTGCATGTTTGGCTTTAACTTCCAGGCAACCAAACCAAAAAATATAATAATAATAATAAATAAATAATCCAAAAAAAAAAAAAAAATACCCCACTGCCATCGAGTCGATTCCGACTCATAGCGACCCTATGGGATGGAGTAGAACTGCCCCATAGTTTCCAAGGAGCGCCTGGCGGATTTGAACTGCTGACCTTTTGGTTAGCAGCCGTAGCACTTAACCACTACACAACCAGGGTTTCCAAATAAATAATAGCTACTATTTTTCAAGGCCTTATTATATTTTGGAGTCCTGGTGGTGCAGTGGTTAAGAGCTTGGCTGCTAACCAAAAGGCTGGCAATTCAAATCCAACAGTTGCTCCTTGGAAACCCAGTAGGGCAGTTCTACTCTGTCCTATAGGGTCGCTATGAGTCGGAATTGACTCGATGGCAATGGGTTTGGGTTTGGTTTTACTGTATTCTAGATACAATGCCAAGTTCTTTAATTTAGAAATATGAATAAATACCAAATCCACATTTTCTGTGAGAAACTTCAAATTCTCAAAAGAAACAAATATTTTATTATTTCTTTTCTTAAAAAGTATATAATAATAATAGTTTACATGGACCAGGCAGTATACTAATTGCTTACTTAGAATAGCTCATGTAGTCATTAATCAAAGTGAGGTAGACAGCCTTGTTTCATAAACAGGAAACTAAAGGAATTAAAGTTTCCTAGCTTTATACAACTAACAAATGGCAGAGCCAGGATTTGAACCCAAAATCCTGCTCTCGATGACTATACTCAACTCACTGTACATTGTACAACATTTAGAAAATAAAGGAAAATATAGAGTAGAAAATAAAAATCAACCATAGTTTAGCCACTGTTAACCACTGTTAAACATTTAGATATGTTTTCTTCCAGTCTGTCTTTTTTTTTTTTTTTTAATAACTTTAGCTTGTTTCTGATTATATGAGTAAATAGGTTTATTTTAACAACCTTGGAAAAGAGAGAAAAGAATAAAGAAGGAAACAACCTATAATTCTGGAGCCCAGTGATAATCACTTTAATATTTTTATGTATTTCTTAATAGACTTGTTTTTCTGCATAAATACACATTTTTTTCTTGACAGTAATGGAATCTTATACTCACAGTTTTGTATCCTTCATAGTATATTGGTGAGCATTTTCTTATCTTGTTAAAATTCTTCTGAAGTGTGTTTTTTTTTCTGGCTGCATAAAATTCCATTTCATAGCTTTACCACAATTTAATCACTCCACTACTGTTGGATATTTAGGCTTTATTTATTTACTTATTGCTATAAATAAGGCTGTGATGAGCATAAATATTTGCTGGCAAGGCTGCAGGAAAACAGATGCTCATCACTGGTAATAGTAATTTATGTTGAAACGGTTTTTATTCAGGTATTAAAAAACTTGAAAATGTTAATGTCCTTTCCAATAAATTAATTTCTGGGAGTCTCTTCAAAGGACCCCAAACTTTTTAATTATTCTCCATGCTTTGAATTGTCTTTTCCTTAGGATCTAAACGCTCTTCTCACAGCAATGCTTATTTTTATGGCTTCTTCAAAAACAAGCGAATAGTTTTGTTTGACACTCTGCTAGAAGAGTACTCTGTATTAAACAAAGACATCCAGGAAGAATCTGGCATGGAACCCCACAGAGATGGAGAAGGAGACAGTGAAGAAATAAAAGCCAAAGTTAAAGTGAGTTCTTTTCCTAAGAGACTCTGGCTTGGTTTTTATAAACAGTTCCTACGACAACTCAGAATAACATGAATTTCTACATAGTGGATGTCAAATTCAGGGAGACTATCAAGTAAAAACACCATGCCAACTTTATAATTCTGGTATTTGGATGCGATTACCACTATTATCACATGCTAATAACTACCTTAAGCAAGACATTTAAATTTCTCAGATTTTTTTTGTGTGTGTGTTTGTGTGTCTGCAGAATAAAGATGGTACTTCTCCTCCTGTCCAGCTTGGTGTTTTGAGGATCAAATGAAGCAGTGTATGGATTTTATAAATGCAAAAGTGCTTCAGAAAAGTAGAAGCTGGGTGGTATTTCTGTTCTTTTATGTGAAATTAGGTATGGGACGAAAAGAAAATCTAGGTCTATGTAACAATCTTTCACAATTAAGCAAGATCTTTAAGTTCTTTTCATTCCATATCAACATACCTTCAAATGTGACTCCTGTGTGCTCCAAATAGCTTCCTAAACCCAGATGTCAAACCAAGAGACAGAAGTTTATGTGAGCTATCTAATAGAGAATTGGATGTTTTAAAAAATAATTCATAGTACAGATTAGAAAGCAGATAACGCCTAAGGGCTGTGTTATTTTTATAAAATGATATGTAATATCTGCCCCCTAGTAGTGAAGATTAATGAACTGGATGTAAAATACCTAGTACATAACAGTGTCTGGTACATAGGCCATTAATGAGTAGGAACTATTATTAAGCAAAATTATGTGTTATATTTTTGCTTATTACTAAAGTAATACATATTCACAATAGAAATTTTAGAAAACATCAGTAACAAAAATCATCAGCAATCCAGCTGCCCATAAACATCTTACTATATGTATTTCTAATCTTTCTAAACTACCATATTTGTCATCATTCTTCTCTCAGCAGATATGTGGAATGTTTCCAATTTTTTGCTGCAGTGAGTATCTTTGTAGGTGAACCTTCAGGTGCATCTTTTAATTTTCCCCTTAGAATAGATGTCTATTAATTGCTATGTTAATTCATTACTCATTAATGGCTGTTCCCTGAAGGTACAAGTAAGTATGTGTGTGTGTTTTGGCCATTGAAGAAACTACGTTAGTTACCTGGTTCTTTGGTCACTCTACCAAATATCCTCTGACCCAAACTCTAAAATTTAAAAAAGATATGTAAAAGGATATTTGTTATAACTTTTTCAGCATTTTTAAGTGTTTATAATGAGAGGATTTTTCAAACTAGTTGATAATAATGCCAGAAGAGGTGTTGAGAGGTGTGTGCATGTTGGTGAATGAATGCGTGTGTGCAGATATGAGTGTGTATAAGATTAACATGTTCATTGTGCCTTGGCACTGTCTACATTGAATCTGGAAAGTTTATAAGCAAAAAGTATTTTATTTGGCTTTGTAAGCATTATACCTCATCATTTATATGACCACCAACCATTTATGTTTTAATTTTTTTGCAGTACTATAATAAAAAAATTATAATTTAATAATATATTACTAATTGTATATGTGTGAACTAAAAGTGTTTAGTTGATTTATAATTATTGAATAATTTACTTTTAGCCTTCATAGTTTGTGTAAAAGTTGAAAGCACAGGTCTCTGGCAACAGGCTACGTGGCTTCAAATCCCAGCTTCTCCACTTATTATCTGTGTGGCAATAGGCAAATTAGTTAAACTCTCTGTGCCTTGGTTTCATCTGTAAGCTGGGGGTGGCTGTGATGTATAAATGAGATAATAAATATAAGATATTTAGCACATAGAGCCTATGTTTAATAATGTGTTAGCAACTTTTGTTATTTTTTTTTCATCATTCCTGTCCCAGTCTTCATTTGTATTGAAGAAAAAAAAAATTATATGTATTTCTCTTTTTGTATGAATTGGTTTGAGAAGTTACACTAAAATTAAGAAAGCAGAGCTCCAATAAATTTTAACATTGATTTTTATGTATTAAAATAATACAAGCACATTGTTTAAAATTTCAGAGCACAAAAAAGCTTATAATAAAATATAGCAGCTTTCTGTTCTTCACTTCCCATGCTTCCCATCCCCTGCCAGTCTTCTCTCCCCAGATTTCAACTTTCAGCTCCTTCTTCTGACATTTACACATGTCTATATTTCTAAATAATATATGTATACTACTTTCTATTGGCATTACCTACCAACCTTCAGTTATGGTAGATGAGAATTTAACTCTCCTCTCCTACCATCTCCTCTGCTTACCCTTCCCCCAAATTCTCCCAACATAGTCTTGTTACAATTTTTTGCTTAATCAGTGTTCTGTGTTTACATTCTTGTACCTATGTAATTATTATTCACTGCTGAGCAAGCTTAAGTGTCCTCCCTCCTATTTAATAATTACTTTGGATTTATTTTTTATTCTTAGTTTTCTTTGTACCTTTTTGCTAATTCTCCCTACAGCTTCCAGTAACTCTCAAAGTAATTTTCTGTAAGGTTAATTGCGCCATCAGCCTTATCAATTTCAGTCCCCTGCCTTAGCCCTCCCACCTCTGGGAAAGATCTGTATTCTTTTTTTCTTTGGGACAGTTTCTCTGTAGTTCCATTATACAGCTCTCACCTGAGACTTCCCTGTGTGATCATCCTTGATATTCCTTTTGCTTTTCTTCTAGTTCCATGTTTTCCTTTTTGTTGATTTATTCTCTTCTCTAGGTGATGTACACCTTCCAGTAGTTTCATCAGGTTAAAAAGATGGTACAGTGACAGAAGGAGCATGATGATGGCAGCCTTCAACAGGCTGTCTTTTAAGGCTCACTGTTTAAATCTGGATGGGTTACTCTCTGTATCTGGTATACAGTTGTCATTCTAGGGTTACCCTTTACCGTTATCCTAGAGACTCCCTTCATTTCTTTCCTGTATTGAATCTCCTGTGTTCTGTGTTCCATATCTCCCTGTTTCTTGATTTATCCCTTCATTTTGGTAGGGGATGTCCTCCAGTATCTTCCTGAGAAGCATTGCATAGTTGATAAATTTGAATTCTGAAAATATCTTCACATCTGAAAATCTGCTCATTCTTCTGTCACACTGGCTTGCTACTTTGGCTGAAGTGTACTTTGTCTTTAGGATTGTGAAGAAGTTGTTCTCTTGTCTGCTTGCTTTCAACTTTGCTGATGAATATCTGAAGCTATTCAGATTATTGATCCTTAGTATGTTACCTATACTTTGTTCTTCTAGAAACTTGTTGAATTCTGTCTCTGGCTCAGTGTTCTGAAATTTCACCTGCCTTAATATAGATCTGTTTTCATCCATCGTGCTAGGTATGCATTGAGTCCTTTTAATCTGGAAGCTGAGGTTCTTTGGTTCTAGGAAACTTTCTAGAATTATTTTGTTAATGATTTCCCCGTCTCCATTTTTTCTGTTCTCTTTTCAGAACTCCTATTATTTGAATGTTGGATTTCTTATACAGGCCCTCTAACTTTCTTATCTTTTCTCTCCTGTCTTTTTGTTCTACTTTCTGGGAGATTTCCTCATCATCTGCTAATTCTTCTGCTGAGTTTTAATTTTGAAGCACTTTTTTCTTTCTCTGAGTTTTCTTTCTTCACAGCATCCTCTTGTTTTTCTATGGATGCAGTATCTTATCACTCTGAAGATAATGATTTTTTTTTCTAAATTTTCTACTTACATAGTTTGTTTCTTCCAAGTTGCTTTTTTTCTGGGTCTGATCTTCCATCTCAGTAGTTTACCTCATATAGCTAGTAATCCTTGGTTATCTCCTCTTTGGTAAGAGAGTGTTCCTTCTGCCATCTAACTTGGAAGTCTCAATTTTTAAAACGGTACTTCATGGTGTATGTTTTTGCATTATAAGTGGTATGTGCTCATTTATAGATAATTTAGAAAATAGAAAAGATATAAAATAGTTAAACATTACTATAGAGATAACCATTATTAACATTTTGATATACTTCCAGTCTGCTTTCTATATTTTTATGTATACATTTATACTTTAAATAATTGGAATCATATACTTAGTTTTGTTTCCTGCTTTCTTCACCCAATATGCCATTTTCCCATGTCAGAACATGATCTTTGAAAACATTTTTAATGGATTATAACATAACTGTTATTTGTATCTATACAAGCAGTTTCTCATATCAGAACATAATCTTTGGAAATATAATTTTTTTTTTAATTTATTGTGCTTTAGGTGAAAGTTTACAAATCAAGTCAATCTCTCATATAAAAAGTCATACATACCCCACTGTGCACTCCCAGCTGCTCTCCCGTAATGAGACAGCACATTCCTCCTCTCCACCCTGTATTCCCGATGTCCATTCAGCCAGCTCCTGTTCCCCTCTTCCTTCTCATCTTGCCACCAGACAGGAGTCACCCACGTAGTCTCATGTGTCTACTTGAGCCACTAAGTTCACTCCTCACCAGCATCATCGTCTATCTTACAGTCCAGGCCAATCCCTGTCTGTAGAGTTGGTTTTAGGCATGGCTCCAGTCTTGGACTATCAAAGGGTCTGGGGACCATGACTGCCAGGGTCCCTCAGCCTGGTCTTTTTATGAGAATTTAAGATTTGCATCCCACTATTCTCCTGCTCCATCAGGGATTCTCTGTTGTGTTCCCTGTCAGGGCAGTGATTGGTGGTAGCTGGGGACTATCTAGTTCTTCGGGCCTCAGGCTGATGGAGTTTCTGGTTTATGTGGCCCTTTCTGTCTCTTGGGCTCATATTTACCTTGTGTCTTTGGTGTTCTTCATTCTTCTTTGCTCCAGGTGGGTTGAGTCCAATTTATGCATCTTAGATGGTCGCTTGCTAGCATTGAAGACCCCAGATGCCTCTCACCAAAGTGGAATGCAGACCATTAATACATTTTTTTATGCCAATTGACCTAGATATCCCCTGAAACCATGGCCCCCAGACCCTCGTCCCTGCTACTCTGGCCTTTGAAGCTTTTGGTTATATTGAGGAAATTGCTTTGCTTTTGGTTTAGTCCAGTTATATGGACTATCCCTGTGTTATATGTTGCCCTTCCCTTCACCTAAAAAAATTTTTGTCTGCTATCTAGTTTTTTTTTTTATCTAGTTAGTGAATATCCCTCTCCCTCCCTTCCCACTCTCATAACCATCGAAGACTATTTAATCTTTGAAAATATAATTTCTAATGGGCTTATAATATGGCCATCATGACTTTATCATGATTTAAGTAATTATTGTCCTATTGATAAAGGTTTATATTTTTTCTAGGGTTTTTTTTTTTTAAAACGATTAATCTAGACTCTAAGCTTCATGAAGTCAGAGACCGTTTGTCTTGGTCTTGATTATATTTGTAATGCTTAACACAATGTCTGGCAGGCAGTACTGATTCAGAGAATGTTTTGTTAAGTACGTGAACCGTTTTTCACTAAAATCTGATTGTTCCCTTATGTAGTCTCTAAGAGGGGATATTACTGCGTTAAAAGATATAAAGTTTTTATTGTGCTTTAAGTGAAAGTTTACAAATCAAGTCAGTCTCTCACATATAAACTTATATACACCTTACTACATACTCTCATTTACTCTCCCCCTAATGAGTCAGCCCGCTCCCTCCTTCCAGTCTCTCCTTTCATGACCATTTTGCCAGTTTCTAACCCCCTCTACCCTCCCATCTACCCTCCAGACAGGAGATGCCAACATAGCCTCAAGTGTCCACCTGACGCAAGTAGCTCACTCCTCATCAGCATCTCTCTCCAGCCCATTGTCCAGTCCAATCCATGTCTGACGAGTTGGCTTCGGGAATAGTTCCTGTCCTGGGCCAGCAGAAGGTTTGGGGACCATGACTATTGGGGTCCTTCTAGTCTCAGACCATTAAAAAAAAAAAAAGTCTGGTCTTTTTATGAGAATTTGGGGTCTGCATCCCACTGTTCTCCTGCTCCCTCAGGGATTCTCTGTTGTGTTCCCTGTCAGAGCAGTCATCGGTTGTGGCCAGATACCATCTAGTTCTTCTGGTCTTGAGATGACATAGTCTCTAGTTCATGTGGCCCTTTCTGTCCCTTGGGCTCATAATTACCTTGAGACCTTGGTGTTCTTCATTCTTCTTTGATCCAGGTGGGTTGAGACTCGTTGATGCAAAAAGATATAAAGTTTTCGAAGGTTATTGTTAATTTATTTTCAATTTGTTCTCTGATTCAGAGTAAGAAACAAGGATGTAAAAATGAGGAGGTACTTGCTGTACTAGGTCATGAACTGGGGCACTGGAAGTTGGGACACACAGTCAAAAATATCATTATTAGCCAGGTAAGTTTGGGGTAAAATTCTTTTTATGGCATGGTAGTCAAATTAGAGATATGATGGGCATGAGAAGTAATATAATAGAGAGGTAGAGATGACTCCAGGGCCAGGCTGACAGGCTTCACACCTTGGCTCCCCTGTTACTACCGGTGCAACCTTGGGCAAGCTCCTTCACTTCTCTCTGCCTTCATTCCCTCATTGATGATAAAACCTCAGAGGTCTTTGTAAGGATTAAATGAGTTAATATATGTAAAGAGCTTATAGTAACGTTACTGTTACTAACAACGTCATCACCTTCAGAGTCACTCAGATACAGGATTTCTGAAATAAAAAAGAGCCTAATTGGACATTAGCATGCTTTTTAAAAAACTTTTTATTTATTTTTCATTTAAAAGTAGTTATATGTCCACTGAAAAAACTTCAAAAGTGTAGAAAATAACAATTACTAAGTCATGCTTCCGTTGGGTGTTGCTATTTCTAAGCCAACAAAGTAACTGCAGGTTGCAGGCTGTGGTGAAGGAGCACTATGGGTTGTTGGCCAGTGCTGAGCCTGTGTGGCCCTAACTGAGTCTTAAGTGGGTCTTTGCACCTTTCTAAAAGACAAGATGATTCTGGGTGATGGACCACATGGGAAGACTTGTGAACCTCTCTGGTCACTTTCCTGTTGCCTTACATCTTCCAAAGTAAAAATGAGTTCCTTGGCTTAAAGCTGTGCTGTATGGATACATGGTAGTGAATAAGACATTACATAAGTCCAAATTCTAATTCAAAGTAAGTATTCAGATTAATAAGGAAAATCACTGTCCCTTCCATGAACGAAGTGTTCCAGTGAACTCGGTCTAGCACAAGGTACCCCTAAGGTATGGTACCTTATCAAGGCTGGGGTTGATTGCCTCTTCTGACAGATTGGGCACTTGGCAGGAGCCAGTGGAGAGAGGGCTATGTTGTTAACTATACATTCACTCCATCCCTGTCACCTTGCCCACTTTGTTCATGAATTCCTTGACCAAATGCTGGCGTGGCTCAGGAAAGAGGCTGGCTGACATCCACAGGACAGATACCTTCTCCACCTGATCACTGAGAGGCTTCTCCATCATGGGGTCTTTTGGTGAACAAAGTATTATTACACTCTGGGCTAACTTTGAAAAGTCTTTCCGCATACCTCCTTTTCAGATCTCTTTGTCTGCCATCCTCTAGTTTGTTCCAAAGCCCTGATCATCCAGGCAAACCATTATTTGCCCGCTGCCAATGAATGAGTATAGAGCCTCAGCTCAGGCCCACTCTCCTTCCAGAGTTGACAATGAGGTATGCTACTTAACGTTCACTGTACTGAGAGTATTGCCCTTCTCCACTATCTTTCAGGACCATCCCTGAGTGGAACTATAATGCCAAAGCAGTCCACTTTCAGCTGGTACCAGTGTATTGTATCAAGTTATTTGTAAAATAGGTTCAAATTTTTTCCTCCTCAATTAAATGATTATAGAGAACTCCCCGTGAGTATAGATTGATGGAGCTGTAACAGAGAGCAGAAGTTGTAATACGAGAAGTATGAACCACCTGCTCATGTAACTTTACCCTTCGTGACCTGCTTCATTACCAGTCCTGTATACACCACTTACACCTGATGATGACAGAGTGCTTCTCAACATCCCAGTTTCCTAGCTAGGTTGATCAGCATAGCATTCAATTCAGGAGAGCGGCTCAGGTCACAGGACCATGGTGGTCAGGAATTCAGTCTTCACTAGGGCTCAAGTAGCCAACCAAAAGTTATTTTTCAAAAGGAGGATGCTTGCTTGATGAAAATGACATACACAGCTTTGCTTCAGAACCCTTGGGGCCTTCACTGTGAGTTTTCTACTGGGGCTTGCCATATTGGATCCACAGAGTTCTAAGTGCTGAGCTGCAGAGCTGCTTGTACTTTATCCTGGGTCAGCTGGAGAACCTTCTTCTGCTCTGAGCCCCATATAAGCTGGTAACTCTTTGGGTCACCTGGTAAATGATGTTGAGCAGCACCCTTAGTGGCATATGTGGCCTCCAGAATCCTAATCTGCTAAGGGAGAAGAATGGTCTGTGTTGTTCAGCTTTACTCCAAGGGGTCATATTTTGGTACAGACTTGATTTTTTTTCTCTCATGCATTGATATAGATCTACTATTTTCTTGGCCCTTCCTAACTGTTCAGTACAGCTTCAGTGGCCCTAAAAGGAATTCAGAGGGAAGCCTGTTGCTTTGGAGCCTCCACAGCAAGGCCACGTGGGAGACCTTGTGTCAGATTACGGTCTTGTGTGAACAAGGGCCCTTCTAGCCCTATTGCTGTGGACTACCTCAGTCACAAGAGGATCAACCTAAGCCTGTCCCTGTCGAAAATTATTGGTTTACAGATTGAGTGGAAAGACACTGCATATGCATATAAATTTTATTTTCCTTTCTAGAATAAAAGTGAAATTATAAAGCTACCTGTGTAACTTTTTCTGTGTAAAACCACGGTTAAAATCACACCATGATTTCTTGTTCTGCTTTTTTTGTACTGCTGTTCCCACACAGTGAAATCAGCTTGGTAATAACTGAGGAATTTTGTACCCTTCTTTCTAGATGAATTCTTTCCTGTGTTTTTTCTTGTTTGCTGTATTGATTGGCCGTAAGGAGCTTTTTGCCGCGTTTGGTTTTTATGAGAGCCAGCCCACTCTGATTGGACTGTTGATCATCTTCCAGTTTATTTTTTCGCCTTATAATGAGGTAATGTGTGATCTACAAAATGGTCTCACGTACGCCCTTGCCTATTTGAAGTCTAGAGCCTGTGGGGTGGGGAAAAAAGAAACAAACAAAGCTGTGCAGTTTCAACAGAAAGATGAAACAAAGTCTTTTAGTCCATTGGTGGACTAGCCAATATGAGAAAGTGGCAGGAAAATCCAAACCCCAATAAAAAAAATACATACCGTTAAGAAAAAGTGGAGCATTAGACTTTAGTGAAGAAAACCTAGATATCATACGTATCTCAGAGACTTTGTAGATGGAACTTAACTACTGTAGCACTAGCCTCTTGGCCCATATTCACCAATACTTGGGTGATGTGTTATTTCCCAGGGCACCTGTAACAAACTGACACAAGCTGTGTGGCTTAAAACAACAGAAACTTACTGTCTCACAGTTCTGTAGGCTAGAAGTCCGGCTTCGGTGTCAGCAGGGCCGTGCTCTCTCCTAAGATCCTTTCTGGTCTCTCCCTGTTTCTGTGAACCCCAGGTGTTCTTGGCTTGTGGCAGCAAAACTCCAATCTCTGCCTCCATCCTCACATGCTTGTCTTCCCTGTCTGTCTCTGCGCCTGTTCTCTTCTTATAAGGGAACCTGTCATTGGATTAGGACCCACCCTGTTCCAGTGTGACCTCATGTTAATTTAATTCATTGCTTCTGCAAAGACTCTATTTTCAAATAAGGTCACATTCACAGATGGGGGCTTACAACTTGAATGTATGTTTCTGGGCTACATAATCCATAACAGGTAGATCTTGTGTGTGTGAGATGACAAAGCAGATAATAATGGTGTATATGTGTGGCTAGATAAGGGAGACAGAGTTCCTCAGATTCTGTCCTCAAAATAGCCTTAGGATCCCACCCCAGACCCACTGAATCAGAATTGGGCATTTTACGTTAGTGAAGTTGAAGACTCACTACTCTGTGATAGCTCATTAGGGGGATTATACATGTGATAAAGCATGGGCTCGTGCGACTGTATGTTAAATCTGGCAGTGGCACCATTTCATGATACTTGGTAAGGCTTCCAAATTGAGCTGAGACATAAATTACAAGGATCTTAAGGTATCTCCATTTAGGAGAATTCTTTCTTGGGACAGTTGTGGAGTTAAGGTTTTAAGATGAGCTAAATGAATCCCATTTCTCCTTTAAAAAAAAAGGGGCGGGGGGAGGAAGTGGGCACTAGGAAAGAAACATGGAGAGGTAGAGGTCATATTTGTATAGCATTGTTTATGTAAACTAAAATTTTCCAGAGAACTGAGAATTATTTTTAAATTCTGAAATTTTTAATTTAATTTTAACTTTTATTGAGAATATTTATAAAATGCCTTACAATTTGTTCCTGCATTAAACAGGACACAGAACACCTATTGTCACTGTCTCCTACCACAGTTCAGCAATGTCCTGAGCATACTGAGCTGTATATACTAATAACCCCAGACTTTAAAGCTATTATGCTTTTTTTTTTTTTTTTAATGTCTCTGTCCTCACTGTCAGGCTGATAATCCTTGTTACTATTACTGTGACTTCCTGTTACAGTCATTACCCCTTTCTTCTGTAGTCTGCCGTGGACTGGGAAATGAGACAGCCACTAAGAAAGAGCTACAAGATTCTGATTGGGTAGAAGGTCCTTTTATTTGTAAGGGCATGGGCAGCGTTAGTGAGAATCCTTTGTGGCATCTAATTTGACTGTGCAGAGGGTTTTTTGTTTTGTTTGTTCTGTGTATTCAGTGGTCGAGTTCACTTCAAAAAAATGTCTAAATAATTGAGGTGTTAAGGTAATTTCGAATGCGATTAATCTGTAGAGATAATAGCAACTGTTATAAAAACCAGATAGCCCGGGAGAGAGGTCTCAAAAAGACTAGATATTTAAGCAGAAAATCTTTAGGTTTAATGCCACAGCCAAAGATGTCATGATGGGAAAGAGACATTTTCCTGGGGAAAATAGGAAAATTGCCCTGTTAGGAAGGGTTTGGAAACCTACAGCAGAGCAAATCGGTGCAGATTAATAGATGAATATCTGTATATATCTTTACTTATGTGTTAACAGTGAGATTCAAAGAATGGTTTGCCTGGGACACAAAATCAGGAGTTAAAGATAGGAAGAGAGAGAGAGACTGATTTGGTAGATTGCTCAGGACAGCTAAAAATCCATGGAACCAGTTAACGTTTCTATCCCCAAAAATATATTCAAGATTTGAAAAAGAAATTGCAGCCAGAATTCAGTTATTAGCTTTGAACGTATCTGAGAAGGTAGCAGGGACTCCCAGACTTCATTTTGAAACTCTATTTGCTAGTGGCAGTAAGAAGTGCAAATGAAAGGTTTATTGGTTTTTTATGCTAAAGTATTTTAAGATAAGAAACAGATTGACATTTAACCTTCAGTACATTAGTATAAAAAAAAAGTTAGTATGCAAAGTAATTGTTTTTCCCTCACAATTTATATTTCCAAATGAAATGTGTTCCCTTCGGAGTGGTTACACTGGGGACTGTACGCTTATGGTAGTGATGCTGGCATGGCTTAAAATACTTTGGAAAATTCTACTTTGAAATTGTTGTTAGAGGCTATGGCATATATTTTTAATATTCTCAGTGAAGACTGTCACTATCCTTTAAAGGTAGATAAGTGATCAATAGTATTTTTAAAAAAGAAAAAATAGGGTCTGAATAAAAATTATCACAACTTACCACTAAGGTGGTGTGCATGGGCCTGAAATCTCAGAGACTCTCAGCTGTACCACCTGCCAGCTGTGTGACCTCAAGCAAGTTATCTAACCTCTCTGAGCTTCACTTGCCTCATCTTATAAAATAGGACTAAGTCCCTGTGACTTGGCAGATTCTCAGAAATTGGTATTTTTTATAAGGTTAACATTCATTTGGATATGTTTCCGGTCTCTTTGGGAGAAAAAAAAAAAAGGCTCAATTTATAATATTCCCTCATAAGCCCTAAGTTCCCCAAGTGTCAGTGGTCTTTCTTTTGGCTTGTTCACTCTCTTATCCTGAGCTTAATTTCCTCTGTACGCTCAGCTCATGAGATCAGTGACAACAAAGAGGTGGGCAGTGGTTAAAACCCTTTCGTTTACTTTTCCAGGTTCTTTCTTTTTGCCTCACGGTCTTAAGCCGCAGATTTGAGTTTCAAGCTGATGCATTTGCCAAGAAACTTGGGAAGGCTAAAGACTTATATTCTGCTTTAATCAAACTAAACAGAGATAACTTGGGATTCCCTGTTTCTGACTGGTTGTTTTCAATGTGGCATTATTCACATCCTCCACTACTAGAGAGACTTCAAGCTCTGAAAAATACAAAACAAGACTGACATGTCCGGGGGCTGCCACTGAAGACGTTGCTGATTGTTTCTGTTCTGGCGGCATCTTCCAGCTCTTGATGTTTTTAAACTTTTTGTTTTTTTAAGAAAAATTATTAAGTACAGAAAAGCCCGGATTTAAATGCATTTCATATTTCATTTCAAAAATGATTTTAATAATTCATTTCTTAAAACACTGGATGAAATTTTGAGGCTTAATGTTTTTAAAAGTATCATTTTCTTTTATCTTTGAAATCTGATTCACCACCAACTTGTTATTTATTTGAGAGAATACAGAACTTGTTTATTTGCACACGTGTATGGAATCTGCATCTAAGGTGTTCGGGGGCATGTTTAGAAGAGAGAACACCACGCTGAGTCCTTTCTGAGGCAAAACATGGTCCGGATCTTTGTGCTCAGACCGAAGTTGAAATTTATTTTACTTTCGTACTGTTAATGATTAACCTGGTGAATCAGTGTTTTAAATAAGGAAGAAAGGTAATAGTTGGTAAGTGTTGATGTCATTTAAATGAAACTTGTTAGGCATATGGGTTATACTGTTTTACCAAATTTCTCTGTTCCCTCTCTTGCTGCCGATCAATCAAGAGTTTCTAACAGTGCTTTGAAGTTAGAAATTATGTATAGAATGTTTTAAATCATTGTTTCTTTCTGTTGTTGTTATTGTTTAAGAAAACCTCTGTCGTTCCACCTGATGGGTATGGTCCTATTAGGTAAACAAGTATTTTTTAGAACATTCAGCTTTTTCTCATACTCTCTTATTAATAAATTGTGCATCCCTCCACTTAGCAGAAATTGCCATATTGAACAGGTTTTGCTATTTTAAAAATGGCAGAACGTGGAAAGAAAAAAAAAAAAGCCATTTTGAGAAACAAAGATGAAATACTGATGATTCTCTTGTGATAATACAGAAAAAATATAGTTTTCTATCTCTTTCAAGGGCAGAAGAGTTTTGCTTTTTATTTCTATATTTTTTATCAGAAAGTCATAAGTACTGTTTAATCAGGTCTGGTTCTACTTTGAAAATTATAATTCTTGATATGTAGATTATTATTTTTTAATTTCAAAACAAATGTCATGAAAGATTTTCTTTCCCAGTTGTAGAAGGTGTATGTTTTGACTACTTCGAATCTCTATCCACTCCCTGAATGAGAATGTACTTCGTGCCTAGGCTCCCACTCACTGATAATGTTTACCTTCTGGGTATTTATTCCAAAGTGGGATCAACTGTGCACCCTTGGTATCTGACCATAAAGTTTTTTTGCTCAGCTGACATTTGAGTTGACATTCTTTACATTGGAAATATAATAAAAATTAAAAACCTAGTTTAGTACTGCATTATTTGCTTTCCTCAGGCTAAAAGAAGCCGTCCTGTGGTTTCACTTATCCAGCATCCTTCATCTGTGTATTCATGCCATAACAACTGCCTTTCCTTCCTACTGTGCCTTTCAGTTCTGCACAAGTGAAATATTAAAAATTGCCAATGGAGATTTAAGTACTTTGTCTTTAATTTGAGAAAATGTATGTGTCATTTGTTACCTAGATGTATTTTTGTTACCCTAGAGGAACTGGGTGCTAGTGTATGAAGAAATGACCCTAGTGCTGAGTGTTGCCAACACTTCTCCCTGCTTCACCCACAGAGTCCTCTTTAGTACGTCTCCTGTTCCACTCCAGAGCGTCACCAGTTCTTGCTGATGCTGCCTCAGAATCTTCACTTGGAACGTTCCTTCTCCGTTGTCATAACCTCAGGTTGTCTCGGGCCTGCCTGGTCTGCTTCAGCTGCCTCTTTGGTCTTCGTTAGACATGGCAGCAGTAATTAGCTTCTTAATATGTGACCATTTTGACTTAGTCACCTACAGTTTATGGATGACAGAGGCATAGGAATAGCCAAAAGGAGACTGGTAGGTTCCTGAGGTACTGACCAATGAGGGGAAGAGTAGAGAGGCCGATCAAGGAAGGAAAGAGAGAGGTAGCACTGTGTACCCTAATACTTGGCAGATGAGGTCCATCAAAGCCTTGGGTAAAATGGCACTACCTCAGCAGGGTTGCTCTCTGAATTCAAGGCAGAGTCTCTGTCGTGTGCCTATACTGCCTTTTATCTGAGGTGATCCTTTGCTGAGGTTTGAGAGCTGCTAGTAAGTTCTGCCTCTGCTTAGGAATTTCTGGGATTGATGCAGTGGTTCTAGTTAGCCCCTTACATTTTAGATGCTCATTGTTTCCCCTAATCCTTTTTGTAGTATTCCCCACCTTGAGGAACCCTCATCCATGTGTGAATACTTCTGTACATAACACACTTTATGTAGCTTTGACTGTTTTGGGCACTTCATTAGCAGCAGCAGAAGCTAATTGAAGGCCTTAAGTTCTGTCTTAGGTGCTATACAAAGAAATTACAGAGAACTTGAAGGTATATCCAAAAACTTTTAAGATCACACTGATGTGAGCATGTAAGTTGAAAGCTAGGAACAGTTTGGAGGAAAAGCAAAAATAATCCATAGTGGAATGGTTTAGCCCTCTTCAGACAGTATGGATGGGGAATATTTTGGCACTTTTATCCAGGATGGTTTCTGGGAAGGAGGATTTTCTAAATAGTTTTTTCCAGAGACAAATAGGAAATATCTTAGTTTCTTAGTACCTCTCCCTACAGAAATACCACAAGTGGGTAGCTTTAACAAACAGAAGCTTATTTTCTCACAGTTTAGGAGATCAGGAGTTGGAATTCAGGGCACAGGCTCTAGAGGAAGGCTTTCTCTCTCTGTCGGTTCTAGGGGAAAGTCCTCGTCTCTCTTCATCTTCCGTTTCTTGGCAGTCTTCATGTGGCGTGGCATCTGTCTTTCCCCACCTGTGCTTCTTTTTGTGCATAATCTCCTTTTATAACCTAAAAGTGATTGGCTTAAGACTCACCTACACTGATAATTCCCTCATTAAAAAACCCTATTCCCAAATGGGATTACATCCGCAGGTATAAGGGTTAGAATTTATAGCATGTGTTTTGAGGGGATACAGTTCAATCCATAACAGGAAGATACCCATGTGTTCTGTGAAGCCAAAAGGTCAGCAGCTTGATCCAGCAGCCACTCCTTGGAAACCCTGTGAGGCAGTTCTACTCTGTCCTATGGGGGTCACTGGCTTAGTTATCCAGTCCTGCTATAACAAATATAAGTGAGTGGCTTTAATGAGAAATTTATTCTCACGCAGTCTAGGAGGCTAGAAGTCCAAATTCAGGGTGCCAGCTCAAGGGGAAGCCTTTCTTGCCCTGTTGGCTCTGGGAAAAGGTTCTTGTCATCAGTCTGCCCCCAGTTGAGGAGCTTCTTAGCGCAGGGGCCCCAGGTCAAAAGGATGTGCTATGCTCCCAGAGCTTTCTTGGTGGTATGAGGTCCCCCTGTCTCTCTGCCCACTTCTCTTTTTTATATCTCAAAGGAGATCGACTGGAGATACAACCTAATCTTATAGGTTGAGCCCTGCCTCATTAACATAACTGCTACTAACCCCACCTCATTAACAACATAGAGAATTTACAGCACCTAGGAAAATCACTCAGATGACAAAATGGTAAACAATCACACAATACTGGGAATCATGGCCTAGCCAAGTTAACACGTTTTGAGGGAGGACACAATTCAATCCATAACAGTCACCATGAATAGAAATTGATGGCAACAGGTTTTTTGGTTTGGTAGATGGGAGTGGTAGTAGGGGAGGTGGTGAGAAGTGGTTGGATTCTGCACACATTTTGAAAGCTGAGCCATCAGGCTTTTCTGATGGCTGAGGTATGGGGTGTGAGGTATTTGGTTTAAGTTACCAGAAGGATGGAGCTGCCAGTAACTGAGAAAGAGAAAACTGCAGGAGGGGGATTTTGGAGGGGAAGATCAGGAATTCAGTTTTAGACATGTTAAATTTGAGATGCCTACTAGACAATTTTGTCAAGGATTTCATTTTACTTGGATCCACAATCAACACCCATGAAAGCAGCAGTCAAGAAATCAAATGACATGTTGCATTGGGAAATCTCCTGTAAAAGACCTCTTTAAAGTGTTAAAAAGCGAAGATATCACCTTGAGGACTAAGGTGCACCTGGCCCAAGCCATGGTATTTTCAGTCACCTTATATGCATGTGAAAGCTGGACAACTGAATACGGAAGACTGAAGAATTGATGCATTTGAGTTATGGTGTTGGCAAAGAATATCGAATATACCATGGACTGCCAGAAGAAAGAACAAATCTGTCTTGGAAGAAGTACAGCTAGAATGCTCTTTAGAAGCGAGGATAGTGAGACTTTGTCTCACTTCCTTTGGACATGTTATCAGGAGGGATCAGTCCCTGGAGAAGGACATCATGCTTGGTAAAGTAGAGGGTCAGCGAATAAAGGAAGACCCTCAATGGGATGGATTGACACAGTGGCTGCAACAATGGGCTCAAATATAGCAATGACTGTGAGGATGGCGCAGGACTGGGCAGTGTTTCGTTCTGTTGTGCATGGGCTTGCTATGAGTCAGAACCAGCTCGACAGCACCTAACAGGAACAAGTAAACATCTAAGGGGAACCTGGATAAATGAGTCAAGCTAAGAGATCCGGGATGGAAATGTATAGATAGAATTTAAAGCCATAAGACTAGACGATATCATGAGAGGAGCAAGAAAAAAAGAGATGTGGCCCAAGGACAGCCCTGTGGCACTCCAATTTTCAGATACCAGGGAGATGAAGAATCTGAGAAGAACAAGGTGGTGAGCTAGAAGCCAAATTAGACAGCTCCGAGTAGAAGGGAACAGAAATATGGGATGTTAACTGGAGGTAGAAGTGAGGTTAAGAGAGGTATTTTATTTTTAATATGACGAACAGGGATAATACCTGTGTCACAAGGCTGTTGTAAGGGTAGGAGGTGATAATAATAAGAGCTCAGTACTGTTACTTGTTAAGAGTGATAATATTAATAACTGAACATAATTGCTATGATTTAAATGAGCACAAATATAGAGAAAAGCACCTAACCCACTTAGCAGTTAGGGTATGGAGAGGGTTGCCAGAGGACACCATCAAGTTTTAGAGTAGGAATCAGCCAGACCAAGAAGAGGGTGGGGGCAGTATTCTAGGGAACAGCAGGTACAAAAAAAAATGAGAACATGGGCATTTTACGAACTGCAAAAGAGTTAGGAGGGAGAAATGAGGCTGAAGAGGAAGACAGGCCAGATCTAAGGTTTACCATAATAAAACATTTGGATATTAACCTGAATAATATATTCATTCATTTAGCTAATATATATTAAGTTCCTGCTAAATACTTGACACTGTTCCAGGCTCTGAGGATATAAAGCAGTGAACAGGCCAGACAAAATTCCCTACCTTCGCAGGCTTAGATTCTAGTAGGGGAGACGAAGAACAATATTAGAGAATGAATGGATATTTGCTAAACACATGAGTGTAAAGGAGAAATTGACAGAATTGGAGATGAATTAGCTACCAGGAATGGAGGCAGGAGTGAAAGATGATTCAGGTTTCAGACCTGGGCACCTGACAGATGGTACAAGCACACACTGAGATAGGATATCTCAAGAAACAGATTTCGGGGGAAATGACTTCAGTTTTAGACAGGTTGAGCTTTAGGTGCTTATCAGATAAAGGTCTGCCAAGGGGCAAGGGAGCATATTTCTTTTCACCCAATTAGAGCTAAATCCACTTGAATTTGGTTGACTGTGACCTCATGGTCAGCACAATGGAGGCCCAACAACCAGTGTTTCTGGCAATTTCAGAAGTGGGTATTGATATGATGGCACTGGGTGGGCTTAGAAGCTATAGGTCCTATCACTAAAGGAAGCTTTACTCTGTGAATAAGAAACAAGCCCATTATTTATCCTGGGAGTATTATTGCCCTACCAGGATTGTTCACAGTAGCCTCTTTACTGCTGCTCCACTGCTTTAACCCAGTGCTGACCTATCAGAGAGCTTCGTCAGCTTCTAAGCCCACCCCATGCCATCATATCGATACCTACTTCTGAAATTGCCAGGAGCACTGGCAGCCAACTAGAGACCCTGTTTGTCAGTAAGAAACCAGAACTCTGGCTGAAAGTGGGCTGTTGCCTCTTTCACTAGTGACTTTTTAGTGGGGTGGGTTTGGTGCTAGACACTTGGGGTAGAACCATAGTGATTTGCCAGGTTACTTGAGGCAATGTTGGTTTGGCAGAATTGTTGCCTTCCATGCAGGAGGCCCAGGTTTGATTCCAGGCCAGTGCATCTTAAATGAAGCCACCACCTGTCTCAGTGGAGTCATGTGTGTTGCTATGATGCTGAACAGATTTCAGCGGAGCTTCCCAACCAAGGGAGACTGATCTACTTTTGAAAAATCAACAAATGAAAACCCTATGGAGCACAATGATCTGATCCTGTTGTGCCTAGAATCACCAGGAGTTGGGGCCTGATTTGACAGCAGCTAACAACAACAGTTATCTGAAACACAGTCTAGTCATCCAGACTCCTGAAGCTCTGCCAGGGGCAGATCTGGCCCTGTGAGTCCTCACAGGCTGCCTTCTGGAGGAATGGCTGCTGAACCTTGCAAAGGGGCTGGGTTGCCTTGCTACAGTGCCCTTTCTCTTGTTGTTGTTAGGTGCCGTCGAGTCGATTCCGACTCATAGCGACCCTGTGCACAACAGAACGAAACACTGCCCGGTCCTGCGCCATCCTTAAAATCGTTATGCTTGAGCTCATTGTTGCAGCCACTGTGTCAAACCACCTTGTTGAGGGTCTTCCTCTTTTCCGCTGACCTGTACTCTGCCAAGCATGATGTCCTTCTCCAGGGACTGATCCCTCCTGAAAACATGTCCAAAGTATGCAAGACGCAGTCTCGCCATCCTTGCCTTTAAGGAGCATTCTGGCCGCACTTCTTCCAAGACAGATTTGTTCATTCTTTTGGCAGTCCGTGGTATATTCAATATTCTTCACCAACACCACAATTCAAAGGCGTCAACTCTTTTTCGGTCTTCCTTGTTCATTGTCCAGCTTTCACATGCATATGATGTGATTGAAAATACCATGGCTTGGGTCAGGCACACCTTAGTCTTCAGGGTGACATCCTTACTCTTCAACACTTTGAAGAGGTCCTTTGCAGCAGATTTGCCCAGTGCAATGCATCTTTTGATTTCTGGACTGCTGCTTCCATGGCTGTTGATTGTGGATCCAAGTAAAATGAAATCCTTGACAAATTCAGTCTTTGCTTATCATGATGCTGCTCATTGGTCCAGTTGTGAGGATTTTTGTTTTCTTTATGTTGAGGTGTAATCCATACTGAAGGCTGTGGTCTTTGATCTTCATTAGTAAATGCTTCAAATCCTCTTCACTTTCAGCAAGCAAGGTTGTGTCATCTGCATAACGCAGGTTCTTAATGAGTCTTCCTCCAATCCTGATGCCCCATTCTTCTTCATATAGTCCAGCTTCTCGTATTATTTGTTCAGCATACAGATTAAATAGGTATGGTGAAAGAATACAACTCTGACGCACACCTTTCCTGACTTTAAACCAATCAGTATCCTTGTTCTGTCCAAACAACTGCCTCTTGATCTATGTAAAAGTTCCTCATGAGCATAATTAAGTGTTCTGGAATTCCCATTTTTCGCAGTGTTATCCATAGTTTGTTATGATCCACACGGTCGAATGCCTTTGCATAGTCAATAAAACATAGGTAAACATCCTTCTGGTCTTCTCTGCTTTCAGCCAGCATCCATCAGACATCAGCAGCGATAGCCCTGATTCCATGTCCTCTTCTGAAACCAGCCTGAATTTCTGGCAGTTCCCTGTCGATATACTGCTGCAGCCGTTTTTGAATGATCTTCAGCAAAATTTTGCTTGCGTGTGATATTAATGATATTCTATAATTTCCACATTCGGTTGGATCACCTTTCTTGGGAATAGGCATAAATATGGATCTCTTCCAGTCAGTTGGCCAGGAAGCTGTCTTCCATATTTCTTGGCATAGACGAGTGAGCCCCTCCAGCGCTACATCTGTTTCTTGAAACATCTCAATTGATATTTCATCAGTTCCCGCACGTGTCTGTCGGTTTGTCGTACTGTGGGGGCTTGTGTGTTGCTGTGATGCTGGAAGCTATGCCACCAGTATTCAGATACCAGCAGGGTCACCCATGGAGGACAGGTTTCAGTTGAGCTTCCAGACAAAGACAGACTAGAAAGAAGGACCCAGCAGTCCACTTCTGAAAAGCATTAGCCGGTGAAAACCTTAGGAATAACAGCCCTTTCTCTTAAGCATCCTAAATTCCCTTTTTCCTAATTGCAAGCAGGAGATTTGGGTTCCTACTTCATTTTTCGCACACTAAATTTTTGTTTTCCAAGGTCCGGTTGTCATGGGATGGGGTCCCCATTCTTGGGGGTAGAGGGAATAACCAGAATGCTCCAGGCCATCTTGGGACATGCCTCAGCTACACACAAGCTGAGACCAAATCCCTTCCTTCCTGGTTTGATGATTGGTGGGGCCTTCCTTTGAGTATCCTGAACACATTATTCGTCCATTTACTGAATATTGAGCACCTACTATGTGCCAGTGAAGGAGCCCTGGTGATGCAGTGGTTAAGAGCTTGGCTGCTAACCAAAAGGGCAGCAGTTCGAACCCACCAGCTGCTCCACAAGACAATAACTTGGCAGTCTGCTTCCGTAAAGATTTACAGCCTTGGAAACCCTATGGGGCGGTTCTACTCTGTCCTACAGCATCACTGAGTCAGAACTGACTCCTTGGCAATGGGTTGGGTTGGGTTTGGTATGTGCCAGGCACTGTTTTAAGTGCTGGAGAAAAGAGCGACAAGCAAGAGAACCCAAATTTCTGCCCTCATGGAACTTACATTCTAGTGTATGTTGAATAGTGGCGAGTGCTAGAAAGAAAGAATAAGGCAAGGGCAGGGGACCTGAAGTGAGCGGGAATGAGGAGGTGACTTTTGAGTAAAGACCTGAAGCAAGGTCATTGGCCATGATGGTGTTGGGGAGGAGTATTCCAAGCCCGCTGTGTGGCATGGCATGTTCAGGAGCAGCTTGTAGGGAGTGTTATCAAAGCACAAAGGTGAGGTTAGAAAAGCTTATGGGAGCCGTGTCGATCACAGTACACACCCGAGTTTTCCTGAGTGAAATTCACCCACCAGGAAGTCCTAGAAGGACTACCAGGACTACTCCAGGGGGGCTGGGGCTAGCAGAGTGCTTCATGTGGGGCAACAAATTCATGGGTCAGAGGTGCCTGCCATACCCTTCCCTGCTGCTGCTGCCACCGCTGCCTTAGCCCCCATGGAGCGGCCTACCTGACCGGCAGAGCTATGTGGCTGGGAGCCCCTAGGGGGTACAGATCTGATCAGAGCCAGCTTTACATCTGCCCTAGATGCACCCTTAGTGGATGTTGCTGAATGAATGTCATTTCTGCTCTTATCATCCACGTCCATGTCTGGTTTTCTCACTAGCCTGGGTACCCTTGGATGGCAAGGGCCAGGTCTTCCAGTCTTTCACCACCAGCTCCTGCCCCAGGGCCAGCACACAGTAGGTACTGAAACTCAGAGGACCTCTCAGGTGCCAGGCCCTGGCAAGACATTGAGTTGTGTAGTGGTTAAGTGCTACAGCTGCTAGCCAAAAGGTTGGCAGTTCGAATCCACCAGGCCCTCCTTGGAAACTCTATACGGCAGTTCTAGTCTGTCCTATAGGGTTGCTATGAGTTGGAATTGACTCTACGGCAATGGGTTTGGTTTATTTTTGGTACACCGCTGGGTGCTTGCCACAGTTGTACAAAGACTCAGAAGGGATTTGCCCAAAGTTACCCAGCAGGTCACTGTCCTGACTCCATCCCCGGGTCCTTCCTACAGATGTTCCTCAAACATGCCAGGCCATGCCATCTGAATGCTTACAACTCAGGATGTGCCCAGAAGGTGCCCCACACCCTACCCTCCCCTGCTGGAGCCCCTGACCATCCTGCCCAGGCAATGGAGACCCAAGACCAACCTCCCACCCTCAAACCACAAGAAATTAAGCCCAACAATTCACATCTTTGTTTGTACCCAAGTTGGGGGCTTTTATTTATAGAATTGCCTGGGTGGAACCAGGGAAGGGGGGCCAAGAAGGTAGTGCCAGAAAGAGAAGGGAGATGGGTGTTTAAATACTCAGATGGGAGGTAGGGAAGAAGTAGTGAAGCTGGCTTAAAGATGGCCTCCTCAGGGTAGATACCCATCAGCAGTCCCCCAGTAAGTCTAGGGGGTGGGGGTAGAGTCAGGAACTGGCAGAGACCTCAGTCCACCTGCCCCGAGAACAAGATGGTCAGTGGGAGAATGGTGCAGATTAAGGAGACATTTGGTAACATCTGAGTGGTGTTCTGTGAAGGAAAGCCACCTATTCTTCTCTTCGGAGCTTCAACTCTCCAGCAACACTTGCCCTGTCTGTTGGCCTCACCTGTTCACTCTGATGCCTTCCTTTCCCTTTCCCCATGTTTTAGAATGTTCTTTTCCTCAGGACTCCTGGGTCATAGACAGAAGGTCCTAGGAAAACTAGTTTCCTGGGCTGCAGGGTGGGGTGCACGTCCACCCAGAGGGGATCTAGTCCTTTCCGCCCAGGATGCCCACCGGGCTCTCTCCCGGCCTGATGCTCATGGCCCTTTGATGGATCCTGGCTCCGTAAGGCGGGCAGAGGCATAGGCTGAGGCTCCGAGGCAGGCTGCAGGTTCACAGAAGCCAGGCAGCCCCACGGGGCCCGGCAAGCCAGGGCGGCCTGCCTCTCCTGGAGCCCCTGGGGATCCTCGGTCTCCGTCCTTGCCGTTGATTGCCTGGCCAGGTCGACCAGGGAGGCCTGTGTAAGGGAGGAGGTCAAGACGTCAGGGTTTCCTCCAGTCTCTGCCCCAGAATTCTTAAGTCTCATGTTTCAGGTGGGGAAAATGAGGCCAAGGACACCATAGGAAGAAGGGATTCTGCCCCAGCCACGAGAGATTTCTGCGAAAGTCCTGTCTGATTGTCCATTAGTCCCAACTCCTACTCAGTGAGCCTTGGGAGCAAATGCCCCTTCCTTCCCCTCCATGAAGGAGATCCTAGTGCATCCCAGGAAGTTCTCAGAACCCCAGTTGTCCAGTTCCCAGTCCAATCTCACCCCAAGGCTCGTGGGTGCCCCAGAGGGATACAAAAGCTGGCTATCTGGGACTGAGATGGCTGAGAGTGCGGCCCCCATGAAGTGACCCAGGTGACCACGGGTCATTAGATCCTAGAGCTGAGGGGCAGAACTGTAGCTGGGCAGGGGTAAGGTCTTACCTGGGATCCCTGGTGGCCCAGGCATCCCGGGGTGCCCGCGTCCCACGTCTCCCTGATCACCTTTCTCTCCACGTTTTCCTGCAGAGAAAGAAAGGAGCCTTAGTTTTTCAAAACTGGAAGATGATTTTCCTACTTTGTTTGCTATTTAATTTCTATCACACACATACACAGAGCAATTATTCCTGTTTTTGCTAGTTTATAATAGAGGAAAGTTGGAAATGATCTTGTAGGACTGGCTAAATAAATAAAGCCCCAGACGTTGGATGGAAGACCCTGCAGCTGTTAACGGTTCTTACAGGAAAGTGTCTGACAATAATACCAGTCCAAACCACTTGCCATCGAGTCAACTCCGACTCATGGCAACCCCATGTGTGTCAGAGTAGGACTGTGCTCCACAGGGTTTTCAATGGCTGCTTTTTTGGAAGCACACTGCCAGGCCTTTCTTCTGAGTTGCCTCTAGGTGGGCTTGAACCTCCAACCTTTCAGTTAGCAGCCAAGCGCATTAATTGCACCATCTAGCAACTCCAAATAATAATAAAACCAAAACCAAGCCCATTGCCATTGAGTCAATTCCGACTCATAATAACCTTACAGGACAGAGTTGAACTGCTCCGTAGGGTCTCCAAGGAGCAGCAGGTGGATTGGAACTGCTGACCTTTTGGTTAGCAGCCAAGCTCTTAACCACTGTACCACCAGGGCTCCCCAAATACTAATAGCTAGCATTTATTATGTGCCAAGCAGTGAACTAAGAACTTCATGGAAATCACCTCTAAATAGAATCACCAATACGATGCTATGAGGTCGGTACTACTAACACCCCCATCTTACACATGATAAATCTAAGGCCCAGGGAGATTAACAGGTAACTTGTCCAAGGTCCACAAGGACAAAGTGGCAGCTCTGTGACTCCAGAACCTGCCCTCTTCACCACTTCACTAACCTGCCTCCCCTCCTCTAGAGCATGGAAAGATGTTTATGAGGTACCACTAAGTTAAACAACAAAACGAACAACGTTTGTGAGAAAACAGTATGTTCATTTCTGGCAATTTGCCACTGGGCAAGAAAGCCCATGAGTTTTTTCTTGAAAACCTGACTGAGGGGAAAGGAATAGTGAAGGGCAAAGGGAAACAGGAGGCTGAGCAGTCAGCCGGCCTGAAGCCCCTGCCGGGCCCCCACTCCACCCCCACCACACAACAGCACACTCACCCTTGGGTCCCGTGTTGCCGATCTGACCCACGGCTCCCACGATGCCAGGAATTCCCCGGGGGCCAGGGTGCCCGTGGCGTCCCTGTTTGCCTGGGTACCCAGGAGGTCCTGGGGGTCCTGGGGGACCCATCATTCCTGCTGCACCCAGGGCTTCTCGCTTGGCACTCACAGCCACCTCTGCTAATTGCTCTAGAGGGAAGGAGGAAAGGAGGGAGGTGGAGAGGTGACGGGTCTCACCTCGAAGTCATACTGGGGGAGACAGAGCACCCTGATGGCTCCTGACCCCTCGGTTTGCAGATAGAAAAGCCTCTCGTTTATTTAGCTTCCCCCTTCCTCAAGCCCTGCCTTTCTGAAGTCAGAGGTCCAGAGGGGGCTGAGATTTATTCATGGTCCCGTAGCTGCTTGGAGGCAGAGCTGGGATGAGCACCCAGGACTCCTGACTCTCCTGCCAGGAGACAACAAGGCAACAGGGAGGGGCTCCTGCAGGGTGGAGATGCCCTGAGATGGGCTGGCGGGGAGGGGGGTGCTGCCTCTACCCTCACCTTGCAGCATCTTCAGCACCACATCCACGATGTGCTGGTCACTGGTATCTCGGCCCTGAGAGCGGAAGGGCCTTTCAGGAAAAAAGCAAGCCCTGGGCTGCCGGGGCTGACCGCTCCTGCACCCTGTGACTCCCTCCTCCTGCCATCTGGAAAGTCAGAGAGCAGGCTCCTCACATGAAGTACTTTCCAGTATCTGACTGAAATCCTTGCTGCCCCCATACCTGTCCTCTCTGCCGATCTGGGGCTTGGAAGCAACCTCAGACAGCCAGCCAGCTTCAGGGAAATCCCAGCCTTTGGGGGATAAGCAGCGCCCCCCAAGACATTTCCTGCCTAGGAGAACTCCCCTTCCCGGAGGGCCAACTCACCGCCACGCCCTGTCTCCCGGGCAGCCCGGGTATGCCTCTGTCTCCAGCCAGTCCTCGAGGGCCGGGGAGCCCTGGGTAGCCCTGGGGCCCTGGGGCGCCCGCATCCCCGCTGGGCCCAGGGTAGCCGGGTTCTCCGCGGACTCCTTGCTGCCAGGGGGCGGGAGTGGATGCAGAAGAGATGAGAAGACACTCAGGCGGGAAAAGTGTGGGTGGAGGTGGAGGAAAAAGAGACGCCCCGGAGTGGGTGTGGGAGCCGTGGCGTCTGGGGAGTAGGAGGGGCCAGGGCAGCGCAAAGGGAAGGGGCGAGGAGGACCATGGCGACAGGACGGGCTGGACTCACCTGTCCCTTGGGCCCTGGTTCGCCAGATTCCCCCTACAGACACAAGGAGCCACAGTCACGAAGTTGTAGGGCCCAGAGCCAACCCGCCCGACCCGCCCTCACGCAGCCCGCTCACCTTCTCGCCTTTCTCTCCAGGGAGACCGGCCACACCCGGATCGCCCTGCGGAGAGAGAGCCACGGTCAGCGGCGCAGCGCGGCGGGGCGGGGACTTGGGGAAGGGGCGCGGCCACCCGCCCGGAGGCTCGGACCCCCGGAGGCATTGGCGCGCGGCAGGGGAGGGGCTGTACTCACCACGCTGCCGCGGGGCCCGGTCTTCCCTGGGGAGCCCTGCAGAAAAGCGGAGTGAAGGGCGTGGAGAGCTCCTTCTCCAGGGAGGGGCAGGGTTCAGGGGTCTCCCGCACCCCGGCCACACCCCCCTCTCCAGCTCTGGCCTCGACCACGCAGAGGGTCATTTGTTCCTCAGATTTGGAACGTTCAAGGGGTTAACTGAGCTCCAAGACCCCCTCCACCCTGCTCCACCTTTCCCACCTCCCTGTCCTCCCCACTCCCCCACCTTCCCATTCTCCCCCTCCCCCACCCCAGGCTCTGAGGCACTCTTTCCAGCCCCATTTGATACCTTTTCTCCCTTGATGCCTGGCAAGCCTTGGGGCCCTGGTATTCCAGGAGACCC
Organism: Elephas maximus indicus; assembly: GCF_024166365.1. Lineage (NCBI taxonomy): Eukaryota > Metazoa > Chordata > Mammalia > Proboscidea > Elephantidae > Elephas > Elephas maximus. The sequence goes on from NC_064821.1 coordinate 81,993,113, forward strand.
CTGCTCTCCTTTGGGGCCCTGAGGAGAAAAGAAACCAGAGGGGATAAATCAAATGAGGTGCCCAGGTATGCTCCCCACCCCTACCTCCACTGTCCTAAACTCACCTGTCGACCTTGAGGACCTGGCTGCCCCACTGGCCCCCTCTCACCCTGGTCACCCTGAGATGGAAAGAGAGTCATGCCCAGGTTATCAGCTGGGGCAGCCAGGCCCCAGACCCTCCATGGTGTCCTCCATTCCTGCTGTCACTAGCATGAGGGTCTTTTGCTCCACTTCACAGACCAGCAAACTGAGGCTCAGGCTGGGGAGGCCTGACGTGGACTAGGAGGGACTGAGCAGTTGCTGGAGCCAATGAGAGGACCCAGATCTCAGATTCAGCAGTGCCAGCTGTTACAAAGTCCCCCAGGAAGGGACCACTTACCTTCTGTGGTCCAGGTACTTACCTTCTGTCCCATGATGCCCCGGGGACCAATTTCTCCTTGAGGCCCTGGCTCTCCCTGGGGCACAGAGAAACTGGGGGTAAACAGTAGTCCTGTCAGGACCCTCCCTTCCACACCTGCCTAGTCCCTGTCCACTCTTGGGTCTCAGCCTTCCTTGACCCCATGTTACATGGTCTTGGATCCCTGTACTTTTCCTTCAAGACACACAGAAAATTTTAATTAGTTGTTATGTGATCATTTATTTAATGTCTGTTTCTCCCACTCAAGTGTAAGCTCCATGTGAGTAGGAGACTATGTCTATCTCAGTATCTAACACAGTTGTGGCTATTTGGTGAATGTTTATAGAATGCATAAATGAATGAATGATTCTGTTGGATTCTCAGCCCCAGTCAGCTTGGCCATCTGGGTAGGCCACACCCCAGGACAGAACCAGCCCCAACTTCACCACATTGTACACAGGGAAACACAGGCTCAGAGAGGAGAGGGGACCATCCCTGGGTTAGTGCAGAGCCCAGACTGGCACCCAGGGCACCTTCCAGGCTGGGGCTCTAGCCCCATGACCTCGCCCTGACCATGTGCTGAGGGAACCACTCAGGGTCCTCAGGCCTAGGATGGCCAAAGCCCTGTGTCAGTAGAGTGGGCAGTCACTTACCTCTTTCCCAGGGGGACCAGAGAATCCAGGGAGGCCCTGTTGGCCTGGCTCACCCTACAGGAAAACAAAGTTATAAAGTCATTCTGGGTGGCCCTGTCAGGCCATTGGCCTTGGGGAAGCACAATGGACCCTAAACAGACTTTAGAACCAACTGAGCTGGGGAAGGGCAGAGGGCATTCTTGTTCATGGCTTCTGGGTTCTACTGATTTTCCATGCGTTCAGTCTCCAATGAGCTGAGTTTGCAGAAGGTTTGGGGTTATTAGGCCCAGGGGGCTCTGTCCAGGCTGAATCACCGAGCCTTAAATGAAGCCTGGGGCTTGCAGTCTTTAGGCCATGCCCCTGGTCCCCGCCCCCAGGCTCCCTTGCTCAAATGGGACCAATTCTGCCCCCAGCTTGGAGTCACCTCACCTTGTCTCCAGGGCCCCCTTTTGTCCCAGGCTGGCCTGGCACACCCTGCAAAAAGAAGTTGACATCAGTTTCTGTTCTAGCATGGGGTCCTCATGCATTGGCTGCTTTGCCTCCCATCCCCAATCCACATTTCCCCACCCTGTGGGAGCTGAATAGCAGAAGGCCTAGCCATTGCATCATGAAGTTGACTGTACCCTCCACCCCTGGCCTCCAGAGCCCAGGTGGGAGAGGAGCAGGGTCAAGGGAGACCTGCCTACCAGGACCTGTGATCTGTGGGGAAAAGATGAGCAAATGTGCTCATAGTCACCCAGGCTCACCCATGCACACATGAGTGCATCCAGGGACACAAGTCTGCACATGAGCATATAAGCAAGCTTTGGCCACTCAGTGCTCCTGGCAGGGAGGGAGAGAGGACTCCCATGCTGGATTCTTAGAAGGTGGGATAGAGATGGATCTGAAGTGTGAGAAGGCACAGAGACAGGGGAAGGCCATTTCAAGCAGAGAGATCAGCAAAGACAAAAGCTTGGAGGCAGAAAAGCCAAGGTACTTTTTGGCAGTGTGGAGAAGGGAGAAGACCTAGAGGGGCAGAGACTGTTGAAGCAGGAGGGGTAAGCTGGGGTCAGATTTAGGTAGTCCTTGAATACAAAGATGAGCTGTAAGGACAAAGATGGCATATGTCTTGTTCATAAATATTTCCCTATCACTTAAAGTACCTCAGGTACTCAATAACTATCAAATGACTGAACTGAATGACTTCTTTTTGCTGGAGGCAATGGGGAGCTTTGGAAGGTGTTTTAGCAGGGAAATGGTCACAGATTCCCATTAGGCGGCGTGGAGGGTTGGGATGACCAAAGAGAAGGCTGAAGCAATTATCCCAAGGATGAGGTTTAAACCAGGCAGGGACTGCAGAGGTGGTGATGAGGCCTGGGCTGGAGACAGGGACTATAGAAAGAATTCTGGGCGTGTGGATTTTAACCTCATCAGCTACTCATGCCATCGTGGGCAGGAGGGAAACAGAGTGCCTGGCCTCTCAGAGGCCAGGGAAGGGAAGCAACTTGTCTGTAAGGCCAGACCTGTGACTTCACCAGATACTCACCGCTAGACCCTGGTGACCTGGGTTTCCTGGCCGCCCCGCCTGTCCTACACTGCCCTGGAGGGACAAACAGTCAGAAGCCCAAATTACAGTTCCAGTCAGAGGGCCTATGGCTTCCACTCAAATGTAGGTAGGGAAGCTGAGGCCTGTCATGGGAAACAGGAAACCCCTGAGGATCCAAGGCTCCCGGGCCTATAGGAGCAGTGTGATGGGGCTCATGGTCCTGAGTTGGGTGGGGTCCTGACCTTTACCCCAATCCCACCACCAACCCCCACTCCTACCTTCATGCCAGGTGTGCCTGGCGTCCCATCCTTGCCATCGATGCCTGGGGGACCCTGATCAGGAGGAAAGTTCAGGAAAACTCATAATGGGAAGATGTCTGAGGTCAAGCCACCTACCCACGTCCCTCGGTGATAGTCTGGTCATCTTGGGAAGTCCCACCAGTCAACTAGGTAAGGGGAGCTGAAGTGGAAGGGGGGCCGCAGGGGGATGAGCCATGGTCCTTCCATTGTGTGGGTGATAAGTTCCCCAGACTGATGCAAGCTTCTGTTCCCATACATCATCACCCCTATTTTACAAGTGAAGAAACTGAAGCACAGAAAGGCAAAGGCATTTACCAAGGTTACAGAGTCAACCCGTCTGCAGCAGATTCCCAGGTCCCTCTTAGAGGTGGTTTCAACAAAGCTGACTGGGCCCTGCCCTCAGTCTGGTGGCCCTGGGCCTGGCACTTACGGTTGCTCCTTTCGGGCCTGTTATTCCCTGGGGTCCTTGAACACCTTGGCTGCCCTGCAAAGTAGATAGAGATCAGGTCGCGTTCGGGACACTGAGCCCCTGTCTGGCTGTTCAGAGAGGAGAAAAGCCGAGCAGAGTGACCTCTGGGTTTCAGGGTCCCTCTCCATAGTCCACACTGTGCAAGGGCTGGAGGAAAGGGGCCCAGAAGTACACTTTATATCCTGGAACCAGCAGGAGAGAGTAGAGGTAAGCTGGGCTGGGCTGGCCTGGGGGCAGGGGCAGGGGTGGGAGCCAGCATTCCCTGAGACCCCAGCCAATGCCTGAGCCCCACTCAGGTCAAGAGAGATAACAACCAAGCACAATGTGCAGACTTCGTTTGAGTCTTGATTTGAGCAAGAACTGTACAAAGATATTTTTTGAGATAATTGGGGAAAAAAATGAACCCAGGTGGTTTATTGTTAAGTGCTGTTGGGTTGATTTTGACTCATAGCAACCCCACGTGACAGAGTAGAACTGTCCTACAGGATTTTCTTGGCTGTGGTCTTTACGGAAGCAGATCACCAGGTCTTCTTCCCTTGGAGCCACTAAGTGGGTCTGAACCCTCAACCTTTTGATTAAGAGTGGAGCGCTTAACTGTTTGTGACACCAAACTAAAAAAAACAAACCCGTTACCATGGAGTCGATTCTGTCTCACAGTGACCCTATAGGACAGAGTAGAACTGCCCCATAGAGGTTCTAAGGAGCACCTGGTGGGTTTGAACTGCCAACCTTTTGGTTAGCAGCCGCAGCTCTTAAACAGTACGCCACTAGGGTTTTTGTTTGCAACACCAGGGCTCCTAAATGTTGGTTATTAGATGATGATAAGAAATAACTTAATCTGTTAGCTGTGATAATAATATTGTGATTATGTTAGAAAAATTCCTTATTTTTTAGATACACATACAGAAGTATCTAGGAGTGAAATGATATTAAGGATTTGCCTAAAATATCAGAACAAAACAATAACAACAAAGTGAAGGAAGGAAGGGAACGAAGGGATGAATGAAGTGAGGATGGCAAAATGTTAATGCTGGATTCTAGGAGACAGGTATATAAGGAATCATTAGGTTGTTCTCTCTACTTTTGTTTATGTCTAAAAACTTGCATAATAAGGAGCTAAACCCTAATAATAAAAATTAAATAAAGAGTTAAGAGAACTGGGATTCAGACCAAATCCCATTAACCTCATGAATAATTTGCTGGAATGTCATTGTCTGGCCCCAGTGACCGTGGGACCAGATCCCATGGCTTCTCCCAAATCTGAATTTGGTCCACAGCAGGCTAGGCTCAGAGGAACAGAGGCTGTCGGCTCAGCCTGAGTGTTGGTACGGACACTTCCCCTGCAGCAGTCCCCAACACACAGACACACAGGGTCACTCTCTCTATCTCTCTCTCTCACATACACACACACACACACACACACACACACACACGAAGGAGTCAAGTCCTGCCCAGTACTCCCCAGGGACCCTGACTGGACACAGAGTGGCTGAGGACTCACCACATCACCTTTCTCCCCGGCTCGGCCTGGGGGCCCCCGTGGTCCCTCCTCACCCTGGCAAGAAGGACAAACAGGAACCCAGGTTACCTGAGCTCAGGGAGAGCTGCACTCACTTTGCAGCCCCAGGAGCCCAGGCTGGAGGAGGTGGGTGTGGGTGGACCGGGCAGGAGCAGACTTACTGGGGACCCGGCGGCGCCAATGGAGCCCACCATGCCTTTGTACCCATGAGGACCCTGAGCAGATGAAAGGGTTGCAGGTCAGTTCTGGCTGCACCCCAGAGGCCAAGTGATCTCTAATCCCAGACAAGTGACAAGTGACCCTAGAGGTCAAGGCAGCTCTTGCAGGACACCCCCAGACTCACCGTCTCTCCCTTAGCTCCTGCCATGCCTGGGTAGCCCCTGATGCCCGGAGGACCCTGTCAAGACAGAAAAGTGACAGCAATGGCAATTAGAAGGCCCACTTCATGATGTTTCTCTAACACCCCCTCCCCCGATCTTCACAACACCCCTCTGAGGCAGGCAGCACCATCCCTATTCACAGATGGGATACTGAGGCTCAGAGCTGGGATGGGCTCGACAGGATCATGCAAAGTGACAGTGGCAGAACCTGAACCTCAGCTGGGTCTTCTGGCTGACAGCCTTGGTCCTGTCCCCTCATTTCTGACAGTCACCCCCTCTGTCCCCACCCAGAGACACTCCCAACTGGGCGCAAGAGTTTCTTCTACAAGGTAAAGCAAGGAAATGACACCATAAGGACATCCAGGAAGAGGGAAGAGGTGGGCCTCGGTGGGGAGGTGCTCCTTACCGGAGGTCCAGGAATGCCTTGTTCTCCAGAGGCACCCACATCTCCCTTGGGACCCTAAGGGACAGCAATAAGCTGTCAGACAGGCAGGCAGACGGAGAGACAGATATACAGGCAACCAAACATACCATCCTCCTTCCCCACCAAAAGCAGACAGGAAGGATGCTTAGAACTACACAGTCTCATTTAAAAAAAAAAAAAAATAGTGAAATTGAGGCTCAGCAAGGACAAGAGGCTTTCCTGGCACATTGACCTGGAACATAGGCCTCCTGACTCCCAGCTCAAGGCTCTGTCTCCAGTGACCCGCAGGAGAAGGCACAGGGATAAACGAGGGGGAGACCCCTTTAGGACCCTCTCCACATAACATGTCCCTCCCATGGCCCTCGCCGGCACACTCACCGGCTTCCCCTGGCGGCCAGGATCACCCAGAAGCCCGCGTTTGCCCGGATGCCCCTGGAGGAAATGAGAGCGCTCAGGGTGAGGCCCACTCCCAGTCACCTGCTCCACCCTCCCAAGACTTGGGCCAGGAGCTCTCACCTTCACTCCCTGCAGCCCTTGGGGGCCTTTCACACCCGCAGGACAGTTGGTTGGACACTGGAAAGAAAACCCCACAGGTCCTGTGGTCACTGGCCTGCCCCAGGCTGGGAGGGCAGTGCTCCCAGCACCCCTTCTCCTGCAGCTGCCCCCATCCCCCCATCTTGCCAACTCCTGAACTCTCCTCTCACCCAACCTGGAGGAACCCATCCCACTACCCTATCTCCATGACCACCCCTCTCCAACGGATCCAGCCCTCCCTGTACCAGCCCCGCACTAGGCCCCCCACCTCTCACCAGGAAATCAGCGCTGCCTTCGAGACCTGGGACAGTTCCTGGGCGGCCCTGAGTGGACATGTACAAAGATGGGGCCTGATGCAACCCTTCCCCACCCAGGCTTGCACCAAGGACCCTTCTCCTTCCCCAGGTCTGAGGACACATACCGGTTTGCCAGGGGGCCCTGGAGGTCCTGATGGTCCCTCTGGTCCAGGATCCCCCTGGAAGCAGGAGAGGCCCAAATCATACCCCGCTCCAGCCCTGCCAGGGTCACTCCAGCCCCCACCTCCAGTTCCTGCCACTGCCCTGCCCACCCTGCCCTCCAGGACACCTCCTGAGAACCAGAGTCTTGAGGAAATCAAGGCCTGATTGACAGGGGATGACCCCACCTCTTGGCCTCCCTGAAAAACTTGCTACAGGGTGGACTTAGCAGGTGGGGCTTCTGCACCAGAGATGGAGGAGCTTCCTGGTGGCCAGAAGCAGGCCCAGGAACACCCTGGAGCGAGACCACCCCAGCCTGCCAGCTCGGAGGAGGAAGGCAAGAAGCAGTGTGAGCAGAGGGGTGGCTGGGTCTCACCTTGGGGCCTGGGATTCCAATCTCACCAGGGAGGCCAATAGGTCCAGGTGGTCCCTGGAGAGCAGAGACCTCAATGACTGAGATGCCTCAGAGGGAGGGTCAGCCCATGCCAGACCTGAAGGAATGGGCACCAAAGGGCACCAAAGCTCCCTTCTCCACTTTTACTTTGTGACCAGTCCCCAAGAGATTGAGGCTTTAAGGACCAGAGATTTCCAGAGCCAATGGATAGGTCCAGAGTGGGCTGGCCCAGTGTCTCTGGCCAGTCTGACACCATCACAGCATGCTGCTCCCCACCATGACAGACATTCTGTCCCTTCCTTCCCTGGGAGTCCCTGGGACCCTGCCCCATCCCTGACGACTTACAGGAGGTCCAGTGAAGCCAGGGCCCTGGAACAGAAGGGAAGGGGATTAGGTTCATGGCTCCCTCCCCAGACCTTCCCTTACCTACAAAGGGTCCCTTGAAGCTCTTGTGGGGTATACTCACCGGCAGGCCAGGGGGACCTGGGAGCCCGGGTTGGCCCTGCAGGAGCAATGGGAGAGGCTCAGAAGGTAGGGTCTCCTGGGTCCCTGCTCCTCTTTACTGCAGCCCCTCCTGATCTCTGGCCCTAGAATGACCAGGCTGAGGCCCCGGCTGGCCACTTACCTTGACTCCAGGGATCCCCAGGGGCCCAGGCTCGCCCTTGGCTCCAGTTAAACCCTGTGGAAGGAGTAGGTAGGGTCAATGAGGGGCAAATCTGCTCTCTGACCCACGGGGCAGGGCAAGTCCAGGGGCCTTTTCTGGTTGGGCCCAGGCTCCCTTTCACCACGCTTCATGCAGGTCTAGGTGCCTCAACACCATCCCTTCCCTTCCATCAGTTCCCACAGTAACATGGGAAGCAGGACAGGCTTATCATCTCTTGAAAGATGAGATACCAAGGCTCAGAGACTTGCCATAGCCCAACCTTCAGACCCCCCAGTTTAGGAGTCTACAAGACCTAGATGTAGATCAGTCTGCCCTTGGAAACTTTCTGAGCCTTAGTTTTCTCATCTGCAAAATGGGCTAATCCTGCTTACCTCTCTGAGTGGATGTGAGAACCAGTGTGCTAGTGGAAAGCAATGTGTTTTGTAAACTTTGCAGGGTGCGGATGAGTTTGGAAGGGCTCTGGTGTCTGGTCACAGCTCTGGCCTCACCTCCTGGGTCAGCATGGCACATGCAACTCATGGAGGCCTTTGCCTCTTACCATCTTTCAGTGACTGACCCTGGTGTATCCCCCTAATCAGATGACTGTCCCAATGCCCCTGGAATTGGCTGTGGCCACAAACCCATGACCTTGAAAGCCCCAGGGACCTCTGCAGTATCAGCCAAATGATGTTTCTCTCTTGGGTTGTGCCTTGGGTAAGGGATGGGGGATAAGAGAGTGGGAGGAGAGGAGAGAGACCTTGAGGATGGGCATAAGGGAAGCCCCACTCAGAGTATCCAGTCTGATACTTGGAAGCCAGATATGTGACCTTGAGTCCTGACTGCTGCAGATGAGCAGGACATCCCTGCACCCTGCAGAAACCAGAAGCCCTCACTTGACCCCCATTTGCATGTGATTCAATGTTCCTGAGGGTATTGTGAGGTTCCAGTTAGGCTATAGGTTATATGAAGTGAGGGGGGCTCACAGCTGTGGATGATCCTCCATTCTGCTGCCCAGCTCTGAACAGATCAGCAAAGATGCCAGAACTCAGGCTCTGAAAGTCAGTGGGTGGAGCCCTAACCTGCACTCCCAGCACTCTGGTACTCACATCAATCCCAGGCTTCCCATCCGGCCCATCTGGCCCGGGTTTGCCAGGCTCCCCCTTAGGTCCCTTGAAAAGAGAGACGGGGCAATCATTAGCAAGAAGAGAGCAAGAACTGAAAGGGTCATAGGTCAAAGGGGAAAAAAAAGCACTCACCGGAGGACCAGGTTTTCCAGGGGGCCCCTTGTCACCCTGCAAGATAAGAGTTGGTGAGACAGCATTCTATGCCTCATGCTACCCCAAATGGGCACACAAAGGCCCTGGCTGTCCAGTCTCAACTGCCCCTCTCCTCACTCTGTCCTCTTTTCTGTCTTGGGTCCCCTCAGCCTTGCACTTTTTAGGAAAATATCCCCTTTTCCCTCATAAAGTCATAGGTGGATTGAGACTAACCCCAGCCAGGTTGAAGAAGATGAAATCGACATGTAAGTGGGTTTTAGATACCTGATGCTGGTGAGGTATTAGTTATGACACCTCCAAATGGGACTGTGGGCTCCAAGTTACCCCCAAGAGCTGTTGCCTCTTGAATTTAGGCAAGTGTGGGAAAAAACTTGGGGCTTTCAGAGGCACTTGAAGAGGAGGTGGCTGAGGTAGATTGTGGGTCAGGAAAGCAAGGGGCTGGGGCAAGGTCCAAGGACCAAGGGGCCTGTGAGAAGGCTTGGGGTTTGGGGCCCTGTGAAGGGGTTTGAGGGCTTATGAGGGGGCTTGTGAGAAGGCATGGAGTTTGGGGGCCTGTGAAGCGGCAGATTCAATCTCTTCCCAAGCTGGAAGAACCTGTCCCCCCACTGATAAAGGCCCCTTGGTGGAGGACAGGCAGGGCCTGTGGAGTCAGATCCACCCCAGAGAAGCCTCCAGGCATTTCAGAGCCTACAGTGGCCAGAGAGTCCGGTCCGGGCTCAGCCCCAGCGTCCTATGTTTGGGGGATGGGGGAATAGAAGTTGAATAGAAGTCTGTCCAGGCGGGTAAACATAGAGCTGACCTCCTGCGGAAGCCTCCAGAATGAAGTATTTAACCCTCACCATGCTATCGGGAAAGAAAAAAAAGCAAAGCGAAGAGACAAGAGTCTGGCCCCAGCTGGTCAGTGGTCTGGCCAAGGCTCCCGAGCTACCTGAAGAGACGTCCAGGCCTGCCAGGGACAGGGAAAGGAATTAAGCCGTCTCCACCTCGAAGGGAAGGGAGAGGAGGAGACGGGGATAAGGACACAGTGTGAGCTGTGGCGGGCAGGCAGAACAGCAGCTCCTTGTCGGCCGGAGGCTGTAAGGAGCTCTGCAGCTCAGGGATGGTTTGAGGTTTTTACCGAACAAACAGGCTGCTTGTGGTGCGGGCCGGTGCCGCCTACTGGCGACAGGGGGCACTGCGCCTCCAGCCCCCTATCCTTTAATCCCACCCCCAAACCCACCGCTCACAAAGCTGCCCTTTGTCCGCGGTCGCCCTCCCCCTGCGGTAGGAGGTTTCAGACTCACGTCGATGCCATCGGATCCAGGCACTCCCGGCGGTCCCGGGGGGCCCGGGGGGCCCGGCTCTCCCGGCGGACCTCTCTGAAAACACACACAGTGGTGCAACTCTCAGTGCTGGGAACGGGACGGCCTAGGGCCTGCAGGCGACTCGGGAGCTGGATCCCAGGGGTGCACCTCCTCCGAAGACAGGAAGGTCCGCACAGGGCTGCGAACTCTCCTTACTGAGAACCTAGTGCGTTCCGGGTGCTGCGCTAAGCCATCATGACATACTTCTCTTATTGAACACTCAGAACTCTGGGGCGGATACTATCAGGAGCCCCAGTACGCAGTTGAGGAAACAGGCTCAGGAAGATTAAAGGGCCCATTATGGTCACAGAGGAGTCCCTGAGTTAACGGTTAACGCCCTCCGCTGCTAACTAAATCTCAAGAGGCGCTTTGGAAGGCAGGACTGGCATCTGCTTCTGAAAAATCAGCCACTGAAAATCCTATGAAGCACAGCTCTACCCTGACACACACGAGGGGTCGCCATGAGTCTGCGACAGGCTTCATGGCAACTGGAACTGGAGCCGGTCACGGAGAGTAAGTGGTGGAGCCGAGATTCAGTCCTGGTCTGCCCCACTCCTTCCACTTTACCATGTTGCCCCTTACAGGGAATACATGGAGAGATTGATCGTTCAGACAAATCACAAATGGAGAGAAGGTGGTGCCCAGTATCATCAGCGAATGGTAGTCTTATTCCCGTTTTTAGACAAACATGAGGTATAGATGGTCAGTAGGGCCACCTTTCTTCTCCCACCCTGTCCCTCTTCCACTCGGTGCGGTAAAGGCCTGGGAAAGTGGGGTTGCGCAGTGGAGGGACCACAGGGTGGGGAAACCAGTGCTATTTTCCCATTCAGAGCACCCCTCCCCAGCACCACTCCTCAGCCGTCCCTTGGGAAGTTGTCCCACCCGCGCTCGCGTCGCGTCGCGTAGTCCTAGAAAGTCAGACGCCGGCTCGCGCCCTTGAAAGAGGCGGCTGCGAGCAGGAGCGGCGCCTGGCCGGAGCCGACGCCCCGGGGAGGCGGCGGGGGCGGAGGCTCGGGAGCCCGATGAATGGGCAGCATTGTCTCCCCCGCCACCTGGGCTCTCCTGTTTGCCAGGACCGGGAGCCAGCTCCTGCCCCATGCGGCCTGTCCCGGGCAAGGCCGAGCATCTCCGGACAGGGTCCCTCTGGCTCCCCGGCTCACCAACCTCCTTTCACAGAGCTGTGTACCATAGATGTCCCCACAGAGGGGACCTGAACAGCAGGACTGTCGCAAGCTGTTCCCTCGGATTAGAAGGTGTCACTAGAGAGTAGGAGACAGGCAGAGCCCTTCACCAGACTCCTGGGTCCTGACTCTGCCTCCTGGACACCGGCACGGGGTGGCCGCGGGACTTACGATTTGTGCCAGGGCGAGTCCGAGCACCTGGAGTAGAACAAGGAGGCTGCGGGTGGTGGCCGCACCGGCCATGGCGGGTCCGAGGGACGACGGTGCCCGGTCCACGCACGCACCGACGGGCAGAGGCTGCGGCGCCGGCTGCTCTGGGACGCGGCGGGCAGGGCCTCCCGAATATGCCGCAGGGCGGGGCGGGGGACTGTCACCTGAGAGGGTCCGAGGGAGAGAGGCCGCCCTCCGCCCAGCTCCGCCCAGCTCCGTCCAGCTGCCAGCGCCCACCCTCCATCCTCTCCCTGAGCTTCCTGGAGGCCCCCGCCTGGAAGTCTGAGGGGCGATAGGGGTGCCAGATGGAAAGCATCGTACAGTTTCTTTGTGAGGAGGCAGAGCGCGGTCCGAGGTTCGCCTCTGGGCCTGACTTCCAGGGCCCAGCACCTTCACTCCACCCTCAGCCCGCGCCCCACCACTTACCCCACTTCTTCAGACACCTCAGCCTGCGAGCCCCAGCCTGAATCCGTCCAGTCTCCTCCAGGGCCCAGGCGGAGCGGGCCTCAGGTTCTGCAGACCTTGTAGCGGGCTGTGCCCAGCCGCCATGCACCTTCCTTCTCTCCTCACAGGCACCTTCCCTCTCTACATATAAACACACACTCAGGCCTCTTCCATATTAAAAGAAACCGAAGCCCTTCCTGGATGGGAGGTGCTATGAACACCGTGTCCTACTCTCCCTTCACTGCCATACTCTTTAGGGGAGTTATCTGCACCCCACCTCTAAACTTCCTCACCTCCCTGCTTCTGCCCCAGTTGGGAGATGAGTCATCGGTGAGCCCCAATCCCTCTTCTGTCCTCCTGGCAGGAGGCTGGGGTACCTCTACCTGTCCTTGGCCATTTCCTCTTTAAAGTCATCTTCCACTATCTTGCCCCTCTCTTCTATTGTCAGTTCTTCTCTGCAGCTCCTTAAGCTCTGGTGTCTCTAGGATTGGGTCTTTTGCTCAGCTTCTGAGTGATCTCCTCCATGTTCATAGCGACAACCACCAGCTTATTGGCCAGAGTTTCCCAAACCTACCTGTCCAGTCTAGCCTCTCTCTGTATTTGCTCACCTGTCCTTTCATTCATTTAAGCAATATTGGTAAAGTACTTTGAAATCTGACTCTGTGACCAAAACCAAGAAACCAAACCTGTGGATTCCAACTCACAGTGGCCTTATAGGACAGAGTAGAACTGCCCCACAGAGTTTCCAAGGCTGTAACATTTACGGAAGCATCCCGATGGGTGGCTGGTGGGTTCAAACTGTCAACATTTCCTTAGCAGCTGAACTTTTTTAGTCATTTTGTCACCAGGGCTCCTACTCTGTGATGACAGGGACCTAAAACTATTTAAGTCTTAATTTCCTCTTTTGTAAAATGAAATATAATAGTAACACTTATTTTATAGGTGTGTGTGTGTGTGTGTGTGTGTGTGTGTGTGTGTGTGTGTGTGTGTGTGTGTGTGTGTGTGTGTGGACTGAATGAGATACTGCCTAACCCAGCATCACCACATAGTAAGTGCTGGATAAATTTTACTTCCATTGTGATTTATTGAGGACCCTCTGTTTACCAGGCCTGTGCCCAGTGGGGAAAGCTGGCCACAAGCAGATCTGCCAAAACAGTTAAGGAGACCAGGCTCTGGAATCTAGAAAAGTGCAGCCTCATTGGGCAGGTTAGCAAAGGGCCCTGGGCTTTGAAAGGTGATCCCGGAACCGAGTTTGGAGGAAAGGGCTAGAGAGAACTTAATTGCTCTGCCTAATAGAGTGAGAAAATATTTATTCCTCTTCTATTTTCTGAGGTTGTGTAGGATTAATATTATTTCTTCCTTAAATGTCTGATAGATTTATCAGTAAATCCACCGAGTTTTTTTTGGGGGGGGAATTACAAATTCAATTTTTAAAATAGATATAAGGATTCATATTTTCTATTTCTTCTTGAGTGAATTTTGATAGTTGGTGTCTTTCAAATAATTAATCTATTTCATGTTATTAAAATTTATTGGCATAAGATATTGGTAATATTCCCTTATTAGCCTTTAATTTTTGTAATGTTTCCTCCATCATTTCTGATATTGGTTATTAGTATCCTCTCTCTTTTCTTCTTTATAAGTTTAGCTAGGGAGTTAATAATTTTATTGACTTTGTTAAAGAACTAACTTGGTTTCACTGATTTTACTTTCCATTTTCTATTTCATTGTTTCTGTCCTTACCTTTACTATTTCCCTCCTACTCACTTAAACTGCTTTTCTTTTTCTACCTTCTTAAGGCTGATGCTTAGATCATTGATTTCAGAGCTTTCTTTCTTTCTAATATAAGCATTTTAAAGCTATAAATATCCCTATAAGCACTGCTTTAGCTGCATTCCACAAATATTGATATGCTATGATTTCATCATCTTTCAGTTAAAATTTCTCATTTTTTTGTAAATTTTTCTTTGATTCATCAGTTATTTAGAAATATGTTGTTTAATTTCTGAACATACGGGAATTTTCAGATATTTTTCTGCTATTGATTTCTAGTTTTATATTCTGGTAGTCAGAGAACAAACTGTAGGATTTCAGTTCTTTCAAATTTATTTAGACTTGTTTTATGGCCTAACATATGATCCATCTTGGAAAATGTTGCATGTACATATACTCTGCTGTTGTTAGGAGGAGTGTTCTATAAATGTCTTTTTTTTTTTTCCTTTAAAAAAAATTTATTTATTGTGCCTTAGGTGAAAGTTTACAAATCAAGCCAGTCTCTCACACAAAAAGCCATACACACCCCACCATGCACTCCCAGCTTCTCTCCCCTTAATGAGACAGCACATTCCTCCTCTCCACCCTGTATTTCCCGTGTCCAGTCAACCAGCTTCTGTCCCCCTCTTCCTTCTCATCTCAGCACCAGACAGGAGTCACCCACATAGCCTCATGTGTCTACCTGAGCCACGAAGTTCACTCCTCAACAGCATCATTGTCTATCTCACAGTCCAGGCCAATCCTTGTCTGTAGCATGGTTCTGTCGGGTATGGTTCCAACCTTGGGCTATCAAAGGGCCCAGGGACCATGACCATCAAGGTCCCCCTGGTCTCAGTCAGACCATTAAGCCTGGTCTTTTTACAAGAATTTAAGATCTGCATCCCACTGATACCCTGCTCCTTTGGGGATTCTCTGTTGTGTTCCCATCAGGGCAGTGATCAGTTGTAGCCAAGAACCATCTAGTTCTTCTGACCTCAGGCTGATGTAATCTCTGGTTTATGTGGCCCTTTCTGTCTCTTGGGCTCTTATTTACCTTGTGTCTTTGGTGTTCTTTATTCTCCTTTGCTCCAGGTGGGTTGAGACCAATTTACACATCTTAGATGGCCGCTTGGTAGTGTTTAAGACCCCAGACACCTCTCACCAAATTGGAATGCAGAAAGTTTTCTTAATACATTTTGTTATGCCAGTTGACCCAGATGTGTCCTGAAACCATGGTCCCCAGACCCCTGTCCCTGCTACTCTGGCCTTTGAAGCACTTGGTTGTATTCAGGAAACTTCTTTGCTTTTGGTTTAGTCCAGTTGTACTGATTATCCCTGTGTTATGTGTTGTGTTGCCATTTCCTTCACCTAAAAAAAATTTTGTCTACTATCTGGTTAGTGAATATCCCTCTCCCTCCCTCCCCACCCTCGTAACCATCAAATAATATTTTACTCTGTGTTTAAACTTTATTTAGAGTTCTTATAATAGTGGTCTCATACAATATTTTTCCTTTTGCAATTGACTAATTTCACTCAGCGTAATGCCTTCCAGATTCCTCCTTGTTATGAAATGTTTCACAGATTCATCGTTGTTCTTAATCCTTGCATAGTATTCCACTGTGTGAATATACCATAATTTATTTATCCATTCATCCATTGATGGACACCTTGGTTGCTTCCATCTTTTTGCTATTGTGAACAGTGCCGCAATGAACATGGGTGTGCATATATCTGTTTATGTGAAGGCTGTTATTTCTTTAGGGTGTATTCCAAGGAATGGAATTGCTGGATTGTATGGAAAAAAAATTTTTTTTTTTTATGGTAGTTCTATTTCTAGCTTTTTTTTTTTATATATAACTTTTATTAAGCTTCAAGTGAACGTTTACAAATCCAATCAGTCTGTCACATATAAGTTTACATACATCTCACTCCCTACTCCCACTTGCTCTCCCCCTCTTGAGTCAGCCCTTTCAGTCTCTCCTTTCTTGACAATTTTGCCGGCTTTATTTCTAGCTTTTTAAGGAAGTGCCAAATTGATTTCCAAAGTGGCTGTACCATTTTACATTCCCACCAGGAGTGTATAATTTTTCCAGTCTCTCCACAACCTCTCCAGAATTTATTATTTTGTGTTTTTTTTTGGATTAATGTCAGCCTTGTTGGGGAGAGATGGAATCTCATTGTAGTTTTGATTTGCATTTCTCTAATAACTGATGATCGTGAACATTTCCTCATGTATCTGTTAGCAGCCTGAATATCTTCTTTGGTCCCTGTTCATATCTTTTGCCCATTTTTTAATTGGTTATTGGTTATTTGCTTTTTTGTTGTTGAGTTTTTGCAGTATCATGTAGATTTAAGAGATCAGATGCTGATCAGAAATGTCATAGCTAAAAACTTTTTCCCAATCTGTAGGTAATCGTTTTACTCTTTTGGTGAAGTCTTTGGATGAGCATAGGTGTTTGACTTTTAGGAGCTCCCAGTTATCTGGTTTCTCTTCTGGTGTTTGTACATTGTTAGTAATGTTTTGTATACTGTTGATGCTATGTATTAGGGCTCCTAGCATTGTCCCTATTTTTTCTTCCATGATCTTTGTTGTTTTAGATTTTATATTTAGGTCTTTGATCCATTTTGAGTTGGTTTTCGTGCATGGAGTGAGGTATGGGTCTTGTTTCATTTTTTTGCAGATGGATATCCAGTTATGCCAGCACCATTTGTTGAAGAGGCTATCTTTTCCCCATTTAACTGACTTTGGACCTTTGTCAAATATTAGCTGCTCATATGTGGATGGATTTATGTCTGGATCTCAATTCTTTTCCATTGGTTATAAATGTCATTTAGAACAAACTGGTTTGTGGAGTTATTATAATTATCTATGTTTTGGGACCTTTTTCTAACTGATTCTAGCAATTATTGAAATATATATCTTTAGTTGTGAATTTGTATATTTTTCCCTTTAGTTCTGCTAAGTTTTGCTTCATGTACTTTGAAGCATTGTTATTAGGTACATGCAACTTTAGGGTTGCTATGTTGTCTTGTTACCATTATGAAATGTGCCTCCTTATCGCTGGTAACATTCCTCATTCTGAAGTTTATTTTGTGTGATATTAGTATCACCACTCAAGTTTTCTTATGATTAATGTTTGCAAGTGTCTTAGTGCTACTATAATAGAAATGCCACAAATAGGTGGCTTTAACAAACAGAAATTTATTTTTTCACAGTTTAAGAGACTAGAAGTCAGAATTCAGGGTGCCAGCTCTGGGGGAAGGCTCTGTCAGCTTGTCTTTGTCTCTTTTCAGCTTCTCTTCTTCAGTTCCTTGGTGATCTCCACGTGGCATCAGTCTTTCTCCATTTGTGCTTCCTTGCTTCTCTGCCTAATCAGCTCCTTTTATGTCTCAAAAGTGATTGATTTTAAGACATATGTTGTCCTGATATGGTCTCATTAATATAACACAGGAAATCTTATCCCCAAAAGGGATTGCATCCACATGTATAAAACCAAAAAAAAACAAACCACTGCCATTGAGCTGATTCAGACTCATAGTGACACTATAGGACAGACTAGGACTGCCCCATACAGTTTCCAAGGAGTGCATGGTGCATCGGAACTGCTGACCTCTTGGTTAGCAGCCGTAGCTCTTAACAACTACACCACCAGGGTTTCCTCCACAAGTGTAGGGATGAGGATTTACAGCACATATCTTTGGGGGACACAATTCAATCCATTAACAGCACGGTATACCTTTCTCTATACTTTTGCTTCTAACCTACTTGAAGCTTTATATTTAAAGTGAATTTCTCATAGAATGTAATTGGATCTTGCTTTTTGACCCAGACTGACAATCACTGCTTCTTAATTGAGGTATTCAGACCGTTTATATTTAATGTAATTATTGGTATGGTTAGATTTCAGCCTACCATCTTGCTATTTATTTTATACAGTATGTTCTTTGTTCCTGTTTCTTGATTTCCTGCTCTCTTTTGGATTAATTGGTAATGATTACATTTTATCCTCACTAATTATCTCCACCCCTTACTTTATCATTTTACTGATTATTCTAGGTTTTAAAATATTTATTTCTAATTTACCAGAGTCTCCCTTCACATAATATTATACCACCTCATGTGCAATGTTTGAACCTTACAACAGAATATTTCCATTTCCCTCCCTATCTTCTGTCCTATTGTTTATACAGTTTTCTTCTACATATGTTTAAATGCCTTTTAAGGCAAAAACACATTGCTATTGGTTTTGCTTTAAACAATCAGTTATCTTTAAAAGAAATTCAAAGTTGAGATAGAAAATGTCTTTTCTATGTATGTACATATTTACCCTTTCTGGTACCTTTCATTAGTTTATGCAGATTTAAATTTACATCTAGTGTCATTTTTCTTTTGTGTGATGGACTTTTTTATACATGTCTTATAGGTCTGTTGGTGATAAATTGCCTCAAGATTTGTTGGTCTGAAAAAGTTTTCATTTCACCTTAATTTTTGAAAGATAGTTGTTCTGGGCACAGAATTAGAGGTTGAATTTTTTCCCAGCAGTTTTTTCTAGCAGTGTTGCCTTGTGGTATGCATAGTTTGGGATGAGAATTATGCAGTAATTATCATCTTTGTCCTTCTGTATGTTATGTACATTTTTTTCTCTGACTTCTCTTAAGATTTTGTCTTTATTATTGGTTTTCAGCAATTTCATTATGATATGCCTTGGTGTGGTTTTCTTTGTGTTCATCCTGGTGTGGTTCCTTGAACTTTTGGCATCCATGACTTTATAGTTTTTATCAGATTTAAGAACTACATGGCCATTACTTTTCTATCCATCCCTTCCTCTCCTCTCCTTCCTGGACTCCAGTTACATGTGTTAAAACTCTTGTTATTATCCTACAGGTCATTGGAGGTTCTGTTTATTTATTTATTTTATGGTGCTTTAGGTGAAAGTTTATGGCTCAAGTTAATATCTCATACAAAAATTTATACACATATTGTTTTGTGACATTAGTTGCAATCCCCACAATATGACAGCACACTCCCCCTTTCCACCCTGGGTTACCTGTGTTCATTCAACCAGTTCCTGTCCCTTCCTGCCTTCTCATCCTGCCTCCAGACAGGAATCACCCTTGTGGTCTCATGTATGTGATTGAACTAAGAAGCACACTCCTCATGCGTATTATTTTTTGTTTTATAGTCCTGTCTAATCTTTGTCTGAAGAGTGGGCTTTGGGAATGATTTCAGTTCTGGGTTAACAGAGCATCTGGAGGCCATAATTTTGGGGGTTCCTCCAGTCTCTGTCAGAGCATTAAATCTGGTCTTTTTACGTGAATTTGAGTTCTGCTCCACACTTTTCTCCTGCTCTGTCCAGGACTCTCTGATGTGTTCCCTGTCAGGGTGATCATTGGTGGTAGCCGGCCACCATCTAGTTCTGGTTTCAGGCTGATGGAGTCTCTGGTTTATGTGGACCCTTAGTTTCTTGGGCTAATATTTTCCTTGTGTCTTTGATGTTTTTCATTCTCCTTTGCTCTAAGTGGGATGGGACCAATAGATGAATCTCAGATGGCTGCTTGTAATTTTTTAAGACCCCAGATGCCACTCACTGCAGTGGGGTGCAGATCATTTTCTTAATAAACTTTATTATGCCAGTTGACCGAGATGTTCCCCAAAACTTTGGTCCCCAGGCCCCAGCCCCAGCTATTCTGTCCCTCACAGTGTTTGGATATGTCCAGAAAACTTCTTAGCTTTTGCTTTGGTCCAGTTGTGCTGACTTCCCCTGTATCGTGTGTTGTCCTTGCCCTTATCAAAGTTGATCCTTGTCTACTATTTGGTTAGTGAATTCCCCTTCTCCTCCATCCCCACCCTCGTAACCATCAAATAATGCTTTTTTCTGTGTTTAAACCTTTTCTTAAGTTCTTAAAATGGTCTCGTTCAATATTTGTCCTTTTGTGACTAATTTCACTCAGCATAGTGTCCTTCAGATTCATCCATGTTGTGAGATATTTCTTGGATTCATCATTGTTCTTCATGGTTGCATAGTATTTCATTTTTTTTTTTTTTATGTACCATAATTTGTTTATCCATTCATCTATTGATGGGCACCTAGGTTGTTTCCATCTTTTTGCTATTGTGAACAATGCTGCAATGAACATGGGTATGTATATGTCTATTTGTGTGACAGTTCTTATTTCTCTAAGATATATTTCTAGGAGTGGGATTGCTGGATCGTGTGGTACTTCTATTTCTAGCTTTTAGGGAAGCACCAAGTTGTTTTCCAGAGTGGTCGTTATTTTTATTTTTTCATTAAACCTTTTATTTTAAGATAATTATAGATTCACATGCAGTTTTAAGAAATAATACAGAGAGATTCCATGTACACTTTACCCAGTTTCCCCCAATAGTAACACTTTCAAAGCTACAGTACAATATCACAACCAGGATATTGATATCAACACAGTTAAGATACAGAATATTTTCATCACCAAAAGGATCCCTCATGTTTTCTGTTTATAACTACACCACTTCTCTCCCATCTTTGTCCCTTCTTAATTCCTGACAACCACTAAATCTGTTTTCCATTTCTATAATTTTGTCATTTTAGAATGCTATATAAATGGAATCATATAGTATGTAAACTTTTGGGATTGGCTTTTTTTCATGCAATGCAATTCTCTGGAGACTCATCCATATTGTCGAGTATATCAATAGTTCATTGCTTTTTCTTGCTGAGTGGTATTCTTTGAATGTACCACAGTTTGTTTAACCATTCACCCATTGAAGAATGTCTGGGTTACATTGGGTGAAAAAATGAGGAATTTCAGGAGTGATTTAGAAATGGTAAAAAAAGAACCAAATGGAAATCTTAGAAATAAAAAATAGAATATTTGAAAGAAAAGTTTTATTGTATGTATTGACAGAAGATTGGACACTAGTGAAGAAGAAAATCCGTAAGTGTAAAGATAAGTTCATAGGAATAATCCAAACTGATGCAAAAGTTTTTGGCTACTGCAAATAAAGCTGTTATAAACATTTGTGTATAGGTTTTTGCATGAACTTAAGTTTTCATTTCTTGGAATAAATGCCCAGGAGTGGAATTACTGGGTGTATGACAGTGGCATGTTTAGTTTTTTAGAGAAAATTCCAAACTGTTTTCCAGAATGGCTGTACCGTTTTACATTTCCAGAGACAATGTATGAGTTATCCATTTGGGAGACTAATTCCTCCCACTTTATTCGTCTTTTTCAAAATTGTTTTAGCTATTCTATTTCTGTTGCCTTTCCATATACATTTTAGGATAATCTTGTCTACATTTACAAAAACCGAGAGGAATTGTGTTAAGCTGATAAACTTTCTTAACTTATCTAGAGATTATGTGTACCACCTTGTGTATAATGTAAGAACCTTACAACAGTATAATTCCACTAACACCCTTTGTGTTCATCGTGCTGGTTTATGTGACCCTTTCTGTCTCTTGGCTCATAATTACCTTGTGTCCTTGGTGTGCTTCATTCTTCTTTGCTCCAGGTGGGTTGAGACCAACCGATGCATCTTAGATGGCTGCTTGCATTTAAGACCCCAAATGCTCCAAAGTGGGATCCAGAATGTTTTCTTAATAGATTTTATTATGCCAATTGACTTAGATGTTCCCTGAAACCATGTTCCTCAAACCCCCGCCCCTGCTACTCTGAGCTTCAAAGAATTCAGTTTATTCAGGAAACGTCTTTGCTTTTGGTTTTCTTTCAATCTTTTGTGCTCATTTTTATTCCAATCTTTTTTTTTTTTTTTCACCTTGTGCATCAGTTTGGATTATTCCTATGAATTTATCTTCACATTTACGGATTTTTTTCTTCACTTGTGTCTGATCTTCTGTCAATACATATAATAAAACTTTTATTTCAAATATTCTATTTTTTATTTCTAAGATTTTCATTTGGTTCTTTTTTTTTACCATTTCTAAATCACTCCTGAAATTCCTTGTTTTTTTTCACACAATGTAACCATCTTTTTCTGTACAGTTTTAAACATATTTCTCAGTTATTTTAAAGTCCTTGCCTGCTGATTCTGATGCCCGGGTTGTCTATGGCTCTGCTTCTACTGCCTTATTTTTCTCTTGGCTATAGATCACATTTCATGTTTTGCACATATGGTAGTTTTTATTGTATACTGGACATGAGTGATATAGAGATTTCCAATTCTATTATATTCCTTTGAAGAGTGTTGATTTTTTTTTTTTTTTTAGCCAGAAGTTAAATTACTGATGGATCACCCCGAATTTGTGAACACTTGGTTTATTTTTTGATAAGATAGGTTCTCCTTTTGGTTTTGCTCCTAATGCTAGAGTATATCCCTTAGTCTTAGCATTTGGCTTTTCTTCTAGTATGTGCTCTTCTGGGGCTTTACTGGAAAGTCCTGGCATTTACCAAGCCCTTCTAACTTGGCAGAATTTGAACGCCACACTGTCTTCCTTGCAGTGGGCAGCAGCTAAAATCTTTGTTCAATTCTTTCATTCTTCCAGCTATTGGCTTCCCCCTGAGCTATTGGGAGTCCTGTCTGTGCATGTGCAGTTCAGGGTTTAGCTGAGCATTTGAGGGGAGTTTTACGTAGATTTGAGGACATCTCTTTTTGTTGGTCTTTTATTTCTGGGATTTTTCTCTCAATTTTCAGCCACTGTAGCAACCCTGAACTCTGTCCTCTGTTTCGTCAGATCAGAAGACTCTGGGTTTCTGGGTGAATTTTAGCTGCCCCGTACTGTGAAGACTGAGAAGTACCCTCTGTGGAAAAACCATAGAAATGTGGATAATATCTGGTTTGATTCCCTTATTGTAAATGCTGGGTCCTTCCTCCAATTTATGCTTGCTTTTGGCCACTTTCCTATGCCTTCATTCAGTTTTCTGTTACATATTTAACCAGAGTTTATAATCGTTGTCTATGAGAAGGTTGCTGAGATACAATCTTCTCTGTCACTAGCAGAACTGAAACTCAGTCCACTTTATGAATTTAACAAATATTTAGCAAGCACCTGCTTTGTACTAGGTATGTATAACATTGAACAGGTATATACAGCCGCTGCCTTCATAGTGCTCACACTCGGGAGTGAGGGTTCAGGTAAGAAGGAAGTGTGTTAAGGGCTGTAATGGGGGAAACTTGGGGGACTATGAGGATCAATATAATTGACGTCAACTCTCTAAGAGATCATATTTGCAGGCCTTGTCTCAGAAATCCTTAACTAAAAAGCCCCCTTGAGCTTTTCCTTCATCCCTTTTTTCTTCCTTTCTTTCTCCCTCCTTTCTTTCCTTCTTTCTTACCAAAATACTCACTGAGCATTTTCTCAGTACCCAGGCTCTGTTCTGTATACTATAATTGATTAGCCAACACCCTTAAAGACTCTACCTCCTGAAAGTGTTTCCAGGATCAACATGCTAGATTAGCCCAACATTTAAATTTTTCACTTCACAAGCATTTCTTGAGGATCTCTTATGTGTCAGGTGTGTGATAGGCCTGTGTGAGGAAATAATTAAATGAGATAACTATGAAAAGGGTAGCTAGGAACTACTATTTATTAATAACAATGTTTATAATTTATATATTCATCTATTTATATTATTGTTGTTGTTAGTTTATGACGAATTGGCTGACTTGTGGTGACCTTGTATATAACGGAATGAAATGTTGTCTGTTCCTGCACCATCTTCCTGATCATTGGTATGTTTGAGTCCATTGCTGTGGCTATTGTGTCAACCCACCTCATTGAGGATTTTCATTGACCCTCTACTTTACCAGACATAATCTCTTTTTCTAGAAAATCTATATTATTACTATACTTATTATAAAAACCAGAAAACCGAACCCATTGCCATTGAGTCAATTCTGATTCATAGCGAACCTATAGGACAGAGTACAACTGCTCCATAGGGTTTCCAAGCAATGCCTGGTAGTCAAACTGCCAACCTTTTGGTTAGCAGCCATAGTTCTTAACCACTACGCCACCAGGGTTTCCATACTTATTATATATATATATTAATATATATTAAGTGCTCACTATATGACAGATACTGTCCCAAGCGTGTTATGCACATTTTGTCATTAAATACTCACAACCACTCAATGAAGTAGGTAGCATGATTATTTACATTTAATGTACAAGAAGACTTAAAGGAAGTGATTTTCCCAAGGACATGGTTTCTGCTACATAGTAGGTACAAGTAATGTGCATTTCCTCCCTGTCCCACTAAGACCACAGCACAGCAACACTATGCACAACAAGCAGTTGGGGCTCTGCATAAAATTGGATGACAGAGGTGGGCAGTGGGGCTGAAATACAGCCCCATCCCTGCCACAGGTTTTTATTTTGCTCGTTCTAGCCCTCCTTGGTCAAAGACCATGGCCTTCAATGTGGGTTACACCTAAACATAAAGAAAGAAAAAATCCTCACAACTGGATCCATAAGCAACATCATGATAAATGGAGAAAAGACTGAAGTTGTCAAGGATTTCATTTTGCTTGGATCCACAATCAACACCCATGGAAACAGCAATCAAGAAATCAAAAGACGCATTGCGCTGGACAAATCTACTGCAAAAGATCTCTTTAAAGTGTTGAAAAGCAAAGATGTCACCTTGAAGACTAAGGTGCACTTGACCCAAGCCATGGTGTTTTCAGTCGCAGCTGAACAATGAATAACGAAGACGGAAGAATTGAATTGTGGTGTTGGCGAAGAATATTGAATATACCAAGGACTGCCAAAAGAACGAATGCATCTGTCTTGGAAGAACTACAACCAGAATGCTCCTTAGAAGCAAGGATGGCGAGACTACTTGTCACATACTTTGGACATGTTACCAGGAGGGATCAGTCCCTGGAGAAGGACATCATACTTGGTAAAGTAGAGGGTCAGAGAAAAAGAAGAAGGCCCTCAAGGAGACGGATTGACACAGTGGCTGCAACAATCAGCTTGAGCATAACAACGATTGTGAGGATGGCGCAGGACTGGGCAGTGTTTCGTTCTGTTGTGATAAGGTCACTATGAGTGGGAACCAACTCAACAGCACCTAACAACAGCCCTTCTTGGAGGAGAGTTCTTAGAATCTTCTATTTGACTTGAGGCCCCAGCTACTCCATCTTACACTCCTCAGACATCTAATCTAACCTTGCAACCTCTTGATCCTTTCCTCCCGACTCTAATAAGGAGGGGTGGGCAGTGAGGGGAGGAGCGAAAGGCCAGGCTCCCTTCCCCACCCTTCCTCAAACAGTCCGACTCCTTCAAATCAGCCCTAAAGCAAACTGCTTAGGTCTCTGGCGCCACCTAGTGGCTCTCTGCCACAACGCACCATGCTGACATCTTGACAAATTGAGTGAAGCTCTTCTGTTTTCCGGGTAGCAGGGAGATAAAGGAGCAGTGGTGGCGCAGCGGTTGAAAGCCCGGCCGCTCACCAAAAGGTTGGCGGTTAGACCCCATCAACCGCTCTGTGGGAGAAAAAATGGCAGTTCTTTGTCCTAGACAGTCGCTCTGAGTAGGAATCAACTCCACAGCACACAACAGCAGTTGGGAGATGAAGTGTGGAGAGGCGCTTAAAGCAGTGTGGGAACTCAGTGAGGGAGAGGTCATGGCTTCTGGGGAATTAGGGTTTAGGAGGTGGATTTCGTTAGGCCTGGATCCCGATTCTGCCACATACAAGCTGTGTGACCTCCGGAAAGTCACTTTCCTCTTTCAGCCTCTTTTGTCAGATGGGGAGAATACCAGTGTTTCCTGATGCCTGTGAAGTAGTTAACACCATGATCAGTACCTATAAACGCTGGATGAAGGACAAGCTGAATTTGGATATTTATTTATGGTAGAGAGGAACTATGTAAGCAAAGGCAGGGGCAGAGGAGAATATTGGGAAAACAGTTAGGTAACCGATGGATCCCTCTTTCCTGCTGGGGAAGGGGAGGCCCAGCTGATCAGTCCCATGGAGCAAGGTGCAGGGGGTAGGTGTCTCTTAACCATAACATCAACTAAATGAGCTAGAACTCCTTTCTAGGAGCCAGCTACCCAGTCCAGGCTGAGTCCCAGTCCTAAGCACGTTTGTTCACCTGTACTCTGACTGGGCAGAAAATGCGAACCTTTGGCTCCCGACTGATGGATGCCTCCTTCTCCAGAATAAAAATGGCATGGCAGGGGCATCTGACCTCCTCCTCTAACTTCACAAGGGGGAAAGGAGAATGAAGATCAACAGCTCAACACTGATTCCTGTGAGGCAGAGGTCTGACAGGCCTCCACCCTCCAGCCTTTTTACAATTTCTAACACCAACCATCCCTTCCACAGCAGTCTCTATCTCTGCTGTGTTCAATTCGTTGCGATAGCCACACAGAACTCTCAGACCATACTCACAGTTATGGGATTTATTAGGGAAGTAACAGGTTTAGGAACACTCAGTATACCATATTCAGGTTTAGGAACACTCAGTACACCATTCTTCCATCAGGACAGCCTCTTCTCAGCCATGTCCACAGGTACACCTCTCTCTGACTCCTCGGTCTCTCTCCTGCTCTGGCAAGGGTTACAAAACTCTTTTAGCTCTGGCAATAAGTGCCCTGAGGCACCCACTCTGCCAGTAAGCCCTGGCCCGAAGGGGCTCAGCTCTAGCTCCATGGGTCAACAAACCTAGCTCCATCAAGTGCCTGGAAGCACTCTACTCTGCCAGGGAGCCTGCTGCCCAAAGGCACTCAGCTTTCTCACTCTGTGAGCCAGGAAGCCCACTGCGTCATCCTCTGCCGGTGTTCCTGCCTCTGCTGCTGCAGTTTCTCACCATCTTCCATATTACAACTCTTTCTCTCGGTCTGATTCCAGGAGCTTGTCAATGCAGGGATCCCAGGTCCAAAGGACATGCTCCACTGCTGGCTCTTTTTTCTTGGTAGTGGTTAAATCCTCCTTCCTGCCTCGGGGATGGATGAAGCCTAGCGGGATGGCAAAATTGACCAATCCCCTCTTTAGGGTTCCATATACCTTATTTGCATGGTCTCACCCGCACAAGGGTGCCATGTACCTTATTAGTAAGCTATCCAATCTCCTTGGTGGGCCACGAGCATCTCATTTGCACAATCCCATCCAGTCCTTTGGTGGGAACTATAAGACTATAGTGAGCAAGGCCATATAAAAGCGATCCACTGCACCACATCTAGCTAGAACAGATCTCCTCCAAACCTCTCCAAATTGCCCAATTTTAACCCTGACTCTTTCTGACCCTTCATTCCTTCTGTCTGATTCTTTCCCAGTCCTGGTGCAACATTGATAAACTACAATGCTGGCTTCTATAATGCTATACTCTCTTGGCTTTCCTCTTATCTCTCTAGCTGTTCTTTTTCAGGCTCCTTTGTGAGTTTCTTTTCTCTGCACATCCCTCATTTAGCACTACACAAGGTCCTGTCCTTTTCTTTTTACTCTCCATGCTCTTCCTGGGCCATCTTACCCACACCAGTGACTTTACCTTTCACCTATATGCTTCCCCCAGAGCCTCAACCCTCCTTATCCAACTGCCTTTTGGACGTTCCGTAGGTACCACCAACTCCACATGTCTAAAATTAACTTATCTTCTTGCCCCCAAACCTGCTTGTCTGTCTTCCTGTATGGCCCACACACCCAATGGCACCACCCTTTGCCCTATTGCTTAAGCCAAAACTATAGGTGTCAGCTTTGACTCTTCCCTCTTTCCTCCCCGAGGACTATTGTCACCACATGCCAATGACTAATTCTCATATATGTTTATCTAAATCCATTCACTTCTCTCAATTCCTGATGCAACAACCTTACTCAGGATACCATACTCTTTTGCTTGGATTATTGCAACTGCGCCTAATTTGACTCCTTGCTTCCAGTTTTGCTTTCAGATTTGCCATCTGCATTCCCTTCTGGAGGTTCTAGGGGAGAGCCCATTTCCTTGCTCCCTCTGGCTTCCCAAGGCTTCCCACATTCTTGGCTCATGGTCCCCTTCCTCTGTCTTCAAAGCCAGCAACATTGCATTTCTCTGATCATTCTTCCATACTACATTCTCCCTCTGTTTCTCTCTTCTGCCTGCCTCTTCCACTTTTAAGGACCCTTGTGATTACATTGGGCCCACTCAGTTAATCTATACACACACACACACACAATTTGCTTTTCTTCAATATATCAGCGTATCATAGACTTCTTTCCTGATCAGTACATAAAGATCTCCCTCTTTTTAATATCTGCATCTGTTGTGTATTATAATGTTAGAACCACATCCCAGGAATGAAGGACATTTATGTTGTTTCCAACTTTTTGTATTTATCAAAATCTTAGCAACCAAATCCAAGTTTGTTTTTGCTGAGTGTATCCCCTCACACCGTCACTATCCTGCCTTCTAAAGAAAGCTTTGCCCTTTCCCAGGCTTTGTGTTTCAGAATCAGGAACAGGTAGAGAGAGAGGGCAGGTGAGGCAGGAGGAGAGGGGAACCAAAGTTAGAGCCTCGTATTTGGAGATTTGGCCAAGGAGAGGGCTGTAAGGAGCCTGGAAGGACCTCGAGGAGTCCTGCTGTGGCCCTTGAACTGGCTTCCCTTCAGTGCTATGTGAGACATACAAGTAAAGATTGGAATTCATTTTTGCTGACATTTAATTTTGACAGCTGAACTGTGCGTCTTTGAATGTGACTCCAAGTAGACACTGGGCTGCTTGAGGGCCCCAGAATATATTAGGATTCCACAAACAATACCACTGAATACTACATTATTTCTGTAGGATAGATGACCAGAAGAGGAGTTGCATGGTCCAATGATATGTATGTTTGAATGCGACTCCAAAAATTTATCAAATCATTTTCCAAAATGCTTGTATCAATTTGTACTCCCACCTACAGTTTATGAGATGGGCCATTTTTCTACACCCTCACCAACACCAGACGTTATCTTTCATGTGTTTGTTTCTGTCCTAGGCAAAAAACTTGTGACAGCCAATTAATTTACTTCCCTTTATTATTAGGAGAAACCCTGGTGGCGTAGTGGTTAAGTGCCATGGCTGCTAACCAAAGGGTCGGCAGTGTGAATCTGCCAGGCGCTCCTTGGAAACTCTATGGGGCAGTTCTACTCTGTCCTATAGGGTCACTATGAGTCGGAATCAAGTTGACGGCACTGGGTTAGGTTTTTTGGGGGGGTTTTATTATTAGAACGGTTGTGTAAGATATTTTGATTACACCATTTTGATCTAGTTGACATTTTCACTCTGTTTATGAATGTTGTTTTTTGCCTTTGAGTAGGCTCTGACTCATGGCGACCTTACATATAACAGAATGAAATGTTGCCAGATCCTGTGCCATTTCCGCGGTCTTTGATATGTTTGAGCCCATTATTGCGGCTGTTATGTCAATCCATCTCATTGAGGGTTCTCCCATTTTCACTGACCATCTGCTTTAACAAACATGATGTCCTTTTCTAACGTATGGTCTTTCCTCATGATTTGTCTAAAGCAAGCAAGATGAAATCTCACCATCCTCACTTCTAACGAGCATCCTGGCCATGCTTCCTTCAAGGTGAATTTGTTCATTCTTCTGGCAGTCCATGGTTATATTAAATATTCTTTGCCAGCACTACAGTGCAAATGCATCATTTCTTCTGTCTTCCTTTTTTGTTGCCCAGCTCCTGTATGCGTATGAGGTGATGTTTATGAGTACAAATGTTTTAATCAGAATTATACTAAGTGTTTTATAGACTTAATGCCTTAAACGCCTCCAGTGTTCTAATGAGCTGGCCAAAACTATACGCCAAGCAAAGGAGCTAGGTTGAGAAATCAGCTCTCCTGAATCCCAGGGCCATGCTCTTTCCACTGTGTAGCTGGGCCACCACTGCAGGAAGCTGCTGTGTAAGAACAGAAAGCCTCCTCAGACAGCATGGGCTTATTTCACATCATTCTTTTTGGGTTCCGTGTTTCCTTTTAAACTTATCTGAAATAATTAGTTATGCAACCATTCCATTCCATCCCATTGCTTATTTATTTTGTAAATATTTATTGAGTGCTCACTGCTGAGTCCACAGAAATGAACAGAACACATGTAATCCTCTGGGAGTTCACAGTCTGGTGGTGGGGCAGACAGTTAAGTAAATAGGCAGTTTGGAGCCCTGGTGGCTCAGTGGTTAAGAGCTCAGCTGCTAACCAAAAGGTCAGCAGTTCGAATCCACCAGGTGCTCTTTGAAAACCCTATGGGGCAGTTCTACTCTGTCCTATAGGGTCGGTATGAATTGGAATCGACTCGACAGCAACAGGGTTTTAAGTTCAGTGGTAAGACGGGAGGATTACGCAGTGCTGGGGACCATAGAGGGGTTTGGTTTACCCTGACTGGGGCAAAGGGGTCAGGGAAGGTAGAAGGAGAAAGTGACATTTGGGCTGCAACTTATAGATAAGCAGAAACACTTTGGACTAATTCCAATTGGTGTTTTGGGCAGACCATTAATTTGGCACTCACTTAAGTTTTAAATACTCATCAAAATTATTTAGAGGAGAGAATGAATACTACATAAGAGATTGGAGAAGAACACCTGCTGGGTTATTACTCTCTTCTCCATTATCCTAAGCAATTCAATTCTGGCCCCAAACTTGCAAAACAAAAGCCCTGCTATTGGCTAGACTCAGCCAACCTCTTTAGAAAACAGTCGCATCGCTATCAGTAGTTACTTGAGCGATCTCACACCCTCCATCCCCACCCAACAGTTATGTAGAGTATTCTCGAGAGGCTTTTTTTTTTTTTTTTAATTAAATAATTTTCACGTTTTCAGGGTTTGCTCTTGTGATTTGGGGTCTAGATCTGTGTTGGAGCTAGCCATGTGAAGAGAAGGGATAAAGTGGGGACGAGGAGTATAGGGAAGGCACAGTCTTCCAGGCTCGGGAAGCAGCAAATAGAGGCCTAAAGGAAGGAGAATCCTGTCCCTTAGAAGAACTGAAGTTGGGTCTGGCTGGAGGGTAAATCGGAGAAAAGCGATGCTTTTCTCTTTTCCCTTATATAGTACATCAGAAAAATAATCTTTAAACCTGTTATATCTATCACATGTCATACTTTTCAAGTCACTTTATCTGTTGGTGTCCACAGGAATATGCACTGAGAAGCTGGATGGTGTCAATGCAATTGGTCTCCCTGCCCACACCCTCCACGCCCACATAAATGTGTTATTTAACCAGTTTCCTGTTTTTTCAAAAATATGAATAATGTCCTGAGGAAAATTACCACACATAATTCTTTGTGGCTTTATTGCATCGTTTCCTTTGTATAGTGCTAGAATGGAATCTCAAAGGTAAAGTGTATACTTTTTGAAGGCATTTAATATACTGCTGTTGTTGTTAGGTGCCATTGAGTTGATTTCAGCTCCTAATGACCCCACGTGACAGAGTAGAACTACCCCATAGGCTTTTCTAGGCTGTGATCTTTACAGGTGCAGGTTGTCAGCTGTTTTTCCTGCAGAGCCACTGAGTGGTTTCGAACCGCCAAGCTTTCAGTTAGTAGTCAAGTGTTTAACTGTTGTGCCACCAGAGCTCCTGTTAATATACTGGTGGGGGGGTGCAATCAGTTAAGCGCTTGTTTCCTAGCCTTGAAAACCCTAAGGAGCACAATGCTCCTCTGACACACGTCGGGGGTTGCCACGAGTCAGAATCGACTCTAAAACAACTAACAACAAGAGATGATTTTCCAGGGAAAAAATTTTTAAGCCAGTTTATACTTCTAACAACAGCAAGTGAAAATGCACAGTTCCCCACATTCTCAAAAACACAGGGTGTTATAATTAAGCCTCTCTTGCTGATTTGATAAGCTTTTTTAAAATCTCATTTCAATATGCATGTGTTTCATTACTAATTAGCTTAAACACTTTTCTCATGTTTATTAGCCATTTATACTTTTTCTGGGAGTTTTCTTCAGATAATTCTTTGTCCATTTTTCTATTGGAGGACGTTTTTATTAATTCATATGAATTACTTAAATATTCAGAATATTAACAGTAACATATTTGTGTACATAACAGGTAAATATTTTTCTAGCCTATTGTGTTATTTCAAATATAGTTTTTTTTTTTTTTTACATATAGATTTAAATTTTGTGTGTGTGATTTCTTCTATGGCTTTTACTCTTAAAAAACTCTGTGGTGATATCCTATAAATTGTCACCGATTTTTTTCAAATTCATTTTGGTGTGTTTAAAATTTTTCAGTATTATAAATAGTGCTTAAAATATATCCTTGTACTCAACTATACCTATTGCCTCAGGATAAATTCCTGAAAGTGGAATCACGGTGACAACGCGTTATGGATGGAATTGTGTCCCCTCTAAATATAGGTAGTAGATTCTAACTCCTGTTACCTGTGGTTATAGTCCCATTTGGGAATGGGTTGTCTTTGCTATGTTAATGAAGCAGGATTAGTGTAGGGTCGGTCTTAAATCAACCTCTTTCGAGATATAAAAGAGATTAAACAAGCCAGCAAGCAGAGATAGGGGAAGACAGGTGCCAGGCCACATGAAGATCGCAGAGGAAGAAGCTGCAAAGAGACAAGGACCTTCCTTCCTCCAGAGCCAACAGAGAGAGAAAGTCTTCCCCCGGAGCCAGCTCCCTGAATTTGGACTTCTAGCCTCCTAAACTGTGAGAAAATGAATTTGTGGTTGTTAAAGCCATCCACTTTCGGTCTTTCCGTTACAGCAGCACTAGATGACTAAGACACAAGGAGTACGCAATACTCTAAGGCATGTAATACGTAATATACATTGCTGAATTTTTCTCCAGAATTGGGTTAACAAGCTACATGCCACCCCTCCCCAGCAGTCTAGAAGATTACTTGTTTTGTAGTTCCCAGCCCAAATGTGGTCATCGGCATTTAAAAATTTTTGCCAACATAATAGGTAAAAAGTAGTATTTTATTGTTCTGTTAATTTGTATTTCTTTGATTTCTAGTGAGAATAAATGCTTTTCATATGATTATTTACCATTTTTGTTTTTCTTTTGTTAAAGTGCCTGCTCATATCATCTGCCCTGTTTTCCTATTGGGATATTTTTAATTAAATTCTTCCACAATTGCATTTCTGTGCATTTTTCTGAGATTACTATTTTTGCTTTTTGTTGCTGATGTTGTTGCTATGTTATTTAACGCATAACATTTTGTGATTTTCTGTGATAAAACCACAGTCAAAAAATAGCCTGCTGTTCATAGTTAATAATGATGGTGCTACTTGTTAAGCATCTACGATATGCCAGACACTTCTCATATTTTGTTGTTGTTGTTGTTGGGTGCCATCAAGTTGGTTCCAACTTATAGCAACCCTGTGTACAACAGAATGAAACACTGCCCGGTCCTGAGCCATCCTCACAATCATTGCTATGTTTGAACCCATTGTTGCAGCCACTGTGTCAATCATCTCATTGAGGGTCTCCTTCTTTTTTGCTGACCACCTACTTTACCAAGCATGATGTCCTTCTCCAGGGACTGGTCCCTTCTAGTAATGTAACCAAAGTACATGAGACAAAGTCTCACCATCTTCGTTTCTAAGGAGCATTCTGGCTGCACTTCTTCCAAGACAAATTTGTCTCATATATTACTTCTATTTTCATGACCACCCTTTTATTACCGTGTTACAGATGAGGAAACTAAGGCACATAGATATTAAGTATCTTGCCCAAGGTCATGCAGTTAGTGGCAGAGTTTTTATTATTTTATTCATTATGACAACTTGTATGATATTTTCTCTGCAACCCAAGATCATTTTTCCATCCTTTCAGAGGTCACTTCCATCTAGTATATTTGGAAAGAAGGGTTTTTTTTTCCCTCTTATTTTCTTCCACCATCCCCCTGCCCCCCACCCGCAACAGTTACCTCTTAGCATCATGAGTCTTTTTATGGTCCCTAAAGCTCTGTGGCCTCTTGCCATTAGCTGCCCCCAGGGATTTCTGCAAATGTTTCCCTGAGGCCAATGGTATTTCCTCTCAAGGGCTCCAGCAGCACTAAATGCCAAACACTGGGCAAAGTACGTTCCCTGCACTGAACATTTGGATCAAATTAGCTCTAATTGCTCTCCTAACAGGCTTTCCTTTCCACACTAGCAGCCTTCTAGTGTCCAGGGTCCCACCCTCTGTCTCTCAGGGCAAATGTGTGTCCTAAGCCACTGATAGATTTATCCACTTGGGATCAGACAAATGGGGATTGAGTCCATTGGTGCCTCAAAAGGGCATCACACTAATGGGTGTGTTGGTGCTGGATGCTGGTGAGGGTAGGTGTTCACGGGATACTAACAGGATGGATCTTAGTGCTCCTTGGTGCAGACAATGTAGTACACTCACTTGGTGGAGGCTGGATGGTTTGTTGCTATGGACTCCATTGGCATGATTTCTGTGTTCTAGCCCTGGACAGTGTTCATTTACTCCAGGAGAAGCTGAGGGATCTCTGGGTCGGGATTTGTGCCCCTTCACACCATCCCTCCAGGTCCAGACCTTTGACCCAGACCCCACTGCCTTCTCTCCTTACCTCACATTCCTTGTATCCCCCCACCATCCCACCCTGGGTATCCCCGCAGTCTCCTGGGGCAGGAAGCTGTACTCTAGCTCTCATATCTCATTTTAAATACTACATTTCTTGGAGAATTCACCCCTAATTCTCCCTGAGGCTAATGAACTTGACAATCACCCAAAATGAATAGGATGTCTCAGAGGATGAAAAGCAGATTGGGGTAAAACATTGCTCTCAGGAAAGAGGGTCTGAAAGAAAAAGGAAGAAGGAAAAAGGGTCACACAGATATTCTGCTTACTCCCAAGTCTGGGGGAGCCCAGAGCAGTGGGGCACAGCCTAGAAACATTTTAAGTGCCCTTTAGAGAAGTACCTTGTTCAACATGGTATCTCCGAAGCAGTTGTTTGGAAATGACAGAGGGGCTGGTGAGTCAGATAGAAGGCAAGGATTGTTTCCTACTGTTCTACAGAGTCAAGGTTGGGGAGTGAAGCAGTAAAAATTTCTTCTGGGCCCAGAGAAATCCATCAAAGTTTGCTGGGGTGTAGGTCTGCTGTCCAGTGCTCCTCAGCTCTCTCATAGGCTGTGGGGTGAACCTCCCACCAGTGAAGGGGAGCAGGTGTGGGGTCATGGAATCCTCAGTGACAGGAAACTGTGGAGTGGCTGCCCAACTGGATGCTCTGAGTTGGTTGAATGGACCACATGATGAAGCCAACAGTTACACATCGCCAGTGCCAGAGACTAGGCCAGGTGAGCCAGCAGAGAAGAGGCCACTAATTTCCCAGGCCATGGCCTTCAGCAGGAGTCAGTGTGGCACCCAAATAGGATGAGCTTTACCTCAGGGTATGCCAGCATCAGAAGCAGAGGACCCACTACACCTTGTTGGAGATCAGCAAAGGATGAAGAGGTCAGCGTATAAACCTGAGGTCCCTACCTCATGACCCCGTGAGAAAGTGACCCGAAGAAGTTTAGGACTCAGTGAGGACTTCAAGAACAGAAGAAACTAGGCTGGCAAAGACGAGTGACACATCTGTTTCCTGGTAGGAAACAAATCCAAGAGGAAGATTCTATATTGATGCAACACTGAATTTATTTGGGCCACTTCCTGTCCAGGCACTAGTTGTGTGATATATTTGGGTAAGTAGGGCCCAAACCAGCTGAATCAAGAGAAATTCCTACCTTAATCAAGGGCCCTAACAAAGTTGCCTGAAGGTCTATTGAGTCTACCTGGATGGATATTTCAGATATGGGGCACCTAAAGGGCTTCATAAACTCAGGAATTAACTGAAAAGAACCGAAAAACACCGTTAGTGAACAGGTTTAGCCCTGTGAAGAGCACATCTGTATCTTCTTCTAAAATAAGCATTTTTCATTCAGTGTGATTTTTAGAAAGTAAGCTGTCTTTAAATTAAGAAAAATAAGTGATAATATTCTACCCGACTGTACTTGCTCACTCATTACAAATAAAATCGTAAAGCTCCAGAGTTGAGATTTTTTCTAAAGATTCAAACTTGGGAACAAGTCCCAACTGTCCTAATCTTTACCAGGAATCCCTGTGAGAAATTGTAAACAAGAAGTTCCCTTTTGCTTGTCCCACTAGCCTTGGAAAAATTCACTCCTGTTCCATTTTCTGGGACCTCCCTTGGGATGCCACTCTGCTTTGATGGAGAGTTGGTGGATCTCTCTTCACAGATGTCCTGTTGCCTTCTTTCTCATCATTTGGGGCTGGTGACAGAAAGCAGGAATATAAGGCTATTGGAGAGAAATGGGACACTGACACTTGACAAGTGTTCACACACCGGAGGGATACTTTTTTTCCTGGCATTTGTTGGAGATTGTCCATTGTAGAGATTTCCTGGTAAACGGCTCTGGACAGAGAGTTGGAACCCTGATTTTGTCTGAGCTCTGTCCTTTTCTATTTAACCTGGATCTAAAGTCGGGTCCAAGTTAATCGATTCTTTCAATTGATACCTTCAATCGATACATTGAAATGTGGTGTTGGTGACAGTATTAAATATACCATGGGCTTCCAGAAGAACAAACAAATCAGTTATAGGAGAAATACAACCAGAAATTCCTTAGAAGCAAGGATGGTGAGACTTCAACTCAATTACTTTGGACATGTCATCAGGAAAGACCAATCACTAGAAAAGGATATCATGTTTAGTAGAGGGCCAAGGAAAATTAAGGAAATCCTCAGTGAGACGGGTTGACGCAATAGCCGAAACAATGGACTCAAACACACCAATGATTACGAAGATGGCTAAGGACCAGGCGGTATTTCATTCTGTCATACAGAAGGTCGCCATGAGCGAGCCCCAACTCCACAGCAACTAACAGCAGCGAGAGTCTGGTGTGAGTCTGGTTTTGTCCTGGTGATGAATACAAAATTTAATGACCAACTGAATGAGGTGATTCTTAAGCTTTTTTTGGGTTATATACATCTTTTCCAATCCAAAGTTCTGTCCCCAGAAAAGTTCACATACCCACACATCTATGAAATTTGTCATTTTCAAAGGGTTGACAAGATGCTGGAGTCCAATTTGTAGACCCAGGTTAAGATGCCCTCCAAGCTTTAATAATACTTGGGACCGTGTGAGTCCCACCTTCTCAGCCCAGGACACAAGGCCCTTGGTGACCTGGCCCTTTGCGCCCTCTCCAGCTTCCTTCCTCTCCTAATACTCACCAACATACCCTCTCCAACAACTCGCAGTTCCCCTTTCTCATTTCTGCACTTTTGTGCAAACTAATCTTTCTGCCTGGAATGTTCCACTCCTTGATTGCCTGAAAGCTGACCCAACTTTCTTAGGGCAGAGCTAAGCAGTTCTTTTTTGTGTGATTTGCACCAAAACAGGCATTCCGATGGGCTGATAGGCTCATTGTATCAAAGTAGCCACAATGTTAAATCTTCATGTCAAAATGTAAAAACATATTTTCTTTATGCCAGTGTTGCAGGACAAGGATTTCTGTCCTCTCTTCCCTCCTTATCCCTTCCTGTGCTCATTCCTGATGGAAAAGGATTCTTTGAGCATGATGAAATATTGTCAGAACCATTCTACAATATTACCAAGGGGCAGACAATATTACCAAGAATGAGGGGCATAAGTCTTGTACAGTCTTCCATCTAAATAATCTAAAAGTTCTAGGCTACTTTAATAGATAAACGTCAAGATCTTCCCTGGCACTCCCGGGATAGAGTCAGGAATGATGTGGTCATGACCCTGACCACCATGGAGCCTGTGACAGCCATTGTCTGCTCTGCTGACTGCTCACAGCTCCCTTCTCTCCTGCTGCCTCTCAGCCTTAAGGCTGGGCAGCCAGATGCATGCTTTCCTGGCGTCCTTTTTAGTTAGGGTTGGGCCCTGTGACCCAGTTCTGGCTAAGGAGTTGTAAGAGGAAGTCTGCTGGGAGCTTCTGGGAAAACACTTTTTTTTAAAATTGTGTTTTAGGAGACAGTTTACAAAGTAAATTATTTTCTCATTAAACAATTAATGCACATATTGCTTTGTGACATTGATTGCCAATCCCACAATGTGTCAACAATCTCCCCTTATAGACCTGGTGTTCCCCATTTCCATTCATCCAGCTTTCCTGTCCCCTCCTGCATTCTTATCTTTGCTTTTGGGCTAGTGTGCCCATTTATTCTCTATATATGGTTGAACTACGTGTGTCATTGTTTGTTTTATAGACCTGCCTAATCTTTGGCTGAAGGGTAAACTTCAGGAGTGACTTCAGTACTGAGCTACAAGGTGTCCAGGGAGCCTCAGGTTTTCTCCAGCCTCTGTCAGAACAGTAAGTCTGGTCTTTTTTCGTGATTTTGAATTTTGTTCTGTATTTTTCTCCAGCTCTGTCCAGGACCCTCTAATGTGATCCCCGTTGGGAAAACTTTTCCTTTCCAGATGAAAGGAACAGTCAGGTTTGCGAACCCTCTTTTTCCCCTCTTCCTATTTTGAAAGAGGCTACGGTGACCATCTTGTGACCATGAGGTGATTAGCATGAGCAGTGATTCTCAAATCACCTGGAGGGCTTCTTAAAACCCAGATTCTTGGTCCCTAGTCCCCCAAGATTCTGATTCAATAGGTCTGGTGTGGGCCTGAGAATTTGCCTGTCTTATAAGTTGCCAGGTGATGCTGATGCTGCTGGTCTGGGGACCAGACTTTGAGAACCACTGAACATAAAGATGAAAATCTGACAGGCTGAGGATGATATAAAATGTCTGGGTGCTGATGGTCTTGTCAAGCAGCTGAATCCATGTAAGCAACCGTCCTACCTCTGGATTTCTTGTTCTTTGAGGAAATAAACCACTATTTGTTGAAGCCACAGTTAGTTGGATTTCATATGACTTACATTAAAAATAATTCTGAATTTACAGAGAACTGGATTCAGGGGAGTGGGGAGGGCAAAAGGGGAGGAAAGACCGAAGGAATGCTTGCCTGAGGCTGACTTAGTATGGAGTAAAAACTGCCTCAAAAGAAAGCGTTTTGCATCATTTCCTAGAGCAACTATAGCCAACATCCATTTCTATGGGTGTTGGTTGATAATAGTAAGATTGTATGTTTTTATATTAAGTTATATTTGAATTTTATCAAAGTAAAACTTTTACATGGTTGTAAAAGTCAAATAGTTCTACAAGGTTTATAATGACAAACAGTAAGCCCTGCCTCACCCCTTCTCACTCTGGCCCCCTTCCTCTGAGATAACCGCTTTCAACTCTTGTAGCTATTTCTTCTGGAATTTACAAGTTTACCTCTGTACTTCTAAATGATGTGCTTAATATTACTATTATTTACCTTTGCAGCTTTGCTTCTTTCCTTGCAACTGTTGAAGATGAAGATTTAGATTTCTTTAAAGACACCCCCACACATACTTCGTCTCCCACATTTTCCCAATACACTTAAATGACAATCTTTTTTGTTAAATTAGTGTTCAATGTTTATAATATCATGACTTTAAATGTTATTCAGGCGGTAGTGGTGGTTTAGAAACAGTGGTGGCGTAGTGGTTAAGTGCTACGGCTGCTAACCAAAAGGTCAGCAGTTCAAATCCACCAGGTGCTCCTTGGAAACTCTATAGGGCAGCTCTACTCTGTCCTATAGAGTCACTATGAGTCAGAATCAACTTGACGGCACTGGGTTTGGTTTTTGGTTTGGTGGTGGTTCAGGTAGAATTTTCGCCTTCTAAAATTTTTTTTTTATATATGGGAGACCTGGGTTCAACTCCTGGCCAGTGCACCTCAGTGCAGCCACCTCCCACCTGTCAGTAGAGGCTTACGTGTTACTGACACAGGTTTCAGTGGCGCTTTCAGACTAAGACAGACTGGTGAAAAAGTGATGATGATCTCCTTCTTAAAATCACCAGCAGAAACCCTGTGGATCACATTGGTCGGATCCCGCTGTACATGGGGTTGCCATGAGCTGGAGGTGGCCAGGTGGCAGCTAACAACAACAAGTGTTACGCACAGCTGATTCTTGTATTCATTTATTCCATTATTTTCTGGTTAAACTTTTTGTTTTCCTTGGAACCAATAATTGCTCTCATTTTTATTTGCTTAATAATCTATGATTTATCTATGAATCTATGATTAACTCATTCCCAGTTCTCTGCCAGAAGAGAATTCCTTCTTAAGAAGGTCTAACACATCAGCTGATCTACAAACTTCATTTTTTCTTGGCACTTTCCACTCTAAAACTTCTCTCCTCCTGCTCCAATCTGTACCAGGCATTCTGCTGCATAACGGTCATCCTGGAATTTCCCTTCACCATCATGCTGGGAATAGCCTTTATCTTTCTCCTGTGTTGAGTACCCTGTCTTCTGGATTTTTGTGTTTTCCCCTTTCTTGATTTACTGCCTCATTTTTGACAAAATGCACACGGGAGGTGAGTTGGTCAGGGTTCCGACAGGAAGCACATGGTCAATGCGAAAGAGGCAACTGAAGAGAGTTTAATGAAGGTACCATTTTACAAAGCATAGGTAGGGTTAAAGAAAATCAGCAAGGGACATTAAATAGAAAGCGGTTATCTCCAAAGTCTAAAAGGGCAAAGGGAGAGAGTATTATCAGAACCTGGTAAGAACCGTAGCTGTAGGAGATGGCCACCAACAGGCACTCTGGCTGTCACTTGAGGAATGCAGTGGCTTAGCCAGGCAGGGAGTGAGCAGAGGAAATAAATAACTCAACCTCTCTCTCCTCCTGCTCTCTGATTTCCTGCTTGTGCCTCCCATTGGCTGAATCCAACCAGAAGCCAATATGCAGGGGAGTCAAGCTGATACCTTCCATAGAAGTTGGCTCCCTGGGCACAGAACAGGGTGGAGAGCGGTGGGCAGTAGATTTTAGGATCTTGTGTTTTTCCCCAGAGTTCTGCTATTTCCAGATGATATGCTTTGTTGGGGGCAATTTTCTATCATTATGCTATGGGGAACCCTGGACTAGGACCTGCCCAGGTATACTTGCGCAGTCTCTCCTACACTCTGAAAATGTAGAAAATGCTGATACAGGTGCCCACTCTTCTGCATCATTACATTGTTGTAATTTGATCGTTCATGAATGATTCCTGGTCATTATTATATACCTGTGGACATGCAGGAGTCGTTAGGTGGTACAGTTAATACACTCAGCTGCTAACCGAAATGTTGGTAGTTTGAGTTGACCCAAAGGTACTTTGGAAGAAAGGTCTGGCGAGCTACTTCTGAAAAATCAGCCATTGAAAACCCTATGGAGCACAGTTCTACTCTGACACACAAGTTCCTCAGGTCCCTGGAATTGGGCCTGAGCCCCTATGGTTAGAGGAAGAGATTCAAAAGCCGACCAAGCTGTCTTCAAGAAAGACTTTATGAGATTTCACAGGTACTTCTAATATTATCATCATTCCCATTTTATAGATGAAATAAATGAGGAAGAGAGAGGTTAAGTAACCTGCTCAAAGTCACACAGAAGTAAGTGGTAGAGCTGAGGATTTAAACCCAGTCATTCTGGCTCCAT
The DNA here is from genome assembly GCF_024166365.1 of Elephas maximus indicus. NCBI lineage: Eukaryota > Metazoa > Chordata > Mammalia > Proboscidea > Elephantidae > Elephas > Elephas maximus. Next base: position 82,034,452 of record NC_064821.1, read on the forward strand.
AGTCTGTGTGCTTAACCAGAAGACTATGGTGTTTCTTACTAAATGCAAAAATTTGAGAAGCACTGTCATAGGTGAGGAAACCCTGGTGGAGTAATGGTTAAGTGGTATGGCTGCGAACCAAAGGGTCCGCAGTTTGAATCTGCCAGGGGTTCCCTGGAAACTCTATGGGGCAGTTCTACTCTGTCCTATAGGGTCGCTATGAGTCGGAATCGACTCGACGGCACTGGGTTTGGTCATAGGTGACAGAGAGCCACTGAAGGATTTTAAGCAGAAGAGCGTGAGTCAATTAGCTTTGTTATTTAGGAAGTTCTCCTAACAATGGTGACAGTGCAAGGGATCAATTTAACTAGGATTAGACTAAGACAGGATTTGCACAGTAAAGGTGTTAAGATGAGGAGGACTTGAACTAAGGTACAATCACCACAATTAACTGGGTAATCTTGAGCCTCTGTTTCATCAACTGACAAACACATATGGTGATGTCTATCTTGATGGGTTATTCTGAGGATCACAGCAGATGACATAAGCAAACTCCCTGACAACATTAAGGCTCTACAACCACAGAGATCTAGGTCAAAATCCCAGCTTTGCTACTTACTAGATGAGAGTGTTGTTTAGTAATACTTTAAAGTTTCAGTTTGCTCATTTATAATATGGGCGTTAAGGTAAGAAAAACTATTACAAACTGGTTGCAGGTTGGGACAATTAGCTTAGGAGGAAGGCAAAGTTCCTCTAGAGAAAGAACTAATATTTTGTTTAGGCAAAACACCTTAATGAACTTGTGTGTTTAGGAAAGGCAAGTCTCTTTGGGAATAGATAGAAAGGGAGAGGTCTAGGTGGAGAAGAATGAAATTGTTCTGCTTAATAAAGTAATAGAAAATTTTAGCTTTCCTCTGATGAGATAGAGATTTTGACATAATCCTGATCTTGGGAGAAAGTAGAGAGATGGAGAAGAGAGATTTACAAGAGGCAAGAAAATTCTGAGCATCCAATCTTGCCAGTTTCTATGATCCATTCTTTCCATGGCAGCCAGAGTGATCTTACAAAACTGAAAATTTGATCATGTTGTTCTCCCCTCTTCCAGTACAGTGCCTGTTACTGAGAAGTTTCTTGGTAACAATTTGCTGAGTGAATGAACAAATGAATGTATGAGCCATTTGGGAGATAGATCACTAAGGAAAAGGACAGCCACTGAGAAATTCTCTATAGGAGGGGTGGATTTGGACAATTATGTTTGATATTCATTTTTAAATAGTTGCCTATTCTGTGCTATGCTGTAATCTCCTCCCGCCCCCTAACCTTTAGTAAAGGCCTTTTACACAAAACTGCACTTTTACGGAGGGAATTTAAGGAAAGAAAGAATCTAGAACCAGGCAAAACAATGTCCAAAAATGGCAGTAGCCCAAGAGGAAAGCTGATGAATAGGGGGACTCAAAATTCAGTGGGAGCAGGCATTTTAAGTGAGAGGTGACCAGAATCCTCTGAAATTTGGGGAAGGGTGTGACGTTCCCCTTATTCTGAGTTAGAGGCTTAGTCCCTTCTAAATGGAAGAATAAGCTGGAGGGTTTTAGGGTACATAAGGATGATACATCAGGTTACATAAGGATGATAAGTATTTAACTCATAAAGTTGTAAGGATTAATTGGGGAAAATCGTGTAAAGCGCTTAGCAGAGTGCCTGGCACAAAGTAGGAGCTCAAAAAATGTTAGTTGTTCTCCCTCACTTTCTTCTACTCCCTGTGCTCCCTTTCTACCAGGCTCCATTCATTCTTTTCCAAGGACATTCAGGGGGCGTGTCCACTCTTCCCTCCGCCCCCCGTCAGTCCCCGCCCCTCACTCCTCCCGGGATTGGTTCCTGAGAGGCGGAGTCCAGGGAAGAGCCCAGTGCGAAGCGGTGGGGGCGGGGCGCATGCGCGGGCTGGGCTGGGTGGAGGTGGAGGGGAAGAGCTGCCGGAAGTAGGCGGCGGAGGTGGTGGCAGAGCAGGCGACAGCTGCCAGGGAAACCGAGGCGCGGGACCCACAGCCCGCGGATAGGCAGGTCGGGGGGCCATCTCTGTGCCCTGCACTCAGGAGCACCTAGAGCGCCCTTTGCCTGGGCTGAGGGGCCCTGGTCCAGCAGCCGCCTCTGGACCCTGGCCTTTCCTTAAGCCGCCAGGGGGCGCCGCGCTGAGGGGCTGTAGAGTGGGGGTCCGGAGGAGCTGACCAAAGAAGGGACTCCGGACCGGGTCTGAGGAGAGAGCTCTCCCCCGCTCAGGAGGTGCCCCTGGGCGGGGGACAGAGAGTTCTTACACCCGGACTGAGGCAGGGGCATTTGGGGGCGAGGAGGGCGCATAGCCCTCTGCCTCCTCCACCGGCACCCTGGCCATGACAGGCAAGTCGGTGAAGGACGTGGATCGGTACCAGGCGGTCCTGGCCAACCTGCTGCTGGAAGAGGATAACAAGTTTTGTGCAGACTGCCAGTCTAAAGGTAGCGCATCTCTCCCGGCGGGCGAGGGGTCCAGCTTCCGGGCCGCGCCGTGGGGGCGGCCTGTGTAGGGAGGGGGCTTCTGGAGCTTAGGCCGCCCAAATCCTCTTTAAATAGTAGCGTGCTCCTCTTGCTGATGAGCTGCTCGGTTGTCTGCAGCTCGGCGACTGGCGTGGGAAGAGGCTGCGAGGGCGAGAGAGGGGGCGGGGTGGTGGTGGCGGTGGTGGCGGCGTGGTGTGTGCCGGCGAGAATGTCAGTATTTCAGGGCTCTGAATGAGTTCTGTCAGTTCAAAGGTAGCTCAGAGCTCTCGGCCGCTCACTTGCAAACCTGGTGATGAACTGCAATGTGTGTGTGTGTGTGTGCCGCGCGCGCGCGCGCGTGTGTGTGAGTGTGTGTGTGTGTGTGTATGTGTGGGGGGGGTGGAGGGAAGTGAGATGACGAGGACAAAAACTGCTTAAATGATCTTTAAAGGTGGCGATTGTTGCTGCCTTGCTCTTTGGTTAGCAGCTACTTCTGTCATTGACAGAGGGCTCAGATGCCTTTCTCCCTGGATGTGTCGGTGGGAAACTGCCTCATGCAGTGACACAGTGCGGATTTCTTAGACAGCCTAGCCCTGGCTGTGGAGTGCGTTGGAGAGGCCTAATGCGTGTGTGGTGGTGGAAACTAGTAGATTTGGACTGTAGTGCAGGATCCCTTCTATCAGTGAAGAGAAAGAAGCAAGAGATGCACTGAATTTGTTGCTTCGTGATGGTTACACTTCTAAAGGTGAAATGTGTTCATTGGAAATTGGAAGAACCATTTAGCCTTTGTTTTCTGTACCCTGGAAGATTCATGGTTTGATACAATGAAAAATAAATACGATAGGGAAACTTGATTATTGATGAAATGTTTGCACTCGAAATTTAGAGATACAAGCTTTGATAAATATTTCGTTGCCTATTTTCTCTCTGAATTCTTTGGTATAAAATTGGAGAGTTGGAAAAATTCTTTTCCCTTTGGCTGAGGAGAAAGAGTTATGTTTTGGGGACTATTATTATTTTGGAAACCCTGGTGGCATAGTGTTTAAGTGCTGCGGCTGCTAAGCAAGAAGTCAGCAGTTCGAATCCACCAGGCGCTCCTTGGAAACCGTAAGGGGCCGTTCTACTCTGTCCTGTAGGGTCACTATGAGTCGGAATCAACTTGATGGCCATGGGTTTTTGTTATTTTACTTTTGTTCATAATGCAGTGGCTTTGCCAGTGTTGTTTGCCATACATCATATTGGGCATATAGTATAAAACAAAGATTCAAATGTATTTCTATTTATCTGTATTGAGAAAGGAGATATATACTTGATGCTTTCATATAAATACCTTTTATTTTAGAAAAATAATGTTATGTGAGGAGAACAGGGGAATGATACATCAATGCAGGCACCGAGTACTGTGTTTTAGTGACCTCTACCAATATATATATATTTTTTTACCAATAGGTACCAATAGGTAAATGGCATGTGGTCCATTGGGAAAGCAAGTCTCTATGAGTTCTTTCCAGAATTTTTGCATTAGCGAGAATTCATTTTAAAAAGTACTTTAGAGTCAGTTTATATTGAGCAGATTAATTTCCTAGAGTTGATTCTTGTTAGATCTTGTAGATCTATTGGAAGACCCGTTTTAAAGATTTGGAGTGCACATGCTTTACTCATAGTCCCTATGTCCTCAAGTTGACAGTTATAGTGAAGCAACCTATTGGAGTGAACATTGGTGCATTTGGGAAGTCAGAGGCCATTCTGATGATTAATGACACCCCCCTCCCCATTTCTCATACCACTCTCATGCTTACTCATATTCTAATAAAATCTAGCATGTGGGAGAGAGAGGTTGATTCACCACTTCCTCCAGATTTTCCATTCCTCTTTATCAATAGCATTACCCAGGTAATGAGACCTCAGTTAATTCTTAGTGAGAACTAGTAGCTGCTGACTGTAAACTTTACTCAGTTCATTTATCGTTAACTGCTGTCCTGGTTCCTGAAACAATTCCTTTTCAAAAGTTAGTTTTAAATTTTAGCTTGCTGGCTTCAGTTACTTGGCCATTGTATTACAAATGAGACGACAATGTGTGAGTGATCTCTCAATTCAGTTAAATAAGACAGTTGGTGAAGTCTCCATTTGTCTAGTTATGAGTTATCTAGCCCCTTCCTCCACTCTTTCAAACCCTCTCACTCATCCCTGCTCCCCACCTTTTTTCTAATTTTTGTTGTTGCAGTGATCATGTGAACAGCTATCAGATCATGGAAGTAAAAACTGTTGGCTAAAATGAGGTTTAGGTTTGAGTTTTTTATCTGTATATGTCATGCCCTTTATTACTTAGATAACTGAGATCTAACTGTATAGAACCTGCTGAGTGATTGTTAATCCATTAGTATTAACTCAGATGGTGTACCCCTGGACTACAGACCTGTGGGCAGGTATTTTTATAAAGTTCTAAAATAACTTTTCGACAGTGACTCTTCTTTAAAAATCTTATATTTAAGAGTGATTTTTTCTTTATTAATCGGTGCAGTGGTTAAGAGTTATGGCTGCTAACCAAACAGGTTGGCAGTTCAAATCCACCAGCAGCATCTTGAAAACCTTATGGGGCAGTTCTACTCTGTTCTAAAGGGTCTCTCGCTATGAGTCTGAATAGACTCAGTGGAAATGGGTTTGGTTTTGGTTTTTAATTTGAACATCAGAATAGAGAACAAACATGTATTCTCTTTATGGTTAGAAGTTTTGTTGATTCTGGGGTTTTTAATTCTCTTTTTTTTTTTTTTTTGGAGCACAGTCACCAGTTTCTGGGACATCTGAGCCATTAGAGTGATTCTAGTGTAGGAACGAAAGCTGCTTTGATACTGCCCTTTTAAAAATGCTGTCACTTGCGCTAGGCCCACAGATGGTATTTCTTCATCACCCGAAGCCCTCAAGTTAATGTGGCCTTTGAGGTAAACTTTTGGACTGATTTAACTAGTGATAGAATAGAGGATAAATATATTAAAAATTCTAGAAATGTCAGCCTGACTCTGGCTAGTTAACATCAAATTCCATTTTTGGGTAGACCCTTAGTGGGGTCATACTGGTCCAAGATTTGGTATTTAGCTCTGCAGTTCCAGATTTTATCAGTGTACCTAAAATAACTCATAAACAACCTCTTCAGAGACTGTAGCTTAAACTAGACATTATCTTATTTACCATGAAGGGATCTACTTTTCTAATGACCTGAATACTTGTGTCCACTATTGGGATACTCCTTTCTCGCTATCAATGTTTGTTAGAAATTGAGAGCAGTTTAATAAGCAAACAATTAGAATAGAAGAAATTTGATGGTCTTGAACTGTAAACCACCACGTGGAATTCTTGAGTCTGACAGGAACTTTGTAATAATTGTTTACCTGTCACCTATTCTACTACATCCTGTCTCTGACATGTTTCACGTCAAATTACCTAACCTCTGCCTTTGTTCCAACCCCCATTATATATATTTTTTTAATTTAAACTTACTTTTTGATAAGATAGTACTTTCATGTGTTTCAAAATTTAAAAGGTCCTGTCTTGGTTATCTAGTGCTGCTACAACAGAAATACCACAGGTGCGTGGCTTTAACAAACAGAAAGTAATTTTCTCACAGTTTAGGAGGCTAGAAGTCCAAATTCAGGGTGCTGGCTCTAGGGGAAGGCTTTTTCTGTCAGCTCTGTAGGAAGGTCCTTGTCTTTTTTCAGCTTCTGTTCCTCAGTTCCTTGGAGATCTCAGTGTGTCTTGGAATCCATTTTACCCCATCTCTCTTCTGCTCACATGTTTAATCTCTTTTATATCTCAAAAGAGATTGATTTCAAATACATCCTACACTAATCCTACCTCATTAACATGACAAAGACAACCCATTTCCAAATGGGATTCTAACCACAGGCATAGGGATTAGGATTTACAACACATACTTTGGGCGGACATAATTCAATCCATAACAGGTCCAAAAGGGAATATGCACGGTGAAAAGTTGTCAGCCACCATTTCCCTTCCCTGGAAGTAACTAATAGTAGTATTTTTTACTTTTAGGAGATAATCTATGCGTAGACAAACAACTACATTTAAATATATTCCTTTACAGTGCTTTTATGCAAATAGTAGCATACTAACCATAGTTCTTGATACATGGTGTTTTCAGTCAACAGTATAACATGGACAGCATGAAGATTCCCTCTCCATGTGCGTTGAAGAGCTTTTTCATTCTTTCAAGATGTTTTCTAAGGCTATATATACCCAGGCTATCTTAATTAAGTTCAAAGATGAATATTAAGATGAAGTTAAGTGATTTGGAATATATCTGTTCTCTTTAGGGCATCTGGGAAAGTATCCTAGGCCCGTACATAGCACACATAAGCCCATCTTTCAGGTGGCAAGGAAACAGAGTAGTGGGAGGGTCTGTAGACTCGATGTTGGAATATCCAATTAAACTCTTTTACTCTACTTATTGTAGCTGTGTGACCTTCAGTACACGACTTAACTTTCCCAGCTTAATCTTCCTGGTTTGAAAAATCAAAGTGCCTTGTACACTAATCCATTGCTGTGGAGTTGATTCCGACTCATAGTGACCCTATAGGACAGAGTGGAACTACCCCATCGGGTTTCCGAGGAGCAGCTGGCGGATTCGAAATGCTGACCTCTTTGGTTAGCAGCCAGGCTCTTAACCACTGTGTCACCAGGGATCCTTGTAAACTAAAAGTATTATACAAATGTAAGCATTATAATTACCATTCCTGATTTCATTTATTTTATCTTGGTTTTATTAGTTTCACTTTCTTACTTGGGTTCTAATTTAATTCAGAGTGACTCTCTGAAGGTAACAAAATCTTTAATGCTGTAAGGTTTTCATATTTCCTTTTGGTATTACCATAACTTGCTTATGTAATGGATGGAGACCTGGATGGTTAAGATGCCTAGTTGAGGGGGATGGGAGACTGGCATCGTCGCTGTTTTTCTTATATAGAAAGTTGGTAAAACTAGTTTGTTGTTTTATAGAAAATTGATAAAATAAATTGACTCAACAGTTCAGAGCCTTGCTTTCCAAATGAATTCCAAGTCAACTTAAGTTAAAAAAAACCCACTTTATTCCCTTGAGTCCTCTGATTACTGAAAGGCACACTTGGAATGACTCACTCAGTAATTCCCTAGTCTTTAAGCCAAAACCATTTCCTTTATAAGGGGGTTCTGGCATTTTTGCAGGTGTTCTTCATAGTACCCTTGAGGATGGTCTCTGGATGTTTGCTGACTTCCCAAACTTGTGTGAAATGTTAGATCAGGGAATTTCTTTGTATAGAAATTTTCTAATCGTAGTACTGAATTTTAACCCCTGTAAATTGATATCTAGCTTTGCTTTACATTTGTTTTCTGTCAATAGCTAGATCATTGCTTGTTAAATATCATTCCTTGGAACAGGAACCTTCCTATCAATTTTTAATTATTTTAGCTGTATTTTTGGCACCTTTTGAGAGGTAAAAAAAAAAAATGCCGTCAGAACATAAGGAGTTCTCCTTCTATTTCTAGTTGTTAAAGGCCTTTTCGAACCAAGATCAAATAACTTTCTGAGGTTTTACGGCTAATGCACCTTAACTCTGACAGTTGTGGTGAGTTTGACACAGTTTTACCGAAGCTAATTTATCAAAGTCCCCATTAGGATGCTTTTTAATATCAGTGTGTTAAGCCCGCTACCTGGGCGATACTTTCCTATTCATTCTCCTTGTGTTTAAATATAATCTTGTAGCAGCTGGAGAGAGAATATAAAAGGCCATATCCCTTAGGGAGAACTCTTTACAAGTCTGAGATCCCATGGTACTTATATTGAGAAAATGTTTCTTGAGCACCTACTTTGTGTCAGATACTATACCAGGGTATTGTTGTTGTTGTTGTTGTTAGGTGCCATCAAGTTGGTTCCAACTCATAGCAACCCTGTGTACAATAGAACAAAACACTGCCCGGTCCTGCGCCATCCTTATAATTGTTGTTATGCTTGAGCCCGTTCTTGCAGCCACCGTGTCAGTCCATCTCACTGAGGCTCCTCTTCTTTTTTACTGACCCTCTACCAAGCATGATGTCCTTCTCCAGGGTCTTGTCTCTCCTGATAACATGCCCAAAGTACGTAAGATGAAGCCTTGCCATCCTTTCTTCTAAATAGCATTCTGGCTGTACTTCTTCCAAGATAGATTTGTTCATTCTTCTGGAAGTCCATGGTATATTCAGTATTCTTTGCCAAACACCATATTTCAGATGCTTCAATTCTTCTTCCATCTTCCTTTTTCATTGTCCAGCTTTCACATGCATATGAAGTGATTGAAAATATCAGGGCTTGGGTTCTGTGCACCTTAGTCCTCAAGGTGACATATTTGTTTTTGAACACTTTAAAGAGGTCTTTTGCAGAAGATCTGCCCAATGTAATACGTTTTTTGATTTCTTAATTGTTGCTCCCATGGACCTGTACCAGGATATACAGATTAAAAGATAGAGTCCTTGGCCTCAAGGATTTTACAGTCTAGTGGGGAAGCAGATGTGTAAACAGATAAATGGTGCAGTGTAATAATTATCATTATGGCATTGTATACAGGGAGAAAGGAAAGCATTGAAGAAGGCCAAAAATCTGGCTTTGGAAGTCATGGCTTTAAAGAGACAATTAGGCTGTGTCTTAAAGGGTGAGTGTAAGTTTGCCAAATAAATTTAGGGCACTTTGCATTCTAGGCAGAGGAAATAGAAGGAGCCGAGGCTCCAAGGCGAGCTGTATTGTGTGTGTGTGTGTGTGTGTATGAAGGGGAGGGCAGGGGATTCTTTAGTATATTTTGACGACGTATTGGAGAGTGGTGAGAGGTAAGGTTTGACAGGTAGACAGGAGCCAATGAGGTCAAAGTCCTAGCTGTGCAGTTGACTTGCTCTGCAGCATGGAGATTAGAAATATGCATTATGCTTTAGAGTCCTGTTGTGTAAGAAGCTCATAGCATTGGAGGCCCACCAGCTACTCAAGTGGAATTATAATTATTGCAGACATGAAATGCTTCCTAATTGTTGAACAGTAAGAAAGGCCTGAGTACTGTGCCCACAAGACCGTCAGGGAAATATATTAAAAAACGTTCGTGGGTAAACTAAATTATCTTAGAAAAGCCTAGTGAAATGCCAGCAATAGATTTATGTCATTTCTGGAGTTAATGGCATTAATTTCTGAGGCTGATCATGCTCTTATGCTCAAGCAGGCCATCATTTTGAACATTTGATGCATGTTCTTAGTTGCTCAGTGCTTAGGATCACACACAGGTAGTTGGAGCCACATCTTTCGATACACTTTTCAGCAAACATATTGTTTCCGTGTAAAGCAGAAAACAACTTTCTTTCTGCATTTTTCATCTGATGTCATTATGGTATGTAGGTGGCAGCTTTCTTGGGCACAGTTATCTATATCACTATTTGCCACATGAGTCATTGTTTGGTTTTGTTCTTCTACCTGAAAATTCCATCTTGGAAATAATGTCATGCAGTTGGTGACTGCAACCCTTCACTCATTATAAATATCGCAGCTGCTTTGTATGTTATGTTGATGGATTCTTCCTGTGCCATAGAGAAGGGATAAAATTACATTGAGCCAGACTCAATGCCTCCAAATAATATCCCCCATGAAGAAGATACCAACCAAGAATTTGCATAAAACACACATATGTTCTACATTTTAAGGGTATAATGCCTAACTTTTGTTATTTTGGCTGCTTAAATCCTCATCACAGTTGTACTTCTTTTTGAGCAAGTGACCAGTTTAAGTAGATAATAACTTTGAAGAAGGTTTGTATTGATCCCTGGAGTGTGATAGTTCAGCATACCACATTGAAAAGGTAGGAACCAAGTGTGTGTAGAGTGGAACGCCTTAGGATTCACTCTTCCCTAATTCCTCTATTGTTAAAGCAGTCTTCTTGTATCAGTTAATTTTTTGGATCGTACTTTGCCACAATTGACATGTCCGCTAGAGTACAAGTTCCATGAGGGCAGGGGTTGGTGCTTGTTTTTGTTCACTACAGTATTCTCAGCACCTAGAACAGTGTTTGGCACAGGGCAGACTCTCAGTCTGTATTTGTTTGAATGAATGAATTTTCTCATCTGTAAATCTTTGGCTTCTTATTAGAAGAAATCTTTTACAGAGTACCTGAATAATTGTTTAATTCTTAGGAAAGCTATTAGTTTTCTGAAAAATAAGTTTTAAAATATGTTTTGAAGGCTATACCAGTCAGGGACTAGTCAGGGAAATAGAAACCACTGTAGGTCTTACAAGCAGATAGAATTTAATATAGGGAATAGCTTACATAGGTGATGTAAGAACTGAGAAGCTAACTGGGGACTGGTGAGGCAACCCAGAGATTAGCAACACCTGGGAGCTGCTATGCCCCCAAGGACCGTAGAAAGTGCTGGCGTCATCAGAGGCCAGAAGCCTGAGACATCTGATGTGAGCCAGAATAATGGAAAGACAAGCCGTCTGGGTAACAGCTGGATCCTAGGCAGAGTAAGAGAGGGAGCGTTACCCTGGCTTCCCTCCGCCCCTCCGCCCCCGCTTTATCCCCGCCAGTGCCTCCCATTGACTTATGCAGAAGTCAGTTCGCAAGGGAGCCTGGGAAATGTAGTTCCCTGTGATACAAAGAAAAGCAAGGCTAGATCTGAGCACAAACAGGCAAAGGCACAGAAGTACTTACAAAATCTCCAGGATATAATTCTTTCCCCTTATAATAGTTGTTTTGGACAAGAGATAAGAGGGTTTTTCTGGCAGATACAACCTCACGTGCTTCTAAAAGATCTTAACTGTTGCTGAAACAATAATTAGTCCTAGGAAGTAATATAACAATTCAGTTGTAGCCTATATAATTAGGGTGTGTGACTAGGCAAATTGCCTTCTGTTGTACCTACGCTTGACTGTTGGCTGCTGCCAGGAGTGATTTATCATTTGGTTACTCAGAAAATAAGTTCCCACCCTGTCAATTCTGGGAAGCCTGAGGCATGATATATCTACCCTGTCCCTCCTACGTCTGGACAACTCGAGTCAGTGACACATAAGATGTACCAAGAGAATTTTGACAATTGCAGCCTTAAGACATGATACAGATTAGTCTTTGCTTAATCGTTAGAGTAACTGTGGTAGAGCTAATATTCCTTGTGCCACACACCATTTTAATGCATTTAACACTCTTCACCCCCCACAACTTCACATAGGCTGTCACTAGGCAAGCGAGGTGAGATCACTGGATCTATTTTTTTCTACACTGGACCTGAGAAGTATTACGTGTTTTAAGGGATGTTGCTGCTGCTCAGCTTAAAGACAGAGCTTCCCAGGTTGTTTCAAGTAGTTTTCTTGACTATAAAAATGTTTAATGAGTTATATGGTATAAGTTCAGCACTTCTGGAATTGCTTTTTTTGTCAATCAGGTCATCTGCATTTGGGCCCTTGCTACATTAATGGAACGGAACTAGGCCAGCAGAGGTTTTAGTGGAGTGTGACTATGTTTGTTTTCAGGCTATTTTCTGTGAAGGCCACAGATAAAGAACTCTCATTGAGCAAAGTTATAAACTGTAAAAATAGCCGAGTTTTCATTGTTTTTCTCTTTTCCCCCCAAATTAACTTCTTGGCAAGTTATATTTATGTATCTGTGAAGCTACATTTCACAGATGTAATTAAAATGTCATTTGGTATTTCAAAAAGTATATCAGACTGCTTCCCAGAGTACCAGTTCTTTTTAACCAGTGTATTTCAACTTAAGAGGTACATCTATGCATTTTTGAAGCCTCATATTTAATGGTAATATTCCACTACTATATTTGACGCTTCCCTTTCCCAAACTTTCTTCTTCCCTACCCTACTCTTCTGGATCCTGTATTTCCTCACAGGCTTTGTGGATGCCGGTCCATTGATGGCTGAATAGCAGGTCTCCCCTCAGTGGAAAACCCCAGAGATAAGCCAAATCCACCTTCAGCTGTGGCCATCCATCAGCGTAAGGTCTCCCTGGTGGTTGTCTTCAGTTCGTCCAACTCTTTCCTCCACGCTCATCTCCCTCATGTGTGACTGAAACTTGCTCTGACATCCCACCCTTGTAACATTTCAGTAGGTAGTAATAGGATTTTATTTATTGTTGTTTCTTTTCAATTTCAGTTAATGTTAAGTAATTGTCTGACTGTTTTTTATTGGCCATAACCTTCTTTCCCCCAAATTTGTGTATTTCGTATAGGTATTCTGGTTTGCTTTTCATTACACATAGGATACAGTTTATTTAGAAAGTACTGGCTTTCATAAGCCCACTTGGAGAATGCTTTGTTAACACTTTTTTACTTCAAGTCTAAGATTTCAAAAAGAAATTTCTTTATCTGAAATATGAGAACCAAGCCCCCTCAGGCTTCATATCCTTTTTCCTCACCCAAAAACCAAATGTGTAAACATTCTCATTTTATGATGTATTGAAAATAGTAAAGCAGAGGGAGAGAGACCTGCCTTCAACTGTAGCTGATAAGCCCATCCTAGCTCAGTGTTTTTGAGCAAATAGAGCACCTTTTCTTCTCTTTTTCTCATTTAGCCACACTGTCTTCTGCAGCAGTTGCTAGTGATGGAAAGACCATAAGTCCCCAAGCTTCTAACCCAGAACATTACATCTTTAGATGTGGGTTTACATGTTAAGCCTACAATATTACTTCACCTTATTTGCCTGAAGTGCCATCAGGAAGTTTTCTGTTTAACTTCCTCTTTTCTTGCCTCGCGGGAAGTCCCTGATGTGTGGATTTAGAAATGAGTCCTCCAGTGTTTCTAGCTTTGAGTTAAAAAATGTTTCTTAATGTATTGTTTAGGTGGTGGTTTTTGTTCTTATGCCTTTGAAAAATAATTTCTTCAAGAATGTTCTCTGTGAACTGATAACATCTTATGCTATAGTATAAAGCTCGGAGTGGTGGTGGCTGTCATGGTGTCTTTTTTTTTTTTTGACACAGCCCTCAAATGAGAAATAGGAAGGAAACTCCCTGTTCTCACCATGGTGCTTCCCCCCCCCCCTCAAATAGCTATAAACAACAGAGCTAGTGGAAACAAATTTAAGTATGGCAGCTGATTTGAGAAAGAAGAGAACTAAAAGATTCAAGCCATTCTGCTGTGCTGAAAAGCATTTTTACTAAAAGAATAGCTGTTTGGAACTGGGGTTGGGCTTTGTCTCTCTGTAGGTAGGCATAAGGAGTTTGGTTAGAGTAACTGTGTCAGACTAAGGCAAAATTCAAGAAAATATCTTTCCTACAGTGTGGCTACTGTATTAACGTTCTCAGCTCGTACATGATAGAAAGGAAGCTCTACTAAATGCAGTGTTGGGATAAAAGGATTCCAACCCAGCTCCTCTTCTGAGCACTCTGACTTGGTTCTGAGCCTAGTCTGTGAACAGAAGCAGCCTGACACAAGTGACTCTAATCAAAAGTCCGAAATTATGGGCAATGTGAAAATAGGGCTTGGTTTCATTAGACTTCTCATACATTAAAGAAAAAGGAAGAGAGAGAGAGAGATTTATTGCCATAGGAACAGACTCCCAGACTAGTTCTTTTTTGTCTTATGGAGTTTTGGGGAGTGAGGAAATGGAGAAGTCCTTGTATTTATTATCATTAGATGCTGTGTCTTTAAAAAAGAAAAACTTTATTTTTACTGACTATGAAAGTTGTTCATATTCATGATAAAAGCATTGGAAAGTATGAAGAAGTATAATAATACAGAAGATATTTTACCATAATCCTTATCATCTATTTTTTTAGTTGAGCTTATACCATATAATAATTTTACATTATTATTGTTTTGCTTAACATTTACTATAAGCATTTCCCATGCCATTAGAAACATTTTAATACCTTTGTTGTATTTCATCATTTGAATATATCATTATTTACTTAAATCTTGCCCAACTCTTGGACCTTTTGGTTTCCAATTATTCAGTATCATAAATAATGCCGCAGTGCAAACTTTTATGTTGCTGTTAGATTGATGGGTTATTTATGTGTTCAGACTTGAGTACTCATGTGGGCCTCTTAATTTTAAAGAGTCGTCACGGGGGTCCTCTGGGCTGAGCCCCTGTAGAGATTGCCTTACTCATCTGTCGGTTTGTTGTACTGTGGTGCCTTGCATGTTGCTGTGATACCGGAAGCTATGACACTGGTATTGCAAATACCAGCAGGGTCATCCATGGTGGACAGGTTTCAGTGGAGCTTCCAGACTTAGACAGACTGGAAAGAAGGATGTGGAGCTCTTAGAGCTGAACAGAAGATTTCAAACGGTGGCTCAAGAAGACAAAGTAAAGTATTATAATGAAATGTGTAAAGACCTGCAGTTAGAAAACCAAAAGGGAAGAACACACTCAGCATTTCTCAAGCTGAAAGAACTAAAGAAAAAAATTCAAGCCTCAAGCTGCAATATTGAAGGATTCCATGGGCAAAATATTGAATGGCACGAGAGGCATCAGAAGATGAAAGGAATACACAAAGTCACTGTACCAAAAGGAACTGGTCCATGTTCAACCATCTCAGGAGGTAGCATATGATGAAGAACCGATGATACTGAAGGCAGAAGTACAGTCTGCACTGAAGGCACTGGCGAGAAACGAGGCTCCGGAAGTTGACAAATTTCAGATGTTTCAACAAACAGGTACAGCTCTGGAAGTGCTCATTCGTCTACGCCAAGGAATTTGGAAGACAGCTACCAGCCAACAAACCGGAAGAGATCAATATATGTGCCTATTCCCAAGAAAGGTGATGCAATGGAATGCAGATATTGAACAATATCATTAATATCACTTGCAAGTAAAATTATGCTAAAGGTAATTCAGAAATGGCTGCAGCAGTACATCAACAGGGCACTGCCAGAAATTTAGGCCAGATTCAGAAGAGGACATGGAACAAGGGAAATCATTTCTGGTGTCAGATGGATCTTGGCTGAAAGCAGAGAATACCAGAAAGGTTTGCCTGTGTTTTATTGACTATGCAAAGACATTCAACTGTGTGGATCATAACAAATCATGGATAACATTGAGAAAAATGAGAATTCCGAAACACTTAATTGTGCTCACAATGAATCTGTACTTAGACCAAGTCATTTGAACAGAGCAAGAGCATACTGCTTGGTTTAAAGTCAGGAAAGATGTGCGTCAGGGTTGTATCCTTTCACCATACTTATTCAATCTGTATCCTAAGCAAATAATTCGAGAAGCTGGACTATATGAAGAAGAACGGGTCATCAGGATTGGAGAAAGACTCATTAACAACCTGCGTTACGCGGATGACACAATCTTATTTGTTGAAAGTGAAGAGGACTTGAAGCACTTACTGATGAAGATCGAAGACCACAGTCTTCAGTATGGATTACACCTCAACATAAAGAAAACAAAAATCCTCACAAATGGACCAAAAAGTAACATCATGATAAAAGGAAAAAATACTGAAGTTGTCAAGGATCTCATTTTGCATGGATCCATAGTGAGCGTCCATGGAAGCAGCAGTCAGGAAATCAAATGGCATATTACATCAGGAAAATCTGCTGCAAAAGACCTCTTTGGAGTGTTAAAAGGCAAAGATTTCACCTTGTGGACTGAGATGCACCTGACCCAAGCCCTGGTGTTTTCAGTCACCTCATATGCATGCAAAAGCTGGACAATGAATAAGGACAACTGAAGAAGAACTGGTGCCGTTGAATTATGGTGTTGGCAAAAAATATTGAATATACCATGTGCCTCCAGAAGAATGAACAAATCTGTCTTAGAAGAAGTACAGCCAGAGTGCTCCTTGGAAGCGAGAATGGCAAGACTTCATCTCAGGTACTTTGGACATGTTACTAAGAGAGCCCAGTCCCTGGAGAAGGACAAGATACTTGGTAAAGTAGAGGGTCAGCAAAAAAGAGGAAGACCCTCAATGAGATGGATTGACACATTGGCTGCAACAATGGGCTCAACCATAACAATGATCTTGAGGAAGGTGCAGGACTGGGCAGTGTTTTGTTTTGTGGTACATAGGGTCGCTATGAGTCAGAACCAATTTGAAGGTGCCCAACAACAACAGAGATTGCTTTGCTATGGGGGTTGTCGTTCTGAACTGCTTTATTGTGGCGGACAGCTACCGGGGCAAGAAGTGTAGAGTTGTGGACTCCAAGCTTGGCCATAAAGAACAGCTTTCAGGGCATGATCGCAGCAAGATGGGCCAGTGCTCCCACATTATATACCTGATGTGTGGAAATATTGTTGTGCAACAAATATTGGTGTGATATATTGTTGATTAGCATCTTATGTTGTTCCTTCAGGCCTCCTTGACTTAAATTCAGACTGCTGGGAAAGCAGATTAGAGACCCTGTATTTGTCGAAACGGGATAATTATTGCATTTTTTTTTTTAAAAAAAAGGGGATTTTCTTAGCCTGTAAATTCCATGAGGACAGGAACCATGTCTCATGTGTAACTCTATACCTAATGCAGAGTGTCTGGTACACATTGTCCATGTCCCCATCATGGACAACATTATTATGCTAATGTGTGTTCAGATCATATTCTTTTGTTTTAATTTTTGACAATCACTGCATACTATTAATTCAGATGTTTGAAGATCTGTGATAATCCAGGAAGCTGGGCAAGTGAATCTCATAGTTACTTTGTGGTAATTGCCTCTTGGTGCCAGTTCATTTGTGTGCTTCCGACATCTGTGCCACATTAAAAGCTGGAGCCAGTCATGAAGCTAGTGCTGTGCCCTCTCAGTGGGAGATTTGACGTGATGCATCATCTTGGGAAAAATCTAGCGTGGGGTGTGAAACCAAAGGCTGAAATAGCAGTCCTTTAACCCTTTGTAGGGTGGGTAAGTATTTTGACACAGTTCTCGTGTGCTATAGAAATTAATAATAACCTTGCAGCAGTTTCAGAAGTTTTCTCTGTACCCACTGGAACAGGTTTGTTTAATTTGAGGAACCTTACTTTGGCTCTTTTGGAAGCTGTGATATTTTTTCCTCGAGGCCTGCCCTGGGTTCTTCTGCATAATGTTCTCTTTGCAGGATCTTTCTTTCCACAAGGCCGGCATCTCTGCCCCACTGCCTAGTGCACATCCCTTGACCTGCCCCTCATTATACCTAATTCTGAAATGGATTCCTCCTTTATCGGGAAACACCTAGGTTTTGAAACATTGTGGTGGATGTTTTCTTTTTTGAAAGGGCAAGTCGCCAACTTTGGCTCTCCTCCCTCAGCTGGGGCTGTTCTGATGGACTAACATTTAGCATGCCACTGTGCTAGCCATCCTGTACTTTGGTCTCAGAAGTCATTTCTGTTCTGTTGTTTGTTTAGAAATGAAAGATCAAGCTTGTTTGGATATGGTTGTGATCCAATTGAACTGGCACTGATTTTCAGACTTTGTTTGCCATGGGTTCCTCTGTCGTGTCAGGAAAGCTGTTGCAATCCTGGGGAGAAGTTCACGTGTACATGGTCTTGCACAAAGGTCCCTTTGCTGACTCAGAAGGTTTTGTATAAAGCTTCTGCCTGGGTGAAAGACACAAGCTTTCCTTGACACAATTGAGAAACAATTTTTTGCCTGGTCACTAGTTCTTGAGCTCTAATATGCTTTACTTTTCTCCCTTTGTGGGCTTCCTTAGAGGAAGGGGAGTGTGGGTGGGGAAAGGGTGTGAATAAGCTTTACACACAGTCTCAGATGTTGGGCTTCCCTGGAGCAGAGAGTGAATTGTACATTGTAATAACAGAGTACACCTAAAGTACAGGATCTTAGTTCAGTGACCATTCAATGAGCATCTACTAGGTGTAACACAGCTTTGGGGTGGGAGGTATAAAGATGATGCCAGTTCCAACTGGCTGATGACTTTGGCTATGAATTTGGGCAGATGACTTGACCTCTCAGGGCCTTAGTTTCTCCAACCATGCTTGGACTAGATGATCTCTAAGGTTCTTTCCAATTTTAGAATTCTGTACTCTAAATGTTTGTCTGTTTGTTACAGAATAAGAGAAGAAGCTTTTCCACAGAATTGAAATATTCTTATTATCTCACATGGTCTAAACTAAATGGCTTAAAAATGGTTCCTCTAGAGCAGGGTTTCTCAATCTCACACTATTGATATTTTGGATAATTCGTTGTTGTTGAGGGCTGTCCTGTGCTTTGCAGAATGTTTAGCAGCATCCCTGGCCTCTGCGTACTAGATGCCAGGAGTAGCCTCCCTCCCCAGCTGGTTGTGACAACCAAAAATGTCTCCAGACGTTGCCATTGCCCTGGAGAGCAAAATTGCCCTGGTTTAGTACCACTGCTCCAGAGGAAAAAGAGTGATACTGTTTGAATGTGGGCTATCTTTAATATCCATATTGATATTGTTGCTCTACTGCTTACTACCTATTTTATCAGCAAACATATATTAAATGTTTACCATATGTAAATGTGTCAACACTTGATTATGAGAGAGTTTAATTACAATGTTAAGTTTTGAAATACCAGGTCCACCTGGCAAGCTTTGAAATGATTGCTTAGCTGTTGGCTGAGCACTCCCTCCCTACGCACCAACTGCAACCTGCTGTTAGCTGTTGAGGTAGTGATTAAAATATATGAAAGCATTTACTTGCAAAGGTTATCAGGTCAGCCCCTGGCTTTGTGAGTTATAGATCAGGACTGGGCCTTGTATATCCAGAATTCAGTATCATGGCATTTATCCCTTCAACTACCTAGGAGAAAAAATTAATCCTGTAGTCAGTGTGATGGGGGTGGAGGTGGGGGGTGGGAATCTGTGCCCAGGATGGAGGATGAAGAGCAATCACCCTTTGTTAATAGGTTCTTCTAAAGATACCAAAACCAAACCCACTGCCATCGAGTCAATTCCAACTCATGATGACCCTATAGGACAGAGTAGAACTGCCCCATAGGGTTTCCAAGGCTATAAATCTTTATGGAAGCAGACTGCCACATCTTTCTCCCATGGAGCTGCTGAGGGATTTAAACCTCCGACCTGTCAGTTAGCAGCCAAGCGCTTTAACCACTGTGCCACCAGAGTGCCTCTCTTCTAAAAATATGCACCCCTAAAGTAGGCTGGCTCACTTTGCATCTTCAGTACCTTTTTCACATTATGAGTAGATGTTGGTTGTTGCAAAGAGGAAGTTAAGGCTTTAACCTGAAGTAACCTAAAAAATGTAAAGAACTAAATGTCCCCAGGGGGTGGAGGAAATAACTTTTATCGGACAAAGTTAAAATCTGTTACCTAAAGTGAGGTCATGATGGATAGGAAATTTAAAACAAAAACAGAGGCCTTTGAATCAGTTCCAACTCATGGCGACTCCATGTATGTCAGAATAGAACTGTGCTGTATAGAGTTTTCAATGGCTGATTTTTCTGAAGTAGATCACCAGCCCTTTCTTCCAAGGCACGTCTGGGTGGACTCCAACCTCCAACCTTTTTATTAGCAGCGGAGCATGTTAACCATTTGCACCACCTAGGGACTCTGATAGGAAATTAATTATAAAGTCAAGTTTTGAAATATGGAGCCCACCTGACAAACTATGAAATGATTTCCTAGTTGTTAGCCAAGAAATCCCTCCCTACGTACCTCCTTCCCCCCAAACCTGCTGTTAGCCATTGAGATAGTCACTGAGATAGTCATCTTCACTGGATCTAGTGCAGAATGGTGCTGTTTGCTGACTAGAGTATGTTCTGTGAGCATCCTTGCTGGGATGTTCTGGGACCCCAAAGCCATGAGTTAGACATGTAAGCTTGAATAGTCCCTATCCCGTGTCTCATTCCAACTGAGCCTTTACTGGAGTAATTGCCCACATGGAGACGTCAAGCCAAACAATTATTTGTACTGAGATAGCCTCACCGTTTAGCAACTAGTGAAATAATTTCCCTCCTAACCCAAATGAAAGCAACTATTTTTTGTTTCCTCCCTCCCCTTTTCAGAAAAGCCATGTCTCAGCCACCACTCTTCTAGCTTATTCATAAATGCTTTAAGCAGAGTCTTTGTGTAGCGGAAATTGGTTAGAGTCAAAGTATCGTGGGCTAACAAGGGGACAAGGAGCATTAAAAACACCCTTCCCCTTGGCTTTCTATGGACAATGTTTAAATTACCTTTGTGTAAATTTTCTAGAAGTGATTTAAACCTCAAATCCACATAAGGAAAATACTCAAACTAGGCTTTTAAAAAAGTATACTAAAGGAGACAGTTATTACTTAAAAGGGCTCACAAAAACAAAAACAAAAAAACCCCAATAAACAGTAACAACAAAACAACCATAGATGAGTGCCACAGAGAGGCAACAAAGTGCTGTGGGAGCCAGAATAGGAAGGAGGGAAGACTTCATAGAGAAAGTGAGTGGGGCAAGATTTTCACAGAAAAGTAGTTTGCAAATAGAATAACCCATGGAAAGCTATTTCTGAGAGATTGTAGGTAGATCAGGAAAGTTTAAGTAGTTCAGTGTTCCTTATTTGTCAAAACTTAGAACCTCCAAAAGTATGAATTTAGCAAGGAAAATCTACAAGTAGAGATGATCAGTTGACTGTATGGCCCCAATTCCATCCTGCTTCTCCGTCCCATTTTGAGTTGTTCCATCTGGATTATTGATGCTTTCCTCACATTACTGCCTGTGCTGTAAAACTCTGGCTCATATGTGGACACAAATGACTGCCTTTGATTCATTTTTCCCTTAGCCCTGTTGAGACCACTCAGAAATTTGATTACAAACAGGGAACAACAACAACAAAAAAAGTTTATCACAAAATATAAGAAACTAAAATGTAGTCACCTTTTCAAGGTTTAGGTTCCTGATCCTACCTTAGCTTGTTCCAGTCCGTGTTCCATTTCATAATCCTGAAGTCTCTGTGCATTAGCTTTTCAGCAGCAGTGTAACTCTTAGTCATCTTGGTTGATTTCTTTTTTTCTCACCTCAGGCCATCCTCTATATGAATGGTTTTATCTAATGACCTAAGAATTTACTCCCTATAGAACTTGACCTATAGAAGTAAAAGCCAAGCCAACCTTCTTATCCTGCTGCCCACTTAGGTCTCCTTCACACATTTCTCAGTAGATAGGAATACAGGCCTCTTCCCAGGGTTATTGGCATAATGAGGGCCCTCATTCTCAGAGTCTCCTCGTAGAAGCATTTATTTAACACAAATTGTGTACTTTTACTTTTAAGGGAAAACTTTTTTTTGACTGCATAAAATCTAGAAGCGTTTAAACAGCAAAGCTTATTCTAAACAAAAGAACAGAAGTTAAAAGAAATTAAAAACCAAGAAACAAATGGTTACAAAATGTCAGCTCTCCTAAATCAGGGCTTCCAACCTGTTTGGAATGGCTCAGTAATTGCTGACTTAAAGGAGGACAGTTTACACATTGCATAGCAACCAAATCCGTTGCCCTTCGGATTTTGACCTGAGTAGAAAACAGTGATGCTCCACTCAAAGATGGCAGCCGACCATGCTGCTTTGAATGTGTGTCACTCTCCACGGTCCTGCCAAAAATCCAGTCTCCTGCATGGACCCCAAATGAAGATCAGAGACTACAGACTTTGGTATGAATTGCAGCTCAACATACAGAAAAAGAATCCTCACAACTGGACCAATAAGCAACATCAAAATAAATGGAGAAAATATTGAAATTGTCAAAGATCTCATTTTACTTGAATCCACAATCAACACCCATGGAAGTCAAGAAATCAAACGAAGTATTGCATTGGGCAAATGTGCTGCAAAAGACCTCTTTAAAGTGTTAAAAAGCAAAGATGTCACTTTGAGGACTAAAGTGCGCCTGACCCAAGCCATGGTATTTTCAATTGCCTCATATGCATGTGAAAATTGAACAATGAATAAGGAAGACTGAAGAAAAATTGATAACTTTGAATTATGGTGTTGGCAAAGAATATTGAATATACCAAGGACTGCCAGAAGAATGAACAAATCTGTCTTAGAAGAAGTACAGCCAGAGTGCTCCTTAGAAGCAAGGACAGCTAGACTTCATCTCACATATCTTGGACAGTTTATCAGGAGGACCCAGTCCCTGGAGAAGGACATGATACTTGGTAAAGTAGAGGGTCAGCAAAAAAGAGGAAGACCCTCAATGAGATGGATTGACACAGTGGCTGCAACAATGGGCTCAACTATAACAACGATCATGAGGATGGCACAGGGCCAGGAAGTGTTCCATTCTGTTGTACATAGGGTCGTTATAAGTCAGAATCGACTTGACAACACCTCACAGCAATAATAATAGTGTCTGTAACACTAGAGGATTGGCCTCCACTGGCGGTAACTTGAGGGCTTCATTGTCAGTCTAATCTTCTTACTGGCTTCACAGTATTCTTTAACTAGGCAGAAAATCTTTTGGCTAGCTCTTTTCCTTTCTTTAAAGTATATTTGCTCTTTACTATAAAAATAATCATAGCAGCATGTACCAGAATCTCCCAGGAAACTCCAAGAGACTTGGGCCTTTTCTCAAGCTTTCAGATACCACCACTAGAGTACTGCACAGCTGCTCCAGGATCAGCTGGAAAGACATTTTTATGGCATTCATGAGGTTCTCTGTGGCTCCAAAGGGCACCATAGCTCTGCCTGTGATTGTCAGCGTCCTGTGGGCCACAACTGACCACAAGGAACCCTGTGGAGCGTTCCACCTCTAACGTAAACAAGTGCCTGGCAACCCGGGCAGACCATCAGTGAGGCTGAGGGAGGCCAGCCGGGTTCTATAAAACATGCTCTCTAACTTTGCTCTGCGTACTACACAAGTAGAAAGTGATATTATTTGTACATTTGGAGAAGAGAAGAGGGCTAATTGCAGCCAGGGTCCAGCTTGGAGCTCAGGCCACTTTAGGCCCCATTTGGCCGTACAGGAAACTGGAGATCAAAAGCAGTCCCGTGCCATAACTTTCTGCACATGAGTGTGTCAGGACATAGTGGTGGGACACGCTGCACTAGAGGGCTCGTGTGCCTGTATCCCTGAGTGAGGTTCATTCTCCTGACTTGAAGTCTCTTTCTGTAGCATGGAAACCTGATCCTGCCTACCAAGGTTACAAGGGTATCCCTCTCCTGAACATTCCCTCTCTCCTTTGTGCTGGTCAGTGCAGGCAGACAGGAGCAGAGGACTGGAGGGCTTCACCAAAAGTATTAAGTAAGATACCTGGATTTCAATCATAATTCAGGAGAAATCAGTTGGAACTGGCAATGCCTTAACATTTCATGGGTTTTCAGTGCAGCCAGTTTGTCCCCATTCAACTCAAGCATTTTTGGGCAGGGGAGACTATCCTCTAGTGAGGACTCAGTGACCCAGGCTCCTTCTGTCACATGGCCCTACCATTCAGCACGTGACTCCCAAGGTTACCCTGAGTATTATCTTCAATCCACCCAGTTATCTTCACAAGTATGGTTGCCTCTGAGGAGGGAATGAGTCCTTTCTTTGGCTGTATTTGCCACCTTTTATTTCTTTAAACAACACCTCCTTCTAGTATCTCTCTGGTAGACTCTGACCCAGAGCCTTCTTGTCCACCCCTGGGACTCTACTGTGAGCAACCTATCCCCAGCAGCTTTACCTGAGAGGTACCTTTACCGCACAGGCAGGCCTGGAGGTGGCCAGATTTTGGGTTGCAGGTCCCCCTTTGAAGGTGGAGAATAGAGGCTCTGGCCAAGCTTGGTGGTGAGGGGAGGAGGTGGCCACGTGCCTGAAGAAGTGAGAATTGGTGTTTTGTTTATAATTCACTTATTTATTTTAAAAGGAAATGGCCATGCAATTTAAAAGTTTATAACCTGTTCCTAGAAGTAAAGAATTCCAACATTATAGGGGGTGAAAACAAAAAAAGAGGCTGGGGAGTATTTTAGTTGGAACTCTTGACGTTGCAAGTGACAGACACACAACTGGAAGTAGCTTAAGCCAAAATAGGGATTTAATTTTTTTTTTTTTTTTTTATGGAGGTAGCTCACAGAACAGCAGATCTGCAGGACCCATGGCAGCCCTTGAAACTTTGGGTCAGAATCACGGATTCACTGTGCCCAGGAGACCCTCTGTCCCTGTCTAGGTGTCTGTGGGTAGGTAGAGTTCACCCTCTCATGTGTCTCCCTGTGGCAGGACCATAACAGCTGGTCTATGTACACAAAATTTTAAGGGACAATGATGTCATTGCTGGCATATAGAAGTGAGAAGAGTAATAAGAATTGATTTTAGAAAGGCCCAAATCATGGAAGAATTTAAGCAACACTTAGAAGTCTGGAGTTCAATTGATGGTGAGGGGCTAATTAGATGTCCTTAAATGGGGTAATGACATCATCTTCACATTTCTTTGGCCGAAAGTCCTTTTCAAAGCCTGTAACAAGTCCAGACGAGGACCTGGTCCTTTCCCTCCTAAAGTCTTCTGGGGAGTAGAGATGAATAATAATGCTGCAGGTTATTTGATTTGATAGTTTTTTGTTACCAAAAATATCACCTAAGTACACACTAGTTACCATTAACTGCTGGGATAGACAGAAAGGAAGAGTTACACCCTAACATACAGTAAATCCCTACCTACTAGTAATAAACCGGGAAAATAAGACTGGTGTTGAGCCAAAATTTACTGAAAGTTAATTGCCCTTCCTTCAGTCTTTCCAGAGTAGCTTAATGAATTTTGGAGGTAGAGTTACTGTCTTTTAGAAGTGGATTAGATTTTAGAGATAATCTAACCAGGTAAGGAAATTGACTCTCAGAGAAGTGAATGACTTGCCCGAAGTCACACAGTGGCAGAGCTTAGACAACCTCTATCTTTAACTGTAGATAACAGGGGCCAGGAAAATGACATGAGATATGTAAAAGCATCCTACCTGACGTGTTGTTGTTAGGTGCCGTTAGGTGCTGTTGAGTCAGTTCCGACTCATAGTCACCCCATGTACAACAAAATGAAACACTGCCCAGCCCTGTGCCATCCTCACAATTGTTGCTATGCCACCTTTGAGAGTCTTCCTCTTTTTTGCTGACCCTCTACCTTACCAAGCATGATGTCCTTCTCCAGGGACTGGTCTAGTTCAGGGCAAGTATTGGTTTTGCCAAAATTTAAAGGAAATGAGTAGCCAACGTATAAAGGACCTGAGGAAAGCTGCTGCACCCAACTGTGGACATGTGCCCTGTCTTAGCCCTGGCTCTTTGGTTGTTTTATTGCTTTGGATTTTTATTCCTTTCTCTTGGCCCTTTTTAAGTTGTATTTAATTTTGTGGTCCTCCCTTAGTCAGGGCTGAGCAAAGTCAAGGCCAGTCCACTGTCTGTGTAAGCATTGCTAACAACTAGAGAAAGATGAAGAATGTCTTTCTTTTCTTCCACTAGACCCCAGTTGGCTTCCCTGTTGCCTTCTGAGTGTACAGGCATAATGTCTTTAGAAAAAAGCCATTTTAAGTTAACTGCTAAGATGGGTTTAGATGTTGATCGATTAATCCTTTAATCAGTGAATACCTAGCAGCGTTCTACTTTACTAACCTCTTTTTTCTGGTTACCTGGTAGGAGGATAATATTGCTTTACTTCATCTATACTCAGTAGCAATCTGATTGCCGTACCTGTTATATTATCGATCTCCTGGATTAAGTTGGCTCAACTGGTTTTGCTCTCTTTTGCTAGAATCTCGAAGCCTCCATCTTTATCGTGCATACTTTGATATTTTATATAAATATGGGAGGAGTATAAAACCAGCACCAGGAAGTAGAAGTGGTAAGAAGGCAGGGACTCAGTCAGTACAAGTTTGCCTCGCTATCCGAAAGTACAGCATTCCTATGAAACTTTTTGTAAGCCAAAGTGCCATAAAGCCAAGAAGTAATTACCATTAATTTATACGAGGAAAAATTTTGAACGTTCCCAGACCCAAAAACTAACCTACCAATCATACCAGATGACACATAAAGCCTGGGCAGGAGCTGTGGGGGAGGATCCCGGAAGGGTGGACCACCAGGGACTGGTGGAGTGCACCCAGGGGCCATCGGGCAAGGGGGCGGCCGTCACTGCAGCGTCCTGGGCACTGAACACCTTCAGAGGATGGGGAGCAGGAGGACGAGGAGAAGGGGGAGGGAGAGGACGAGGGGGAGAGGAGGGGAAGGGGGAGGGGGAGGAGGAGGCAGCTGAGGGAGGCCTGGGGGAGGAGCTTCTGGGCTTTCTGACCAGGCTGCCCCCCAGCCTCGCTGGCCTGGACTGCATGCCGCCCCCTCAGGCATGTCGCACTTTGAGTTCCCAGACTACCACACCCCCCGAGGTTGCCAAGACGATCAAGGGGGACTGGCGCACCTCTAGCACCGCTGACCTGTTTTTCAACTACTGATCCCACTGTCAGCGGGGACACATGCCGCCAAACCAGCTGTTTACCTAGAGGAAAGCTGTTTTCTCTTTTCGCCTTTTTTCGTAAAGGCGAAAATCCTCTTCCGTTTTCTTTTAGTTAATGAATCTTTCGGTTATGGAAAACATGTACTAATGTAGATCTTTCCTAAAAGTGAAGTGGCAGAAATGAACTTTCAAATAGCGGGAGAAACCTATGTAAGGAAGGCATCTCTAACAGTGCCACCTAACAGCACAACTGGCCACCTTTTGAAATATGACATAACTGACTTAGCACTAGAGGTGTTCGAGGACGGTCTGGGTGCTCACCTAGAGAAGGGGCTCCTTCATTCAGTGGGAGGTTGGATTCAATGACTTCTAAGGTTCTTTCTACCTCTGATTTTCTAATTTTAAATTCTTTGGTATAGTATTTACCTTTATGCTTGAATTAATCTCAGAAATGTTTGAATTTGCTTCATCTCAAACATTTAAAAAGTTTAACGTTTGCTGTTTTTTCAAATGTATGACTGTAGACAGTGTCGCTTTTATGACAAACGGAAACAACATTCTTGCAAGATGGACCGGATGGGAATGGACTTCTCTTGCAGAGCACTCTAACAGCAGAGGTTGATTGAGTAAGCACTTAGTTTGGTCTTATGGTTCCTTAAAATGTTTGTACTTTCAGAAGTTTAAAGTATTTTTTATTGTTATTTTGAAATAGGGAACTGAGTGAATTCTCTTTTGGGTAGATGGAAATAGACTGGTAAACATACCTCTCAGCAGTCCTACTTGATTTCTCCAAGACGGCGCTAGTGTTTCTGTGTATTCCCCTTTGTAATGAATCAAGGAATAGAGGGGAATAATGAAGGGAACTGAGGTTACAAATTAGAATTGTTTTTCAAACAAATACTGCTTCTTTCTCACTTTGACTCCCAAATGAGTTATTAAGTGTCATAAGTCATGTTATAAGTCAAAGAGAGTCAACTTCTACTTTAAAATCAGAGTTGGTAAATTTTTCCTTATGTGGCTATCTCATTTTAAACCAGTTTTCAGTGCCAGTCACAGGCTCCATAAACTGAATGTGATCTCATTTGTTAGATTCATCAAGATCTAGCATCTTCATAAAGTGTTTATGATATTTCGAATTTTCAGAACCATTGACTGCTAAGATGCCCTGATGGCACAGTGGCTAAAGTGCTCAGCTACTAACCCAAAGGTCGACAGTTCAAACTCACCAGCCGCTCCTTGGAAACCCTCTAGGGCAGTTCTCCTCTGTCCTGTAGAGTCACTATGAGTTGGAAACAACTTGGCAGCAAGGGGTTTTATTGAAGGTTAAGCAGGAAGGGACCTAAAAATTACCTACTATCATGTTATAGATGGGAGCCCTGGTGGCACAGTAGCTAAGAGCTCAGCCACTAACCAAAATATCCACAGTTCGGATCCACCAGCCGCTCCTTGAAAACCCTATGGGGCCGTTCTGCTCTTATAGAGTCACTTTGGCAATGGGGTTTTTTATTTAATCATCTTATAGAGCTGGAGTAGTAGAAGGGCCCTTAAAACTCATCATGCACCCACCTATTATGCATGGATCATTTCTTTACCATCCCTGAGAGTTGATTATCCAGCTACTACTTGAATATCTGCCAACCAAAAAAAGAGAACCCATTGCTGTCGAGTTGGTTCCAACTCATAGCAACCCTACAGGACACAGTAGAACCGCCCCATAGGGTTTCCAAGGCTGTGATCTTTATGGAGGCAGACTGCCATATCCTTCTCCCATGGAGCAGCTGATGGGTTCAAACTGCTGACCTTTCACTTAGCAGCCGAGTGCTTAAGCCACTGTGCTACCAGAGCTCCCTTTGAACATCTGCACTTACTAGAATTTTACTATTTCTGGATATGCTGCATTTGTTTTCACACAACCTCAATTGTTAGAAAATTCTTCCCTAGAGTGTGCTAAAATGAACTTCTACTTATTGGTGCTAATTCTGCCTTTGGAGCTTTGCCAAACTAACCTAACCCCTTTTCTGTGTGATAGCTTAGCCTGTAAAGTGTTTGAAAACTTCTCCCTTCATTTAGCAAAACAAGGAAAATTGTGTAATTTTTTTTATGTTGCTTGTTGATGAACTCATTTAACAAATATTTATTGTATAACTATCTTCTGCTTGCTAGCATTATGTTAAATGTCTGAAATAAATGATGATGGGACCTGATATATTTAGGGCAAGAGAGACCTGTGAGCAACTAATTGAAATAAGATATTAAATAATGAAGCCACCACTCGTCTGTCAGTTTGTCATACTGTGGTGGCTTGCATGTTGCTGTGATGCTGGAAGCTATGCCACCAGTATTTCAAATACCAGCAGGGTCAACCATGATGGACAGGTTTCAGCAGAGCTTCTGCTAAGACAGACTGGGAAGAAGGACCTGGCAATCTACTTCTGAAAAAATTGGCTAGTGGAAACCTTATGGATAGCAGCAGAACATTGTCTGATATAGTGCCAGAAAATGAGCCTCTCAGGTTGGAAGGCACTCAAAACACGACTGGGGAAGAGCTGCCTTCTCCAAAGTAGAATCAACCTTAATGACACGGATGGAGTCAAGCTTTCAGGACCTTCATCTTCTGATGTGGCACAACTCAAAATGAGAAGAAACAGCTGCAGACATCCATTAATAATCAGAATGTGCAATGTACAAAGTATGAAGCAAGGAAAATTGGACATTGTCAAAAATGAAATGGAATGCTTGAAGATCAATATCCTAGGCATTAGTGAGCTGAAGTGGACTGGTATTGGCTGTTTTGAATCAGACAAACATATGGTCTGCTCTGCCAGGAACAATAAACTGAAGAGGAACAGCATTGCATTCATTGTCAAAAAGAACATTTCAAGATCTAGCCTGAAGTACAACGCTGTCAGTGATGGGATAATATCCGTACACGTACAGGGAAGACCATTTAATATGACTGTTAGTCAAACTTACACACCAACCACTAATGCCAAAGTTGAAGAAATTGAAGATTTTTACCAACTCCTGTCATCTGAAATTGATCAAACAAGCAGTCAAGATGCATTGATAATTTCTGGTGATTAGAATGTGAAAGTTGGAAACAAAGAAGAAGGATCAGTAACGGGAAAATACGGCCTTGTGATAGAAATGACATGGGAGATCCCATGATAGACTTTTAAAAAATCAGCAACTTATTCATTAGAAGTACGGTTTGCAACAACATAAATGGTGGCTATACATGTGGACGTCACTGAACAGAATACACAGGAATCAGATCAACTACATCTGTGGAAAGAGATGATGGAGAAGCTCGATATTACCAGTCAGAACAAGGCCAAGGACCAATTGCAAAACAGACCATCAATTGCTCCTATGCAAGTTCAAGTTGAAGCTGAAGAAAATTAAAATGAATCCATGACAGCCAAAGTATGACCTTGAGTATATTCCACCTGAATTTAGAGACCATCTCAAGAATAGATTTGACATATTGAACACAAATGACCAAAGACCAGACAGGTTGTGGGATGACATCAAGGGCATCATACATGAAGAAGCAAAAGGTCATTAAAAAGACTGAAAAGGAAAAAAAAAAAGAAAAGACCAAAATGGATGTCAGGAGAGACTCTGAAACTTACTCTTAAATGTACAGTAGCTAAAGCAAATGGAAGAAATGATGAGATGAAAGAGTTGAACAGAAGAGTTCAAAGGGCGGCTCGAGAAGACAAAGTAAAGTATTATAATGAAATGCACTAAAGACCTCGAGTTAGAACACCAAAAGGGAAGAACACACTTGGCATTTCTCAAGCTGAAAGAACTAAAGAAAAAATGCAAGCCTTGAGTTGCAAGATTGAAGGATTCTATGGGCAAAAAATTGAACAACACAAAAAGCATCAAAAGAAGGTGAAAGGATTACAGAGCCACTATATCAAAAAGAAATGGTCGATGTTCAACCATTTCAGGAGGTAACAAACGATCAAGAACCTACGGTACTGAAGGAAGAAGTCCAAGCTGTGCACTGAAGGCATTGGCAAAAAACAAGGCTCCATGAACTGACAGAATACCAATTAAGATGTTTCAACAAATGGATGCAGTGTTGGAAGCGTTCACTTGTCTATGCCAAGAAATTTGGAAGACAGCTACTTGGCCAATTGACTAGAAGAGATCCATATTTGTACCCATTCTGAAGAAAGGTTATCCAACAGAATGCAGAAATTACTGAACAATGTCATTGGTAACACACCAAGTAAAATTATGCTAAAGACAACTCAAAAACAATTGCAGCAGTACATCGACAAGGAACTGCCAGAAATTCAAGCCGGATTCAGAAGAGGACGAGGAATGAGGGATATCATTGCTAGTGTCAGATGGATCTTGGCTGAAAGCAGAGAATACCAGAAAGATGTTTACCCGTGTTTTATTGATTACACAAAGGCATTCAACAGTGTGGATTATAACAAATTATGGATATCATTGTGAAGAATGGGAATTCCAGAACACTTAATTGTGCTCATATGGAACGTGTACACAGACCAAGAGGCAGTCATTTGAACAGAGCAAGGGGATATTGCATGGTTTAAAATCAGAAAAGGTGTGCATCAGTATTGTATCCTTTCACCATACTTATTCAATCTGTATGCTGAGGAAATAATCTGAGAAGCTGGACTATATGAAGAAGAATGTAGCATCAGGATTGAAAGAAGATTCATTAACAACCTGCAATATGCAGATGACACAACTTTGCTTGCTGAAAATGCAGAAGATTTGAAGCACTTACTGATGAAGATCAAAGACCACAGCCTTCAGTATGGACTATACCTTAACATAAAAAAAGAAAAACACTCAAAAACTGGACCAATAAGCAACATCGTGATTAACAGAGGAAATATTGAAGTTGTCAAGGATTTCATTTTACTTGGATCCACGATCAAGGCTCATAGAAGCAGCAGTCAAGAAATCAAATGACATATTTCATTTGGCAAACCTGGTGCAAAAGACCTCTTTAAAGTGTTAAAAAGCAAAGATGTCACCTTGAGGACTAAGATGCACCTGCCTCAAGCAATAGTATATTCAGTCACCTCATATGCATGCAAAAGCTGGACGAATGAATAAGGAAGACCAAAGACGAATCAAAGTCTTTGAGTTATTGTGTTGGCAAAGAATGTTAAATATACCATGGACTGCCAAAAGGACAAACACGTTTGTCTTGGAAGAAGTACAGCCGGAATGCTCCTCAGAAAGGAAGATGGCGAGACTTTGCCATGTACTTTGGACATGTTATCAGGAGGGACGGGTCCCTGGAGAAGGACATCATGCTTGGTCAAGTGGAGGGTCAGCGAAAAAGAGGAAGACTCTCAGTGAGATGGATTGACACAGTGGCTGCAATAATAGGCCCAAACATAGCAACAACTGTGAGGATGGTTCAGGACTGGGCAGTTTTTTGTTCTGTTGTACATAGTGGTGCTAGGAGTCAGAACTGACTCAACAGCAGCTAACAACAACAACAAATAATGAAGAGGAAAGCGTACAGTGGATAATGAGCCATAGAGAAGATTAAGCTTTATCCCATCGGAGGACTTTGGACTGGGTTTTAAAAAGTTTGTCAAGCAGAGAATAGGGAAGAAGGCCACGTCAGGTAGGATGAATGGTGTAAGTAAAGACGTGGAGGTGTGAAGGCATGGCTTATTTCAGAATGACGACTTACTCACTGTGTATACAGCACAGACTCCTAAAGGGCTTTAGAGGTCATAGACGGAGTTTCAACTTATTCTGCAGTCAATAAGGAACCATAGAAGGTTGTGTTGTTTTGTTTTGAAAATGCCTGTATTGTTTTTTCTCATTACAAAAGTAATACAAGCTCATGCAAACAATTCAGAGTGTATAAAGATATAGAGAAGGAAATACATATTTCAAACCCCACTCCCCAGAAATAATAGCTTTCAATATTTTATGTATATTCTAGACATTTTTTCTGTGCATACACACATACAGTTATTAACATTTCTAAACAAAATTAAATTGTTCCATATATACTATTTTAAAACAATTAAAAATTACTATTTCATGGAGATATCTCTCTGTATAATAGAGAGCTACATAATTTTTCTCCATTGTAGGGAGATGCAATTTCTTGACATAATCTCCTACTGATGTTTCCAATTTTTATAAACATGTAGTAATTAAGTTACCTAATACATTTCTTTATGTTCTTGACCTGCTGCTTCCCTAGATGGATTCTTACAACTGAGTTGAAGAATTCACTTACTTTTAATTAAATTTTTAGCAAATTTTTCTTCCCTGCTATGTGCAAAAAACTGTGCTGTGCCCTGGGAATATGACAGTGAATGACACAGATCTGGTTTCTGCTCCTATGACACGTATAGTTTAGGGGGAAAGACAGATATTGAACAATGACACAAGTAAATATGTTATTACCGAATGTGGTAAGGATTAGGAAGAAAAAGTAAAGGGTACAGTGCAAGTTTATAACCTTAAAAAAAGCCCTTATCTTTTAGAGATATATACTGAAGTCTTTACAGGTGAAATGGTATGGTGTTTGGGATTTGCTTCAAAATAAGCCAAGGCTGAGGATGAGGAAAAATTGCTGGGAGTCTAGCTAAAACAAATTGGCCAGGAGTTGATAATTCCTGAAGCTTGTGGTCCATTATACTTTAGTTTTATATGTTTGAAATTTTCCATACTAAGGTGGTAAAAACCAAAAGAAAGAGTAGAAGAGAAGTTATAGTCTGGTTTAGTTTGTGGTGGGCCAAAGGAAGACATCTTTGAGAAAGAAACATTTCAGCTTAGACCCTGGTGATATATAGGAGTTGGCCAGTGGTGAATGATGGTTGCGTAAGAGCTTTTTAGGCAGTAGGAACAGCATGTACAAGGCCATAAGGAAGGAACATGTTGATGCTTTGAGGAAATGAAAAGACCAGTGTCACAGGAGTTGAGGCTGGAGAAGTAGGCATGAACCAGATCATAGGAGGCTTTGGAGACCATGGGTTAAGGGTTTTGTTCTTTATTCCAACAGTAATAGAAGGAGACCTTCCATAGAAGGATATTAAGCAGCAGAGTGACAAGGCTGCTTTTGTTTCTTTAAGAGATCAAGCTTACTGTTTTGTGGAGAATGGTTTTGGTTGGGGGCCAGGGAAGAAGTGAATGTAAAAGTAGAGAGACATTAGGAGCTTATTGTACTAGTCTAAGAGAGATTCTGGTGACTTTGGTTTAGAGAGATAGTGATATAGATAGAGAAAAAAGAGATACTGATTTGAGAGAGGTTTTAGTCTTGGTGATGATACTGGTGTGGGGTTTGAAGGAGGAAGAGGTATCAAAGATGATGCATAAATTTCTGATGTATGGCAGTGTAAATTACTAAGGTGGAGAATAATGGAGAAAGAGTAGATTTTGTGGCAAGAGCTCAAGAGCTCAATATGGAATATGCCCTTCAGAAAATTTGTGCCAATTTGAGAGTACATGTAAGATTTACATTTAGGGATGTGATCTGTACAGATTTGTGTTTTAAAAAGATCATTCTGATGAGAGTTTGGAGACCAGTTTGTTATTAATCTGTGAGTTCTTTAAAAAAAGGGACTCTCATCTTTATTATCTCAGCTTTTGTATCCCCAGTACCTAGCAGGCGAATGTTGGCATATAGTACCTAGCAGGCGAATGTTGGCATATAGTAGGTATTCAGTAAATAATGCTGAAAGAATGAACGCTTGTAGGCAAGAGATGAGAAGGTCTTGGGTAGAGATGGAGAGATTCTGGAAAATTTTTCAAGGTAGAGTCAATAGGACTTGGATCTAAGATGGAATATATTTTCTCCCCCTTCCTTTACCCTTTTTTTTTTTTCCTTTACCCTTTCAATTGAGAGATTTTCAACAGCTCCACTATGTTGGAAAGTCTAAATATGGTAACATGGGTAGCCATCATTTATCAAATTCTTTTTTCTGCAACATTTATTTGCTTGGAACTCCATGAGAGGTTAGGGTCAACTCACAAAATGGTTGATTATTAAAGGAGCAGTAATTATTATAATAGTAGCTTTAAACCATCTGATACTCCAGGTTTCCTCCTCTCTGCTGAGTTTTCAGGCCCACAACCCTTCTAAGTCTGGCAGCTCCAGCGGTAGGAGAAGTTTTTTTTTTTTTTTTAATTGTGCAGGGAAGTTTTAACAGCAAGGCAAATTTGTAGGAGACCAGTAGTAGTCATTCAGTATCTAAAAGCTTTCCAGAAGCTGAGTAAATTGGAAATTACCTACGTGCTTTCCATTTTATTAATGGAGAAGTGAGCCCCAGAGGGACTTGTCAAACCCATGCAGTGAGCTCAGGTTTTCCTGATGCTGGGCTGGTACTTAGAGTAGTTGATTTCTTGACTAATCAACCAAATCCATATACTTTCTTCATTTTCACTGATTCCTTATTGCAGGGTGATTACATACATATTAATTTTAATATTGCTTAATGCTGCCTCAGGCTACTGTTGAATATGTTCAGTTAGCCATTACCTTGTATTTGCATTGTGCTAACACTGATGGTGTAGTGGTTAAGTGCTACAGCTGCTAACTAAGAGGTCGGCAGTTCAAATCCAACAGGCACTCCTTGGAAACTCTATGCAGCAGTTCTGCTCTGTCCTATAGGGTTGCTATGATTCGGAATCCTCTTGACAGCAGCGAGTTTGGTTGGTTTTTTGGTTTTATCGGTGGAGAAGATGAATGGGAGATAGGTTCTAGAAATCTCATTCTATACCATGTTCTTATATGTTGCTGTTGTTTTTTATTGTCCCTCTACATTCTAGGCACTGCGAGGTGGATATTATTGTACACATTTTGTAGCTGAGGAAACTGAAGCTTAGGAAGTTGAAGTAGCTCTCCAAAGGTCACAGAGCTGATCACTGATGGAGCTCCAACCAAGCCTAAGTCTTTTCTGACTCCAAAGCCTCTACTTTTAATAACTACATATTTCCCCACATTTCCAGCCATAAAGTAACTTTGGTCTCTTGTATTTTTCTCTTCTCCAATTTCAGAATGTTTTATGGAGCCTGCAGTTATTGACTAAAAAACCCAGCGGCTCAAAACTAAAGGAGACTGAGTGTCTGAGATAGTACTGTCACTGTTTCACTGGAAGAAGGTTGGAGGAGGGATGACAGATATGGGGGCAAAGGAGGATCCCCCCCGGGCTTTCCAGGAGAGTGTCGTTGCCTGTATTTCTGTACCAAGACCTCGTCAGTGGCTCCAGATCAAGTCTTAATTTAATATTCCTCAGAGGCAAAACCTGTTGCTGTCAAGTCAATTCTGACTCATAGTGACTTTATAGGACAGAGTAGAACTGCCCCATAGGGTTTCCAAAGCTGTAAATTTTTACGGAAGCTGACTGCCACGTCTTTCTCCTGTGGAGAGGCTGTTGAGTTCAAATTGCTGACCTTTCGGTTAGCAGCCAACAACTTAACCACTATGCCTCCAGGGCAAAAACCAAAAAAACCCAAACCCACTGCCTTCGAGTGGATTCTGACTCATAGCAACCCTATAGGACAGAGTAGAACTGCCCCATAGAGTTTCCAAGAAGCACCTGGCAGATTGAAACTGCTGACCTCTTGGTTAACAGCTGTAACACTTAACCACTACACCACCAGGGTTTCTACCAGGGCAAAAGGACCTTAAATACTCTGGAATGTGGTCTGGAGAATTTCCAGTGTGACAATGTTTTAGATAATTGGGGATTCCCTACTCTGGATTTAGGGCCAAGAAGCAAACAGGCTAACATTCCATAGCTAACTTTTAGTGTTTTGGCTTCTGGACTTTGTTAGCAAACAAATACATTTTAACAATCTTATCATGAGTTCTAGACTCTAGAATCTAGAGCAAAGGAAAAATGGTAAAGAAATATGAAACATTAACTTTTGGCCCTATTTTTAGTCTCATATAGGTCTTTTCAGAATTCCTTTCTGAAAACTATAACTTAATAATGTACAGCACTTTAGGAAACCTCATTCATACCTGTTTAGGTTTTTCATTTTGTGTTTATATAACTCCCTACCATCCGAAGAAAGTGTGTGAGTTGCATGCGGGTATATCAGCTATATGGCTGAACTACTGTGCAACCTGTCTACAGATTTGGAGGTACCAAAGGTCTTTTTAACAGATCTGAGCCTGTGTGGAGAGTAGCAATAAGAAGGTTTTGGGATAACATTTCAGGCAGAGAACACCACCTGGTGGTTATAAGGAGGATTTAAACATTCGGTATCTGCAGTCTTTGTCACAGAACATGAGTGATATCTTTATCCACAAAAAATTACCTTTTCACTTATAATAACTGTGAATTCAAATTTCTCAGAATGATTTCCTGCCATATGACTCTAGCATTCCTGTTTTAAAACTGCCGTCAAAACCTCTGGCTAAGCAGATCCTTGCCTGTGCCCTGCAGAAGTGAAGCCTCCTGCTCTTTGATGATCCAAGCACAAGTCTTGTTTATGTCTGTAGAAACCCAACTGTGTCTTTTCACCTCTTTATTGCAACCTTCACCTGTGACATCATGCTTATTTTATGTGGTAAATTTCTGCCTAGTAGAATGCTGGAGAAGGAAATGGTTTTGGTTTTCAGCAAGTCTTTAGCAGGTGTCATATAAAAGTAAGTCACTTTTTTCTGTTACAGGAATTATGAAGAAGAGTTTGATAATATTCCAGGGTGATTAGCAGGATGAGCAAAGGTGACGGGGACGGGAGATTCTGTAACAGTTTTTTATTAACATACCTGAGATTTTTTTTTTTTTTTTGTAATGGGCATCTTCATTATTTAGCCACCTTGAATCTAAGTAATTCTGTAGTTGGGTAAAGTAGGGACATCAGCCCAAGGGGAAAGGATCCTATTAAGCTAATCTGGATGCATGTTTTATAGGCCTGGGGGGAACGGAGGATAAACAACGTTTTAAGTTTCAGGTTGAGCCTTGGGCTGGCACGGCAGGGCTATATCCTTTTTCCTAGGAGGAAAATTGAATCCAGGCCACCACTCTTGAAAGGTTTCTTGGGGGAGGGGTATTCATGGTAAAAGTGCTGGGCAGAATAGAATGTGACACAGCTTTGCACTGTTCTCCTGCGATTTCTCTTTATATGAGTAATGGAGTATTATAACATCTAGGTTTCAATACTCATATTATCAGGCATTGCAAACACTGCTCCATATACAAAAGGCCACATAGTGTATGATTCCATTTATATGAAATGTCCAGAATAGGCAAATCTATGGAGACAGAATTTGTGGTTATCAGGAGCTGGGAGGGATGGGAGGAAAAGGAAAGTGTCCGCTGATGGGTACAGAGTTTCCTTTTGGAATGATGAAAATGTTCTGGAATTAGATAGTAGTGTTGGTTACACACTGTGTGAATATAATGAAAACTATGAATTGTACACTTAGAAATTAAAAATAAATAAAAACAAAAGCTGCTCATGGAGGAATGAACAATAAAAAGTGGTAAAAATCCTGTCTCTTATGTTCTAGTGGAAATGTTGTCTGGTAATCTCACTTGGTGCTTCCTGCTATGCATGGTGAGCAGATAATAGTACAGCTTGGGCCTGGAGTGCCTGGAGTATTGTTATAATACGTACCTTATTACCCTGTTCCTGATCTTCACAGGACCGCGATGGGCCTCCTGGAACATTGGTGTCTTCATCTGCATTCGATGTGCTGGAATCCACAGGAATTTGGGGGTGCACATATCCAGGGTAAAATCAGTTAACCTTGACCAATGGACTCAAGAACAGATTCAGGTACTTGCATAGCCCAAGAGTCAGCTGCTCCCATATTTCCATGTAAAAGTACTTCCATGATGGTGGCATACTGGTTAAGAGCTCAGGCTGCTAACCAAAATGTCAGCAGTTCAGATCCACCAGCCGCTCCTTGGAAACTGTATGGGGCAGTTCTACACTGTCCTATAGGGTCACTATGAGTCGGAGTTGACTTACCGGCAACGGGTTTGGTGTATTTTGCAGGGGGACAGAGTTGAAGATAAAGAAACTTCTAATTGTTAAATACTTAAAATTAATAAATACTTAAATTATCACCCCTTAATAGAGAACTTTTAGATCTTTTTTATTTAAGATGTGAGTTATTCTACTTATATTTTACCTCCTTCAAAACACAGTGTATAGGCTTTTACACCATGGGCCAATGAAGGTATTAAGGAGAATCTTTGGATTATTTTCTAAGACTCATAGCATTTACAGATTTAACATTTTAGTTTTAGATATTTACACACACAGAACACCCAAATCGTAGACTTATAACAATATCTTATTGCTAAAATGCGTATGGAGCCCTGGTGGCATAAGTAGTTAAGAGCTCGGCTTAGATAGTGGTGTTGGTTGCACACTGAGTTCTGCTACATCTTGTAGCTTCATTATTCTCTATTCTATTCCTGCATTGAAACTTTTTAAAGTGATAAAAAACAAAACAAAACAAAAAAACTTTCTTTTGGGGGCAGGAAAAGAGGTCCGAAAGAAAACCAGTTGCTAATGTTGGTGATGGAAAGAAGAGGTTATTCTTAGCCACAAAATGGCTTAAAAATTACTTTAGACTGTGTTTATAGATTCAGTAAAGATCTAAAAAGGTGAGTTATATTTTTCAGTTATACTTTACTCTGTCTTATAAAGAAATCACATGCTATGGGGTTATTCGAGGATTTGAAGATTTAAAAACATCTTTGATGTTATCCCTCACAGGTGTTGAGGGCTGTACTGTATGCTAACCTAAAAGTTGAAGATTTGAACCCATTCAGCAACTTTGCCAAAGAAAGGCCTGATGAACTGCTTCCATAAAGATTATAGCCAAGAAAACCCTATGGAGCAAATATACTCTGTAACATGCTGAGGTTGTCATGAGTCAGAATTGACTCTATGGCAAGGGTTGTTTTTTTTTTTTTTAATTAAGAAACATACGTTTATTGGCAATAAAGCTGAGTAGGTTTATTAATAGTATAAACTCAGAATTGTAATAATGATTATTGCCTGCCAGTTAGTTTGATGGGTAGCTATGTGTCTTGGATTTCCAAATGAGATCTTGAATTATTATTGAATTAAATGATTTCTAGAGGCAAATCTTTCAGTACAAGGGGGAGGGAGACAGCTGTGGAGGCAAATGGTTGGAGACTCCTAGTAGAGTAGAGAGAATCATGAATTTAAACACAGGTTTAAATCTTGGTTCTGCCACTCTATAGACTGGTTCTTCATCTGTAAAATGGTGGAATTAGGTGAGAATTTTTTCTGTTCTTTCCTGCTCTGACATTCCATATTTCCATATTCTCTTTAACTGCAGTGCATGCAAGAGATGGGGAATGGAAAAGCAAACCGCCTTTATGAAGCCTACCTTCCTGAGACCTTTCGTCGACCTCAGATAGACCTGTATCTTTTCTGGAGCAATCTAGAAAGCTGAATGGTATTTTGATGTTTTAGGAGAGTCACATATGACTTGAGGCCTGTGATCTGACTAAGCCATCTCTGTGTAGATTAGTCAAAGTCATTGCCTATTTTCTTCTCCTATAACCTAGACACACAAAAAGCACATATATACTTCCTGATGTCACAGGTGTCATGTTGTGTCACATGGAACAATCATTTAGGAATTAAGAATGCAGTGGTTTCACTGTGAATTCTTCTATAAAGTGATATCTCCAATAGTTTTTGGATCTCTGAAACTATTGTTTGATGAAAAGAATAGCTCACTGTGCTCTGTTGAGCCCTGGCAGTCAGCAAAGCTGCCATTCATTTTCATTGCCTTTTTATGTCCTGTGTGAAAGAATGAACAGTTGTTGACTGATTTATCAATAACTTTCTCCCCCTGCCCTTCAACAAGAGATGGTACCCAGCAAACAAAACCAACATCCCTAAGGCCATGTTTCCCAAAATGTGATTTGCAGATAATTTTGTCAGAGTTTTCTTTCTGGTGAGTGCAGGTAGAACCTGCTAAAATCAGATTTGAGCACCCTCTAGAAGACCCCAGGTCAGAATCTGACAATGGGGCACAAAAGTTTATGTTTTTAAGGGGAATTTAGGTGGCTTTTTTTGAGGCCCTTTGACCTAAAGGCTTTAAAATAGATAATCTACTGCTTTAGTTGTGTTCTAGAACAGCCACAGCCACCTCTGATGTCAATGTGAAGGTTAATCCCTCTGCTGCTCTCATCGCTCTAAGGAAAATCATGGGAAATAATGATTCCCTGCAGGAACCATGAAGGAGGCATTCTAAGGTTTTGGTCAGGGAAACTGCATATGAAGAGACATGAGCCATATGGGAAAACCAGGGAGGGAGGGAGAACAAAGCTCCATGGGATACCAACTGACCTTTTTTTATTCATAGTGTTGGTAAGACTTGTTTGATTCCTCCTTAATAAGCTTTTTGCAGAGCTGTTGAAGGATTTATCCGAGATAAATATGAGAAGAAGAAATACATGGACCGAAGTCTGGACATAAATGCCTTTAGGGTTGGTTGTAAATCTTTCAAGTTTTGTTCATAATAAGTAGCTTACTTATAAATCAAGCTAGAAAAAAAATTGAAGAACAGCTACCAAAATACCATAAAGCCATTTAAAAATTGCAGAAGTGGAAAAGAGCCAGTTATTGAATCAAGACCATGAGATATCATGGAATAAAGTTTTGCCTACACGATAGGCAGGGCAAACCATTAGTGAAATTCTTTGCCTTGATCTCTATTTAGATGTTGTTAGTGATTCCCAGTTCCAAATTATTTCTTGACATGGACATGTTGGGTATACTAGATCAAACAGAATAATATATGTGTAGAAGGTATGTATGTACACATGCATGTATACTTTTTTTTTTTCTGTAAATGAAGTCAATAAAATTAGATGTAGCCAAGTCACCAAAGTTCCTTGAGTATGGCCAAAGTATATTTCCAGTATTACCTGGCAATACCCATTGTACTGATGGATCGATTGCCAATGGGACCCTTGTTCAGATCAGAGAAGGGTTTCAGAGGGTTCCAGTTGTGAAGTACACTTTCCATCTTAGGCATATGGTTAGAATCTGAAATACAATGTATGATAACCTGAACAAGTATAATGCACAGGAGAAAATATAACACGGTTTCTGGAAGAAGAGAATATGCCTGACTAATGACAGCTAAAAGAGAACCACTAAATAATGACTAGACTGGTCAGGATCAACTCAACAGCAATGGCTTTTAGATCAAAGGAATCCCTAGCTGGTGCAAATGGTTAACATGGTTGGCTACTAACTGAAAGATTGGAGGTTCAGGTCCACCCAGAGGTGCCTCAGAAGGAAGGCCTGGCAATCTACTTCTGAAAAATCAGCCACTGAAAACCAAATGGAGCAGAGTTCTACTCTGACACACATGGGGTTGCCATGAGTCAGAATTCACTCAAGGGCAACTGGTTTAGACTATCAAAAAGTCTTTGACAAGAGTCTACAGTAAATAAATGTCTAAATGCAAAACAGAACCACAAAGTAAACTTAAAAATACAGAAAAAAAGGAAGTATAACATACATAGGAAAAAGTGTTAACTATTTCTCTTAGAAATGGTTGACTACTTCTTCAGCCATGTAAGTATAGAGAATATGGGATTCTTTAGTTCTAGCACAGGTCCTATCTGTCTGTCTGTGTATTTATTGTTTTTTTTTTAGTGGAGGATATACTAGCCAGTGAAAACACTGAGTTTGCAGGGGCTCTAAGCCCTTTCGGGTAATTAAAAGTCAAGCTAATTAGAATCAGCTCCACAGTGATCTTTTTCAGGTTGTGTGAAAAGAGGTATTAAACAGGTGAGTTTCATTATAGACAAGTACGTGTAAAATAATACATGCGTTGTTGTTAGGTGCCGTCGAGTCAGTTCCGACTCATAGCGACCCTGTGCACAACAGAATGAAACACTGCCCAGTCCTGCGCCATCCTTACAGTCATTGTTATGCTTGAGCTCATTGTTGCAGCCACTGTGTCAATTCCACCTCGTTGAGGGTCTTCCTCTTTTCCGCTGACCCTGTCCTCTGCCAAGCATGATGTCCTTCCCCAGGGACTGATCCCTCCTGACAACATGTCCAAAGTATGAAAGACACAGTCTCACCATCCTTGCTTCTAAGGAGCATTCTGTTTGTACTTCTTCTAAGACAGATTTGTTTGTTCTTTTGGCAGTCCATGGTATATTCAATATTCTTCACCAACACCACAATTCAAAGGCGTCAACTCTTCTTCGGTCTTGCTTATTCATTGTCCAGCTTTCACATGCATATGATGCAATTGAAAATACCATGGCTTGGGTCAGGCACACTTTAGTCTTCAGGGTGACATCGTTGCTCTTCAACACTTTGAAGAGGTCCTTTGCAGCAGATTTGCCCATTGCAATGCGTCTTTTGATTTCTTGACGACTGCTTCCATGGGTGTTGATCATGGATCCAAGTAAAATGAAATCCTTGACAACTTCAATCTCCTCTCCGTTTATCATGATGTTGCTCATTGGTCCAGTTTGTTTTGTTTACGTTGAGGTGTAATCCATACTGAAGGCTGTGGTCTTTGATCTTCATCAGTAAGTGCTTCAAGTCCTCTTTACTTTCAGCAGGCAAGGTTGTGTCATCTGCATAACGCAGATTCTTAATGAGTCTTCCTCCAATCTTGATGCCCCGTTCTTCTTCATATAGTCCAGCTTCTCATATTATTTGTTCAGCATACAGATTAAATAGGTATGGTGAAAGAATACAACCCTAACGCACTCCTTTCCTGACTTTAAACCAATCAGTATCCCCTCGTTCTCTACAAACAACTGCCTCTTAATCTGTGTAAAGGTTCTTCATGAGCACAATTAAGTGTTCTGGAACTCCCATTTTTCACAGTGTTATCCATAGTTTGTTATGATCCACACAGTCAAATGCCTTTGCATAATCAGTAAAACACAGGTAAACATCCTTCTGGTATTCTCTGCTTTCAGCCAGGATCCCTCTGACATCAGCAATGATATCCCTGGTTCCACATCCTCTTCGGAAACCAGCCTGAATTTCTGGTGGTTCCCTGTAGATATACTGCTGCAGCCGTTTTTGAATGCTCTTCAGCAGAATTTTGCTTGCGTGTGATATTAATGATATTGT
This sequence comes from Elephas maximus indicus, assembly GCF_024166365.1. NCBI lineage: Eukaryota > Metazoa > Chordata > Mammalia > Proboscidea > Elephantidae > Elephas > Elephas maximus. The sequence goes on from NC_064821.1 coordinate 82,078,312, forward strand.
TCTATAATGTCCACATTTGGTTGGATCACCACCTTTCTTGGGAATAGGCATAAATATGGATCTCTTCCAGTCAGTTGGCCAGGAAGCTGTCTTCCGTATTTCTTGGCATAGACGGGTGAGCACCTCCAGTGCTGCATCTGTTTGTTGCAACATCTCAAATGATATTCCGTCAATTCCTGGAGCCTTGTTTTTTGCCAATGCCTTCAGAGCAGCTTGGACTTCTTCCTTCAGTACCATCGGTTCCTGATCATATGCCACCTCTTGAAATGGTTGAATATCGACTAATTCTTTTTGGTATAATGATTCTGTGTATTCCTTCCATCTTCTTTTGATGCTTCCTGCATCATTTAATATTTTCCCCATGGAATCCTTCACTGTTGCAACTCAAGACTTGAATTTTTTCTTCAGTTCTTTCAGCTTGAGAAACACCGAGTGTGTTCTTCCCTTTTGGTTTTCCATCTCCAGCTCTTTGCACATGTCATTATAATACTTTATTTTGTCTTCTCGAGAGGCTCTTTGAAATCTTCTGTTCAGTTCTTTTACTTCATGAATTCTTCCTTTTGCTTTAGCTGCTCAACGCTCAAGAGCAAGTTTCAGAGTCTCCTCTGACATCCATCTTGGTCTTTTCTTTCCTGTCTTTTCAGTGACCTCTTGCTTTCTTCATGGATGATGTCCTTGATGTCATTCCACAACTCGTCTGGTCTTAGGTCACTAGTGTTCAATGCGTCAGATCTATTCTTGAGATGGTCTCTAAATTCAGGTGGGATATACTCAAGGTCATATTTTGGCTTTCGTGGGCTTGCTCTGATTTTCTTCAGTTTCAGCTTGAACTTGCATAGGAGCAATTGATGGTCTGTTCCGCAGTCGGTCCCTGGCCTTGTTCTGACTGATGATATTGAGCTTTTCCATCGTCTCTTTCCACAGATGTAGTCAATTCGATTTCTGTGTGTTCCATCTGGCGAGGTCCATGTGTATAGTCGCCGTTTATGTTGGTGAAAGACGGTATTTGCAATGAAGAAGTCATTGGTCTTGCAAAATTCTATCATTCTATCTCTGGCATTGTTCTGTCACCAAGGCCATATTTTCCAAATACTGATCCTTCTTCTTTGTTTCCAACTTTCGCATTCCAATCGCCAGTACTTATCAATGCATCTTGATTGCATGTTTGATCAGTTTCAGACTGCAGGAGCTGATAAAAATCTTCTATTTCTTCATCCTTGGCCCTAGTGGTTGGTGCGTAAATTTGAATAATAGTCATATGAACTTGTCTTCCTTGTAGGCATATGGATATTATCACGGACAGCGTTGTATTTCAGGATAGATCTTGAAATGTTCTTTTTGATGATGAATGCAACACCATTCTTCTTCGAGTTGTCATTCCCAGCATAGTAGACTACATGATTGTCCGATTCAAAATGTCCAATACTAGTCCACTTCAGCTCACTAATGCCTAGGATATCAATGTTTATGCGTTCCATTTCATTTTTGACGATTTGCAATTTTCCTAGATTCATACTTCGTACATTCCAGGTTCCGATTATTAATGGATGTTTGCAGCTGTTTCTTCTCGAGTCGTGCCACATCAGCAGATGAAGGTCCCGAAAGCTTTACTCCATCCACGTCATTAAGGTTGACTGTACTTTGAGGAGGCAGCTCTTCCCCAGTCATCTTTTGAGTGCCTTCCAACCTAGGGGGCTCATCTTCCAGCACTATATCAGTCAATGTTCTGCTGCTATTCATAAGGTTTTCACTGGCTAATGCTTCTCAGAAGTAGACTGCCAGGTCTTTCTTCCTAGTCTGTCTTAGTCTTGAGGCTCAGCTGAAACCTGTCCTCCATGGGTGACCCTGCTGGTATCTGAATACCGGTGGCATAACTTCCAGTGTCACAGCAACACACAAGCCCCCACAGTATGACAAACTGACAGACACGTGGGGAATATATGTAGTTAGGTTAAAAAAATTCCTCCTCTGTTAGTATAAAGAACTCTTATCTCTCAGTCATCCAGAAAAGGGACCTGAAACCTATCATAATTGTTCCTACAAGGAATTAATCCAGTGTTTAAAAAAAAAAAAAAAAAAAACGCTCACATGATATCATCAAAAAGAGTTTGGAAACAAAGCGCACACATTTCCCTCTATTTGTAGACAACTGGTGTCAATCTACCCAACTCTGTTCATTTTACCTGAGATATGAAATCAGATGAGGTCCAGAGGAGGGTATCTGAGGTAATCCAGAATATGGAGGAGGAGGGGAGAGTTGGTGAATGGAGATAGAGTCCTCCAGGTGTTCTTTCATAATTGTATTACCGGTGGACCATACCCATGAAGACAAATCTCTTTTGCTAACAGGATGTTTTCATTTAGGAAGGAAATACATCCTGTTTACCAAAAAGTTATTTCAAATTTTTTATTTGATGTGCTCAGACTTTTAAAAATATTCTTGGGAAGATATTTATATTAAGAATTAATATTTGCTAAGTGAAGACATTTAATATCAAACTGAAAAGAAACTGGCTTTGTTAATTAAAGAATATCTTTTTTTAATGGACAGTTAAAACTTTTTGACTTCAACATGGGAAATTTTTAATGAGTTTATTCCGAAAGACAGATAATGAATATTAAGTGCTACTCTATGTATGAAACAGATACAGTTGCATGTGTTCTTTGTGATTATAAAATTATTTTATAGAAAATATGCAAAATAAAGGGAAAAGTCCATGCAATTTCACCATCTTTACTAAATGATTATCATCTTAGTGTGTTCCTTTTTTTTTTTTTTCTATATAGTTACTTTTGGGGGACGTAATTATAACAGTTACATAGAATGTCTTCTGCTTTTATTCCATTCAACATGTCATGCATTCCCATGTTACTTATAGGATTTTCATAATTTTTAATTGTTACATCTTTTTTCAGTGAGTGGCTGTTCTGTGGTATATAGGTTGTTTTTTAAGTTCTTCTTTAGCATGAATAATTCTGGGGTGAACTTCAAGACACATACAACTTTTTCTATCTTTTGGATTAACTTCTTAAGATATATTCCCAGATATGATATTATTTAGGGCAAAGGGTTTCAGTATTTGTGTCTTCATACCTTTGCCAATATACTTTTCAGAAATTACACCATTTCACACTGCTTTGTTTGTTTTTCCAGCATGTATAAGAGCACTGGTTTTACTTTAACTTTGTGGACATTAGATTATGTTATCGTTGTTAGTTAGATCCATCTGGGCCCCCAAAATACATTTTAAAGTACATTTTTTTAATCACTAGCAAGGTTGAACATTTTTTCATACATATGTTATACCTTTTATGTGTCCGTATTTTTAAGTTTAGTTTGTAGTTCTATTTTACATTTAGAAGTTTATTTGATATTAAAAATGTGACTAATAATGTTATAATCTGTAAAAGTATTGTGAAGCTTCCTCTGAAAGTAGCAAAAACTGAGAGAGACTTTCTAATATTTTGTTTTTATGTGCTTTTTGGCTTTATTAGGTGGCCCATGCAGGACACCCTTAAAAGGATACTTTAACCCTTTTGCTGTTTTTTACCTTATTTCCTTGTGTTTTTTTTTTTTTTTTAATTTTAAGGGGCTCAAAATTGAGGTTTATTTTAAAAAAGGAGATGAAAATTGAGAGACCCTATGATTGAATTTATAAAATTGTGAAGGTTACATGCTGAATAAGATGAATAGGAACTTCTTTGCCGATATACCAAGATGAGGGGAGACCTCTCAAAGCATGAGCAAGTTAAATTGGGGCAAAAATGGACAGCAAACTGGTGAAATTTTTTAGCTTCTGTAGATAGCCTAATCTGAAAATGTCAAGAATCACAAGTGGGTTAGACAGTACCTAGAGGCAGGGCCATTATGGGTTGCTTAAGATGTTGATGCGTGCCTCTGACAGCACTGAGGCTCATGTGGAAGAGGTCAACTCTCGTGCCCCCACACCAAGAGCTCCCCCCCTACCCAAGTTTGTCAGACTCTTGCATCAGAATCAATAGGGATGTTTTGTGTCCTTTTTGGGCACTTGGGATTATAATTTATCGAACTATTAGTTACCAAGGGGCCTGAGTTCTTTGTTTTGTTTGTCAAATTATTAATAGAAAGAAAAAGATGACAAGTGGAAAAGAGGGAGTGAACCAGCTCCAGAGAAAAAAATGGAACCTGTTGTTTTTGAGAAAGTGAAAATGGTAAGTGATAAAGTGTTTATACCGTGTGGACGGCCTCAGGTATATTTATATATGTTCAGGGAAGAGGCGGGAGTCTCTATGGGGAGGTGGTTTGGGAATTATACCATATTTCACCATTGTACCTGGCGCTAAAGGGTTCCACAGTTAGATTAAATTGCCTGATGCCATTCCTGCTTCTTTCCCATTGCCTTGCTGCTGCCTAATCTACTCTGTAACACTTCTTTTTGGGGCCAGATGGGAGCTTTGGAACTGCATCTGTGCCAGCTAAGCAGCAGACATGTTCCATGCCACAATGCTAAGGCTATGTGACACTTCTGAGAAGATGCTACCCCTACATTAGTCCTTCTCTGTGTTAGATCTTTTGTACTTCATTTCCTTTTGCAGTTAAGAACAGTCTAGAAGCCAGGCCACACTAATCCATTTTAAAATGATCCCTTCTTGTATTCTTGCTTTGTCATATTGAAGTGGACACCATTCTTTTTTCACAGGAGATATTGTGGCTGTAGTAGTAGATACTCTTATCTAAGAGCTTGGAGTCTTGGGAGAGAGGACTTTTTACTATTTCTTAAGGAAGAGTCTTCCATCATTCTGAATCCCACTGTATGCAGAACACAGTCATTAGTGATACTGGCAGAGCGAATTAGGTAATCTTTAAACTAATCTCCCTTTTGGTATGAAAGTAAAAAGTTTTCTAACCATTGGGAGATTTGTTGGCTCTTGGCTTTTGTGCCATCAGATATCTATCTTTCTTCTTGGCTTTTCCTGGGACCAAAAGTTGCTACTTCTGTTGGATCCCCCTGATCTGTGGTTGACTTGGTTTCAGAAATGTCTTCTGTCTCTTCAGAAAGCCAAACAAGCACAGAGGTTATCCTCACTTATCACTTGAGGTTTGGTTTATACACTTGTGCCTCCTGGCTTGATTCTTTCATCTTTCACCTGACACTTCCTGAGTTTTGTTTCTTCGGTAGCCCTCTTTAAATGACAGCAACCATAGCACATGGCTATAGAGTGGTGAGGGGAGAAAAAGTTTAAAAAACACCTGTTCATTTCTCTCTGTAACATATTTTCACCTTAGCCACAGAAAAAAGAAGATCCACAGCTACCTCGGAAAAGCTCGCCGAAATCCACAGCACCTGTCATGGATTTGTTGGGCCTTGGTAAGGGTTTTTGTTTTTTTTTTTTTGGTAAGGGTTAAAGACTTTTCAGCTCCTGTATTCTTAAAAATTACCATGAAGTCTCAGTGACCCTGGGAAGATAGACAGAAATGGGATTCTCCAGTTTGTAGCTTCTTCACTAAGATTTTTCTCTCACATTCTTCCTGTATGTTTTACATCTAAGCAGTGGCTCTGAGGAAGTGTTTACTGTGACGTTTTTCAGAACAACAGTACAGTATAGTGGTTAAGAGCATGGGCTCTGCCACTGACTCTCTGTGTGACCTTGGTTTAGTTCACTTAACCTCTAAGCATCACTTTCCTGATCTATACAATGAAGATGGTAATAGCCTCTACTTTGAAGATGTTATTGGAGGGATTAAAGGAAATAATACCTGTAAAACTCTTAGCCCAGTGCCTGGTACATACTAAGCGCTCAATAAATGGTAGCAGTTTTCATTAAACCAGCACCTGTGAGCCCTGTGCCACTTCCGTGTACTTCACCCCATTCCCTACCCCTTTCATTTTTCATGGGTGAATTTTTTCTGAGATGGCCTATTACCTTGTGGACATTTTTCTCCAAACTTCGAAACCCTAAACTAGAGATTCTGCCCCTTTCAGAAACAGAACCTACCCCTTAGCTTTCACAATGCCAGTCGATTGACTTTGTCTCAGTCCAGTTCTGCTGATTTAGGTTATTGGCTATTAGGTGTCTAATTTCTGAACCTTTCATTTCTCTCTGAAAATGAATCCTACACAGCTTTGCCCTTCAAATAGCCAGAAAGGAGATAGCCAGCCCCCCTGCGCAGTGCTGATATATCCCTTCAGGCCTGGGTTTCTGCTGCTTTATGCCTCAGAGCTGGACTGCAGGCTTCCTACAGAGTACTCTGGGGAATGTGAGGTGAGGCCTATTTTGAGGAGCTTCATATAAGCTAGACTGCTCCGGAAGTTTAGGTTTCTAGGTCTGTGATGGAGCATGATGGGCCTTCTCTGTATGCCTTTTGTCTAGTATAGAAGGAAGGCGTGGGCTTAATGAGCAGTGCTACACTTTAACTTTCATCTCTCTTTTCAGATGCTCCTGTGGCCTGCTCCATTGCAAATAGTAAGACCAGCAATACCTTAGAGAAGGATTTAGATCTTTTGGCCTCTGTTCCATCCCCCTCTTCTTCAGTTTCCAGAAAGGTGAGTCTTAGGGGCTTCCCAGGATTAAAGAACATTCTGGAAAGGGTGATTTTGATAACTTAACCATGGAACCAAGTCATGCTTCCTTGGTGGAATTGGACTTTGGTTTTCTTGATTCTTCCCTTAACACTGTGTCATCTGAGTCACAGTTTAGTATTACTGTTCATTCTATTTTTTTTCCTGCCCTAAATGGGTAGGCCCTTTTAATGAGCTTCTAGCAAAAGTGTGTCAAATTGTAAAGGCTGATACTTTTGGGTCAGCTCCTCAGCCTGACCTACTGCCAGAGAATTCGTAGGTATGAAAGACTTGAAAGTTTTTATGGCTACCACTTGTACAGTGCCTGCTATGTATCAGGCACAGTGCTAAGTGTTTTTTTGTATCATTTTGTATATTTCATTTATAATTTCAAATTCTCACCATAACCCTGCAAAATGGATATTCTGTAGATGAGGAAACGCTGGTTCAGAAAAGTTATGTGAGTAGCCTATGGTCATACAACTAGTAAATGGTTGTACTAGAATTTAAACTTAGTTCTTTCTGGTTGCATCCTTTGTGGAGTTTTATTTTGTTTAGCTCTGTTTTTGCACCAAATCACATTGCTTTCTGGAGAACAAAGAACTGTACCAGAGCTTAACTATCAGGTATTTTCAGATATTTGGATGGTAAAAATGTCAGGAAGCTATGAATTTGAGCCATGAATTCTTATTGCAAGTGTTAGAAGCAGCAGAGATGTGAGGGAGGTCCTTAAGAGACCCCCATGAGGACTATTCCAATTCACCCCCTGCCCTCTTTGCCCTAAGGTTGTAGGATCCATGCCAACTGCAGGGAGTGCTGGCTCTGTTCCTGAAAATCTGAACCTGTTTCCTGAGCCAGGGAGCAAATCAGAGGAAACAGGCAAGAAACAGCTCTCTAAAGACTCCATCCTTTCGCTGTATGGATCCCAGACGCCTCAAATGCCTGCCCAAGGTAGATTTCATGGGGGAAAAGAGTTATGGCAAAGTGCCAGGTAGAAACATGAGGACTTACATGCAGGAATTATATGTTGTAATAGAGTGCTGTTGCTTTGGGATCCAGGACATCATATTCCAAACAAGCATGACATTTCTCATGAAGCTACAAAGTGTCAGCAGATAGATATTAGCGTAACTCAGAGCCATACTTCTGTGGGGTCTGGTGTCACACCTCTGTGAAGTCTGACTCAAGGTCTGGATCTGGACCCTAAAAGGGAAGTGGCCAGGTCAACGACCTACATAGCAAATATTGTAGGAAATCAGCCTAGTTGCTTTGCTTTATAAAAGAAGAGTTCCGAGAAATTCTAGCTGGAAAGGAATAGCCAGTGAGGGTTTGGGTTGACCTTGTATTCTTTCCTCTTTAACAAATCTGTATGTATGCTTTCTTGGCAGCAATGTTCATGGCTCCAGCTCAGATGGCATATCCCACAGCCTACCCCACCTTCCCTGGGGTTACACCTCCTAACAGCATAATGGGGAGCATGATGCCCCCACCAGTAGGCATGGTAACTCAACCAGGAGCTTCTGGGATGGTTGCTGCCCCCATGGCCATGCCTGCAGGCTATATGGGTGGCATGCAGGCATCAATGATGGGTGTGCCAAATGGAATGATGACCACCCAGCAGGCTGGCTACATGGCAGGCTTGGCAGCTATGCCCCAGACTATGTATGGAGTTCAGCCAGCTCAGCAACTGCAGTGGAACCTTACTCAGGTAAGCTACCCCATTTTACTCAGGACAGAGTTTTGAGCCTTTTTAAAGATTGTCTCACTTCTGAGACCATTTGTGGCTCTCCTTTATCCTTCGAGTCCTTTCAGTATAGATGAGATAATGCCAGAAACATTCTTAGGTTTGCTTGTTTTCCTGAAACGTTTATCTAAAGTGACACTTCCTGAGGAGTTCTGGCTTCCTGTAGAATACTGATAGCTGCCTAAATCTGCATCCCTCCACACATTCTTAGAAACAAAACAAAACAAGCTATACAGGTAAACAAGGGAAGCAAATAAATCACCTATAACCCATGACTACCACATCTAGTAGACAGATACTACAAACTTCAAATTACATGGCAGTAGGCATGTAAATACCCAAATCCAACAGAGCCAGCATCAGAGTGGAGAGTTCAGAGGAGACTGGTGAAAAGAGGAGAGGAAGTAGGGAGCTAGAGGTGACAAAACACGGAATAACTTAATCTCCAGAGATAGAAAGAGCTGCCCTTAGTGGAGACATACTGAGAACAGGCCTGAAATCTGATAGGTTAGAACTCTTGTTCCTTGGGGGATCAAAAATAAGGGATTGTAAATATATAGGATTAGAGGTGGTAGTTTTGGAAAAGAATCACTTCTTGGGGAGATAGGGAGAAGGAGCAGGTGCTCCTTGGAGACTTGATGGTGAAGGGAAAGAAACAAACAAGAGGTTGAAACGAGAATCACAAAACCAAAAGATACACCATCCTTCTACCCCCAAATAATCATTTCACTGTACTAACAGAAGAGGGTGCTCTTAAACTAAAAAATCTAGTAAGCCTCTCCAAATGCTCACATCTGTCTGTATTATTGCTGATTCAGAAGAATAAGGAAGTACAAAATGAACAGAAAGTGGCAGGTGACATTAATACAAAATTACTATAAGAAAAAATAGGAAAATCAAAACATTCAAGTAATGAACATCCTCCCTCCAAAACAGAAAACTGTTACACAGTCCATCAGCCTGAATTAAATGTCCTTAAACAAGCATTTGCAGATAAGACATAATATCTTGAATCAGAAATTCAAAAATTCAGAACCCCAAAATGGACAAAAAACTAAAAGTTGTAAAATGAAAGTATATTGAACTCAGGAAAGAAATTGAAGAAGAAGACAAAATTATCTTAGATAAAGCCTGAATTAAAAGTTAGCCAAGGGAGAATAGATTTATGGGCTCAAACATAGCAACAATTGTGAGGACAGTGCTGGACCAGGCAGTGTTTCGTTCTGTTGCATATGGGGTCACTGTAAGTCAGAACTGACTCGATGGCACCTAACAACAACAAAGTATATGGCATTGAGGAAAGGCATAAAAAAAAAACTAAAGTATGAAAACCAAATTCCCGAAAGCAGTAAAAAGGATCAAAGAGAAAGGGATATAGAAAGTAGGCAAAGAAGGTCTAACATACATATATTTGGAGATCCTAAAGAAGAAAAGCAAAATAGTGGAACCAAACTAATATATTTAAAACTATAATACAAGAAAATATTCTAGAAATAAAAAACCTAGACCTATGGAAAGAACCCATGGTGTACCTGGAAAGATGGACCCAGAACAGTCAACCCTAACGCATATCCCAGTAAACTTTTAGGCTTTAAAGTATACGAAAAGTCCTCAGGGCTGGAGCCCTGTCCAACCTCCCACCCCACCACCCAAAACCTAAGTCATGTATTACAAATAAAAAAGAACACAGACATCAGGCTTCTCAACAACAACATACAAAACAATGGGAGTAGTATTTTCCCGAGACAAGTACACGTGAGACAAGAATTTTATAGTCAGCCAGTCTTTGGGTATTAAGGCTATAAAAAAACAATTTTAAACAAGCAAGAACTCAGGGAATATTATACTTACAAGCCCTTCCTGAGGAATCTACCAGAAGATAAGCTTCATCCATCTAAGAGATGACTGGAAACATTTTGACAAAAGGACTGATGGTCAGCATTCAATGTTTAATTGAAAATCTAAGACTAAAATGAAGATGGTAACAATGGTGGAAGATTATGTGTTATATTCTGACAAAAAGAAATCATACAACTAAAAAAAAGAGGGAGGAAAAGGTGAAAATAGGATAAGTTAATTGATTATTGCATAGGAAACAGGTGGACGTCAAAAGATATAATAAGCCGACAAACCAAATAGTAGGAACTTTAGTAAGGAAAAAGGAGAACAAGGACATTATAAAAAAGTATTAGTATAAAGGTAATCACTAGAACTAAAATATGAACCTTTCTAAATAACAAAAGAATTTTTTTTATTGTGCTTTAAGTGAAAGTTTACAAATCAAGTCAGTCTCTCATAAAAAAATTTATATACACCTTGCTATATATACTCCGAATTGCTCTCCCACTAATGAGACAGCATTCTCCTTCCCTCCACTCTCTCTTTTCGTGTCCGTTTGGCCAGCTTCTGACCCCCTCTGCCTCTCATTTCCCCTCCAGACAGTAGATGCCAACATAGTCTCCTGTGTCTACTTGATCCAAGAAGCTCATTCTTCACCAGTATCATTTTCTATCCCATTGACCAGTCTAATCCCTGTCTGAAGAGTTGGCTTTGGGAATGGTTCCTGTCTTGGGCTAACAGAAGGTCTGGGGGCCATGACCTCCAGGGTCCTTCCATTCTCAGTCAGACCATTAAGTCTGGTCTTTTTATGTGAATTTGGGGTCTGCATCCCACTTCTCTCCTGCTCCCTCAGGGGTTCTCTGTTGTGTTCCCTGTCAGGGCAGTCATCGCTGGTAGCCAGGCACCATCTAGTTCTTCTGGTCTCAGGCTGATGTAGTCTCTGGTTTATGAGGCCCTTTCTGTCTCTTGGGCTCATAATTACCTTGTGTCTTTGGTGTTCTTCATCCTCCTTTGCTCCAGGTGGGTTGAGACCAATTGATGCATCTTAGATGGCTGCTTGCTAGTGTTTAAGAGCCCAGATGCCACTCTCCAAAGTGAGATGCAGAATGTTTTCTTAATAGATTTTATTATGCCGATTGACCTAGATATCCCCTGAAACCATGGTCCCCAAACCCCTTCCCCTGCTACACTGGCCTTCGAAGTGTTGAGTTGTATTCAAGAAACCTCTTTGCTTTTGGTTTAGTCCAGCTGTACTGACCTCTCCTGTATTGTGTGTGGTAGGAAAGCCCTCCTTACAGAAGAATGCCAACCAATGAGTGTAGGAAGAATAGGGTATTCACACATTCTCAAAGAAATATCCCCAGATTACATATTAATTACAATGAAAAAAATATGATCAATATCTGCATTTTACTGTCATTGCTCATCAAAAAACTTTAAAGTGTGTGTGTGTGTTTATATATATATATATAAACGCATTGCCGTCGAGTCAATTCCAACTCACAGTGACCCTATAGGACAGAGAAGAGCTGTCCCGTAGGGTTCCCAAGGAGTGCCTGGTGGGTTTGAACTGCCGACCTTTTGGTTAGCAGCCGTAGCTCTTAACCACTATATCACCAGGGTTTCCCCTGGTGGCACAGTGGTTGAGGAAGGAATATGTGAGTTTCTTTGTACTATCCTTTCAACTTTTCTATAAGTTTGAAATTTTCTTAAAAAAAAGTTGGTGGGAGAAAATACTTAGACTTCCTCAAAAAAGAAAAAAAGAACCTATGCAGAAAAATGTACTAGGCTCAAGAAATTTAAAGCATTTTTTTTCCTTGATAAGTTGTGTCTTCTGTTAGTTGTTGGGCTAGTTTTTCAATCTAGTTCATAAAGAGGACCCCACCCTCCATCCAGGCATTAGCCCACTGACTTTTCTCCCATCTCTTCCCTTCTCCTACAGTGAAGATACTTTGGTTTTACTTTGCTTTCCTTTATTCATTCTGAACAGTCTAGTTTCTTTCTTTTTTTTTTTCCTTCTCTCCGCAAACAGATGTGCACGAGCACCTTCAGTGACACTGACGGTTAATAAGTCGCTGCTGGAGGTGAGACAGAGCACTGGACAGGGGCTTTTCTTTATGCTGTCAGGGCTGGCTGTGACAGGTTAACAACAGGTCCCTTCTGTTTAGGGTGAGGGACTAGGAAAGGAAAAAGAGAATAACGTCTCCGCTGTTTTTTCATTGGCTAGATCAGGATTCCTTCTTTCCCTCCCTGAGCATTAGTCTCTGTCTGCATCTTACTCTTAAAAAGTCCGTCATTTACATGATCTCATGTCCTTGAAATGATCTGACTATTAAGGCCCAGGGCAGTTTTGTACTTACTATAACAAAGTTTCCCTTTGTGTTGTTCTCCCCCTCCCTACAGACAGAAGGACTCTACCCTGCCTTTTGCACTACTTGGCTGAATGCCCACAGCCTGGTCTGAAAGTCTCCTCTCTTCCTTTCAGATGACCCAGCAGATGGCCGGCATGAACTTCTATGGAGCCAATGGCATGATGAACTATGGACAGTCAATGAATGGCGGAAATGGACAGGCAGCAAATCAGACTCTCAGTCCTCAGATGTGGAAATAAAAACTAAGCACCTGTATGGCTACCACTCCCCTCAGCCCTCTGTCCCTCCCTTTCTCTTCTTTCCCCAACTCCTCCCACCTCATCCCCTTTTCCTACCTCTCTCTGTTTGGTTTAGAAATCACTCAATAAGTCATCTGAGGCTTGGCATTCTGCCTAGTCCTGCCAGTTCCCAAACACACAGACCTCTCTGTTGCTTTATGTTGCACATGTTCTGTAGCCATCCGGACTTCCCTCCCCAGCCTCAGCCCCTGGCCATCTCCTGGCACCAGCACCTTAGAAATTATTGGCAGAGGGCACTTAACTGCAGGATAAATGTGAATTACCTTCCCTAAAGAATTTTCTTAAAAAGTTGATGGAAGAAAATAAACCTCCCGTCAGACTCTGAGAAAGGTCTGTAGGTGTTTTAGGTGAAGAAGGGGAGGGATTAAAGGTCCTTTTATATGTCAGTAAGCTATTTCTAAGTTTTTAAATTTATGGTTGAAGAGGGAGGCATTATGCTCCTGTGATTTATGGGAATGAACAAAATACTGAAACCAAATTAAATACTCCTTGCATCCTGAATCAGGTTGTCACTACCCCTGGGGCGAAGCAAGACTCCTTCCATGAGGATGAGCAAAAATACGGCTCTACTTTGGCCTGAGTAGCTTTCTGCATCTGAGGCTTCTAGGCCCGCTCCTTCAGTCAGCCTTTATCAGCACCAAAGACTTTATGAGGGCCCCACACAAACACACATGCCTACCCAACTCCTCTCTGCCTTCAGTGGGAGACGGGCCCATAGCTGGAGAACCAACCCCCTCAATGGGAATGCAGAACTTAAAGTGTGTACTTCTTGTGTGTGTGTGTGGATTCTGCCTCCCACTTGCTCTGCATCTACCCTGGGTGTTTTTGTTTAGTTTTAGTTTTACAACAGAGAGGAGTTAATTTATCAACAGCTTAAAACTGTTGCCAGTTTTTCTTATAGTTAAAAAAAAAATTGCAATGTCATTTATAGCTCTCTTCTTCCTTTCCTCTCTCCCAACCTGCCAATCACACTTTTATGCCCCTATATCCTGGGGTATTCTATTTCCTCACCTTTTCCAGGTGTATGAGGCAGAGAGCCTGGACAGCTTTCCTATCAGTCATTCTTCACCCTACTTGAAAATTAAAACAAGAAAACTTTGCTTAAAAGATTTCATCTGTGGGAACCACAATTCCTGGTTGCCTTTCTCCTGTGTATGTGTAAATCCCTTAATAAATATTGCAGGGAAGGACTGTTTGCTTGACTCTTACTGTGTGTCACTCTCGGAGGAGGGTAAGCTGTGCCCAGGTTTTTTGCCTTTCAGGAGCAGTTCCTTCACTTCCTGTCCTTTAAAAAAATCCTATATTGTGCATATGCAAGGGCCAGGTCCAGGTTCAAGTAGTCAGAAAGGGGGTCTCTCTCCAATGTTGTCTAGAGTCGTGGGTTGAATATTCTAGACAGATAGTAAGTAGTGCATAAACAAAGATATAGAGAGCTGCAAGAGCACAGAACATTTGGGGAAGCAAAAGCACCTCAATGTTTCTAAGGTATGATGTGAGTCAGGGTGTTTGTTGTGACAGGTGACACTGGGAAGGGGCCAGGACCAGGTCATGGGGGGCTTCCTATGCCCTAAAAAGGAGTTTAGCCTCAAGAGTTGTAAACAGTGAACTGACATAGTCAGATCTGAGTTTTAAGTAGCTCACTCTTGCATCACTGTGAAGAATGTGCTTGAGGGAAGAAGCCTAGAGCTGGGGGACCAGAGAGATGGCAAGTGCTGAATTAGGTCCATGGTAGCAAAGTTAGGAGAGAACAGAGTGGCCAAGAGCAGCAACTCATGAACTGTTTATGAGGCACATGAGATGCCGATAGGTGTTCCACAAAAATGCTTAAATAAGTTTGGGAAAGATTGAATGTTATATTACCTCTTGTATACCTCTTGTATATACAGAACATAATATCCACACAGTAACAGTCCAGACTCATAGTGACTCTATAGGACAGAGTAGAATTGCCCTATAGGGTTTGCTAGACTGTAATCTTTATGGAAGCAGACTGCCACCTCTTTCTCCCATGGAGCGGCTGGTAGGTTCGAACCACTGACTTTTCAGTTAGCAGCCAAGCACTTAACCACTGTGGTAGGGTTGCTGTGAGTCAGAATCTACTCCACAGCACACAACAACAACAACAACAATGGCTCTGAAAAGACCTGCAGGAAAGACTTTTTTTATGGCTTGCTAACTTATTTTAACATTTTTTCCAAACTAATAATCACAGAATACTATTTGGGAAAAATATCCAGAAAAATATTGTAGAAGGGTAAGTTGGGAGTGCTCAGTAATGGATGAGATGTGGGAATGGAAAGGAAGCAGTTGAATTCTCCTATGTTTCACTTGTCCAAGGCAAGGTCATGGAAGCTCCATAGAAACATCGAGACTCCCTGAGGGACTGAATTACTGGGCCGAGGGCTGTGGGGACTATGGTCTCAGGGAACATCTAGCTTAATCGGGATAACATAGTTTATAAAGAAAATGTTCTACATTTGGTGAGCAGTGTCTGGGATCTTAAAAGCTTGTGAGCAGCCATCTAAGATACTCCACTGGTCTCACCCCACCTGAAGCAAGGGAGAATGAAGAAAACCAAAGACATAAGGGAGAGATTAGTCCAAAGGACTAATGGACCACAACTACCACAGCCTCCACCAGGCTGAGTCCAGCACAGTTAGATGGTGCCCAGCTACTGCCACTGACTGCTCTAACAGGGATCACAATAGAGGGCCCCAGATAGAGCTGGAGAAAAATGTAGAACAAAATTCTAACAGAAAAACACCAGACTTACTGGCCTGGCAGAGACTGGCGAAACCCCCAGATTATGGCCCCCAGACACACTTTTTGCTCAGTAATGAAGTCACTCCTAAGGTCCACCCTTCAGCCAAAGATTAGACAGGCCCATAAAACGAAACGAGACTAAAAGGGCAAACCAGCCCAAAGGCAAGGACTAGAACACAGGAGGGGACAGGAAAACTTGTAGTAGGGAACCCAAGGTCAAGAAGGGAGAGTGTTGTCACGTCATGGGGTTGGTAACCAATGTCAGAATACAGTATGAGTACTAGTTGTTTAATGAGAAGTTAGTTCTATAAACTTTCATCTAAAGTACAATGAAAAAAATTATTGTTTCAGAGAGAATTAGGAGGAGGAGAAATTGACTTTTCTCTCTAGAAGGGAAGAAGTGGATGATTAGGGGTTCTATTTTAGGCATGTTTAATTTGTGGTTCCTGTGATATATCCAGGTCTGATTGATTGATCAGCTGGAAATTGCATTTAAGAGTCTGAAGTTCAAGGAAGAGGTCAAGCTGGAGAAATAAATTTGAGAGTCAGCCCCATGGAGGTGGTAGTTGATGCCATGGCAGTGGATAGGATCACATAGGGTGGGTTTGAAAAATAAGAACAGTGGGCTTTGGACAGAACCTTGGGGGAAACAATTTTTAACAGGAGTTAAAGGGGAAAGGCCCAAGAAGGAGAGGAGGTAGAGTAGGGATGAGGAGAAATAGTTATGGGGGAAAAAAAACCCAGGAAAATGCAATGTCAAGTAACCTAGGACTAGAGTATCAAGGAGGGGGGTGATCACAAGTATCAAATACAGCAGGGAAATCTAGTGAGTGAGATAAGGACTGATAAAAATGACTATTGAGTTTGGCATTTGGAAATTTCTGCAAAAGTCGTTTCAGTGAAGTGGTGGGATGAGAAGCCAGATTATACTGTGCTGAGGAATGAATGGGAGTTGAAAAAGTGCAGAAGCAGGCTCTATTAAATATACACAGTAAGGTTTTATACTTTAAAGAATAGAAATAGGATGTATAAGTTTCAACCCAATAAAGAGAAAAAATTGGAATAAGAAAATGCAAGTAAACAAAAATTTCAATGAATCCTCCCTCCCCAAGAAAAAGCCAAGATAAGAAGAAAAAATGAGCATAGAAAAGTGGAGCAAATACAGTTTCTTGTCTCTCTCTACCTCCCTTCCCTTCCTTCCTGTCAACCACCTGGCATCTTTTTTTCCTTTATTTTCTAGGTTTCTTATCTCTACATTCCTTCTGTTTCTTTCTCCTAACCACCTAGCCACGTGTGCTTTTCCCCTTCTTTTTTGATTTTTTATTTAGCTTATTATTCTCCCTCTCCCTTCCTCCCCTTTCTCCTTTCAACCTAGCTGCATGTGCCATATCTGCCCCTTCTTGATGGGCTGTGCCTCACTGCCTGGTTAGAAAACCACCAACAAACAGCTTTCCCAGGTCTGTGCCACTCCAATGGCAGGTTCCCTCAGTGCTTTTTTTGGGGGGGGGTCCTGTTTCTCCTCTTTCTCTTCATTCCCACACCCACTTAGCTACACACATCAAAACCTACCCCCTCCCTCCTGCCTATCTGCACCGTACACTGAGCATCACACCCCCAAGCAGCACAGGCACAATCTACCAGAACCTGCCCTGCACTGACCCTCAGCCCCACCCTGTTGGCCCTAGTATATGCCACAAACAACCCATCCCAGCCCCTCCCCTTCTGCTAGACCTGTCCTGCTGCACGATAGCTGAGCAACTGGCCCTGCCCATTGGACAAGGTGGTGAGAAGTGTCATCCCCACAAACAACACCTGGCCCATCTGCTTAGACATAACCAAATAAAACAAAAAAGCAGGATAAAACAAACAAATCTACAATCAATAAATGAAGAAAATAACTACCAAATGTCCCAAAGACAACAGAAAATATCAAGACATATTAAAAAGAAAAAAGAACAGCATGGTTCCAGTATGCGTCCAAAATAAAACATCAGATGACCTTCCAGTAGAAGAAAAGTCACTGGAACTACCTGATAGGGAATTCAAATCTCTAATATACAGAACCATCCAAGAGTTGAAGGAAAAAGCAGACAAAAATATGAAAAAGGCAAAACAAGGGAGAACGCAGGAAAATAATACAGGAACAAAATGTCAAAATAAATTCACAACTAAAAATCATACAAAAACAGCAACTAGAAATTCAAAAGATCAACAACAAGATTTCAGAAATGGACAGTGTCATAGAAGGTCTGAGGAGCAAGTTTGAAACAATGGAAGATAGGATCAGTGAAATTGAAAACACATACTTGGATACTACTCTGTTTAAGGAAAAATCAGAGAAAAGAATGAAGAAAAACAAAGAAACCCTGGGAATGGTGTGGGATACAATTAAAAGCAAAAGTTTGTGAGTGATTGGAGTTCCAGAGCCAGGGGGAGAAAACAGAAAACACAGAGAGGATCATTGAAGAATCACTACAGAAAACTTCCCTAATATCATGAAAGATGAACAGCTGACTGTCCAAGAAGCTCAATGAATCCATATAGTGTAGACCCCAAAAGAAAATCACCAAGGCATATAACGCTCATTAAAACCAAAGACAAAGAAAGAATCCTGACAACACTTCAAGAAAAACAAAAAGTCCATACGGGGGGAAACAATAAGACTAAACTCTGATTATTCGACAGAAACCATGCAGGCAATAAGGCAATGGGATGACATATATAAAACCTTGAAAGAAAAAACTACCAACCGAGAAAGAAAAAAACTATTCTACAAAACTCTCAATCAAATATGATGGTGAAATTGGGACATTTGCAGATAAAAAAAAATTAAGGAAATATGTAAAAACAAAACCAAACCTACAAGAATTATTAAAGGGAGTCCTTTGGTTTGAGAACCAACAACATCAGACAACAGCCTGAATATAGGACACAAGGCCATATCAGCCAGAAACCAACCTAAGTAATGAACTCTCAAGGGTTAATCAAAACCAAAAGATTACAAGAGGGAACCAAAGAGGTTAATCTGTAAATGACAACATCAGAACAATAAAAGAGGGAACAAGCAGTGTAGATATAGAACTTTCTAATGGACAGGAAGGCAAGATGCCACCAAGTAATAAAAGACTGGTTCAAACTTAGGAAGATAAGGGTAAAATTGAAGGCAGCCACAAAGAAAGTTTACCAACCCACTAATCAAAATAAAGAAGAAAAACATAAAGTCTCAGTAAACACAAAATCTACGAAAACAAAAGAAATGAAAAAAAAATCCACAAACAAGGAATTCAGCACAGGAGAGTAAGTGGAACAAAGAAAGCACCGTACCACAAAAAAAAAAAAAAAGAAAGAAAGAAAAAAAAAAAGCACTACAAAATAACAGCAATAAACTCATAAAAAAAATAAACCCATACCTATCAATAATTACACTAAACATAAATGGCCTAAATGCACCCATAAAGAGACAGAGGGTGACAGAATGGATTAAAAAAAAAAAAAAAAAGCAAGCAGGATCCATCAATATGCTGTCTAAAAGACACACACCTTAGAAACGAAGACATAAATATATTAAAAATCAAAGCATGGAAAAAAAATATATCAAGCAAACAGCTACCAAAATAGAGCAAGTAGCAATACTAATCTCAGATAAAATAGATGTTAAAACAAAATCCACCATAAGAGACAAAGAAGGGCATTATATAATGATTAAAGGGATAATCCATCATGAAGACATAACCATAATAAATATCTATGCACCCAATGACAGCACTCCAAAATACATAAAACAAACTCTAACAGCACTGAAAAGAGAAATTGACAGTTCCACGATAATAGTGGGAGACTTCAACACAAAACTTAGTAAAGGACAGAACATCTAGAAAGAAACTTAACAAAGATACAGGAGATCTAAAGGCCATAATCAGCCAACTTGACCTGTAGACATACATAGAACACTCCAGCCAACAGCTGCAAAGTGTACATTCTTATCCAACACACATGGAATGTTCTTCAAAATAGACAACATCTTAAAACACTAAGCAACCCCCAACAAAATCCAAAACACTGAGATAATACAAAGTACCTTTTCTGATCACAATGCCGTTGAATTAGAAATTAACAACAGGAAGAGCAAGGGGAAAAAATCAGTTACATGGAAACTGAATAAAAATCTGCTTAAAGATAACTGGGTAATAGAAGAAATCAAGGGTGGAATAAAAGAATTCCTAGAATCAAACAAGAATGAAAGCACATCATACCAAAATGTTTGGGACACAGGAAAGGCAGTGTTCAGAGGTCAATTTATAGCAATAGATGCACACATCTAAAAAGAAGAGAAAAAATCAAAACATTAGCTACACAACTCAAACAAACAGAAAGAGAACAGTAAAACAAGTACACAGCCACCAGAAGAAAGGAAACAATAAACATCAGAGCAGAAATAAATGAAATAGAGAAGAGAAAAACAATAGAGAGAATCAAGAAAACCAAAGGTTGGTTCTTTGAAAGGGTCAACAAAATCGATAAACCACTAGCCAAACTGACAAAAGAAAAACAGGAGAAGATGCAAATAACCCAAATAAGAAATGAAACAGGGGACATTACAACAGACCCAACTGAAATAAAAAGGATCATAACAGAGTACTATGAAAAACTATACTACAACAAATTTGAAAACCTAGAGGAAATGGACAAGTTTCTAGAAACACACTACCCAAACTAACACAAAATGATGCTGAAAATCTGAACAGACCCATAACAAAAGAAGAGATTGAAAAGGTAAAAAAAAAAAAAAAAAGTCCCAACAAAAAAAAATGCCCTGGCCCAGATGGCATCACTGGAGAATTCTACCAAACATTCAGAGAAGAGCTTACACCAGTCCTACTCAAACTATTCCAGAGCATAGAAAAGGAAGGGATATTTCTGAATTCATTCTGTGAAGCCAGCATAACCCTGATACCAAAACCAGGCAAAGACACCACAAAAAAAGAAAATTACAGACCAATATCTCTCATGAATATAGATGCAAAAATTGTCAACAAAATTCTAACCAATAGGATTCAGCATCATATCAAAAAAAAAAAGAATACACTACAACCAAGTGGGATTCATACCAGGTATGGAAGGATAGTTCAACATTAGAAGATCAATCAATGTAATCCACTACATAAATAAAATAAAAGAATCACATGATCATCTCAATCTATGCAGAAAAGACATTCCAGAAAGTCCAACACCCAATCTTGTTAAAAACTCTCTATAAAATAGGTATAGAAGGGAAATTCCTCAACATGATAAAGGGCATCTATACAAAACCAACAGCCAACATCATTCTTAATGGAGAGAGGCTGAAAACATTCCCCTTGAGAACAGGAACAAGACAAGGATGCCCTTTATCACCACTCCTATTTAACATTGTGCTGCAAGTCCTAGCTAGAGTAATAATGCAAGAAAAAGAAACAGAAGGCATCCAAATTGGTAATGAAGAAGTAAAACTGCCCTTTTTGCAGATGATATGATACTATACATAGAAAACCCAAAAGACTCCACAAGAAAACTAATGGAACTAATAGATTCAGGAGAGTAGCAGGATACAAAAATCAGTTGAATTCCTATACACCAATAAAGAAACTGATGAAGAGGAAATCAGGAAAACAATACCATTTATAATAGCCCCTAAAAAAAAAAAGCAAAACAGTTAGGAATAAATCTAACCAGGGATGTAAAAGACCTATACAAAGAAAACTCCAAAACACTACTTCAAGAAACCAAAAGACATCTACATAAATGAAAATGTATCATGCTCATGGATAGGTAGGCTCAACAGTGTGAAAATGTCAATTCTACACAAAGCAATCTACAAATACAATGCAATCCCAATCCAAATACTAACAGCATTCTTTAAAGAGAGGGAAAAACAAATCATTAACTTTATATGGAAAGGGGAAACACCCTGGATAAGCAAAGCACTATTGAAGAAGAAGGGTAAAGTAGGAGGACTCACACTACCTGATCTCAGAACCTACTATACAGCTACGGTAGTCAAAACAGCCTGGTACTGGTACAATGACAGACACATTGACCAAAGGAACAGAACTGAGAAACTAGATGTAAATCCATCCACCTACCATCACCTGACCTTCAACAAGAGCCCAAAGTCCATCAAATGTGGAAAAGACAGTCTTTATAACAAATCGTGCTGGCAAAACTGGATGTCCGTCTACAAAAAAATGAAGCAGGACCTATACCTCACGCCATACACAAAAACTAATTCAAAATGGATCAAAAACCTAAATATAAAACCAAAAACTGTAAAGATAATAGAAGAAAAAAATAAGATCAACACTAGAGGCCCTAATACACAGCATTAACAGGATACAAACCATACCTAACAACACACAAACTCCAGAAGATAAGCTAGATAACTGGGATCTTCTAAAAATTAAACACTTAAGCTCATCAAAAGACTTCACCAAAGGAGTAAAAAGAGAACCTACAGACTGGGAAAAAATTTTTGGCTATGACAAATCTGACAAAGGTCTAATCTCTACAATCTACAAGAAAATCCAACACCTCTACAACAAAAAGACAAATAATCCAATTAAAAAATGGGCAAAGGAAATGAACAGACACTTTACCAAAGAAGACATCCAAGCAGCTAACAGACACATGAGAAATGCAAAATAAAATCACAACGAGATAACATCTCACCCTGGCATTACTGGCACGAATCAAAAAAACAAAATAACAAACGTTGGAGAGGCTTTGGGGAGATTGGCACTCTTATGCCCTACTGGGGGGAATGCAAAATGGTACAACTATTTTGGAAAACAATATAGTGCTTCCTTAGAAAGCTAGAAATACCATATGATCCAGTAATCCCATTCCTATGAATATATCCTAGGGAAATAAGAGCTGTCACATGAATAGACACATGCACACCCATGTTCATTGCAGCATTGTTCACAATAGCAAAAAGACGGAAAAACCTAGATGCCCATCAACAGATGGATAAACAAACTCTGGCACATACACACAATGGAGTACTATGCAACGATAAAGACTAATGATGAACCTGTAAAGCATCTCACAACATGGATGAACCTGGAGGGCACTATGCTGAGTGAAATAAGTCAATCACAAAGGACAAAGATGGTATGAGACCACTACTATAAAAACTCATGAAAATGTTTACACACAAAAAGAAATAATCTTTGATGGTTATGAGGGAGGGCAGGGATGGGGACAGAAAAAACACTAAATAGGCAATAGATAAATGGTAACTTCAGTGAAGCAATAAGACAGAACACAAACCAAGGCAAGGTCATGGAAGCTCCATAGACACACCCAAACTCCCTGAGAGATTGAATCACTGGGCTGAGGGCTGTTGGGACCATGGTCTCAAGGAATAGCTAGCTTAATTGGGATAACATAGTTTATAAAGACTAAAGGGGCACATTAGCCCAAGGGCAAGGACTAGAAGGCAGGAGGCGACAGGAAAACTGGTAATAGGCAACCCAAGGTCAAGAAGGGAGAATGTTGACATATCATGGGGTTGGTAACCAATGTCGCAAAAGAATATGTGTACTAGTTGTTTAATGAGAAGCTAGTTTGCTCAGTAAATCTTCACCTAAAGTATAATAATTAAAAAATCAATTAGCCATAATAAAAGAGAATTCGTTCACAACAGCAGTCAAAAAATAAAGTATGGGGCAGGTGCGTACAGTGCAACCTTAAAAGAAGTGGAGCATATAGAATTTAAAAGAAAGATGTGTGAAACAAGTCTAAAAATACAATAAATATAAATAAAAAATACACAGTTAAAATATTGAGATTTTCAGGTTGGCTTTTTAAAACCCATTCCTTCTTGCATCTCAGAACTTTCCTTTAGGATCACGTTCATTCACCCTGAAGTATATCCTTTGGAAGTTCCTTTAGTGAAGCTCTCTTGCAGCCTTGCCTGAAGTGTAAGGCCACAAAAACGTTTAAAACAAAAGAATGGAAAAAGAAAGATCAGATAAATATTAACAAAAAGACATTAGAAATATTAACAAAATAGACTTTAAGACAGAAAGCATTGTTAGAAATAAGATCTCTATGTAATAATAAAATGTTTAATTCACTAGGAAAATATAACAATTCTAAACTAGTATGCACTTTTTTTAAAGCCCCAAAATAAGTAAAGAAAAAAATGATAGAATTTCAGGGACAAAGAGACAATCTACCATGATAGTAGGAGGTTTCAACACACTGCCTTCAAATATTGATAGATCAAGAAAACAAAAAGGGTTAACAGAGATATGGAAGACTTAAAACAACACAATAACAAGCTTGTTTTATTGGCTATGAATAGAATTCTCACTCAACAATTAGAGAGTACATATTCTCCTCAAGTACACATGGGACATTAATCAAAATTGTTCCCTGTGCTACAAAATAAGTATCAACAAAATTTAAGATTTGTTATCAAAAGGCCAAATTCCATGCCCACATACAATTAAGTTAGAAACCAATTATACATATAAAAAAAAAAAATAGAAAATCCCCACACATTTGAAAACCTGCTGATAAGTAATGCCAGGTCCAAGAAGAAATCATACTGGTGGGAAAAAGGACTAAATAATAATAAAAAGCTACATACCAAAACTTGTGGGATGCAGTGTAAGTATAGAGGTATAATGCTTGTATTGGAAAAGAAGAAAGGCTGAAAATTAATGAGTAAATTGTCAAACACCAAAGAATTAACCCAAAGTAAAAGAAAGAAGTTATAAAAAGAAGTATGCATCAAATAAATAAAAAACATAAATAATAAAATACAAAATTATATATATATGATCAACAAATCCAAAATTTGGTTTTTAAAATGTTCATCTAATAAAATAGACAAATCTCTACAAAGACTAATCAAGAAAGAGTGTTGTTTCTGTCAAATACCTGGAAAAACTCTCTCACAACAACTAATAATTCTGGATTAAAAATTTTAAATCTGTTCAAATGAATCCTAGAGAGGTAACAAAACAAAACAATACTGTAAATCTAAAAACAATCGTAAATCTAAGATAGCCCTTACGTAGGTTAGCAGCCTGAAATCACACGTCCTAAAGAAATGTAAATATTTTTCAGAATGAGATCTGAAAAAATTCCGGATAAGAATTTAGCTTTAAGTAATCCTGAACTAGGAGTATTCCCAGGTGCCTGATAGAAGCAAATGCAAATCTTAATTCTTCTTCATTCCAGGCTACAAAGAATTTTCACAGATAAAATCACCAGGAAAATGATCAAATTTAAAAAATAACTGAAAAGTTACTAATCCAAGAAGCAAGTTGTCATGCATGTGAACTAATATAAAAGACAGCAGAATCTGAAAAAAAAATTAGATATTGGAATTATGAAATGTAGAACATAAATAAGTATGAGTTTAACATGCTTCAAGAAATAAACATAAAGCAGGAAGATTAAAAAAAAAGAAACATCTCTTAAAAAAGAAAAGGATAATAATTGAAATTAAAACTCATTGGTTAGGTTTAACAGTATGTTAGACACAGTTGAAGAGAGAACTTGTGAACTAGATTATAGCTCCATTTTTCCCTGGATGTAGCTGAAAGAGACAAACAGATGGGAAATATGAAAAAGAGATTAAGGACATGCACGAAAGAGTGAGGCGATGTAATAATCTAATTGGAGGTCCGGAAGGAAAGGAAAAGAGTTGAGGAAAAGGCAATATTTGAAGAGATAACAGCTGAGAATTTGTCAAATATCAGATCCAAAAATAGGATGAAATTTCATTTATCCTACAAATATTTATAGTAAATAAATATTTACCCTACAAATTCCAAGTAGGATGAATAAAAATAAATTCTCACCGAGACATGGAACACCATAGATAAAGAGGAAATCTAAAAGGCAGGAGAGAAAAAGATTACCTTCAAACGAGTGGCAGTTAGTCTGACAGGTGACTTCTTAACCATAAACTATACGACTCAGCTTCTAAGCCAGCGTGCTGCCAAACTAGAGTTTTATGCTCACTGAAAACATATCTTTCATGAGTAAGGGGGAATAAAAGTACTTTTAGACAGGCCAAAAGTAGAGAAAATTTGTTACCAGAAAAACCTAAATAAAAAATTCTAAAGGATATATTTCTGATGGAAGAAACATGAATCCAGATGAAAGGTCCAGTATACAACAACGGTAAATGTGGGTAAATCAAGCAAATGAAACTTAATTATTTAAAGCATAATAATAATAAACTGGGGAGAGGGAGATAAAGTTAAAATGTAGTAAAAAAAAAAAAAAAGCACAGAATTTGGGAAGGGATGATTGGAATTAAAGTGTTCTAAATCTTTGTACTGTTTGACAGAATCACAAATATATTGATTAATTTTAACTGATAATTTAAGTAGCATGAATTCCACTATAAGAGAAGAAACATGATTAAAAGACTTGGTAAACTAGTTATAGAAGGCAATTTCTTTAATCTGATCAAGAGTATCTGCAAAAATTGTATAAGCATCAAACTCAATGGTATAATATTAAGAGTTTTTTTGGGGGGGGCTCACAAAGCATCCAGTGATTCCTGCAATTGCCATTTCCATTCAACATTACTCTGGAGATTCTAAACCAGTGCATAAAAAACTACCATCAGGTTTTTCTGTTGAAATTGAGAAGGTAATCCTTAAATTATTACAGAAATGCAAAGGACCTAGAATAGCCAAGACAGTCTTGAAAAAGAACAAAGTCGGCGGGGGCGGGGGGGGGACTGCACTAGCAGATTTTAAGATTTATTATGAAACAACCATGATTAAGGTAGTGTGGAAGTGGTGCAGAATAGATATATAGACCAAAGGAATAGACTACAGAGCCCAGAAAGAGCCCCGTGCACATACTGATTTATGATAGTAGCAATGCAGAGCTGTGGGTTACGGAAAGTCTTTTCAATAAATGATTCTGGAATATTAGATATACATATAGAAAAATGTGAAAGGTGGCCCCTGTCTCACATCATAACAAAAATAAATTCTAGGTGGATTGCAGATCTAAATGTGAAATACAAAATGATAAAGCTCCTAAAAGAGAAAGTGAGAGTATCTTCATGACCATGGTATAAAGGAAGGTTTCAACAGGAGTTAAAAAGCACTAGTCATAAACAGAAAGACTGATAAAGTTGATTAGATTAAAATTAAGAACTTCTGTCCATCAACAGGATAGCTATAAGTTGAAATCAACTCAATGGCAAGGTTTTTTTGGGGGGGGGGTTCATCAAAACAGTCCATTAAGAATGTGGAAAGGCTTATCACAAAGTAACAGAAGCATTCAAAACACATATAAAAAAGGACTTGTTATCCCCATTGTATGAAGAACTCCTGAAAAACAATAAGAAAAGCTCAGATGACCTAATAGAAAAACAGGCAACAGAGACCTGAATAGGCTCTTCAAGAGGATACACAAATGACTCACAAATATATGAAGAGATGCCCAATCTCACTAGTAATTACATAATTTAATAATTGTATTTAGAAATAAAAATTTAAACCACAATGTTATGTCACTAAACATCTACCAGAATAGCTAAAATGGAAAAAGACAGTCCAAGTGTTACCAAGAATGTGGAGTTATTGAAACTCCCATACACAGCTGGTGGGAGTGTAAATTGATGCAACTGCTTTGGTGAATGGTTTGGTATTATCTATTAAGGTTGCTGATAGACATACTTAGGACCCAGCAGTTCCACTCTTAAGAATACACCAAATAGAAATGCATACACATGAACACTAAAAAACATGCACAAAAGTGTTCATGGAAGCATTATTCATAGTCGCTCTAAATGTTCACAGTAAAAAAATGGATAAATTGTGGTATATCTATATAATGGAATATTACACAGCAATGGAAATAATCAAACTACAATTATATATCACCACATAGAGAAACCTCACCAATTTAATGCTGAATGCAGGAAGCCCAACACAAAAGAATACATATTGTATAATTCTGTTTGTAAATAAGATATTTGAATAATCCAATTAAGCTTGATGAAAATTGAATGTACTAAAATACAATTCTTGGGAATTCCTGAGATCATAAGTTATTCTTAAAATACTTTCAACATTTTTCATACTCTTTAGTCATTACTATGAGGATCTAAAAATTGTTTAATGAATAAGAAATATAAAGTTTACTAGTATTTGCAAATAACTGTAGCCTATAGCAAATATCAATGAATAAGGAAGACCGAAAAAGAACTGATGTCTCTGAATTGTTGTGTTGGCAAAGAATATTAAATATACCACGGACTGCCAGAAAAATGAGCACATCTGTCTCGGAAGAAGTGCAGCCACAATGCTCCTTAAAGCAAGGATGGTAAGGCTTTGTCTCACATCATGCTTGATAAAAGTAGATGTTGTTGTTGTTAGGTGCCGTCAAGTCAGTTCCGACTCATAGCAACCCTAGCGCAACAGAACGAAACACTGCCCGGTCCTGAGCCATCCTTACAATCGTTGTTATGCTTGAGCCCATTGTTGGAGCCACTGTGTCAATCCACCTCATTGAGGGTCTTCCTCTTTTCTGCTGACCCTGTACTCTGCCAAGCTTGATGTCTTTCTCCGGGGACTGATCCCTCCTGACAACATGCCCAAAGTATGTAAGACACAGTCTCGCCATCCTTGCTTCTAAGGAGCATTCTGATTGTACTTCTTCCAAGACATATTTGTTCGTTCTTTTGGCAGTCCATGGTATACTCAATAGTCTTCGCCAACATCACAATTCAAAGGCATCAATTCTTCTTCGGTCTTCCTTATTCATTGTCCAGCTTTCACATGCATATGATGCGATTGAAAATACCATGGCTTGGGTCAGGTGCACTTTAGTCTTCAGGGTGACATCTTTGCTCTTCAACACTTTAAAGAGGATTTCAAGTCCTTTTCACTTTCAGCAAGCAAGATTGTGTCATCCGCATAACGCAGGTTGTAAATGAGTCTTCCTCCAATCCTGATGCCCCGTTCTTCTTCATATAGTCCAGCTTCTCGGATTATTTGCTCAGCATACAGACTGAATAGGTATGGTGAAAGAATACAACCGTGACGCACACCTTTCCTGACTTTAAACCAATCAGTATCCCCTTGTTCTGTACAAACAACTGCCTCTTGATCTATGTAAAGGTTCCTCATGAGCACAATTAAGTGTCCCGAAATTCCCATTCTTCGCAATGTTATCCATAATTTGTTATGATCCACACAGTCGAATGCCTTTGAATAGTCAATAAAACACAGGTAAACATCCTTCTGGTATTCTCTGCTTTCAGCCAGGATCCATCTGACATCAGCAACGATAGCCCTGGTTCCACGTCCTCTTCTGAAACCAGCCTGAATTTCTGCCAGTTCCCGGTCGATATATTGCTGCAGCCGTTTTTGAATGATCTTCAGCAAAATTTTGCTTGTGTGCGATATTTATGATATTGTTCTATAATTTCTACATCCAGTTGGATCATTTTTATTGGGAATAGGCATAAATATGGATCTCTTCCAGTCAGTTGGCCAGGAAGCTATATTCCATATTTCTTGGCATAGATGAGTGAGCACCACCAGCGCTGCATCTGTTTGTTGAAACATCTCAGTTGATATTCCTTCAATTCCTGGAGCCTTGTTTTTCTTCAATGCCTTCAGAGCAGCTTGGACTTCTTCCTTTGGTACCATTGGTTCCTGATCATATGCCATCTCTTGAAATGGTTGAACATCGACTAATTCTTTTTGGTATAATGACTCTGTGTATTCCTTCCATCTTCTTTTGATGCTTCCTGTGTCATTTAATATTTTCCCCATAGATGGTCAGCAAAAAAAAGGAATACCTTCAGGAAATGGATTGACACAGCAGCTGCAACAAAGAGCTCAAACATAACAACGATTGTGAGGATGGTGCAGGACCGGGCAGTGTTTTATTGGTCATTTGTATTTCTTCTTTGGTGGAATGAATGCCTATTTAAGTCTTTTGCTAATTTTTCAATTGGATTATTTTGTTGTTGAGTTGTAGGAACGCTTTATATATTCTGGATATTAAATCCTATTCATATATATGGTTTCCAAACATTTTCTCCCAATCTGTAGGTTGTCTCTTTACTTTGTTAATAAAGCCCTTTGATGCACAAAAGTTTTTAATTTTGGTAAAGTCCAATTTGTCTATTTTGGCCTTTTGTTGCTTATGATTTAGGTGTCATAGTCATGAATCCATTGTCAAAATCTAGGTCCCAAAGCATTACTCCTATGTTTTATGGTTTTACTTCTTATGTTTGGGCCTTTCATCCATTTTAAATTAATTTTTGTATATGGTATCACATTTGGCTCTAGCTTCATTCTTTTGCACGTGGAGATCCAGTTGTCCCAGCACCATTTATTGACGAGATTGTTCTTTCTCCATTGAATAGACTTAGCACCCTTGTAGAAAATCAGTTGGCCACAGATGTATGGGTTTATTTCTGGACACTCAATTCTAGTCCATTGGTCTATATGTCCATTATTATACCAGTACCAGACTATTTTGACTACTGTACCTTTATAGCACGTTTTGAAATTGGGAAGTGTAAGCCCTCCTACTTTGTTCTTCTTTTTAAAGATTGTTTTGGCTGTTCAGGGTTCCTTGCAATTATATATAAATTTGAGGACTGGCTTTTCCATTTATGCAAAGAAGGCTGTTAGAATTTTGATAGTGATTGCATTGAATTTATAGATCATTTTGGGTAGTTATTGACATCTTAATAATATTAAGCCTTCCTATCTGAATATGTTTCCATTTATTTAGGTGTTCTATACTTTCTTTCAGTAATGTTTTATAGTTTTAAGCATACAAGTCTTTCACATGTCTTAATTTTTGATGTGTAAGAGATATAACTGGTACATTAAACATGAAATGTCAAGGATATTATTGCTTGGGGTGAGGGGTGAGGGCGATGTGGGCTGGTAAGGCATGATACTCACCTTACAAGGACTGCACGACTTACAAGCTCATTGTTCACGCAGTCAGTGACTGATTCGGATTCTTTCAGAAGCAAACCCTGAAACAAGGATTGGAGTGCAAATAATTTATTTGGGAAAACAGGAAGTACCAATATGGAAGTGGAGGAAGTGAGACTGGGAAATGATGCTATCCAGTAAAGGGTACTGTATTAAGCTAGTTACCACCGTATAAGACTGGAACTTAAACTCAGGGAAACTCTGGGAAATTGCCAAACACACATCTCAGAATTATGGCATCCAGAGGCAAGCAGGCTGGATATTTACATACCAATTTCCAAGAGTCATTGGTTGAGGGCTCTTGGTGTTGGGGGGGCATGGTTACGGTTAATTCCTTGGCACTTGGGACAGCCTAGCTTCAGACACAGAGATGCAGATACTGGCAGCTGGCAGTTGCTAGAGCACACTGGAAGTTCTGAAGGATATGCACAGGAAGGAATTTGAGTTCTGCACCCCACTTTTCTCCTGCTCTATTCCCTGTCAGGGCGGTCCTTGGTGGTAGCCAGGCACCATCTAGTTCTTCTGGTCTCAAGCTGCTGGAGTGTCTGGTTTACATGGCCCTTTCTGTCTCTTGGGCTCATATTTTCCTTGTGTCTTTGTTGTTCTTCATTCTCCTTTGCTCCAGGTGAGTTGGGACCAACTGGTGCATCTTAGATGGCTGCTTGCTAGCTTTTAAGACCCCAGACGCTTCTCACCAATGTGGGATGCAGAACATTTTCTCAATAAATTTTGTTATGCCAATTGACCTAAATGTCCCCTGAAACCATGGTCCCCAGACATCCATCCCTGCTACTCTGTCCCTCAAAGGTTTGGTTGTATTTACGAAACTTCTTAGCTTTTGGTTTAGTCCAGTTGTGCTGACTTCCCCTGTATTGTGTGTTGTCCTTCCCTTCACCTAAAATAATTCTTGTCTACTATCTAATTAGTGACTACCCCTCTTCTTCCCTCCCCAACCTTGTAACCATCAAAGAATGTTTTCTTCTGTGTTTAAACCTTTTCTTGAGTTCTTATAATAGTGATCTCATACAATATTTGTCCTTTTCCGAATGACTAATTTCACTCAGCATGATGTCTTCCAGATTCATCCATGTTATGAGATGTTTTGCAGATTCGTTGCATAATATTCCCTTGTGTGAATATACCATAATTTGTTTATCCATTCATTTGTTGATGGGCACCTAGGTCGTTTCTATCTTTTTGCTATTGTGAACAGTGCTGCAATGAACATGGGTGTGGGTGAGGGCTCTTATTTCTCTAGGTTATACTCCAAGGGGTGGGATTGCTGGATCAGATCATACTTCTATTTCTAGCTTTCTAAGGAAGCACCAAATCTATTTCCAAAGTGGTTGTACCACTTTACATCCCCACCAGCAGCGTATAAGTGTTCCAGCCTCTCCACAACGTCTCCAACATTTATTATTTTGTTTTTTGTATTCTGTTTATGCCATGTATTAGGGGCTCCTAGTGTTGTCCCTATTTTTTCTTCCATGATTTTTATCATTTTAGATTTTATATTTATGCCTTTGATCCATTTTGAGTTAGTTTTTGTGCATGGTGTGAGGTATGGGTCTGGTTTCATTTTTTTGCAGATGGATATCCAGTTATGCCAGCACTGTCTGTTAAAGAGACTGTCTTTTCCCCATTTAATGGACTTTGGACCTTTGTCAAATATCAGCTGCTCATAGGTGGATGGATTTATATCTGGATTCTCAATTCTCTTACATTGGTCTATGTATATGTTGTTGTACCAGTACCAGGCCATTTTGACTACTGTGGTGGTATAATAGGTTCTAAAATTAGGTAGTGTGAGGCCTCACACTTTGTTCTTCTTCTTTAGTAATGCTTTACTTCTCCAGGGCCTCTTCCCTTTCCATGTGAAGTTGGTGATCTGTTTTTCCATCTCATTAAAAAAAATGCCCTTGGAATTTGGATTGGGGTTGCATTGTATCTGTAGATCACTTTGGGTAGAATACACATTTTCACAATGTCGAGTCTTCCTATCCATGGGCAAGGTATGTTTTTCCGCTTGTGTAGGTCTCTTTTGGTTTCTAGCAGTAGTTTCTTGTAGTTTTCTTTGTATAGGTCTTTTATGTCTCTGGTTAGATTTATTCCTAAGTATTTTTTTTTTTATTTTATCTTCTTGGGGGCTATTGTAAATGGTATTGTGCTGGGAGCCAGGCTGCAAGGGCGGCCCCTCTGCACCCACTGCCCCCAGCATAAACATCGAAGAATTCCTGAAAAGTCAGGAATATCTCTGTCATCTGTGTTATGTTTCTATTTCATTTTCAGCCTGTATATAGCAGAATGTATAAGCATAAAATTCCATTATAGATTTAGGGACCTTTGGACGGGGGGCGTCCTACTCATAATCCCCTGGTGAAATCTCGGGTAGGGACAGCCCGTGTGTTACTTGGGGATCAACATGAAGTTGTCTTAGGGGAAAAACAAACAGCTCGACTATGGAAAATAAGAATAGGATGGTGAAATCCTGGTATTTACCAAGGCCCTTTTTGTGATTAAACCACCACCCACACATGACCCCATAAAAGTGGAAAAACAAAAGGCAGTGAGTTCTCTCAGCCAATTTCTCAGCCAATTACAGCTCAACCTTCTCGTCTACCCCGCTCACTGCTGCGCTTGACTGGTCTTTGGGTATAGAGATTGGGCTAATTGTCCTTGGCATAATCGTGGACAATATGACGTAACCCAAAGTGGCTGGACTTCAAAAATTTGGCCACCCTGGACAAAATGGACAAAGCCTATGTGGCAATGGTTTTTGCAAAAAGATTAATTATTATAAAAACTGTGGAAGGAATTGCAAGATTAAGCATAAAGTGTAAAGCAGTATGAAGTCAATTATTACTTTGTGTAAAAATATATCAACAAAATATTCTCTTCAATTAAACAAAAAACTCATTGTACTTGTGTATGTATGCGGAACTGTACTATGTGT
The DNA here is from genome assembly GCF_024166365.1 of Elephas maximus indicus. Lineage (NCBI taxonomy): Eukaryota > Metazoa > Chordata > Mammalia > Proboscidea > Elephantidae > Elephas > Elephas maximus. The sequence continues at coordinate 82,111,814 of NC_064821.1, forward strand.
CACTTGGAAAATTATGTCTCTGGGAAATGATGTTTATGATTATATCTTGTACTGCCCCTTTATTGATCATGCGATGTTATGCTTTTGTAAGCTTATGATATAAAAGACCATGTAAAAAATAAAGAGAGAAGCCTTCTTTTTCTGCAGAATGAAAATATAAGACACTCTACTGCTCATTCTTTTTTCGCCGAACTCTACCCCCCCTCTGGTAACCCTGTTCATTGCTGAGGCTGGCCCCCGGCAGTATTGATTTGGTAATTCCTCCTCGAAATCCTCTTTGTTCGTGTAGAGGAATCCAATTGATTTTTGTGTGTTTATCTTGTATCCTGATACTTTGCTGAAATCTTCTATTAGTTCCAGTAATTTTCTTGTGGATTCTTTGGGGTTTTTTTTGTGTATAAGATCATATTATCTGCAAATAGAGATACTTTTACTTCTTCCTTACCAGTTTGGATTCCCTTTATTTCTTTTTCTAGCCTAATTGCTGTGGCTAGGACCCCCAGCACAATGTTGAATAAGAGTGGTAATAAAGGGCCTTCTTGTCTGGTCTCCATTCTCAGCACGAATCCTTTCAGACTCTTTCCATTTAGTATGACGTTGGCTGTTGGCTTTGTATAAATGCCCTTTATTATGATGAGGAATTTCCCCTCTATTCCTATTTTGCTGGGAGTTTTTATCATGAATGGGTGTTGGACTTTGTCAAATGCCTTTTCTGCATCAGTTGGTAAGATCACATGGTACTTGTCTTTTATTTATGTGATGGATTACATTGATCATTTTTCTAATGATGAACAATCCTGCATACCTGGTAGGAATCCCACTTGGTCATGGTAAAATTTTTTTTTTTTTTGATATGTTGTTAAATTCTATTGGCTAGAATTTTGTTGAGGATATTTGCGTCTATGTTCATGAGGGATATTGGTCTGTAATTTTCTTTTTTTTGCGGTGTCTTTACCTGTTTTTGGTATCAGAGTTATTCTGGCTTCATATAATGAGTTTGGGAGCATTCTATCCTTTTCTATGCTCTGAAATACCTTTGTTAGTAGTGATGTTAACTCTTCTCTGAAAGTTTGATAGAATTCTCCAGTGAAGCCGTCAGAGCCAGGGCATTTTTTTTGTTGGGAGTTTTTAAATTACCTTTTCAATCTCTTCTTTTGTTATACGTTTATTTAGGTGTTCTACCTCTGTTTTTGTTAGTTTAGGAAAGTAGTGTGTTTCTAGAAATTTGTCCATTTCCTCTAGGTTTTCGAATTTGTTGGAATACAGTTTTTCATAGTATTCTCTTATGATCCTTTTAATTTCAGTTGGGTCTGTTGTGATATCACCCGTCTTGTTTCTTATTCCGGTTATTTGCTTCCTCTCCTATTTTTCTTTGTCAGTTTGGCCAATGGTTTATTGATTTTGTTGACCTCTTCAAAGGACAAGCTTCTGGTCTTGTTAAACTCTCTCAAATTGTTTTTCTATTCTCTATTTCATTTAACTCTGGTCTAATTTTTATTATTTGCTTTCTTCTGGTACCTGAGGGTTTCTTTTGCTGCTCTCTATCTGTTCGAGTTGTAGGGCTAGTGTTTTGATTTTTACCCTTTCTTCTTTTTGGATGGGTGCATTTATTGCTATAAATTGATCGCTGAGCACTGCTTTTGCTGTGTCCCAAAGCTTCTGGTAGGATGTGTTTTCATTCTTATTTGATCCTGTGAATTTCTTTATTCCATTCTTAATTTCTTGTGTAACCCAGTAGTTTTTGAGCAAGGTGTTGTTCAGTTTCCATGTGTTTGATTTTTTTCCCTTGCTTTTTCTATTTTTGATTCCTACTTTTATGGTCAGAAAAGATGTTTTGTAATATTTCGATGCTTTGGATTCTGTTAAGGTGTGCTTTATGGCCTAATACGTGGTCTATTCTGGAGAATGTTCCATGTGCACTGGAAAAGAAAGTGTACTTGGCTGCTGTTGGGTGGGGTGTTCTGTATATGTCTACGAGGTCAAGTTGGTTGACTGTGGCATTTAGATCTTCCGTGTCTTTATTGAGCTTTTTTTGGATGTTTTGTCCCACACCGAAAGTGGTGTGTTGAAGTCTCCTACTATTATTGTGGAGCTGTCTAGCTCACTTTTTAATGCTGTTAGAGTTTGTTTTATGTATTTTGGAGTCCTGTCGATGGGTGTGTAAATATTTATTAAGGTTATGTCTTCCTGGTGTATTGACCCTTTAATCATTATATAGTGTCCTTTGTGGTAGATTTTACTTTAAAGTCTATTTTGTCAGAAATTAATATTGCCACTCCTGCTCTTTTTTGATTGTTGTTTGCTCGGTATATTTTTTTCCATCCTTTTAGCTTTTTTGTGTCTTTAAGAATAAGATATGTCCCTTATAGGCAGCATATAGACAGATTGTGTTTTTCAATCCATTCTGCCACTCTCTGTCTCTTTATTGGTGTATTTAGTCCATTTACATTCAGCATAATTATTGATAAGTCTGAATTTAGTGCTGTCATTTTTGTCTTTTTTCGTGTGTTGTTGACAGTTTCTTTGTTCCACTTAATTTTCTGTGCTGAGCCGTTTTTCTTTTGTATTTTCTTTTAATCCTTTTCATTGTTGTTGCTTTTGTATTTACTGAGTCTTTATGTTTTTCTTGTTTTTTATGTTGATGTGTAGGATTATAAATTTCCTCTGTGGTTACCTTAATATTTACCCCTATTTTTCTAAGTTTAAACTCATCTTTTATTTCTTTATATCACCTTGACTTCCTCTTGACATGAAAGATCTATGACTACATTCTTTAGTCCCTCTTTTTTGTTTTGATGTTGTCATCTTTTACATATTGATGTCTCAGTTTTCCTATTTTTAGTATTTTAGCTTTTCTTTATTTTTGTAACTTCCCTATCTGGGTTGATATCTGGTTGCTCTGTCCTGTGTTCTAGTCTTGGGTTGTCATCTGATGTTTTTGATTTTTTAACCGGAGAACTCTCTTTAGTATTTCTTGAAATTTTGGTTTGGTTTCTACAAATTCCCTAAACTTCTATTTATCTGAAAATGCCCTAATTTCACCATCATATTTGGAGACAATTTTGCTGGATATATCATTCTTGGCTGTCAATTTTTTCCTTCAAGGCTTTATATATGTCATCCCATTGCCTTCTTGCCTGCATGGTTTCTGCTGAGTAGTCTGAGTTTAGTCTTATTGACTCTCCTTTGTAGATGGTTTTTTGCTTATCCCTAGCCCCTCTTAAAATTCTCTCTTTATCTTTGGTTTTGGCAAGTTTGATTATAGTATGTCTTGGTGACTTTCTTTTGGGATCTACCTTGTGTGGGTTTCGATGAGCATCTTGGATAGATATCTTCTCATCTTTCATGATTTTCAGGGAAGTTTTCTGCCAACAAATCTTCAACAATTCTCTCTGTATTTTCTGTTATCCTCTCTGTTCTGGTACTTCAATCACTTGTAGGTTATTCCTCTTGATAGAGTCTCACAAAATTCTTAGGGTTTCTTCATTTTATAAAATTTTTTTTATCTTATTTTCCTCTAATAAGTTGGTGTCAAGTGGTTTTTCTTCAATCTGACTAATTCTGACTTCCATTGCCTCAGTTCTGTTCTTATGGCTTTCTAATTCTGAAATTTTATTGTTAATCTTCTGGATTTTTGTTTTCTGTCTCTCTATGGATTCTTGCAGCCTGTTAAATTTGTCATTATGCTCTTCTATAATCTTCTTAAACTCCTCTATTACTTTGTCTTTGTGTTCCTTGGCTTGTTCTGCATTTTACTTGATTTCCTTCCAGATCTCTTGAAGATGTCTGTATATTAATCTTTTGTGTTCTACCTCCAGTATTTCCAGGAAGTTATCTGTCTCTGGAAGATTTCTTGTTTTGAGGGCTTGCTGAAGCCATTAGGGTCTGCCTCTTTATGTGATTTGATATTGACTGTTGTCTCCAAGCCATCAGTAAGTTATTATATTTATTTCATGTTTGCTTACTGTGCCCTAGCGTCTTGTTTTGTTTTGATACGCCCACATAGGCTGCTTGTGCAAGCTAGTTTGATTATTGATGCCTTTGAATCTCTAACGTCCTGTCACCAGGTAGTTAGATCTGTCACTAGGTATGTGAGCCCAGGAGTCCATTTACTTTTCTTGTATGAATTCAGCTCAGGTGTCCATGTAGTTGGTGTACAAGCTCTTACCTACAGTCCTAGATGGGCAGGGGTGATTGGTGTAGGCACAGGTATCTGGCTGCAGTAGGGGGTCTAGTGCAGAGCAAGGCAGGGGGCTGACAGCCATCCTTGAGTGTCTGGGAGGAAGCATGTACCTATTCCCTACAGTGCATAGGTAGGTGGGTTTTGCAGCTGCACTATGGGCTCCCAATGCTGTTGACTATAAGAACTGGGGGCACCACTTATTCCTGGACCCCTGTTGCAGGTGAATATGTGGCATGGGTGGAGCCATCAGTCCTTAGGCCCCTGATGTGGGTAGGTGAGGATCCTGCTTAATAGGTAGAATGATGTCAAATGTCATGAACCTACCACTCCACCATATAGCTGATACAATTGAAGTTAGGCTTCAGGTATATACCCTGTTGTACTGTGCTAACGAGGGCCCAGGCTGTTGAAATGGGCCCACGCAGATTTACGCAGGTGTGAAAGGCATTCAAAGTCTGTGGACTCCTGATACCTGTGCCTAGGAAAAGGTGCTGTGCCTGTCCTGAGTTCCCGTCTTGGGGGAGCAGGCAGATTACTTTTTCCTATTTTTTAATTTGTTCCCTCTCCAAGGCTGGGAGAATGGCTCAGGACATGTGACGGATCCTACTTCCAGCCCAGGGGAGGAAGAAATCTCTGAAGCCAGCCTAGGACCTGGTGCAGACCAGGGAAGGGGCAGGTAAATGGGAGAGAGGTTTTTCTGAAAGGGGTGTTTTCTGATCCATGTGGAAGGTTAGACACATGTTCTTATCTTTTGCCAATTGAGCTCCACTTTTCACTGGTTCTGGAGGCTTGAATAGACTTTGCCATTCAGTCTTTCCCGATGTGGAAAATGCATCCCAAGCACCACTGCTTGCCTCACCACTGGCACCAGCTGACCCGGCCTCAGGGTGCCGGTTCCTGCTGGGTGAGGTCTGGCAACTCCTTGCTGCTTCTGAACTGTCTCTCCCTCCTCCTGCCACTCAGTCCAATTCCTCAACTTCGTCTTTGACGTTCAGGGCTCTTAGACTGTATTATATGATTGATTCACTTGTTTTTTCGGGTCTTTGTTTTTAGAGGGACCACAGGAAGCATCTGACTATTCCGCCATCTTGGCCCCACCTCCTGAATTTTAAGATCTTTTTATCTAGTTCCAAAATCAAAACAAAACCCTATTAGTATTCTAATAGAAGTTGTAATAAAACTTTTTTATTATTTGACATTTTTATGATATCAAATCTTCCCCAAGAATACTATGCCTTTTCATTTATTCAAGGTGTATTTTATGTCTCATAATAATTTTTTCATTTTCTTCACCTATAGCATATCATTATTAAATTTATTCTAAGTATTTTATAGTTTCTGGCTGCTATTGAAGAGGAAATATTTCCCCCCATTGCATTCTAGATGTTCATTTCTGGAGCAATAAAGATATTTATTTTCATGTATTTCTTATAAGACCACTACTTCACATCAAATTCACCTTTTAATTCTGGTAGTTTTTATCAGAGACTTGGACTTTTCTAGATATGAAGTCATGTCATCAGCAAAAAGAGATAGCTCCATCTCTTCCTTTCCAAAATTTGAGCTAGCTTCCTTTTATTATTGAGTTTGATAAATCCTCCCAATGTTAAAAAAAAAAATGCAATCATTAAATAGAATACCAAACATAACTAAAAATGCACAAAAGCAGAAGATAAACCAGATAATTGGGATCTCCTAAAAATAAACACTTAAACTCATCAAAAGGCTTCGCCAAAAGAGTAAAAAGAGAACCTACAGACTGGGAAAAAAATTTTGGCTACAACATACCCATCAAGGGTCTAATCTCTAAAAGTTATAGAAAACTTAAACACCTCAACAACAAAAAGATAAACAATCCAATTTAAAAATGAGCAAATGATCTGAACAGACACTTCACAAAAGAAGGCACTCACCCAGCTAATAAACACAGGAAAAGATGAGATGCAAATCAAAACTGCAATGAGATACCATCTCACACCAGGAATAATGGCACTGATCAAGAAAACAGAGAACAACAAATGCTGTCAAGGCTGTGGGGAGATTGGAATTCTTATACATTGCTGATGGGACTGCAAAATGGTAAAACCACTATGGAAAATGGTATGGCACTTCCTTAAAAAGCTAGAAATAGAAATACCATATTATCCAGCAATCTCACACCTAGGTATATATCCTAGAAAAACAAGAGCTGTGATAAGAATAGACATACATACTCTGACTTTAAACCACACAGTATCCCCTTGTTCTGTCTGAACAATTGCCTTTTGATCTATGTACAGGTTCCTTATGAGCATAATTGTCTGGAATTCCCATTTTTCACAATGTTATCCATAATTTGTTATGATCCACAGTCAAATGCCTTTGCATAGTCAACAAAACACAGGTAAACATCTTTCTAGTGTTCTCTGCTTTCACCCAAGATCCATCTGACATCAGCAATGATATCCCTGAATCTGGCTTGAATTTCTGGCAGTTCCCTGTCAATATACTGCTGTAGCTGCTTTTGAATGATCTTCAGCAAAATTTTACTTGTGTGTGATATTATGTATACACACACACACACACACATATATAGTAGAGCTTAAAGAGGCACAGTTATAGAAACTATTTAGATATCAAGACTGAACTACAAGACTTGAAGGCTAAGGACCACAGTCTTGGTGGATATCTAATCAATTGGCAAAACAGTTCATACAGATAATGTTCTACATCCTAGTGTGGTGAGTAGCATCTGGGGTCTTAATAGCTTTCCAGTGGCCATCTAAGAAGCAACTATTTGGTCTGTTTCCACTTGGAGCAAAGAAAAATGAAGATTCAAGGAAGCGATTAGTCCAAAGGACTAATGGCCCACATGAACCACAGTCTCCTCTCACCTGAGACCAGAAGAACTAGATAGTGCCTGACTACCGCTGCTAATCACTCTGACCAGGACCACAATGGAGGGTCCTGGTTAAAATGGGCAAAAATTCTAGAACAAAATTAAAAAAAAAAAAAAAAAGACCAGGCTTACTGGTCTGAAAGAGACTGGAGGAAGCCCCAAGACTACTGCCCTGAGACAACCTTCTAACTTAATACTAAAGACAATCCTGGAGACCACCTTTCAGCCAAATAATACAAAGGACTATAGAATAAACAATAACACCCAGGAAGAATGTGCTCCTTAGAGCAATCAACTATACAAGACCAAAAGGGCAACACAAAACTAAAGATAAGAAGGTAGGGAAGGACAGTAAACTGGAAGAATGGAAATGGGGAACCCCGGGATGAAATAGCAAAAAAAGTGCTGACACATTGAGGGGATTGCAGCCAATGTCACAGAATGATTTGTATATGAATTATTGATTGGAAAACTAATTTGCTAGGTAAACCTTCACCTAAAGACAATAAAATTCATTAAAAAGTATTCAATAGCAAGTTCCTGATTTTAATCAAATGGTTTAGTGTTGCACAAATTAGGGTACTATTTACTATTTTTTGTAGTCTTTGTTATAAGTAGTTTCCTTCTATTCATATTCTGTTTACAGTTTTTAGTATATTAGAACAAAAACTGGTAAATGGTCAGTGCTCTATAACTATTTGTTTATTAAACAAATATAAATATATTAGTAATGACTGCTGAAGTTTATTAATGTCCTTTTCAGTAACAATTGACATGATCACATGGTTTTTCCTCTTCAATCTGATGTAATAGGTTTATGTTACCGTATTTCCTAGTTTTGAACCGCCCTTATTGTCTTAGTGATCCAGGGCTGCTATAACAGAAATACCACAAGTGGATGGCTTTAACAAAGAGAAATTTATTTCCTCACAGTACAGTAGGCTAAAAGTCCAAATTCAGGGCGTTAACTCCAGTGGAAGGCTTTCTCTCTTTTGCCTCTAGTGGAAGGTCCTTGTCCTCAATCTTCCCCTGGTCCAAGAGCTTCTCAGTCACGGGGACCCCGGGTCCAAAGGACAAGCCCTGCCCTGGTGCTCTTTTCTTGGTGGTATGAGGTCTCCCACTCTCTGCTTGCTCCTCTTTCCTTTTATCTCTTAACACTGCCACAGGCCACGCCCCAGGAAAACTCCCTTTACATTGGATCGGGAGGTGACCTGAGTAAGGGTGGTGTTACAATCCCACCCTAATCCTCTTAACATAAAATTACAATCACAAAATAGAGGACAACCACACAATACGGGGAATCATGGCTTAACCAAGTTGATACATACATTTTTGGGGGGACATGATTCAATCCATGACACTTATATTAGAAAAAAACTTGCTTGATCATACGTTTTATATGTATTATTCATTTAATGCATTGTTAATATTTCATTTAGATTATTTGTATCTATAGTCAGAAATGAAGTTTATGTACAGTTTTTTTTTTTACTTAAAAAATCATGTTTTAGCGTTAAAGTTCTATTTATGTCATTATAGGAAACCCTGGTGGCATAGTGGTTAAGAGCCACGGCTGCTAACCAAAAGTTTGGCAGTTCGAATTCACCAGGCGTTCCTTGGAAACCCCATGGGGGCAGTTCTACTCTGCCCAGTAGGGTTGCTATGAGTTGGAATCAACTCGATGGCAACGGGTTTGGTTTTGGTTTTTTTAATATAATTAAATGATTTAAGAAGCACACGTCTTTTTCCTTAGTCTGGAATATTTTAAAAACATACTGTTTTTGTTGTTGTTTTTTAAAGCTTAGATAAAATTCATCAATGAATCCATCTAATCCTTGGCAATTTTCCATTGTAAATTTCTAATCACTTTTCTAATCACTGCTGTTATTTGGTCTATTCAAGCTTTCCACTATTTTGGTCAATTTTAGTAAATTATATTTTGCTAAGAAATAATCCATATCCTCTAGGTTTTAAAATTTGTTGCCATTGAGTTGCCTGAAGTATTCTTATTATTCTTTTAAAAGTTCCTACACATAGGTAATTTTTTAAGTATGAATTGCTTATTTGTTCATTGACCATTGTTTAGGTGTTTATTTTTTTCTTAAAGATTTAAAAGAATTACTAAAATACTAGTACTTTGTCAAGTTGTTCTGATAGCTTATTCCCAAATTTCACTTCTCTTTTATTTAACTTTATAATATTTTTAAGATCACAATTGAAAATTTCCTGTAACCCATGCCATGAATCTTTTCCTTTATCTTTTTTTTTTAGGGGAAGAAGGTTGTGCCATTCTCAGAAAGACTTCTGTGAGGTAGACGCCTCTTGGAATGATTGAGTGGCTCACAATGATTTTCCCCTTCATTGAGAACTGTCCCTCTTCCCCTCCCCAATCCACAGGGATCTCTATCATGTCTATGCCTGATCACAGCTAACTGATCAATGGTCTCACCAAGATTCGGAATTTTGAATTGAATAACACAGACAGGAGTTGCTAGAACGGAGTCATGTTAAGGGTGATGGTTTAGAGGGCACCTTACTTTCTGGTGGAAACCCTGATGGCATAATGGTTAAGTGCTACAGTTGCTAACCAAAAGGTCAGCAGTTCAAATCCACCAGGTGCTCCTTAGAAACTCTATGGGGCAGTTCTACTCTGTTCTGTAGGGTCACTATGAGTTGGAATCACTTGATGGCAACAGGTTTGGTTTGGTTTTGGTTTTACTTTCTGATGCCTAGAGATACACTGGTTCCTAACCTTCCACAGACTGGCAGATCATATCTTTTTGAATTCCTGAAGACACTCTAGAATCCTTCCAATAGATGCCCTTTTAACTTAGAAACCGACTCGTGCAAATAAGACCCTTAATCAAAAAACTATGTATAGCATAGTTTCTTATCTCAAAATTATGTATAGAACCACCTTTCTTTAGACATTTTAGTAATTCTTTTACTTTAAAATAAAATTTTACTGGAATTGCGTGACATATAACATGTTCAGTAGGAACCCAACTTGATCAGCTAACTAGTTGTCCTAATGTCACTTATTGATTAATTCATCATTATTACTTCACTGTTTTGAAATGCCACCTTTATAATATATTAAATTTAAATAATCAAGTCTGTTTCTGGGCTTGGGATTCCTTTTCACTAATTTATGTGCATATATTGGCACCAACCAAACCAAACCCATTGTCATACAGTCCGTTCCTACCCATAACAGCCCTATAGGACAGTGTTTCCAAGGAGCGGCTGGAGGATTCAAGCTGCCAATCAGCAGCTGTAGCTCTTAACCACTGTGCCTCTAGCGCTCCAGTGTGGCACTAGTCGTATCTTATTTTGATTACTCTGCATCTGTAATACAAGATAATATTCGATAGGACAAATTTACCTTCTTTATTGTTGGAAAGTATTCTTGGCTGTTCTGGAATATTTACCATGACTGCTAAACTTTAGAATTATTTAGTTTAAAGGAAGAGTTGAGATATTGATTGGGGTGAACTAAAGTTTATGTTAGCTGGAGGAAAGCTAACATATTTGGAATGTTTTCTTGCAGTCCATGAATATGGTACATCTCACTATTCTCTACACTTAAACCAATAACTTTCGTAGTTTTATTTAGTGTCCTGAATATTTCTTGTTGTTTATTCTTAGCTATATTTTCCAACATTTTATTACGAAAATATTAAAACATACAGAAAAGCTTAAAGAATTTTACAGTGAGCACCCATATACCGCTACCTAGACTCTACCACTAACATTTTACTATATTTTATGCTGTATTTTTGTTGATTAGTGATTAAGAGCATAGATTGCCTGGATTCCCCACTTGCACACTGTATGACCTTGGGCAAGTTAATGTCTCCAAACCTCAGCTTCCTCATCTGTAAAATAAGAATAATCATAATACTGACCTCGAGAGGTTGTTATGATGATTAAATCAATGGAAATATGTAATGCACTTAGAAAAAAATCTCATACTCTATAAATACTATATGAGTATTAGCAATTACTATAGCTCTATTCTGTTTCGTAAATTGTTATTTTTATAAGTTATTGATGTAGAAAGAGCCCTGGGGTCGCAGTGGTTAGCCGCTGGCTGACAACCCAACAGTAGTCTCAACCCACCAGCCACTGCACGGACAAAAGTGTGGCAGTCTTCCTGGCAAAAAAATTGACAGCCTTGGAAACCTTATGAGGCAGTTCTACCCTGTCTATAAGGTCGCTATGAGTTGGAATTGACTCCACTGAGTGAGTGGTGGGTACCGATGTAGAAGTATATTTGGAATGATGCAGTCCTATGTTTTCGAGGGGAGAAAGCCCAGCAATAAAACATCATGCACAGTATAACCACACTTTTGTAGAAAATATATAAAAATGCATGAAAAAGCATAATTTGTGTGTGTGGGGGGTGTGTGTGTGTAGGAAAGGCTGTGCACCAAATCTTAAGAGTGATTATCTATTTGGTGAGATTATGGGTAATAATTATTTTGTTTTTATTTTCCGGCATTTCAGAACTATAAGAAAAGCAGTAAAGGTAAGAACTTCCAATGAATTCTAAAACAAAAAACCCATAACAAGCAAACAAACAAAAACCTACCCGATAGTGGTATTCTTTTAGTAAAAGCCTGGATTCCATTCCATTGCCGGTCTTTTTCTACGTGCATATTATTAAAAGAAAAGTGGTATGGATTCTTTAACACTAGTGTTGTCTCAACAAAAAAGGGACAGTTCTTTTCCTTTTGTCAAAGGTTTCAAATCTCCATAGAAACAACCTCTTTCATAATCTCGGCAGAACAAAGTGGTTCTATTCGGTAATCTCTGCGGACACAAAAAGCAAGCTACCCCTCCTTCCGCAGAAGGCCGGCTGGTTCAAATTGGGTTCGGACATCCGGACGCCCCGACGAGAAAGTGCCGCAGCAACCTCCGGCACCCGGGGAGACGCCTCGGAATCCGGAAAGCCTTCCCCCGGAGGACACTGGGAACGATGCTCGGAGGCCGCTGTCGCGCAGGCGCACCGGGCTCTGGGCCGCCCTCCCCGGCGCGATCCGGGAGCGTTCCCCGCGGCGGCCCGGCGTTGTGCGAAGACTAGCTGGCCGCAGCGGAAGGGCAAGGTTGTGCGGCCCGAGCCGGTAAGAGGGGTGAGTGGGGGGCTCTCCGCAGTTTGGGAGGCGGGGTGAGCAGGAAAGCGCGAGCCCCACCTCGCCTGCTGTTAGCCTGTCGCTTGCGGTGCGCCCAGCGGCCGGGAGTCGGGCTCAGACAAAGGCCCCGAGGGCAGGGCTGGCCCGCCCAGCCCTGGGAGAAAGGTTTATCCTGGCCACTTAAAAAAAAAAAAAAAAAAAAACCGTTGTCATCGAGTGGATTCTGACTCATAGCGACCCTATTAAAAAAAAAAACAACAAAAAAACCTGTTGCTGTCGAATGGATTCTGACTCATAGCGACCCTATAGGACAGAGTAGTGCTGCCCCATAGGGTTTTCAAGGAGTGGCTGGTGGATTCGAATTGCAGACCTTTTCGTTAGCAGCCAAGTTGTTAACTACTGCATCACCAGCGACCCTGTACCAAAACCAAACCAATCCCATTGCCATCAAGTCGATTTCAACTCATAGCGACCTTATAGGACAGAGTAGAACTGCCCCCATTGAGTTTCCAAGGAGCACCTGGTGGATTTGAACTGCTGACCTTTTGGTTAACAACCGGAGCACTTAAGTATTACGTCACCAGGGTTTGTGAAGGAGCTGGGATTCAACCCCAGACCCTTTTTTATTCCAAGTCTTGGTACTATTTTAAACATAATACTGCTTAAATCAAGCAATTGGGGTGTATTCACCTCTTTATGCTTCATGACACCAGCATAGTATTTTGGACCATGAAACCAAACATAAAAAAAACCAAACCCATTGCGGTGGAGTTGATTCTGACTCATAGCGACCCTATAGGACAAGGTAGAACTGCCCCATAGGGTTTCCAAGGAGCGCCCGATGGATTCGAACTGTTGACGTTTTGGTTAGCAACTGAACTTTTAATCACTACACCACCAGGGTTTGGACCGTGAGGGCTGTGTATATCTGCAGTCTTCTGAAAAATTTTTTGAGTGATTTGTGCGGTTTTTTGAATTCTGACTGTATGACTGAACCTTTGAGGTCCCTAGGTGATGCAAAAAGGTTGTGCTCCTCAGCTGCTAACCTAAAGATTGGCAGTTCCAACCCACACAGCGTTGTGGAAGAAAGGTCTGACAATGTGCTTCCTTAAAGATTACAGCCAAGAAAACTCTATGGAGCAGTTCTGCTCTGTAACACGTGGCATCCCATGGCAATGGTTTTTTTTTTTTTTGGTTTTGACTGAGCCTTCTGATATTTTCTGCCCAGCATCTCCAGAGGTTATCTGCCTAGTATGAACACCTGGAGCCTCTGGCTGCCTGCTGAGGAGACTGATGGAGTCCAGGATGGGAGATGGTCCTTGAGGGTCGTTGACTGAAAAAAGTTCAGATGCCAGATTTTGGTATTGTATGGTCCCCAGGTCCCTGAGAGTGGAGGACATTGAGGAGCAGGAGTTGATGATCAGAGGAGACTGTATATCTGTGAAGCCTCTGTCTGGCCAGAGGTTCTGGCAGTGTCCTAATCATAAGTGGACACGCACAGTCGGAGTGCTTTGCCTTGTGGGCTGAGGCCAGAGAGGAGTGTGGGTTTCATCATGCTGCAGCAGCTCCTGATCACTCTGCCCACCGAGGCCAGCACCTGGGTAAAGTTGCACCATCCAAGGAAGGCCAAGGAGGGGACACCCCTGTGGGAGGATGTGACGAAAATATTTGAAAGAGGTAAGAATTATGCTGACGGGTGGGAGAGAGGAAAGGCAGTTTCCTCATGTGTGAGAAAGAAGGTAGATGCCTGGGTGGAGGCATTCTTGGGGAGACAACTGGGGAAAAGAAGGGGTCTAGAGTTCTTGATTATGGCTCCTGCTCTGAGGTTTTCCTGGGTAGTTGTGGTCAGTTCAGTCTGAAATCAGTATTTCACCGTCATGGTCGTATGTGTTACTTTTCATCTTCCTCGTGGGCATGTGGAGCAGGAGGGACTTGCCTGATTATCCTTATTTTACAGAAAGGAAATGTGAACCTGCCCAGGGTCACATAGGTGCTTGGACAGAAGTAGAGGACAGCAGGGAAATTACCAGGAGAGTCTAGAGTATTTTATGCAGGAAAGCAAGGAGGACATCAAAGACTAACCAGAATTTATCAAAAGAATGCAGGAGCCAAGTGCTAGGGGCTCCCGCTGGACAAATTTGGGACAGTTTTAGTGTCCAAATTGATTGTAACACCTTGAATAAGCAAAATTTCACAAGTTCATGATGACACTTAAAATAAAAGAGAAAGGAAAACTCATTTGTCAGCATTGTCACCAATTCCTTACTTTGAAAATAGATTATTATGGGAGTAACCGATGCATCTGCCCTGCCTTTTAGTTCATCTCCCATTGGTGAGGGAAAGCACTTTGCAGAATACACCTGTCAGTAACTGCAGAAGAAATTGGTCGGTAACAGGATATTCACGTGATGTCAGAGTGTTGCCCCCACAGATGGCTTGCTAAATGCAGAGGAAAGCTCGTACTTTTCCAGTGGTGAGATCTGGTGGTCACCATCTTAACTGTTTTGGTATGGGACAACCTGACATTTTGTGCCTTCTGGTGATAAAATATAAAGCACACAGTATCATCCATGAAGTATTTCTACCAAAATGTTTAACCTGAATCTAAGGTTAAAGACCAAACTTTTGGTTTACAGAAAATACAGGAGATAGAGAACTAAGGTAAACCCCACCATGAGCATACAATCAGATTGTACTGGTCTCTTAAAAAGTTAATGTCATGAAAAAAGGGGAAGTACTGTTCTAGAATAAAAGAGACCAGATATAACAACCCATTTGGATGTGTGAATCTTACTGGTTCCTGGTTTGAAAAAATTCCAGAATAAAAGGCAGTTTGGGATAATAGGGAAAATTTGAATGTGGATTGAGTATTTAAATGATACTGTGTTAATTTTCTTAGGTGCTGTAAATATAATGTAGGAGACGATCCTATTTGAAGTATTTAGGGGTAAAATATCGTTATGTCTGCAACTTTGAAATAATTAAAAAAATACCTATAGGTAGATATATGTGGCAAAATTTTAATGATTGTTGAATCTAGATTTATGGGTGTTTAGTATTCATGATAAAAAGTTATAAACAATACAAGGACAGCAATTGGTGTGCTTTAATTCCTAGTTTATACTTCTAATACCTCGAAATCAGCCAGTATTTCTTTAATTCTAACAATCCAGCCAAGTGTTATACTTAGCACTTCCGCAGATGGAAAAAAAGCAAACAAGATATACTTTTGCTATATAGTATACTAATACTCAGTTGAGGGAGATAATTATAGTAGGCAGCCTGAGAAAGATACGGGGGATAAAAACTAAGCTTTTTTGGGGAGTATAGGGGAGAAATCTTTTGCTCATTAAGGGTTCTGAGAAGATTTCACTTGAACTGATCCTGAAGGGTATTACTCAATTTTTCACCAGGTAAGACTTAGGGAAAAATACTGAGGTGGGTACTATCAAGGTAGTTCGGTTTTCCTGAAGTTCAGGATGTGTGTGGGTGTGCGTATCCAGTGATGAAGGATATCATTTAGAGGGAGATAACACTTAAAGAAAAAGCTCAGGCCTGGTTATGCAGGATCTTGAAGTCCATGGTGAAGTGTATGGATTTGCCTTTCTTGTTGGTAGGGAACCACTGAAGATTTTTGAGTAAGGGCCTGATAAATCTTTGCTTCTGGACCAGCATTGACCACTGGGAAATAGTGAAGCCCAGAGCAGCATGCTGCAGGTCTTGCACATTGAGAAGGCTTCAGGCTGCCATTGTCCCTCTAAATGTCTGTCTCTCTGTGTGTGTTGGGGAGGACCCACATTCACCAGGGCTGCAGACAGTTTTTCCGTTCGGAGGATTTGGGAGATGCAAACCTTATGGCTCTTTTCCTTCCCCAGCTCTGCTACCTGAAGATGCTGATGAGACTCAGGGAGAAAGTGTAGAGAATAAAATGACCTCTGGGCCCCCAACAGCAGAATACCAGGTGGGTTGGAGTTTTGTGTCACTACCTTGGAATTGTTTCTCAGATTTTAAGAGTCCTGGACTTTGGTTTTCTTTGACTCGGCTTCCTGGAGTAGATTTTCTTAGCCTGACATTCCTCAGGAAACCGGGCCACATGGTTGAACTTCACAGGTAATTTCCCCTACTGTTAGTGACCTCCCTCAGCAACCTTCTTGTTCCTAGTCAAACCCTGTCCATTTATCCAACAAATTTAGAAATTATGCCAGTGCTGGGGCTATGTGTGAATAAGGTATGCGGTGTACTTCTTGCCCTTAAAAACATATGGATATCATCTGGGAGAAGGGCAAATGTAAAATACTTTAAGCAACATTTAAAAATGAACAGTCAGGTTCTGATATTCTTAGAGATTTATATAGATCACTAGTGACCTTTAAGAGAGGACTTTTGACTGAGTCCTGGAGCAGAACTCAAAACTAGCTGAAAAGGGCAATGAGTAGAGAATATACTGGCAGGTCATGAAGGGCACAGACTAGGCTGAGCAGAGAAGGAAGGGGAACGTCTAAGAGCAGTTTAATAATGTGTCATGTGTCATAAATAAGCTAAACAGAAAACTAGTAGCACAGGTAAAGCTCTACCACTACCAAACCCCAGAAGTGTTAAGAGAAACAAAAGGAAAATTATACTCAGAGAAAACCTGTATAGAAAACCTGTTATGGATTGAATTGTGTCCCCCTAATATATGTGTTGTAAATCCTAATCTCTATCTGTGCCTGTGGTTATAATCCCATTTGGGAATGGGTTGTCTTTGTTACGTTAATAGGAAGGATTATCATAGGTTGTGTCTCGAATCAGTCTCTTCTGAGATATAAAAGAGATTAAATAAGCAAGCAAGTAAGCAGAGATGGAGGAAGAAACATGCCAAGCCATATGAAGATCTCCCAGAAGCAGAAGCCCAAAGAGATAAGGACCTTCCTGGAGAGCATAGAAAGAGAGAGACAGAGAGAGAGAGTCGCCCCCTGGAGCCAACACCCTGCATTCGGACTTCTAGCCTCCTAAACTGTGAGAAAATAAATTTCTGTTTAACAGCCACCCATTTATGGTATTTCTGTTAGAGCAGTACTAGATAACTAAGACAGGGCCTTTTGAGGTTTTTTTTTTTTTTTTTTAATTTTTAAAATAATTTTTATTGTGCTTTAAGTGAAAGTTTACAAATCAAGTCAGTCTGTCACATATAAGCTTATGCACAACTTACTACATACTCCCATTTACTCTCCCCCAATGAGTCAGCACGCTCCCTCCTTCCAGTCTCTCCTTCCGTGACCGTTTTGCCAGTTTATAACCCTCTCTACCCTCCCATCTCCCCTCCAGACAGGAGATGCCAACACAGTCTCAAGTGTCCATCTGATACAAGTAGCTCACTCTTCATCAGCATCTCTCTCCAACCCATTGTCCAGTCCCTTTCATGTCTGATGAGTTGTCTTCGGGAATGGTTCCTGTCCTAGGCCAACAGAAGGTTTGGGGACCATGACTGCTGGGATTCTTCTAGTCTCAGTCAGGCCATGAAGTCTGGTCTTTTTATGAGAATTTGGGGTCTGCATCCCACTGTTCTTCTGCTCCCTCAGGGGTTCTCTGTTGTGCTCCCTGTCGGGGCAGTCATTGGTTGTGGCCGGGCACCATCTAGTTCTTCTGGTCTCAGGATGATGTAAGTCTCTGGTTCATGTGGCCCTTTCTGTCTCTTGGGCTCATAGTTATCGTGTGACCTTAGTGTTCTTCATTCTCTTTTGATCCAGGTGGGTTAAGACCAGTTGATGCATCTTAGATAGCCGCTTGTTAAGACCCCAGACGCCACACTTCAAAGTGGGATGCAGAATGTTTTCGTAATAGAATTTATTTTGCCAGTTGACTTGGAAGTCCCCTTAAGCAATAGTCCCCAAACCCCTGCCCTTGCTCCGCTGACCTTGGAAGCATTCAGTTTATCCTGGAAACTTCTTTGCTTTTGGTCCAGTCCAGTTGAGCTGACCTTCCCTGTATTGAGTATTGTCCTTCCCTTCACCTAAAGTAGTTCTTATCTACTAACTAATCAGTAAATAACCCTCTCCCACCCTCCCTCCCCCCTCTCGTAACCACAAAAGAATGTGTTCTTCTCAGTTTATACTATTTCTCAAGATCTTATAATAGTGGTCTTATACAATATTTGTCCTTTTGCCTCTGACTAATTTCACTCAGCATAATGCCTTCCAGTTTCCTCCATGATATGAAATGTTTCACAGATTCATCACTGTTCTTTATCGATGCGTAGTATTCCATTGTGTGAATATACCACAATTTATTTACCCATTCATCCGTTGATGGACATCTTGGTTGCTTCCAGCTTTTTGCTATTGTAAACAGTGCTGCAATAAACATGGGTGTGCATATATCTGTTCATGTAAAGGCTCTTATTTCTCTAGGGTATATTCCGAGGGGTGGGATTTCTGGGTTGTACAGTAGTTCTATTTCTAACTTTTTAAGAAAACGCCAGATAGATTTCCAAAGTGGTTGTACCATTTTACATTCCCACCAGCAGTGTATGAGTTCCAATCTCTCCGCAGCCTCTCCAACATTTATTATTTTGTGTTTTTTGGATTAATGCCAGCCTTGTTGGAGTGAGATGGAATCTCATCGTAGTTTTAATTTGCATTTCTCTAATGGCTAACGATCGAGAGCATTTTCTCATGTATCTGTTAGCTGCCTGAATATCTTCTTTAGTGAAGTGCGTGTTCATATCCTTTGCCCACTTTTTGATTGGGTTGTTTGTCTTTTTGTGGTTGAGTTTTAATAGAATCATATAGATTTTAGAGATCAGGTGCTGGTCGGAGATGTCATAGCTGAAAATTTTTTCCCAATCTGTAGGTGGTCTTTTTACTCTTTTGGTGAAGCCTTTAGATGAGCATAGGTGTTTGATTTTTAGGAGCTCCCAGTTATCTGGTTTCTCTTCGTCATTTTTAGTAATGTTTTGTATTCTGTTTATGCCTTGTATTAGGGCTCCTAATGTCCCTATTTTTTCTTCCATGATCTTTATCATTTTAGTCTTTATGTTTAGGTCTTTGATCCACTTGGAGTTAGTTTTTGTGCATGGTGTGAGGTATGGATCCTGTTTCATTTTTTTGCAAATGGATATCCAGTTATGCCAGCACCATTTGTTAAAAAGACTATCTTTTCCCCAATTAACTGATACTGGGCCTTTGTCAAATATCAGCTGCTCATATGTGGATGGATTTATATCTGGGTTCTCAATTCTGTTCCATTGGTCTATGTGCCTGTTGTTGTACCAGTACCAGGCTGTTTTGACTACTGTGGCTGTATAATATGTTCTAAAATCAGGTAGAGTGAGGCCTCCCACTTTCTTCTTCCTTTTCAGTAATGCTTTACTTATCCGGGGCTTCTTTCCCTTCCATATGAGGTTGGTGATTTGTTTCTCCATCACTTTAAAAAATGTCATTGGAATTTGGATTGGAAGTGCATAGTATGTATAGATGGCTTTTGGTAGAATAAACATTTTTACTATGTTGAGTCTTCCTATCCATGAGCAAGGTATGATTTTCCACTTATGTAGGTCCCTTTTAGTTTCTTGCACTAGTACTTTGTAGTTTTCTTTGTATAGGTCTTTTACATCTTTGATAAGGTTTATTCCTAAGTATTTTATCTTTTTGGGGGCTACTGTGAATGGTATTGATTTGGTGATTTCCTCTTCGATGTTTTTTTTGTTGATGTAGAGGAATCCAAGTGGTTTTTGTATGTTTATCTTGTAACCTGAGACTCTGCCGAACTCTTCTATTAGTTCCAGTAGTTTTCTGGAGGATTCCTTAGGGTTTTCTGTGTATAAGATCATGTCATCTGCAAATAGAGATAATTTTACTTCTTCCTTGCCAATCCGGATGCCCTCTATTTCTTTGTCTAGCCGAATTGCTCTGGCTAGGACCTCTAGCACAATGTTGAGTAAGAGCAGTGATAGCCTTTTGAATTTTGAACCACATGATTGCGACTCATAGCGACCCTATAGGACAGAGCAGAAATGCCCTATAGGGTTTCCAGGGAGCAGCTGGTGGATTCGAACTACTGACCTTTTAGTTAGCAGCCAAGCTCTTAAGCACTGTAGCACCACAGCTCCTTACTAAGGCAGAGGGAGATATTATTAGAGAATAAGAGAGTTTTAAAATGATCTTGGCTTCCAAAATCACATAGTACAGGGTTTAATACCATGTATTTAACCTTACACAAATTCCATTTCTTCATCAGTTAAATGTGAATGCTAATGTCAGCCTGATAGGCCTGAAATGCATTCTAGAATTATTTACAGTACATAAGAAGTTTTTAAAATACTCTCCATACTTAAGGAATTTGTTATTTCTCAGCCTTCTGGCCTTTTCCTTTCACAAAATTCCAACAGCTAATGTATCTCTTTGAAATGAGAGTAGATCAAATATAAAAAGTTCTCATTATACTTCATGACACAGGGCATCTACTTTGGTCAAGGGATCTTCCATACGAGGTAGAATTCATGCTTCCTCCAAGTACTATGTTCTCTCATACTTTTCTCATTAACAAAAATACCCAACTAAGGACTCTTAGTCAAGTGTTCTGATTTTAACCAATTCTTTCAGCCCAAAAAAGGTCTCTGGCTTCTCTTGTGGCCTTGGCCCCTTTAGAACCGCCCCCTTTCTGAAATACTTCTGAACTTTTTCCTTAATCGAAATTACTATGTACTGCTCTGTGACCTTCTTTAATATTTTATGACTGTTTTCCCTTTAACCAAAATTGTAAGTTGCAAAAGGCAACTTACATGTTCTGTGAATTGTTTTGTTAACTTCCAGCAGAGAATCAATCAAACAATTACAGAGGAGTGTCCAGGGAAACTTGACCAGAATCTTTCAGCATCTAGACAGGGTCAGAACAACTTGCTGAACTTTGGCTGAACAGGAACATGTTTGATGTTCTAGGAACTGTTAACCTTCAAGGACATATCTGTCGACTTCACCCAGGAGGAGTGGGGGCAGCTAGCCCCCGCTCACCGGAATCTGTACCGGGAGGTGATGCTGGAGAACTATGGGAACCTGGTCTCAGTGGGTAAGGATGGGCTCCCCTTGTACAAAGAACATGCCTTTTGAAGAGAATCTTTATTTCTAAATAAGTGCTATGCTTGGGCTTCGGGTTCTGTGTTAGAGGTTTCGCACTCCTTCTGAACACCAGGTCAGGATTGCTGTGGTCCTTTCTGCACTGGTCTTTCTATTCTATCCTTCAGAGAGCCTAAGTACCAAAGGACTATGAAAATTCTTGGGATGTCTCCTTGACCTCAGTGCATACAGTCTCTTTTTGTCTTTGAGCAGGATATCAGCGTTCCAAACCTGGTGTGATTTCCCAGTTAGAGAAGGGAGAGGAACCATGGCTGACCGAGAGAGAAATTTCAGGAGGTCCAAGTTCAGGTAAGAGCAAGGGTCTTTGTGTTGTTTTCCAGAGAGTTCCCCTCAAAGGCTTCCCCAGGCACTGGACACACAAGAAACCTGATTCCACCACCTCTGTTACCCCTTCCCTGCACTTGCATCTCCTAATTACTAGTCTTCCTGGAGTGGGAGGAAAAGAGGTGCCTTTCTCATTAAGGTTAACCTTCTTCATCATTTTTCCTGACTATCATGATTTTTGGAAACCCTGGTAGCATAGTGGTTAAGAGCTATGGCTGCTAACCAAGAGGTCGGCAGTTCAAATCCAGCAGGTGCTCCTTGGAAACTCTATGGGGCAGTTCTACTCTGCCCTGTAGGGTTGCTATGAGTTGGTAATCGACTCAACAGCAGTGGGTTTGGTTTTTTTTTTTAATCATGATTTTCCCTCTTTCTCTAGCATTGAGACCTTGCCCTGATCAAAGTTTCCCCTGTGTATTCAGATATACATGGGTCTGTCCTCATTAAATACAGTACCTTTCAGTGAATTCTCATGTCCTTTTAACATGAATCTCACTTTCTCTCAATCATTCCAGTTTTTTCGTACATCTTGTTCTGTGAGTAAAACTTCAATTCTGACTCTCTTTTTAATTTGTATAATTTAACTTTTTGTATCAGATAATTTATGACTCTTAAAAATCACCACAGAATGCCTTCTTATCAAATCTAATGACTTATAATCGTTTTCCTCAGCTTCTAATAACAATAATGTTATTGTTGTTACCTGCTGTCAAGTTGGCCCCCAACTCACAGTGACCGCATGCACAACAGGATTGGACCATTGTGATCCATAGGGTTTTCATTGACTGATGTTCAGAAGTAGATCAACAGGCCCTTCTGCCTAGTCTGTCTTAGTATGGAAGTTCTGCTGAAACCTGTTAAGCATCATAGCAACTTCCAAGCCTCAACTGATAGAGGAGTAGTGGCTGCACTTTAGGCGCATTGGCTGGGAATTGACCCCATATCTCCCAAATGAAAGGCAAGAATTCTACTGCTGAACTATCATTGCTCCCAAAAACAATAATAATGACAACTCTTCACTGAGCTGGCCTCTTTGTAAGGTCCTGTGCCTACATTATTCCGTTTTATAAATGAGGAAAAAAAGGCTCATAGGTTAAGAAAGTTGTAGAGTTACTTAGCTACTGTTGGTGGAGTTCATATTTGAATTCCCATCATTCTGATGCCACAGTTTGTGTTCTTCCGGTGTTGTTCTACTCGGCAGCATTAGATTATGCAGACCTCACCACCTTCTTGGGATTCTTTCCTTAACCGACTAGTTTAATAATTTGTGTCTATTCATCTCTCCTTTTGGTTTTTCATTGCTTCTCATCAATATCCTTTTTAATGCAGATATATCATCTGCCTTTGTTAAGGTAGGCTCACCTACTCTAACAAGTGGACTCTAAAATTTGGCTTAAACAAAATAGGAGTTGGCTTTTCACTCATATACTGGTCTGGGGGAGCTGTTTAGATCAGGGCACAGTTCTCCAGCTGGGGAGTCAGGGACCCAGCCACACTGTAGCTCCACCATCCCTTAGGGTCTCCTCATCATCTGCATTTAGCCAGCAGTAGAGGAGACAGAGGAGCTTGTTTGGGAGGTTTTTATGAGCTTGGTCTGGAGTGATCCACATCACTTTTACTCTCATTCTCATACAGGGGAGACTTTTGTCACTTTGCTCAACCAAATTTAACGGAGATTAGGAAATACAATCTAGTGTGTATCCAAAAATGGGGAGAACAGATTTCAGTGGTGAAGCAGCAGTCTGTGCCACAATCCCTGAGGAACCTCTGTCTCTTACACTGCTGTTCTGTTTCTGTACAGACTTGCTCCGTGCACTATGATGGTTTCAATTGTCCCTCCGATGCCTGTATTTCCATCTCGGTCTTATATACCCATATGAACTCTCTTCCTGCATATCCCCGGCATTTAGGACACCTCTATGTAGATGTGCTGCTGTCACTTCAAACCCAGTATGTCCAAAAATGGAAACCATCTTCTGTCACAGACAAGTTTCTGGTCCTAACTTCCCTGTTCCAAGACTAGAAACCGTGGTATCAGCAAGAATGTGTCATGTTTTTGGCTCTCAGTCTTTCCCTCATTCCCCATGGTTTCTTCTTTGACATGACCTGTTAGATCCACCTCTACTCTTCATTTCCGTTGATGCTAAGCCAAATTCCCATCATTTCATGCCTGAATTACTAAAATTTAGTTGCACTTGTTGGTGTTCTTTTTCTGAAGCATCGTGAGTACTACTGTCAGATTTGAGCACTTGAAACATCACATTTATCTTGTTCTTACTCTGAAAGGTGACTCCCTGTTCTCTGCAGTAAGCAATGTAAACATCTCTGCTTCCTTTTTAATTCTACTCCAAAGTTTATCCAGTGATTACTGTGCACTTTCTATGTGCTATTGCTGAAGCGAGGTTAAGAATCCTGGGGCATAGAATTTTGCTGTGAAAAGCCTTTAGCCAAAGCTCATCGTTTATTTTCCACATCAGAGAACCCAGACTGGCAAGAAGCCCTGTGGATGTAAGGAATGGGGCAAAACCTTCAGACATTTTTCATCCTTTACTAAAAAAACTGATGCTTTAGAATGGTAGGGTCCAAAATGAATGAATAGGAATGGGAAGAGAGTAAAAATGAGGGCGATCACTCATCCAAAAATGTTGTGCCAGATACACTATGGATAGAAAATATAGCCCTTATACTCAAAGATTTTACAATATAGTTAATATTTTATCTCAATTAAGAAATAATTTTCTACTTCTATAAAGGCAAAAATTATGAAGATTGATAAGATCCAGTAAGTATGCAGGGAAAGCCACCCTCATTCACTCGTGCACATACCCTTCAACCCAACAATTCCTTTTCAGTAAATCCTATGAAACACTAACAAGAGTGCAGAAGAATTTATGTATAATGATGTAGATTGCAGTGTGATTTGTAATAATAAAAAGTTGGAGACAACCTAAATATATCTCAGTAGGAAAAAGTCAAATTAGGGGATGTCCATACAATAGAGTACAATGTAGTTATTAAAAAGAATGAAATAAAATGTACAGACATGGAAGGGAGCACATAAGATAAAAACTGTTTTGAGTTAAAAAACAAAACAGATGCAGAACTGTATCTATACCATGATCCCTTTTATTGTACAAATGTGTATTTACAACGACCTGTGCAAATCCACAAATTGATACACGCATATTGTTGGGAAATGTCTGTCTTAGTTATCTGGTGCTGCCGTAAGAGAAATACCACAGTGGCTGGCTTTAACAAACAGAAATTTATTTTCCCACAGTTTACAAGGCTGGAAGTCCAAATTCAGGGTGCTGACCTAGGGGAAGCCTTTCCCTCTGTTGGCTCTAGAGGCAAGTCCTTTTCCGAGCTTCTGCTCCTGAGCGATCTTGATCTCTCTCCATCTCTGCTTACTAGCTTGTTTGTTTAAACTCTTTATATCTCAGAAGAGACTGACTCTTCGGTATACACCCTACACTAATGTTGCCTCATTAACATAACAAACAGCCCATTCCTAAATGGGATTCTAACCACAGGCATGTTGTTGTTAGGTGCCATCAAATCTGTTCCAACTCATAGCACCCTGTGAACAACAGAATGAAACACTGCCTGGTCCCGCACCGTACTTAGAATCAGTGCTATGTTTGAATCCATTGTTGCAGCCACTGTGTCATTCCATCTGGTTGAGGGTGTTCCTCTTTTTTTTCTGACCCTCTACCAAGCATGATGTCCTTCTCCAGGGACTGGTCCCTCCTGATAACATGTCCAAATACATAAAGCAGAGTCTGACCATCCTCACTTTTAAGGAGCATTCTGGCTGTACTTCTTCCAAGACAGATTGGTTCTTCTGGCAGTCTGTGGTGTATTCAGTGTTCTGCGCCAGCACCATAATTCAAAGGCATCAATTCTTCTTCAGTCCTCCTTATTCATATGCATGCTTTTACATGCATTGAGGTGATTGAAATACCATGGTTTAAGTCAGGTGTGCCTTAGTCTTCAAAGTGACATCTTTGCTATTGGATGCTTAAAGAGGTTTTTTGAAGCACAGTTCCCAATGCAATATGTTGTTTGATTTCTTAACTGCCAATTCTTTGGGTGTTGGTTATGGATCCAAGTAAAAGGAAATCCTTGATAATTTCAATCTTTTCCCCATTTGTCATGATGTTACTTATTAATCCAGTTGTGCAGATTTTTGTTTTCTTTATGTTGAGGTGTAATCCATACTGAAGGCTGTAGGCTTTGCTCTTTATCAGTAAGTGCTTAATGTTCTCTTTATTTTCAGCAAGCAGAGTTGTGTCATCTGCATATTGCAGGTTGTTAATGAGTCTTCCTCCAATCCTGATGCCCCATTCTTCTTCATATAATCCAACTTCTCAGATTATTTGCTCAACATACACATTGGATAAGTATGGTGAAAGGATACAACCCTGATGCATACCTTTCTTGATTTTAAACAATGCAGTATCCCCTTGTTCTGTTCAAATGACTGCTTCTTGGTCCATGTACAGGTTCTTCACGAGCACAATTAAGTGTTCTGGAATTCCCATTCTTCTCAATGTTGTCCGTAATTTGTTATTATCTACACAGTTGAATGCCTTTGCATAGTCAGTAAAACACAGGTAAACATCTTTCTGGTATTTTCCACTTTCAGCCAGGACCCATCTGACATCAGCAAGGATATCCCTGGTTCTATGTCCTCTTCGGAATCCAGCTTGAATTTCTGGTGGTTCCCTGTCCATGTACTGCTGCAACTGTTTTTGAATGATCTTCAGCAAAATTTTACTTGCATGTAATGTTAACGATATTTTTTGATAATTTCCACGTTCTGTTGGATTTCCTTTCTTTGGAATGGGTCCAAATATGGATCTCTTCCAGTCAGTTGGCCAGGTAGCTATCTTCCAAATTTCTTGGCTTAGACTAGTGAGCGCTTCCAGCATTGCATCCATTTGTTGAAGATCTCAGTTGGTACTCTATCAATTCCTGGGGCTTTGTTTTTCACTGATAACTGCAGTGCAGCTTAGACTTCATGCTTCAGTACCATCAATTCTTGATCATATGCTCCTTCCTGAAATGGTTGAATGTTGGCCAATTCTTTTTTGTACAGTGACTCTGGGTATTCCTTCCATCTTCCCTTGATGCATCCTATGTCATTCAGTATCTTGTCCATAAAATCCCTCAATGTTGCAGCTCGAGGCTGAAATTTTTTCTTCAGTTCTTTCAGCTTGACAAATGCTGAGTGTGTTGTTTTCTTTCTCCAGATATTTACACATTTCATTATAATACTTTACTTTGTCTTCTAGAGCTTCCCTTTGAAGTACTCCGTTCAGCTTTTTACTTCATCATTTCTTCTGTTCGCTTTAGCTACTCTATGTTCAAGAGCAAATATCAGAATCTTTTCTGACATCCGTTATAGCCTTTCCTTTCTTTCCTCTTTTTAATGACCTTTTGCTTTCTTCACATATGAGGTCCTTGATATCATCCTACAACTCATCTTGTCTTCAGTCATTAGTGTTCGGGGCATCAAATCTATTCTTGAGTGGTCTCTAAATTCAGGTGGCATATACTCAAGGTTGAGCTTTGGCTCTTGTGCACTTGTTTTAATTTTCTTCAGCTTCAACTTGAACTTGCACATGAGCAATTGATGGTCTGTTCCACAGTCAGCCCCTGGCCTTGTTCTAACTGATGATAGTAAGCTTCCCCATCGTCTTTTTCACAGATGTAGTCTATTTGATTCTTGTGTATTCCATCTGGTGAGGTCCACGTGTATAGCTGCCGTTTATGTTGGTGATAAAAGGTATTTGCAGTGAATAAGTCATTGGTCTTATAAAATTTTAGCATGCAATATCTGGCATTTTTTTCTGTCACCAAGGCTGTATTTTCAAACTACTGTTCTTTCTTCTTTGTTTCCAACTTTGCATTCCAATCACCAGTAATGAACAATGCATCTTGATTGCATATTTAATCAATTTCAGACTGCAGAAGTTGGTAAAAATCTTCCATTTCTTCACCTTTGGCATTAATGGTTGGTGTGTAAATTTGAATAATAGTTATATTAACTGGTCTTCCTTGTACATATATGGATATTATCCTATCACTGACGACGTTGTACTTCAAGATACATCTTGAAATATTCTTATTTTACAATAATGCAAAGTCATCTTTCTTCAATTTGTCATCCCCAGCATAGTAAACTATATGAATGTCTGATTCAAAATGGCCAGTACTGTTCATTTCAGCTTGCTAATGCCAAGGATATCAACGTTTATGCATTCCATTTATTTTCTGACAACTTCATTTTCCTAGATTCATTCTTTGTACATTCCACATTTCAATTATCAGTGAATGTTTGCAGCTGTTTCTTCTCATTTTGTGTAGTGCCACACCAGTAAATGAAGGTCCTGAAAGCATTTATTCCAACCACGTCATTACGGTTGACTCTACTTTGAGGAGGTAGCTCTTCCCCAGTTGTATTTTGTGTGCCTTCCAACTTGAGGGGCTCATCTTCTGGCACTATATAAGACAGTGTTCTGCTGCTATTCATATGGTTTTCACTGGCCAGTCTTTTTAGAAGTAGATCTCCAGGTCCTTTTTCCTAGTTGTCTCAGTCTGGACGCTCTGCTGAAACCTGTCCATCATGGGTGATGTTGCTGGTATTTGAAATACTGGTGGCATAGCTTCCAGCATGACAACAACACGCAAGCCTCCACAGTATGACAAACTGACAGATGAGTGACATAGGAGTTAGGATTTACAGCACATATTTTTGGGGGACATAATTCAATCTGTAACAGTGTCCTAATAGATACATTCCAAATCTAGAGATTGAGGGGAATGGAAATGGGATAGGAAGAGGCTTTCCCTTTTTAGTGAACACATTCTTGTATCATTTAGTATTTTATTTTAATCAGTATTTGAGATAAAATTTTGGCATAGAAATGTGGGCTTGGGATGATGTGGTACTAGAATCCCATATTCCTTAATTTTCTGCCTTGATTTTGCCTTTACAACAGTCCTCCTTCTTAGTCCCTTTCCCCTTCCAATTCACACAGATGTGTTCCTCCTAATTTCTTTAAGTCACCTCATGTCCTTTTAACAGCTTCTTTCTCACCACCACTTCTTTACCTCCTTTCGTATCAGCTGTGTAGGTTGCAGGATCATATGTGAAGGTACTCCAAGCCTCCTGAACCTAGTATATGTTATTTTTTTTTCCCTCCCATTATCATCGTGACAATTTATTTTTTAAAGTGCACTGAATAGGAGTTACTTGTATTTTTTCTTTTTTATTTCTTTCAGACTTGGAGAGTGAAACAGAAACCAAAGAGTCAACCTTAAAAAATGACATTTCATGGAAAGAGTTACACGATGGCCTGATGATGGAGAGGTCCACAAAAGGAAGCACTTTATATTCCACGTTGGGAGAAGTCTCCAAATGTGATAAATTAGAAAGTCACCAGGAAAACCAAGGAATGGGGGAGGTGCGAGTCCTCCTGGTCCGCAAGAAAGCCCTCACTCAGGAGAGAGGCCAGGAATCAAACAGATTTGAGAAAAGTGTTCATGTGAGCTCAAAAGTTATTTCAGGACCTCTAAGAAAAAGAGATCCTAAATATGACACATCTGGAAAGAGAAGCAGACACAATTTAAATTTGATTAATCATACAAGGAGTTATGCAAAATTGAAACGGTTTGAATGTAACATTTGTGAAAAAGTCTTCAAACAGCTCATTCACCTTACTGAGCACATAAGAATTCATACTGGAGAGAAACCTTTCAGATGTAAGGAATGTGGAAAAGCCTTTAGCCAAAGTTCATCCCTTATTCCACACCAGAGAATCCATACTGGCGAGAAACCCTATGAATGTAAGGAATGTGGCAAAACCTTCAGGCATCCTTCATCCCTTACTCAGCATCTTAGAATTCATTCTGGGGAGAAGCCCTATGAATGTGGTGTATGCGAGAAAGCCTTCAGCCAGAGCATTGGGCTGATCCAGCATCTGAGAACTCATGTTAGAGATAAACCTTTTATATGCAAAGATTGTGGAAAAGCATTTTTCCAGATTAGACACCTTAAGCAACATGAGATTATTCATAGTGGTTTGAAACCCTATATTTGTAACGTATGCAGTAAAACCTTTAGCCATAGCACATACCTAACTCAACACCAGAGAACTCATACTGGGGAAAGGCCATATAAATGCAAGGAATGTGGTAAAGCTTTTAGCCAGAGAATACATCTTTCTATCCATCAGAGAGTCCACACCGGAGTGAAACCTTATGAATGCAGTCATTGTGGGAAAGCCTTTAGGCATGATTCATCCTTTGCTAAACATCAGAGAATTCATACTGGAGAAAAACCTTATGATTGTAATGAATGTGGAAAAGCTTTCAGGTGTAGCTCATCACTTATTAGACACTGCAAAACACATTTAAGAAATAACTTCAGCAATGATATATGAAATATATTCAACATCAGAACAGCCACATTGGAGCAAAAACCTCTAAATCAGTGGCTCTGACTTGAATTTTAAGAACCCACAATATTGTTTAAAAAGATGTTTTGACACAGTGTTTCCAAGTATAGATTTTGCATATTAAGAAACTACCATCTATTACCAGCATTGTTTCAGAAAAAGGGCACTTAAATATTTAAAAATGTAGGAAGGATATAATCAGTATAAAGAACAGCCCTTTGCATTCACTTAAGTCAGCTTTATGAAATTCTTCCAAATTTATCTTTACTTTTGTCATTTCACTGTAGGCCAGTGAGAACTTCATTGTGACTGATCAGTTTGTGGATTGGCTTTCTAAAAAATCATGGTTTTAAATATCCCTTTAATGAATCAATACAATAAAGTACAGCCTATTACTATAGTCCTTTACATGGCTAGAAAGGGTATAAATAAAAATGTTAGTTGACTCAGTTCTAGACAAAGTAATGTTAAAGGTAGTTTTCAAGAATTGATAATCTATACATGAAATACTTTATGTTTTGTGGTTTCTTATAGAACGATACTTGGCAAACTTTTTCTGTTAGGTTCACGTGGTAAATATATTAGGCTTTACAAGGCATATGGTCTTTGTCACAACTACTCAACTTTGCCATTGTAGTATGGAATCATCCAGAGACAATAACATAAACCAAAGTATCAACCTTGGTACCATTGACATTTTGGGTGAGATAATACTTTGTCCTATGCATTGTGTAGGGTGTTTAGCAGCATTCCTGGCTTCTACCCACAATATGTCAGTGCTGTATGCCAGTAGCACCTGCCCCCCAATTTTGACAATCAGAAATTGTCAGATGTCATTTGGGGGGCAAAATTGTCCCTAGTTGAGAACCACTGACATGAATGAATGGGTATGGCTGTGTTCCAGTAAAACCTTTACTTACAAAAGCAGGTGGTGGGCTGTGTTTGGCCTGAGGGCTGTAGTTTGCCACCTCTGCTATAGAGTATGTAAATTTATTAAAAATAGCAACAGAATAATTATCATTTAATGTTGAATTAAAAGGAGCCCTGGTGGTGCAGTGGTTAAGCACTGGGCTGCTAACTGAAACGTTGGCAGTTCAAACCCACCAGCAGCTCTTTGGGAGAAAGATATGGCAGTCTGCTTTTCATAAAGATTACAGCCTTGGAAACCCAGTGGGGCAGTTCTGCTCTGTCCCGTAGGATTGCTCTGAATCAGAATTAACAGCAACGGGTTTGGTTTTGGTTAATGTTGAATTAGTATATAGTTATGGCACAAATCTTACTCCCTTAACAATTCTTTTACTATTTTGTTGCAATAATAATTTTAAAAATACACTTGTAATGCCATCATGGGGACCTAGGAGTTACACCTCCTCACTTATCGACTATCTTGTTATCCGACACTTCTCATTTACCACAATAGTAAAAAATTTACTGACTATTTTGCACATTAACATGTCTGGCAATAACCAATGCCAGGGTACGGGCTTGGATGGTTGAGTTTATGTGTCAGCTTGGCTGGGCCATGATTCTTAGTGGTTTGGCTGTTATGTAATGATGTAATTTGGCAATTATATAATGATGGTAATTATCCTCTATTTTGCAATCTGATGTGGCCATCCTCCATTTTCAGATAACACTGATGTCACCTAACAACCTGGTCTTTGGAACCTAACCATGTCAATAAGTGAGGAGAGGGTGTATTTATGGAGACATTTATGCAGACTTTGGTCCATAATGATGCTTTTTTGCTCATCCCTAAATACCTTGGGATGTATCTGTAAAAGCATTCTTTTAAAACATAACCACAATGTAATTATTACACTTAAAAATATTAACCATTTTGAGGATAGATATATTACGGTTGGTGGCTGCAGTTTTAATAATTTTTTTTTTTAACTTTGCCTAGCATATAATGTTAGATTTGCAAATGCTCTTTCTGTTAGTAGAAGAGTCTCTAAGTTACTGGCCGGAACAACACATCAGAAGGCCCATCAAAGAGGGTCAGGCACCAGGAAAAATGTGACTGTAAGTGCCATGTTGAGGCAGGTAAGTATGAGAAAGGAAGTAGAGGAATTGACCTATAGTAAGTGAAAGAGATACTGCATTCTTCCAAACATAACTAGAGATGGGTCAAGTTTAACTTGTTACTGATACAGTAAACAGCCGGAGTATTGTTAGTGCAAACTCAAAATCATAAATTCAGATATATACCATTATGTCTAGGTTTTCCTATTATATTTTTTACTGGCCTGTCTAAATCTTCAGTCCTTATATGAATTTAATGGACAAAATGGCAGAGGGGGGATACACACAGTTTCTTGTGTTCATTCTACTGTATT
Source organism: Elephas maximus indicus (assembly GCF_024166365.1). NCBI lineage: Eukaryota > Metazoa > Chordata > Mammalia > Proboscidea > Elephantidae > Elephas > Elephas maximus. Next base: position 82,144,248 of record NC_064821.1, read on the forward strand.
TCTGTGGTCTTAGATTCCCCAAGAATTTTAATTTCTTTGCTTCTTCCAGCGAAAGGCATGACCACCACTCTTCTCTCTCTACCTTCCCTGCCTCAATGATCTCATCTAGTCTATGGCTTTAAAGACCATCGCTATGTTAATAACTGTCAAAGTGTGTCTCCAGCCCAGAGCTCTTTTCCTGAATTTCAACCTCACTCCTGCTTTACGGCCTTTGCACTGGCTGTGCCTCCAGATGCCCTACACTCTTCTCATGTTTGCTTGTATGTTGCCTTCCCACTGAAGCATGTCCTGACCATGTTACCTAATACTGGCAGCCCGTTCCTTACTCTCCAACTCCAGTACTCCAAAACTCCCCTAACCTGCTCTACTTTTTGTAATAGCATATATCATCTAACATACTAAATACATATTTATTATGTCTATTGTTTACTCTTTTCTCCCCCTACTAGAATGTAAGCTGCATAAGGGCGGAGATCATTGTTTTGTTCACTGATGTATCACAAGTGCCTAGAACAGTGCCTGGCACACATTAGGGACTCAATAAAGATTTGCTGTATTGATTTGAACTGAATTGAACTATGTAGCCATGATGAAAATAGAGAAATGCAATTCCTGTGCTTTACTACCTGAATTTTATAGATGAGAAAATCTTAACTCTTTTAGGTTCTGCTTTTTTCCCCCCTTGCAGAAGAACTGAGATTTATAGGCCTCTAAGAACAGAATTGTAGCTGACATAATTTTAAGATAGAAGAGTATTTTTTAAAGTTAGTTTGCTAAAAAGAAAAAAGTTGATTAACCACATGAGTTTATTTTGTCTTGCAAACTTTATTTTTTAAAAATGGGAAGATAAAAGACAATGTGTGAGGATACGTCAGTAGACACAAGATGTCAACAGCTTTTTTGTGGTGAGAAAACAGAAGAGTGGTGACTGCTTTAGAAGAGTGTGTCAAAGAGTATATGGACAAGAGGAGGTCCCTTGTCCACATAACAATACTTGTCAATTCACAATTTTTTGTGTGTACAATTCAGGGGTACCAATGACATTAATGATGTGAAACCAATCATGTGAGTATATCAAATCCACTTTTTCCTGACACCAAGTATGTAACAATTCTCCACTTTCTACTTCTCTGTTCAATTCTGACACCAGCTGCCCGTTCAGCACTTCTTCCATTGACTCTAACTGCCTGAAGTTAGGTCAGAGCTGATGTTAAAAGGACAGCATCTGTCTTAGGTTGGGTTCTCTAGAGAAGCAAAACCAGTGAAGTGTCTGTCTGTACACACAAACATATGTATATATGTTGTTGTAAGGTGCCGTCAAGTCAGTTCCAACTCATAGCGACCCTATGCACAACAGAAGAAACACTGCCCCATCTTGCACCATCCTTAAATCATTATGCTTGAGCCCATTGTTGCAGCCACTGTGTTAGTCCACCTTGTTGAGGGTCTTCCTCTTTTCCGCTGCCCCTGTACTTTGCCAAGCATGATATCCTTCTCCAGAGACTGATTCCTCCTGACAACATGTCCAAAGTAGGTAAGACGCAGTCTCGCCATCCTTGCTTCTAAGGAGCGTTTTGGTTGTACCTCTTCCAAGATAGATTTGTTCATTCTTCTGGCAGTCCATGGTATATTCAATATTCTTCGCCAACACCACAATTCAAAGGCATCAGTTCTTCGGTCTTCCTTATTCATTGTCCAGCTTTCACATGCATATGATGTGATTGAAAATACCATGGCTTGGATCAGGTGCCCCTTAGTCTTCATGGTAACATCTTTGCTCTTCAACACTTTAAAGAGATCCTTTGCAGCAGATTTACCCAGTGTAATGCATGTATATATATATATAGAGAGAGAGAGATTTATCTCAAGGTCATGGCTCATGCAGTTGTAGAGGTTGGCAAGTCCCAAGTCTGTGGGTCACGTATCAGGCTGGAGGCTTCTCCTGACTTAGGTAGCTGCAGGGGCTGAGGAACCCAAGGTCTGCAGGTCAGACAGCAGGAAGGTGGCTCACAGGCTGTGAAGAGTGATGAATCCAAGATTGGCAGGTAAGATGCCAGGCTGCTGGTTCATAGGCTGTGGAGGCTGACAAATCCCAAGATTGGCAGTCAATATGGCAGGCCACTGGCTCGAGTCCTAAGAATTGGAGGTCAGATGATGAGCCAGATGCAGGATCCAGAGCAAGCAAGCAAGCTTTGTCAGAATATCCATATATATGTGTTGGATGCAGACCACACTCCTGAAGAAACTCACAACTGATTGGCTGATAACATCAGAGCACATCTTGGAGGATGACTATATCACTACATAACTGCCAGATTACATCATTACCTAAATGCTAAACTACATCATTACATAACTGTCAAACCACTGAGAATCATGACCCACCAGACTGACATGACCTTAACCATCACAGGCCACCACTTGTCAACTTTGCGCCTGTACACATAAACCATACACAATCTCTAAATAAAGACAATTACAAATTGGCATATTTGCACCTAATATGTGTACAACTGAAAATACACTAGTCCAGTTCACATCTCATACTTTATAAATTAAGAAAACAAAAATATTTGATGCACACATACAAGGAGGAAATATAACAATTATAGTCCTGCTTTCTGCAACTGGTCACATGGTGGTATTTAGAACTCCTTCTTCCACCATCCATTCCATATTCCCTTTACCCTCAGTAAGCACCTCAGCTGGTCATGGTTCTTTGCCTGGTGGGGTGACCCAAGCCTGAAGGTCTGGGCCATTAGTCATGTTGGAATTGGGTTGCTGTAGTTTCCCACTGACTAATCACAGAGCATGGTAGTACTAAGAGACACCCTAAGGGGTCTTCTGTATTCCAGACATATTCTTTCATACCTCCATTATGAAACATCAGTCTGATTTGGTAGTCACGGTCAATGATACCAGTCAATAGCGTAGCTCCCTTCTTTGCCTGTTGATCCAGAGGCACGAAGAGCCCAAAGAGGCCAGGTGGCATTCTAAACTTCCAGTTCAATGGAATCTATATTGTGTCTCCAGGTTGGGACACTCCTCCCTTTGGAATTAAGACCTGTAGACATGCAAAGCATAGGGTCGTGGGGACAGGAATCAAACATTCTGTGAGTGTGTAACTAGGGGTAATAGTGAGTAGTGCGACTCTCATCTGCACCCCTTGATTCCTGAAACCATGAATCCTGGCTATGAGAGAAACATCACCATATACTGGATGGTGATTTAGAGCATATTCAGCCTCCCGGAAAACACTACCCCAACCCTGGAAAGTGTTGCCACCTAGCTGGCACCGTAATTGTGTCTTTAGAAGGCTATTCCATTGCTCTATCAAGCCAGCTGCTTCAGAATGGTATGGAATATGGTAAGACCAGTGAATTCCATGAGCATGTGCCCGTTGCTGTACTTCATTCACTGTGAAGTGAGTCCCTTCAGCCAAGGCAATGCCGTGTGGGTATCACGACAGTGGATAAGGCATTCTGTGAGTCTTTAGATGGGAGTTTTGGCAGAGGCATTGCGTGGAGGGAAGGCAAATCTGTATCCAGAGTAAATGTCTACCCCAGTAAGAATTAAACTGTGACCTTTCCATGCTGGAAGCAGTTCAATGTAATCAACCTGCAACTAGGTTGCAGGCTGATTGCCTCAGGGAATGGTACCACATCAGGTACTCAGCATTGGTCTCTGTTGCTGGTAGATTGGGCATTCAGCAGTGGCTGTAGCCAAGTTGGCCTTGGTGAGTGGAAGTCCCTGTTGCTGAGCCCATGTATAACCTCCATCACTACCACCATTGCCAGTTCATGAGCTCACTGGGCAATAACAGGAGCCGCTGGGGAAAGAGGATGACTGGTTTCCAAAGAATGCATCATCCTATCCACTTGATTGGGGTGAGTATTCACATGAAACACAAATATCTTCACTTCTTTGGCCCATTCAGAAAGATCTATCCGCATACCTCTTCCCCATACCACCTTGTCACCAATTTTCCAATTATGTTCCTCCTATATTATAACAGGGCTGGAGAGTTGATATATTCCTGAGGTAGGACAGTGAAAGTGTATCTCTGGTCATGCAGCCAAACCATTGGCCACAGCCTATGAATCAGTATACAATTGCACATCTGGCCATTTCTCCTTCCAAGTAATGTGAACAACCAAGTGCACTGCTCAAAGCTCTGTGCACTGGGAGGATTTTCCTTTATCACTGTCTTTCAGGGAAGTCCCAGAAAGGGGCTGCAGTGCTGCCGCTGTCCATTTTCGAGTGGTGCCCACATATTGAGCAGAACTATCTGTAAAGCAGGCTCAAGTCTTCTCTCCCTCAGTCAAGTGATCATAAGGAAATTCTCATGAGGTCATAGGTGAAGACTGGGAGAGGGCAGGTAATGTGACAGGAGTGGGGACCATGGGCATTTGGGTCACTTCCTCATGCAATTTATTCGTGCCTTCAGTTCTTGTTAGAGCCCAATCTCATATATACTACTTCCATTTAATGATGAAGTGCTGCTGTGCACATCTGTCTTTATGACTTTTTGGGTCAGACAACACCCAGTTCATGATGGCCAGCTCAGGTTGCATGGTGATTAGGTGGCCTGTGGTTAAGTGTTCACTCTGTAGTAAGGCCCAGTAATAAGCCAAAACCCATTTCTCAAAAGGAGAGTAGTTATCTGCGGAAGATGGCAGGGCTTTGCTCCAAAATCTGCATTGTGACGCACCAATAGAGGCCTGCCAAAGATTCTGAATGGCATCTCTAGCTGTCAATGACACTTCAAGCACCATTGGATCAGCTGGACCATATGGCCCAAGTGGCAGAACAGCTTGCACAGCAGCCTGAACCTGTTGCAGAGCCTTCTCTTCTTTTGGGCCCACTCAAAACTAGCAGCTTTTCAAGTCATTTGATAGACAGGCTGAAGTAGCACACCCAAATGAGAGATATGTTGCCTCCAAAATCCAAATAGACCCACCAGGTATTGTGGCTCCTTTTTAGTTGTAGAAGGGGCCAGATAAAGCAACCTATCCTTCACTTTAGAAGGAATATCTCAACATGCCCCACACCACTGTACTAGAAATTCACTGAGGTAAAAGGTGCCTAAATTTTTGTTGGATCAATCTCCCACACTCTAGCAAGCAAATGTTTTACCAGTAAATCCGAAGTCATTGGCCCTTTTTCCTCACTGGGTCCAATCAGCATAATGTCGTCAATGTAATGGACCAGTGTGACATCTTTTGGAAGAGAAAGCCAATCAAGTTCCCTGCAGACTAAGTTATGACATAGGGCTGGGGAGTTGATATACCTCTGAGGTAGGACAGTGAAAGTGTATTGCTGGCCTGCCAGCTGAAGAAAAATTGCTTCTGATGTTCCTTCAAAACCAAAATTGAGAAAACGCATTGTCCAAATCAATAGCTGCATACCAGGTACCAGGAGATGTATTAATTTACTCAAGCAATGAAACCACATCTGAACAGCAGCTGCAATTGAAGCCACCATCTGGTTAAGTTTATGATAATCCACTGTCATTATTCAAGATTCATCTGTTTTTCCCACAAGCCAAAGAGGCGTGTTGAATTGGGATGTGGTGGCAATAACCACCCCTGCATCCTTTAAGTCCTTGATGGTGGCAGTAATGTGTGCAAGCCCTCCAGAAAAGAGGTACTGCTTTTGGTTTACTATTTTCCTAGGTAGGTGCATTTCTAAAGGCTTCCACTTGGCTTTTCCTACCATAACAGCCCTTACTCCCTTTGTCAGTGATCCAATGCAGGGGTTCTGCCAGTTGCTGAGTATATCTCTTCCTATTATGCATTCTGAAGCTGGGGAAATCACTACAGGATGGGTTCAGGAACCCACTGGACCCACTATGAGATGGACATGAGCTAAGAATTCATTAATAACCTGACCTTCATATGCCCCCACTCTGACTGGTGGGCCACAATGACGTTTTGGGTCTCCTGGAATTAATGTCATTTCAGAGCTATTATCCAGTAATCCCCAAAATGTCTAATTATTTCCTTTTCCCCAGTGAACAGTCACTCTCGTAAATGGCCATAGATCTCTTTGAGGAACACTGGGAGAAAGGTTAATAGCATTAATTTTTGTCAGTGTAGTGGTGTGCTTCCTTAAAGGCACCTGGCCTCCTCTTCATTTAAGGGGTTAGGGTCTGTAAACTCCTTCAAGTCTGCGAATTGATCGAGGGGGAATGAGTCCCTATTCCGATAATTGGAGTTAGATTGCCATTCACTTGAAACCTAGAATTCTTCTACTTGTCCTGATCAAGTAAATATTTAGTAGTTTTCCCATCTATTTCACCCCTAGGGACACCATGACTAACTAGGCAACACTGTAAGTCCACACCAGTCAGACTATTCTGATTAATGCATTGACTCCACTGTCCATTACAGTAACCACACCCACCTTGTCTTTGTTGACTGAGTGCCACCACTTGGCCCCTACCACCTGGAGTCCAATCAGCCCCATTGTAGTTAGGTGTCTTAATTCAGTTAGGGCAGTTCCCAATGTCAAACCTGATATACATAAAATAGCAAGCGCAGCAGTCTTCAAGGATGCTGGGGCTCCCTTCACAAATTTGTTCCTCACTGTTGTGGTAAAAGGGTGTGTTCTCTGAGCACTCCATGTGTGGGTCTGTGAGTCTAGCCTGATAAATCCACTCTAAAATGCTAATTTTCCTAAGTCTTTGTATACCTCCTCCTACAGTATACCAAGGCTGGACTGGTACTTCAACTTGATTTAGTGTAGGCCACTATGTAATCAATGCTCCAGTGAACCAACCAAATAAACTATTAGAGCCTTTCCTAACCTCTTGAGCTAAAACATTGAATGAAGAATCTGTGGTTAGTGGGCCCGTATCAATAATCTCAGGCTGATCTAACTTTATGTTCCTTACATCCTTCCCGCACCCTTAATGGCCATTCCCATCCATATTCCCCAGGTTTCTGTTTGTGCATATTAGAAAAGTCAAGCAGTTCTTTTGGAGTGTAGCATACATCCTCCTGGGTCACATTTGTTCTCCACTTTTTGGGGCTCGCTGGGATTTAAGTCTAGTTATAGGTCTAAAATCAAAATTGGGTGGTAGGGTAGGTCCTGGGAACATTCAGCAATGTCTTGTAAAGCATCTTCCTCAGGCAATGCCCCAGGCAATGTCTCACACAAAGACTCTTCAGGCACAGCTGGGTTAATTTCATCAGGTGGGGGTGGAAGGGATAATGGTTTTACTGAGGAGAGTGGCTTAGTAGAAAAAGATGGAGTGATCTCTTCAGATGGGAGTAAAAGTGCTGGTTCATTTGCCAGAATGATTCAATGGAATTTATGGGCCCAGTGACCCCAGCTTCCCAATTATCTGCCCATATGTCCACATCCCAAGTTTCAGGATCCCATTTCTTCCCAGTCAATGCCCTCACTTTAACTTCAGACTCCATTTGAAGTTGGGAATTTAATTAGCATTGTAATTCAGCCACTCTTAGGAAAAAATTCTGGGTTTGGTTTTTGGCAATATCTGCTCTGTTACTACAAGAAATAAGGCTTTCTTTCAGGGCACAAAAGGAAACTTTGAGGTATTTTATATGGTGCTTGAGCTATGACTCTGAAGTTGTGAGCTCATCTCACTACTTTGTCTAGTGAAAGTAGGACCAACCAACCAGCTTCCTTATACTTCTCATTATGACAAAATTGTAGAAAGGTATCAAACATGCCATTTCCCAGAGCCTTGCCTCTCACCAATACCTGATCTACTGGTGGTGATATTTTCATATTTCTATTGTCACCTCAGGCCATGGATAAGCAGCATGCTCTTTACTACTTGAGGCAGAGTCATCAGCACTTTAAGACTTGTCAGACTTGAGAACCAATTTGGAAAACTCATCCTTACAATTTTATTTCTCTAGAACCACTCCTGGTACCAAATGTCATAGGCTGGGTTCCCTAGAGAAGGAAAACTAGTGATGTGTGTATACATACACACACACACACACACACAGATTTATCTCAAGGAAATGGCTCACATGGTTGTAGAGGCTGGAAATTGCCAGTTCCGTGAGTCAGGCATCAGGCTGGAGGCTTCTCCTGATTTACATAGCTACAGAGGCTGATGAACCCAAGATTATCAGGTAAGACAGCAAGCTGCTGGCTCACAGTTTACACAGGCTGACGAATCCCAAGACTGACAGACGAGACAATGGACCTCTGGCTCAAGTCCCAAGAACCAGTGGTCAAATGATGACAAGCCAGATGCAGGACCCAGAGCAAGAAAGTAAGCTTTGCCAGAACGTTCATATATATACTGGAAGCAGGCCACACTCCCAAGGAAACTCACCTTACAACTGATTGGCTGATTACATCAGATACATCATGGAGGATGTGGTCCATGGGCATGCCTTATGTAAGTTACTTGTGCCTTCAGGGCCTGTTGAAGCCCAATCTCATATTTACCACTTCCATATGATGATTAAGTGCTACTGTGCACATCCAACTTTATGGCTTTGTTGGTTAGACAATACCCAGTTCATGATGGCCATCTCAGGTCACATGGTAACTCGGTGGCCCTTGGCCAGGAGCTCAGTTGCTACAGAACCAGTAGCAAACCAAAATGCTGTTTCTCAAAAGGACAGTGGTTATCTGCAAAGGAAGACAGGGGCTTATTCAAAAATTCTAAGGGTCTGCACTATTATTCATCAAAAGGGGCTAGCCAAAGGCTCCAAACAGCATCTCTCTATGCCACTGACACTTCCAAGCACCACTGGATCTGGTGGATCATATGGCCCAAGTGGCAAAGCATCATGCATGAGAGCCTGGACCTGTTGCAGAGCCTTCTTTAGTTCTGAGTCCCACTCAAAATTAGCAGCTTTTCAGGTCACTCTGTAAATGGACCAGAGTGGCACATCCAAATGAGGAATACATTGCCTTTAAAAGCCAAAGAGGCCTCTAGGTGTTGTGCTTCCTTTTTAGTTGTAGGAGGGGTCAGATGCAATAACTTATCCTTCACCTTGGAAGGGATGTCTTTACATGCCCCATACCATTGCACCCCTGGAAATTTCACTGAGATGGAAGTCCTTTGAATTTTTGTGGGATTTATTTCTCATCCTCTGGCACAGAAATGGAAACCCTGGTGGCATACTGGTTAAGAGCTATGGCTGCTAACCAAAAAGGTCAGCAGTACAAATCCACCAGGTGCTCCTTGGAAACTCTATGGGGCAGTTCTACTCTGTCCTATAGGGTCACTATGAGTTGGAATCAACTTGACAGCAATGGGTATGGTTTGGTTTTGGGCACACAAATGTTTTACCAAAAGGCTAGAGTAGTTGCTATTTCTTGCTCACCAGGTCCAATCAGCAAGATGTTATCAATGTCAGGGACCAGTGTAATGTCTTGTGAAGGAAAAAAGTGACCAAGGACTCTGCAGGCTACATTATGACATGGGGTTGGAGAGTTGATACACCTCTGAGGTAGGACAGCAAAGGTGTACTGCTGACCTTGCTAGATAAAAGCAAACTCTTCTAGTAGTCTTTACTAACAAAAAACCAAACCCACTGCCATCAAGTCAATTCCGATTCATAGCCACCCTATAGGACAGAGAACTTCCCATAGGGTTTCCAAGGCTATGAATCTTTACAGAAGCAGGCTACCACATCTTTCTCCCATAGAGAGGCTGGTCGGTTCAAACCACTGACCTTTTGGTTAGCAGCTGAGCACTTTAACCACTGCACCACCAGCACTTACCAGATCTACAGTTGTGTACCAGGCAGCAGGAGATGTATTAATTTGCTCAAGCAATGAAACCAAATATGGAACTGGACCACCTGGTTAAGTTTAAAATAATCCACTTCCATTATCAAAGATCTACCAGTTTTCTGTACACGCCTAACAGGCAGGTTGAATGTAGATGTGGTAGGAATCACCACCACTGCACCCTTCAAGTTCTTGATGGTGGCACTAATCTCTACGACCCCTCCAAAAATGTGATATTGCTTTTTCGTTTACTATTTTCTTGGTAAAGGAAGTTCTAGTGGCTTCCACTTGGCATTTCTTAGTACCAACTGCCTTCACTCCACAGGTCAGGGAACCAGTTTCGGGATCTGCCAGTTGCTGAGTATTTCTATCCCAATTATGTATTCTGACACTGGGGAAATCACTATAGGATGAGTTCAGGGACCCACTGGACCCACTTTGAGATGAATTAGAGCTAGAACTCCATTGATAACCTAGCCTCCTATCATGGTTAATGTCATGTGTCAACTTGGCCAGGCTATGATTCTCAGTGGTCTGGCAGACACTATATAATCATCTTCCATTTTGTGATTTAATGTGAGCAGCCAAACAGTTGAAAGGGCAATTTCCTTAGGGGCATGGTCTTCCTCCAGTATATAAATGGATGGCCTGGCAAAGCTTATTCTTTTCCTTGATCCTGCGCTCTTCTCATTGCCTGTCCTCCAGTTCTTGGGACATAAGCCTGCAGAAGTCTCTGGCCTGCTGCCTGACTGCGGATTTTGGATTCACCAACCCCAGCAACCTCGTGAGCCAGCACAGGTCTTCAGCCTGTTGCTTGACCATGGATTTGGGACTTGCCAGCCCCCACAATTGCATGAGCCATTTCGTTGAAGTAAATTTCTCTTTCTATATATATCTTCACTTCATATATTATATAGGATAATATTCACACACCTACAAGGAAGACCAGTTAATATGGCTATTATTCAAATTTACACACCAACCACTAAGGTCACAGATGAAGAAATGGAAGATTTTTACTAACTTCTGCAGTCTAAAATTGATCAAACATCCAATCAAGATGCATTGATAATTACTGGAAATTGGAATGTGAAAGCTGGAAACAAAGAAGTTGTTTTCAAACAGTAGCAGAAACATGGCCTTGATGACAGAAACGTCAGAGATCATATGATAGAATTTTGCAAGACCAACGACTTCTTCATTGCAAATACCTTTTTTTCAACAACATAAACAGCAACTATACATGTGGACTTCATTGGCTAGAATACACAGGAATCAAATCAACTACATCTGTGGAAAGAGATGATGGCAAAGCTCAGTATTATCAGTCAGAACAAGGCAAGGAGCTGACTGTGGAACAGATTATCAATTGCTCATATGCAAGTTCAAGTTCAAGTTGAAAACTGGAACAAGGCCATGACAGCCAAAGTACGACCTTAAGTATATCCCACCTGAATTTAAAGACCATCTCAAGAACAGATTTGACGCATTGAACACTAATGACCAAAGACCAGACAAGTTGTGGAATAACATCAAGGACATCACACATGAAGAAAGCAAGAGGTCATTAAAAAAGACAGGAAAGAAAGAAAAGACCAAAACGGGTATCAAAAGAGACTCTTAAAGTGACTCTTAAACACAGAGTAGCTAAAACAAAAAGATGAAATGTTGAAGTAAAAGAGCTGAACAGAAGACTTCAAAGGGCAGATTGAGAAAACAAAGTAAAGTATTATAATGAGATGTGTAAGGACTTGGAATTAGAACATCAAAAGGGAAGAACATGCTCAGCATTTCTCAAGCTGAAAGAAGTGAAGAAAAAATTCAAGCCTCAGGTTGCAATATTGAAGGATCCTACAGGAAAATACTAAATGATGCAAGAAGCAACAAAAAGAAGATGGAAGAAATATACAGAGTCACTGTACCAAAATGAATTGATCAACATTCAATCATTTCAGGGGTAGCATATGATCAAGAACTGATGGTACTGAAGGAAGAGGTCCAAGATGCACTGAAAGGATTGGCAAAAAACAAGGCTCCAGGAATTGAGATGTTTCAACAAATAGATACAGTGCCGGAAGTGCTCACTGGTCCATGCCAAGAAATTTGGAAGATAGCTACCTGGCCAACTGACTGGAAGAGATTCATATTTGTGCCCATTCCAAAGAAACGTGATCCAACAGGATGCAGAAATTATCAAACAATATCATTAATATCACCCACAAGTAAAACTTTGCTGAAAATCATACAAAAGTGGTTGCAGCACTACATCCATAGGGAACTGCCAGAAATTCAAGCCAGATTTAGAACAGGACATGGAACAAGGGTTATCATCGCTGATGTCAGGTGGATCATGGCTGAAAACAGAGAATATCAGAAAGGTGTTTACCTGTGTTTTATTGACTATGCAAAGGCATTCGACTATGTGGATCATAACAAATTGTGGATATCGTTTCGAAGAATGGGAATTTCAGAACACTTTACTGTGCTCATAAGAAACCTGTACTTAGACCAAGAGGCAGTTGTTTGAACAGAACAAGGGGATACTGTGTGGTTTAAAGTCAGGAAAGGTGTGTGTCAGTGTTGAATCCTTTCACCATACTTATTCAATCTGTATACTGAGCAAATAATCCGAGAATCTGGACTATATGAAGAAGACCACAGCATCAGCATTGGAGGAAGACTCATGAACAACCTGTGTTATGCAGATGATACAACCTTGCTTGCTGAAAGTGAAGAGGACTTGAAGCACTTACTGATGAAGAGCAAAGACCACAGCCTTCAGTATGGATTACACCTCAACATAAAGAAAACAAAAATCCTCACAACTGGACCAATAAATATCATGATAAATGGAGAAGAGATTGAGGTTGTCAAGGATTTCATTTTACTTGGATCCACAATAAATGCCTGTCTTGGTTAGCTAGTGCTGCTATAACAGAAATACCACAAGTGGATGGTTTTAACAAAGAAGTTTATTCTCTCACAGTCCAGTAGGCCAGAAGTCCAAATTCAGGGTGCCAGCTCTAGGGGAAAGCTTTCTCCGTCCTTTGTTCTGGGAGCATCTCAGTGGAGGAACCTCAGGTCCAAAGGATGCACTCTGCTCCTGGCACTGCTTTCTTGGTGGTGTGAGGTCTCCCTGTGTCATGGATTGAATTGTGTCCCTCCAAAATATGTGTCAACTTGGTTAAGCTATGATTCCCAGTATTGTGTGGTTGTCCTCCATTTTGTGATTATAATTTTATGTGAAAGAGGATTAGGGTGGGATTGTAACACTCTTACTAAGTCACATCCCTGATCCAATGCAAAGGGAGTTTCCCTGGAGTGTGGCCTGCACCACCTTTTATCTTACAAGAGATGAAAGGAAAGGGAAGCAAGCAGAGAGTCGGGATCTCACACCACCAAGAAAGCAGTGCCAGGAGCAGAGCATGTCCTTTAGACCTGAGTTCCTGTGCACAGAAGCTCCCAGACCAAGGGATGACTGATGACAAGGACCTTCCTCCAGAGCCAACAGAGAAAGAAAGCCTTCCCTCGGAGCCAACGCCCTGAATTCAGACTACTGGCCTACTAGACTGTGAGGGAATAAACTTTTTGTTAAAGCCATCCACCTGTGGTATTTCTGTTACAGCAGCACTAGATGAGTAAGACACCCTGTCTTTCTGCTTGCTTCTTTCTTTTATATCTCAAAATAGATTGGCTTAAGACACTAACTAATCTTGTAGATCTCATCAACATAACTGCCACTAATCCAATCTCATTACATCATAGTGATAGAATTTACAACACATAAGGAAATCACATCAGATGACAAAACGGTAGGCAATCATACAATACTGGGAATCATGACCTGGCCAAGTTGACAGATATTTTGGGGGGACACAATTCAATCCATGACAATGTCTATAGAAGCTGCAGTCAAAAAACCAAATGATGTGTTGCATTGGGCAAATCTGCTGATAAAGATCTTTTTAGAGCGATGTCACCTTAGGGACTAAGGTGTGCCTGACCCAAGCCAAGGTGTTTTCAATTGCCTCATATGCATGTGAAAGCTGGACAATGAATAAGGAAGACTGAAGAAGAACTGATGCATTTGAATTAGGGTGTTGGCAAAGAATATTGAATATATCATGGACTGCCAGAAGAACGAAAAATCTGCCTCGGAAGAAGTACAGCCAGGATGCTCCTTAGAAGAGAGAATGGCGAGACTTTGTCTTTCATACTTTGGACATATTACCAGGAGGGACCAGTCCCTGGAGAAGGACATCATGCTTGGTAAAGAGTCAGTAAAAAAGAACAAGACCTTCAACGATATGGATTGACACAGCAGCTGCAACAACAGGCTCAAGCATAACAACTATTGTGAGGATGGCATAGGACCAGGTATGTTTCATTCTACTGTATACAGGGTCACTATGAGTCGGAACCAACTCGACAGCACCTAACAACAAACAACAACATACGCTTCACTGGTTTTGCTCTGCTACAAAACCCAGGCTAAGACCCCTACATATACCCCTACTCTTACTGGTGAACCATAGTATTGTTTTGGGTCTCCTAGAATTTGTATGAGTTCAGAGCCAGTTTCTTATAACCCCTGAAACGTCTGATTATTTCCTTTTCCCCAAAGTACAGTCACCCTATTAAAAGGCCATAAAGGGTCCTTCAGGGAAGCCTAGGAGAAAAATTAGTAATATACATTTATACATTTTTCGCACAATGGTGGGATCCTTACTCAAGGGGAACTGGCATCTCCTTCATTCAAGGGGTTATGGGTCTATAAAGTGGCTCAAGTATGTTGTTGTTGTTGATGGATGCTGTCAAGTCGGTTCCAACTTATAGCAACCCCATGTGACAGAGTAGAACTGCCCTTCAGGATTTTCTTGGCTGTAATCTTTACCGAGCACATTGTCAGGTCTTTCTCCTGTAGAGCTGCTGGGTAGGTTCAAACTGCCAACCTTTCAATTAGCAGTCCAGCACTTAACTGTTTGCGCCACCAGGGCTTTGGCTCAAGTCTAGGGATTGATTTAGGAGTAGTAACTCTGTTATGGTGATTCAAGGTAGACTTCTGCTCACTTGACTTAAAACTCTTCCACTTATGCAAATCAAGTAGGAATTTATAGATTTCCCATTTATTTAATTCCTAGTGACACCATAAGCAGTTACCCAGTGCAATTAGACTATTCTGATTACTGCTTTGATTGTGTCATTCATTATGGTAATCATGCTTACTTTGTCTTCGGCAATTAAGTGCTGTCACTTGGTCCCTGCCACCCCATGATCCAATCCCCACCATTGCATTTGTTGTTGTTGTTAGCTGCTGTCGAGCTGGCCCAATTCATGGTGACCCCATGCACAACGGGGTCTGATTTTTTGGAAGCAGATAGCCAGGCCTTTCTTCCTAGTCTTTCTTAGTCTGGAAATTCCCCCTGCAACCTGTTCAGCATGATAGAAACACACAAACTTCCACTGATAAATAAGTGGCGGTTCTGCTTGTGGTGCATTGACTGGGAATTGAACCCAGGTCTCCCACATGGAAGGTAAGAAGTCAATTCAATGGCAGTGGCTCCCACTGTAATATCTGAGTTACAGAAAAGAGTGATCACAACTCTCTTCAAGGATGCTGGGGCTCCTCTCAAAAATTTATTCCTCACAGTCATGGTGAAAGGTATGTCCTCTGGTAGCGTGAACGATTCAGACATGACAAATTTATTCTAACATTCCAGACTCCCTAAGCCTTCTTCTACTGCATACCTAGGCAGTTCTGGCATTTCAACTTTATTTAGTGTAGGCCACCTTTTTTTTTTTTTTATGAATACTATTTTATTGTTTTCTTTTTTTTTAATAATTTTTATTGAGCTTTAAGTGAAGGTTTACAAATCAAGTCAGTCTGTCACATATAAGCTTATATACACCTTACTCCATACTCCCACTTACTCTCCCCCTAATGAGTCAGCCCTTCCAGTCTCTCCTTTCGTGACAATTTTGCCAGTTTCTAACCCTCTCTACCCTCCTATCTCCCCTCCAGACAGGAGATGCCAACACAGTCTCAAGTGTCCATCTGATACAAGTAGCTCACTCTTCATCAGCATCTCTCTCCAACCCATTGTCCAATCCCTTCCATGTCTGATGAGTTGTCTTCGGGAATGGTTCCTGTCCTGAGCCAACAGAAGGTTTGGGGGCCATGACCGCCGGGATTCCTCTAGTCTCAGTCAGACCATTAAGTCTGGTCTTTTTATGAGAATTTGGGGTCTGCATCCCACTGATCTCCTGCTCCCTCAGGGGTTCTCTGTTGTGCTCCCTGTCAGGGCAGTCATTGGTTGTGGCCGGGCACCATCTAGTTCTTCTGGTCTCAGGATGATGTAAGTCTCTGGTTCATGTGGCCCTTTCTGTCTCCTGGGCTTGTAGTTATCGTGTGACCTTGGTATTCTTCATTCTCGTTTGATCCTGGTGGGTTGAGATCAATTGATGCATCTTAGATGGCTGCTTGTTAGCATTTAAGACCCCAGACGCCACATTTCAAAGTGGGATGTGGAATGTTTTCATAATAGAATTATTTTGCCAATTGACTTAGAAGTCCCCTTAAGTGTAGGCCACCTTTTGATCCATGTTTTGGTCAACCAAACAAACAAACATTAAGGTCCCTTTCTAACTCCTCAAGCTGAAACACTGAATGCAGAATCTCTGCTTAGTGGACCCATATCAATAAATATGTTCCTTCTACCATTATCCTATACCCTTAATATATATTACCACACATATTCCCTGGATTTCTGTCTGTATAAATTAGAAAAATCACGTAGTTCTTTTGGAGTGTAGCACCTTCTCGTGGGACACACTTTGTACCTCATCTTTCAGGACCTGCTGGAAATTACGTCTAGTTCTAGGTCTAGAAGCAAAGATCAGTGGTGGGGGTGGATCCTGAGGACGATCAGCAGTGTGTCGCAAGGCAACTGCCTCACAGGAGGCCATTACAGGTTGTTCAGGCAAAGCTGGGTTAATCTTTTCAAACAGAGGTAGAAGGGCAGTTTCTCTGGCAAAAAGACTCAGAATTTAGGGGCTCAATGTCATTAATATCTGTCCATATATCCCTATTCCAATTTTCAGGATCCCATTTCTTCCCAGTCAATGTCCTGACTTTAACAGACACCTTGTGAGGTTGGGAATTCAATTTGCATCGTAATTCTGCCACTCATAGGATGAGACTGTGGGTTTGGTTTTCGGCAATCACAGCTCTGAGGCTACAGGACATAAGGTTTTCTTTCAGGACACACACAGCAAATTTCAGGTCATTTATGTGGCACATGAGGTGGAAATTAGAATCCCTGAGCTCATCCTTTTCTTTTCCCATTTTGACTAGCAAAATTAGGAGCAACCAGCCAATATCATTATACTTGTCGGTTTGACAAAAATGTTTTAAGTTATCGAATCTATGATCACCCAGAACTTTGTCTTGTAAGTATTTGATTTGGAGTGTTCAGTGCTGATATTTTGCATAACTCTATTGCCACATCACACCAGGGACTATCATTGACCTCTTTACTACCAGAAATAGAGTCATTACCCTCCCTACCTGCCAAAGAAAACAAAAGACAACCTGTTGCCGTCAAATCGATTCTGACTCATAGCAGCCCTATAAGACAGAGTAGAACTGCCCCATACAGTTTCCAAGGAGTGGCTGGTGGATTTGAACTGCTGACCTTTTGGTTAGCAGCCAAACACTTAACCACTGTAACACCAGGGCTCCAAGAGAATCATTAGTGCCTTTAACTCTAAGCAGATTTTTTAAAAATTCCAGAAACCCAAAAACCAATTCAGAAAACTGATCTTTAAGATTCTGTTCCTCTAGAATCATTCTTAGTACCAACATGTCTTAGGATCCTCTAGAGAAACAAAACCAGCAAGATAGATAATAGATACACAGATATGCATTCACTTATCTGAGGAACTGACTCATGAGATTGTGGGGGCTGGCAAGTCCAAAATCTGTTGGTCAGGTTTTGGACTGGATATTCCAGCAATCTTGTTCCCAAAATCTGTATGTAGCTCAGGTGGTGGTGGTGGGGTTTGGGGGAATGTGAGGAATTCTGGCAAAATGTCTATTTATAGTCTGGAAGCAGAATACTCCCTGGGAAATCTCTCTTTTTCTTAAGAACTTCAACTGATTGGTTGAGGCCCACCCACATTACAGAGGGTAACCTTCTTTACTTAAGGCCAACTGACATCATCATATGTAAGTGTTGTTGTTAGGTGCCCTTGAGTAGGTTCCAACTCATAGTGACCCTATGCAAAACAGAACGAAACACTGCCCGGTCCTGCATCATCTTCACAATTGTTGCTATGCTTGATCCCACTGTCTCTTCCCCAGTCGTATTCTGAGTGCCTTCCAACCTGAGCGGCTCATCTTTTGGCACTATATCAGACAATGTTCTGCTGCTATTCATAAGGTTTTCACTGGTTAATGCTTTTCAGAAGTAGACCTCTGCATCCTTCTTCCTAGTCTGTCTTAGTCTGGAAGCTTAGCTGAAACCTTTCTGCCATGGGTGACCCTGCTGGTATTTGAATACCGGTGGCATAGCTTCCAGCATCACAGCAACACACAAGCCCCCACAGTACAACAAACTGACTTAATGCAACATCTAGGCTAGTGTTTGACAAAACAACTGGGCACCATAACCTAGCCAAGTTGACAAGAAATTAATCATCACGAACAGCTTCCAAGTTGGATTACCTTCCTGGATTCTGACTGTCCAGCATTTGTTCTGGTAATTCCCCACTATCTTCTCATCTCTTAGATGCCTTTATAAACATTAAAAATATGTATTTCAGATTTTTACTTTTTTTAATTTTGTTGTTTTCTGAGGTGAACTGATATAACTACCCTAGCCTACCATTACCAGAAAGGAGCCCTGGTGGTACAGTGCTTAAATGCTGGGCTGCTAACCAAAAGGTCAGCAGTTCGAACCCACCAGATGCTCTGCAGTGAAAAGACGTGGTGATCTGCTCCCCGTAAGGATTACAGCCTTGGAAACCCTATGGGGCAGCTCTATACTCTGTCCTATAGGGTGTTAGGAGACAAAACCGACTCCGCAGCGAGTTTCCCATTACCAGAAAGATAAACTTTAGTCATTCTCTGTCCCCCTTCCCCATTTCATTTTTTTCATAGCCCTTACCATTCACTGGAGTAAACCAAAACCAAACCCAGTGCCGTCGAGTCACAGCGACCCTATAGGACAGAGTAGAACTGCCCCGTAGAGTTTCCAAGGAGCGCCTGGCGGATTTGAACTGGTGACCCTTTGGTTAGCAGCCGTAGCACTTAACCACTACACCACCAGGATTTCCATTAACTGGAGTATTATCTATTTATTTTCCTATTTATTATTATCTATTTAATTTCACCAGAATTAAGTTCCAAGAAAGCAGGGACTGTGTTTTGTTTGCCGCTGTCTCCTCAGAGCCTGTAAGAACGCGTGGCAGATGGCTGCCACTCAGTGAGCAGCTGTTGAAGGGATGGATGGATGGAAGGCAGAAAAGGGGTTTACCCACCGGAAGAGCTGGCAGACCACGTGGTCTTGCGGGACCACAGTCCGTAACGGGGGTTGGTCTGACTGGGCGGCCACTACCCACTCAAAATGGGCAGCACTCTTGGGGGAGCGTGTGCCCGGGGACTTGCTTCGCTTCCTTCCGGGTTCCGGGTTTTCGCGAGGGTCCTACTTCCCCGGAGAGGGCTGGCTCCCCCGCGGCGCTTTGTGGGCGGAGCTGGCAGCGGGGATTTCGGAGCCCCCCGGAAGACACACCCGCGGTGGGCCGGCTTCCTATTGCGACCACGAGGGGCTGGGCGGACAGAGGTCCGCACCAGGGCTGGGGGGAAGGAAAGGGGTGTCGGGAGAGCAGAGGTGCGGGAGACCCCAGGCAGGGTTTTAGGTTTAAGAGGCCGGAGCGCTGGGGGCTGAGAGAAGGGCGGCCTTGGTCGCTGCAGCCGGCGAGTGAAGCCGGTTCAGGGGACCCCTCCCATTCCGGCCCTCAAAGCTCCGCTCCTGAGGGTGCGGCTGGGAAATCCCACTTTAGTCAGTGGTCTTGAGCTTATGCAGGACTACCCACCCAGGCCGGCTCTTGATGGGAATTTGGAAAAGGCCCCCATCCAGTACGGAAGGCTGGGGTCCTCTGGGCTTCCGAAGCCTACGTGAACGTTGGACATTTTTTGAAGAATGATTGTTGAGTGGGGGTGTGATATGTCCTTAAAAGGCTGGCAAAGAACAAAATCTGTTACGACCTAGTCTTTCTTTTAAGGAGACACTGGAGCTTAAAGCTTCAAGAGCAAGCCCTCTCACACCCCCATCTCTGGTTCTTCCTGCGTTCAAGCTCCATCTGGTGAGTAAGAGACAACTCTGCCCATGTCTAATGTCTTTGACCCGAGGCCCAAGGGTGACATTTCTGGGAGCACTGTAAGAAGGGGCATCTTAAGAAATGCAGCTTGTCTGTCGTTAACCGTTTTATAAGTAAGATTCGAAGGTTTCTTCACTTTGGTTGAGGACGTTTACTTTTTATACATTCATGGCAGGTTATTTTCCTCAAGCTCCAGTCCCAGGATGCAGCTCCTTTTTCTGCATGTTAGTCACCGCTGACCCAAACAGCCTGTGAGCCACATGCCCCTCCTACAGACTTCAAAAAGTTGGGCTGTCTCCCTTTCTACGGAGCTAGGACTGTTCCTTGGGGCCCCAGATAAACCAGTCTGGACCAAGTCTTGGTAGAGAATCTGCTCAGATGCCAGAGGGTTGGATGAGATGATGGATTTGGGTTTTTTCCAGATTATCCTGTTAGAAACAATTCTACAATGGTCCTCATTGTATTGAATTACTATATTTCCTCCATTGGAAGACATGCCTCCTCCAGTTTTCACATTTCTGAAACTAGGACGCATTTACCTGTCAGGTTAAAAGAAATTTGCCAGCTTCTGGGTATCCACATGGGTGGTGATGTGTCTGTTACTACTTGCTTATGTGAAAACCCAGCCATGTGATTATTTCATTAGTTGAGAGACTTGAAATAAATTTTAAGTTAGGATCTCGAATTACTTTTTCATGAATTGACACAATAGCTGCAACAATGGGCTCAACCATAGCAACAATTATGAGGTTGGTGAAGGACTCAGCAGTGTTTTGTTCTGTTGTACATAGGGTCACTGTGAGTCGGCGGAACGAACTCAATGGCACCTAACAACAATTATTTTTTAAATGACTTAAAAAGATAATGCTATGATGTAGCATTCAAATAAAAGTTTTATAATAATCTTTATTAAGGGTTTGGTAAATGCCTGGCATTGTCTCATTTACTCAGCATTACAACCCTATGAAGTACAATTTCTATTCCCATTTTATAGATGAAATCTCAGAGAGGTAAAGTGCCTCAGAACTTTTACATGGCAGTATCAGGATTCTAAAAGGAGCCCTGGTGGCACAATAGTTAGATGCTTGGCTGCTAACCAAAAGCCCTGCAGTTAGAACCCACCAGTGGCTCCTCAGGAGAAAAGACTTGCCAATCTACTCCCATAAAGATTACAGCATAGGAAACCCTATGGGGCAATTCTGCTCTGTCCTGTAGGGTCGCTATGAGTCAGAATCAACTTGATAGCACATAACAACATCGCGATTCTAACCCGTGCTGTCTGATTTCAAAGCCTGCCCTGTTAACCATGTAGTATGCTGACTCCCAAGTCTATATCCAGACAGAAGATGCACACAGCTTGCAAGGGGGGAAGTCAGGGCGGGGTCTGTGTGTGTTTGTATATCTTAGTGTGTTTATGTATCTTCAGATGTTTGTGTAGGGAACTGGGAGATAGAGCTACATCTAGGGGCACTGGTTATACTTATTCCTGCATTGATACCAAGTCTTTATTTTTGGATCTTTTGCAGTTTTAAATATATTTCTGTGTGTTACGGAGCTCTCCTGCCTTTGGCCCCTTTAGAAGAGTTTAAGGCAGCTACTCAAGCCTACCCTGCCAGCTGCCTCCTTCTAAGAGTTTTTTTAGAGTTGTTGAAGTCACACTGTCCTCTAGGAGCCTCCAGGTCCTAGTGCTGCAGAGGCAAGCCAGAGTCCTGAGGGCAGGATATTGTGGTCAGAGGAGGCCCACACAAGCCTCTTGCCAGAGACTCCAGCACTTTCCTCATCAGAGGTGGATGAGGTGGGCTGAGACCAGAGAATCCTTCATCATGCTGCAGCAGCTCCTGATCACCCTGCCCACCAAGGCCAGTACCTGGGTGAAGTTGCATCATCCAAGGAAGGCCAAGGAGGGGGCACCTCTGTGGGAGGATGTGACGAAAATGTTCCAGGGAGAAGGTGAGGATAGACCAATGGGGGAGGAGGGTAGAGGGATAAGAAGAAGGTCTCCTTGTCATGTGAAAAGTAGGTAGACACTTCATTGAGAACCTCTCAGGGAGAAAATTGGAGGAAAGAAGGCCTTTGGGATTCGTGCTCTGGCTTCTAGGAAGGAGAGAGCTGTGAGAGAAAATGTTGGGCTCTTAGCATGGGCTTCTTATGCCATGCCCTCTATACTGTGCTTGTCTCCCATCCTGTATACAACACAGAACAGGAAGACCAAAAATACAGTGTTCCCTACCAGTAGCTCTTGAGTGTGTAAGTCATGTTTTCTTGGGGTGGGGAGGAGCTTAAAGATTTCTGCCCCCTTAAGCCCTCTAAAGGTTTTCCTTTACAAGTTTCAGTCATTTCAATCTAAAATCAGTATTTTTCGGAAGTATCGTTGCTGTCTTTTCATCTTATGCTGAAGGCTGAGAGGCAGGAATGTCATGCTGATTACTCTGATTTTACCTTGAAATATGTGGGTTCAGTGAGAGATATACCAAGATAGCACATTACCCAGTGGCCTGGTCAGGAATAGATAGACAGGCAGGTGAATTCATGTGCCTCATGTGATTGCTTAGTTCATACCTTTAACACTTCAAATTCAGCCTGTATTTATTGTGTGCCAGCTGTGTCGGGCTGTGCTAAGCATTTTAACAGATGGAAAAATGAATAATTATCAGTAATGCTGATTATTAATTGATGGAGATAGGCACGTACCCAGATAATAATAATAGAAGGTAGCCTAAGACAATGCTATGGTAAAGCTCTTTTGGAATATAGGGGACAGGAAACCTTCTTCTGTTTGTATTTCAGAAAATTTCACAGAGCAGATAGCATTGAATTGGGCATTGAAAGATGTGTTAACTTTTTTATAGGAGACTTGGGAAAGAACGATATAGAAGTGGGTACCTTCAAGGGTGGTTCAAAGAGTGAAGACAATTGTAGTCTGAGAGTTAAGAATGTGATGGGTGGTATGTCCCGTGTATAAAGGGTGGTGGCTTAGAGGAAAATACTGTTAGGATGAGGTTTGGGCAGGTTGTAGAGTTTCTTGAAGTCCATGATATGTTTTTCTTCCATGGCGCTGGAAGCCATTGAGGAGTTTCGAGCTGAGGAGGGATATGAGTAGAGCTGTTTGGGGGAGGCCAGCCATGAGCACAGGGACAGTGTCAGGCCCTAGAGCAACACACTGCATGCTGTTCTCATCTAAGGAGGCCTTGGGTTACTCTCGAGTCCCTCTCAGTGTCTGTCTTTGTGGGTATGTTGGGGGAGGAGCAGTGGACATGTGAGGGTTCTCTAGTTGGAGGATCTGGGGAGACACAAACCTTGTGACTCTTTTCCTTCCCCAGCTCTGCTGTCTCAGGATGCTGATGTTAGCGAGAGAAAAGGTTTAGAGGACAAAGTGGCCCCTGGGCCCTCAACAGCAGAATCCAAGGTGAATTTCCTCTCATTTTCTTGACAGTGCTTTTTGGTGTTTAAGATTATAGCCTTGCCTTTTTGGGGAGTTGGGATTGAGGGGCAGGGAAGGAGACTAACAAAATTCAACCTAGGGGGCTCAATGTAAGTTATTCTTCTCTAGAAAACCAGGCCTCAGTGGTGGCAATTATCCTGCTCATAGTAGCCTCCCTCCATGTAACTCTTGTTTCTAACCAACATCTAGGTCTAATATTGAGCTAGCTTCTGTAGAAAAAGCAAAATGAGTTCTAGGCCCTCAAGACTAACAGATATACCACTTGGCAGATAAGATATACCTCAATAAAATGCCCAAAAACAATGTTTAAGTGAGAAGAAAGTTCTGATATACTTTGTGATGTACACGTATTACTCGTGAGCTTGAAAAGACAGCTCTTGGTATAGTATTGGGAGCAGAGGTCAAACTGCAGCCAAGGGAGAAGTGAGTAGAGAAGAAATGGTCAGGCTACACTGTGCGCATGCAAGCTGGGGGCACAGAAAAAGGGGCGCACTCTCTGAGAGCAGTTATAACCGGGTGTCAGACATGGGGTGGTCCTCCCCGCCAGGCAGAAGCATAGGTGAAACGGAAGAGAAATCATAGAATAAATGAGAAAGAGCAGTTTAATGGTGTGCTGTGTATCCTAAATGAGCTAATCAGAAAACCAGTGGCACTAGCAACTGTCAGAGCTCTACTGCTGCCAAACCCCAGAAGCATAGCAGAAACAAACCAAAAAGAAAAAGAAAAAAAATGTATAGTCAAAGAAAACCTATATAGAGGGAGATATTACTAGCAAACAGAAGAGACGCAGTGGTTAAGAGCTCGGCTGCTAACCAAGAAGTCGGCAGTTCAAATCTACCAGCCGCTCCTTGGAAACCCTATCCGGGAGTTCTACTCTGTATCGTAGGGTTGCTATGAGTCAGAATCTACTCAGTGGCAATGGGTTTGGCAGCTGGGTTTAATCCCATGTCTTTAACCTTCCTCAAATTCAGTTCTTCATCAGTTAAATGTGGGTACTAATAAGAGCCTAATAGGTCTGAAATGCATTCCAGAATTATTTATAATATATAAAAAGTACACTTAAGGAATTTATTTGTTATGATCTCAGCCTTCTGGCACTTTCCTTTTAGAAAATTCCAAACAGCTAATGTCTCTTTTTGCATTGAAGTTTTTTTTTCTTTAAACATAACCATCAAATGGTGATTTAATTTGTGTAGATCACACATACAAGGCTCTCGTCATACTTCTCAACTCAGTGTCTGCTTTGGTCAAGGGATCTTCCTTACTAGGCAGAGTTCATGCATTCTTGAAAAACATTGTTCTCTCATACGTTTCTCATTAACAGAAATACCAGTCTAAAGAATGTTGAATTGTTCTCATTTTGACCAATTCAGTCCAACAAAGGTTTTCTCTTGTGACTTTAGCCCCTTCTGAACTCTCCTGTTTCTCAAATATGTCCGAACTTTGTCCTTAATCTAAATTACTGTACACTACTCTGTCCCCGGAATTCCAAAGGGGGGTAAAAAACCTGTTGCCATTGAGTTGATTCTGACTCATAGCAACCCTATGACTCATAGACAGTGTAGAACTGCCCCATAGGATTTCCAAGGAGTGGCTGGTAGATTTGAACTGCCGACCTTTAGGTTAGCAACCATAGCTCTTAACCACTACGCTGCCAGGGAATACCAGAGGACTGGAGCCATGAATGTTCTCCCTTCAACCAAAATTATAAATTGCAGAAGGCAACTTAGATGCTCTATGCATTGTTTTATAACTTTCAGCAGAGAATCAGTCAAACAATTACTGAGAAGAGTATCCAGGGAAACTTGACTAGAATCTCTCAGCATCTAGACAGGGTCAGAACAACTTGCTGAACTTTGGCTGAACAGGAACATGTTTGATGTTTTAGGAACTGTTAACCTTCAAGGACATATCTGTGGACTTCACCCAGGAGGAGTGGGGGCAGCTAGCCCCCGCTCACCGGAATCTGTACCGGGAGGTGATGCTGGAGAACTATGGGAACCTGGTCTCAGTGGGTAAGGATGGGCTCTCTGTATAGCCAGAAATCTGCCCACTACAGGCGAGTCATTATTTCTAAACCATTAAACGTTGTGGACTCCCTGTAGTTGGATTCTATATGGGTGATGTCTTGTTCTTTTGAAAACTAAGCCAGGACACATCTGATTCTCCTTTCTTGGAGAAACAACCTTACTTTTTAGAGCTAGAAATAGGAAAACACACTGTGTCTTCCCCTTTCCATTTTCAAAAGCTACAAATACCAGAGGACTGGAGCCAAATTCTGGGGATGGATTTTAGACATCAGCATAAGCATTCATACTCCTTTTTACTCTACAAACAGGATATCAACTTTCCAAGCCTAGTGTGATTTCCCAGTTGGAGAAAGGAGAAGAACCATGGCTGACAGAGAAAGAAGGCCCAGGAGATACCAGTTCAGGTGAGACCAAGCCAGGTGGTAACTTTTAATATGTACCTTAAAGTCTTCCCAGGCTGTGGGCACTGAATAGGGCATGTACTAAACCTGATTTCACTTCTCCTTCTGTTACCTTTTTCCTTCTCTTAAATACTTGCAAAAGTCTCTCTGGAGTCAGAGGGAAGAGAGGTCTTGCTCTCATTAAGATTAAACTTAATTTTCCCTCTTTCTTCAGTATCGTAAGGCTCTGGTAATCAAAGGCTCCTTTCCCACAGATACATGTGGTCTCTTCTGCGTTTCACAAATCTTTAATTTTCTCTCTTTCGTCTATTGCCACATTTTACCAACTTTCATTCTATAACCCCAGCTTCAACTCTCATTCTCTTTTTAACTCATATATTTAACTTCCTTGCAACAACAACTTTATGAAAACTGCAAGAAAAATTTCCACAGGATTCCATCTCAGTCACATCCAGTGGTGTTTACCAATCTCCTTAAGCTTTGCATTTATTGTGAAATATTTTAGGATTCAGAAAGGCATAGAGAACATTATAATGGACTCCTGTGTAGCTTTCACTTAGGTTAAGAAATAAAACAGAGTTGAACCTCCCCTGTGCCCCTCCCACCCCCTCCGAAATAAGTCTTCTAAATTGAATTATTACCATTCCCATATGTGTTTTCTTACTTTTACTAAATATGTGTATAATATCCCTAAACAATATGTAGCATCATTTTGCATGTTCTTATTCTTTAAATAAATGGTATTTATACTTCTTCCACTTATTTTGTTCACTCAACACCATTGAGATTTATCTGCGTTTCTCCAGTTCATTAATTTCCATTGAATGAATAAAGCACAATTTATTTATCCATTTTCCTGCTGATAGATACACTGTTTCAGAATTTGGGAATCAAGAAATGCTGCAGTAAACCTTTGTGTACACCTTCTTTTGTACATACACAAGTATCTCCCTAAAATGTTTGCTAAAAGTATAATTGTGGGGTTGTGGAGTTATATGTACCTTTATTTTGCAGGGTATTGCCAAATTGCTTTTAAAGCAGTTGTACTAATTTGTGCTCCCACCGGCAGGTTTTGAGAGTTTCCAGAACTCAGTGTCTTTGTCAAACTTTAGAATGAGTCCTACAGTCCAGGAACATGATACAGTATTCTATTTTATTGATACTAATTTTTTTTTTTCAATTAAATTTCAGGGTTTTCCCCATAAAACCCTTTGTCAGATTTTAAATTGTTTTCTGTTGCTGATGTCTAATAACAGTTGGTTTTGAGTATTGATCTTATATCCAGTTGTCTTATTTTATTCTCTTATTAATTCAAAGAAGTTATTTGTACATTCTCCTGGGTTTTCTCTTCTTCAACTTATAATAATGAAAATAATAGTAAAAGCTATCATGAGTGTTCTTTCCTTGCACCTGGATGAAATCTCAGAGTGGCCCTATGGCTGGTCCAGCCCCTTTAAATAAGAAGAACAATCTGATCATTGGAGGCAGAGCCAAGATGGCGGAATAGACAAACGCTTCCAGTGAGCCCTCTTTACAACAAAGACCTGAAAAAACAAGTGAAACGAGTATATTTATGACAAGCTAGGAGCCCTGAACATCAAAGGCAAGCTTTGAAAACAAACAGAGGGGCAGGGGGAGGAAGAGACGGTTGAGAAGCGGTGAGGAGTAACCGGACCTGAATCATGGGGAGCCCCCAGACACCATTCCCGGAGCAGTGGCGGTTGGCTGGTACTAGCATTCAGCCACAGTTTCCTCAGGGAGAAGCAGCCAGCCACACAGCCTACTCACACCTCCGGAACCAGAGAAGAACAGCACTCTTGGCAAAAGCTAAGTACTTCCATATATTTTACCACGCGCCCCCCCCCCCCCAAGCCGGTTTCAGTGGCTGTTGATTTCCCTGGGCCTGAGATAGGTCCTGTTGAGTGCCTCGAGCCATTCTCCCACACTTGGAGAAGGAATAAATTCACAACTGGGGAAAAAATAATTTTCCAGCTCCACTAACCGGGGGAGCTCCTGTCCAGGCATAAACAGTCCGTGGACTGTTAGTACTTTTACCCTCTGCATGGACCTGTGTGGGCCTATTTCAGGAGAATAGGCCCTTGATGGCAGACTCCAACTGTTTCAGCGGTGTGGCAGAGAGGTGGGTGTTTCATGTTTGACATTGCTTTGCGTATTAAACAGGGTCCTCACCTACCCACATCAGGGGCCTAAGGACTGGTGGCTCCACTCAGGTCACCCAGCCACCCACGACAGGTCCAAGGATAACTGGTACCTCCCACTCCTTACAGCTAAAAACACTGGGTATCCATGATCTGTCTGCAGAAACCACCCCCCTGTACCCTCTAGGGAACAGGGACACACTTTCCTCAGAGACATGTAGGGGATGATTTTCAGCCCCTTGCCTTGTTCAGAGTGTGACACCCTGCTGTAACCAGGTACCAGTACCTACACCAATCACTCCTGCCCCTCTAAGACTGTAAGGCAGAACCTGTACCACACACTTGATGATCAGCTATCTGGACACCTGAGCTGAATTCATACAAGAAAAGTGAATGGACTTCTAGACTGATATACCTGATAACAGCTCTAGCCATATGGGGACAGGACCTCAGAGTTCCAAAGGTGAAAATAATCAAGCTAGCTCACTCAAGCAACCCATTTAGGCATATCAAAACAAAACAAAGCAAGAAGCTATGACAGTAAGCAAACATAAAATAAACTAATATGATAGCTTATAGATGGCTCAGAGACAATAGTCAATATCAAGTCACATAAAGAAACAGACCATGATCGCCTCAACAAGCTCTCAAAACAAAGAATCCAGAGATTTTCTAGATAAAAGTGCCTTCCTGGAATTACCAGAGGCAGAATACAAAAGATTAATATACAGAACCCTTCAAGACATCAGGAAGGAAATGAGGCAATATGCAGAACAAGCCAAGGAACACACAGATAAAGCAATTGAAGAAATTAAAAAGATTATTCAGTAACATAATGAAAAATTTAATAAGCTCGAAAAATCCATAGACAGACAGCAACCAAATTCAGAAGATTAGCAGTAAAACTACAGAAGTAGACAACTCAATTGAAAGAGAAGCAGATCTGAGCAAATGGAAGGCAGAATTTGTGAACTTGAAGATAAAGCACTTGGCACTAATATATTTGAAGAAAAATCCAATAAAATAATTAAAAAAAAGAAACCTTAAGAATCATGTGGGACTCTATCAAGAGAAATAACTTATGAGTGATTGGAGTACTAGAACAGGGAGGGATAACAGAAAATACGGAGAGAGTTGTTGAAGATTTGTTGGCAGAAAACTTCCCTGATATTATGGAAGATGAGAAGATATCTATCCAAGATGCTCATTGAACTGCACATAAGGTAGATGTCAAAAGAAAGTCAGCAAGACAT
Source organism: Elephas maximus indicus (assembly GCF_024166365.1). NCBI lineage: Eukaryota > Metazoa > Chordata > Mammalia > Proboscidea > Elephantidae > Elephas > Elephas maximus. The sequence continues at coordinate 82,173,645 of NC_064821.1, forward strand.
ATTAAAATCAAACGTGCCAAAACCAAAGATAGAGAATTTTAAGAGCAGCTAGGGATAAACGGAAAAGTCACCTACAAAAGAGAGCCAATAAGAATAAGCTCGGACTACTTGGCAGAAACCAGGCAGGCAAGAAGGCAATGGGATGACATTTCTAAAGTCAATTTTATAAAAAATTGAAGGAAAAAAATTGCCAACCAAGAATCATATATCCAGCAAAACTGTCTTTCAAAAATAAAGGTGAAATTAGGACATTGCCAGATAAACAGAAGTTCAGGGAATTCATAAAACCCAAACCGAAATTCCAAGAAATACTAAAGGGAGTTCTTTGGTTAGAAAATCCACAATATCAGGTATCAACCCAAGATTAGAACACTGGGCAGAGCAATCAGGAGTCAACCCAAAATAAATCAAGATTAAAAAAAAAATGCTTAAAACAGGGTAACTGCAATGTTATTATGTAAAAGAAGACAACATTAAAACAAAAAAGAGGGACTATGAAATGTAGTCGTAGATCTTCCATATGAAGAGGAGGATAAGGCGATACAGAGAAATAAAAGTTAGGTTTAAATTAAAAAAAAAGGGGTAAATAATAAGGTAACCACAAAGGAGACAAACTATCCTACGCATCAAAATAAAATACAAGAAAAAAATAGAGACTCAGCAGAAACAAAATCAACAACAATGAATATGAGGAAAGGACAATATATAAAGATAATCTACTCAGCACATAAAATTAAGTGGGAAAAAGAAACTGTCAACAACACACAAAAAAAGACATCAAAATGATACCTAGCCATAATTATGCCGAATGTAATTGGACTAAATGCGCCAATAAAGAGACAGGGAGTGGCACAATGGATTAAAAAACACGATGTATGTGCTGCCTCCAAGAGACACACCTTAGACTTAGAGACACAAACTAAAACTTAAAGGATGGAAAAAATAGATCAAACAAACAAAAATCGAAAAAGAGCAGGAGTGGCAATATTAATTTCTGACAAAATAGACTTTAAAGTTAAATCCATCATAAAGGATAAGGAAGGATATTATATAATGATTAAAGGGACAATATACCGAGAAGATATAACTATATTAAATGTTTATGCACCCAGTGACAGGGCTGCAAGATACATAAAACAAACTCTATCAGCATTGAAAAGTGAGATAGACAGCTCCACAATAATAATAGGAGACTTCAGCAGACCACTTTCGGTGAAGGACCGGACATCCAGAAAGAAGCTCAAAAAAGACACGGAATGTCTAAATCACACAACCAGCCAACTTGACTTCATAGACATATACAGAACCACTCCATCCAACAGCAACCAAGTATACCTTCTTTTCTAGTGCACATGGAACATTCTCTAGAATACACCACATATTAGGTCATAAAGCAACCCTTAGCAGAATCCAAAACATGGAAATATTGCAAAGCATCTTCTCTGACTGTAAGGCCATAAAAGTAGAAATCAGTAACAGAAAAGGCAGGGAAAAGACATCAAACACTTGGAAACTGAACAATTCCTTGCTTAAAAAAGACATTATAGAAGTCATTAAGGATGGAATAAAGAAATTCATAGAATCCAATGAGAATGAAAACACTTCCTATCAGAACCCTTGGGACACAGTGAAACCAGTGCTCAGAGGCGAATTTATATCAATAAATGCACACATCCAAAAAGAAGAAGGGACCAAAATCAAAGAATTATCCCTACAACTTGAACAAATACAAAGAGAACAACAAAAGAAACCGCCAGGCACCAGAAGAAAACAAATAATAAAAATTAGAGCGGAACTAAATGAAATAGAAAACAGAAAAACAATTGAAAGAATTAACAAGACCAAAAGCTGGTTCTTTGAAAAACTCAACAAAATTGATAAACCATTGGCCAAACTGACAAAAGAGAAACAGGAGAGGAAGCAAATAACCCAAATAAGAGATGAGATGGGCGATATTACAACAGACCAAACTGAAATTAAAAGAATCATATCAGATTACTATGAAAAATTGTACTCTAACAAATTTGAAAACCTAGAAGAAATGGATGAATTTCTAGAAACACACAACCTACCTAAACTAACAAACAGAGGTAGAACAACTAAATAGACCCATAACATAAGAAGAGATTGAAAAGGTAATCAAAAAACTCCCAACAGAAAAAAGCCCTGGCTCTGATGGCTTCACCGCAGAGTTCTACCAGACTTTCAGAGAAGAGTTAACACCACTACTTCTAAAGGTATTTCAGTGTATAAAAAAGGATAGAATACTCCCAAACTCATTTTATGAAGCCACCATATCCCTGATACCAAAACCAGGTAAAGACACCACAAAAAAAGAAAATTACAGACCTATATCCTTCATGAACTTAGATGCAAAAATCCTCAACAAAATTCTAGCCAATAAAATTCAACAACATATCAAAAAAATAATTCACCATGACCCAGTGGGATTCATACCAGGTATGCAGGGATAGTTCAACATTAGAAAAACAATTAATGTAATCCAGCATATAAATAAAACAAAAGACAAGAATAACGTGATTTTATCAATTGATGCAGAAAAGGCATTTGACAAAGTTCAACACCCATTCATGATAAAAACTCTGAGCAAAATAGGAATAGAAGGAAAATTCCTCAGCATAATAAAGGGCATTTATACAAAGCCAATAGCCAACATTATCCTATATGGAGAGAGCCTAAAAGCGTTCCGCCTGAGATCAGGAACCAGACAAGGATCCCCTTTATCACTGCTCTTGTTCAATATTGTGCTGGAGGTCCTAGCCCAAGCAGTTAGAGAAGATAAAGAAATAAAGGGCATCCAGATGGCAAGGAAGAAGTAAAAGTACCTCTATTTGCAGATGACATGATCTTATACACAGAAAACCCTAAGGAATCCTCAAGAAAGCTACTGAAACTACTAGAAGAGTTCAGCAGAGTATCGGGATACAAGATAAACATACAAAAATCAGTTGGATTCCTCTACGCCAACAAAAAGAAATCGAAGAGGAAATCACCAAATCAATGCCATTTACAGTAGCTCCCAAGAAGATGAAATGCTTAGGAATAAATCTTACCAGAGATGTAAAAGACTTATACAAAGAAAAGTATAAAACACTTCTGCAAGAAACCAAAAGAGACCTATGTAAGTGGAAAAACACACCTTGCTCATGGATAGGAAGACTTAACATTATAAAAATGTCTGTTCTACCAAAGGAAACCCTGGTTGCGTAGTGGTTAAGTGCTGTGGCTGCTAACCAAAAGGTCAGCACTTCGAATCCACCAGGCATTCCTTGGAAACTCTATGGGGCAGTTCTACTCTGTCCTATAGGGTCGCTATGAGTCAGAATCAACTCGACAGTAGCAGGTTTGGTTTGGTTTGGTTATTCTACCAAAAACGATCTATAGATTTAATGCAATTCCAATCCAAATTCCAACGACATTTTTTAATGAGATGGAGAAACAAATTACCAACTTCATATGGAAGGGAAAGAGGCCCCGGATAAGTAAAGCATTACTGAAAAAGAAGAACAAAGTGGGAGGTCTTACTCTTCCTGATTTTAGAGCCTATTATACTGCCACAGTAGTCAAAACAGCCTGGTACTGGTGCAATAGATATGTAGACCAATGGAACAGAATTGAGAATCCAGACATAAATCCATCCATATATGAGCAGTTGATATTTGACAAAGGTCCCCAAACAGTTAAATGGGGAAAAGACAGTCTTTTTACAAATGGTGCTGGCATAACTGGATATCCCTCTGCCAAAAAATGAAACAAGACCCATATCTCATACCATGCACAAAAATGAGCTCAAAATGGATCAAAGATCTAAATATAAAATCTAAAATGATAAAGATCTTGGAAGGAAAAATAGGGACAATGTTAGGAGCCCTAATACATGGCATAAACAGTATATAAAACATTGCTAACAATGCAGAAGAAAAACTAGATAACTGGGAGCTCCTAAAAATCAAACACCTATGCTCATCCAAAGACTTCGCCAACAGAGTAAAAAGATTACCTACAGATTGGGAAAAAGTTTTTAGCTATGACATTCCCGATGATCACCTGATCTCTAAAATCTACATGATACTGCAAAAACTCAACTGCAAAAAGACAAATAACCCAATTAAAAAATGGGCAAAAGATATGAACAGACACTTCAGTAAAGAAGACATTCAGGTAGCTAACAGATACATGAGGAAATACTGGTGATCATTAGCCATTGGAGAAAGCAAATCAAAAGTACAATGAGATTTCATCTCACTCCGGCAAGGCTGGCATTAATCCAAAAAATGCAAAATAATAAATGTTGGAGAGGCTGTGGAGCCATTGGAACACTTATACACTGCTGGTGGGAATGTCAGATGGTACAGCCACTTTGGAAATCGATTTGGAGCTTCCTTAAAAAGCTAGAAATAGAACTACCATAGGATCCAGCAATCCCACTCCTTGAAATATATCCTAGAGTGATAAGAGCCTTTACACAAACAGATATATGCACACCCATGTTCATTGCAGCACTGTTTACAATAGCAAAAAGATGGAGGCAACCCAGGTGCCCATCAACAGATGAATGGATAAATAAATTATGGTATATTCACACAATGGAATACTGTGCATCTATAAAGAACAGAGATGAATTTGTGAAACATTTCATAATATGGAGGAATCTGAAAGGCATTATGCTGAGTGAGATTAGTCAGTTGGAAAAGGACAAATATTGTGTAAGACCACTATTATCAGAACTGAAGAAATAGTTTAAACAGAGAAAAAAAATATTCTTTAATGGTTTCGAGAGAGGGGAGAGAGGGATATTCACTAATTAGATAGTAGATAAGAACTTCTTTAGGTGACAAGAAAGGCAACACACAATACAGACGAGGTCAGCACAACTGGACTAAAGCAAAAGCAGTTTCCTGAATAACTGAATGCTTCGAAGTCCAGCGTAGCAGGGGTAGGGGGTTGGGGACCATGGTTTCAGGGGACATCTAAGTCAATTGGCATAATAAAATCTATCAAGCAAACATTCTGCATCCCACCTTGGAGAGAGGCATCTGGGGTCTTAAATGCAGGCAAGAGGCCATCTAAGATGCATCAATTGGTCTCAACCCACCTGGATCAAAGGAGAATGAAGAACACCAAGGACACAAGGTAATCACAAGCCCAAGAGACAGAAAGGGCCACATAAACCAGCGACTACATCAGCCTGAGACCAGAAGAGCTAGATGGTGCCTGGCTACAACCAATGACTGCCCTGACAGGGAACACAACAGAGAACCCCTGAGGGAGCAGGAGAGCAGTGGGATGCAGACCCCAAATTCTCATAAAAAGACCAGACTTAATGGTCTGACTGAGACTAGAATGACCCTGGCGGTCATGGCTCCCAGACCTTCTGTTGGCCCCAGACAGGAACCATTCCCAAAGCCAATTCTTCAGACAGGGATTGGACCAGTCAATGGGTTGGGGAGGGATGCAGGTTAGGAATGATCTTCTCGGAACATGTGGACACTTGAGACTATGTTGGCATCTCCTGTCTGGAGGGGAGATGAGAGGGTGGAGGGGGTTAGAAGGTGGCGAAATGGACACGAAAAGAGAGAGTGGAGGGAGGGAGTGGCTTGTCTCATTGAGGGGAGAGCAATTGGGAGCATGTAGCAAGGTGTTTTTGTGTGAGAGACTGACTTGATTTGTAAACTTTCACTTAAAGCACAATAAAAATTTAAAAAAAGAACAATAATCTGATTTTAGTAAAGTATTTAGTTCAGTGCAGTAATAAAAATTTCCAGCCTCACTCAGAGTTAAATCTTCTGTTCTTCCCTAGCTTGGGCCTGCTTCAAGCTTGGATACTGAACTGGGGAGGAAAACATAGGTGGTTTCTTCTCTCTTTCCCTGTCTTCTTATCTCCTTTCTTCCCTGTTGAGAACCTAGATCAGAGTCCTGCAGAGCATATACTTTATTATTGTCTCCATTCATTCAGAATTTGAAATTTGAAAGTGCCAGTGATCCTTCTGTGATAATAAAAAAGCCTTGCAAGTAATTACACTTTTCAGGAATACAGAGCTGTCAACTGAGACATGAGTACTGCTGCAATACATTACAGTCACACCTGTGAAAGCTGGAAACTTGTCAGAGAAGGAAAACTCAAGTATTTTCCACTAAAATGAGCAATAGAAAAGTGGTAAGACTGCACCCTATCAAAAGCAGAAAACTTGTAAGATGAGAAAAAGCAAGGCAGTCTCATTCAGTTCTGGTTCTCACAGGTTTCACTGTATTAAGTAAGAAAATCAGTCAGAATTTTAAAGGTTAAAGGAACTGTTATACAGCAGGAACCATTATAGCAGTCTGGGTTTTTTACAAGTCTCCTTTGTATGAAGAACACTTCCAGGGACAGATTAATTACTACAGGAAGCAGAAAAATATGTAAATATTAATACAAACCAGTAAAAGACAGCTTAATGTTCCTGTGCATGTTCTCAGTTCAAAACTCTATTTTTTGAACTAGTGTCTCCCCTTCTGCTTGAGCAGGGAGAGAGGCATCCTCTTTGTCATCCTTCTGAGATTGTTTTCCAAAAGTAGATGTGAATTGAAAAGACCTATACCCTTAAGATACAGCTCTGAAACTTCGTTACTTAGTATTGTTAGAAAGAGCAGACTTGCAAGGCTCAATTTTTACTGTAAGAGAAAAGGTAAAGGAGGATTTTCTTTAAAATAGGAACAACGGCATGTATGACTTTTCCACCCCTGGTGGGAGGTGTACAGTTACGAACTTTCTTTCATTTCACTCCTGAGAACCTTCACTAGCTTTCCAGTGACTCCCACAGTGCCTCCTCAAGCTGGGCACAGGCTAGTCCCTTCCTTCAGTCCCTGGGCATTTGGTGGATGTCTTCTCTGATGGGTCACTCTGGCGTGCTTTGCTGGGTCACTCTGGCTGTTCTTTACTTCTCATCTCCATTTTTATTTCTGGACCCTCCGTCTTCCTGTTTCTTGGTTTACTCCCTCATTTTGCTAGGATTTTTCCTTCATTAATATATGCATGAGATAATAGTATGTCAGAACCTGATCTGCCTCTGTATTCTTTCTAATAGTTACCCCCACAACCCTGCTCTCTTCTTATTATCCTTTTCCTATGCAATCTAGATGCATAGACTCTTCCCTCACCTCCTGCATTGTCCCTCTTGATACATGATGACATTTTTAACCTATTCACTATTGTTAATTTTGCTTCCCATTACCTCTCCAAGCTGCGTGACCATATTTAAATATAGTCAAAATCTCATGTACTTTATATGTGTTTTTTCAGTCTCCATTCCATACCCGTTATAGTAATTGATTTTTCAGAGGATAATGAATATGAGTTATTTGCATTTTTTCATTTCTTTCAGACTTGAAGAGTAAAGCAGAAACCATTGATGCAACCACAAAGGGTGACATTCCACAGGGACAGCTGTATCATAGCATTATAATGGAAAGGTCCTTGAGCGATGACATAATTTATTCCACATTGAGAAAAGTTGCCAAATATGGTGATACGTTAAAAAGGCACCAGGAAATCTGTGGGAGAGATGTGAGGCAAACCATCTTGACCCACAAGAACAGTGGCCTAGAAACTAACAGATTTATGGAAAATATTATAGTGAGTTCAAATGTTGTTAAGGAACAGAGACATTATAAATGTGACACACCTAAAAAGAGGAGCATATACAATTTAGATTTCATTAATCATCCAACAGGTTATATGAGAACAAAAACCTTTCAATGTAACATATGTGAAAAAATCTTCAAACAACCCATTCACCTTACTGAACACATGAGAATTCATACTGGCGAGAAACCTTTCAGATGTAAGGAATGTGGAAGGGCCTTTAGTCAAAGCGCATCCCTTAATACACACCAGAGAATCCATACTGGTGAAAAACCCTATGAATGTGAGGAGTGTGGCAAAGCCTTCAGACATCGCTCATCTCTTAATCAGCATCATAGAACTCACACTGGGGAGAAGCCCTATGTATGCGATAAATGTCAGAAAGCTTTCAGCCAGAACGTTAGCTTGATCCAACATTTGAGAACTCATTCTGGAGAGAAACCCTTTACGTGCAACGAATGTGGAAAAACCTTTCGGCAGATTCGACACCTTAATGAACATCTGAGAATTCATACTGGAGAGAAGCCCTATGCGTGTACTGCATGTTGTAAAGTCTTTAGCCATAGAGCATATTTAACACATCACCAGAGAATCCATACTGGGGAGAAACCCTACAAATGCAGGGAATGTGGGAAATCCTTTAGGCAGAGGATACACCTTAGCAACCATAAAACTGTTCATACAGGAGTGAAAGCATATGAATGCAATCGCTGTGGAAAAGCCTATAGGCATGATTCATCCTTTAAGAAACATCAGAGACATCACACTGGAGAAAAACCTTATGAATGTAATGAATGTGGAAAAGCATTCAGCTATAATTCATCGCTTAGTCGACATCATGAAATACACAGGAGGAACTCCTTCACAAATAATGTGTAAAAACAGATTATCCAGCGTAAGAACTAAAAAATCCAAATCTAAATCTAGGCTTTTAATTTTAAGACTCAGGACTCACGTATGAATTTGAGGGACTTACATAACAATGTCAACTTTTCATTTTGCCAATTCCATAAATAAAAACTGCAATGATAAGTACTATCCACTAACAAACACCATAAAAAAAAAAAAAAAACATACAAAGTACTTAATCAAGAATAAAGGATGGTCTTTCAGATTAAATAAATTCAGTATTATGAAAAATTCATTGTGGATTAACAAATTTTCTTCATGGGCATTCCCTGATTCACAGACCAACATTTGTGAACCACTGTTTAAAATATCACTACCCCTAATTTTTTTAATAAAAATTTTTAATGGAAAAAAATTTCACATGGTATAAAATTCAAAAGGTATGGAAGGTTGTATACAGTGAAAAGCCTCCTTTCTGTATTCCCCTACCACCAAATCTTAACCAGAGGCAACCGTTTTTTTCAAACCAATTTTTTTCTGTACCTTTTGAGAGATTTTCTTTTTAGATCCAAGATGACACAAATACAGTTTTTAAGGAGATATGGCAGATTACTAAAAAACATATCTGCACATTACTTTTATTAATGATACATATGGTCACTCCATATCCGTATATAAAGTACCTTCTTTTTTTTTTTTTACAGCAGCACAGTATTCCATGGTATGGATATACTTTATTTAGCTGGCTCACTGTGGATGGACTTTTGGGTCATTTTCAATCTTTTGTTTATGTAATATTACAATGAATCATCTTTTCATTTTCATCTCTCACACTTTTATGTATATAAGTGCTACGGCTGCTAACCAAAGTGTCTGCAGTTGGAATCCGCCAGGTGCTCATTGGAAACTATGGGGCAGTTCTACTCTGTCCTGTAGGGTCGCTACGAGTTGCAACTGACTTGACAGCACTGGGTTTGGCTTGGTTTCTTTTTATGTAGGAGAAATTTCTAGAACTGGAATTTCTGCGTTAGAGGGTATATGTATTTGTATTATGGATATTGCCAAATTGATCATAGAAGTTGGACCAATTTATTCTCCCATCAGCAAGATATGGGACTGTAAGGGCCGTATCTGTGCTGAAGAAGCATCTCTTGGAGAAATAGCTCTGTCAGCCACCAATGAAGATCAATGTTTCAAAAAAATGGACTAGAGTCAGCAGAGCTGCATCAACCAGAGACAGCAGAATTCACCATCCCTGGAGCCAGAGAGGAATCTGCATCTTCTTGAATGGCAGCCAGGCCTACCAAAGTCTCAACTGGAGAAGGAGACACTTCTCTACCCACTGCTCCAGTCTCTGACTTCTGAGATTGGACCTGTCTGATCAATGAGAGTATTTTTAAAGTGACTGATCCACCTGCCTGTGTGAATATAATCTTGGATGCAACCCTCTTTGATTGGAATGTAGGAGAACTGACAATTGAAGCAGGGTACTTAGGATGGCAGAGTTTACCATAGGTGATTAACTGACCATACATAGCCTTTTTTTTTTTAATTTTCATTGTGCTTTAAGTGAAAGTTTACAAATCAAGTCAGTCTCTCATACAAAAATTTGTATACACTTTTTTTGCTATATACCCCTAGTTGCTCTCCCCCTAATGAGACAGCACACTCCTTCCCTTCACTCTCTATTTTCGTGTCCATTCAGCCAGCCTCTGACCCCCTCTGCCATCCCATCTCCCCTCCAGACAGGACCACATAGTCTCATGTGTCTACTTGATCCAGGAAGCTCACTCTTCACCAGTCTCATTTTCTATCCCATAGTCCAGTCCAATCCCTGTCTGAAGAGTTGGCTTTGGGAATGGTTCCTGTCTTGAGCTAACAGAAGGTCTGGGGACCATGACTTCCGGGGTCCTTCCAGTCTCAGTCAATTAAGTCTGGTCTTTTTATGAGAAGTTGAAGTCTGCATCCCACTGCTCTCCTGCTCCCTCAGGGATTCTGTGTTGTGTTCCCTGTCATGGCAGTCCTCGGTTGTAGCCAGGCACCATCTAGTTCTTCTGGTCTCAGGCTGATGTAGTTTTTGGTTTATGTGGCCCTTTCTGTCTCTTGGGCTCATGATTACCTTGTGCCTTTGGTGTTCTTCATTCTTTGCTCCAGGTGGGTCATGCATAGCCTTTTACAGATGACTGTATTAACTAAAGGAGCCCTGGTTGCACAGTGATTAAGCACTTGGCTGCTAACCAAAAGATTGGCAGTTTGAACCCACCAGCCATTCCCTGGAAGAAAGATTATAGCACTGGGAACCCTAAGGGGAAATTCTACTCTGTCCTAAAGGGTTGTGATGAGTCAGAATCGACTCCACAGCAATGGGTTTGGTTTTGGTTTTTGTATTAACTAGTTATATTTAACACATGAAGGAAGACAGAAAGAAGTGATGTAATTTTCTGATTAATAAATATTAGTTAATGAATAGGAATTAATTAACATTGCTTGTTATGTTATGGAACCCTGGTGGTGCAGTGGTTAAGAGCTAACGGCTGCTAACCAAAAGGGTGGCAGTTTGAATCCACCAGCTGCTCCTTGGAAACCCTATAGAGTAGCTCTACTCTGTCTTATAGGGTCACTATGAGTTGGAATCGTCTCAATGGCAGTGGGTTTGGTTTTTGGTATTATGTTGTAGCAGAGCCCAAGGCCAGTGCCACAGTGATTTTGTACATTTATTTTCCAGTCTGATAAAGCTTTATGATTTACATTTTAATGTTTCTGTGAAATGTTAATGGAACTCTCCTCCATCTCCACAGCCACTGCTATAGGTATAATCTGAAGCCTGACACTTAAAATGCTTTGTTATGGCTAGTCCTGCCTTACAGCTTCAATTCCAACTTACTTTTCCTCTTCCCATGTAGGGTCTGACTAAACTCAATGTATCAGATAAGACTCTTTAGGTTGCAAATAACAGAAGTCAACTAGGACTAGTTCAAGTCTCAAAGGGGGACATATTAGAGGGGTACTGGGGCATCTCACGGAATTCAAGGGCTATGATACATGCTAACAGTGGATTAGCACCAGGGCCTGAAGCATAATGGAGGTTGTTAATGAGTCTTCCTCCAATCCTGATGCCCTGTTCTTCATATAGTCCAAATTCTCAGATGATTTGTTCAGCATACAGATTGAATAGGTATGGTGAAAGGTTACAACCCTGACGCACACCTTTTCTGACTTTAAACCACACACTACCCTCTTGTTCTGTTCAAACAACTGCCTCCTAATCTATGTGCAGGTTCCTCATGAGCACAATTAAGTGTTCTGGAATTTCCATTCTTTAAAATGTTATCCATAATTTGTTACGATCCACACAGTCAAATGCCTTAGCATAGTCAATAAAACACAGGTAAACATTTTTCTGGTATTCTCTGCTTTCAGCCAGGATCCGTCTGACATCAGCAATGATGTTCCTGGTTTCACATCCTCTTCTAAATTCGGCTTGAATTACTGGCAGTTCCCTGCGCATATACTGCTGTAGCTGCTTTTTAATGATCTTCGGCAAAATTTTGCTTGCATGTGATATTAACGATACTGTTTGATAATTTCCACAGTTGGCTGGATCACCTTTCTTAGGAATAGGCATATATTTGGATCTCTTCCAGTCGGTTGGCCAGGTAGCTGTCTTCCAAATTTCTTGGCATAGACGAGTGAACATTTCCAGCACTGCATCCGTTTGTTGAAACACCTCGATTGGTATTCCATAAATTCCCAGAGCCTTGTTTTTTGCCCATGCCTTCAGTGCAGCTTAGACTTCTTCCTCAGTACCATTAGTTCCTGATCATGTGTTACCTCCTGAAATAGCTGAACGTTGACCAGTTCTTTTTGGTATAGTGACTCTGTGTGTGCCTTCCCTCTTCTTTTGATGCTTTGTGCATTGGTTAATATCTCCCCTGTAAAATCCTTCAGTATTGCAACTTGAGGCTTGAAATTTTTCTTCAGTTCTTTCAGCTTGAGAAATGCCGAGAGTGTTCTTCCCTTTTGGTTTTCTATCTCCAGTTCTTTGCACATATCATCAGAATACTTTACTTTGTCTTCTCGAGTCACCCTTTGAAATCTTCTGTTCAGCTCTTTTACTTCATCATTTTTTCCTTTTGCTTTAGCTACTTGACGTTTCAGAGTCTCTTCTGATATCCATTTAGTTCTTTTCTTTCTCTCCTGCCTCTTTAATGACCTCTTTCTTCGTGTGTGATGTTCTTGATGTCATTCCACAACTAGTCTAATCTTCGATCCTTAGTGTTCAACGAATCAAATCTATTCTTGAGATAGTTTCTAAATTCAGGTGGGATATAGTCAAGGCTCTACTTTGGCTCTCGTCGGCTTGTTCTAATTTTCTTCAGTTTCAACTTGAACTTGCATGTGAGTAATTGATGGTCTGATCTGCATTCGGCCCCTGATGGTACTGAGCTTTTCCATTGTCTCTTTCCACAGATGTAGTCGATTGGATTCCTGTGTTTTCCATCTGGCGAGGTCCACATGTATAGTCCCCGTTTATGTTGTTGAAAAAGGTATTTGCAATGAGGAAGTTGTTGGTCTTGCAAAATTCAATTGTGCAATCTCAGGCACCTTTTCTATCACCAAAGCCATATTTTCCAACTACTGATCCTTCTTCTTTGTTTCCAACATCTGTATTCCAATCACAAGTAATTTTCAGTGCATTCTGATTGCATGTTCGGTCAATTTCAGACTGCAAAAATTGGTAAAAATCTTCAGTTTCTTTATCTTTGGTCTTAGTGGTTGGTGAGTAAATTTGAATAATAGTTGTATTAACTGGTCTTCATTGTAGGCATATGGGTATTATCCTATCACTGACAGCATTGTACTTCAGGGTAGATCTTGAAATGTTCTTTTTGACAATGAATGCAATGCCATTCCTCTTCAAATTGTCATTCCTGGCATATTCGACCATATGATTGTCCAATTCAAAATGACCAGTCCATTTCAGCTAATGCCTAGGATATCAATCTTTATGCATTCCATTTCATTTTTGATGATTTCCAATTTTCCTAGATTCATACTGCATACATTTCAGGTGCTGATTATTAATGGATGTTTGCAGCTGTTTCTTCTCATTTTGAATTATGGCACATCAGCAAATGAAAGTCCCCAAAGCTTGACTCCATCCATGTTGTTAAGGCCAACTGTACTTTGAGGAGGCACCTCTTCCCCAGTCATATTTTGAGTGCCTTCCAACCTGAGGGGTTCATCTTCCAGCCCTATGTCAGACAATATCTCACTGCTATTCGTAAGGTTTTCACTGGCTAATTTTCAAAAGTAGACTGCTGGGTCCTTCTTCCTAATCTGTCTTAGTCTTGAAGCTCAGCTGAAACCTGTACACTGCAGGTGACCTTGCTGGTATTTGAATACCGGGGGCATAGCTTCCACCGTCACAGCAACACACAAGCCCCCCACAGTACAACAAACTGACAGACACGTGTGGGTAGTAGAGAGTCATCAAAAAAGAGGAAGACCTTCAATGAGATGGGTTGACACAATGGCTGCAACAATGAGCTCAAACATAGCAAAAGATTGTGAAGATGGCATAGGACCAGGCAGTGTTTCATTCTGTTGTACATAGGGTCACTCTGAGTCGGAGCCAACTGGACAGCACCTAACAACAACAAGAGTTTCTAATGATCACGAGCATTTCTTCAGGTGCCTGTTGGCCACCTGAATGTCTTCTTTGGTGAAGTATCTGTTCAAATCCTTTGCCTGTTTTTTAATTGGATTATTTGTCTTTTTGTTATTGAGGAGTTGAAAGTATTTTGTAGATTTTAGAAATTGGACCCTTGTCGGATATGTCGTAGCCAAAAATTTTTTCCTAGTCTGCAGGTTCTCTTTTTACTCTTTTGGTGAAGTCTTTTGATGAGCATAAGTATTTAATTTTTAGAAGCTTCCAGTTATATAGTTTTTCTTCTAGTGTTTCTGCATTGTTAGTTATGGTTTGTATACTATTTGTATATCATGTAGTAGAGCCCCTAGCATTGTGCCTATTTTTTCTCCCATAATCTCTATTGTTTTAGATTTTATATTCAGTTCTTTGATCCATTTTGAGTTAGTTTTTGTGTATGGTGTGAGCTATGGGTCTTGTTTCTTTCTTTTCTTTCTTTCTTTTTTTTTTTTACAGATGGACATCCATTTATTATGCCCACACCATTTGTTAAAGAGACTGTCGTCTCCCCATTTAATGAACATTGGCTCTTTGTCAAATATCGATCACTTGCAGATGATGGATTTATGTCTGGGTTCTCAATTCTGTTCCATTGGTCTATGTGTCTGTTGCTGTACCAGTACCAGGCTGTTTTGACTACCATGGCTGTTTAATAGGTTCTAAAATCAGGTAGTGTGAGGCCTCCCACTTTGTTCTTCTTCTTCAGTAATGCTTTACTTATCCAGGGCCTCTTCCCTTTCTATATAAATTCGGTGATTTGTTTATCCATGTTGTTAAAGAATGCTGTTGGAATTTGGATCAGGATTGCATTGTATTTGTAGATCGCTTTGGGTAGAATTGGCATTTTCACATTGAGTCTTCGTATCCAATAACATGACATATTTTTCCACTTAGTTCTCTTTTGGTTTTTTCCAGTAGTGTTTTGGAGTTTTCTTTGTATACATCTTTTACATCTCTGGTTAGATTTATTCCTAAGTACTTTATCTTCTTGGGGGCTCTTGTAAGTGGCATTGATTTGGTGATTTCCTTTTCAAAGTTCTTTTTGCCGATATGGAGGAATCCTACTGATTTTTGTATGTTTGTCTTGTATCCTGATACTTTGCTGAAATCTTCTATTAGTTCCAGTAGCTCTCTTGTGGATTCTTTGGGTTTTTCTGTGTATAAGATCATATCATCTGTGCACAGGGATAGTTTTACCTCTTCCTTGCCAATTTGGATGCCCTTTATTTCTTTTTCTTGCCTTATTGCTGTAGCTAGGACTTCCAGCACGACGTTGAGTAAGAGTGGTGATAACGGGCATCCTTCTCTGGTTCCTGTTCTCAAAGGGAATGCTTTCAGTCTCTCTCCATTCAGAATGATGTTGGCTGTTGGTTTTGTATAAATGCCCTTTATTATGTGAAGGAATTTCCCTTCTACTCCTATTTTGCTGAGAGTTTTTATTAGGAATGAGTGTTGGACTTTGTCAAATGCCATTTCCGTGTCAATTGAGATGATCATGTGATTTTTTTCTTTTGTTTTATTTATGTGGTGGCTTATGTTGATTGATTTTCTGTTTAGCCATCCCTGCATACCTAGTATGAATTCCACTTCATCAAGACGTATTATTATTTTGATATGCTTTTGAATTCTATTGGCTGGAATTTAGTTAAGAATTTTTGCATCTATAGTCATGAGGGATATTGGCGTGTAGTTTCCTTTTTTGTGTTGTGTCTTTCCTGGCTTTGGCATCAGGGTTATTCTGGTTTCATAGAATGAGCTCGGGAGTACTCCTTCCTTTTCTGTGCTCCAAAGTAACTTGGGTAGTATTGGTGGTAGCTCTTCTCTGAAACTTTGATGGAATTCTCCAGTGAAGCTGTCCAGGCCAGGGATTTTTTTGTTGTTGGGAATTTTTTTTTTTTTAATTCTCTTCTTTTGTTATGGGTCTGTTTAGTTTTTCTATCTCAGTTTGTTTTAGTTTAGACAGGTAGTGTGTTTCTAGAAGTTAGTCCATTTCCTCTAGGTTTTCAAATTTGTTAGAGTATAATTTTTTATAGGATTCTATTATGATCCTTTTTGTTTCAGTTGGGTGTGTTCTGATATAATCAGTCTCATTTCTTATTTGGGTTATTTGCTTCCTCTCCTATTTTTCTTTTGTTAGTTTGACCAGCGGTTTTTTGATTTTGTTTATCTTTTCAAAGAACCAACTTTTGGTCTTGTTGATTCTTTCAATTGTTTTTCTGTTCTCTATTTCATTTATTTTTGCTCCAAAGTTTACTGTTTCCTTTGTTCTGGTGCCTGAGGGCTTCTTTTGGTGCTCTCTGAGTTGTAGGGTTAGTGTTTTGATTTTATCCCTTTCTTCTTTTTTGGTATATGCATTTATTGCTATAAATTGGCCTCTAAGCACTGCTTTTGCTGTGTCCCAAAGTTCTGGTACAATGTGTTTTAATTCTTATCTGATTCTATGAATTTTTTAATTCTAACCTTGATTTCTTCTGTTATCCGGTAGTTTTTACACAAGGTGTCATTCAATTTCCATGTATTTTTTTTTCCTTGCTGTTCTGTTATTGATTTGTATTTTTATGGCATGATAATCAGAGAAGATACTTTGTATTATTTTAATGTTTTGTATTTTGTTAAGTCTTGCTTTGTGGCCTAAAATGAGATCTATTCTGTTATTGATTTGTATTTTTATGGCATGATAATCAGAGAAGATACTTTGTATTATTTTAATGTTTTGTATTTTGTTAAGTGTTGCTTTGTGGCCTAAAATGAGATCTATTCTGGAGAATGTTACATGTGCTTTGGAAAAGAATGTATGCTTTGCTGCTGTTGGGTGAAGTGTTCTGTATATGTCTATGAGGTCGAGTTGTCTGTGGCATTTAGATCTTCTGTATCTTTATTTGTTTCTAATTTTTATTGTGCTTTAAGTGAAAGTTTACAAATCAAGTCAGTCTCATACACAAAAACTTATATACACCTTGCTACATACTCCCAATTGCTCTCCCCATAATGAGAAAGCCCTCTCCCTCCCTCTACTGTCTGTTTTCACATCCATTTCGCTAGCTTCTAACCCCCTTCACCCTCTCATCTCCCCTCCAGGCAGAAGATGCCAACATAGGCTCAAGTGTCCACCTGATCCAAGAAGCTCACTCCTCACCAGCATCCCTCTTCAACCCATTGTCCAGTCCACTCCCTGTCAGAAGAGTTGCCTTTGGGTATGGTTCCTGCCCGGGGCCAACAGAAGGTCTGGGAGCCATGACCGCCAGGGTCCTTCTAGTCTCAGTCAGGCCATTAAGTCTGGTCTTTTTATGAGAATTTGGGGTCTGCATCCCACTGCTCTCCTGCTCCCTCAGGGGTTCTCTGTTGTGTTCCCTGTCAGGGCAGTCATCGGTTGTAGCCGGGCACCATCTAGCTCTTCTGGTCTCAAGCTGATGTAGTCGCTGGTTTATGTGGCCCTTTCTGTCTCTTGGGCTTGTGATTATCTTGTGTCTTTGGTGTTTTTCATTCTCCTTTGATCCAGGTGGGTTGAGACCAATTGATGCATCTTAGATGGCCGCTTGCTAGCATTTAAGACCCCAGATGCCTCTCTCCAAGGTGGGATGCAGAATGTTTTCTTAATAGATTTTATTATGCCAGTTGACTTAGATGTCCCCTGAAACCATGGTCCCCAAACCCCTGCCCCTGCTATGCTGGCCTTTGAAGCATTCAGTTTATTCAGGAAACTTCTTTGCTGTTGGTTTAGTCCAGTTGTGCTGACCTCACCTGTATTGTGTGTTATCTTTGCTGTCACCTAAAGTAGTTCTTATCTACTATCTAATTAGTGAATACTCCTCTCCCAAGATTTTCTGTACCTTTATTGACTTTCTGTCTAGATGTTCCGTCCTTCACTGAAAGTGGTATGTTGAAGTTTCCTACTATTATTGTCGAACTGTCTATTTCTCTCTTCAGTGCTGTCATTGTATTTTGGAGCCCTGTCATTGGGTTCATGTATATTTTTTATGGTTATGTGTTTCTGGTATATTGACCCTTTAATCATTACATTGTTTCCTTCCTTATTCTTTATGGTGGATTTTGCTTAAAAGCCTATCAGTGATTAATATTGCCACTCCTGCTCATTTTTGGTTATTGTTTGCTTGATACACATTTTTCATCTTTTGAGTTTTAGTTTCTGTCTTTGTGTCTAAGATGTGTCTCTTGTAGACAACATAGAGTTGTATTGTGTTTTTTTAATCAATTCTGCCACTTTCTATTTACTGATGATTTACCTTCTGTATAGAAAAAATTTTTTTTTATAGTTATTGATATGAATTTACTGTTGTCATTTTGTTTTTATTATTTTTTGTGGTGTGGATGGTTTCTTTGTTTTCCTTAATTTTCTGTGCTGAATTGTTTTTATTTACGTATTGTCATCTCTTTCATTATTGTTGATTTTGTGTTTGCTGAGTCTTTTTTTTTTTTTTTTTTTTTTTTGATGGGTAGGTTTGTTAGCTTCCTTTGTGGTTACCTTGAAATTTTATTTCTTGATGTCACCTTCACTTCCTCTCCATATGGAAGGAAGTTCTATGACTATTTCATTTATTCCCTCTGTTTTGTTTTGTGAATTCCTTATCTGGGTCGGTATCTCGTTGATCTGTCCTGTGTGCTAGTCTTGGACTGTTGTGTGATGTTGGTTCCTTAACTGAAGGACTCCCTTTTATCTTTCTTGTAATTTTGGTCTTGTTTTTACATATTCCCTTAATATCTGTTTATCTGGAAATGACCTAATTTCACTGTATTTGAGAGATAATTTTGCTGGATATATAATTCTTGCCTGGCAATTTTTTCCTTTAAGGCTTTATGTATGTCATCCCATTGCCTTCTTGCCTGCATGGTTTCTGCTGAGTAATCATAGTTTCGTCTTATTGGTTCTCCTTTGTAGGTGACATTTCATTCCTAGCTGCTCTCAGGATTCTTTCCTTGTCTTTGGTTTTGGCAAGTTTGATTATGATTTGTTTTGGTGACTTTCTTTTGGAGTCTCTCTTGTATGGGGTTCTTTGAGCTTGTTGGATATATATCTTCTTGTCTTTCATAATATTAGGAAAATTTTCTGCCAGGAAATCTTCAACAATTTTCTCTGTATTTTCCAATATCCCCCCCGCCCCGCACCTGTCCCTGTATTCTAATCACTCATAGGTTTTTCCTCTTGATCAGTATCCCACATAATTCTTAGGCTTTCTTCATTCTTTTTGTGATTTTTCCTCAAACAAATTGCTGTCAAGGGATTTATTTTCAGTCTCACTAATTCTGACTTCCATTGTCTAAATTCTGCTCCTATAATCTACTGGATTGTCTAATTGTGACATTTTATTTTCAGTCTTGTGAATTTCTCGTTGCTGTTTTTGTATGATTTATAGCAACCTGTTTATTCTGTTGTTTAGTTCTTGTATTGTTTTCCTAAATTATTCTATGGCTTTGTGTATTCTCTGGTTTGGTCTGATCTCCTTCCTGATCTCTTGGAGAGCTCTGTATATTAGCTTTTTGGATTCTTTATCAAGTAGTTTCAGTACCTTTTCTTCCTCCGAAATTTTCTCGTTCTTTATTTTCATTGCTTGCTGGAGCCATCTTTTCCCACTTCTTTATGTGATTTGATATTGACTATTGTCTCCAAAGCATCAATAAGTTATTATATTTATTTATGTGTTTTATTTTTGTATACTGCATCCAGAATTATGGGTTCCTATTACCCAAAAAAATTTTTTATAAAGAGGCTTAATTCGTCTGACAATAGAAAAGATGATCTTCTCATGTTTATCAAGGTCTTTGCCACTTCTGGGGTCCCTGAGTGGTGCAAATGGTTAATGTCCTTGGCTGCAAACCAAAAGGTTGGAGATTCAAGTCTACCCAGAGGCACTTTAGAAATAAAGCCTGGCGTTCTACTTCTGAAAAATCAGCCATCGAAAATCCTATAGAATATGGTTCTATTCTGACGTACATGGGGTCACCATGAGTGGAATTGATTCTATGGCAACTGGGACTGAGTTGTCTCTTCTACCAACTGGAGGATAATGATGGTGGCCTTGGAACTTCAGGATTTGTTTATATTTCCTAACATTGGTTCTGAGTGCCAGTGGGTAGAAAAATAAATGAGTAATGGGCCTTCAAAAGGGATTTAGTTAGTTATTGAAGGAATTTTTAATAAATAACTGGCCTTTTGATCCTTTGGCAATGAACCTTGTGGAAAGAAAACATAATGACTAATCTGATTGAGGTCATGTGGAATTTCACAAAGTGGCTTGGCTTATTCAAATGGGCCCAACAAATGCATCTTGAACAATTGCTACTTAAAAGTTCTTTTATAAATTAATGTAATAAAATCATCAGTTTAACTGGGACATTGTTAAGGGAGTTCTAGAGATTCTGCTATATTTAATCCAACTTGAATTGGCAATGTATCGAGACCTGACTAGCTCAAGGTTACATGGCAGGATCCCCTTTTGCCTTTTCCTTGATGGTTTTCACACTGAGCATTCATTACCTTGCAATTCATTCCTCTGCAGTGACTTCCCACACCTATTCATGACATGTTCCTCTCCAGATTCTGATCTCTCATCAGGAGAGTTGGGAAGGGTGAAAAATTAATCTAGAGAAAGGGATCAAATGAAACATAGGGACACCCATAGAAGACTCTATCTTAGTTATCTAGTACCACTATAACAGAAATACCACAAGTGGATGGCTTTAACAAAGAGAAGTTTATTTTCTTGCAGTAAAGAAGGCTAAAAGTCCAAATTCAGGGCGTCAGCTCCAAGAAGAGTTTTTCTTTCTCTGTTGGCCTTCTCATCAATTTTCCCCTAGACTAGGAGCTTCTCTGTGCAGGGACTCCAAATCCAAAGGATGCACTCTGCTCCCAGCACTGCTTTCTTGGTGGTATGAGGTCCCCAACTCTCTGCTTGCTTCCCTTTTCGTTCTTGTCTCTTGAGAGATAAAAGGTGGTGCAGGCCACACCCCAAGGAAACTCCCTTTACATTTGATCAGGAATGTGACCTGGATAAGGGTGTTACAATCCCACCCTAATCCTCTTTAACATAAAGTTACAATCACAAAATGGAGGACAACCACACAATACTGTAAATCATGGCACAGCCAAACAGATACACACATTTTTGGAAGGACAAAATTCAATCCATGACAGACTCCTAGCAGAAATTCAAGAAAACTGACAAAATAGAGGTTTTCTGACTTTATACTCACACTCTGGTCTTACTGTACTTGAATCTTTTTAAGATTGGCTTGGACCCAAGTCCCAGATAGTTTATTACTAAAGCGGAAGACATGTGTGACATTAAAAAAATCATGTCCGTAAGAGGAAGTGTTCAATCATAATCTTGGAAGAAAGAGGACCAGGGAAATGGAGAATTTAGGATTTTCTAACAATATTAAAGCAGGAGGATAGCATTCATAGCTTGTGACTTATAGTGTTGACACCTACATATTGTATAATCATAATGCTATACAGGGCCACACATAAAGCAAAGAACACAAGGCCTGTGAGTTGTAGAGAAACCTGAGTTCCAGTTCCTAAGAGAATGTAAATGGAAAAATGCCCTACACACTTAGTCCTCAAAAATAAAGTTTTTATTACAATTCTAGAATGCCCAGAGTGAGATGTGTAGTTCTATAAGATCTGCTGAGTCTTACAGAGAACAAGCATTTCCACTCCACACAGCAGAGTACATTCATCTATAAAAATAGTATGATCCATCTTTAATGTGTCGTAAGAAAAGTATCTGGCTTGTGGTAGTGAGACAGATAGGGTTAACTGTGCTGGTGGAACAAAAGAGCTTTTAAAAAGATTACCACCTAGAAGTTGGGTAAACAGGAACCCACCCTGTCAACATGAGATAGGATTGGGGCAGCCCATATATTACTGTCTCCTTCTTAGTATCTTTCTAGTCCCCTCCTCCTTTGCAGGCTCCCTGTATGCAAAGGAGCAGAGTGTGACTGCTGTTTGACCTTCCTTAGCTCTCCAAAGATGGTGATGTAGTGCGGAAGATCAAGTGCACTTGCGCTATATCCCATAATAAGTGATGCCAAGGGCTGCTGAGAGGACTCCATCTTGAATATCTGTGGGTTCCATCTTAGATTCCAGATGCAAGTGCAACCTAATTAACACACACTGCCATTCTGAATGAAGCCCATTGAAAAGAAGCCCACTAAATATTCATTATTGTCTCCACTGAACACATATAAGCCCTAGCCTTGCTTCCCTTTTGGAGTCAGTCTTTTGGAGAGGCTTAGATCCCTGCTAACTCCTTTTGCTTGACTCAAGCAAAATAAAGCTTGCTGAAGATAAAGTTTGTCTTTAGTGTGTATTCTACTCAGGAAAAGACAAGGACCCTTTGTGTCAGACTGGCAATTGGTAACAGTAGCCTTTCAACACATGAACTGTTGAATGAATAACATTTAATGAAAGAAAAATATATATTAATTTAATCATCAAGGATAATTCATGTTTTATTTTGTGGAAAATTGGAATGGTAGGTAATTTAAATGCTGGTGAGAAAAAATACACCCAAGAAGGATGCCAGAGCCAAAAGGAGACCAAAACTTGAGATTAAATGGCCCTAAGAAGAATTTTTTTTTTTTTTAAGAAGAATTAGGAAACCGTGGTGGCGTAGTGTTTAAGTGCTACGACTGTTAACCAAGAGGTCGGCAGTCTGAATCCGCCAGGCACTCGTTGGAAACTACAGAGCAGTTCTACTCTGTCCTATAGGGTTGCTATGAGTTGAAATCGACTTGACAGCAGTGGGTTTGGTTTTGGTTTTTAGGAAGAATTGTATCAGTTAATTCTGAAGAGTGTGGTTTTATAGACTATGACTAGAATAGGTTGGAAGCTTAGTCCCTAGATTCCAAATGTTTGTAGGTGGTAGAAATTGGATTCAGGATTGTCGGAGAAAGAAGACAAAATATGCAGAGAGATCATCAGTTAATTCCTGTTATCATGATGGATATTTTCAATACTTGATTGTTATTTATAATTGTCTTTAGAATTTCTTTTCAAATGTACCGTAGCTACTTCATGAATAGGATAGGGTGAAAGGAGAAAGGCAAAGGAGACATCAAAGCAATCAGAAACTTGAATTGAGAGGGCAAGGAACAAAATAAACCCATTATTATGACAGGTTGTAAAGACACTCTGAAATTAGTTCTTATCCTTGATACTGGAAGCCCCTGGCCTTCTGAGGGTTGTTATTCATGTCCATGTCTGAATAGCAGTATTTATAGTAGTGAACTAAGGGGCAGGTGAAAGATAGTTCTCAAAGAAAGATGATCGTTTTGTCCACCAGAGTAAGATATTGCTAAAACTCAGGAAATAAATGGAGATGGTGAGAGATCATCTATCTATCTCATAAAGAAATAGCTCCCTATGAGGAACTCAAGAACCAGTCCTATGCTTATAAAGATTTCGAATTAAGTTGTGATGGTGGATCATAAATGAACTTCTAATGAAAAAGGAATAGAAGCACATGCATGCATTCTTATTGATTTCTGGTTTAAGGGAAAATTTTCAGGTGTATGTGAATGTGCCAAGTACATTCACACACCTAAGGCCTAAGGTTATCAATAGTCCCTCAGTTAGCTAGAAGAATAAGAGGGATGGCAAATAACACCTTAGCCTAATCCTTCATCACTCACCCATATGGGCTTATTAAAATAAGATCTAAACTAGATTTTCAAGGCAGTGACCTGTTTGTTTTTAAATCAGAATGTAGTAAACAAAGAGGTAGTGTCACACTCTTCCAATTTCTTACCCTTGATCCAAAAGCATGTTACTCCCATGATCTGAGGATCTTCCTTTGGGAGAGATGTCATTTTAACAGTGGGCTCAATGATGGTAACTCTTCATGAACCGTGGCTTGGCTATGGCTGAACAATCACCTCAAGTGCTTGTTCAATCAAACAGGCAAGTTAGTTCTCAAAGCATTATCCAAAGACGGATGAGCAGTGTAGTACACTTGCCCTTTTGTTATGTGGGAATACTTATTCCCCACTCTCATGTCTCCATCTACATTGTTGTTGTTGTTAGCTGCCATCAAGTGGGCCCCCAACTCGTTGTAACCCTCATACACAATGGAACAAAAAGCTGCCTGGTCCTGTGCCATCCCCACAATTGGTTGTAGATGGGAACATTGTGATCTATAGGGTTTTCACTGGCTGATTTCCCAAAGTAAATTGCCAGGTGCTATATTAATTAGTATAACATTCTCATCCCATCTCCTCTCCCTCATTCATTCTTCCCTAGGGAAGGGGAGTGACTTATATGACTGCTTAGGTTGGGAAAAAGACATGGTAATGTGAAGCTCCATCTGTCCTTTCTCTTGGGAGTAAGCTATCCAAAGCGCCCATTTTAGATTGGTGCTCACACATTTTACAAGGGGCAGTCCTCTACATGTGAAAGTCTGTTTTTAGTGGTGTTTATGACTAGCTGGGTAGATTTAATTCTCAGATTCAGAATTAGAAAGGCCAATTTTCACTGCACATCTAAACTGTGTTTTATGATTTAAGTTATATCAGTTATGAAGCTGGTATTTTGCTCTCCTTCTGTCTATCCCTGTGGTCTTATCTCTCAATTGATTTAGAACTCAAAACCTGTAATAATCATTGCTTAATTTGTGGTAGTTCTATTACCCCACTCCCAAACTCTAAAGCAAGGACAAGCTCCTCATAAAACCATCTCCTCAATCAGAAACAGGTATTTATTTCCCATTGGCTCACTCAGTCCTCCAATTGCCACATTGGAAATGGTGGCTTACTTATTAACCTAACTTCCTTTATTTTTTCCTTAGTACAGCAAAAAATAGCAACAGAAAAAGTATACACAGAAAAAAATACTCATAGGTAATGAACATGCTGACATTCTTCCTTCTTTCCATATCTCTCAGGGCAAGACAGTCACAATTAGAACAAATCCTCTATACAGTCCATTTTAAAATTTAACTATGCTTTTTGTATACCTTTCACAACATAAACATAAAAATATCTTTCACCATAATAGACACTTAAGTCTTCCACATCCACTGCGGAAAACAGTTTGGTGAGTCCTCAAAAAGTTAAACACAGAATTACCATATGACTCAGCAATTCCACTCCTAGGTATATATACTCAAAAAACTTGAAAGTAGGGACCCAAACAGACACTTGTACACCAATATTCATTATAGCTTTATTCACAACAGCCAAAAGGTGGCAGCAACCCAAAAGATGAATAAACGAAATATGATATGTACATACAGTGGAGTATTATTCAGCCATAAAGACAAATCAAGTTGCAAAATAAGTCAGACGCAGAAGGACAAACGTTGCATGGATCCACTTACAGGAATACCTAGAATAGGCAAATGCATATAGACAAACGCTTATTAGTGGTTTACCAGTGACTGGGGGCAGGAGAGAATGGAGGAGGGTCATTGCTTAAGGGGTACTAAGTTTCTGTTTGGGGTGATGAAAAACTTTTAGAAATGAATCGTAATGGTGGTCACACAACATGGTGAGTATAGTTAATGTCACTGAATGCTATACTTAAAAATGGTTAAAATTGCAATTTTCTGTTATATATAGTTTAACACACACACGTAAAACTGAAAAAAGAAATTGATGACGGCAACGCCAACATCTTTGAAAAGTGAGTTCATAGTTGTTTTCTTCGGTCGGAAAGCTGGTGTGTGGTGCTAAAATGGGGATAAAGAATCCAAAGATGTCAAAGAAAGGACGCAGCACTTAACCGTGAGAAGCCAGGTGCAATCGGGAAAGGGAAATGGCCAAATCTTTCTCGGTAGGACACTAGCCTTACCATATCTCTCACTAACGCAGGAAGACTTCGCCAGAGTGGGAGCTTATAGATCAGGCGACAACGTAGTTCCGCTCCGATTGAAATGACACGCACAAACACTTAAAATGCACACAGTGAGGCCCTTTACCAAGTCCTCAGAAGCTGATCCTTGCATTACGTCCCTCCCCCGCCTCTCAGTCAGATGTATTCACGCGACAGCAGCCACAGCTTCGCGAGAACTGAGTGGCGCCGCGGAGACCCCTGGGAAGAGGTGGTGCTGGGGCAGGCGCTAGGCATCATGGGACTGCGCTCTTGGTGCGTTCTTGCGAAACCCGGATCGGAAGATGCCAGTGGCAGCTGTTTCTGTTCAAACTGCGCATGCTCGGTGGAGAAGAGCCCGGGAGCAAATCCGAGGCCACAGCTGAACCGGGTGGAGTCCGGGGTTGGTCGGAGCGTCTGAGGTAATGCCGGCACGTGGTGAGGGACTGAGGGTGCTGCGTTTCGGAGCCCAAGGTTCAGCCCCCGCAGTCACCGTGTCCCCTCAACCGCCTCCCCGGGAGGAAGTGCCCGGAGTGGAGCGGCTCATCTTCCTTCGCAGGTCAGGACCCCTTGGATTCTGGACTTCCTGCTCTCGGAAAATCCTGCAGACGGCCGGAGCCCTTTCCGGGGCTGGTGACCCCTCATTCTCATTCCTGGCTCCTGCAGAACATTGTAGGAAGTGCTCAGTAAACTTTAGGGACTTCACAGAGCTCCCGGGGAGAAGGTGGTTTGGGGTCGGAGTGAAGGTTCCCGCTGACGGGAAACTCAGAGCCCACTAGTGTGGGATTCACCGAATAGGATGTTGAGTGTGAAGGTAGTGGCAGTTCCACAGGCCACAGGAACCCATAAAACAGAAAACACCCTCTGACCTGAGGTGTTCTGCCTAAGCTTGTGGGGTAGGGCTGGAACTGGAAGAGGAAACTGATATCGTAGCCCCGGGGGGAACCTCAGTTATTTTTTTACCCTTTTACTTTCAGGGAGCAAGGTTCGGATCAGCTGACTGTAAACAAGGTGTGGGGAAAACGACGAAGTCATGGAAAATTTGGCCCAGGAGACAAGGGAGCGTTACCTAGAATCTGGAGTGAGCTGCAGTTTGTGTAGTGCGGAACGAGAGGAGGAAACAACACAGCGTGAGAGAACGGTTCATGTGAGAAAAGACCAAAAGTCTTTGTCCTACCATAGCAAGGCCCAGAGTTGCTAGCCTGGGTGCCTCGATGAAGATTTAGGCTCTCAGAGCTTGTTTGTTGTCCCCTAGCGTTGTCATCTCAGCCTTCTGCCCTTCCCCCTAAGGAGGAAGATAAACTAAGTCTCAGGTGAGTAGGAGTTTCTTTTTTTTTAAACTTTTATCTGTCAGAGGGAATGGATACACCATCTTATCTTTTCCTTGGGAAGGGGAAGGAGATCTACATATATTAAATGCTAATATAGGTATTACATATTATCACTTGATTCTTTTGGTAGCTGAGTAGAGTAGGAAGGAGTACCCTCATTTTAAAGATGTGTAGCCTGAGGAAAACTGAAAACTCGCTCTAGATTACGCGAAAGGCAGGTAACTACTGCACGAGTAAGGATTCTGATCAGAATCCAGAGCTATAAACCAAAAAAAACCAAACCTGTTGCCATCGAATCGATTCCGACTCACAGCGACCCTATAGGACAGAGTAGAACTGCCCCATAGAGTTTCCAAGGAGCGCCTGGTGGATTCGAACTGTCAGCCTGTTGGTTAGCAGCTGTAGCTCTTAACCACTACGCCTATAAAAAAGGACTCCCAAATTGGACAGTATGCCAGTGTTTCCCAAACATCTCATCCACTTGCCACCCAACGATTTTTGTCAAACCTATATACTACTTGTATTGTTATTCTCATATTTTTTTCTTTTTTGCTTACATCTCTTTAAAAATCAAACTTGTCCTAAGAAACAGTATCTATGAAATTATGCATTTGATGGACCTAAATAAAAACATTTAGATGTATCTTAGAATAACATATAGCTAATATATAGCTATTAAAATTTAAAAAATATTGGTCAATGGTACCGTGTGTAATCATTGCATGTATCCAAGAGATACAAATGACATTTGGGGACACCATGCACTGCATTATGTTCTCTATTTTCTCCTGAAATTTTTTCTCATAGGAAAATCCAGGCCACTCATCTGTATCTTAATTGTCCGTCCGTAGGATATTTGTTTACTTCTTTTATAGAAATAATTCCATGGGAATGTACCTCTAAGTGTCTTCTCCATAAGACATTTCACTTTTACCTGTTTAAAAAAAAAGACTCATAGCAACCCTGTAGTACAGAGTATAACTGCCCCATAGGGTTTCCAAGAAGCAGCTGGTGGATTTGAACTGCTGAACTTTTGGTTAGCAGCCATTGCACTTAACCACTGGGCAACGAGGCCTCCTTTACCTGTTCAGGGCTATCATATTTTTGATATTGTATGCAAAACAAGTAGAAAGTCTGTACTTTTCAGGAACTTACTCTCTCTTGGGGAGTAAATACATACACATGAAATTATTTAAGTCAATGTTGTCCAATAGAACTTTTTGTGATGGGAAAAATGTTCTGCATTTGTGCTGTCCAATATGGTATCTACTAGCCACATGTGATTACAAAGCATTTGAATTGTGGCTAGTGTGACTGAGGAAGTAAGTTTTAAATTTATTTAATGTACGTTTAAATAGCCACACGTGGCTTCATTGTTCGGTGCCATCAAGTCGGTTCTGATTCAAAGCAACCTATGTACAATAGCACGAAACACTGCCAGGTTCTGCACCACTCACAAATGTTGCTATACTTGAGCCTGTTGTTAGAGCCACTGTGTCAGTCCATCTCGTTGAGGGTCTTCCTCTTTTTCAGTGATCCTCTGCTTTACCAAGCATGATGTCCTTATCCAGGGACTGATGCCTCCTGATAACATGTCCAAAGTATGTGAGACGTAGTCTCACCATCCTTGCCTCTAAGGAGTATTCTGGCTGTACTCCTTTCAAGACAGATTTGTCTGTTCTTTTGGCATTCCATGGTATAATCAGTATTCTTCACTAACAACATAATTGAAAAAAGGTGTCTCTTATTCTTCGGTCTTCCTTATTCATTGTCCAGCTGTTGCGTGCATAGAAGGTGATTGAAAATACCATTGCTTGGGTCAGGCGCTCCTTAGTCTTCAAGGTGACATCTTTTCTTTCAAACACTTTAAAGAGGTCTTTTGCAGCAGATTTTCCCAGTGCAGTGCATCTTTTGATTTCTTGACTGTTGCTTCCATGGGTGTTGATTGTGGATCCAAGTGAAATGAAATCCTTGACAACTTCAGAGATGTTTACTTGTGTTTTATTGACTATGCAAAGGCATTTAACTGTGTGGATCATAACAAATTATGGATCATAACAAATTATGGGTAACATCGCAAAGAATGAGAATTCTAGGACACTCAGTTGTGCTCATGAGGAACCTCTTCTTAGACCAATAGGCAGTCGTTTGAACAGAACAAGGGGGTAGATACTGTGTGGTTTAAAGTCAGGAAAGGTGTGTGTTAGGGTTGTATCCTCTCACCATACTTATTTAATCTGTATGCTGGGAAAATAACCCAAGAAGCTGGACTCTGTGAAGAAGAACATGGCATCAGGATTGGAGGAAGACTCATTAACAACCTGCAACATGCAGATGACACAACCTTGCTTGCTGAAAGTAAAGAGAGTTTGCAGCTCTTACTAATGAAGGTCAAAGACCACAGCCTTTAGTATGGATTGCACCTCAACGTAAAGAAAAACCCTCACGACTCTACCAATAAGCAACATCGTGATAAATAGAGAAAATATTGAAGTTGTAAAGGATTTCACTTCACTTGTATCCATAATCAACGCCCATGGAAGCAGCAGTCAAAAAATCAAATGACACATTGCTTTGGGCAAATCTGCTGCAAAATATCTCCTTAAAGTTTTAAAAAGCAAAGATGTCACTTTTAAGAATTATGGTGCACCTGACATAAGTCACGGAGTTTTCATTCACCTCATATGCATGTGAAAGCTGGACAATAAGGAAGACTGAAGAATTGATGCCTTTGAATTATGATGTTGGGGAAGAATATTGAATATACCATGAAATGCCAGAAGAATAAACAAATCTGTCTTCGAAGAACTATAGCCAGAATGCTTCTTGGCAAGGATGGTGAGACTTTGTCTCACATACTTTAGGCATGTTATCACGAGGGACTAGTTCCTGGAGAAGGACATCATGCTTGGTAGAGTAGAGGGTCAACAGAAAAGAGGAAGACCCTCAACAAGCTGGATTGACACAGTGGCTGCAACAGTGGGCTCAAGCATAATAATGATTGTAAGGATGGCAAGACCAGGCGGCGGTATGTTTTTTTGTGGGTGGGTTGTTATGAGTCAGAACCGATTCAGTGGCACCTAACAACAACGACAAGGTAATTCGGTTGAAGTTACATGGTATGTTAGTGTCTGATTGAGGAATATAACTATTTTTCTACTTAAACTTCTTTCACCTGGGAATATATGGATAACACTAATACAAGATAAAACAGAAACACCAACCTTATTGCCATTGAGTCAATTCAAACTCATGGCATCCCATGTGTTTCAGAGTAGAACTTCTCAATAGGGATTTCTTCACTGTAGTCTTTACGGAATTAGATCGCCCGGTCTTTCTTCCACCGTTCTGTTGGGTGGGTTCAAACTGCCAATTTTTAGTTTAGTAAAGCACAAACCATTTATGCCACCTAGGGCCTCTTATGAATAACAGAAGCCATCCTATTGTAACTCTATAGTTAACTCTATAGAGTTGTAACTCTATGGCATTACTAATTGCTTATAAGTAAAGAAGCTTCTACAAAGCCTTATAAATAACTAGCCACGATCCTTTTTTACCTCCTTGGTATTTGAATGTGCTTTTGAGAAATTTTTTATTTGTATAATACATTCTTTTTAACCTGTTATGTAGGACGTACCTTGCCCTATCCAGAGTTGTGCCATGGCAGAGACTGGTGAAGAGGAGAAGGTGTCAGCAGAGGCCTCAGGGTTCTCAGACCTGAGTGACTCAGAGTTCCTGGACCTGGAAGATACCGAAGTGTCAGATGCTTCACTTAGCAAGCCTGGCCCTTCTTCTGAATGCTCAGGGACGGATAGAAAGTCTATAAGCTTACAGAAATGGAAAAGAGGATTGGATGTCTCATCACCCATGGAGCGATTCCATTTTAAGTACTTATATGTCACTGACCTATCTACCCAGAACTGGTGTGAACAGCAAATGGTCTATGGGAAGGAGTTTCCTGGCTTCTCGACACCTGAGAAAGCAACTCTTTTGGACACTGGTGCTAGCATCCACCTAGCTAAAGAACTAGAAGTTCAAGATCTTGTGACTATCCCCATCACCACTAAAGAAGATGCTTGGGCAATAAAGTTTCTCAATATACTATCAATGGTTCCTACGCTGCAGTCAGAGGGGCGCATCAGAGAGTTTCCGGTGTTCGGGGAAGTGGAGGGTGTGCTTCTTGTTGGGGTGATTGATGAGCTGCACTATACCGCCAAGGGGGAGCTGGAACTGGCTGAACTCAAGACACGGAAGCATCCTGTGCTCCCTGTGGAAGCTCAGAAAAAGAAAGACGGTTTTCAAGTCAGCCTATATAAATATATCTTTGATGCCATGGTAAAAGGGAAAATGACCCCTGCTAGCCTAATCCACCATACAAAATTGTGTCCAGAAAAGCCACTGGGTCCCTCAGTCCTGAGGCATGCTCAACAGGGAGGCTTCTCTGTGAAGTCGTTAGGTGACCTGATGGAGCTGGTATTTTTGTCTCTGACACTGTCTGATCTTCCGGTCATTGACATCCTGAAGATTGAATATATCCACCAAGAGACTGCTACTGTGCTGGGTACAGAGATTGTTGCCTTTGAAGAGAAGGAGATGAGAGGCAAGGTGCAGCACTACGTGGCCTACTGGATGGGGCACCGAGAACCTCAGGGGGTTGATGTGGAGGAGGCTTGGAAGTGCCGCACCTGCGACTACATAGACATCTGTGAGTGGAGGAAGGGTGGTTGGGTGTCCAGCTCTACGCTGGAGCCCAAAGCCAAAAAAAAAAACACACAAATGAACGGAAGTTATTGAAGGCAATTTGATCCTGTTCCTTGTGTATTCGGCAGAGTAAAAGGATCAGTGTCTGGGCTTGGCTTTCATGAAGAGTGTTTTTATTTTGCTTATTTTCCTATTTCCTCAACCTGAAATCATACTCAAATCTTGGACCAAGGCTCAGGGATGAGTGGGAGAGATCTCCCTGAAGCTTTGCTATGGATTGCCAAGAAGACAGATATTCATCATGGCCAGAGCAAAAATATCATTCAGCAAATACTGCTTTCCTGAGAAAATTGGTATTTAATAATTCCCTTCTCTATTTTTCCTCAGTCAAGGTTTTCTATATTTTTATAATGAAATGCTGTCCAGAACAGTTGAACTGATGTTTTTTTTTCATAATCTCAGCCCTTCAAAAATGATCCCTATTTTTCCTCAATCAAGGTTTTCTATATTTTATAGAATAAAATGAACAATGACCAGGACAGTTGAACTGATGTTTTGTTTTTCCATAATGTCAACCCTTCAGAAATGACCACTCTAAGGAACTGTGTGTATATTATCCAGATTTTAAATCATTTCTCGTTGTTAGTAGCTGTTGAGTCAGCTCTGACTCTTGGCGACTTCTCAAGCAGAATTAGTGTAATGGGTAGACCAAGAATTTAAATAAATAAGTATTCTCAAAGAGATAAGCAAAACTGAAGCAGTAACAGGAAATTTTAAAGTAAAAATATTAGATATGAAAAATACATGAATGTAAGATAGCATGTAAAGTTGAACATTTACATGCTGTACAATCTAGCAGTACCACTCCTAGGTATATACTCAGAGAAACCTTTATATGTACAACAAGAAATATAGGCAAGAATATACATTATAATGCTTTTGTAATAGCAAAAACCTAGGAGCTACTCAGGTGTCCGTCATCAGAAGAATGGGTGATGTGGTACAGCAGCCAAAACAAATGAGCTACGATGACACAACTATATGGATGAATCTTAGCAATACAATATTAAGTGAAAAAAATAAGTTCCAAAAGATTACATACAACATGATACCCTTTTTATAATGTGAAAAAAAAAATTCTTAAGGAAATTATAAAGGTAGTGGAGAGGAATCACGATGCCTCTTAGAAGACAGTAGAGCCCTTAGCTACAAACCTCACCAAAGGGGCCAGAGGAAAGAATTATATGAATACCACCTGGAAGGTAAGGACTTGGGCACGGAGACATCTATTGGAAAATTCGCAGAAGTAGATGGAGGGGCAGGGGAGCTGGCACGGGTGGAGTTTTCTTTATTAATTGGAATGTCAAGAGCCAGAAGAATGTCGAGCCAGAATATTGTTGATGTGACTCTTGTTACACATGAGTTGGTAAACCCTGAGTATATATAGAAGGTACAGTAAGTTACCTCTGGAGGTCTTCCAAGCTATGCATACTCTAAAGGACATTGGAAATCATGTAATAACACTCTGATTTACTGATTGTTGTGTACCAGGCCCTGTGCTAAACACTTTGTGATTAAATCTGTGTAGCCATTAATTAACCCCAGTGACAACCGAGACTTGGGAGGGTCCCGCAGTTCAAAAGTGGTAGACTCCAGCCTGGATATGTCTTGACTGCAGTGCTGTGGTCTTAATCATTCTGCTGTAAAATTTTCTTGCTGCTATTAAACTTCCTGAACTGTATTATTCTAGGCTTCAAAAACCGGCAAAATAGTCTGTTATTGTAATAGAATAACGGTCACTTTTGAGAAGGGTTATGATTGAGCAGTAAAAGGGAGGCTACCAAGATGCTGGTAATATAATTTAAACTTCGTGGTGATAACATGGGTGTGTTCACTGTGTAGAAAACTGAGCTGTACCCTTAAAATTTGTATACTTTACTGAATAAAAATATACTTTAAATTCAAGAATTTATAAAAAATGCAAACTGTTTTAGTTATCTAACCCATTGCCATCAAGTCGATTCTGACTCATAGCGACCCTATGTGACAGAGTAGAACTGCCTCATAGGGTTTCCAAGGAGGAGTGGCCGGTGGATTCCAACTGCCAACCTTTTGGGTAGCAGTCATCATTATTAACCACTGCGCCACCAGGGCTCCATCTTAGTTATCTAGTGCTACTATAACGGAAGCCATAAGTGGTGGCTTTAACAAACAGAAGCTTATTTTCTCATAGTTTTTGAGACTAGAAGTCCAAATTCAGGGCACTAGCTTTAGGGGAAGGCCTTCTCTTTCTGTTGGCTCTGGGGGAAGTCCTTACCTGTTTTCAGCTTCTGTTCCTTGATTCCTTAGGGATCTTCTTATAGCATGGCATCTTCCGCCATCTGTGCTTCCTTGCTTCTGTGTCTAAACTGCTCAAAGGAGATTGAAGAAGTACACAGGATTACTGGACAAACAAGAATTGGTTGACGTCTAATCATTTCAGGAGATAGCATATGATCAAGAACTGATGGTAGTGAAGGAAGAAGTCCAAGCTACACTGAAGACATTGGTGAAAAACTAGGTTCCAGGAATTGATGGAATACCAACTGAGATGTTCAACAGATGCAGTGCTGGAAGTGCTCACTCACTTATGCTGAGAAAATTGAAAGACAACTACCTGGCCAACTGACAGGAAGATACCCATATTTACGCCTGTTCCCCAAAAAGGTGATCCAACCAAACGTGGAAATTATCAAACAATATCATTAATATCACATGCAAGTAAAATTTTGTGGCAGTACATCAACAGGGAACTGCCAGAAATTCAAGTCGGATTCAGAAGACGATGTGGAATGAGGGATATCATTGCTGAGGTCAAATGGATCCTGGCTGAAAGCAGAGAATACCAGAAAGATGTTTACCTGTGTTTTATTTATTATGCAAAGGCATTCCACTGTGTAGATCATAAGAAATTATGAATAACATTTTGAAGAATGGGAATTCCAGAACACTTAACGGTGCCCGTGAGGCAGAACATGTACATAGATCAAGGGACAGTCATTTGAACAGAACAAGGGGATACTGCTTGCTTTAAAGACAGGAAGGGTGTGCGTCAGGATTGTATCCTTTCAGCATACTTATTCAATCTGTATGTGGAGCAAATAATCCAAGAAGCTGGACTGTGTGAAGAATAACACGCCATCAGGATTGAAGGAACACTCATTAACAACCTGCAATATGCAGATGGCACAACCTTGCTTGCTGAAAGTGAAGAAGTCTTGAAGCACTGATGAAGATTAAAGACCACAGTCTTCAGTATGGATTACACCTCAAAACAAAAATCCTCACAACTGGACCAATAAACAACATCATGATAAACAGAGAGAAGATTGAAGTTGTGAAGGATTTCATTCTATCTAGATCCACAGCCAACACCTATGGAAGCAGCAGTCAAGAAATCAAAGGAAAGGACCCCGGTGGTCATGGCCCCCAGACCTTCTCTTGGCCCAGGACAGGAACCATTTCTGAAGCCAACTCTTCAGACATGGATTGGACTGGACAATGGGTTGGAGAGGGATGCTGGTGAGGAGTGAGCTTCTTGGATCAGGTGGACACTTGAGACTATGTTGGCATCTCCTGCCTGGAGGGCAGATGAGAGGGTGAAGGGGGTTAGAAGCTGGCGAAACGGACACGAAAAGAGAGTGGAGGGAGAGAGTGGCTGTCTTATTAGGGGGAGAGTAGTTGGGAGTGTGTAGTAAGGTGTATATGGGTTTTTGTGTGAGAGACTGACTTGATTTGTAAACTTTCACTTAAAGCACAATAAAAATTATAAAAAAGAAAAATCAAAGGAAGGCCACATAAACCAGAGACTACATCAGTCTGAGACCAGAAGAACTAGATGGTACCTGGCTACAACCGATGACTGCCCCGACAGGGAACACAACAGAGAACCCCTGTGGGAGCAGGAGAGCAGTGGGATGCAGACCTCAAATTCTCATAAAAGGACCAGATTTGATGGTCTGACTGAGACTGGAAGGACCCCAGAGGTCATGGTCCCTGGAACCTTCTGCTAGCCCAAGACAGGAACCGTTCCCAAAGCCAGCTCTTCAGACAGGGATTGGACTGGACTGTGGGATAGAAAATGATACTGGTGAGGAGTGAGCTGCCTGGGTCATGTAGACATGAGACTATGTGGGCAGCTCCTGTCTGGAGGGGAGATGAGAGGACAGAGGGGGTCAGAAGCTGACTGAATGCACACAAAAATAGAGGGTGAAAAGAAGGAGGAGTGTGCTGTCCCGGGGAGAGCAACTAGGAGTATATAGCAAGGTGTATATAAATTTTTGTATGAGAAATGGACTCGATTTGTAAACTTTCACTTAAAGCACAATAAAAATTTAAAAAATCAAAGGACACATTGCATTGGGCAAATGTGTTGCAAAAGATTTCTTTAAAGTGTTGAAAAGCAAAGATACCCCCTTGAAGACTAAGGTGCACCTGACCTGACCCAAGCCATTGTGTTTTCAATAACCTCATAGGCATATGAATGCCAGACAGTGAATAAGGAAGACCGAGGAAGAATTGATGCCTTTGAGTTGTGGTCTTGGCGAAGAATGTTGAATATACTATGGACTGCCAAAAGAATGAACAAATCTGTCCTGGAAGAAGTACAGCCACAATGCTCCTTAGAAGGAGACTGCATCTCACATACTTTGAATGTGTTATCAGGAGGGACCAGTCCTTAGAGAAGGACATCATGCTTGGTAAAGTGGAGGGTCAGCAAAAAAGAGGAAGACCCTCAAGGAGATGGATTGATCTAGTGGCTGCAACAACGGGCTCAAGCATAACAATCATCAGGATGGTGCAGGACCTAGCAGTGTTTCGTTCTGTTGTGCATAGGATCTCTATGAGTTGGAACCGACTCAACATCACCTAACAACAAGAACAACAGCAACATACAATGGGTATTTAAAGCAGTGGAACTGAATGAGATCATTTAGAGAAATTTATAAAAGGCTCAAGGCCGAGCCCTTGAGCATTCCAACATTGGAGGTACAATAGAGGAATTGTGTTTAGTAAAGAAAACAGAAACAGTTTAAATGATATGGGAGAAACTAGCTACATGAGACGTTTTAGAAGCAAAGAGAAGGAAGTATTTCAATTTTGTTGAATGCCGCTGAGGTGAAATATGATGAGGACAAAGAAAGTCCACGTAGAATTTCATTGATAAATTGACAAAAGTGTCAGGAGAGTAGTTAGCACCAAGAAGCCCAGTTGGAGGGGTTTGAGGAGAGAATTGGAAGTGGGTAAATATAGGCAGCAACAATAAGCAACTCCTTAGAGAAAGTTTTCTGTGAAGCAATGCTGAGAAATGGAGCAATTGCTGGAGTGGGCCATAAGTCGAGAAAGGATTTTTTCAAGATTGCAGATAAATATCTTTATGACATTGAAAATGCTAGCAAATTCTCTCACATTCCTAAATTACTAACATTTTATAGAATCTAGGATACTATCAGAAGACCTGGTAGCGAAGTGGTTAAGTGCTCAACTGCCAGCCAGTAGGTTGGTGGTTCTAACTCACCAGCCACTCCATGGAGAAACAGATGGCAGTCTACATAGTACATATTTACATCCTTGGAAACCCTGTGGGCGGATGTGCTCTGTCCTATAGGTCGCCGTGAGTCGGAAGAGACTTGTCGGCAACAGGTTTGGCTTTGGTTTTAAGATGCTATTGCTTATAAGATGTATCATTATCTGTGTTACCACTAAGAAAAAAATGCTGCCAGTTAAACTAAACGATCATTTGTAAGATAGCAATTTCACAGATGTTGAAATATGAAAAAAGTGTGTATCACGACCAGTGTAATACAGTATTTTGTATCTTTTCTGTCCTTAAACCTCCAATACCTCCTCCCTATCCTCACGTTCAGCTCCCTATTTCACTGAGAAAATAGAAGCCCTCAGAAGAGGATGTCCTCATTCTCCTACCAAATCTGTCCACCTGTCTGCATCTATACCTACGTACTCTGCCATCCCTTCTATTCCAGTGGATAAATTGTCCGTGCTCCTACTTTGTTTTTTTTCATTATCTAATTTTATTTTTCATTTATGCTGCAAAAGCCGTTTAAACAGACAGGCTATTTTTTTTTAAATAAAAGTATATTGTTTTGCTTACAATTTTTAGCCCAACAAATTTAAAATATTTAACGAGAAATCCCTGGTGGCATAGTGGTTAAGAACTACAGCTGCTAACCAAAGGGTCAGCGCTCCTTGGAAACTTGACAGCAATGGGGTTAACTATAACAAATACATTAATGATTTCTAATTGGGTGGTGGAATATATACCTTGGAATCTAGTACATTCTCAGTCTGCTCTGCCATCTGTTTCTGTGAAACATTGCTATCCTGAGTGACTGCTATTGTTTATTTTCCTGCTGATCAATTTGAATTTTAACACTGTATTCCAAGGGTAACATCCTTTAAGATCAGTCATTGTGATCCAAGGTAGGCACATTAGGCATACTTCTCTACTTTGATCTAATCCCTCCAGTTATGTACTGGGTTCCATCCATCCCTTCTCTCCTCAAGGACTTGCTCTTGAAACTATCCTGTCTTTCCCTTATTATCAAAATTTCTCTTTCTACTAGATCATTTTAATTAGGATACAAACATGCTGTAATTTCTTCCACCTTTAAATAAAAAATAACCCTCAACACCAAATCCATACCCAATTACAGCCTTATTTTTCTGTTCATCTTAAAAGCAAAATGTCTTAGAAGTGTGTCTGTCGGCCGTCTCCCATATCTTCTTCCCCCATTCTTTCGTCCAACTCTTATCAAGTAACCAAACTCATCAAACTTTACTAAACTTCAACTATTGTACCCACACTGCCTGAGTCAACATAAACAGTGACTACCATGCTGCTGGAAACCCTGGTGGCTTAGTGGTTAAGTGCTACAGGCTGCACTTGGGTGGGACCACACTGCTAAATTCTTAGCTGTCATCTTACTTGGCCTATCAGCAACATTTGATACAGTGATCACTCTTTCCTCCTTGAAACATTTTCTTTTCTTGGTTTTGCAGATCCAAACTATTTTTTCATGTACCTATGGATCATTCTTTCTCAGCCTTCTTGGTCGGATCCTCTTCATCTCCCTGACGTAAACTAGTGCGTTGCTAGAAGAAACTATATTGGGTAAGGGTAAAATATTCTTTTAGCATACAGGTGGTTTCAATTTTCTAGTATGTATACATTCTGATGGAAACTGGTGGCGTAGTGGTTAAGTGCTACCGCTGCTAACCAAGAGGTCAGCAGTTCGAATCCGCCAGGTGCTTCCCTAGAAACTATCGGGCAGTTCTACTCTGTCCTATAGGGTCGCTATGAGTCGGAATGGACTTGACGGCAGTGGGTTTGGGTTTTTTGGTTTATACATTCTGATCAGTCGTTATGCTTGAGCTCATTGTTGCGGTCACCTCGTCGAGGGCAGTGTTCCCTTCTGTTCTGCATAGGGTCGGAACTGATTTGACAGCACCTAACAACAGCATACATTCTGATAACCTTTTAAACAAAAAAATTATGTATACACTTCCCTTTTTAAAATGAGCGCGGCTCTCAGAGCACACCAGAGATACTAAGCTGATAATCTCCCCCAAAAGGAGGAACATCTGACACCTTCCGGAAATGAGCTCTACAGGTCTTATGGGAAATGTAGTCTCCCGGTGGAGACCCTGGTGGCGTAGTGGGTAAGGGCTACGGCTGCTAATCAAGAGGTCAGCAGTTCGAATCCACCAGGCGCTCTTTGGAAACTATCGGGCGGTTCTACTTTGTCCCATAGGGTCGCTATGAGTCCGAATTTACTGGACGGCAGTGGGTTTGGTTTTAGTTTCCCGGTAGTGGGTTTACATTCGGGAGGAGTCTGGAAATCTCGGTGAACAGTTACTTCCGCACACGCGCAGTGGGGAGGTATTCGGTATTCTGCAATCTTAAGACGCGGGATGCGCGAGGTGAGTTCCAAGGTACGGCCCTAGTTTCAGGGTTGGGCGACGCTGTTACCCGATCTCGGCCTTAGTGCCAGAACTGGGAGTTTGGCGGCGAAAGGGTGGCAGGTATGATTCTGCGGGACTTGGGAGCGGAAGGGAAGGGCGAGGAGAAAGGCGGAGACCGGTTTGTGGATTTAACAAGCCAAAGGTAAAACTTCACACACTCACATGTGGTGATCCCGTGATTTGGTGTGTGGGGCTGTCCAAATCTGCAATACTTAAGAGAAAACACGATCAGGGCTCCGACTAGCACTGGACAAGTACCCACAGCCCGGGTGGGGCTAGAGCAGGCTCTGTTTGCATTCTTGCCCTTGTATGTAAAGGTCACTGTGTAGGAATCCTGTTTGTGCATCAAAGCGTTACTTTTCCAGGTTCCAAGAGCACCATTGGCTCCACTGGAGTCTGCCACGGGAAATTTTAAGCAATTTCAAGGGAGCGGGGAAGACAGAATTTTGAGAGAAACTGTCATGCACTCTTCTTAGGGTACT
The DNA here is from genome assembly GCF_024166365.1 of Elephas maximus indicus. Taxonomy (NCBI): domain Eukaryota; kingdom Metazoa; phylum Chordata; class Mammalia; order Proboscidea; family Elephantidae; genus Elephas; species Elephas maximus. Next base: position 82,214,209 of record NC_064821.1, read on the forward strand.
TTCACAGTAATCATCTGAAGTTAATTTATCACCATTTTTCATAAGAATTAACTGAAATGGAGAGATGAAGTTACTTGTCTAGACGCATACAACTTGCCTAGTAAGTAGAAGAGCTGAGATTCAAATCCAGATGAGTTTTTGTCTAACTTTTTTTTTTCATTGTAGTTTAGGTGAAAGTTCACAGCTCTAGTTAAGTTCTCATACAAAAATTTATACACATACTGTTTTGTGACATTAGTTGGCAGTCTTCACAGTGTGGCAGCACACTCCCTGTTTCCACTGGAAGTTCCTGTGTCTGTTCGTCCAGTTCCTGTCCCTTCCTGCTTCTCATCCTGCCTCCAGAGAGGAGCCGCCCCATTTGGTCTCATGTACCTGATTGAACTAAGAAGCACACTCCTCACGTGTATTATTTTTTGTTTTATAGGCCTGTCTAATCTTTATCTGAAGAGTGGGCTTCGGGAATGGTTTCAGTTCTGGGTTAACAGAGCGTTCCGGGGGCCATAGCTTTGGGGGTTCCTCCAGTCTCTGTCAGACCAATAAATCTAGTCTTTTTAGGTGAATTTGAGTTCTGCTTTGCACTTGTCTCTGACTCAGTCTGGACCCTCCGTTGTGTTTCCTCTCAGAGTGTTAATTGGTGGTAGCCAGGCACCATTTAGTTCTTGATCTCAGGCTGGTGGAGTGTCTGGTTTATGTGGTCCTTTAGTGTCTTGGGCTAATATTTTCCTTGTGTCTTTGGTGTTCTTCATTCTCCTTTGCTCCAAGTGGGTTGGGATCAATTGATGCATCTTAGATGGGTGCCCGAAAGCTTTTAAGACCCCAGTTGCCACTCACCAAAGTGGGATGCAGAACATTTTCTTAATAAACTTTGTTATGCCAGTTGATTTAGATGTCTCCCAAAACTGTGGTCTCCAGGCCCCAGCCCCAGCTACTCTGTCCCTCGAAGTGTTTGGATGTGTCCAGGAAACTTCTTAGCTTTTGGTTTAGTCCAGTTGTGCTGACTTTCCTTGTATTATGTGTTGTCCTTCCCTTCACCAAAGTTGATCCTTGTCTGGTTAGTGAATTCTCTTTCCCCCTCTCTCCCCACCCATCAAAGAATGCTTTTTTCTGTGTTTAAACCTTTTTTTCAGTTCTTATAATAGTGGTCTCATACAATATTTGTTCTTTTCCGACTGACTAATTTCACTCAGCATAACGCCCTCCAGATTCATCCATGTTGTGAGAGTTTCACAGATTCATCGTGTTCTTTATTGTTGCATAGTATTCCATTGTGTATATGTACCATAATTTGTTTATCCATTTGTCTGTTGATGGTCACCAAGATTGCTTCCATCTTTTTGGTATCGTGAACAATGCTGCAGTTAACATTCGTGTTCATACATCTATTCATGTGACGGCTCTTATTTCTCTCGGATATATTCGTAGGAGTGAGATTCCTGGATCATATGGTACTTCTATTTCTAGCTTTTTAAGGAAGCGCCAAATTGTTTTCCAAACTGATTGTACCATTTTACATTCCCACCAGCAGTGCATAAGTGTTCCAGCCTCTCCACAACCTCTCCAACATTTGTTATTTTGTGGGTTTTTTTTTTTTTTTTAGTGCCAGCCTTGTTGGGATGAGGTGGTCTCAGTCATCTAGTGCTGCTGTAACAGAAATACCACAAGTGGATGGCTTTAACAAAGAGAAATTCCTTTTGTCACAGAAGTGCAAATTCAGGGCATAAGCTCAAGGGGAAGCCTTTCTCTCTCTGTCGGCTCTAGAGGAAGTCCTTCTTATCAGCCTTCGCCTGGACAAGGAGCTCCACCCAGGAACCTCAGGTCCAAAGGACACGCTGTGCTTGCAGCACTGCTTTCTTGGTGGTATGAAGTCCCTGACTCTGTTCACCTCCCTCTTCTTTTATCTCTTGTAATATAAACAGTGGTGCAGGCAACACCCCAGGGAAACTCCCCTTACATTGGATCAGGGATGTGACCTGAGCAAGGGTGTTAAATTTCACCTAATCGTCCTTAACATGATCCAGTCTTGCCTCATTAACCTGCTGGCAGCAATTAGGATTTACAACACAAAGAAAAATTACAATCACAAGATGGAGGACAACCATACAACTCCCAGATTCACGGCCTCACCAAGTCGACATATATTTTGAGGGGATACAATTCAGTATATGACAGATGGTATCTTATTGTAGTTTTGATTTGCATATCTCTAATGGATAATGATTGTGAGCATTTCTTTATGTGTCTGTTAGTTGCCTGAATGTCTTCTTTGGTGAAGTGTCTATTCATATCCTTTGCTCATTTTTTAATTGGGTTGTCTTTTTGTTGTGAGATGTTGCAGTATCTTGTAGATTTTAGAGATTAGACCCTTATTGGATGTGTCATAGCCAAAGTTTTTTTCTTTTTACTCTTTTAGTGAAGTCCTTTGATGAGCATAAATGTTTGATTTTAGGAACTCCCAGGTATCTAGTTTCTCTTCTGGTGTTTGTGCATTCTTAGTTATGGTTTGTATACTATTTATGCCATGTATTAGGGCTCCTAGCATTGTCCCTATTTTTTCTTCCATGATCTTTATCATTTTAGATTTTATAATTAGGTCTTTGATCCATTTTGAGTTGGTTTTTGTGTGTGGTGTGAGGTATGGGTCCTGTTTCATTTTTTTGCAGATGGATATCCAGTTATGCCAGCACCGTTTGTTAAAGAGACTGTCTTTTCCCCATTTAATGGACTCTGGACCTTTGTCAAATATCAGCTGCTCATAGGTAGATGGATTTACATCTGCTTTCTCAATTGTGTTCCGTTGGTCTGTGTATCTGTTGTTGTACCAATACCAGGCTGTTTTGGCTACTGTGGTGATATAATAGATTCTAAAATCAGGTTGTGTGAGGCCTCCCACTTTGTTCTTCTTCTTCAGTAATGCATTACTTATTCAGGGCCTCTTCCCTTTCCATATGAAGTTAGTGATTTGTTTTTCTATCTTGTTAAAAAATGCCATTGGAATTTGGATCAGGATTGCATTGTATCTGTAGATTGCTTTGGGTAGAATTGACATTTTTACAATGTTGAGTCTTCCTATCCATGAGCATGGTATGTTTTTCCATTTTTGTAGGTGTCCTGGATTGAACTGTATCCCCCAAAAGTATCTGTCAACTTAGCTGGGCCATGAGTCCCAGTGTTGTGTGGTTGTCCACCATTTTATGTGATTTCCCTATGTATTGTAAATCCTATTACTATGATGAAATGAGATGGATTAGTGGAAGTTATATTGATGAGATATACAAGATTAAATAGTGTCTTAAGCCAATCTCTTTGAGATGTAAAAGAAGCAAGCAGAGAGACATGGGGACCTCATACCACCAAGAAAGCAACACGGGGAGCAGAGTGCGTACTTTGGACCTAAAGTTCCTGCGCTGAGTTGCTCCCAGACCAAGGGAAGACTGATGACAAAGACCTTCCTCCAGAGCCAGCAGAGAGAGAAAGCCTTCCCCTGGAGCCTGAGCCTTGAATTCAGACTTCTAGTCTACTGGACTGTGACAGAATAAACTTCTCTTGTTAAAGGCATCCATTTGTGGTATTTCTGTTATAGCAGCACTAGAAGACTAAGGCAGTAGGTCTCTTTTGGTTTCTTGCAGTAATGTTTTGTAGTTTTCTTTGTATAGGTCTTTTACGTCCCTGGTTAGATTTATTCCTAAGTACTTTATCTTCTTGGGGGCTATTGTAAATGGTATTTATTTGTGAATAGGGATATTTTTACTTCTTCTGTACCAATGTGGATGCCCTTAGTTTCTTTTTCTTGCCTGGTTGATCTGGCCAGGATCTCCAGCATAATGTTGAATAAGAGTGATGATAAAGGGCATGCTTGTCTGGTTCCCGTTCTCAAGGGGAACGCTTTCAGACTCTGTTTAGAATGATGTTGGTTCTTGGCTTTGTATAAATGCCTTTTATTATGTGCAGGAATTTCCTTTCTATTCCTATTTTGCTGAGTGTTTTTATCAGGAATGGGTGTTGGATAAATTTCATTGTTTCTTACGTCATTGCACTCTTCCTAAAACAAAGAGTTGGGTTTATTCTCCTTTTGAAATATTTGCACAATGAATGCAGAGTAAATTTCAGTTTGTGGTCATTTCTTTCAGGGTCTTTTGGTGTATTGTGTTGGTTTTGGTGTATCTGCATATATTCCAGTGAAAACTGAATTGAAGCTATGATCCCTTCTTGTACATTTTGACCTCAGCAGTGCTGGTTAGAACTTCAGAAAGCTCAAATTTGGCTTGTAGGAGGTAGTGAGCTCCCAGAGAGAGGGAACCAGATTAATTGTTCCTGGGCCCTTGGATCCAACAGTCCCAGGAAAGCCTATTCTGAGATCTCTTGTGGTTAAGAGCTCAGCTATTAACCAAAAGGTCAGTAGTTTGAATCCACTCACTGCTCCTTGGAATCCCTATGGGGCAGTTCTACTCTGTCCTATAGGGTCACTATGAGTCGGAATCAAGTAGACAGCAACGAGTTTTTTTTTTTTTTTTTTAAATCCCAGTTGCAGTGCAGAGACCAGAGAATTACCGGAAGAAATAATTTCTAGAACTACTGAGTTCCAGAGACCAGGCTTTTTGTTAGTCTTTTGACATATCCATTATTATTTCCTTAGGACAAATTTCTGGGAAAGAAAGAAAATCACTAATTCAAAAGTTAATGACTAGCTGTTAGATCAGTAGGACAGAAATGTACAGCACCCTTGTCCAAGTTCCATATATTCATAATGGAATCATGGTAGATAGTGGTGCTTATAGAATATGGACTTCTCTGACTTACTGAAAGGACATTCTTCCACTAGGTGGCATTTTCTGAGGCTGCAGTGTGGGTACTTCTGGTCTGATAGAGCAGGGTTCTACATTAGTACTGGTTTTTCATGTCTCTGTATTCTCCTCCCCATTTCTACTTTCATAGATCTCTGTCCAAGAGCTGCAGAAAATGATCAACTTCCAGGTAAGGCAGTCATCTATTCATTTAGTCACTTAAATCTCCCTAAAACCCGTATGATAAAAAGGAAATGTATAATGAGGGAAAATGTAGATTGATGAGAAGATTTGGTCCAACAGGACATTTTTTAAATTGATATGTTGATATCAGGTCATAGGGTTTGCACATTGCCCGTTGCTGTCAAGTTGATTCTGACTCATAGCGACCCTACAGGACAGAGAAGAACTGCCCTGTAGAGTTCCCGAGGAGTGCATGGTGGATTCGAACTGCTGACCTTTTGGTTAGCAGCTGTAGCACTTAACCACTACGCCACCAGGGTTTCCATAGTTGGATAATTCGAGCTGCAAATGTGTACTCAGTCTTCCTGTTGTTGTTGTTGTTGTTGTTGTTAGGTGCCATCGAGTCAGCTCCAACTCATAGTGACCCTGTGTACAACAGAACGAAACACTGCCTGGTCCTGCGCCATCCTTGCAATCGTTGTTATGCTCGAGCCCATTGTTGGAACAACTGTGTGAATCCATCTCGTTGGGCGTCTTCCTCTTTTTTGCTGACCCTCTACTTTACCAAGCATGATGTCCTTCTCCAGGGACTGATCCCTCCTGGTAACATGTCCAAAGTATGTGAGACGTAGTCTCGCCATCCTTCCTTTTAAGGAGCATTCTGGCAATCATATAAAATGGATACCCAACCAGTTAAAAGTATTGGCATTGTACATGAGATAAAGCAAAATAATTCCTCTGAAGAAAATATCTTCTGATGGCTTTTTATACAGATAATGTTGGAAACAACATTCACAGCAGTAACCCTGTGATTAAACATAACATCGGGTTTCCTATGACTTTCTTAGAGTAAGTAGAGAACATAGTGCCAAGCAGCACTAAATAAACACATTTTGTTAAGTCCAGGTACGTAGCCTTTTTAATGTCACCTGGATCCGTAGGTAAATCTTACGCCTTTTCCAAAATTGGCAGCTATTCTTGAGCATTTTCTCTTCCGCGTCAATTTTAAAAGCAGCTTGTTAGGTATTTTTACTATGATTGTATTAAACTTATAGATTAATTTGGAGAGAATTCATAACTTTTCAGTAACTCGCTGGAGTCCTCTCCATTTAGTTTTTCTTATAAATTCCTCATTGCAGTTCTATAGGTTTATTACTATAATTCTTGTATGTTTTTTGATATGTTTATTCCTATATATGGTTTAAGTTGTTACTGAGAATAGAATGACTTTTTTATCTTCATTATATTTTTAATTGGCAATTCTGGTTTATAGAAGAGTATGGATTTATCTGTGTTGATGTCCTATCCAGCCAGGAAATTAGGTCCAGGAGTCTCTAGTTGATTCTTAAATTTTCCAGGTAGACAGTCAAGTATTCTCAAATGGAGTTTTGTGTCTTCCTGTTCAATATCTATAGCTCCCTCTTCCCTTTTTTTTTTTTTTTTTGTGTTATTGCAGTGTCCAGGACTTCCAGTAACTACAATTTCGAATGATAATTGCTAGCTAAAAATCTTCTTCTGGTACCAATTTTAATGGGAATACTTCCAATGTTTGTTTCTTCTCGTATTCTGGTAAATTTTTAAAAAATCAAGTTAAGGATTTTTTTTAGCTTGTAAAGGTGTTTTTTCATAAATTGGGATTTTTTTCTCATGACTTTTTTTATTACCTGTTAATAAAATCATATACTTCTTTAATCTACCTGTTCAGAGAATTCCTAATACATTTCCTGGTTTTGAACTATCTATACATTCCTGGGATAAACCCTACTTGGTCACCTTTTCGGCTCTATGCCAAGGGTTGGTAAACTTTTTCTTAAAGAACCAGATGGTAAATATTTTAGGTTTAAAGGCAATACACCATCTGTTACAACTACTTAGCACTGCCCTTGTAACTGAAATAAATGAATGGGTGTGGCTGTGTTACAGAAACATTTTATTTACAAAAACAGGTGGCCAGCTCATAGGTTGTAATTTGCTGATCGCTGCTCTTTATGGTCTTAACTGTCTCTTTTGTGGTAGACGTGTAGTCAAATGATTTTAATTTTAGTGCTCTAAATATTTATCCATTAAACATGATCTGGCTTTTTGGTTGCGAAGATATATTTTATCATGTAAAAAAGAAATTATCCATGTGTTTCTGTTTTATTTTGCTTATGTGGTGTCGCATGTAAATCTTTCATAGCCCTCATAACGTCTTACTGCACTTATACATTTGCTTTGTAGAGTCTGATTGTAAGATCTCTGAGAGCAGTCATGATTTTATTCCTTTTGTATCACTGATAACAGTGTCTAGTAGGTCCTCGTTAAATATTTTGAGTGAATGAATAAAGAATGTATAAGCAATATTTTTAATAACTTTATTGAGATATAATTCGCACCACAAAATTCACCCATTTAAAGTGCCCATCAGTGGTTTTCAGTATATTCAGAGTTGTGCAGTCGTTACTGCTATATAATTTCAGAACATTTTCATCACCCCAAAAAGAAATCCCATGCTCACTAGTAGTAACTCCCCATCTTCCCCTTCTCTAGTCCTGCTTTCTTTTTCTGTGAATTTGCCTATTATGGACATTTCATACAAATGGAATCATACAATATGTGGTCTTTTGTGACTAGCTTCTCTCACCCACCACAGTATTTTCAAGTTTCATCCATGTGGTAGCATGTGTCAGTACTTCATTCCTTTTTATAGCCTAATAATATTCCATTGTATGGATATTACACATTTTGTTTATCCATTCCTTGGTTGAAGGACACCCAAGTAGTTTCTACTTTTTGGCTATGAATAATTGTGCTATGAACATTTATGTACAGGTTTTTTTTGTGGACGTATGTTTTTAATTCTCTTGGGTATATCCTTAGGAGTAAAATTGCTAGGTCATATGGTGACTCTGTTTAACATTTTGAGAAACTGCCAAACTGTTTTCCAAAATGGCTGCACCATTTCAGAGTCCCACCAGCAATGTAGAAGAGTTCCAGTTTCTCCATGTTTGCCTGTACTTGTTCTTGTCTTTTTTATTTTAGCTTTCTTGTGGGTGTGAAGTTGTATCTCATTGTAGTTTTGATTCGCATTTCCCTAATGACTAATGATGTTGAGCATCTTTTTATGTACATCTTGGCCATAAGTATGTCTTCTTTAGAGAAATGTCTAATCAAATCCTTGTCCCATTTTTTAATTGGGTTATTTGCTTTTTTATCATTGAGTTATAAGGGTTCTTTATATATTCTAGATACAAGTGTCTTGTCAGACATATGATTTGCAAATATTTTCTCCCATTCTGTGGATTGTCTTTTCATTTTCTTGAGGGTGTCCTTTGAAGGACAAAAGTTTAACTTTTTAAAGTCCAATTTTTTTTCAGTTTAACTTTTGAAGTCCAATTTACCTGTTTCTTGTCACTTATGCTTTTTCTGTGATACCTAAGAAACCACTGCCTAATCCAAGGTCACAAATATTTACTCTTATGTTTTCTTCTAAGGGTTTTAAAGTTTTAGCTCTACCATTTATTTTTGTCCATTTTTTGTTGATTTTTGTATGTGATATGAGGTAGGGATTTAACTTCATTCTTTTGCATCTGAATATACACTAGTCCCAGCACCATTTGTGGAAAAGACTATTCTTTCACCCACTGAATTGTCCTGGCACTGGTTGGATATTTTTAATATGATCTTTGTTTCTATCACAAAGTTTATGTCTGAGTCAAGTGTATAGTAATAATCATAATACAACTTTCTAAAATCTCAACAACGAACATGATTATCTTGCAAGTCCCCTAGTAATGCACACTTTAGTTTGAAGATGAATGTGCTGTTACAGGGATCGATGACATTCCAGGATGTGGCCGTGGACTTCACCCCAGAGGAGTGGCAGCTGCTTGATTGTGCTCAGAGGAACCTATATTGGGATGTGATGTTGGAAAACTTTAGAAACCTCATCTCAGTGGGTAAGGCAATGGGTAATTTTTCAGTATAACTCAAAGTCTACTACTAGTGTCTTTCCTTTAAGACTTCTGAAAGTTATGAGCATTCTGAAGAAGCATTAAATTTGGCTGTAGCCAAAAAAAAAAAAAAGAGAGAGAAAAGCCTGTTTTTTGTAACTGATGGAGAATTCCCTCCACATCGTTGTAGGGGGTAGTATTCTAGGTAAAATAAAAATAGTAGCTAGATTCAGATATGAAGAGCAAAATACGAATTTTCCTTTGCCCTCTCGTTTGGCCATGATCAGCCTTACCTACAGGTGGAATAGGCACCTAATAAGTGGTTTGATCTGAGGTTGAAATAACAGCCACCACGTACTGAGCACCTACTGTATGCTGGGTGCTATATTGTTGTATCCCACCAGACTGGCGCAGGAGTGGCTTCAAAGCGCACAGGTTGAATTTCGAAAAAAGAGGCAGAGAAGGCCAGATTGATTGGATATAGATTTATTAGGGAACTTAAACAATTCAGACAAAGGTCGATGCCAAGATTCTCAGGATGGACAGCTGTAGTCCTGAGAGTCACCCAGATAAAGGTCTGTGCAGGGCAGTACAGGGTGTGGGTTTATATACTTAGTGCTTAGGTGCAAGAATACGGGCAGGCGAACCAGGGAAAAAACATGTCTAATATATGATGGATGGTGTTGTTTTTGTATAATGGGTTCCAGTTGATGTTACCATGGAGTCAGGTATTTGGTCTGTTTTTTTTTTTTCCTGGCCCAGGTAACAGCCTGGTTAGGTACTCTGGTTCTCTTCTAGAGTCCTTTGCGGGCAGGATCCATCTTGTACTGTTCATCGCCCTCACATATATGTATTATTTACATATGTTAACCATTTAATCTGGAAGTAGATGTTCTTTTTGCATCTTATAGGTGAGAAAACTAAGGCTCAGAAAGTGAAGAAAATTTGCTCAAGGTCACACACTTGTAAACGAAAGAGCCAGAATTCAAATCCAGAGCTTTGTAGTACCAAAGCCTATATTCTTTTTATTCATCTACAAGGCCAGAGAGAAAAGAAGCACAAGGATGAGCTAGCTTAAAGTCGAACAAAATCAGATACACAGAATGAAGGTTGTTAATAGTTGAGTCTGTGCTGGAGCCCCCTTCTCTCTGAAGAAGGTAGCCTAGTGCAAAGCTGCACAGTATAGGAGCAGGTATGGCTGTTCAAAAGATCTGCTCTCTAGGATCTTGACCTTTCAGATTAGTGACCTAGACCATCTTCATCTAAGTTCCTTTGACACTGCCAAGGGATCCCCAGACCCTGGTGGACGGCTCTGACTATATGGATCTGGCCTGGTTTCTAAGAGTCAGTTTCACATTTGGTGTGAGGGATTGAACAATAAAGTTAAATAACTAGAGCTACTTAATGACTCTAGAAGAAAGTGAAGATGGGATGTATGGAGTGGGGAGGAGCCGGAGTGGTGAGCCCTAGCTGTTTCCAAGGTTTCTTCCAGAGCCTCACAGGAAGATTAAGAACTATGATTCACTCACGTCCACCAGTCCTAACCAAGAAACAGGAGAACTTTCACCTAGGATGGAAATAAAGGATATTTTGTCAGAGGCCTAACGGGGTTGGGAGGGGGGGCAAGCAGGTAGGGCACAGCTTGAGGCGGGGTGCCAATTAGCTGTTTCTGTTGGCCATCACAGTTTCCGTTGCCACTTGAATGAGAGATCATTCAGCAATTTAATACTAATTGCCCTAGGCGTTATTTTCTGTAGTTAGGCCCCCGTTTTATAAATTATCAAGAGAAGGACTTAGGCCCAAGTTCAGGAAAGGTGGGAAAAAGGCAAGGCTTCAATTATTAAAAAAAAAGTTTGGGCCTGAATTTCAGTGGTCAAAAACTCACAATTTCCTTGGGAGTCAGAGAATCTGTTCATGCATCTTTCTCCCAAGTGGAGGAGAAGGGTCTTTTCTGTTCTAAAGCCCATCGGTCATGCTGTAAAGGTCCTAAGACTCAAGGAGGAACACGTGAGTTGTGAGGAAGTTGTTTGCCTCTAGCACTTTGTCCCCAGTTCTGTTGTTTGCCATCAACAGGGTGTCCAGTTACCAATCCAAAAGTGATCTTCAAGTTGGAGCAAGGACAAGAGCCATGGATGGTGGAGGGAGAGGATCCACGTTGGAGCTATCCAGGTGAGTGACAGAAAGCCAGGTAGATGGGAGCCTTTGGAAATTAGATTGCCATTGATCAGTGAGGGACAGATCTTTGAAATACTTCCTCAGACTCAAAACAACTCTATAAAGAAATGTGTGCTGATGCCTACCACTCAGTCCAGCTCTACAGAGGAGAAAAAGGCATGGGGCAAGAGGCCAGCAATGTTATACCAACACTCCACATAAAAAAAACCTCAGGAGTGGGGAATTATAACCCTCCCCAGCAATCTTTTTTTTTTTTTAATTAACTTTTATTGAGCTTCAAGTGCATGTTTACAAATCAAGTCAGATTGTCACATATAAGTTTATATACACCTTACTCCGTACTCCCACTTGCTCTCCCCCTAATGAGTCAGCCCTTGCAGTCTCTCGTGACAATTTTGCCAGCTTCCAACTCTCTCTATCCTCCCATCCCCCCTCCAGACAGGAGACGCCAACACAGTCGCAAGTGTCCACCTGATAAAAATAGCTCACTCTTCATCAGCATCTCTCTCCTACCCACTGTCCAGTCCCTTCCATGTCTGATGAGTTGTCTTCGGGAATGGTTCCTGTCTTGGGCCAACAGAAGGTTTGGGGACCATGACCGCCGGGATTCCTCTAGTCTCAGTCAGACCATTAAGTATGGTCTTTTTGTGAGAATTTGGGGTCTACATCCCACTGATCTCCTGCTCCCTCAGGGGTTCTCTGTTGTGCTCCCTGTCAGGGCAGTCATCGGTTGTGGCCAGGCACCAACTAGTTCTTCTGGTCTCAGGATGATGTAGGTCTCTGGTTCATGTTGCCTTTTCTGTCTCTTGGGCTCTTAGTTATTGTGTGACCTTGGTTTCTTCATTCTCCTTTGATCCAGGTGGGTTGAGACCAATTGATGCATCTTAGATGGCCGCTTGTTAGCATTTAAGACCCCAGACGCCACATTTCAAAGTGGGATGCAGAATGTTTTCATAATAGAATTATTTTGCCAATTGACTTAGAAGTCCCCTTAAACCATGGTCCCCAAACCCCCGCCCTTGCTCTGCTGACCTTTGAAGCATTCAGTTTATCCTGGAAACTTCTTCCCAGCAATCTTTTTTAAAGGGAGCAATGGATTTGGGATTTGTAGGGTTCTGAGAATAGGAGTGAAAGAATATGACTTCAGGAGCAAAGCAGCTTTCTGGGGACTAGTGTGTTAGTTAGATTGAAAGGGGATATAAAAACAGTACTTGTCAAAGCACTTTCATATACAGAAACTCAGCGAGAATAAAATGATAGTAAACAGACAGAATCTGTGCCTAGGATAAGAATGACTTGCCCGTGAATGACCTGCTGGTCATTTGTGCTCCTGGACTTACAAGTACATGAAAGAATGAATCCTAGCTGTAAAAAAGAATTGGAACCCTGTCTACAGATATGCCTCAGCTATGGTTTGGATGGGGTGAAAGGGCTGGAGATACAGGAATTCTCCTAAAAGGAATTGATGTTGTGCAGGGTGACTAAGAGGAAAAGAGATGTGAATGCGGGAAGTAGGAATATTCTAGGAATTAGATAGTGAAGACTCTGATCTGCCTCTTTGAAACCTAGTCTGTCCTCTGATACTTTCCCTTAATTCCTTGTCTCATTGTTCCTCTAGTTACCCTATCCCTTAACTAGATCTCCAAGATGGGCACTGTTCATTCTGTTAGCTAACCCTGGACTGAGCAACCTTTTGACTTCCTTTGTACCCTACCTCATATACCTTGTTCCTATTTTACTGTCTTCCTGTAGGTCACATATTAAACCATTTGTTCTGATTATTATCGTTTGCACGCATTTCCTCTTCAGCAGTTTTAGTCTTAGACAGAAAAATAAAGAATTTGTTTCAGAATGGAAGACTAGATTTGAAACCACAGAAGTTTCTTTCTATAACATGTTCATGGAAAAATTAACTAGGAATGTTTTATTGTACTCCTTTTAGAAGCTGACTGCCAACTTGTTGAGGAATCAGAGAGACACCAGGAAAGCAAAGACAGTTTTTTGAAGTCAGTTGCATTCACATTCAGTGAAATTCTGACTATGGAAAGACTCCACCATACTGTGAACACAAGTCTTAATCCTATGGTACAAAAATCATATAAATGTAAATCATGTGGGAAGAGTTTGCAACTTAATTTAAACCTACTTAATAGTGGTTATTCTGGAGAAAACTCTTATGAATGCAGTGAATGTGGTAAAGCCTTTAAAAACAAGTTTCATTTCATTAGACATGAAAAAAAACATGCAGGAATAAAAGCCTTTGAATGCAGTGACTGCGGGAAAGCCTATAGGAGGAAGACACACCTTGAAACTCATCAGAAAATTCATAATGGAGAGAGACCCTTTGTCTGCAGTGATTGTGGAAAAGCTTTTGTGCATAAATTTCAACTCGTGATCCACCAGAGGCTTCACACTGGAGAGAAACCTTATGAATGCAATGAGTGTGGGAAAACATTCACTTGGAACTCCTCCTTTAATCAACATGTGAAATCTCACACACTTGAGAACTCATTTGAATGTAAGGAATGTGGGAAGACCTTCAGGTATAGCTCATCCCTTTATAAACATTCTAGATTTCATACAGGAGAGAAACCCTACCAGTGTATTGTATGTGGCAAAGCCTTTGGCAACACATCAGTGCTTGTTACACATCAAAGAATTCATACAGGAGAGAGACCCTATGGATGTATTGAATGTGGCAAAGCCTTCATCAAGAAGTCTCATCTCCTTCGACATCAGGTAACTCACACGGGAGAAAAGCCCTATGAATGTAACAAATGTGGGAAAGCATTTTCCCAGAGGTCAAATCTGATTGTACATCAGAAAACTCATCTATAGTGTTCACTTTATAAACTTGAAAGTCTTAAATATAAGGTAATTCTTATTAAATAGCAGAGAATACATAGGAGAAGGCAACAATGTGAATGAATTTGGTTCCCATTTTTTTAAAAATCTCAATGCGAGCCATGTTCTGAAAGTAATATCAAAATTATTACAGAAAACATTGGATTATAAATAACAGAGCTTAGAAAGGATAATCAAGGAATCAATGAAGAATCATATTTATCGTTCTGATTTTTATTTTTTTAACCAATTATGTAATTACGCAAATGTGAGTGTAAAACATGTCATATATTATTAAAAATTTCTGAAATATCACCTTCTCTTCCAGTCCTAACAGTAAGCTGTATAATGGGTCAATTGAAATTAATCAGTAATTTCAATTAATAAATTGCATAGTAATAAATTTCAATTAATCAGTTGGAAAAAATGTGGTTTAATATGTAGTATGAAGTTCAGTGATATATTCATCCATTTGTTGGCACTTTTATTGGGCATGGCAGTGTTAATAACTCTTAGTCTCTTTAATTACAGAAATGAAAACTTATAAAACTTCTTGTAAAGTTTTCTTATGTATGTAAAACACCAAAACAATTTTAAAAATTAACAAGATATCTAATTGAGGAAAAGGAAGCACTTGTATTCTGTATTCAGTTCAGGAAAAGAAGTATTTAAATAAGTATGTAAATAAAACATTTGCACTTCAAATATTCCTGTTCTTTTCCATTGGTGTGTCTACATAATATATAACCATAGCTCAGGTAGTATTTGGGGGTGTCTTCTGTGTTTGAGTTTAAGAAAGTAGGGTGCTATGATACTTTGCAACTTTTAGGGAGAGATATTTTGGGGTTCTTTTTCAGATTTTGGTTTTGTTCGGCTGTTTAAAAAAAATTGATACAGGTTTAGCTCCTAGGAGTGCCTGGAATTATTTAACTCATGGTGACCTGATGTATATCAGAGTAGAATTGTGCTTTGTAGGGTTTTCAGTGGCTGATTTTTCAGAAGTAGATTTCCAGGACTTTCTTCCAAAGCACCTCTGGGCCGACTCGGCATTAACCGTTTTCACCACCCAGGGACTCACAGACATCATCAATCAAGATGTTTGAAAAGAGTAAGTTTTTCTGCTTAGCAAGTTCACTTTGGATTGTGACATTTTTTAAGTTCTACATATCTTTTATAAAGATGAGTCAGCCATTATTTAAGGTAAAGTTTTTATTGCTCTCCACAATGTTCCTTAATAATGTCAAAAGCCTTTAAGCCTTTTCTTAAGTGATGAGAGAACATACGTTCAGCATTGAGCTTAAACCTAAATTCAGAAATCAAGTCTTTTCCTTTCAAGCTTAAACTCAGTTATAACTATGTTGCATTATTTTTCTTTATCATTAGCCATTTTCTGAAGAGTACTGTTGAGTGGCAATTAACAATAACAGCAATGTTGAATAATAACTTAAATGATAGTGCTTTTTTGAACATGCATACTAGAACTTAAAGAGCTAAATTAAATCTTTCAAAGTTATTTTATGAGGCTATATACTAATTTCACTTATGCAGTCATTCTAAAATTTCTGGAACCTTCTTTGTTTTGGAATTGTCTGCAGAATCAGTTTGCCAGACACACAGGATAATCTTAAGTATTTATACTCACATGACTTGCCTTTTTTCAGTTCAACTCTTATTTCCTCCATGAAGTCCTCTTTTTGCCCTACCTAATGCTTTTTTTTTTTTTTTTTGTTTAATGCTTACCATTCCTACCCTTCTCCCTCCCTTTCCACTGCTGATGCCCCTTATCTGAGAAACTCCAAACTGTAGTTAAGACTGAGGAAGTGGACACCTTTTAGAAAAGGGCAGTGCAGCTTTGAAAGAACAGCTTTGTAGTCAAGATGACAAAAAGTATGCAGTGGTCTACTTCAGCTCAGTGGGAATAAGGTGGAGCTGGGGGTGTTAACTGCAGTATGCAGTGGTCTACTTCAGCTCATTGGGAATAAGGTGGAGCTGGGGGTGTTAACTGCAGTATGCAGTGGTCTACTTCAGCTCATTGGGAATAAGGTGGAGCTGGGGGTGTTAACTGCAGTATGCAGTGGTCTGCTTCAGCTCATTGGGAATAAGGTGGAGCTGGGGGTGTTAACTGCAGTATGCAGTGGTCTGCTTCAGCTCAGTGGGAATAAGGTGGAGCTGGGGGTGTTAACTGCAGTATGCAGTGGTCTGCTTCAGCTCAGTGGGAATAAGGTGGAGCTGGGGGTGTTAACTGCAGTATGCAGTGGTCTGCTTCAGCTCAGTGGGAATAAGGTGGAGCTGGGGGTGTTAACTGCAGTATGCAGTGGTCTACTTCAGCTCAGTGGGAATAAGGTGGAGCTGGGGGTGTTAACTGCAGTATGCAGTGGTCTGCTTCAGCTCAGTGGGAATAAGGTGGAGCTGGGGGTGTTAACTGCAGTATGCAGTGGTCTACTTCAGCTCATTGGGAATAAGGTGGAGCTGGGGGTGTTAACTGCAGTATGCAGTGGTCTGCTTCAGCTCAGTGGGAATAAGGTGGAGCTGGGGGTGTTAACTGCAATATGCAGTGGTCTACTTCAGCTCAGTGGGAATAAGGTGGAGCTGGGGGTGTTAACTGCAGTATGCAGTGGTCTACTTCAGCTCAGTGGGAATAAGGTGGAGCTGGGGGTGTTAACTGCAGTATGCAGTGGTCTACTTCAGCTCATTGGGAATAAGGTGGAGCTGGGGGTGTTAACTGCAGTATGCAGTGGTCTACTTCAGCTCAGTGGGAATAAGGTGGAGCTGGGGGTGTTAACTGCAGTATGCAGTGGTCTGCTTCAGCTCAGTGGGAATAAGATGGAGCTGGGGGTGTTAACTGCAGTATGCAGTGGTCTACTTCAGCTCAGTGGGAATAAGGTGGAGCTGGGGGTGTTAACTGCAGTATGCAGTGGTCTACTTCAGCTCATTGGGAATAAGGTGGAGCTGGGGGTGTTAACTGCAGTATGCAGTGGTCTACTTCAGCTCATTGGGAATAAGGTGGAGCTGGGGGTGTTAACTGCAGTATGCAGTGGTCTGCTTCAGCTCATTGGGAATAAGGTGGAGCTGGGGGTGTTAACTGCAGTATGCAGTGGTCTGCTTCAGCTCATTGGGAATAAGGTGGAGCTGGGGGTGTTAACTGCAGTATGCAGTGGTCTGCTTCAGCTCAGTGGGAATAAGGTGGAGCTGGGGGTGTTAACTGCAGTATGCAGTGGTCTGCTTCAGCTCAGTGGGAATAAGGTGGAGCTGGGGGTGTTAACTGCAGTATGCAGTGGTCTGCTTCAGCTCAGTGGGAATAAGGTGGAGCTGGGGGTGTTAACTGCAGTATGCAGTGGTCTGCTTCAGCTCAGTGGGAATAAGGTGGAGCTGGGGGTGTTAACTGCAGTATGCAGTGGTCTGCTTCAGCTCAGTGGGAATAAGGTGGAGCTGGGGGTGTTAACTGCAGTATGCAGTGGTCTGCTTCAGCTCAGTGGGAATAAGGTGGAGCTGGGGGTGTTAACTGCAGTATGCAGTGGTCTGCTTCAGCTCAGTGGGAATAAGGTGGAGCTGGGGGTGTTAACTGCAGTATGCAGTGGTCTGCTTCAGCTCATTGGGAATAAGGTGGAGCTGGGGGTGTTAACTGCAGTATGCAGTGGTCTACTTCAGCTCATTGGGAATAAGGTGGAGCTGGGGGTGTTAACTGCAGTATGCAGTGGTCTGCTTCAGCTCAGTGGGAATAAGGTGGAGCTGGGGGTGTTAACTGCAGTATGCAGTGGTCTACTTCAGCTCAATGGGAATAAGGTGGAGCTGGGGGTGTTAACTGCAGTATGCAGTGGTCTACTTCAGCTCAGTGGGAATAAGGTGGAGCTGGGGGTGTTAACTGCAGTATGCAGTGGTCTACTTCAGCTCAGTGGGAATAAGGTGGAGCTGGGGGTGTTAACTGCAGTATGCAGTGGTCTGCTTCAGCTCAGTGGGAATAAGGTGGAGCTGGGGGTGTTAACTGCAATATGCAGTGGTCTACTTCAGCTCAGTGGGAATAAGGTGGAGCTGGGGGTGTTAACTGCAGTATGCAGTGGTCTACTTCAGCTCAGTGGGAATAAGGTGGAGCTGGGGGTGTTAACTGCAGTATGCAGTGGTCTACTTCAGCTCATTGGGAATAAGGTGGAGCTGGGGGTGTTAACTGCAGTATGCAGTGGTCTGCGTCAGCCCATTGGGAATAAGGTGGAGCTGGGGGTGTTAACTGCAGTATGCAGTGGTCTACTTCAGCTCAGTGGGAATAAGGTGGAGCTGGGGGTGTTAACTGCAGTATGCAGTGGTCTGCTTCAGCTCAGTGGGAATAAGGTGGAGCTGGGGGTGTTAACTGCAGTATACAGTGGTCTGCTTCAGCTCAGTGGGAATAAGGTGGAGCTGGGGGTGTTAACTGCAGTATGCAGTGGTCTACTTCAGCTCAGTGGGAATAAGGTGGAGCTGGGGGTGTTAACTGCAGTATGCAGTGGTCTACTTCAGCTCAGTGGGAATAAGGTGGAGCTGGGGGTGTTAATTGCAGTACATCAGGAGGCAAGTAATCTGGACTAATTTGTTTGCGTCCTTTCTTAAATGGAGCAATACAGTACAATTGGCTTAAGTGGAAAACAGTTAAATTTCCAATACTGGACAAATACAGACTGCCACCTAAAGAGCTACTGGAGCTGTGGTGGAGCAGTGGTTAAGAGCTTGGCTGCTAACCAAATGGCCAGCAGTTCAAATCTACCAGCTACTCCTTGGAAACCCTATGGGGCAGTTCAACTCAACAGGATCAACTCAATGGCAGTGGTTGTTATTATGGTTAGAGATCTGTCACTGATCTCATTCTCAGGTTGTGCAAGATTTTGGCAAGAAGAAAACAAAAGCTCTATGCTCAGTCCCATCCAAACATCTCAGATTTCCAGAACCCCATAGTCTATTTGTGCTCTGGCTAAAACAACAACGCACAACCTAAGTGAGAAATCCCTCGATTTTTCCCACCTCTTATGTGTATGTCAGACCTTGAGATTGTCTTTTTTTTTTCCTATAAAAAGATCACTCCAGTTGCCATCTTTTTTATATACATAGATAATGGACTGGCATTTTCTCCCAATGAAATGTCATTTTTTCCCGATTATATCATATATGCTATTTTTTAAACCACATACAAAAAGTATAATGAAAAGAATAACAAAGTAAAATCCTACTTTTTCTGAGGAAAAAACCATTTAGTGGCCATTTTGTTATGCACTGTTACGACTATATACACATAATCTTAAAGAAACTGCATCATTTTATGTCTTTTATTTTGAATTTTTTTAATGCAAGGTGTTTTCCTTCACTAACTTCCTCCTCCCTGAATTCATTCCCTCACAGTTTTCACAGTGATCATATAAACATGACATATTACATATACACAAGCCTATTGGAGTCAGAATGGACTCGATGGCATGCAACAACAATATTGGCTGTTACATAAGAAAAGTGAGATTGTACACTGCTACAAAAGCTACCATTATCTCAGAAGTAGGGAGGTTGGTCAGTTGGTCAGTCAACCTTAGAGGGTGGGGTGGGGTGGGGGAAGGGATCCAGGAGGGATTTAGGGGAGGTTCCTCAAAGATTTAGGGATCTCCATGAACCAAACCTTTCACCATCTACCACATTCTCATCCTTGCCTCACAGCTCTTTGCTACTGGTTCCCAGGCTGTCCTGCTACTTAGGAAGTTCCTGTACCAGCAATCTTTCCTGACCCAGATTCACAGTTTTTAGTCTAATGTTTACATGTGGGCCTTAGGTGGTAAATTAGGTCCTGGGCTTACCACTCACTGACCTGCTTTAAACTGGTAAATCTAAGTAAGTAGTGATAATATATAATAATAATAATTACCAATTTGGACCAGTAAGAAATAAGATAAAACAAAAACACTAGATAGCACAGGAAAAGTGGAAAAGACAAATGAGTTTAGGATTCCTTGTGTTGTTCTGGAAGACAATGGAGATAAACTTTTAGGCCTTGTTAAGGATAGATGTAAAAACTTATTAGAAAAGCACAGAAATACAACGTGTAACTTAACAGACCTGAAGAGGGAAATAATGAAAACTCAAATCCAAGAGAGTAGGAAAGGTAAAAGTCGTAAAAAAAAAAAAAGTATGGTAAATAGAAAACAAAAATAAAAGCATAAATAAGTAACAACATATCAAAAAATCACATTAACTGCAAATGGGTTAAACTCCCCTATGATGAGAAATAAACAATGGTCTAGTATATTTTTTTCAGAAGCACTTTAATCTTCTTATAATTTCCTTTGCAAACTGAAATCTTCTGATTCCCAGTGAGCTAGAGCAGAACACTGCACATTTCTTGCCACCTTGACCTACTAAGCAGCTCTTTCAAGGGGATTTCACACTACAGCAAACAGTGGAGTCCCATACACCCTTTCAAAGGGGGTGCTCTTCCTATTAAGTACAGTTTGGAGTTCCTCAGATGAAGGACAGGAGCAGGGGATGAACTAACAGTACCATTATTGCTATATGATTTTGTACTGTGTTCAAAGTTACTTGAATTGCTTCTTTGTGTGTTTGTTACTGATTTAATAACTCAATTTTTTTTTGTTGGTTTATATTCAATTTTAAGGATGGGGGCAGTCCAAGTACAGCCTGCCATCTTTCCCTGTGACCCATGAATGAATCTGTGCTTAGGCCCAGATGTGTTGGCCTAGTTTGTTGGACAGGATATGAGTGTAGGATGACTCCCTTCCTGGGGTGTCTTGACCCAAAACACATTCCATAGCAGATAGCAAGTAATGGTCTGTCAGCACATTCCTTCCCTTTTGCCCTGAGCACATGTCAACGTTTTTAGGAACTGCTTACCTAAGTATGTGCATTATCTAGCACCTGGCCAACCCCACTACTGTATCTGTTTCCAGCAGGAACACCTGCAGCACAAGAGGGGTGTGTGCTATCTCCCTGCTGTTGGCTGCGGAGTAAAATCTGGTGGTCATGGGGGACAGACACCCACTATTGAAGCTGATCTTACTCTGTCTCGTCTCTATTCAAGTGAAGTGTTGTTCTATCCAGTGTGTCTGTGAGTTGTGTCTTTCTTGGTGACCCTGACACCCCCCTGTAATGTAGCCTCAGAACTCGTCTACATCCATGAGGGATAAAAATCAGGATCAGCACAAAGCTGGCTTCAATGAGGTAGAGGTCAAACATACCTCCACCCTCCAACTTTTCCACCATTTGATACCAGCTGCCCCCTACCCCCAGCACTCTCTACTCTGCTGGGTTTGATAATTCATTGCAATGGCCACAAAGAACTCACAGATCATACTCACAATTATGTGGTTTATTAGGGAAGTAACAGGCTACAACTCAGGATCAGGATCAACCTGGAAGTAACAGGATACAACTCAGGAGACAGGATCAGCTTTGACAATCAAGGCAGCTTCCAACCAGAACATCTCTCTTAGCAACTCGGCCATGCTCACAGACAACCCTTCTTGGTCGTGCTCACAGGCAGGTCACCTTCCTTTCAGCAGTGCCTACAGGTAGGCCACCCTTCTTTCGACTATACCAGGACCTTCTCTTGGCCATGCATGTGCCCTTCTTGGCCATGCACATGCCTTTCTCTGCCTTCAGCCTACTCACCATTGGCCTCTTCTCTACTGACTGGCCAGTGTAGCATCCCACTTGGCCACTGCCCTCCTAGCAGCAGCTTTCTGCCATCACTGCTGGCTCTGCTGCTGGGCCCCTTCCTGGGCCATTCTGCCACCAGGCCCCACTAGGCCTCTGCTCTGCTCAGGCAATGGTTGGAACTCTTTTAGCTCTGCTGACAAGTACCCGGAGGCACACTGTTCTGCCGGCAAGCCTCCTGCCCAAAGGCGCTCAGCTCTCTCTCTCCATGGGCTGACAAGCCCACCACAGCTGCTTCTCTCTTTCCGTGGGCTGGCAAGCCCACTGTGCCATCTTGTGCTGGTCTCCTGGTTTCTGCTACTCATACCATTGCCACCATTTCTCTGCTGCTGGGCTCTGCTGTGCTTGCTGCCATTTCTTGCTGTCTTGTACCATCTTCAGTGTTATGGCTTTATCTTCTAGGTCTAGGAGGTTCTCATTGCAGAGACCCTGGGTCCAAGGAGTGTGCTCTGCTCCAGACTCTTCTCCATGGTAGTGAGGTCCTCCCTGAACCTCTGTGGGATTGGCCTTATATAAATAAGCAAACTCCCTGTCAATTTTAAGGCATGTCCCTCCCAGCAAGGCCACAAACTGATCAATCCCTGCAAGTCACTCAATCCTACTGGGTGGTTTTATACACCAGTATTTGCGTAGTAAATCGACCAATACCTGCAAGGTGCATAAAATAGACCAATCACAATACAGACTGCGGCCCAAACAGTCCTTTTTGGTAGAATTATAAACCCAAGGCCAGAAACACCATACATAAAGAGAAACCCATTGCAGTGCATCCCCCAACACATGGAGTGGGTTGACATCCTCGGGCTGCTGCTCCTGGTGACAGGCGTTGTTATGGATTGAGTTGTGCCCCCAAAATATGTGTTGTAAATCCTAACCCCTATACTTCTGGATGTAATCCCATTTGGGAATAGGGTTTTCTTTGCTATGTTAATGAGGCCGTATCAGTGCATGGTATATCTCAGGCCAATCACTTTTGAGATAAAAAGAGCACATTATGGACAAACAGGGAAGATTGATGGCACATGACAACTGCCAAGGAATCAAGGATCAGAAGCTGAAAGACACAAAGATCTTCTTCCACAGCCAATAGACAGAGTGCCTTCTCCTAGAGCTGGTGCCCTGAATTCAGACGTCTAGCTCCTAAACTGAGAAAATACATTTCTGTTTATTAATGCCATCCACTTGTGGTATTTCTGTTATAGCAGCACTAAGAAACTAAAAAACAGACATTATTGTGCTCCTTGCTATCCTCCATGTGCTAGGACTTCTCCCCTGGAGGTAGCAGCAGGTGTCACTTACTCAACACATGAACTGTATTTTTACACAAATAATGCATGCCTTCTGCATTTGTTTGCCAGTCTTGCTTTCCTCCTGTGAGGCACCTTTGCAAGTGCTGCCATGCCAATCCTCTTCCCCATGTTGCTGTAAAAACAAAATTAGTATAGTACGCTTACAAAAATACCTCGTGGGGTGGTGAAGAGGGCATGGCCGTCAAACAAATGAAGGCACGTTCGTTTTGTAAAAATAAGGTAATTATGGAAAATTTCAAATGTAAACAAAAGTAGACAGAAGAATATAATGAATTCCTATCCATGTACATTATTACCTATTTCAAGTATCAGCAATTCAAGCCCACTCTTACTTCTATACGTTCCCAGTACCCACCCACTCCCAGATAATTTTTGAAGTATCCCAGACACCAGATCATTTTATTCATGAACACTTTAGTCCGTATGTCTAAAAGTTAAGCATTCTTTTGAAAACACATGACAATAATACCAGTATGTCTACTAAAAATTTTATAATGATCCATTATAATAATATAACTATCCAATCAGTATTTGCATTTCTTTTATTTATTGTGGTAAATATATATAACAAATTTGCCATTTTAACAATTTTTAAGTGTACAATGCAGTGGTATTATATTCAAATGTTGTGTAACCATCACCACTATTTCCAAAACTTTTTCATCACCCCAAAAACAAACCCATTAAGCTGTAACTCCTCGTTTCCTCATCTCTCCAACCCCTGATAACCACTCATCTACATTCTGTCTCTATACATTTGCCTATTCTAGATATTTTATATAAGTGATGTCATAAAATATTTCTCCTTTAGCGTCTGGCTTATTTCATTTAGCGTGCAAGGTTTATCCATGTTGTAGCATGTGTCAGAACTTCATTTCTCTTTATGGCTCAATAATACTTCCTTGTATGTATAAACCGGAAGAAAGGCCTGGCGATCTGGTTCCAAAAGGTTGCGGCCTTGAAAACACTATATAGCACAGACCTACTCTGCAACACATGGTGTCACCATGAGTTAGAACTGCCTCAACGGCAACTGGTTTTGGTTTTGGTATGTATAGACCACATTTTGTTTATCCATTTGTTCATTTACTGATGAACATTTAGGGTGTTTGCACCTTTTGGCTATTGTGAATAATGCTGTAATAAACATTGTACAATTATCTATTTGAGTCCCTGCTTAAAATTCTTTTGGGTATGTACCTAGGAGTAGTAGTACTGCAGGGTCATATGGTAATTCTACATCTAAATTTTGAGGAAACACCAAACTGTTTTCCAGAACAGTTGTACCATTTTACAATACCATTAGCAATGAATGTGGGCTCCACTTTCTCCACATCCTCACAAAGACTTGTTATCTTCAGCTTTTTTTGATAATAGCCATCCTGGTGGGTGTGAAGTAGTATCTCCTGGTTTTGATTTGTGTTTCCCTTGTGACTAACAGTGTTGAACACCTTTTCATGTACTTATCGGTCATTTCTATCTCTTCCTTGGAGACATTTCAAGTCCTTTGCCCATTTTTTAATTGGGTCATTTGTTTTTGTGGTTTAATTGTAGGAGTTCTTTATATATTCTGTGAGAGAAAGATGTGGCAGACTGTTTCCCTAAAGATAACAGCCTTGGAAACCGTATGGGGCAGTTATACTCTGTCCTATAGGGTCGCTATGAGTTGAAATTGACTTGATGGCAGTGGGCTTGGGTGGGTTTATATATTCTGGGTTCTAATCCTTTATTAGATATACGATTTACAATTACTTTGTCCCATTCTGAGTTGTTTTTCTACTTTCTTCATGGTGTTTTTTAAAGTACAAAACTTTTTATTTTGACAAAGTCCAGTTTATATATTTAATCTTTTGTTGCTGGTGGTTTTAGTACTGTATATAATAATTCATTGCCAAGTAAAAGGTCCTAAAGATTCACTCCTATGTTTTCTTCTAAGAGTTATATTGTTTTAGGTCTTATATTTAGGTCATTGATCCATTTTCAGTTAATTTTCATATATGATATGAGGAAGGAGTCCAACTTCATTTTTCTTACACGTGATGATCGAGCTTCCCAGCACTATATGTTGAAGAGGCTACTCGTTCCCCGTTGAATGGACTTGGCACCCTTGTCAAAACTCAATTGGCCATAGATGTGTGGGTTTACTTATTTCTGGACTCTCATCCTATTGCATTGGTCTATATTTTTATTTTTATACCTGTACCACACCGTTTTAATTACTATAGCTTTATAGTACATTTTAAGACCTCTGGATGGCACAAATGGTCTGCATTCAGTTAGGAATCAAAAGTTTGGCTGTTTGAACCCAGCAGCACCACAGAAGAAAGGCCTGGCAACCTGCTTCCATAAAGATTACAGCCAAGAAAACCCTATGGAGCAGTTCTACTCTGTAACACATGGGGTCGCCATGAGTCGGAAACGACTCAGCAACAGGTTTGGTTTGTTGAGTTTTAATAAGCATTTTTAAAATGACTTTTAGTGGGCTTAACATTTGTTCTGGAAACTAGTCACCCATCCTAATACCTGTCAGGTAAAAGACAAAAAAACAGATATACCCTCCTTTTTGTGGCTAGCCAACAATGACTAACCATTCTCTTTTTGGGAAAAGAATATAAAGTCCCTTCCCTGAGTGAATATCGGAATTGGCCTGTTGCTGTTCTCTTACAGCATGATTGTAATACTTTGAAACATGCTAACTAAATTTAAAAAAATAAAGTTTTTAACAGAGCTCTGACACAGCAATTTACAGTTTATATTTTTAAATTATTTACAATTAAGATATATTTATGTTATACTCGTGTATTAAATTCAATTCTTTTTAAAAAGAAAATAAAAGAAGAAATGCTACTTGGTCATGGTATGTTAAGGATGTTAAGGTACAGTTTCCTTAATAAACTATTTTCTATTTGTATTTTTTTTTTTTAATTCTCATGTCCGTTTTAAAAGCGAAAATTACATACGTGTTTCCTTTCAAAATGACCAGTGCCCTCCTTGAAGTCCCATCGATTCCAAACTGGAAATCTCCCCTAGGCAAAAAGGAAATCCCTGAGGCCTTCCGGGAATAAGTTCCAAGCGCCTTATGGGAAATAGTGTCTCAGGTGACTGGACTACACTCCCAGAGAACTCTGGGAAATCTGGGAGGACAGCTACTTTAGCACACGCGCAATGGCGATCAGGAGGTAGACTTGTTATTTGGTGCACTTCGGTGCCTCGCAGTCTGTAACCCTTAAGTGCTTGGGGTACAGTTGAAGGGTAAAGACCAATTTTTTGGTTCATGGGAAGGAAATAAAAGTTTAGGTAACCCCTACCAGCGGCTACATTTGACTCAGAGGAAGCCGGGAAAGGGCAGGGCTCTCAGTGCCGGGCCATGGAAGACCGTGTTCCAGATGTTGTCCCAAATGTTTGAGAAGAGGTGAGAATTACAAAGGAATGGAGGCTGTGGACTATGTGGTTAGGTTCCATATGAAAGGAAAACTTATTGGAGGGGAATAAGGTTATGGCCAAAGCAAGGAAGAATCAGAAACTACTACTGAAGAAAACATATTCATTCTCTCTCTCTCTCTCTTAGTTTCTGTCTAAGTCTTTTGTGGCCTCTCACAAACACACTCACACTCATGTTCCCTTTATTCCCCATTGGTTCCTACAAAATTAAGCTGGCTCCCTACCATTTCTATTGTCACACTTGGCCTCTGGGGATATGCTGATTCTCCTCTTAACCTAATGCGGAAATAGTTTGCAGAATCACAGACTGATAGTGCTAGAAGAACTTTTAGTTACACTTCTATAACTTCTAGTTATACTTCTTCATTTTCAGGAGGGATAAAACTAGCCCTGAGATGGTAATTGAGTGCCTAGTATCTCACAGCTTGCTAGTGGATAAGTCAGGCCTAAAATCCAGTCTTCAATTCCCAGACCATTACTGTTTTCCCTGTAACACAGTTCAGTTGGGTCAAAGTTGCTTAAATCTCTTTTGAAAAAGTATAATCGGGACAGACTTGACAATAAAAGAGGTTCATTCATTAATTCACTCAGCAAAGACTTGTTGAGTGTCTTTTGGTCTGTGATGCACTACGATAAACAAAACATAGTCTCTGCTTTTCATGGAGAGAGATAAAAACCAAATAAACAGACACATAATCTGTCATCCGGTGATAAGTGCTATGGAGAACAATAAAGCCAGAATAAGGGAATACAGAGTGATGGTGATAGTGAGGGGCCTCATTTTATAAGGTGGTCAAGAAAAGACTCTCTGGTAAGTGACACATAAGCAAAGACCTAAAGGAATTTAGGGAGCGAGCCATGCAATAAATCAGTATGTCCCATGGAAGAACAGCCCAGGCAAAATGAACATACAGAGACCCTGAGCTAATTAAGCTTGGCATTTCAGAGGAACAGCAAGGAAGCCGAATGACTACAGTAAGCAGTAGGAGAGTGATTGGAGGATTTAAATTGATGAGGCCAGAAGAGGCAGGGCCAGGATGCTGTGGGGCTTTGTAGACTTTGGTTTAAAAAAATGTGTGTGTGTATATATATATGTATGTATATATATATATATATATATATATATATATATATGTACTCATATACAAAATGTCTTGTGTATATACACTGGGCTGACTGTGGAACAGACCATCAATTACTCATGTGCAAGTTCAAACTGAAGAAAATTAGAACAAGTCCACAAGAGCCAAAGTATGACCTTGAGTATATTCCACCTGAATTTTGAGATCATCTCAAGAATAGATCTGACGCACTGAACACTAATGACTGAAGACAGACAAGCTGTGGAATGATATCAGGGACATCATACGTTAAGAATGCAAGAGACTGTTAAAAAGACAGAAAAGAAAGAAAGACCAAAACAGATGTCAGAAGAGACTCTGAAAGTTGCTCTGGAACATAGAGCAGATAAAGTAAAATGAAGAAGTGATGAAGTAGAAGAGCTGAATGGAAAATTTCAAAATTTCAAAGAGTGGATCAAGAAGACAAAGTATTGTAATGAAATGTGCAAAGACCTGGAGATAGAAAACCAAAAGGGAAGAACACACTTGCCATTTCTCAAGCTGAAAGAACTGAAGAAAAATTCAAGCCTCAAGTTGCAATATTGAAGGATTCTACAGGGAAAACACTAAGCGATGCGGGAAGCATCAAGAGAAGATGGAAGGAATACACAGAGTCACTATACCAAAAAGAATTGGTCAACATTCAAACATTTCAGAAGATAGCGTATGATCCAGAGCCAGTGGTACTGAAGGAAGAAGTCGAAGCTGCACTGAAAGCATTGGCAAATATCAAGCCTCCAGGAATTGACGGAACACCAATTGAGATGTTTCAACAAATGAATGCTGGGAGTGCTCACTGTTCTATGTCAAGAAATTTGGAAGACAGCTACCTGGCCAACCGACTGGAAGAGATCCGTATTTGAACCCATTCCAAAGAAAGGTGATCCAACAGAATGTGGAAGTTATCAAACAATATCATTAATATCACACACAAGCAAAATTTTGCTGAAGATCATTGAAAAGCAGTTGCAGCAATACATCAACAGGGAACTGCCAGAAATTCAAGCTGGATTCAGAAGAAGATGTGGAACCAGGGATATTATTGCTGATGTCAAATGGGTCCTGGCTGAAACCAGAGAATAGCAGAAAGATGTTTACCTGTGTTTTATTGACTGTGCAAAGGCATTCGACTATGTGGATCTTAACAAATTATGGATAACATTTGCAAAGAATGGGAATTACAGGACACTTAATTGTGCTCGTGAGGAACCTGTACTTAAGAGGCAGTCATTCAAACAGAACCGGGGGATACTGTGTGGTTTAAAGTCAGGAAAGGTGTGAGTCAGGGTTGTATCCTTTCACCATGCTTGTTCAGGCTGGGTTGCTATGAGTCGGAATCAACTTGACAGCAATGGGTTTTTTTTGTTGTTGTTGGCCAGAAGAATGGACATGTTATCAGGAGGGATCAGTCCCTGGAGAAAGACATCATGCTTGGTAGAGTAGAGGGTCAGTGAAAAAGAGGACCCTCAACAAGACGAATTGACACAGTGGCTGCAACAATGGACTCAAACATAGCAAAGACTGAGGATGGTACAGGACCAGGCAGTGTTTCTTTCTGTTGTACATAGGGTTGCTATGAGTCGGAACTGACTTGATGGCACCTAACAACAAGTTTTTCTGTTCCTTTTGAAAGACAGTTACTTGCATGCTGTTGGACCTCATTGACACCGAACTTGACATCACTCAGGTATCGGGATGCTCACATGCCCAGAAATCCCAATCATGTCCTGGATAATGGGGGGTCCCAGATACCCACTCTGGTTGAACCCAACAGTAGAGCATTGTTAAATGGAAATGGTACATTCAAGACTGAAGACATTTAGGGCCCCAGGAAGTGTCCAGGTTCCACAAGTTGCACCTTTGTTTGAGGTGTCTTTTTCAGGAGCAAAACAGCATGGCCATCTTGTGACCAGAATGTGTGACCATCTTGTGGTCATTACCCCCCCGTGTTAAGAGAAAAACATCCTTCCCTTCTACGATCTAAGATTAGATCTTGCCAGCATGCAATTATATATTTAATTATATACCTTAAGACTAAAGCACTAGGGGAGGGGGCCTACTTATCCTAGGGTAAATTATTTCAGGACAACTTCAGAGTCGTCGGCAGTGGGGTTTTTTTTTTTTTTTCAGTGTAAAGGTCACACAGGCAGCGGGAGCAAAAGTGCTTTCTGCAGCTACTCAAACTTTAACCCCAGAACATGATTTTAGCAAGAAGCAAACCAAAACTTTTTTATACTCGGCTCAAACTGAACGTGATCTTAGATGCCCAGAAGTCTATTTTTCTTCATATGAATTCTGTCCCTTTGTCTGATTGTCAAAACCATGTCTGAAATAGCCGTGCATAATGTAAGCAGGATATCCTTTTTACACCCACTTTTGCTCTAAAATATGTTACAGCATGTGATATTTTTACTTTTATTTTTTCCCCTTTTAACAGGAACACTCAAAAATGCCACCCCTCTCTTTGTTTAAAGTATTTATACTCAGATGCATGGATTTTTTTTTCCATTTTGAAAGATAGGTTCATTTTTTATAATTATGTAACACTGCTCATTATGCATCTATATAAATAAAATACAAATATTTGATGAAGAAAATGTTACCTGAAATCCCATTTTCCTGAAAATATCCAACATTAACATTTTAGTGACCCTTTTCATGCATCTCTTTCAACCTGTAAATAAAATGCTAAGATTTTATATAAGTTAGATCATGTAATGTAGGTTATATTTATCAGGTACACATTTATTAAAACTATAATCTTTTTTCTTTGCTTTATTTAGCCCTTCCTTCCCCTCGATTATTGCCCAACATGCATACAGTTTCTCCACATTCCTATTCTCATAAATATAAATAGGAAAGAGCTTGGGATGATTTTTTAGAAAAGAGGGGTTGTATTATACTATATTGGAGTCCCTGGAAATGGTTAAGTACTTGGTTCCTAACTGAAAGGTTGGCAGTTCAAACTCGCTCAGAGGCACCTCTGAAGAAAGTCCCATTGATTTGCCTCTGAAAGGTCACAGCCACGAAAATCCTATGGAGCACAGTTCTCCTTAAACACATGCGGTTGCTGTGAGTTGGAATTAACTTGATGGCAACAGGTTGGTTTTTGGTTATTATACTATGTACTTCTCTGTTATGAAGCCTGACTTTCTCCTAGCCTTAGGAGTGGAAAAGAATAAATCTGTGTGCTCAGCTTCCCCCAAAGCTTGGGGAGCAGGATACTACTTGCCTTGGGCTCCTTGCTGCTGGTTACTAAGCTGTCCTCTTGCACATAGAAAATGTGCTGTGCCAGCACTTATTAAAAGGTGACCAAAGCAGATCAGGATTTCTTAACCTACGTTTATGTGCGGGCCTCAGGTGGCTGAGTCTCCTGAGTTTACTATTCACAGACCCTTACTGAGAGATTTAGTTCAGTAAGAGAATTGAACCCAGGAAGAATAAAATGCAAGAACCAGTGATAAATTGTGGGAACTGTAACTACTGTCACAGAACAATTTGTGTATAAAATTTTTGAATGGAAAAGTAATTTGCACTGTAAATTTTCAACTAGAACAATAAAATTTTTTTAAAAAGCCTATAAAGAAAGGAGTTGTAAACATGTTGGTAAATCTGAATGTCTTAGTTATCTAGTGCTGCTGTAATAGAAATACCACAAGAGGATGGCTTTAACAAAGAGAATTTATTCTCTTACAGTCTAGGAGTCTAGAAGTCTGAATTCAAGGCACCAGCTCCAGGGGAAGGCTTTCTGTCAGCTCTGGGGGAAGGTCCTTGTCATCAATCTTCCCTGGTTGAGGACCTTCTCAGCGCAGGGACCCCAGGCCCAAAGGATGCGCTATTCTCCTGGCTCTTGTTTCTTGGTAGTACGAGGTCCCCCTGTCTCTCTGCTTGCTTCTCTCTTTTATATCTCAAAAGAGATTGACTTAAGACACAAACTAATCTTGAAGATTGAGTCCTGCCTCATTAACATAACTGCCATTAATCCTGCCTCATTAACGTCATAGAGGTAGGATTTATAACACATAGGAAAATAACATCAGATCACAAAACGGTGAACAATCACACAATCCTGGGAATCATGACCTAGCCAAGTTGACACACATTTCGGTGGGGGCGGGGGGAGACACAATTCAGTCCATAACACTCTATAAGTGTTGACTGAAAGTAGTTTCAATAATGACTGATTTCTGAGAGGGCTAGAAGGTGAAATGAATATACTAGATAATATCGGAAAGGTAGGTGTAATGAGGGTTATTATAAAGTCCTTGTTCTGAGAAAGGATAGAGATACTAACTTCATACCTTGTTGAGTATGCATGTTAAAAATTGAAGGGCACCACTAAAAAAATAGAATACGTCACAAATCACTGGAGTTAAAAAAAAAAAAAAAGGAATAAAGAGAACTCTATCTCTAACTGAGTCTTGGTGGCACAGTGGTCAAGCGTTCAGCTGTTAACCAAAAGGTTGGCAGTTCGAATCCACCAGCCGCTCCTTAGAAACCCCATGGAGCAGTTCTACTCTGTTCTATAGGGTCACTGTGAGTTGGAATCGACTCATCAGCAAAAGGTTTGGTTTTTGGTATATAACAGAAAACAGGAAAGAACTAAAGCAAGAAAGAAAAGGCATGGCAAATAGAAAGCAGAAGTAGGATGGCAAGACTATGTGAAAGTATACCACTAATTACAATAAATGCAAATAGATAACCAACTCGCCTATCCTGAGGAATAATGCTGCTCTGTGTTATATTTAGCTTTTTAATCTGTGAGAAGCACCTTAATTTCTTTGTGACTCCCACTGCAAAAGATACTCAGTTTCCCTCCCCTCAAATCAAAAGACCTTCTTCTGGTTTTATGTATCTTTTTGGAGAAAGCAAGGAGAAAAGGAGATAAATTGGCGATATTATTAAGTTATTTCATGAAATAGTATTATCTCCTGTAAAAATATACATTTTCTTCAAGTAATTTTTTCAAGTCTAGAAATTAAGTACAGCTATAAGGCGAAAAATGAAAGTTAATTCCAACTCACAGCGACCCCATGTTTTTAAGGAGAACTGTGCTCCACAGAATTTTCATGACTGTGCCTTTCAGAAGCAGATCAAACTAATTTAGTCTAATTTTGAACAAGGCCTTTCAGAGCACCACGGGAGTACAAAGAAGGTTTAAGGTCAAAGTGGCTGTTTCTTTTGAGTCAAGGTTCTCTTTTTTTTTTTTTTTTCTCCATCAAGAGGGAGAAGGAGATAATTTTTATTCTTTTTCCTTTTCTCTTGACAAAAGACAGCCCTAAAAATCCACACGTTTCAAAAGCGGACTATCCGATTGGTTTTTTAAATCAATATATTAGCTGCATTCAAGAGCATTAAAGCAAAACCATACAGAAAGGCTGAATAATAAAGGAATGAAACAAGATCCATTAAGCAAATAATAGGGAGCTGATGTAGCAGTTGCTACATTGTCTGGAAGTGACACGCATTACTTCTGCTCATATTTTAAAATAAAAAACCAAACCCATAGCCATCAAGTCAATTCCAACTCATAGCAACCCTACGTACAACACAAAGAAACACTGCCCAGACCTGCACCATCTTCACCATCGTTGCTGTGTTTGAGCCCATTTTTGCAGTCAACGTACCAGTCCATTTTGTTGAGGGTAGTGCTCTTTTGCTCTGACCCTCTACTTTACCAAGCATGATGTCCTTCTCCAGGGACTGGTCCCTCCTGATAACATGTCCAAAGTACCTGAGACAAAATCTCACCATGCTTGCTTCTAAGGAGCATTCTGGCTGTACTTCTTCCAGGAAGGATTTGTTCGTTCTTCTGGCAGTCCAGTCTATTTAATATTCTTCACCAACACCATGGTTCAAAGGCATCAATTCTTCATTGGTCTTCCTTATTCATTGTCCAGCTCTCGCATGTATATTAGGCGATTGAAAATACCATGGCTTAAGTCAGGTGCATCTTAGTCCCCAAAGTGACATGTTTGCTTTTTAACACTTTAAAGAAGTCTTTTGCAGCAGATTTGCCCAATGCAATATGTTGTTTGATTTCTTGACTGCTGCCTCCATGGGGCTTGATTGTGGATCCAAGTAAAATGACAAGCAAAATTGCCAACTTCAATCTTTTCTCCGTTTACCATGATGTTGCTTATTGGTCCATTTGTGAGAATTTTTGTTTTCTTTGTGTTGAGATGTAATCCATACTGAAGGCTGTATTTTTTTTTTACTTTCATCAGTAAGTGCTTCAAGTCCTCTTCGCTTTCAGCAAGCAAGGTTGTGTCATCTGCATGTCGCAGGTTGTCAGTGAGTCTTCCTCTAATCTTGATGCTGCATTCTTCTTCACGTAGTCCAGCTTCTCAGGTTATTTGCTCAGCATACAGACTGAATAACTATGGTGAAAGTATACAACCCTTATGCACACTTTCCTGATTTTAAACCATGCAGTATCCCCCAGCTCTGTTTGACTGTCTCTTGGTCTATGTACAGGTTCCTCATGAGCACAATTAAGTGTTCTGAAATTCCCATTTTTTGCAGTGTTATTCATAATTTGTTATGATCCACGCAGTCGAATGCCTTTGCATAGTCAATAAAACACAGGTAAGCATCTTTCTGGTATCCTTTGCTTTTAGTCAAGATCCATCTGACATCAGCAGTGATGTCCCTCATTCCATGTCCTCTTCTGAATCTGGCTTGAATTTCTGGCAGTTCCCTGCCGATATATTGCTGGAACCACTTTTGAATTATCTTCAGCAAAATTTTACTTGTGTATGATATTAATGATATTGTTCAAAAATTTCTGCATTCTATTGAATGACCTTTCTTTAGAATGGGCATAAATATGGATCTCTTCTAGTAGGTTGGCCTGTGGCTGTCTTCCAAATTTCTTGGCATAGACGAGTGCTTCCATGGTTGCATCCCTTTATTTAAACATCTCAATTGGTAGTCCATCAATTTCTGGAGCCTTGTTTTTCGCCAATGCCTTCAGTGCAGCTTCGACTTCTTCCTTGAATACCATTGGTTCTTGATCATATGGTACCTCCTGAAATGGTTGAATGTTGACTAATTCTTTTTGGTACAGTGACTCTGTGTCATCCATTTTCTTTGATGCTTCCTGTGTCATTTAATATTTTCGCTATAGAACCCTACAATATTACGGCTTGAGGCTTGAATTTTTTCTTCAGTTGTTTCAGCTTGAGAAATGCCAAGTATACTCTTCCCTTTTGGTCTAACTCCAGGTCTTGGCACATTTCATTATAATACTTTGTCTTCTTGAGCTGCCTGTGAAATCTTTACCCCTAATATCCAAGGGGCGGAAAAGTGTAATTCTATCATGTGCTTTGAAGAAAAACGAACCCAGAACATTTATGAATAATGCTAGTGACTACCAGAGTTTACAGATTGAACAATGGGAGAACAGTTTAAAATTTTAGATAAATCCATGTGCAGGACATCATACAGCTCTAACAGACATTAAGTGGGCTTTGCCCTTTAGGCTAGGATAGAGTCTAGGATCTACAGGTGAGGCCTCAAGTATCCCACATTGTAAAAAGAGCCACAAACAATTGGGGGCCAGACAAACCCTCCACTTACAGGATTTATTAAAAGGTGACCAAACAGGCTTCTTTATCCTCAATCATCTTCCCAGGCTTGCTCTGCTGACCCCTCTCCCCTGTTTAACTAGTATGTTTGGTGAGTCATGAATTAGCCTTGAGGAAGGTGGATTTCTCTTAAAAAATCCAGTGAAAAGGATTCCAAGAGATCCCCTCATGGAGATTGGCAAGGGGGGTTGGAAGCCTGTATCTCTATCCTCTGTGCCTACTGTTGGGGAAAACTGGAGAGAAACAGTAAGGGTGATGGAAAGATAGCCAAGTGGGCCCTGTATTAGGTGTACTAGCTGAGGGTTAGGAGCCCTGGTGGCACAGTGATTAAGCGCTGAGCTGCTAAATGAAAAGTCAGCAGTTCAAACCCATCAGCCGCTCTGTGGGGGAAAGATGTGGCTGGTCTGCTTCTGTAAAGATTACAGCCGTGGAAACCCTATGGGGCAGTTCTACCTTGTCTTATAGGGTCGCTATGAGTCAGAATGGACTAGATGGCAAGGGATTTAGCTGGGGGTGGGGTAAACTGAGGATGTTGGAAGAAGTCACTGGGGTGGAGCTCCCCATCAGAGAACTGTGCAGGAAGGAAGGCCTCACGTACTGGCCCGTTGTCACCCTACATTGGAAAGCCTGCCCCAGAGGTACCTATGCAGGTCAGTGTGAGCCAGTGCGGTGGTGACATTCCAGAGGGTCAAATGAGAAACAATTGTCCCTTTCCCTTTTCTTAGCTCCCAATCTTGTTGGGGAATTTATAATTAAAAATAAAATTTGCTCCCAACCCAGAAAATCTCTCCACAAAGGTAGAAGAGAAAGAAACATTTTATTATTGAATAAGCATTAAACCAGAATGTAATGCATTGCAGGCAATTCAGTAAAGAGGATGCAAAGACAGAAGGGAACCTGACCCTTTCTGTAGCCAAGACGATGCAACTCAGTTCGTAAGTATTTTAAGATAAATGATACTTAGTCCTCAGGTACGATTTAAAAGCACCATTTCTTATACCTTGTTGTTAGCTGCCCCCAGTAGAATCCAACATATATCTTAAATTATTAATTGGGGTAGCCGCTTGTGTTCATTAATTGCCTTTACCAAAAAGGAAAAAAAAACAAACTTTTCATATCTTTAAGACAGGGGATAGTTTTGTAACTTGGAGCAAGGTGCCCTTAGAAGTTAGACTCCCACAGTCCCACAGAAACTGGGAGATGGAGGTGCTGTCTTTATTGATGATTCCATTTCAAAAGGATGGCTCCCAGGTCCTTGAGGAAACATTTCTGTGTTGTAAATCTTGTACGGAGCTTGTTTAGCCTTTTAAAAAGATTTCTATACATTTCAAAAGAGGCAGAGAAAATTTACAAGTTTTCTAAAGTAAATGCTCTATGAAAACGGGAGAGGGGAGTCTCTTACCCCTTTTGTACCAGGGAAAACTACTCAAAGGGAGAGAGAGAGAGAGAAGAGAAGAAAGGAAGGGAAGGGAAAAGAGAGAACAAAGGCGAGAGGGGAGAGAAGAGAAGAGAGGGAGAGAGGAGAGAAAGAGGAGGGAGGAGAACCCTGGCGGTGTGATTGTTAAGCGCTCGGATGCTATCAGAAAGGTCTGCGAAAGATTTCAGCCCAGGAAACCCCATGGGGCCAGTTCTACTATGTCATATAGGATTGCTGAGTCGGAATGGACTCTACAGCACACAACTGTGTGTGTGCACGCGCGCACGCACACACAGCCCTACATAAAAGGAGCCAGACTCAGAGGTGCGAATGGAAGAAGTCAAAGAATGGGCTCCATCCCACCCGACTCGGAGCTCGGACCTCCTAGGTGAAGAGTCAGATTCTACATCCGAAGGACACGGAGGCCCTCGGCACTATTATTACAGAATCCTAAAAACTAAAATTAAAAAGTGATTTTCCCATCGCTTGGCAGGCTAAAAGAGGACTTCCTAGGCCGCGAAGCTAAAGTATAAAGGTGGTGGGATGCGCTTGTTCGCAGACCAGGTAACACAGACGAACAGCCCACGCGGCGGCCGGGCCTCGGGGGTACTGAAGGCTCGCGCCGCGGGGCCTTGTGGGAGGCGCCGCCGGGCTCTGCGCGCAGGCGCGGTGCTGTCGCAGCGGCGGGCTTGGCCCGGGTCCTGCCGCCCAGGAGGTGAGTCTGGATCGCTTTTCGCGCCGCCAGCAGCTGCTTGCATTAGGGCTGCGGCTCGGAGGGGCACCCGGGTTTAGGGAGAGGATGGAGATCAGAGGGCCCGAGTGGGGGTGGGATTGAGGGATTCGAAACCCCAAATCTGGTCCCCTGGGAGACGTGGTCCCAAAAAGAGTGGCGTCTGCGATTTCGCGATTCACTTGTGAAGGATTGAATCTTTCCAGGTTCTCTAAAACTGTCATTTCACCCGACCCTGGTCACCTCAGACAGGGGCAGTAATAGTATCTGCCGCCCGAATGGCCCCAGGATCCCTGCCTCCCTCAGACACCAGCCTTGGCTCAGCAGCCCTGTTCCCAGCTGCTCAGGGCTGTGAGCCACTCCGAATCGGGACCAAGATCCCGAGATAACAGCAGCCTATCTTCCCTCACAGAGCAATGTGTGCGGGGTGCTTGCACCCTTTGGGGCCTCAAGTCTTCCTTCAGATGTGTTTGGTCGCCTG
Organism: Elephas maximus indicus; assembly: GCF_024166365.1. NCBI lineage: Eukaryota > Metazoa > Chordata > Mammalia > Proboscidea > Elephantidae > Elephas > Elephas maximus. Next base: position 82,251,890 of record NC_064821.1, read on the forward strand.
CCTTGCAGCCTCGGTTTCCAGAGTTCCTTTGCCTGATCCTCCTCCCGGAGGTGCATAGTGTAACCTGGAGCCCGATGGGTTTCCGACTGTGGGAGTTTTGCTGGGGGCGGGGGAAGAGATTTGGGGCCCAGGAGAAAAATGTCCGTCAAAGAAAAGCTGCCTCAGAACCCCAGGTCTTTGCTGCACAGAAATACGCCAAGCCCTTAAGAATGAAGCCTGCAGCTCGGCAGGCTGTAGGTAACTGTCTTGAGAGAACAAACCTGTGATCCAGGCCTCCTGCCAAGGCTGAGCCAAGGCTGAAGTCTGGAGGAGAAAGGGGTTCTGGAGTTGCTGGGACTGCAGGGGTTACTTAGTAAGGCTTGGGTGAAGTGACCACTTCGAGGTAACAGTGAGGGGCCATGGAGGTTTTGACTCGGAAGAGAGGGGACACTCATGTAAAATGGTGAATAATCTGTAGCAGAGAAGGATTACCCACTAAGCAAGGTACGCACAGCTTTGCTTGTGCTTACTTACTAATCTGTAGTGCACAGTTTCACCTGTTTTTTAACCACATCAAAGGTGTGGTGAAACCCATGTGAAATTGTGCATTACTGATTAGTAAGCACAAATGAGCCTGTGTGTACCTTGCTTACTGGTTAACCTGCCCCTGTGTAGTGTGTTTAAAGAGGAGACAGCACATGGCAAGGTGGTTGAGGGAATGGTTCAGGTGAAATAGGTACATTTGTCCCAGCTGGCCACTCTGGGAGCTTCAAGTCAGGCCTGGTCTCTCATGGCTCCTTTCTCCTCCAGCTCTGCTTCCTTAACACCCTGACCTTTCCCAAGAGGAGAAAGAAATGACCAATTTCCAGGTGAGATGCAATTTTTTTTCCCTCAATCCAGAATGTGTCTACTCTTGAGAAAAGAGATAACAATTTCCTTTCTTCCTTAGGAAAAGGGAAGGAAACCCAACACTGATGGAGCACTTACTGTGTGCTAGAAACATTTAACACTGACTTTTCTGTTAATACCCGAAACAACTGTGAGAAGTGGATATTATTTCCATTTTACAGATATGGCAGCAGACTTAGTAAGTTTAAAATTTGTCAAGGCCAGCAAACTGTTAAATGGTGGAGCCAGGATTCATCTGTAGGTCTCTTGCCTCTACTATACATGCTGTCAGTGGACAAGTCTTCCCGCCCAGGGACTGAGCCTAAATCGTCCACATCTAGAAGACTGGGCCTAATCTGTGAAATGAAGAGCTGTGAAGGGAATACACTCTCCTTGCCTGATGCTCTCCTTTAAGGTTGATCTCTTCTCCTTTTAACATGTCACTCATTCATTTGTCCACTTAATTGAGGCTACTTTGTGCTCAGTTTTAAGAGCAAATCAAACAAACAAACAAAAAATTAGATAAAATTCTTACCTCAGAGTGTGTGGTTTCTTTGGGGGAGATATATACACATATGAAATAGTGATTACTGTCTCACATATATAGGTCCTTGGGTGGCACAAAAGGTTTGTGCTCAACTACTAACTGAAAGGTTAGCAGTTTGAATCTGCCCAGTGGCACTGTGGAAGAAAGGTCCTTTCATAAGAAAACCCTATGGAGTGTGGTTCTTTTTGGATACACGTGGGGTCACCATGAGTCAGAATTGCCTGGGCAACAATGGGTTCTATCTCATGTATACATTAAATAAAATGCAAGAAACTCACATTAAGTGCCAGTTTGAGAAATGTAGTTAGTGGTATCAGTGCCAGAGGAGGGGAAAAATCACTGTGAACTGGGATGATTAAGGAGATTTCTGAAGGAGCTAAGTTTTCATTTCTTAACGAGATGATTTGATATATGATTAACTTCCATACCTCCTTCTAGTCTCTTCCTTTTCATTGTTGATAACTGCTTTATGGCCCAGTTTGTGATTAGGTTTGTTTCATGTATGCTTGAGGAGAATGTATTCTCTAATGGTAGGTGCTGGTTTATGTGTGTATTCCTAAGATCTGACTTGTTCAAATTTTCTGTATCTTTATTGATTTATTTTTTTGCTCGACCCATCAGTAATTGAGAAAATATGTGGAATCTCTTTGAGTGGTAGGTATGTCAATTTCTCTCTATAGTCCTTACATTTTTACTTTGTGTAATTTGAGGTGTTCTGTGAGGCACAGTGGTTAAGCCCTGTGCTGCTAACCGAAAGATCGACAGTTTAAACCCACTAGCTGCTCTGCAAGAGAAAGATGTGACAGTCTGCTTCTGTAAACCCTGTGGGGCACTTCTACTCTGCCTATAGGGTTGCTATGAGTTGGAATCCAGTTGATAGCAGTGCTTTTTTTTTTTTTTTTTTAAATTAGTTGTCCCTAGGTGGTACAAAGGTTTGCTCTCAACTACTAAACTAAAGGTCGGCGGTTCAAATCCACCAAGCGGTGCCACAGATGAAAGGCCTGGTGATTTATTACAGCCAAGAAAACCCTCAATGGCAACGGGTACTATATATTAAATACTGTGCTTAAAACTCGATGTTCATCTAGTAGGTCGTTGGGTCTGGAGCTCTAGGTCTGGCATGAGGCCTCAGCTGCCAATGTACATTTGAGTCTTGACAGTATTCAGATGGCATTTGAAACTTTTGAAATAGTTGAGATCATACAGGGAGATGAGTAGAATGAAAAGGGCCTGGAAAACCCCAACAGTGGTGAGTTGAGTAGAGAAGGAAATTGAGAGTGATCAGAGAGGTAGGAGGAAAAGTCAGGTGATTGAGATCTCCAGTCCCTGGAGGAGGGAGTTTTGAGGAGGACCGTGTGTCAACAATGCCAAATAATGCCAACAAGTCAAGCATGAGAAGGATTGAAAACTTTCCATTGAATATATCAACAGAGAAGTCATTAGTTATCTTAATGAGGATGAATTTCTATAAGTGTAATGGTTGGATGAAAAGATATGATTGATAAATATTATCAGTTGCCCTCCAGAAATGTTTGTACCAATTTACACTCCTTCCAGTAATACACGAGAGTAGCTGTTTCCTAACACACCAGTATTAAGGCTTAAGTCTTCTTACTCTTGCCAAATGGATAGGAGAAAATACCTCATTGTTATCTAAATCCCTATCTCTTTGATAATTTGATAGGCAGAACATCTTTTTGTGTGTTTATTTAGTGTTTTTCTTCTAGGAATTACTCATTCAGGTTATTTTTTAGTTTCCCGTTGTTCAACTGAAGAATTTCATCTTTTTCTTATTGATTTTTAAGGGTTTTTCATATTGTTAGGGTTAATGAGTCTCTGCATAAGATATGCATATCTTTCTTAATTTTTAATTCTTTAAATTATGCTTATGATTTGGGGCAGAACTCTGAAGTCCCTGTAATTCTGTTGACTTTTCTTAGTGTTGCCAGGTTTACCTTGTGCCACATATGTTGACGTAGTTGCTTGCTCACTGAAGAGAAATTTCTGCTGATTGGTGTTGTAGGAACCTGTTACATTCAAGGATGTGGCCATGGATTTCACTGAGGAGGAGTGGGAGCAACTAGGTCCTGCACAAAGGGCCCTATACAGAGAGGTGATGCTGGGGGTCTATGGTAACCTGGTCTTAGTGGGTAAGGACAACTAGTCTTTGGAGAATTTGGTTCCTTTGGTTGTTAAAAGCTGTGGGCTCTTAAAGTGTTAAACTAAACTAGGGATTGAAATCTAAATATCAAAGTTTCCAAATCACCATCGAAGAAAGGACAGAAAGATGTTATTGTTACCTAAGTAAAAAACAGTTTCCTTCTGTATTTGTATTTTATTATTATTAGAAAAGTATTAAAACAATTGAAGTATTTTGTATTAAAGTCTATTTTTTTTTACTGTTTCCTGTTTATATTTAAATATAAACAGGCAGAGAATACATAAGCTCACTCATACATATATTTTATGTATTTGTCTGTTTACTTTACAAAAATGAGTGTTTTGGTGTACAAAAGTGTCCAGGCATGGACCAGTAATTTGAAATTTGCCTCTGAAATTGGTGGGCACTGAGAGACCAAAGAAGGAGGCAGGCAATTCCAGTGTGGCAGTGAAAGAGTTTTATTAAGGAGACTTACAGATGAGAACAAGTCCTGGGCGGCAGCAGGACTAGAGCAGATCTCCCGCCCCACAGTGGGAGGACAGAGTTTTTATAGTGTTGTTGGGCAGTAGTGGCTACATGCTAGGACCTGTCACAAAAATGACTTAGCAAACTGTAGTGAACTAGTGAACCACATGAGGGCACTCATGTTCAGCCTATTTCTCCTTCAGTCCACCCCACAAGGCCAGCTGTTACAGTCTGGCATCTCTACCCCCTCTCATGCCCTAGTACCGCAGACCCAGTTCCCTGCTCCTTGCTGGAAACAGATACAGAAGTGGGGTTGGCCTGTGCATGTGCAAAAGACAGAGAAAGTTACCACGTACCCAGAACAGGGGAAAGGCTTCTCTAACAAGGAGAAGGAACGGGAAGAGAGAAGGTGACCCAATTCCCAGCTTCCTTACCAGAGAATGTTCTGGGCCCAGGGCCTTTACTTAGGCAGCCTGGATAGCAGGCGTAGAGGCAGACCATTCCGCCAACAAAAAGTGTTTGTAACTTTTATGAGGTCACATTTATCTACTTTATCTTTTGCTGTTCGAGCTTTTGTTGTCATATCTGGTAATCGGTTGTTAAATACTAGATCCACAACCTCGCCCCTACATTCTCGTCTATGAATTTTATGGTTTTAGTTTTCAAATTTAGGTCCTTGATCCATTTTGAATTGGTTTGTGTGTATGGTGTCAGGCATAGATTCATTCTTCTGCATGTGGAAATTCAGTTTTCCCAGCACTGTCTATTGCAGAGACTCTTCCTTCGCCATTGAATGAACTTTGCACCCTTGTAAAAAATCACTTGACCATAGATGTATGGGTTTATTTCTAGACTTTTGATTCTTTTCCATTGGTCCGTATGTCTATTATTATACTGGTACCAAACTAAACCCAGTGCCTTCGAGTCGATTCCGACTCATAGCGACCCTATAGGACAGAATAGAACTGGCCCATAGAGTTTCCAAGGAGCGCCTGGCGGATTCAAACTGCTGACCTTTGGTTAGCAGCCGTAGCACTTAACCACTACACCACCAGACTGTCTTAATTACTATCACCTTATACTATGTTTTGAAATCAGGCAGTGTGAATCTTTTTTTGTTTTTCTTCTTCAAGATTCCTTTAGCTATTCATGGTCCCTTGCCCTTCCATATAAAGTTGAGGGTTGGGTTTTTCATTTCTGTAAAGCGGGCTATTGGAATTTTTATGGCGATTGCATTGAATTTATAGAATGCTTTTGGGTAGTATTGACATCTTAACTATATTAAGCCTTCCGATCCATGAACACGAAGTGACCTTCCGTATATTTAGGTCTTCTTTAATTTCTTTTAGTAATGTTTTATAATTTTGTGTATGCAAGTCTTTCTCCTTCCTAGTTAAATTTACTCCTAGGTGCTTCATTCTTTTGGATGCCATTGTAAGTAGTAATGTTTCCTTAATTTCCTTTTCAGCTTACTCATTGCTGCTATTTAGAAACCTGACTAATTTTTGTGTGTTGACCTTATGCACTGCCACCTTCATGAATTCATTTATTATTGCCTAGTGTGTTTTTGTCTCTTAAGGTAAATATAACTGGATTTTTAAAAAACTTAATCTTAGAATCTATCCAAGATTCAAAGGGCCGGTTAGCCCTTCACATTTACTGTGATAATTGATATGCTTGATCTGATTACTGGCATCTTATTTTATGCACATGCTGCTTAATTTCTTGGCTCTTGCCTCTTATTATTAAAAAACCAAATCCATTGCCATTGAGTTGATTCCAACTCATGGCAACCCCATGTGCTACAGAGTAGAACTGCTCCATAGGGTTTTTTGGGCTGTAATCTTATGGAAACAGATTGCCAGGCCTTTCTTCCACAGTGCCACTGGGTGGGTTCAAACTGCCAGCCTTTAGGTTAGTAGTCAAGTACAAAACCTTTGCATCACCCAAAGGATTTCCTCTTATTATTAGGCAGTTCTAAATGATTTATTATTTATCTCCTCACTATTGTTGTTGTTGAAATCCTTAACAACTAAGACAAAGGTGTGCCTGACCCACCAAAACCAAACCAAACCTGTTGCCGTTGAGTCAATTCTGACTCATAGCGACCCTATAGGACAGGGTAGAACTGCCCCATGGAGTTTCCAAGGAGCGCCTGATGGATTTGAACTGCGGGCCTGTTGGTTAGCAGCCATAGCACTTAACCACTACGCCACCAGCGTTTCCTGCCTGACCCAAGCCATGGTGTATTCAGTCGTCTCATATGCATGTGAAAGCTGGATGATGAATAAGGAAGACTGAAGAAAAAATGATGCCTTAAAATGTGGTGTTGGTAAAGAATATTGAATAGACCATATACTTCCAAAGGAATGAACAAATTGGTCTTGGAAGAAGTACAGCCAGAATGCTTCTTGGAAGCAGGAATGGTGAGACTGCGTCTCAGATAGTTTGGACACACTACCAGGAGGGATCAGTACCTGGAGAAGGACATCATGCTTGGTAAAGTAGTGGGTCAGCCAAAAAAGAGGAAGACCTTCAACAAGATGGATGGACGCAGGGGTTGCAACAATGGGCTCAAGCATGACAATGATTGTGTGGATAGTGCGCATTGCTATGTTTGACCTCATTTTTGCAGCCACTGTGTCAGTCCATCTCATTGAGGGTCTTCCTCTTTTTCTCTGATCCGTAACCAAGGACAGCTTCATTCTCCGGGAACTGATCCCTCCTGATAACATGTCCAAAGTACTTCTTCCAAGACAGATTTGTTCTGGCAGTCCATGGTATATTCAATATTCTTCCCCAACACCATAATTCAAAGGCATCAGTTCTTCGGTTTTCCTTATTCATTGTCTACCGTTCTCATGCGTATGAGACAATTTAAAATACCATGGCTTGGGTCAGGTGCACTTAGTCTTCAAAGTGACATCTTTGCTTTTTAACACTTTAAAGAAGCCTTTTGCAGCAGATTTGCCCAATGCAATATGTTGTTTAATTTCTTGACTGCTACTTCAATGAGCATTGATTGTGGATCCAAGTAAAATGAGATCCTTGACCACTTCAGTACTTTCATCATTTATCATAATATTGCTTGTTAGTCCAGTTGTGAGGATTTTTGTTTTCTTTATGTTGAGGTGTAATCCTTACTGAAGGCTGTAGTCTTTGATCTTCATCAGTAGGTGCTTCAAGTCTTCTTCACTTTAAGCAAGCAAGGTTGTGTCATCTGCATAAGGCAGGTTGTTAATGAGTCTTCCTCCAATCCCGACGCCATGTTCTTCTTCATATCATATTTGCTCAACATACAGATTGAATAAGTGTGGTGAAAGGATAGAACCCTGAGGCGTACCTCTCCTGATTTTAAACTACTTGTTCTGTTCAAATGACTGCCTCTTGGTCTATGTCCAGGTTCTGCATGAGTACGATGAAGTGTGCTGGAATTCCCATTCTCAGCAAAGTTATCCATAATTTGTTATGATCCACTCAGTCGAGTGTCTTCGTGTAGTCAATAAAACACAGCAGTCCTACTAAGGGGAAATATTTTCAATCTGAAGAATGAAATTCTTTTTCAGATTAAGTACACTTGCACTATTTCTTCTCTCCTGGATCTCTTTTATGTGTGTGTGTGTATATGAAATTCTAGACTGATCCTTCATGTATTAATATTTTTCTCATAATTTCACTTTTTAATCCTTTTCCTCTGGGTTTGCTAGAGTTCTTCAAGTTTGTCCTTTGATTGACTAACACAGTTTTCCATATTCTCTAGTCTGATAATTCTATTTTTGTTTACAACCTCCATTGAAATTTTTTAATTTGATGATCATTTTTTACCATCAAAAACATTTGCCTATTTTCAAAGCATCCCCTTTTCCACACAGGAAAGAAACTTTATGACTGTGCTGAGTGTGGTAAGAGCTTCAGTAGAGCACAGACCTTCGCTATCATCAGAGGATTCACACAGGAGAGAAACCTTTCGTATGTGATACGTGCGGCAAGGGCTTCAGTTATAACACAAACCTCTGTGTTCATCAGAGAATTCACACAGGAGAGAAGCCTTTTAAGTGTGAGGAGAGTGGCAAGGGCTTCAAACAGAGCTCCAATCTTCGCATTCACAGTCCATACAAGAGAGAAACCTTTCGTGTGTGATACCTGTGGCAAAGGGTTCAGGTGTAACACAAATCTCCGTGTTCATCAGAGAGTCCATACAGGAGAGAAACCTTTTAAATGTGAAGAATGTGCTAAAGGCTTCCATCAGAGCTCCAATCTTTGCATTCACCAAAGAGTCCACACTGGAGAGAAACTCTACAAATGTGATAAGTGTGGTAGAGGCTTCAGTAAGAGCATATATCTTCAAGTACATCACAGAGTTCACGCGAGAGAAACTGTTTAAATGTGAAACATGTGGCAAGGGCTTCAGTTAAAACTCAAACCTTCATGTTCATCAGAAACTCCACACAAGAGAGAAACCTATACTTGTGAAGAGTGTGGTGAGAACTTCAGTCAGAGCTGCAGCCTTCAAGTTTGCCAGGGTATGAAACTGGAGAAAAACTCTACAAATGTGATGTGCTTGATAAGGGCTGCAGTCAGAACATAGGCTTTGAGTTCATCAAAGAATTCACACAGAAAAAAAAACCCATTTATATGTGATAAGTGTGGTAAGGGCCTCATAAAGAGCGCTAAGCAAGTCCACTTAGGAGGGGAATGTTACAAATGGATGTAATAAGAGTCTCATTTGGAACACAGACCTTCCGTATCATCAGAGTCCACAGACAAGAAAAACCATTCAAATGCAATACGTGTCATAAGGGCTTCCGTTATAACATGAGCCTTCATCAGAGGTGAGCTCAAGTCTTCACATCCATCAGATTCCATGTGGAAGAAAAATACTACAAGCGTGGAGAGTGTGGTAACTTCAGCTGGAGCACAAATCTGTTCCTTCACCAGAGATCCTGTGTCTCCCACTAGCCTCTGAGCTCCAGGCAAGCACACTATTTAGGCTCTGCTCACCGCTGTATCTCCAGCTCCTAGGGTAATACCTGGCACAGAGTAGCCATCAGCAAATACTTGTTGAATGAGAATCTATGTGGGAGAGATCGCCTATTCATGTTTTATGTGTGGTAGTGGCTTCAGAGTCTACATATTGAAACCTTTTAAAAATATGTATTAAAAATTTCATCAGATTACAGTTTTCATCTGTAGGAGAGAAAGCCTGTTAACTTGATAAGTATGGCATTGCATTGGACTTTAATCAGAGAGAAATAGTGATATTATTAAATCAGTATAGTAAATTTAAAATTACATATCTTTAATATAAGACAGTCCACAGGGGGAACCCAAAAAGCTGTGTCAAGCATAAGAAACTAGTCAAAACTCATACATTAAAACGTGTATCTAATTGTTATTCAGGAAGAAAAAAGTCCTGTGAATGCTCTAAATGAAATTATGTGTCAGGCTCTGGACCCAGCACCTTTTCCTAAGGTTGACTCAACAGAATCTGGTAGCAGTAGGTATTCTGTTGTTTTATATTTTATCTCAAAGAGGCATATGTTGACCTCAACCAGTGAGTTTTCTAGGGCTAGTGACTAACAAGATCTTTCTCCTGGGGAAGACACCCCTTATCTTGCAAAGCGCCTGTAGCCCTAACCTGTCTCCCTACCCGTCATGTCACCAGGCTGTTGGATACCTCTCGCCATGGATTATAGAAATCATCGGATGAGGTGTCTTCAGGGAGGGTGTCTGCAAAAGAGATAGCTAAAGGAAGGGGCGGGTCAAGGTGTCAGGAAGAGGGTTAGAAGAGAGGAAAGCAAGTCTGAAAGGATGGGGAATGGGTAGAAGGAGAGGGAAAAGAACAGTGCCTGGGAGGTGGGTGGTAGAGTAAGAAGAAGGTGAAAAGCTGAGAGGCTTCTCCAAAATTTCCCTCAAGTGGGTCAACTACCAGTACAAGACTCTCCCTTTAGGTCTGTGCTAACCAGAGAGTTGTCTGTAGTGGATGGAGATGGACCCTGTTGACATCAGGACCAGTTGGAAGCAGAGATGAAAGAGCTGCTTTGAGGGGCCTTGAAAGGTAACCTCATGCACCAACATTTCCCCAGGTGGACCAAATCAGGTGGGCCCATTGTCCCTCCAGTGGAAGGAAGAGTCATATATGAAGGCAATAATAAGGCTGATCCCCTTCAGCAGCCATATATTAATCAGAACAGAGCCTGAGGGAAGAAGGAAAACCTTGGGTAGCGGAGGCTAAGGAAGATGTCAATGACCCAGTCTCATCACTAAGTCTGGGGAAGGAAGAGAAAAAGTTTGTCAACATGTCTACTGAATCCTTCACCTAAGAACAATGTGTGGATCCCATCCCCCCTCAGCAGCTGCTTCTGGGAAAGAATATTCAAGATTAGAGAGGTTGTTGGGCTTCTTAGGAGGACTATTCCGCTTGACGGCACTGGGTTTGGTTTTTTTGGTATGCCCCTTGAGCTTTCCAGACACCATTGGCCCAGGGTGGGGAAAGGGGTCATATCCTGGGACTTACAGTGGTGACTGGTACCGGGGTATCTTTGAATGAAGGTATTAATTAAATTCTCACAACTCTTAGGTTTTATATTTTCTTTTCCTTTTTCCTCTTTTTGCTCTCTGTGTATCTCCTGTTTCTCTTTGCTTTTAGATTTGAAAAAGAAGTACACTTTAAGTATAAAAATATTTCAGACATACAGAAAAATTCAGAAAATATAACAAGCGACTGTTTTCCTACCATTGATATAAAATAGATGTTAAAAAATTTGCCATATTAGCTTCAGATTTTTTTTATTCTTTCGGTAAGGAGTAAAATAGAACAGATACAGCTTAAAGCCTTATGCCTCATCTTTTCTCTCCACTTCCTGCTCTAACATTATGCTCAAGTTACGGTTATTATTCCTGTGTATGTTTTTGTATTTTTATTACGTGTTATGTCTGTAGTATTTTAAAATTTTACGTAGATTGTGTCATATATTATATTTTTGCAATTTGCTCCCTTTACTGCATTACATTCTTTAGATTTTTATGCTGATACGTTGTTGTTGTTAGTTGCTGTTGAGTTGGCTCCTCCTTGTGGAGACCCCATGTATGGCAGAATGAAACGTTGCCCAGCCCTGTGCTACCATCAGGATCACTGGTATGTTTGCGTCCATTGTTGTGGCCATTGTGTCAATCCAGCTGATATGTTAGAACTAGTTAACGTCTTCGTTGTTCTAAGCTATCAGTTAGATATTCTTTTCAATAGATTTATTTGTATATCCCTATGCCAGTAATACACTTTTTGACTATTATGGCTTTATGGAAATTGTCTTGGCTGATTTAAACCCTTTATTCTTTCGTGTAAATTTTAGGATCAGTTTGTCAAATTCCTTGAAGAAAATCTGTTGGGTTTTTTTTTTTTTTTTCAACTGCTTGAGTTTTTGTTGTTTGTTACTTTTTCTCCTTTCTTCCACTGGAATATATTTCCTTTATTCTCCTTTTGTTTTCCCCTAGAAGATTAGAAGTGAAATTTCCTCTGCTTATGTTTTGTGTTAACATGCATAACTTAGCAAAGTCTATATTATGCCTCTCTTTGACAATACAGAGCAGAATATTTTAACTCTATTTATCTTCCTCCCAAGTTGCATGTTCTGATAACATGTATTGTTACATTGTGTAGTCTAACATCATATTTTTAGTACATTCTCAGTTTGTCATTATTATTATTGTTTTAAGTAGCCAATCCAAGTTTGGATTACCCAGCTCTTTTACCAATTTCTTACCACTGGTTTTGTGTTTTTTCCTCCAGAGTTCAAGGTCCTCAGCCTTCCAGAGCAAAGGCAGCTTGTGTAGTGGTTGAAAGCACCAACTCTGTAACTAGACTACCTGAGTTTGGTACCCAGATCTGTTGATCTAAAGTTGTGTGACCTTGAGCAGTTTATTTAATTTCTTTGTGCCTCAATTTCTCTGTCTGTAAAGCAGGAATATGTTACTATCTACTTCATGGGGTTGTAGAATGATTAAAATTGTGCCTGGCACATAAGCGTTATAAAGGTATTTGTTATATAAATAAAATAATTACTCAGTAGTTTTTCAGCAAGAGTGTCTGAGAGTAATAAATTCTTTATCTTTATTTCTCCCTCACTCTTGAATTTTAGTATATAGCTGGTAATAGAATTCTAAATTGACATTTATTTTTCCTCAGCAATTCATTAACCTTTAGTGCTACAATTGAAATATCTTTTATTAGCCTAGTTGTTCTCTTTCAGGCAGTCTTTCTTTTCTCTCTGGTTGGTTTTAAGATGACCTCTTTGTCTTTAGTGTTCTGCCATTTTACCACAATATATTTGGGTGTAGATTTATTTATATTTTTTCGAATCAGAACACATTGCAATTTTACATTTTGTTTTCTACTTAAAAATTTTTTTTAACATCCTTATTTTGTCTTTCTCCTTCCTTTAGTTTTTTTTTTTTTTCTAGTTTCTTAAGTTGCATGGTTAGAGCTTATTTATTTTTTAGCCTTTCTTGTTTTCTAATTATTTAAGTTTACTCTGAGTAATCTGGTAGCATCTTTTCCAGAATACACTTTGGCAATATGTATCAAAAGCCTTTAAAATGTTTATGCCATTTGACTTAGAAATTTCACGTTTAAGAATCTATGTTAAGGAAATAATCAAATGAATTAAAGTGATTCACATTTAATAGGTATTCCTTACCATGTTATTTACAAAATTTTTAAAAGAAGACATTGCTTTATTACAATAGAGATTTTTTTCTAAATGATAGTACTGTGTATCTATATGATACAATATTCTCTAGCAAGAGGAATGATATTTTCAGGTAAGTTTAATGACTTAGAAAAATGTACATAATCTAGCAGATACAAAGACATGTACAGAGAGAAAAACTTTTCAGGATTTTGCAAGCAATCTCTTAATGTTTCCCTATGCCTATTTACAATATAGGGATATCGATTACAAAATAATACATGCCCTTTGTAAAATATCAAGGCATTATGAAGCAAAAGCAAATGTATCTGGTTTATTGTGGAGTGTCAACTCAGTGAGGTATGTAATGTTGTGAGATGGTTTTAGTTTGTCCAGTCACTGCCTTCAACTGTATTCTGTTGATTCACCCTGAATCAATGAATGCATAAATAAATATTTGGTAGGAAAGAGAGATCCGGAGGTGGGGCTTTCGGAAAAAGGGAGGCTTTCCCTCTCACTAGAATAGGCTCAGTTCCCTGAGGAAGAATACAAACTGGGTAAAAGATTAAAAACTGGTGAAAATACTTGCAACTCATATCACAGACAAAGGAATTCATCTCCCTGGTTATCAGAGCTCCTAGAAATCAAGACGAAAAAGCACAAAATCATGAATGAACTGTTCAGAGATGAAGAAATACAAATGACCCTAAATATATGAAAAGGTGCTCAACTTTTCTCATAATATGAGAAATACAAATCAAAACCGTACTCAGATACCATTTCCCACTAGCATATTAGCAAAATATCAAAAAGTTTGAAAACTCATTGTTAGTGAGGGTGTAGAGAAGCATTGGTGCTGGGAGTGCCAGACAGAGCAACTCCTATGGAGAGGGATTTGACAATGTCTACTAAAACTATAGATATATTTATCTTTAGATCTAGATATCCCACTTCTGAGATTCTACCCCACAGATGTACTTGAACATGTACTTTAAAAATATTTGAGATTGTTTCTAATACTAAAAGATGGAAAACAATACAAATGCCTATTAATAAGGGACTGGTTAAGTAAATCGTGGTACATCTACACAGTGGAATACTATGCAGCTATAATAAAGAGTAAGAAAAAATTCTTACTGAAATGGAGAGATCTCCAAGATACATTATTAAATGAAAAGTGTTAGGGGAAGAACAATGTGTGTGTGATATGAATATATAAAAAACATAATATATATAAAAAACATTTTGTATAAGAAGGGGAATGAGACTCTATACCCATATTTGCTTATATTTGTGCAATGTCACCCTGGAAGGATAAACAAGGAACTAATAAAATGGTTTCTGGGGGACCAGGGGTGGGAGGGAGGCTTCTCTGTGTACTTTTTTCTTTTTTACTTTTCAGTGTAGTTTTGATTGTTGAATGATTTGAATGCCCCAGTACCTTTTCATTGACATTATAGTATGGGCTTTCCTTATTCATTATTTCATGTGATGAATTATTTTTAATAAAATATTTATATGTAATTTTTCCATCTATAGGTTAGTCTGGTTTTATTTTTTGTGCTATTTTAACCAGGATTTGGTGGTATGGTTATGCCGTCTCCAAAGCATAGTAAGCCATCTAAATAAACTAGAAAAAGGAGAACAAAATAAACACAAAGCAGAGGCAGAAGGAAGGTTATAATAATGATAAAAGCAGACATTAATTAAATTGGAAAAAGCAATAGAGAAAATCAATGAAACCAAAAGATGGTTCTTCAGAAAAATCAATGAAGTCGAGAAACCTTTAGCCAGACTAAGTAAGAAAAAAGAGGAAAGACACAAATTACCAGCATAAGGAATGAAAGAGGGGACATCACTACTCTTCCCATAGACATTAAAAGGATAATAAAGAAATATTGTGAACATGTCTGTGCACATACATGCAACAATTTAGATGAAATGGATCAATTCCTTGAAAAGACAGAAGTTATGAAGACTCATTCAAGAAGAAATAAAGTGAATAGTGCTGTATCTATTAAAGAAATCTAATCCATAACTAAAAACCTTCCAAATGAAACTCTACATCCAGATTATTTTGTTGGTGAATTCTACCAAACATTTAAGGAAGAAATGACACCAATTCTTCACAATCTCTCCCAGAAAATAGAAAAGGAGATAACACTTCCCACCTAATTTTATGAGGCCAGCATTACCCTCACATAGAAACTAGACAAAGACAGTATAAGAAAATAAAACTACAGGCCAATATCCCTCATGATGATAGACATAAAACTCCTCAAACAAATATTAGCAAATCAAATCCACCAGTACATAAAAAGGTAGTACACCACAACCAAATGAGGTTTATCACAGGAATACAAGGCTGGTTGAATACTGGAAAATCAATATAATTCACCACATTAATATACTTAACATGGAGCCATGGTGGCACAGTGGTTAAAAGCTTGGCTGCTAACCAAAAGGTCGGCAGTTTGAATCTACCGGCCACTCTTTGGAAACCCTATTGGGCAGTTCTCTGTTCTATAGGGTTGCTATGAGTTGGAGCTGACTCGATGGCATATAACAACAGCAATAATACACTTGTGATGGTTAAGATTGTGTGTCAGCTTGGCTGGGTCATGATTCTCAGTGTATATATGTGATCACTCCCGTGATGGAATCTGCTGTAAGTAGCCAGTCAATTGAAAGGGAGTTTCCTTGGGCATATGGCCTGCATCCAAATATAAGTTGATGTTCTGGCTTTGGCCCTCTGTGGATCCTGCAGTTGCCTCCTGTTGGTCTGACCTCCGTTTCTTGGGACTTGAGCTAGCAACTTATCTGCCGATCTTGACTTTTTCTCTCTCTGGACCGTAATCACCTTTCCCTTCCACAAGACGTCACACTGGTCCATTACGTTGATGACGTTATGCTGATTGGACCTAGTAAGGAAGAAATGTCAATGACTCTGGACTTACTGGTAAACATTTGCATGCTAGAGGGAAATTAATCTCACAAAAATTCAGGTACCTTCCACCTCAGTGAAATTTCTAGGGGTCTAGTGGTGTGGGGCATGTCGAGATATTCCTTCTAGAGTGAAGGATAAGTTATTGCATCTGGCAGCACCCACAACTAAAAAAGGAGGCACAGTGCCTAGCGGACCTCTGGATTTTGGAGGCAACATATTCCTCATTAGGGTGTGCTACTCCAGCCTGTTTATCAAGTGACTTGAAAAGCTGCTAGTTTTTAGTGGGGCCCAGAACAAGAGAAGGCTCTACAACAGGTTCAGGCTGCTGTGCAAGCCACTCTGCCACTTGGGCCATATGATCCAGCTGATCCAATGGTGCTTGAAGTGTCAGTGGCAGATAAAGATGCTGTTTGGAGTCTTTGACAGGCCCCTATTGGTGAATCACAGCGTAGACCCTTGGGATTTTGGAGCAAAGCCCTGCCATCCTCTGCAGATAACTATTCTTTTGAGAAATAGCTTTTGGCTTGTTACTGGGCTTTAGTAGAGACTGAACGCTTAGCCAAGGGACACAAAGTCACCATGTGGCTTGAGCTGCCTATCATCAGCTGGGTGTTGTCTGACCCACAGAGTCATAAAGTTGGACGTGCACAGCAGCACCCCGTCATTAAATGGAAGTGGTATATACGAGATCGGGCCCGAGTAGGACCTGAAGGCACAAGTTGCACAAGGACGTGGCCCAAATGCCCATGGTCTCCACTCCTGTCACAGTGTTTTCCATCCCCCAGTCTGCACCTGTGGCCTCATGGGGAGTTCTTCATGATCAATTGACGGAGGAAAACTTGTGCCTGGTTTACAGATGGTTCTGCATGACAGGTGGGCACCACTCGAAAGTGGACAGCGGCAGCACTACAGCCCCTTTCTCGGACCTACCTGAAGGACAGTGGGGAAGGGAAACCCTCCCAATGGGCAGAACTTCCAGCAATGCAGCTGGTTGTTCACTTTGCTTGGAAGAAGGAATGGCCAGATGTGCAACTGTATACTGATTCATGGGCTGTGGCCAATGGTTTGGCTGGATGGTCAGGGACTTGGAAGTAATGTGATTGGAAAATTTGAGACAAGGATTTATGCGGAAGAGGTAACTGGATAGACCTCTGTGAATGGGCCAAAGAAGTGATGATATTTGTCTCATGTGAATGCTTACCCAAAGATGACCTCAACAGAGGATGATTTTAACAATCAAGTGGATAGGATGATGTGTTTTGTGGAAACCACTCATCTTCTTTCCCCAGCTACTCCTGTCATTGCTGAATGGGCTCATGAACAAAGTGGCCATGGTTGCTTCAGGATGATGAGGAACATGGTAAGACCAGTGAACTCCATGAGCATGCGCCCACTGCCACATTTCATTTGCTGTGAAGTGAATTGCTTGACCAGAAGTAATGCTAAGTGGGATACCATGACAGTGGATAAGGCATTCTGTAAATCCACAAATGGTAGTTTCCAGCAACATGGACTTCCACTCACCAAGGCCGACTTGGCTACAGCCACAGCTGAGTGCCCAATCTGCCAGCAGCAAAGGCCAACATGAGTCCCTGTTATGGCACCATCCCTTGAGGCAATCAGACAACAACCTGGTGACAAGTTGATTACATTGGACCACTTTCATCATGGAAAGGACAGCATTTTGTTCTTACTGGAATAGACACTCTGAATATGGATTTGCCTTCCCTATATGCAATACTTCTGCCAAAACTACCATTTGTGGATTTACAGAATGCCTTATCCACTGTCATGGTATCCCACTTAGCATTACTTCTGGTCAAGCGATTCACTTCACAGCAAATGAAATGTGGCATTGGGTGCATGCTCATGGAGTTCACTGGTCTTACCATGTTCCTCATCATTCTGAAGCAAATGACTTGCTAGAGTGATGGAATGGCCTTCTAAAGACACAATTATGGCACCAGCTAGGTGGTGATACCTTGCAGGGTTGGGGCAGTGTTATCCAGGAGGCTGTATAACCCATAGCCAGGATTCATGGGTCTGGGAATCAAGGGGTGGAAATGGGAGCGACACCACTCACTATTACCCCTAGTGGCCCACTCACAAGATTTTTGCTTCCTGTCCCTGTGATGTTATGCTCTGCGGGTCTAGAGGTCTTAGTTCCAAAGGAAGGAATGCTCCTACCTGGAGACACATCACTGATTCCATTGAGCTGGAAGCTAAGAATGCCACCTGGCCACTTTGGGCTCCTTATTCCTCTGCATCTACAGGCAAAGAAGGGAGTTACCATACTGGCTGGTGTGACTCATCCTGATTACCAAGGGGATTGATATTACATAAGGGAGGTAAAGAAGAGTATGTCTGGAATGCAGGAGATCCCTTAGTACAACTATGCCCTGTGATTAAAGTTAATGGAAAACTACAGAACCCAGTTCTGACATGACTACTAATGGCTCAGACCCTTCAGGAAATCATCTTCTTTTGAGGTCACCCTTGAGTAAGCATTCACATGAGACACAGATATTGTCACTTCTTTGGCCCATTCACAGAAGTCTATCCACTTACCTCTTTCCCATAAATCCTTGTCTCCAATTTTCCAATCATGTTACTTCCAAGTCCCTGACCAGCCAAACCATTGGGCACAGCCCAGATAAAGAACCACAACCAGCTGAGGTGCTTGCCGAAGGGAATATGGGATGGGTGGTGGAAGAAGGTAGCTCTAAATACCAGTTACGGCCACGTGATCAGTTGCAGAAATGAGGAGTGTAATTGTTATTACTATTTCTGCTTTGCATGTTGCATCAAATATTTTTGCTTTCTTTTAAAATATAAGATGTAAACAGGGCTAGTGCATTTTCAGGTGTATGTGTGTTCGTTGTATCATGTAAGTGAAAGTATGACTTTATACTTATCTTTATTCAGAGATTATGTATGGTTTTAGGAGACATTTACAGGTGCCAAGTTGACAAGGGCTGGACTGTGATGGTTAAGATTGTGTGTCAACTTGGCTGGGCCATGATTCTCAGTGTTTTGGGAGTGGTGTGATGTTGTGGTCACTTCCCTGCTAAGATTTGATATATGATCACCCTCATGATGGGCAGACGTTCTGGCAGGGCTCCAGGGCTTTTGCTCATTCTAGGTCCTGCAGCGGGCTCCTGTTCGTCTGACCTCTGGTTCTCGAGACTTGAGATAGCAGCTTTCCTGAGATCTTGCCTGCTGATCTTGGGATTCATTGATCTTCACAGCCTGTGAGCAAGAACCTTGCTCCCAGACCTGCTGATCTGGGATTCACCAGACCCTGTGGCTACGTGAATCATGAGAAGCCTCTATCCTGATCCACAGACTTGGGACGTTACAGCCTCTACAACTACATGAGCCATTTCCTTGATATAAATGTCTCTTTCTATATATATTTATACACATTACTGGTTTTGTTTCTCTAGGGAACCCAGCCTAAGACAGCAGCTATGGAATGAAGCCCAGGAATCTGCATTTTACATACTCCCCTTTCCCCCGGTTATTATTTTGTACCCTAAAGTTATTGTACACTAAATATTAGATTACTATTTATACTCTAGTACACACCTGGAGTAATTCTGATATAGGTGGTCTGCAAACCACATGTTGAAAAACAAGAATACTCATGTAAGAGATGTTAAAGTAGAACCTTTCACATATCTCAAATAAGACAAGATTTCACACAATGCATAGAACATCATTATCCAGGAAAAAGCAGCATGTGTTACTTCCCTCCATGATCATTTGTGTTCTTGGCAGAATCTTGTACCACAGGATGAGTCATGTTATGAACTCACCTCTCCATGAGGTTTTTTGTCTCCTAATGGGTCCCGCATGCCCCATAATAGATCTTTTGGTTTTGATTGTTCTTTCTGGTGCAATATTCATCAAATCTCTACATTCTTTTTCAACTCTTTTTGTTGCTTCTTCATAAACAGAACCTTAAGGTAACCTTGTAACGTTAAAATACTTGACAGTACACTAGTGTTCATTGTAGCACAACTCACAATAGCCAAAAGGTGGAAACAGCCCATCTACAGAAGAATGGATAAACAAAATGTGGTATAAACATATAATGGAATATTATGCAGCCTGTCTTAGGCTGGGTTCTCTAGAGAAGCAAAACCAGTAAAGCATATGAATATATAAAACTCCACAATGAATTCTACGGAAGCTCTTACCACACTCTTCACATATACAGGGTTCTCCCCTGTGTAAATTGACTGAAGAACTCAAAGACCCAGACTCTGGGTAAAGCCCTTACCACACTCACAGAGTTTCTCTCCTTTGTGAAATGTCTGAACTTAAAGCTATGTGCTAAAGGGTTCAGTGATAACTGAGTCATAACACATGTTATTTTTCTTCTCTGTGAATTGTTTTATATCCTTGTAAGTTTGAGTTATTATAAAGGATTTTGCCACAGCTACTACAAATTTAGAATTTCTCTTCTCTGTTACTTCTTTGGTGCCTCTTTGTGACAAATTGTGATTTCCAATTATAAATGTTCTTATACCTATATACGTAGATTTGGATTAGGTTACTTAGCCATTAGGTAATGGATGGTTTTTCTCTATAATGTCAGACAACAGTTGACTGTGGAGCTTCTTTGAACAAGTTCTCTGGTAGAGGTTCCCCCCCCCACACCCCATTACTCTTCCTTCAACATTTTTCTGGGTCCCAAAGTAGTCTTTGCTGCCCGGAGACTTTTGGGCTTCACTCACATAGGATTTTATACAAGACCCCGAGTTTTTTCCTAGCTTTATTGCATTTGCTGACACTGCCAATGTGGCATTGAATAGGAGGAAAACATTCCATCTCTCACTATTATGTACGATGTAAGCTATGGATTTTTTGTAGAAGCATTTACCAGATTGAGTAAAAGTTAAGAGGTTGGCGGCTAACCAAAAGGTCAAGAGTTAGGATCCTCTATGGGGCAGTTCTACATGAGCTGGAATCAACTCAACAGCAATGGGTTTGGTTTCGATTTGGTTTACCAAATTGAAGAAATTTTCTTCTATTCCTAGCTTGTTTTTATTATGCATGTGCGAATTGTTAAATGCTTTTGCTGCATCTATTGATACGATCACATGGTTTTTCTTGTTAAGTATTGTCTTAGGCTGAGTTCTCTAGGGAAGCAAAACCAGTAAAGTGTATGAATATATAGAGAGATTTATATCAAGGAAATGGCTCATGCGATTGTAGAGGCTGGAATGTCGCAAGTCTGCAGATCAGGATAGAGGCTGATCACATAGGCACAGGGGCTGGTGAACCCAAGATCGGCAGGTCAGAGAGCAGGGCTCTGGTTCACAGGCTGTGAAGATCAACGAATCCCGAGATCAGCAGATAAGCAGATAAGTCCCAAGAAATGGAGGTCAGAGGAACAGGAGGCAGCTGCAGGATCCAGAGAGGGCAAAAGCAAGAATGTCCATTTATATTTGGATGCAGACCACATGTCCAGGGAAGGAAACTCGCCTTCAACCGATTAGCTACTCACAGCAGATCCCATCATGGGGGTGATCACACATCAAATCTCGAGAGGAAAGTGACCACAACATCGCATGACTGCATAAACACTGAGCATCATGGCCCAGCCAAATTGACACACAGTCTTAACCATCACAGCTACTTAATCAGTCTGTAGGTGTGGGAACCACAGCTCTGCATTTTCAAATGCTCTTCCCCTCCTTGGAGGTAATATGTATATTAAAGTTGGAGAATTATTGCCCTATAGGGTATTTGGGTAAGGTTAAGAAAATCTTAGGTGGCAATTTTGCTACTATCCTGAATCCACTGGATAGAGATTTTTACCAATGAACTGGTTGAAGTCAGAAAGTGAAATTTAGGAGCTAGAAAATGCAAGTCAGTTAGTCCAAGGAAATATTAACAAATTGCTATATGATATCACCTATGATGAGATGGGTGATAATCACAAATGAACACCAATGGGGACAAGCAGCCACAACTCTGCTTCAAACAGCATTAAACATGGTTGTGTGTGAATATAGTACTTGATAAGGGATATCTGGCTTGAGTTTCTTATATATGAAAAATAAAAACCAGATTGAGGAGCTCCTATATTAAACAGGATAATGGTTAAATTATCCTTAGTGCAGTGATGATCGAATCAGAAATATTAGCATAAGTTCCATCTGTTACTGAAATAATCTGTGCCACCTTTGGCATCAGCTTATTTACTACAAATAGTCATAAGGCATGGCATGAATATACAATTTATACTCTAATCTGAATCTGTATCAGTGATTCCCAAAATTGATTGGGCATCAGAATCAATGCTACACAGCTGTTAGAAATATGATTATCCTGGGCTCCACCCCAGGAGGCTGTAATTGAGCGTTCTGTGAGGAGGCATGACTAAGCATCGAAATTCTAGATTTGGGAGCTACTGTTTTATACTCCTTTACTAAATGGAACCTGGGCTTCCTAGAGGCTGGCTAGTTCAGAGTCTTGGTCATGGAAGTTAAGATGGGGCCTGGAACATCCTGTTGGAAGGTACTGGACTGATGCTTTCAGAGTTTCCGGGATTAGTAAGTAAGGGAAGCAAAGGAACCAGATGAGAAGAGGATTTACACTTGTGAGAACAGTCAGGCAATGACAGATTGAGTTTTTAAAGCAATCTATGATTACTCTGCCTTGGGTGCAATATGTTCCACAAGTACTATTTAAAGGATATAAAAATAATTTTGCACTTGTCAGCAGTTACTCCCAGAAAAATGTTTCTGGTACTGGAACATTTTGCTCTACTAAGTAAGAAGGCTGTTGGTCCTGTGATAAATAAGCCCCCTTTTTTTGACATGGTATGGAAATGAGTGAACCAATAGGCTTCAAGCACTTGCTTCCAGCTTCTGATATAGGAACCTTAAGTGGGGCTCTGATACTTTTTCAGAGACATTCAGTAGGGCCCTCAATAAAGAACAAGTGTATGCTTCTGAAAATAGGCTGGGAAAGGGTGAAGAAACCACAGAGGACTGAGCAGCTGTCAAGGACAGGGCTACTGTGGTATCCAACTGTTTTGATAACACTTCAAGACATTTAACAGTTGGCTTCCCTTAAACCAGCAAACCACTAAGTGTGGGGGCCCTTCAGTGGACAAATTATGGCCATGAGATGCCTCCTCAACAAGTGATTTACTAGCCACATTTGCCTGGAAGCCAGGCTTTTATTTTAAGAATCTAATGTTGAGCACCTAATTTGATCAGTCCAAATGGGTAGATTATGGAAGATGGGGATAAGCCATTCTCCTTATGGTCTTCTTATTCCTCCAGCTAATCTGGGCCACCTGGAATACCAAAGCATACTTGGCAAATTCACTCAGAAGCAATTTCCACAATTTCTTTATCAAGCCTTTCTCTCAACTTAAAATTTCCTCTTAAATAGGAAATCATTGCTCTTTTGTTTGTTTTTCAATCTTGGTTTATATTAAACATTGTCAAATTAATTCGTAAGCCCTGGAATGGCCATCAGCTTCCACTTAGGGAGTTATTCTCTTATCTTGCACTGTCCCTGTTCCCCCAGAATCTTAGAAATGTCACCCTCAAGTGACTAAGATCATTATCTTTACTTTTGATCTATTACTCATCTGACCTTTCCCCCCAAATACTGATCTTCAGATTGGAAATGAGTAACATCTCTCAGGCCAGAATCTCCCTGTTCATAAATAGTCTCTAAGGGTGTAGTTCCTGATAATCCTTGCTGAGCTTCTTGTGTTTAGTCCCTTCATCACCCAGAATTCTGATTCCAAGTTCTTTCACTCAAACTTCAAAGAGGACTTTGGCTTATTTCAACAATTCTAAGTAGAGACAATGATAAATAAGTATTAACTATGTTTTTTCTTTTTTTAATGGTATAAGTAGAGGAAAATGTCAAAGTTGGCACATAGAAGGTAGCTTTGGTAGTCCCAGGTATCTGGCACTCTCTCCCTATCTTTCATTCTCCCACTCTCCCAGTTCTGAATATAATTTTTAGCACCTCTGTACACTTGGGATACAGAGCCAAGTATTACTTAATTCAGTCATATTGTTCCAGTAAAGTGAACTGCAGCCCTCCAAATGAATTTGTATAATCTTGATATTCATTTCATTCCACATATTAACCTTCCAGCCATAAGGCCCCTGGAATCACTTTACTCACTTGCTGTTAAAATTTCCAGAGCTTCACTTACCCTTCAAATGGACTTAAATTCAAATGTTTATTGTCCTTGACAATTTAGCTGATTGGATGTATTTAGTAGATGTTCCCTCATTGAAAACCATTCACTCACTTAAAAAGCATGCATTGAGTACCCATCCCGTGCCAGGCCCTCTGATGCGTAAAGACTGGCTGGCTCATTCCTCCTCTGTGTGCCTCTCTGTGTGTACTGGAAATGCCTGTCCTTTGTGTGATTTAGCCAAGGTTGACCAGTACTAAGGAGTTCTGATGGTACAATGGTTAAGTGCAACTGAATGGTTGATGGTTTGAACCACCAGCCAACCACATGAGGAAGATTGGCTGTCTGCTTCCGTAAGGATTACAGCCTTGGAAACCCTTTGGGGCAGTTCTGCTCTGTCATATAGGGTCACTATGAGTCAGAATTGATTCGAAAGCATTTTTTTTTCTCTTTTTTGACCGGTACTACCTATGTTGCTCAGAGCATACTGTAGTCTCAATAAAAATTTTTATTTTTGAGGACATCAGTGAGTTGAGCCTTTGTTCATCTTCTATGAGCAATTCAAACTCAGATTTCATGGAAGGCACTCAGTAATAGGGGGATAAAATATGGATGGCCTAGAAAATTAGGTACAGATTTATATGACTTGAAGCAGAGATTAAGGAGTCACTTAAGGTTTTATACCAGGTGAGGAATAAACTAAATTGGGTGTTTCATATAGAAAATATGGCAGAGACATTAAGTTTATTTAGAAAAAGGGTGTGATAGCAGGAAATGCTAGTAAAAAAATTAGTATTTCAGTTATGGAGTCATGGAGACCTGTGTCAGCTTATACAATGGGAAGGGAGAGTATGGGAAGATCTAAGAGCTACGTCCGAAGAAGAACTATAGAAAATGAGTGAAAAAATTGTGGCAGAAAATATAATATTCATTCAAGCCAATACTATAGTTTCTAGGAAAGAATGTTATGAATGAAGATGGAAAGGTCATAAATTGCAAAGGTTCTGAATAGCACAAAGACAACAAACATGAATTTTGTCCTACCAGCCTAGCTGGTATTAGGCTACTGACTTCCCCTCTTGGCTACGTAACTTTACAGAATTTACCTAAAATCACTGGTCGCCACCTCCTGTCTTCCCAGTTTGAGTTCTCTGGCACCTACACTCCATTAATTCTTCAACCTCATTGGACCTCCCAGGCATTGATGCCCACCACTTTTCCACTATCTTTTCTTCCCCTTCTTTCTCCACTTTCCACCTCTCCCAGCATAGATTCCGTAGTCCCTCATCATAGATCTTTGCGAACAGCTTCAATCTCTCTCTTCTCTCTCCATTCATTATTGTTATTGTTGTTGTTGTCGTTGTTAGGTGCCGTCGAGTTGGTTCCGACTCATAGCGACCCTAAGCACAACAGAAAGAAACACTGCCCGGTCCTGCGCCATCCTTACAATCGTTGTTATGCTTGAGCTCATTGTTGCAGCTGCTGTGTCAATCCACCTCATTGAGGGTCTTCCTCTTTTCCTCTGACCCTGTACTCTGCCAAGCCTGATGTCCTTCTCCAGGGACTGATCCCTCCTGACAACATGTCCAAAGTATGTAAGACACAGCCTCGCCATCCTTGCTTCTAAGGAGCATTCTGGTTGTACTTCTTCTAAGACAGATTTGTTTGTTCTTTTGGCAGTCCATGGTATATTTGATATTCTTCGCCAACACCACAATTCAAAGGCACCAACTCTTCTTCAGTCTTCCTTATTCATTGTCCAGCTTTCACAGGCATATGATGTGATTGAAAATACCATGGCTTGGTGCACCTTAGTCTTCAGGGTGACATCTTTGCTCTTCAACACTTTAAAAAGGTCCTTTGCAGCAGATTTGCCCAATGCAATGCGTCTTTTGATTTCTTGACTGCTGCCTCCATGGCTGTTGATTGTGGATCCAGGTAAAATGAAATCCTTGACAACTTCAATCTTTTCTCTATCATGATGTTGCTCATTGGTCCAGTTGTGAGGATTTTTTCATTTTGTTTATGTTGAGGTGTAATCCATACTGAAGGTTGTGGTCTTTGATCTTCATTAGTAAGTGCTTCAAGTCCTCTTCACTTTCAGCAAGCAAGGTTGTGTCATCTGCATAACGCAGGTTCTTAATGAGTCTTCCTCCAATCCTGATGCCCCATTCTTCTTCATATAGTCCAGCTTCTCGTATTATTTGTTCAGCATACAGATTAAATAGGTATGGTGAAAGAATACAACCCTGACGCACGCCTTTCCTGACTTTAAACCAATCAGTATCCCCTTGTTCTGTCCGAACAACTGCCTCTTGATCTATGTAAAGGTTCCTCATGAGCACAATTAAGTGTTCTGGAATTCCCATTTTTCGCAGTGTTATCCATAGTTTGTTATGATCCACACGGTCGAATGCCTTTGCATAGTCAATAAAACACAGGTAAACATCCTTCTGGTATTCTCTGCTTTCAGCCAGGATCCATCTGATGTCAGCAATGATATCCCTGGTTCCGTGTCCTCTTCTGAAACTGGCTTGAATTTCTGGCAGTTCCCTGTCGATATACTGCTGCAGTCATTTTTGAAAGATCTTCAGCAAAATTTTGCTTGCGTACAATATTAATGATATTGTTCTATAATTTCCACATCCAATTGGATCACCTTTCTTGGGAATAGGCATAAATATGGATCGTTTCTAGTCAGTTGGCCAGGAAGCTGTCTTCCCTATTTCTTGGCATAGACGAATGAGCACCTCCAGCGCTACATCTGTTTGTTGAAACATCTCAATTGATATTCCATCAATTCCTGGAGCCTTGTTTTTCGCCAGTGCCTTCAGAGCAGCTTGGACTTCTTCCTTCAGTACCATCGGTTCCTGATCATATGCCACCTCTTGAAATGGTTGAATATTGACTAATTCTTTTTGGTATAATGACTCTGTGTATTCCTTCCATCTTCTTTTGATGCTTCCTGCGTCATTTAATATTTTTCCCATGGAATCCTTCACTATTGCAGCTCGAGGCTTCAATTTTTCTTCAGTTCTTTCAGCTTGAGAAACGCCAAGTGTGGTCTTCCTTTTTGGTTTTCCATCTCCAGCTCTTTGCACATGTCATTATAATACTTTGTCTTCTGGAGAGGCTCTTTGAAATCTTCTGTTCAGTTCTTTTACTTCATCAATTCTTCCTTTTGCTTTAGCTGCTCGACACTCAAGAGTAAGTTTCAGAGTCTCCTCTGACATCCATCTTGGTCTTTTCTTTCTTTCCTGTCTCTTCAGTGACCTCTTGCTTTCTTCATGGATGATGTCCTTGATGTCATTCCACAACTCGTCTGGTCTTCGGTCACTAGTGTTCAATGCGTCAAATCTGTTCTTCAGATGGTCTCTAAATTCAGGTGGGATATACTCAAGGTCATATTTTGGCTCTCGTGGACTTGCTCTGATTTTCTTCAGTTTCAGCTTGTTATTAGTTGTTGTCAAGTCAGCTTCAACTCATAGCAGCCTTATGTATAATGGAATGAAATGTTACCCAGTCCTGTGCCATCTTCATGATCTTTGATATGTTTGAGCTCGTTGTTGTGGCTATTGTGTAAGGCCATCTCACTGAGAGTTTCTCTTTTTTTTTTTGCTGACCCTCTATTTTACCAAACATGACATTCTTTTCTAGGGATTGGTCTTTCCTGATGACATGTCCAAAGGAAGCAAAACGAAGCCTACCATCCTCACTTCTAAGGAGCATTCTGGTTGTATTTCATGTAAAACTGATTTGTTCATTCTTCTGGCAGTCCATCATACGTATATTCAATATACCTCACCAGTACCACAGTTTGAGTGCATTAGTTCTTCTTCTGCCTTGCTTTTTCATTCTTCAGCTTTCACATGCATATGAGGCAATTGAAAAGACCATGGCTTGGGTCATGTGCACCTTAGTCATCAAAGTGACATTTTTGCTTTTTAACACTTTAAGGAGGTCTTTTGTAGCAGATTTGTCCAATGCAATACTTCATTGAATTTCTCGACTGCTGCTTCCATGGGTGTTGCTTATTGATCCAAGTAGAATGAAATCCTTGACAACTTTAATTTTTTATTCATTTATTATAATTTTGCTTGTTGGTTCAGTTGTGAGGATTTTCATTTTTTTTATGTTCA
The DNA here is from genome assembly GCF_024166365.1 of Elephas maximus indicus. Lineage (NCBI taxonomy): Eukaryota > Metazoa > Chordata > Mammalia > Proboscidea > Elephantidae > Elephas > Elephas maximus. The sequence continues at coordinate 82,279,888 of NC_064821.1, forward strand.
GTGTAATCCATATTGAAGGCTGTAATCTCTAACCATCATCAGTAAGTGCTTTAAGTCAACTTCATTTTCAGTGAGCAAGGTTGTGTCCATCAATCATACTAACCTGAAAAAACCCAACCCTTGATAAACCTAACTCTCTGCCTTTTCTGGGCTGGAGAAAAACCACACAACATGACTGGCTCCACTTTAACCTCCTGGTTACAAAACCCCATGGCAGTCAAATTGATTCCAATCCATAGCGATCGCATGTGTTGCAGAGTAGGACTGCTCTATAGGGCTTTCTTGGCTGTAATCTTTTGAAAGCAGATTGCCAGGCTTTTCTTCCACGGCATTGCTGGGTGAGTGGAAACCAGCAATCTTTAAGTTAGTAGACATACATAAACCATTTGCACCAACAAATAGGTATATTGAAAAAGCACCACTGGTGACACAATCGAAACCAAATTTCGTTTTGTCTCCTACCATCCCTTTAATATTTATCTAGTACAGTAACCTTCCCTGGAAGAGACTCCAGCAGACCCATGACTTTTCTGTTCGTAGAAGATAAACAGCCTTCTCGTCACTTTAATTTGCAAACCAGTCTTGATGCAGTGATTGGAATGTCCAGACATGAGTTAGTGTCGAATCCTCCTACTTTCCCCAGCTGGGGATGCTTCCTGTGACATTCAGATTTTTTTGTCTATGAATCCTTCAGCATTGCGACCAAGAACAGTAACTCATATCTGGCGAGCACTTAATAAGTGTTAGCTTTTACTACTTTTTTTTTTTTTACTACTACTTTCTCCTCTTAGCACAAACCAGCTGTAGCTCACCTCATTCTTGTTTGATGACTTTACCTTGTATTTTATTGAGAAAATAAAAGCAACCAGAAAGGAAAGCCCTCTTCTTCCACCAAATGTACCAGCATGCCAGCATCTGTACTGACATTCTTTCTTTTCTCTGCCCATTAAAACAGAAGTCGTGTCCTTGCCAAAATCTCCCACCTCATTTTTCTCCAGAGCACAAGTCAACATGAAATATACGAGAAACTTTATTTTTATTATTGTCTCTCTTCCCCTACTAGACTGTAAGCACCATGAGGGTAGGGCTTGTGGCTGTTATTCACTGCTGTAGGTGTTCAAAATTTTTATATTTTTGAATAAACAAAGGTCTGTAATTGGTTTGTTCACTGTGAATAAATTAGGTGGAATGGTTGCTCCTGGTGGGGGTAGATTGGGCAAGAGGAGCCTCTCAGTCTGCTCTGCTTATAATCCAAGCCCTTACCACGACGGGGAGAAATGACCTCCATAAAATAAGAGGTAAGAAGGGTCTCTGGTTGGGGACACATCCCTTTGCCCGGCTGGGCTGTGCTTGGGATCGGGTCGCCACCCCTACCCAGGATCTGGTCGAGACCGAGCCTTCTCACCAGCTGGGCCAGGCAAGAGGAGCGGGAAATCGTCAAGACTCGGGTGCTTTGCTCCCAGCCCACACTCTGGTCCCAACTGTAAGCGGAAGCGTTGGGACCTCAAGGGTGAATGAATTCCAGGCCTGTATTTCCGGTTACAGACTGCGTGGACATCTACCTGATGTGCAAACAAAAGAACTGGAGAAATCCTGCCTCCCTGGCTCTTAAATCTTGTGGTGGAGCAACCGTTCTCACCATAACTTTAATAACTTATGACCAGGACCAAAGTGGAGAAACCCTCAAATGCTACAGTACAAACCAGAAGGAGCTGAGAAATTGTATTTCATAAGATCTCTCTCGAGGTACTCTCTCCTACCTAGGAAAGAGAGCAAATATGACAAAGTGAGTATAATTTTACAAAAGGAAATGGGGTAGGGGAGGCCCTTCTTCCAGGTCAGAACCATCAGACCAGCTGTGCTGGGCAAGAGCAGAGGGTGGTCACTGCTGAGCAAGAGATCCGTGACCTGCCAAGAACACTTTTCCTGGAAAATAAGAACAGATGCTGCTCTACAGAGCTCTTCTGAGCTTTGAGATGAAGAGAATACAGGAATATAGCATCATGGGTATTAATCAATGGAAGAGCTTGGAAATGAAAACTAAAATATTTATTAGAAGAGTTGCATAGGAACATGGATGCAGGTGAAGATGAAATCAGTGAACTGGAAGATTAAACCTAGGAGTTCTTTCCAAATGTATCTCCCAAACACAAAGATATAAAAAGTTTCAAAAAAAAGACACAGCTCCCAGAAGTCCCACCATCCATGATATGGGAGTTCTAGAAGGAGAAAAGAGAGATACTGGAGAAGGGAGACTTCTCGAAGTAATAATGGAAAAAGAAATTCAGAACTCATGAAATCTCTGGTAGAAAGAGGGCTTAGCAGGATGAATGAAAAAAGGAACCGTGTGGTGAAATGTCAGAAACCAAGGATTAAAAAAAAAAAATCCAAAAATCATTCACAAGGAAAAACAGATTCCCTAATGTTGGAATATGCATCAGGTTGATTTCAGACTCCTTCATCAACAACCATGGTTGCAAAAAATACAGTGAAGCTGGGTCTACCCCAGACCTACTGAATCCGAGTCTCTGAGGGAGAACCCTGCAATCTGCATTTTAGCCTGTATGCATACCCAGATAGCCTGAACACCTCATTTTGAGATAAACTAATTGATCATTTTTTTTTAATTGATCACTGTAGTGAATTAATACAATTTTAATGTTTTCTTTTTTCTGTGTATTTACTATTATTATATAAATTATTGCATATATCATCACATAAAAGAAAGAATACAAATTGTGTATCTAATGTTTAACTGAAATTAGTCATGAAGTTATTTAGCTGCTTCATAATCAGAAAGAATAAGCCAAAAAAGAGAAGGAAAGTCAGAATCCCCTAAAGATAATAATGACATTTAAAAAAATTGCTCCACATCGTACAATGATTATATTTTATAACATATTGTTTGTTTCAGAAAGTGCTTATAATATGTGTATAATGCATATATATCTACAGAAAGATTTAATATAGTATAATTAATCCCTAATCTTTAAAAAAAAAAAATACAGTGAAGCAATAGCTTCAAATTTCTGAGAGAATATAGTTTTGAACCTAAAATTCTAAACTGAACCAAACTCTCATTCTAGTGTGGAGACAAAAATATACACTCTCTGTTTTGCAAGGTCTCTGGAAGTTTTCGACCTACAGACCTTTCCCGAACGAACTATTAGAGGATGTAGAAGAGAATTAAGAGGAAGAAGTCAGATACCAAAAACAATAAGCAAAGAAACATGTAAATTTTGTTGGTAAATTTAAATGCCTGTGTATTAAAAAATACTTTAGAAGACTATAAGAATCATATGGAACTAAAATTCTAGTTCTCTCTTTGCCTTCCTCAGTGATCTTGGAGTCACATGTCCCATAGAGCATAGGTCCATCACTTGCTTAGATGTCAAATGCTCAGGAGCGTGGCCTGACCCTCGTCAGAATATTACGTGAATGATAAATAAGCCTTTAGCGTACCTCGTTGTTGCACTGACATTTCAGGGTTTGCTATAGCAGTATAACCTGGCCTATTCTGAGGAATATGCCTCTACCTGCAGGCCCTCCTGTTGCAGGGCCTCAGGACAGGTGCTGAAGGTGTGTGACATTGAGACAATGGGACCAGGATGGGGCCAGGAAGGTGGGGCTTTGGGTATGAGATTCTCATATACTCAGAGAGTGTTCTAGGTTGAAGGGGTGATTGTGCTGTTGTCATTATATCCATGTGTCCTTGTATTCCCATTTCATTTCCCAATTTTGCCATTTGATTGAAAGAGCACAGCACTAGGTGCCCTGAATTCTCATCCCGATGTTGTTACTTCCTGGGCAAGCGTCTATCCCTATTTGGGCACAATTTCTTTTTTCTTCAAATGGAGGTAACATCCCTTCCCTGTGAACTTCCAGTGAGACAAACTGGCCAAGGTATGGAAGCCTCTAATCCAGCGAATAGAGGGAGGATCTAAACTCCCTGTGACCCCTTCCCCTGCTTCAGCAGAACCTTCCTCCCAGGTACCCATACCCCTAGGCCTGGATTTTTTTTCCAGGCATGGATTTGAGCTCAAGTATTGCCTGGTGAGGGTGTCTGACTTCATGTTTTCTTCATATTCAGTCTCTTTCCTGGGCATGTGAAATGACCTTTTCCTCAGGGGGATACAGGCCTCATTGCAGTTCTGGGAATGGCTAGCCAGGGATAGATGTGTTTGAAGGTTCCTCATGAGATGTTAAGAGAATGGCCACCTCCATTACCTCTATCTAAGGTGGGCCCCATTGGACATAGAGGCCCTTTTCACTCCCTGGAGAGCTCTGCACCTTTGCCAGGTCAGCTTGGGCTTGTGGGAAGAGCTCTGGATTGGATTCAAACTAGGCCCCTAACTGTTGGGTAACTTTGGACAACTGTCTGGGCTTTCTCTTCTTAATTTATAAAATAGGGGAAGTTGGTCTCAAGGATCTCAAAGGTCTCTTCCAACTCAAATGCCTGAGAATCTCGGACTCTTCTTTTAACATGGTATCTGAGTCATAATGGAATCAAGCAAGGAAAGAATTCAGAACACTGAACCCATCAAACAGACCCTCATTTCTCAGCTGAGCAATGCAGAAGAAGCTCCCCTTCCTTGTTCCTGTGCAACCTCCTCCTCAGCCTACTTCTAACCCTGCTCCTGCTCTGCCTTCGGCTCCCTCCCTTCCCCCTGTCCTGCCTCTTGTCCCTATGACTTCCTTGTCTCATTGTCCTTTGCCTGCCTCAGTCACCACCAGTCGCTCAGACCAACCTGGCCCTCTTTCTACCTCATGCCCAGACCATCTACCCCCTCTTAGAGGTTTCTCCTCTTCCCATCTGTCTGCCCGGGTCACGTCCACCCTTGCCTGTCCCCCTGCTCCTCCTACGACCTGCCTTCTTCCTCTCCCTCTCCCTTCCATTCGCCGCCCCTTTCGTCTTGCTCCCCTCTTCTCCCATACCCCTCCTCTTACCCCTGGCCCTCCTCCTTACACGGATTCCTCTCCCAGCTGCATGGGCCTTGGGCCCAGGTAGGCCTGCCCTGCTCCTGCTAGGCTGTCTGCCCCAACCAGCCCCCACCAGGCCTGATGATTCCCACAACTCATCATGAGGGCCTGGTTTCCCTACCAGTGAGAATGCAGTGCACAGCAGCCTGGTGCCCTAGTGGACGTTGGAGGACACTGGATAATGACCAGCAGGCATCTGACTTGGAGGAGCACCTCCCTCAGGTAAGGACCTCTTTTCAAAGATTGGTCTCAGCCTCCACTGTGTCTTGCTTATCCTGCTACCTTAGTTCAGTGTGTTCTCCACTCCCATTCTGTACATCAAATATAAACGGGGATGTTATTTTTACATAAGAAGCTCCACTGTTAGTTAGCTGCTGTCAAGTCAGCTCTGACTCATGGGAACCCCATGTACAACAGAATGAAAGTTGTCTGATCCTGCACCATCTTCACAGTCATTGGTATGTTTGAGTCCAGTGTTGTGGCCACTGTTTAAGTGCTTTTTGACTTAGGGGATTCATCTTCCTGCACTATGTTGGACAATATTCCATTGTGATCCACAGGATTTTTACTGGCTAATTTTCAGAAGTAGATCACGAAGCCTTTCTTCCTAGTCTGCCTGAGTCTGGAAACTCTGCTGAAACCTCTCTACTGTGGGTGGCCCTGCTGGTATTTGAAAAATCAGTGGCATAGCTTCCAGCATTATAGCAAGGTGCATCCCACCAGATTAAGGCAAACCAACAGACGAGTGGTAGAAGAGACTCCATAGGGAGTGGTAAAGCTTAGGGCAAATTCTGATTACCCCTATCAATCATACCACTTAAGTCATGGACACTCTGACACACACGCACTAACGTACACATACCCACCTGCACAAACAATTCATGGTTACCATAACCCTATACAAGAGACGTCAGCATAGAAGTGCGAAGCAGCTTTAACTTGATAATCACGTGAATGGGATGCTCCCGAGAAATTCTGTTCTCATGGCTCTTTTGTACATATCCAAAAAGCTTAATTTGGATCTCTTGATTTGCTTCTACATCATGTTCGTCATAGAACATGAATACATTGGCCACGGAATATATTTAGTCTTGGGATGAGGAACATTTGTTTAACATCAGGAATAGAGGGGTAGTAAATCTACTCAACTCAGAACATGGTCTTTATCATTGGTCTGTGCAAGGTCCCTCTCTTGTTTTACTTTTTTATTCATTTTTGCGTCTTCTCATTTTCTTCCTTTGTCAATTTGGTCAGTGGTTTGTCAATTTTATTGATCCTTTCAGAGAACCAACTTCTAGTATTGTTGATTCTTTCTGTTGTTTTTCTGTTTTCTGTTTCATTTATTTCTGCTCTGATCTTTAGTTTTGGCAAGTTTGATTATGTCATGGTGACTCTCTTTTTAAAATCTACCTTATGTGGATTTCAATGAGCATCTTGAATAGATATCTTCTCATCTTTCACGATATCAGGGAAGTTTTCTGCCAACAAATCTTCAACAGTTCTCTCTGTATTTTCTGTTATCCCTCCCTGTTCTGGTGCTCCAATCACTCGTAGGTTATTTCTCTTGATAGAGTCCCACATGATTCTTAAGGTTTCTTCATTTTTTTTTTAATTCTTTTATCTGATTTTTCTTCAAATATATTGGTGCCAAGTGCTTTATCTTCAAGTTCAAAAATTCCGCCTTCCACTTGCTCAGGTTTGTCCCTCTGACTTTCTATGGAGTTGTCTACTTGTGTGATTTTATTGTTAATCGTCTGAATTTCTGATTGCTGTCTGTCTATGCATTTTTCCAGCTTATTAAATTTTTCGTTATGTTCCTAAGTAATCTTTTTAATTTCTTCAGCTGCTTTACCTGTGTGTTCCTTGGCTTGTTCTACATATTGCCTCATTTCCTCCCTGACGTCTTGAAGGGTTCTATATATTAATCTTTTGTATTCTGCCTCTGGTAATTCCAGGAAGGCACTTTCATCTAGAAGATCCCTGGATTCTTTGTTTCGAGAACTTGTTGAGGCAATCATGCTCTGTTTCTTTATGTGACTTGATATTGACTGTTGCCTCTGACCCATCTATAAGTTATTGTATTAGTTTATTTTATGTTTGCTTACTGTGTCATAGCTTCTTGCTTTGTTTTCTTGTGATATGCCCAAAGGGGTTGCTTGAGTGAGCTAGCTTGATTATTTTGGCCTTTGGAGCTCTGACATCCTGTCCCCAGATGGCTAGAGCTGTTATCAGGTGTATCGGTCTAGGAGTTCATTCACTTTTCTTGTATGAACTCAGCCCAGGTGTCCAGATAGCTGATCATCAAGTGTGTGGTACAGGCTCTGACCTACAGTCTTAGAGGGGCAGGGGTGATTGGTGTAGGTACTGGTACCTGGATGCAGCAGGGTGTCATGCTGTGAACAAGGCAGGGGGCTGAGAATTGTCCCCCAAGTGTCTCTGAGGAAAGCGTGTCCCCGTTCCCTAGAGTGTACAGGTAAGTGGGTTCTGCAGATGGACCATGAACACCCAATGTTTTTAGTTGTAAGGACTGGGAGGTACCAGTTATCCTTGGACCCCTGTCTCGGGTGGCTGGTGACCTGAGTGGAGCCACCAGTTCTTAGGCCCCTGATGTGGGTAGGTGAGGACCCTGTTTAATAGGCAAAGCAATGTCAAACTTCAAACACCCACCTCTCCACCGCACAGCTGAAACAGTTGTAGTCTGCCAACAAGGGCATATTCTCCTGAAATAGGCCCACACAGGTCCATGCAGGGGGGAAAGATACTCAAAGTCCATGGATAGTTTATGCCTGGACAGGAGCCACTTCTGTCCTGAGCTACCCCAGTTAGTAGAGCTGACAAATTATCTTTTCCCCCAATTGCAAATTTATTCCTTCTCCAAGGCCAGGAGGATGGCTTTAGGCACTCAACAGGGCCTATCTCAGCCCAGGGAAATCAGCCGCTGAAGCCAGATTTTCTTGGATCTCAGTAGATGTTCCTTATCAATCTATGGAGTTTTGAGGTAAATACACATACACATAAATAGAGACTGTAGACTCTCCATTTTAACATAAACACCAGCAAACATTATCTAATGAGTCAGTGCTCCTTGATAGGCTTTATTTATAAAGGAGCTGTTTGCTTGCCAGGCTTATTCGGCAACCTCTTTACAACTTGATCTTATAATATTATTAATATCATTATTACAGTAGTTCCCGTTATACGTGAACCTATAGTGCCTCACGCTTCCAAACTGGGAGATCTTTAGCAAATTCCTTTTCCTTAGGCAGGTTGCTCCTCCCCCTCCCCTGATGCATGCTTGGTTGGTCTGCCATTCTTGAAGGGCATCTCCCTTTGTAATTGTCCCCACATACCACCTGAGCCTATGGCCAAACCATGAAAGATGCAGGACTAGTGAAGGCTGAGCTAGAGAAGAATGCTACCCTTAGAGAGACCACAACTCGAATTTCCTAAGTAACTTCCTTCCAGGCCCACCATCTCATCAGTACTGGTCTAAGAATCTACCTCCTGCAGGAAGATGGTAGGTTTCTAATGCTCCCTTCAAAGCTGCGACCCTCTCAAGCTGCAACCTCTCTCAAGTTTTTGAGGTAGTAAGGTTTGGAAGGCAATGGTAGTCTAGATCTTACACAACTATACCCAAACTGAAACCATTGCCATCCAGTTGATTCTGACTCATAGCAACCCTATAGGAGACAGTAGAGCTGGTGGATTCAAAATGTTGGCCTTTTGGTTAGCAGCTTTAGCTCTTAACCACTATACCATCAGGGCTCCACACAACTATAGGTATCTAATTTACACATAATATTTTTAAAATAGCTATGACTGACGTATCCATCTGTTGCCATCAAATCGATTCAGACTCATAGTGACCCTATAGGACAGGGTAGAACTGCCACATAGGGTTTCCAAGGAACATCTGGTGAGTTTCAACTGCCGTCCTTTCGGTTAGCAGCCGTGTCTCTTAACCACTACGCCACCAGGGTAATGTACCCTCTTTAAGAGTACAGTTTAATGCATTTTGATAAATGTTGTGCGTCCATGTAATCACCACTACAACGAAGATATAAAACATTTCCATTGTCCCCCCAAATTCCTTTTTGACCCAGTTTGGTCAATCCCTACTCCCACCCACATCCCCAAACAACCCCGATTGGCTTTTTGTCCTTATAGATTAGTCTTGCCTGTTCTAGAATCTCATATAACAGTATTAACTCTTAGTGTTTGATTTCTTTCATGCAGCATACAGCTTTTGTTTTTGTTGTTGGTGTTTTGTTTTTTCATTCATCTATGTTGTTGCATTGTCAGTAGCTTATTATTTAATGCTGAATAACCCATTGCCATTGAGACAATTGTGACTCATAGAGACCCTATAGGACAGAGTAGAACTTCCCTATAGGGTTTCCAAGGAGAGACTGGTGAATTTGAACTGCCAAACTTTTGGTTAGCAGCCAAGATCTTAACCACTGTGCTACCAGGGCTCCAATGCTGAATAGTATCCCATTATACTAATATACCACAAATTTGTTTTCTATTCCACCAGTCACTAGGTTTGACAGTTATCAGTGTGTTGCCTCTCAACTCTAAATCTACCCTTCATTACCTGCTCTGCCATAATAGGATGGACACTTCAAGCTTTTCTCCTTTGGAATGAGCACAGTGTTGAGCTTTGTCGGTAGATGGCGCTGGAGGAATACTGCAGGAGGAAGAAGCATCTCCTCCTAGTGCCAGCGTGCTTCTGTTGTGCTTCTCTTCTTCCTACTGCACAGCTGCCAGAGGCAAATAATGCATTAGCTCTCTGCCCCAACTGTGCATCCAGAGAACATCATGCCTTGGTGAGTTTGGAGCCGCAGCCCTAGCCCAGTGCCTACCTCGTTGCAGCGCTCCCAGCGTGGACACTGCACAGCTCAGAACTTGCACCGTCCTGCTGGTGGGTAACCAGGCCCCTGACACCCCAACTTTCTCTATGTGTCAACCTTCAACCCTCAGCCCACTAGCACTCTAGAGGGTTGTTTCCAGTGGCCTCCCAGGCATGGACATTATGCACCCTAGGCATTGTTCCACCCTGCCTGCGAGCAGACTCCAGATTCCCTGACTCTTCCTGTGTATGTACTGTCAGCCTCTGCCCACCTGCACTATAGCAGGGTATTTCTTGCTTACCTGGAGGCTATGGACCTAGTCTGGTCTGGGAAACCCAGCAAACTTCTTCATGCCCAGTGGGCTGTAATCACATATTTTTCAATGAAGTTTGAATCCCAGTCAATTTATTCCTTCCTTGGGTATGCTCCCTCAGCATGAGGATTTTTTAGTTTTTTTTTTTTTTTAAACACCTTCATAGTGACTCTCCTCTTAGAGTTAATAATTTTTATATTAAAATCTTCTTGTCCAAATTAGGAGTCCTGATGGCACAATGGTTAAGTGCTCGGCTGCTAACTGAAAGGTCAGTGATCCGAAACCACCAGCCACTCTGAGGGAGAAAGATGTGGCGGTCTGCTTCCTTGCTTCCTTAAAGACTGGGGAGAAAAAAAACACACACACACACACTCACACTCACACAAAATACCATTGCCATTGAGACCAATTGAGCAGCTGGTGGATTCAAAGAACTGAACTTTTGGTCAGCAACCGTAGCTCTTAACCACTGTACCACTAGGGCTCCCTGTAAAGATGATACCCTTGGAAGCCTATGGGGCAGTTCTACTCTGTCCTATAGGGTTGCTACAAATCGGAACGACTTGACAGCAACATGTTTGCTTTTGTCCAAATTACCGTGTGGCTTCTGTATTCTGATTGGATCCTGACTTGTACGATAGATGTTTGTATTGTTTTAATTTTTTGGCTATTATGAATAAAGTTTCTATGAACATTCTTTTTTTATTGAACTTTAAATGAAGGTTTATAGAACAAATTAGTTTCTCATCAAACAGTTAGTACACACATTGTTGTATGACATTGGTTAACAACCCCATGACATGCCAACACTCTCCCTTCTCAACCCTGGGTTCCCTATTACCAGCTTTCCTGTTCCCTCCTACTTTCCAGTCCCCACCCCAGAGCTGCTGCGCACCTTTAGTCTTGTTTTGTTCCATGGGCATGTTCAATCTTTGGCTAAAGGGCGAACCTCAGGAGTGGCCTCATTAATGAGCTGAAAGGGTGTCTGGGGTCCATACTCTCAGGGTTTCTCTAGTCTCTGTCAGGCCAGCAAGTCTGGTCTTCCTTTTTGAGTTAGAATTTTGTCCTATATTTTTCTCCAGCTCTGTCTGGGACCCTTTGTTGTGATCCCTGTCAGAGCAGGCAGTGCTCATAACCAGGCACCATCTCATTGTACTGGACTCAGTCTGGTGGAGGCTGTGGTAGGTATGGTCCATTAATCTTTTAGACTAATCTTTCCCTTGTGTCTTTAGTTTTCTTCGTTCTTCCTTGCTCCCGAAGGGGTGAGACCAGTTGAGTGTCCTAGATGGCCACTCACAGGCTTTTAAGACCCCAGACGCTACTCACCAAAGTAGAGTGTAGAACATTTTCTTTATAAACTCTGCTATGCCAATTGAGCTAGATGTTCCCTAAGACCATGGTCCCCACAGCCCTCAGCCCAGCAATTCAGTCCGTCAGGGAGTTTGGATATGTCTATGGAGCTACCATGACCTTGCCTTGTACAGGCTGTGCTGGCTTCCCCAGTATTGTGTACTGTCTTAACCTTCACCAAAGTTACGGCTTATCTACTGTCTATTAAGTGTTTTTCCGTCCCCACCCCTCCCCACCCTTGTAACCATCAAAAATTGTTTCTTTTTGTATGTAAACATTTTCATGAGCTTTTACAGTAGTGGTCTCATACAATATTTGTCCTTTTGTGATTGACTCAGCATAATGTCCTCCAGATGCATCTATGTTATGTGATGCTTCACAGATTCATCGTTGTTCTTTAGCATTGTGTAATACTCCATTGTGTATGTACAACAGTTTGTTTATCCATTTATTTCTTGATGGGTGTCTAGGCTGTTTCCATCTTTTTCCTATTGTGAACAATGCTGTAATGAACATGGGTGTACATATATATTTTCGTGTGACAACTCTTATTTCTCTAGGATATATTCCTAGGAGTGGGATTGCTGGACCAAATGGTATTCCTATTTCTAGCTTTCTAAGGAAGCACCATATCATTTTCCAAAATGGTTGTATCATTTTGCATTCCCATCAGCAGTGCATGAGAGTTCCAGTCTCCCCACAGCCTCTCCAACATTTGTTATTTTCTGTTTTATTGATTCATGCCGGTAATTCTGGGGTGAGATGGTATCTCCTTGGGGTTTTGATTTGCGTTTCTCTAATGGCTAGAGATCAGGAGCAATTTCCTCATGTGTCTGTTGGCCACTTGAATGTCTTCTTTGGTGAAGCGTCTGTTCATATTCTTTGCCCATTTTTAATTGGATTATTTGTCTTTTTGTTTTAGAGTTGTTGGATCTTCTTGTAGATTTAGAGATTAGACCTTTGTCTGATTGTAATAGCCAAATTTTTTTTCCCATTCTGTAGGTTCTGTTTTTACTCTTTTGGTGAAGTCTTTTGATGAGCATGGGTGTTTAATTTTTAGAAGATCCCAGTTATCTAGCTTATCCTCTGGAGCTTGTGTGTGGTTGGTTGTGATTTGTATCCTGTTAATGCCATGTATTAGGGCCTCTAGCATTGATCCTGTTTTTTCTTCTATGAACTTCATAGTTTTTGGCTTTATGTTTAGGTTTTTGATCGATTTTGTGTTAGTTTTTGTATATGGTGTGAGGAATGGGTCCTGTTTCATTTTTTTACAGATGGACATCCAGTTTTGCCAGCACCGTTTGTTAAAAAGACTGTCTTTTCCCCATTTGATGGACTTTGGGCCCTTGTCGAAGATCAGGTAGCCATAGGTGGATGGATTTACATCTGGGTTCTCAATTCTGTTCCATCAGTCAATGTATCTGTCGTTGTACTAGTACCAGGCTATTTTGACTACTGTAGCTGTATACTAGGTTCTGAAGACAGGTAGTGCGAGTCCTCCTACTTTATTCTTCTTCAGTAATGCTTTACTTATCCGGGGCCTCTTCCCTTTCCATATAAAGTTAGTGATAAGTTTTTCTATCTCTTTAAAGAATGTTATTGGTATTTGGATCAGTATTGCATTGTATTTGTAAATTGCTTTGGGTAGAATTGTCATATTCACAATGTTGAGTCTACCTATTCATGAGCATGGTATGTTTTTCTGTTTATGTAGATCTTTTGGTTTCTTGCAGTAGTGTTTTGTAGTTTTCTTTGTATAGGGCTTTTACATCCCTGGTTAGATTTATTCCTAAGTATTTTATTTTCTTAAGGGCTATTATAAATGGTATTGTTTTCCTGATTTCCTTTTCATCATTCTCTTTATTGGTGTATAGGAATCCAACTGATTTTTGTATGTCGATCTTGTGTCCTGCGACTCTGCTAAATATTTCTATTAGTTCCCAGTAGTTTTCTGGTGGAGTCTTTTGGATTTTCTAAGTATAGTATCATATCATCTGCACATAGGGAGAGTTTAACTTCATCATTACCAATTTGGATGCCCTTTATTTCTGTTTCTTGCCTTATTGCTCTAGCTAAGACTTCCAACACGATGTTAAATAGGAGTGGTAATAAACTGCATCCTTGTCTTGTTCCTGTTCTCAAGGGGAGTGTTTTCAGCCTCTCTCCATTGAGAACAATATTGGCCGTTGGTTTTACATAGATGCCCTTTATTATGTTGAGATATTTCCCTTCTATACCTATTTTATTGAGAGTTTTTATCAGGAATGGTTGTTGGACTTTGTTGAAGGCCTTTTCTGCATCGATTGAGATGATCATGTGATTCTTTTCTTTCCTTTTATTTATGTGGTGGGTTACGTTGATTGATTTTCTAATGTTGAACCACCCTTGCATACCTGGTATGAACCCTACTTGGTCATAGTGTATTCTTTTTTTGATACGATGCTGAATTCTATTGGCTAGAATTTTGTTGAGAATTTTTGCATCTATATTCATGAGAGATATTGGTCTGTAATTTTCTTTTTTTGTGTGTGGTGTCTTTGCCTGGTTTTGGTATCAGGGTTATGCTGGCTTCATAGAATGAATTTAGAAGTATCACTTGCTTTTCTGTGTTCTGAAATAGTTTGAGTAGTGCTGGTGTAAGCTCTTCACTGAATGTTTGGTAGAATTCTCCAATGAAGCCATCTGGGCCAGGGCTTTTTTTGATTGGGAGTTCTTTTTTACCTTTTCAGTCTCTCCTCTTGTTATGGGTCTGTTCAGATTTTCAACATCATTTTTGTGTTAGTTTGGGTAGGTAGTATGTCTCTAGAAATTTGTCCATTTCCTCTAGGTTTTCAAATTTTTTCAAGTATAGCTTTTCATAATACTCTGTTATCCTTTTTATTTCAATTGGGTCTGTTGTAACGTCCCCCATTTCATTCCTTATTTGGGTTATTTGTGTCCTCTCCGGTTTTTCTTTTGTCAGTTTGGCCAGTGGTTTGTCAATTTTGTTGATGCTTCAAAGAACCAACTTTTGGTTTTGTTGATTCTTTCTATTGTTTTTCTATTCTGTATTTCATTTACTTCTGCTCTGATATTTATTATATCCTTTATTCTGGTGGCTGTGGACTTCTTTTGCTGTTCTCTATTATTCAAGTTGTGTACATAATGTTTTAATTTGTCCTTCTCTTCTTTTTTGATGTGTGTATCTACTGCTACAAATTGACCTCTGAGGACTCCTTTGCTGTGTCCCAAAGGTTTTGGTATGATGTGTTTTCATTCTCATTTGACTCTAGGAACTTTTTGATTCCATCTTTGATTTCTTCTATTACCCAGTGGTTTTTAAGCAGGGTGTTATTCAGTTTCCATGTAATTGATTTTTTTTTTTTTTCCTTACTCTTCCTGTTGTTAATTTCTACTTTGATGGCATTGTGGACAAAGATAATACTTTGTATTATCTCAGTGTTTTGGATTTTGTTGAGGGTTGCTCTGTGCCTAAGATGTGGTCTATTCTGGAGAACATTCCATGTGTGTTGGAAAAGAATGTGTACTTTGCAACTGTTGGGTGGAGTGTACTATATATGTCTATGAGATCAAGTTGGCTGATTGTGTTCTTTAGCTCTTCTGTATCTTTAATGAGTTTATTTCTAGATGTTCTGTCCTTTACTGAGAGAGGTGTACTGAAGTCTCCTACTATTATTGTGGAACTGTCAATTTCTGTTTTCAGTGCTGTTAGAGTTTGTTTTATGTATTTTGGAGCCCTGTCATTGGGTGTGTAGATGTGTATTATGGTTAAGTCTTCATGATGGATCGTCCCTTTAATCATTATATAGTGCTCTTCTTTGTCTTTTATGGTGCATTTTGTTTTAAAGTCTATTTTATCTGAGATTAGTATTGCCACTCCTGCTCTTTTTTGGCAGTTATTTGGTTGGTATATTTTTTTCCATCCTTTGATTTTTAATAAATTTGCCTTTTTGTTTCTAAGGTGTGTCTCTTATAGACAGCATATTGATGGATCCTGATTTTTTATCCATTCTGTCACTCTCTGTCTCTTTATGGGTACATTTAGGCCATTTACATTCAGTGTAATTATTGATTGGTGTGAGTTTATTGCTGTCGTTTTGTAGTGCTTTTTTTTTTTTGTGGTGCTAACATTTTCTTTGTTCCTCTTAGTCTTCTGTTCTGAGTTCCGTTTGTTTCTTTTTTATTTCTGTAGATTTTGTTTTTATTGAGACTTTGTTTTTCTTCTTTATTTTGATGAGTAGGTTTGTTAACTTTCTTTGTGGTTACCTTGAAATTTACCCTTGTCTTCCTAGGTTTGAAACAGTCTATTATTACTTGATATCACCTAGCCTTCTCTCCATTAGAAAGTTCTATACCTATGCCATTTATTTCCTTTTTTGTTGTTCTGATGTTGTTGTCATTTACAGATTAACCTCTCTGGTTCCCTTTTGCAATTGTTTTGGTTTTGTATAGTCCTTGAGAGTTCATTTCCTAGGTTGGTATCTGGCTGTACAATCTTGCCTCCTAAATTCAGGCTGTGGCCTGATGTTGTTTGTTCTCAGACTGAAGGACTCCCTTCAATAATTCTTATAAGTTTGGATTGGTTTTTACATATTCCCTTAATTTCTTTTTATCTGGAAATGTCCTAATTTCACCATCATATTTGAATGAAAGTTTTGCAGGATATGTTATTCTTGCTTGGCAATTTTTTTCTTTCAAGGTTTTATATATGTCATCCCATTGCCTTCTTGCCTGCATGGTTTCTGTCAAATACAGCTTAGTCTTATTGTTTCTCCTCTGTATGTGACTTTTTGTTTTTCTCAAGCTGCTCACAGGATTTTTTCTTTGTCTTTGGTTTTAGTGAGTGTGGTTATGATATGCCTTGGTGTTTTTCTTTTGGGGTCTATCCTATATGGGGTTTGTTGAGCTTCTTGGATGGTCAGCTTTTCATAATTCATGGTATTAGGGAAGTTTTCTGTCAGCAATTCTTCAATGATCTTCTCTGTGTTTTCTGTTTTCTCCCCCTATTCTGGAACTCCGATACTCGCAGATTTTTGCTTTTGATTGTATCCCACATAGTTCTCAGGGTTTCTTCATTTTCATTTGTTCTTTTTTCTGATTTCTCCTCAGAGTTGTATCCAAGTGTTTGTCTTTGATTTCGCTGATTCTGTCTTCCATCATTTCAGACCTGCTCTTCAGTCCTTCTATGACACTGTCCATTTCTGAAATCTTGTTGTTTATCTTTTGGATTTCTAATTGTTGTTTTTGAATGATTTCTAGTGAATTTACTTTGGCGTTTTGTTCCTGTATTATTTTCTTGAATTGTTCCTTTTTTTTTTTGTCTGTATTTTCCATGAATTTGTCTGCCTTTTCCATAAATTTGTCTATTTTTTCCTCATTTTTGTCTGCTTTTTGCTCCAACTCTTGGATTGCTCTGAATATTGGAGATTTGAATTCCCTATCAGGTAGTTCTAGTGCCTTTTCTTCTACTGGAAAGTCATCTGGTGTTTTATTTTGGACATCCACTGGAACCATCCTGTCCCATTTTTTTAATATGTTTTGATATTGTCTGCTGTCTTCGGGACACTCAGTAGTTATTTTTTCATTTCTTGATTGTAGATTTGTTTGTTTCATCTTGCTTTTTTGTTTTATTTGGTTATGTCTGAGTAGGCAGGCTGTGCATTCTTTGTTCTTTGCTCATTTGTAGTCACGGTACTTTTCACCTCTTTGTCCAATGGGCAGGGCCAGCCATTCAGCTATGGAGCAGGAGGGAAAATTCAGCTGAAGGGGAGGGGCTGGGGGTTGTTTGTGCCATGTATTCTAGGGCCAACAGCTCCGGTCAGGAATCAGTGCTGGGCAGGTTCCAGTAGGCCGTGCCTGTGGTGCTCCAGGGTGTGATGCTCAGTGCACGGTGTAGGTAGGCGGGAAGGAGGGGGGAGGTTGTCATGTGTGGAGCTAATAGGGGTATGGGAAAGAGGAGAGAAAGGAGAGAGAAACAGTAGACAAAAACAAACAAGCAAACAAAGATTAAAAAAAAAAGAGTGCTAACGGAGCCTGCTGTTGGAGTGGATGGATAAGAAACCAAGAAATGGAGAAAAGCAAAAAGGAAAAAATAAAAAAAGAAGAAAGAAAAAAATAACTAGATAAAAATTTGGAAAAGAAAAGCCCCCAGGAGTTCCAGAGTCCCACTGGTGGGGCTGCTTACACTGGGCAAGTAGCTCCCAGGCTGTGCAGTATAGCCTGGCTAGAGGGGGTATAGATACTCACACAGCACCAGGTATTCACGAGACAGGAAAAGAAGATAAACGTAGAGAGATGAGAACTGAGAAAGGGGAAATAGAGAAAAGGAAAAAAGAGGGGAAAGAAAAAAAGAAGAAATGCCCCCAGGGATCCCACCTATGCCGCTGCGTAGATTGAGGGAGTGGCTCCTAAGCTGTGCAGTGCAGCCCGGCTAGAAGGGGCTCCCAAGCTGCGAAAAGAAAAAGAAAACAAAAAAGCAAAACAAGGAAGAAAAGCCCTAGAGATCCCACCAGCGCGGTGTCGCTGGCTGGGGGAGTGTTTCCCCAGTTGAGCATGACTTCACAATCTTTCAAGAAGAAGATGGCACACAGAGCCAGGTGTTCCAGAGAAAGGAGGGGGAGGTGGTAGGAGGCACAGAAGAAAGAAAAAAAGACGGATAGAACCAACAGCAGCTCAGGGGCCCGACCAGTGTGTGCAGGGCGAATCCAAGCAGCCTGAGGCCAAAGCAGTTGCCTCCTGGCCAAGAGTCTGTGGCTGGAAGGAAGCAGAGGAGGCTGAAGAGGGGAGGAATAAGGGGAGGGTTAAGAAGGTGTACATAGCTCGTAATCGGGTGCTCTGTCTCCTGCTGGGAACTTTGTAAAGCTGCTTTTCCGTACTCCCTGTCCGACAGTCGATCTCCAACGTGGGTGGGGCGAATCCAAGCGGCAGCGGCATGGACGCTGCACTTCCAGCTGTCGGAGCCACCGCAGTCAGCCAGGAAGCTGGGAGGTAGAGCAGCGGGGAGAGGATGGGAGGTGGGAAAGCGCGTATCACTGGTTACCGGTGCTCTGTCTCCTGCTGGGAGTTGGTTTCCCATGCTCCCTGTCTGCGGATCCCCGACAGGAGTCCAAGGTGGTGGGTCCCTGCTACGTTAGCTGATAGGGCCTTCAGCACGTCTCTCTGCTCACTCTCTGTACTCTCAGTTTCTTATTCCATTCGGTGCTTGGCTGAGTTCTTATCTCTTCACTTGACACTTCAGGTTCCAGGAATGACGTTTGTCTCTGTTCTACTTAGTTTTTAGGGTCTTTGCTATGGAGGGGTAGTGTGCTGCTTCTGTCTATGGCGCCATGTTGGCCGGAAGTCCCCTTTAACATATTTCTAATAGCTGTTTTTAAAAGCCTGCCTTCTAATACCAACGGAAACCCTGGTGGCTAGTGGTTAAGTGCTACGGCTACTAACCAAAAGGTCGGCAGTTCGAATCCGCCAGGTGCTCCTTGGAAACTCTATGGGGCAGTTCTACTCTGTCCTATAGGGTTGCCATGAGTCGGAATTGACTCGACCGCGGTGGGTTTGGTTTTTGGTGGGTCTAATACCAACATCTAGATAATACTGGAGTGTTTCTGCTAACTACTTTTTCTTTTCTTTTCTTATTCTGGGTCAGTTTCCTGCTTCTTAGCATGCCTAGAATTGTTTTATTGCATTCTGGACATTGTAGATGAGATATTTTAGAATATCAGTGTTATATTATTTTCCCTTAAACGAGGCCAAATTCTATTTTGGCAGACAATTAACGTACTGGTTGACAATATCGATCCTGTCAGGTTTGATTTTTATCAGTGAAGATCTGTTTTGGTTTTATCCTTAGTCCCAGGTTATAATCCTCTCTGTAGAGCATTGTCCTTACTCCTAAGTCATGGCCTTTCTGGTATCTTAACCAGAATGCCAGAGACTCTCAGCCTAGCTGGAATTCCAACATCTCCCAGCACTGTGCAATCTCTGGTACCTCTATTCAGCTCTGAGATCTCACCAGCTACTCTCCTCTAGGCCTTGCAGTGCCTAACTCAGTACAGTGGCTAATTCTGCCCAGCTCTCAACCAAGGACCTGTGAAGAATTCCTATGCAGACTTCTGGCCCCATTCCCACATGGTTCTTTCCCTGGCTCTCTTACCTACAAATTCAAGCCATGTTAGCTGCCCCAAACTTCAGTCTCTGCCTCCTGAGCTCAGTGAGACTTCCATCCTGTGCTTGGATTCCACCTCACTGAACTGCAGTCTGGAAAGTGCTCCCCCTCCCCAAGCAGAAAACTGAATCAAATGTCCAGTTTTATCGTTGTTTGTGACTGGAGGGAAAGTTTGATATCATTATGGTCAGAAGAATTTAATCTGCTTTTAAACCTAGTTATTAAAGTCTTAATTTTGGTTATTTTTTCTTGAATTCTGGAATTTTATTTGGGTGTTTTTCAAACCCATGATTTCCTTTTTAAAAATAGTTTATAGTGTTCTGCCTGAAGTATTAGTCTTGTCTTTTATCTTTTTAAACAACATATAGTTTAAGTCTTTGACAGCTCTATTATCTAGAGCCCTGGTGGATCACATTCCATTTTTGTTTTGTTTTATGCTGGTTCTCATTCATGTTGCTTGTGTTTAGCTGTCTTTACATTTTGCCTGGGTACTTTTTTTTTTTAATGTTTTTTTTTTTTTGGTTGGTTGGTTGGTTGTTTTTTATTGTGTCCCTGATACTGTTTGGAAATTTATTTGTACGAATAATTTGAACTCTACATTATTTTACTGCAGAAAGGATTTATATTTACATTTTGCCAGGATGCTTGGAGCACCACCAATCTGGAATCACCTCAATTTCCTGCCATTAAGATTATCCTCAGGTAGGCTATAGTCCTGCAAATACAGGTCTATTTCTAATTCACCATTATTCCTAGGGTTCAGCCCATCCAGTTCCCAACATAGAGCTCAGGAGGATTGCCCCTTTCTTGGTAGGCTCTGAACTCTAACCTTTGCCCTCTTAGCCCCTTGAGGCTGTCAAAAGCATTGCTTTGCCTCTCAGTTTCTAACTTCCTCTTCTGGAATTGGCCAATACTCCAAAGGAAAAGCATCTGCAAGTGCTAAGCTCAATTTTCTGGTTTTCCATCTTCTTCTGGATCTTGACCTAAAATAGTTGTTTTTCTATGATATTGTTGGTTCTCTGATGCCTTCAAGCTAAGCTAATGTTTTTTCATAATTTTTGGCCAGCTTTTCTAGTTGACCTCAAGGATGGTTTCGGGTTTGAATTATCTAAGTTTGCCGTTACTAGAAACAGAGTATGTACATGAATTTTAATCCACATAAACATAATTGTTAGCATCATTCTGTTTTTAAGGTATACCAATGTTATGTGTATAGATAATCTATTGCTTCTGTTGCATAAAACTCCACTGTATGCATCCAGCATACATTACCTGATTTTCCAGTGGTAGCCACCAAGGTAACCTCCTATTTTCTACCTGTATTAGTTTTCTATTTCTGCTATAAAAAATTACCACAAGCTTAGTGGCTTAAAACAAATTTATTGTCTTATAGTTCTATGAAATTTTGGTTTTAAAATAATATTGAATTTATAGATTAATTTGGTGAGTTAATATCTTTAAAATATTAAACTCTCATTCAATAGGAAATGTCTCTCCACTTATTCAGAACATCCAGTCTTTTATTAGTCTGAAAGTTATCTCTATAGAGATCTTACATATTCGTAATTCCTACTCAGTTTTTATTGCTATTGTGAATAATCTCACGTTTATTATTTATTGGCTGTCATAGGAAAATACAATTGATTTTTAAGTTGATTTTATATCTAGCAACCTTGTTGAATGCTCTTATTAGTTCTAATAATTGTTTTTTTAAAAATAAGGTAGTGATGAAATTATTTTTAAATAATGATTTTTCTTCCAATCTTTACATCTATGTTTTTTCTTTCTGCCACTGTATATTTCTAGAACTCTTTTAAACTGTAGGAATGACAGTGGGCCTCCTTGTATTAATCATAAAGGGAATGTGTATAAAGTTTTCCCATAATAAAACAATTGCTTTAAGTTTTTTGGTATATAACTTTTATCAAATTAAGGAATTTCCCTTCTCCTTGCTGAGTTTTATTATACTTATAAACCTTATAAAATGATTTTTTTTCCCATTAGGGTAATTATATGAGTTTCTCCTTTAGTCTATTAATGTGGTGAATTACAGTGATGAATTTTTCTGATATTGAACCATCCTTGCATTCCTGGGATAAACACTACTTAATTTAGTATTTTCCAATACATTATTGGATTTAATAGGTAGTATTTGGGATTTTTGCATCTATTTGATTCTATTCTCTTAGTGTTTACTTTAGAAATTTTAGAATGGGCACTTAAGGAAGACTAAGTTATTCAATATCTTTACCTTCCTCAAGAATGTTCCAAGGACCAACTTACATGCTATTTTGCCCAATATTTTAGTTCATACTTTAATTTTAAAAATTAAACATTATAATCTCTGTATATTTACATATACAATTTAACACAATTTACTTAAACAATAGGTTAAAATATATTATTAATCTATTTCTTCTGCTCACTTTTCCTTCTTGCATTTCAGCCCTTCCATGTAGGATCATCTTCCTTAATGGCAAACATATAGCATTTACTATGTGCCAGGCACTGTTTGGAGTATGTTAAACATATTACTTCATTTTACTATCCCAGTAACCCTATGATGTATGTACTATGTTCCTTCTGTCTGAAGAACATCCTTTAGAATTTTTTTCCTCTGGATTTTTGTTGTCTTTTCTTTTGTTCCTTTTTTTTAAAAGACTTTTGCAGGATAGAAGCATAGAAGTTCTTCAACTCATGCAAGTGTAGGCAGTATATTACAGAGAGAGTGAACATGGAAAAGATGGTGCCCGCTGGAATTGCAAGGCCAATGGCCAGACCCAAAGCCAAGGCAATGGAGGTCACACTGGAGGGCTCTTAGGGATGCCAGCCTTTCCCCAGGAAAGCACATGCTCACACACAGCTACACTTCCTTTTTCCTGTTTCCATCTTCTGTACCACCAAACAGAGTTCTAGGGAGACAATGGTTCTGCCTAGAAGTGACTAAATATTAACACACCTTTCTCCCCTCCTTGAGGAAGGGAAGGGAAGGGGGTGCTCTAGGGGTCATGACTGCTGTACATCACTGCATTGGAGGTCAACTGCTATTTTTACTGCTTGTCTCAGGTGTGGCTGAAATAAGCAGGAATGACCTAGCCATGTGCCTGAGCAGAAGTATTGGTCCCAAGAGCTCACAAATGGACAGTGGGTTAAAAGCAGTGGACTTAGCTCCATCTTACCTTCCCATCAGTTTGGCTCTGGGTAGCCTTTGTAGGAGTCTGTGGGAATAGAAGACTTTGAGGGCCTATAAGCAGGGATCCTGGGAGGCTGAGATGGGAGACTGGGCCAGTCAGGTGCCATGGCCCAAGAACATCATTATGGCAACAGAGTTCCTCAAACAGCAGTCAGAGGCCCAGGCTATATCTTTCAGACCTTTTTCTGAGCTGTACTGCCCTCTCCTGCCTCAGCCAAGGCATCACCCTCCTTCTTTTATAAGGCTCAGTCACCTGGAACCCTGCTTTCTCTCTTCTAGAATTAAGAACCGTCTGCAGAAAGCGACACAGGAAACCATTTTCAAACTGACTTTAATAATTTTTTGCTGCCCAAATACTGTACATGCAGAAGCCTCAAGGGAATTGGCAAGAACGTTGTACAAAACAGCCGGCAGTCCTTCCCAGCTGTCCACCTGCCACCCAGGAACCTCAAGTTTGGAAAGATGCTGCACATATAAAACGTATAGAGCATGGATATAAAAGACTGTTTGCTTCTTGTCTAAACAGTGTGCTTGTCAGTCCCTATCAGCTATCTCTTTCTTTGCAGGATGCATTTTGGAAATTCTAAAAAAGGGTTCTTGTCTCCCATGAACTTACATTCTAAAGAAGTTGACAGAAATATCAGACCAAATTTTTCCAAAGGAGCAGCCACTATGCCTTCTTAGATGATGTCTGGTTAAAGACATTCTGGAGACAGGAGTGGTTTTAAGAAACAAAATATTCTGAAGGGAAATAAGTTCCCTTTCCCCTCCCATCAGAGAGCATTTCCTCTAAAATCCTCACTTCTTTAACTTTTCCACTGATGTCATTCGAGAAGCAGAAATGAGGAATGACCCAGCCTGATCTGCTGGTGGGGATACTGACCTACTCAGGATGCAGCTGAGGTCGTGACATCACATCAGCACCTTGAAAAATGTCCATTGTAGACAACCCTTAATTATTTCTCATCATTACATAAGAATAAAAGAAGGAGAACACACCACGAAGAGGTGAAATCGCAGTCTGTTAGGATTCCCAGAGTTCTTGTCAGAAGCAGCATTTGGGCGTGGACTGGATAAGGACCTGCACCGGCCTGGGCACCAAGGGATGGAAAAAACCAGCCCATGGAACCAGGTGCCAGGTGCACGAGGCTTACGACCCTCATCATCTCAGATCAGAGGATTCTAAAAGCTGGAGGGAATCATGGAGCAACTAGATAATTCTCTCATTTTCAACAGGAGTTAGCTGAGGCCCAGAAAAGTGGGGAGTCTTGCCCACAGTCACAGTTTCTAGCAAAACTGTTTATAACAGCCTTTGATTCCCTGTAGCCAGCTGCCCAGATGATCACTGACCAATGGGGCAGATGCCTTGTTTCCCCTGGAATTCCCGAGGCCCCTGTCTGTTAGCCAAGTTGGAATCCAGGCCCAGGGACCTCCCCTGGCATCACTGTGAACTGCTTGAGAGGTCCCTGTCCTTACTGGCCACGTTTCCAGCCAGGCCCTTGGAAGGTTTTCTCAAAGCAGTAACACTCATGCTTTTCAATGAGCACGTGTCTCAAGCCAGTCTAGGCCCCTGAGAGAATGGAAGTTTCTCTCACGGGTGTGGCTTCCCTCACAGGCACAGCCATGTTGGGCCCACAAGAGCCCGAGCTTAGGGTTGGGGGTGGGGGGTGGGGAGAGGGAGTTGCTTTGCTACATGGAAAGATTAAGCCCTTTGTCAGAGAACAAAGCCCACCATCGGACACATCAACAACTGAGCCACGTTTGTGCAGCTCTGCCGGAAGAGCTGGTGCCCAAGGAGGCCAAGTTGCTCTCTTTGGCATCACTGACATTGTTCTGAGATGCTCAGGCACTCTTTCAAAATAACCTTTTCCCAGTCAGACCAGGCCCATCCAACTCCACCCAGGCCCCCGATTGTGTGGGGCTTCCCTGCTCTTTCATCACGATGGTGTTTGCTTTGCCCCAGTCTCTTCCTACCTGAGTGAAATGCAGACTTGAGGGAGAAGGTAGGGGAGGAGTCGACATCCTCGTCTCCTCCCTGATCATTCAATGAAAGACAATCCAGTGCAGGAAGCAGCATTTTAAAGAGTCTCTAAGTGTCGGCATATTGGAGCAGAAAACTCAGAGGAGATAAAGAGAAAGGCAGGCAGGAGTCAGCAGGGAAGCAGTCTCTGCTGTTCCATCCCCCCAGAGCCACGGCCAGAATAGTGCTGGGCCACCTCCTGGCCCTGAATGCCGTGCCCACTCTCCCCACCAGGTGAGGACAACTCATCTACAACATCAGACAAAAGCAGCGGTTTCTTGCACAGAGTTTGCACAGTGCTGGGAGCAATAAGGGAAACAGAGAGAGCAGCCTTACTAAAGCCCTGCTGCTTTCTGGGCCGAGGAAGATGGGGAATATGACGTATGAGGACTCTGGAAGCCCAGAAGAGGAGCTCAGCATCTCCTGGGCGGTGGGGCATGGAGTAAGGACCCCGGTTGCATGTCAGGGTCCTGGTAACACAGTCTAAGATTGTGCTACATTTCATTTGCAAAGAAGTACCCTTGGAAGTATCTATTGTCTTGAAAGAGTGTGCACTGCTGTCCTCAAGGCTGGCGGTGAAGGAGAGTTCAGGCCTGCTTCCCCTGGTAGGTGTCATGCCCCTGGGAGAAGTGGCTGGACCTAGTGTTCTGCCTGGCAGGCAGTGATTCCACAAGTGACGAGCTAGCTGGGTGCCCTCCCTCTGGAGCTCCTAGGTTCAGCCTCCGCCCCATGAAGGACTGGCATTGCCTGGGACTTGCTGGATACCAAGAGCCTCTAAGTTCTTCTCTCCTCGTGAATTGGGTGGTGGAAGAAACTGGATGGGGAGTAGTTTAGGAGATGGTTCTTCCCTGAAGGACAAATCCTCCTTTCAAACCAAGACTTGGCCCCATTTACTGGAGCCTGATTCACATCAAAGGCCCGTCACAGACTTCCCCGTAGGGAAGGAGACTCTGCCGGAAGTGGAACAGACTGAACAGAGCAGAGACCTGGAGACAGAGGCTCTGAACCAGCCATCACTGTCCCCACCCACTGCCCAGCATCACTGCAGGGCCACTCTTGTCTCTGTCACATCCTCACTCCTTTAGGAGACAAGCCGGCCTGAGCAGAGGAACAGTGCCGGTGTCACCTGGGATGAGGTGCATTTGGAGCCAGGACACTGTACCTGCAGTGAGTTGGCCCATGTAGGGAGAACTCCAGCGGAATCATGTTTCTTCTTTCCCTACCATCCCCTCCCCAAGGGGCAGATGCTCCACCATCCCAGGGAGGGCCAGGGGTCACGCCTCTGCCCCTCTACTCCCGGGACAGGCTACCTCCAGAGCAGGCTCTCAGACAAGCCCCTGCATCCCAGATGCAAAAAAACAGACCTTCAGATGCAGCTACTCACCAACACACACATCAGCCTCACAGTTTCCCCCTGGGTGGGGAGGGCATCCAAGTTGGGGTTAGTAACTTATTTGGTACAAAAGATTAAAAAGAATAATTCCCCAAAGTCAACTTGGGGGGAATTACCTCCCACTGGAGAGGTGGGATAATGGAGTGGCCTGACTCCTGGGCAGTTGTGAAAGCCAGGGATTGTAGGCAGGTTAGCTCTGGCTAGGACTTCATTTGTGCTAACCCTCCCCCAGGACAAGATGCACCGAGGCCTACAGTTGCCCAAGGGCAGCTTCCCCTCTTCCCGCTGCCTTCTCAGGCCCCTAGAAGAATAAGGGCGTTGCAATGCCCCCATGCCCTGGGGTGACTGCACAGTCACCGTCTGGTATCAGCAGTCTGCTACATCGGCAAATGTCTGCACCATCCTAGTGACCCCACCACTTCAAAGGTCTAGGTTATTTTCAGCTATCCTGGTGGTGACTGCTCTAGAGGTGACTATATCACAGACAGGAGACAAAAATACCCTATGCAAAAGAGTTTCCTCCTGTCCCCACTGTAGGGTCAAAGGGTACAGGGCTCTTTGCCCAATTTTTAGGGACATGAGAAATTGCATGTATTACCCCGTCCCAAGCAATGGGACTGGGGAGAAAGTTTCTGTATAAAGAGAAACCTCTACCCACCCCTCTCCACTCTTCCGTATGTACAATGGTTCTCTTCTCTGAAAATACTAGAAAGTAGACTCATGCAGGAGACAGGAGCCCAGGAGCTAATTGTCCTCATTTTCTCTCTGCCCTTATTTTTTGTCTGAGGGCAAGACCTGCGCAGTCCTGGCTTCTTCCCCTAGTTTTCTTGGGGAGAAGGAAGGGTGAAAGGGCTCTGGTGTCAGCCTAACAGGGATTCCTGCCAGAAAGATGGCCTGAAGTTCATGGCGCGTCCTCCTCCACCCTCTCAGAACCCACCTCCTGTCCACCTGGATTTGGACAGGAATGAAGTCCAAGCCCTCAGGTTCCTAGACCTCTCCTTTGCTACCACTCGTAGCTCTCCCTCTGCCTGAAGTACTTGGACCAGAGTCACTTCAATACTTTGGAATGACGTTCGGGGAAGAGGCAGAAAGAAGGCCTTCCCCATCTTGGGTCTCCTTTTCTCCCCACCAGATTTGGACCCACAGGCTGCTTTGTCTATCTCTGGGGCAATCTCTGACTTTTTACATTCACCCTAGAACTGAGGGGTGACAGGGACAGATTTGGGCCTTCCTAAGCCAGACTTCAGGATTCCCAGCAGACCTTTCAAAAGGTCCCGACTAGGAACTGGTCCCCACCAACAGGGTCAGGGTTTGAGTCAGGTCAGGGTTTGAGTAGCTTTGAGAAGCTCCAACCAGACAAGGGTAGACAAGAAAGCAGAGAGCAGATGAGGTGCCTACAGCAGGCCAGGCTGCTGTCCAAAGGGTGGTGATGGAGGATGAAAAGGCGGGGGCCTGGGAGGGGTAAATATTGCTTGTACAGAGCTGGTGACTGTGGCGGTCAGAGTCCAGAGCCAGGAGGCCGGGGCTCAAGCGAATCTGAGTTCCCAGACAGGGACCCTGGCCTGGAAATGAGCAAAAAATAGAGCCTCCAATGAGCAACTTCATGCAGCTAATCCCCAAAGGTCCGAATGGATTCTCAACTGTGGCTCAAAACAAGCCAGCCTCAGCCCTCCTTATTTCTGCAAAGAGCCCTACCCTCAGCACCTCATCACCAAGCCATGCCCCCACCAGGGATGAGCCCAGAGGCAGGTAAGGCCACCAGCAGAGCCTTGGGAGGACACAGGTATCTCCAGGGACTGTCTGCTTTGGAAGATAACATCCCCTCTGAGGTCAGCCCCCTGGATGTCAAGACCCTCTACTCCAAGGCTCCTGAGGCCCACAAGGAGAGCTCCTTTGGCATGTCAGAGCCAGGAGCCTTGAAGGGAGGAAAGAGGTGAGGAACAAATGCTCAAGGAAGCACCTGGCACCTCCCTCTAAGGTATCGGGCCATTTCCCCTGGAACCAAGACCACCTTGTGTTATACACGTGGGAAGGAGATGGCTCCAGTCCAAGGGAGAAAGCAGTCTCCAAGCCGTCAGTTTACCAGGCAGCTGCTGCTTCTCCCGGAGCCCTGGCCGGGGCACTAGGTGAGCATGCTACATGCTGCAGGATGCATTCCCTGGGAGGAGCTGCCAGGGCTGCTCGGGTGGGAGGAGGGGCATCGGGGCAGAGGTGGTAGAGGAGGGGATAAGATGGGGTTCCTAGAGGGGCCTCAGCGTGTTCAACTGCAGTGGATGCTACATTCCTCAAAAAACAGCAGCAGTGCTGGGGAGAGACAGAGGGTGGTACAAAGGACAAGACAGAGAACCAAGCAGAGACCACCAAGAGGAGGCACAGGTAGGGAACATACAGGCTCTGCCCCAGACATGGGACCAGATGGGATGAACCAATGGCCACAGCCCCCACTTGGTGAATCGTGCCCACTCAACACTCCTTTGGGTTTCTTTTCAACAAGATACAAAGAGACATGGATTTCAGCCCATGTAGTCACCAGGACTGACTATACCCAGACAGATGAACATATATAATTGTGGTCACACATATACACAGACTACACACACTTACACACAAATATACACGCACACACACTAGTCTCCACTGCCAGCTGGGACAAGCCCAGTGGCCAACAGGCATGCAGCAGGGCACGGGGTCCATGTCGACATGAAGACTATGTACAGGGGAGGAAGTGGGCGGCCAGCTGGCACCCCTTCCCATGCCACCATCCCAGCCTCTCTTCCTGAGGTCCTTAGGAGCACGAGGGGCTGGTGGCACTCTCCAGAGAGGACTGGGACAGCCGCCTGGTGAGGGATCCAAGCGTGGAATCGGCCACTGAGGAGGTGGGGAAGAGTTTGTACCAGCCAGTGACCGCGGCACTCAGGTCCAGCTCGTCCAGCATGATCTGGGCCATGCCCATGAAGCACTTGTGGTCCATGCGGCCATAGTCGCCCCAGACGATCACCTGCAGTAGGGAGGAAGAGTGTGAGGGATGAGTAAACACCCCCCACACACACTCTAGAGCTGGGTCAGGGGCCCGGGAGCTGCGAGTGTTACCAGGCCTCAGGTGGGCACAGAGAGCCAAAACCCAGACTGATTTTGTCAACAACTTACTGAGCACTTCTGATGTGCCAGGCCCAATCCTCTGGATTTTACATGCATTATCTCAGTTGTCACATGGAGCCAGCTGGGTAGGGGTGATGTGTATTATCATTTCCACTAAGCGGAAACTGCAGTTCAGAGAGGTTAATTAACTAACCCAAAGATACACAGTAATTCACAGCTAGGATTGGAACCTGGTTGTGTGTGACTCCAGAACCTCCCAGCATCCCAGACGACAGCTTTCCCCAGGCAGGCACAGCCTGAGGGTCCAGGGCCTGGGTGACAGCTCCAGCTCTGCCGCTGGCTCACTGGACCTGCCCCTTGCCCTCACTGGACCTCAGCCTGCCCTTCCATAAAACTGGGAGAGGGGAACAGATTAGCTTGGTGATTTTCAAATGTGTGTGTTTTTCAGTGAGTCCTTTTTCAAAATGGAATATATATATCTACGGGTAGATATAGTTGGGGATATAGATATTTGTATGTGTGTATACACACAGGTTAAATAAGTGTTCGATGCAGGAAAGTTGAAGTAGGAGAGAATGACTCAGCCTCCCCTTGCTCCCTAGATTCCCCCCACAGAACCCTAGGGTTCTGCAGTTCTGTGGTATGCAACTCCAAGGGCACTGGCAGGTAGCTATGTAAGTGCCTCGGCCCAGAGAAAAAGCCAGAGCTGAGAGTCAGCGCTAAACAGCCCTGGTTTCTAGCCTCTCTGCCACTGTGTAGTCTCAAGCAAGGCCAAGGCCAAATACCACCACCACCACAATTAATGCTTAGCGAGTGGCCATCTATATGCCAAGCACTGTTACCAAAAAAATCCATTCCCGTCGAGTCGATTCCAACTCATACCAACCCTATAGAACATAGTAGAACTGCCCCATCGGGTTTCCAAGGCTGTAAACCTTTATGAACGCCAGCTGCCACATCTTTCTCCCACAGAGCAGCTGGTGGGTTCCAACTGCCAACCTCTTGGTTCGCAACTGAGCTGTTAACCACTGGCACTATGTTAGGCCCTTCATACGCGATATCTTGTTCAATATTCACAACATACCACCTGCAGCTAGTAAATATCTGAGTTGGAGCTTGAAGCCAGGACTGAGTCCTGAGACTAACTTACCATATGCTGTATTTCTATACAACCTGTTGTGCCTGTTTCTTCATTTATGAAATGGCATGACAGTCCCTCCCTCCCAGGACTGCTGTGAGGCACAAACAACAAAGCGTGCAGAAGGGCTTTGTTACTCTGAAGCGGTTGGGATGCCAGTCACCCTGACCTGAACTCAACTTGCCTCTGCAAGTCACTATTAAAACCTTAAGCAAGTTACTTCCCCTTTCTGAGACTCCTTCCTCACTTGTAAAATGGCAATCATACCTCCTTCACAGGATCGTCATGATGACGATGTGAGATCACATTTGGAAAGCACTTAGCACGAAGGCTGGCATTGATCAGAAGTTCCAGCAACATTAGCAATTGTTCAGTGATGGGAAAAGACAGACAAATCCTGGTTCCACCCACTAGCTGTGCGACCCAGGAGGTCATTTAGCCATCCTCCCCAACCTTGGTTTCCTTATGAATAAACTGGGTGCAGTAACACTTCACTGGGTTGTGGAAATGCACGAGCGATGTGCGTTAATGCACCTGATACAGTGCCTGCACGAGATAAGGCATAAGGAAAGGTAAAAAAATGATGACTTCTGCTCTGTGAGAGTTCCCCTCTCCACCCTAACACTCACCTGCAGCACCTTACCCTGGGGCCCCTCATCGAAGAGCAGAGCCTGCTGGTACAGGGGGTCATGGATCTTCTTGGCCACCTTTGTCTTCTTCTTGGCCAAGCAGGCCCCATTCTCAAGCAGGTAAACCTTGATATAGGTGGCTGAGGGATGACAGAAGCATGATGAGGTGGGTCCTGGGCAGACCACTATGGCCTGCCCCCTCGCCTAAGCCCCAGGATCACCTAGAGATGAGCAGAATGAGCTGAGCGGTGGACAGCAGGTGGACAAGGCTGCCTCAGACGCTGACTCATCCACCACTGAGCCCCTACTCCCGCTCACTGGCCTTCCAGGCAAGTCGTGACTCCAGTGTCGATTGAGCACACAGATTCAGGCCAATGGGGTGCTGAGGAATGCTAGGCCCAGAGCTTGGCTGCACAGCCCTTCCTGCCAGGACCCCATTTTCAAAATCCCTCCCCAGCCGCTCAGCCTCACCTGGGAGGGATTTGGAGCCTGGTTTCGGGGTGAGGCCTCGAGCCTCAATCACTTCCACCTCCAGCTGGCCTCTGCGGTCCATAATGGCAATGTGCACGTCCCCTGCAAAAGAGGAGAGAGGGGGTCCAGGCAGAGCCAGACCAAGGGACAGGCCAGCCAAGTGCCGTACAGAGGCCGGTCTGCAGAGGGCGCTCCGCCAGCGCCAGAGAGGAAACAAGATGGAGAGAATGGCAAGTGGTGGAACTCCTCTCGGGAGGCCACTGTAAGTGGCTGAGAAATACTCGGATAGGCTCCTGAGGGTGGGGTGGGCCTGACCCTAAGAGGTGTGCCTGGGTAACAGCTGCCAAACTCCCATCTAAGTCTGGTTGACTAGAGGGGCTTCAGTTTTACTGAGCAGAACAGGCAAATTCTGGGCCAGACCTGAACTGTTCAGGAAGATGGAGAAGCTGCAGAGTCAATGGCTCTTCTTCTCCTTTCCCTAAAGAGCAGCACCCCCCCCCCGCCCCCACCGCCCACAATCCCCGCTAAATGTATGTCGGACAATTTAAAGAACCTCAGTTTGAATAGCAGCTGAGACCTGTACCTGCCCAGGACCTGAGGCACTACCTGGGAGCGAGGGCCTGCTCTTGTGTGGGTTCCCTTGCCCAGGCAGGGAGGGGAGGTTGGGAGATTTTCTGGGTGCAGAGAATGCCTCATTGCGCCCCCACAAGGCAGAATATTCCGCTGGGAAAAGCTCTGTGTGTGGAGTCATGTCAGTTACCTGGTTTTTGGGAACTCTAAGCTGTGTTCAATGTGAGTAAGCAGAATTTGAAATTATGCATTAAGCACTTGGAACATTCTTCAAAGGGGTCCAGAATCCTAAGCTTGATCCAGAAAAATTAAAATGGGCCACCATGCAATTGTATTTGCATTCTTGGGAAGATGGGGGTTTTCTACTTTCAGGAGCTATCCTGAAATTTACTCCCTTCTCTCCAGCTATTCCTGACCTCCCTTTGGGGGACAGGGAAGGGTCTTGCGAATTAGTCTCTTCCCTGTCTTACTATTAACACCCCTAACAAGTTTAGCAAATGCAAATCTCTCTTTCCCAGGCTTGGACACCAGGGGGCACCACAACCAAACGTTCTAAGCTGTGGTAGTGCATTAGCCTTGCAGTAGTGGCCGACACCTCTCACTGCCTCCCAGCCCAGGGCTGGACCCAGGGCTGCAAAAAGCAGGTTCCTCAAGCCCTTACGAGCTTGGAAGCAAAGACTGGGAATTAGCCAAACCCAACCCAGGAGCCAGATGGGAGCTGACCATCATCCACTGAGGGTCCCTATGGACCTGGCTTCCAGCAGACAGGGGCTCCTTGTGGGCACTTTCGCTGACAGGGTCCTGGCCTGGAATGAAATCTTAGCTTCCTGGTGTGACTCACAGCAGGGCACCATTGGCACCTGGGCTTCCTCCCCTACTATAAGGGTCAAAAGTTGAGCACTGTCCCGAAGAGGGCTGAGTGGGGACGTCTGGGTCAGACACTGTTCAGTCAGATGAATAGGAATGGGGTGGAGGTGAGGAGGCATCTCTGGGGAAGCCAGACCTGGGGAGGAGCTGACTGAAGCCAACAGAGCCCGTATGAGAAGGAGGGAGGGGCCAATGTGAGAGCCAATGAACTGAGTCAGAACGGAGCTAAGAAGACCAAGCATAGGCTTCAGGAAGCACTTCCTAGTTGCAGGGGAGAAACCCGCTGCCATCAGATCAATTCTGACCCGTAAAGACCTTACAGGACAGCATAAAACTGCCCCAGGGGGTTTCCAAGGCTGCAAATCCTTACAGAAGCGGACTGCCACATCTTTCTCCCACGGAACAGCAGATGGGTTTGAACGACCTTTCATTTAGCAGCTGAGCACTTAACCACTGCACCACCAGGGAAGGGGGGGTGGTAAAATTACTAAAAGGCTTCTGGATGCCAGCCACAAGGTTAAGGGTAAAAAGTCAAATAAGACATAGTTCTTAAGGAGTAAATAAGATATTTCATGGAAAGCATCCAAGCCAAACCCCTTGCCATCGAGTCAATTCAGACTCACAGCGACTCTGTAGGAGCTCAAAAACATAGTTGTTAGATTGCAGAACTAAGAGGGGTATTAGTATTCCAATTTTACAGATAAGGAAATGGAGGCTCAAAACAAGAGACGTGTGACTTACCCAGGGTCATACAGAATCAGTGATGGAATAAGCTCCGTGAAAGCGGATGCTGAGACTATTTTTGTTCACCATTTTATAACCAGCACTTAGCATTGCCCAGTGCAGGGTGGGCGGTGGGACAGTGGGCGAGTGAGTGGTGAAATGAGGGAGGGAACGTGCTGTAAAAGCTTCAGGACAGCCCATGAGAAAGGCTAGTGCCCCTTTCCTCTAGGCTAACTCCTCGTTGCCACAAAAGTCAGCGTGAGGGCTCCTTCTGCTGCTCACAGTGCACCGAAGGCCCCACGGAGCTCCTCCTTCCTGCTGTCCCACTCGCCCAGCCTCAGGAAGACTCACCCATCGGTGGCGTTGCTAGCGTCTGTCGCCCCACAATCTGGGCTGGTCCCAGCCCATCCAGGAAATCACTGAACTGGCTCTCGGCCCCGAGCCGGGTGGTGGGGAAGATGAACCTGGAGGAGGAGGCAGAAGGGCCTGTGAGGGTGTCTGGGTGGGGGTGCGGATGGCAGCATGCAGTGACTCTGTCCCTGGGGCACTGGACATGCCCTTCTGTGCCTCAATTTCTCCTCTACACAATGTGAGTGGCCCACCCTGGCTGGAGACAACAAAACTGCTCATTTCTGCACGTTTGAAAAATAAATAAATAAAACGAACTTTGAGGTCACTTGAGAAAAAAGACTAATAAAAATAACATAATGATGGTAGCTGATCCTGAGGCACCAGGGATTTCTGATGCGATCCTTCAAAGGCAGGGCTTGCTGGGCACCTGCACCCTCATCAGCAGATGTTAATGCCAAGAGCCAGAAATGTCTAGGCCTTGGGCGACTTCCAAAAACTGAGGTCTGAGTTGACCGTAAGTTTGAAATTTAAGTCAGTAATGTGAGGCAACACAATTGCAGGGTTGAGATTATTGGCTGGTGACCATGCGCAGTCCATGGCTCCGGAGGGCCGAGAAATAGTAACAAGAAGGACTGACGATGCCGGAAAGCGGGCCAGGTGCCAGCACCATGCTGAATGCTCCACACGTGTTATATCATCTAACCCTACAACTGCTCTGTGTGGTAGGAGCCATTATCCAATTTTACGGATGAGGAAACCGAGACTCAAAGATGTAAGCGATCTGTCACACCTGCAAAACAGAGACGGTGTTCAAATCACAGGGTAATTGTGAGGATTAGGGGAGATGGTGCATGGAAAGTTCCAGACACACAGGAAACGGTGAGTGGTAGCAATGTTGATGTTGCTGCTGTTGCCGTTATCCCAAAGGGGGAAGTGCTACTTGCTCATGTCCTCGAGCCTAGATGTTCTGGGTGGGGCTGGCAGAGAATGGACAGAAGAAGGAAGGCCGCTCAGGTCTGTCTAGGGCCTACAAGGGACCAAACAAGATTCTAAGATGTAAAACAGCCCAGGCTCCTGCTGGACAGAGAAAAGGCTATCCAAGAAGGAATCCTGTTGGACAGTTTGGCTTTGAGCTTCTGGTGGCCAGTGCCAGGCAGGGAGGCCAGAACAGGCTGTGTAAGCTTGTCAGAAAGAGCCTGTGTTGTGTCTCTGCCCCACTAGGCTCAACCCCTACTCCCCAGGAAGGGGCTTCCAGGCCCACCCACCCTCATTGCTCATGGTTAGCAGTAGCCTAATACCACATTTTTAGGACAACAGGATCTGAGAGGGTTAAATAAACAAACGCAGACTCTCAAGGCCACAGAATTTTAGGAGCCTGGTATAAAAAAAACTGTAAACAAAGTTTACAGAATCAAATGGCCTTAATTCAAATCCTGACTTCATCACCACTTAAGGGCTGTGACCCTCAGCAGGGTACCTCATCCTTCTCCTGTGCCTCAGTTTCTCCACTTGTAAAACAGAGATGATGACAGGGCCTATATCCCTTAGGGCTGTTGTGTTAAATGAGACATCACAAGCAAACCAGTGCTCCTCAGACAATCAGGCCGAAGGACTGATTTAATTCCTAATTCATCAAAGGGTAATATTTTTGTAAAATACAATAGAAATCCATGGCAACATGACGTTGCCAAGAGAGTTTCTAAAAGCTTCCTCTCACTTTCTGTACGTCAATCACCATGGACCCGTAGCCCAGCGTTCCCAGTGTGATGGCAGCCTAAGGAGCACCGATCTGAAGTGCCCACCGCATGCCCAACACACGGTAAGATGCAGTGGATGCCAGTGGCTATGCGCAGTCACGAAAGTAGGCCTAGCAGCAAGACGTGTGGTCAAAAAGACATGTGGCCACAGACTCTTAAATAACGGAGCCACAGAATCTTGAGACTGGAAACCACTGGACTTGATGAAGCCAAATCCATAAACCTTAGTCACACAACCATAGTTTCATGGATTCAGAAGAGATCTGAGGGAATATCTAAAACAATGATTTTCTAGTTTTTTGACTGCAACCTACATGTAAATATAAGAGATACATTTAATATCACAGTCCAGTATAGATGTATGTGCATCTATGTGCAGAAAACTGAAAGAAAAATTCACAAAATAAGACTCAATGGTACCACAAAAATCATATATATGGTATACGCGAGTTTCCTATTTCTTTTTCTAAAGCCTATTTCTTTTTCACCCACTAAACTGACTTTGCTTCCTGCCTATTAGTCACCACCCCCAGTCTGAAAAACACTGATCTGGTCCAGCCTCCTTCCCTAAGCTCCAAGCAAGTGCGAAGTCTACCATCTGAGCCATTGCAGTAGTCGTACATTTAAAAGATCCCATTTCCTTTAGAACCCTCTTCTCCAGCAGAGCAGTGCATAGGTGCTGGGAGGCAGGAGGCCCTTCCTGAAACACACAGAAGGGACTTGCTGCTCCTGGGCCACTTGAGCATTCAGTGCAAAAGAGCAGCTTGGAGCAAGAGGAAGACACTGAGGCCCACCCAAGCAGATGTCTGGGCTGGGAAGGGGTGGGCGGACCCCAGACATCTTGGCTGGAAATCAAACAGGAGATTATCCCACTCTGCCCCCTGGCTTTGTGACTAGAGGGCCGGGAAGGCAGGGTGGAGGACTGGACCATGGTCAGGTGATGGGGCGCAGCTGTGGGGGCCGCACGCACGTGCCGTCTGAGCTGTTGCTGTTGGTGCTCCCGTCAGTGGACTCCCGGCTGCCCTGGCGCGTGACCCGACTCCGCATCTCCACTGCAATGCCTGTCTCTGTGCTCCGTCGGATGTTGCTGCGTGGCTTCTTGGTGGTCCCTTCTATGACCCCCAAGCACAGAGAGAGAACAAGGTCAGCTTCTCTGAGAGGGCTGCCAAAGTCACCCTCTTAGGAGGTGGTGAGGTGGGCAATGGCTCTGACTGGAGGCAAGGGCATTGCTGAGATTAACCTTAGAGCTGGTTGGCAGCCTGAGACCCCTGGCCCTGCACAGGACAGTGATGTAGACAAAGCAAACTAGAAAGATGGCTGGAGGCAGAGGTGAGTGGCAGGGGTGAGGGGGAGCCACAGGCAGAGCCCAGCCCTGCAGCCTCAGGCCCTCACCCTCATCCAAGCCAGGCTCCCCTGATGCCTACCCTCCCGCTCTCCTTTCAGCCTTTGCCCCAAAGGCTTAAACATCCTTCCCTCTCTCTTCTGGAAAGTTTGCCTTCTCTGGGAATCCTCTTCCAGGTACCCTCATGGACCCTATCACACCCAGACCCACAACCTACCTCTCTGACACTTTCAAAGACGGTATCAAAAACCCCATGGTGAAGCCTGGCTACTATCAAACTAACATGCCTTCTCAGGATGGGTCTGAACATGGGAGGAATGTGTGTGGAGAGGCTGTTAGGAAAGCAAGACTGAGAGAGGGACTGCTAGGTTGGCCTGGATTGACTCAGGCTTTGAGAGAAAGGCCTGCAGAGGACCCCAGAGGCTGTGCAGTGAGAGCCCACCCGAGTGTCTGTACCTCCTGTTCAGAGGGCTCTCTGCAAGGAACACGGGGCACTTTCCCTCTCCTATTGGTGGCGCACCATCCTGCCTGGGTTTCCATGGCAACCTCCTCAGCATTGCAGTGTGGTCCCTCTAGACACCCTCTCCTCCTAGGGGTGGAGTAGGGGAAGACAGGTTGAGGGTTTGGGACTTCCCCTGCTGAAGCCTGGCTGAGGAGCCTGATGGGGAGGGAAGTGGTGTTCAGATGGGGATTGTACCAAAGAAGCCATTTGCTGTCACTGGCTAGACAGCAAATAGGCCCAGACAAATTAAGAGCAGAGTTGCCTACAGGGATGT
This sequence comes from Elephas maximus indicus, assembly GCF_024166365.1. Taxonomy (NCBI): domain Eukaryota; kingdom Metazoa; phylum Chordata; class Mammalia; order Proboscidea; family Elephantidae; genus Elephas; species Elephas maximus. The sequence continues at coordinate 82,317,871 of NC_064821.1, forward strand.
GGAGAGGCTGGGGGCGGGACACACAGTTCCGCCCCGCTGCCGCCCCCCTCCACCAAAGCAGTGGGGAGAGGGGAGCTGGTTACCCTGGCAACCCTCTCTCCCACCCACATCCAATGGTGGGTCAGGGAGGGGATGTTCAAGACCCCAGCCTGGGAAAATGAAGGCTTTATTCCTCCTCCTTCGTACTACTTATCTTTCAGGAAGACCCCACCAGGGCAGGGAAGGCTGAGAGGGCCAGTGTCACTAGTGGATGGAGTGGGGTGGGGGAGACCTGGAGCGGGGGGTAGGGGGAGTAAGGAAAAATGTCTTCTCTGAAATCATCCCAGCTTCTGGGATACTGAAATAGCTAGCATATCCAGGAATCAATCAATCCATCAATATGTCTCTCTCTCACACACACGCAGTTACATTACCTCATACATATTTCTATCACACAGCCAGGCATAAAAGCAGGCACACTCAAGTGCCATCAATTACATATACGAATAATCTCACACACAAGGTCATATGTATGTTTACATAGCAACACAGTCACAAGTGGTCCCACCAAGTCTTAGTTATGCATACATGACATACTGTCATATAAAGTCAGTCACATACATGTGACCGTCACACCATAACACTCAGAATCAAGTCCATCCAGTCACACACATAGATGCAAACCCACAAATGGTGTATGACCCACCACACACACGCAGAAGGCTGAATAATAATGGTGGGCATGGGGGGAGCCTCTCCCTGTCCCTGGCTCCTAACCGCCACATCCCCTCTAACCCAGTTAGAAGACAGATGGATCTTCAGGGGCTGCAGGGCCTTCTCCCTCCTCTCATGTCTTTAATCCTACCCCTAACATGCACCTTGAGCTGAAGCCAGAGCCTCACCTTCTCACAACCCCCAACCCTCCCTCTTCCATAGCTTGGGAAAACTTTGATCCATTTGGGAACAAATTTACTTTCTTTGATCAGATTTGCCCAACCTAACGTGAGCCCTTGCATGAGGGAGCCAAGGAATCCTGAAACGTTACGAGATAACTGAACTATCCCCCTGCCCCATTTCATAGATGGGGAGCCTAAGGCCCAGCCACCAATACAGCTGAGACTAGACCTGAGGCCTGCACATGCCCAGTCTAAGGGTCTTTCTACTTCTCACTTTCCTCCACCAACCCCCCATTTATTTGAGTTGTGCTTTGACAGAGATTAAGTTCCACGTGCTCTGGGTGGCAAGAAAAGTCTTGCAACCTTAGAGAAAAGTTCTCTACTGGCTTCACACCTGTCCAGACTCTGAGCTCCTGCCAATATGGGGAGTAACTATATGCAGCCTCTCTCTCTCTAGAGAACTGGGCCACATTGCTTGCAATATTTCTGTCATACCCGGGGAGATGGAAAGACTCCAGGAACCATCCCATCTGTCCCACCACATCACAAGGGAGATCCAGTCATGGCACTCCCCATGGCATCTCCTGGACAAGTCCTGAACCCTCTTCCCACTCTGACCCGGAGCCCAGGAGGGAAGGGCCGCTGTCCCTGGTGCTGAAAAGGCAGCTCCACTTAGGTAGGGCTGAGACAGTCCAGGATGGCCCTATGTGGGCCCAACCTACTGCCAGGCCAGAATTCACCTGTATCCTGGGACCCCCAGAGCTCTGACCCCACCTTCCTCACTGCTCCCCACAATTTCCTCAGATCTAGGAGGAAGCTGAGAGACAGTATTTTTAGCTTCCTCTTACAGAAGAAGAAACTGAATCCCAGTGAGAAAGTGACTTTGCCAAAGTCCCACAGGGAGTTATAGTCCTCCCAAGTTTCACAGTCAGTTTTTGGAAGGCCACTGTAGGACAACATGAGGAATAAGCTGGAAGGGATAAGGCAGGAGAACTGGAGAGAAGGCTGGGGTAATAGTGCAGACCAGAGGTAAGAGAGCCTGAACTAGGATAGAAAGGAGGGGGTGGGTGGGGCTCTAATCAATGGCAGGGTACTGATAAACTGGGAGGAAGGAGGCACCTGGGAAGGGCACACACCCAAGGGCCCTGAAGCCTGACTGGATCCGGGAGAGGAGTTTCTCCACTTCCCAAGGGACCAGCCTGCAGGGAACTGAGCCATCCCATCTGGGCCAGCAGAGGGTACCTGTCTAGGACCTTTTCCCAGACCATTTTCCAGAGCCAATGCCCCTGGTGCGTCTGGCCCATACATCCCTTGGGGGCCAGACTCTCACCCAGGATGGGGCTCCAAGTGCCAGGAAGGACCTGATGGATGGGGACAGGCTCAGACTGAGCCCAGTTTTAGGCACACAAAGCTGGGACTCTAGCAACCTCAAGGCCTGGGAGTAAAAAATGGGGGAAAGAATTATAGATGGGAGATGAATGCACTGCAGGGAAGTGGTAGAGATGTGGAGGCAGAGAATTCATTTCTTTTTTTGCCCCTAAAAATAGCATTGACAATTCACTGTTTGTTACTATGTGCCATGCACATAACTGGGTGCCTTGGCATGTCCTATCTCACTGACTCCCCTGGATGCAAGGCATGTATTATTGTCTGTAAGGCCCGTATTATTGTCTGTATGTACTATTGCCTGCAAGGCACCTATTATTGTCCCCACCCTACAAAAGAAGAAGCAGATTTAGGGAGGTGAAGTAACTTGCCCCAAGTCACCCAGCTGGTAAATGGCAGGGGTGGTGGCTCTGAAGGCTGCCTTGAAGCCCTTCTCCAGGAAAGTTTCTTCTCCTCTCCAGACTCTGGATGCCTGGTGGGTAAAATGAGTACACTGGACTAGAAGATCTCAAGAGGACTTTCTGCTCTGATGTTGGTGATTACATGATTCATAGAGATCTTCAGTTGGAAGGGCACCTGGGCAATTCCCCTAGCTCCAGGCCCCAGGACCTCAGCTGTGCCCTCTCATATCAGAGACAAGTAATCGTGAGCTCCACCATCATGCATCTCTCCTCGAGGCCGGGAGGTCTCCAGTGTCAGCTCCAATACCTGCCTGCTGAATGCGGAGTCTGGATAGGCTGACAGCCCCAAGCAGATCACTGAATACCTCCCAGTGATTCAGATCCCAGTCTTGGCCTCAGAAGAATGTCCCTTCGAATTACCTTGGGCATAAAGAAGCTTTGGGTCTGAAGCTGGATCATCTGGATTCCTGGGTCTGATCTCCTCCACGACCTCCTAATTATTACCCCCGATCCTTAATCTCACACCTTGGTCCTATTCCAGACTGATTCCTGGATCCCCAGATCCCCATCTCCTTATTTCCTTGCCTCCCTAGTGCCAGGCCCATCTTGGGGCACTGACAACCTCAAGCCCCTTCCCCATCTAGAACTCCCCTGAGCCAGAAACCACATCGCAGCTCGACTGCTAGAAAAGACCATCCCTTGTGCTCCTGTCCAGGGCTCTGTAAAATCTATTTTAAGATCTGGAAACGTCCCCCACCCCCAGCCCTAACTGGGAGTCTTGATGAGCATTCTCCCTGGATCCTCCAGTGCCCCCACCCCCTCACCACCCCCACCCAGCTGCCTATTTGAAGGTTTCTTGGGGAAGTTGCTACTCTGAGCAAAATAAGCAGGAAGAGATTTTAAAACAAAACCAGCTGGTGTCTGGGCTGATGCCACAAAGTGAGGGAGGCAGGGGCTTAGCAGGGAGGGCAGGCTCCTCTGGGATGTGGGGTCCAGGTGTGACTGTGCCTGACAAGCTGGAACAAGCGGGGTCACCTGCAGGTATGAGCATAACTGGGATTCCATGGCTAGGTGTCTGAGAAAGTGTATTTATCAGGATGTAGCTGTTAAGGTATATGTAAATGTGGTTTTGTGAGGTATGTGAGTGTACACACATGTGTGATGTGTTTCCGTGGCCATGGGCTGTTGTGTGTGCACGTGTGTAACTGTGTTCCTGTGATCTGAGTCTGTAGATCTGTACTCATGGGACTGCAATTTGCATGGCTGGTTTTATCTGTGACCATATGTGGTGTGAATTAACAGTCCCTGGGTGGTGAAAACGGTTAAGTGCTCGACTACTAGCTGAAAGGCTGGTGGTTCAAACCCACCCAATAGTGCCTTGGAAGACAGGCCTGGCAATCTGCTTCCAAAAAGTCATAGCCTTAAAACCCCTTTAGAGCAGTTCTACTCTGCACACAGGGGGTCATCATGGGTTGGAATCGAATTGATGGCAACTAAAAACACCACCTTGCGAACGAGCATATTGTGCTTCCCTGTCAGTATGGGTGGTTTCCTGGGCACTGTGTTTACATGACCGTGCAAGGTGCGTACCTATGTGTGTGTAGGTCTTCCTTGTGACTTTCTAACATTCTTGTGTGCTGTGTAACTACATCGGTGTGACTCTGTACTTAGGTAATGCAGGGATTACAGGTGAGGCTGAAGCTTGCAGATGTGTGTGTCTGTCAGACTGTGGTGTCACTTAGCATGGTGTTAGCAACACAATGGCTGTCCAATAAATAATTACTGATTAATGTGTAAGTCTGTGTGTGGAGGCAGCAAAGTGTAAAGGTTCAGCGCATGAACTCGGAAGCCCAGCTAAGAGTGTTTGAATTCAGGCTCTGCCACTTACTAGCTGTGTGGTTCAGGGCATCTTACTTTCCTTCTTTGTGCTTCAGGTTCTCCACCTTTGGTACCTGCCTCAGAGAGTTATATGAGGGTTAAATGAGTCAATACACGTATTGGACTTAGAACAGTGCCTCCTATATGGAACGTGTTAGATATAATGTATGTAGGTGTGAACAGGTGACACACTTGCCCCACACACGAATGCACACCAGTGAGGGCAGTCCTTGGGTCCACTGACAGCGAAGTGTGCACTCCCCTCTCCCCACCTCCACTACCTCCTACCCCATCCCTCTGCCTCTCGCCCTGCCCCTCGGTGTCCCACACCCCCTCACCAGGCTGGGGGAGCTGGAGTGTGCTCTTGCTCCACTGGGTCAGGCCCACGATGGCCACCATCTTGGCGCCGAGGCTGCTGCGCCGCTTCTTGGCGGTAGTGGTCCCGGCCCCGCCCCCAGCCTGCTGGGCTCCACAGATTTCACCGCTGATGCTGGAGCTCCGCACCACGTTCCTGGAGGCCGCGGCCGAGGCCGGACCCGGCTCCCCGTTAAACATGGTCCGCTGGGCGGCAGGGCCTCTGGCAGCTCTGGTGGGCAGGGGAGGGTGGAGAGACAAAAGGTCCCACATCAGAGCCCCGGCCCCCGCAGCTCCACCACTTCCTAGCGATGTGACCTTGGACAAGTCACTCTCAGGGGGCCCCTCTGAGGTTCTGAGGATGTACAAGGTCTGGCGCAGTTAATGCGGCTTTAGGGCGTAGCTGTGAAGACGATGCCACGTGACCTGCTTTGGCGGTGATGACTGAGGCTGTGAAATCAAATGGCCTGGGTTTGAATCCCAAAGGTACTCTACACACTGAAAGGAGCCCTGGGGGCGCAGCGGTTAAGCACTGGGCTGCTCACCAAAAGGTGGATGGTTTGAACCCATCAACCGCTCTGCTGGGTGTGTGTGAGGAGGTGAGGTAGGGAGTTATGGCAGTCTGCTTCCATAAAGATTTCCAGCCTTGGAAACCCTATGGGACAGTTCTACCCTGTCCTATAGGGTTGCTGTGAGTCGGCAATGGGTCTACACACCAGCTTTGTGACCCTGTGACTGAAATCATCTTTGCGTTTCAGGGAACACCTCAGCAAAATGAGACACCAAAGCACTTACCTCATAGGGTTTTTGTAAGAGTTAAATTAGCTAGTGCATGTAAAGCACCTACAACAGTGGCAGGCATAGTGTAAATATATGGTAAGTGTTAGTGATTGTTATTTTCAAAGCAAATAATAAGAGAAGGAAGAACAAAACTGGTTCCAAACTGTTCAGACTGTGGAAGGGGTTGTCTTGCTCCAAGGTGGTGGTACAGATAATTATGAAGAAGCAGACAAAAATCACCCTTAATTGCATGACTGAGAGGCAGCCATTATAAGCATTTATATCTATTTCCTTTCAGTCTCTTTTCTATGCTATTTTAAAAAATAACTGAACTCACTGCAAATACAATTATTTTTCATTTAACATTATATCATCATTATTTGCCAATGTCATTAACACTTTGTATAAAGATTTCAATGCTGCCATAATATCCCATTGTATGAAGGTAGAATACTTAAATATTTCAATGCAGTTACCTCTCAGATCAGGTCCAACTCTCTCCCCTTCTTTCTCTTTATTTTAAGTAACACTGCAATAAACATCTTTCTATACTAATTTTGTCTGCTTATTTCCTTGGAATTGATTTTCCAGAAATAGATATATTTGGCAATATATACCAAGGGGCCAGAGGGTGTGGACACTGCAGATAGCCTCCCCACCATCCATTCTCCCATCCTGCTTTCTGACAGAGTGCTGGCTTTGTCCAGGAATCACCCCATCCCTTGTTTCAGAGGCAGATCCCAATGAGTTCAAGCCAACCAGCAAATGGCGCTTCTTCAGCAGCTCTTGCCGGTCCAAGGTGGCCATATAACTAAGTTGGTCCAATCAGACTTAAGGGAAGATATGAATTACATGCTCATAAGAGAGATGGGTGCCTCTGTCTCTGTCTGCCTCTCTTTCTCTCCTCCCATGACTCCTCCCTCAGAGATGGCCCAGCCGCAGAATGAAGCCAGTGTTGCTGAGGGCACCGAAAGGACCTCAGGTCGCACCTGGAGCCAGTTATGTGAGATAATATATTTCCTACTGCTTAGGTCAGTTAGAATCAAGATGCTCTGTTACATCCAAAAGCATCCTACCTAATACTGAGAGCATAAACATTTTCAGACTCTTGTGATATATTGCCAAATTCCTCTCCAAAGCGTTCAAATTTACTGTCCTCATCAGCAGTATTCAACAAACATCTGAGCTCTAAAAATGCCAAGGCCTATCCTGAGGGCTGAGGAGACAGCAGTGAGCTGGGCCGACTTGGTCCTGCCTTCCCAAAGCCTCCAGTCCAGGAGGGCAGACAGAGCGTAAATAACTAACCACACAATTAAATATTTAACAATGGTTACGATAAGTGCTAGGGAGGAGGAGGACAGAGAGCTCTGGGAGCATTGTGGGGGAGCAGGGGCAGCAGGCGTTAGAGGCTCTCTTTTGTACAGATGTGAGCTCTCCAGCTGCCAGCCTCTGCAACTTTGCTGCAGAGTCTAATGTGGCAGTGGGTGTCCTTTGGTCCAGCAGAATCCAGGAAAGGCAACCAAGTGGCTGCTCTGCACCTAACACCTTCCTGGCCCTGCCCTGGCCCCCAGTGCTTTTCCCCAGGCAGCTGCCCATCCCAGGACACAGGGCACTTTGCTTGATCCTCTGCCCTTAGGCCTGACATCCTCCAAAATGGACTCTTAAAAGGACATAGGAATGGCAGGGGGCGGGGGGACAAATGGGGGTAGGAAAGGGAGGGCAGTACTCTGGCTGGTGAGGAAGGCAGTCCCCAGACAGCTGAGACAGCCACCTGGTCTCCTGGGCTGCGTGGCACCTGCTGGCCTAGCAAATTAGGGCCGACAGTGGGGATGAGTCAAAGCCTTGTTCTGCCTTCTCTGTGGCTGTCTGGCTGTTCTCGCTCACCCTGTGATGTGTGCACAGCCCCAGATTGCATTCCCCCATCTACCCCCACCTACGCTGCAGCTAATGGAAAGTGGCCCTGGACTGCGGCCTGTGATGATCTCGTCTCTTTAGTTTCCAATCCTAGTGCCAACGTGTCTTTTGGGGTATCTGCACGGGCCCTTTGGTGGAAGGTGGGAGAGTGCTTATCTGACCCTGAGAATCTACCACTACGTAAGCCTAGTTTACTCTCTATAGTTTGTCTGTGAGGCATGGAGTTATCTCCACATAGCAGGTGAGAAAAATGAGTCTCAGAGAAGTCAGGGACTGGCTTATCCTACTCAGCTAAGTGGCCAAACTTGGACTTGAACCCAGGCCTCTGGTTTCCACAGAGAGATAGATACCCTCAGCAGCCCCTGCTCCTTCAACCCAGAGCTCATCCAAAGATGTGTGTCATCCCTCCAGCTCAGGATTTTGTCCCTGGGTCTCTGGGCTCTTGGAGAAGGCTGTAAGGAAAGTACCTGTTATAAGAACATCCCTCTGGCCCAGGTCCCCATGGTTGGTGTGAGCATCTGAGAGGCGGCAGAAACCCCACCCAAACCACAGCTAGAGAAGCAAGTGGTTGCTGGGTGCTACCTCCAGGACACTTGAGAGTCTCCTCTGCGCCCCCCCCCGCCACGGCCCAGTGGGATGAGAAGAAAAGGTGGAAGGGGACAAAATTCCTGACGCTGCCAACACAGGGGTTCATGTTTCCTCTGAATAATGAATGACACTGGTGAGCAGATGGTTTGACATCCAGGACTCTGTGCCACTCAGAGTCGCTTTCTCATCTTTAACTACCCAGGGATCACCCGTGGGGCCTAGAGAGTCAGTGGATGCTTGGCAGGGCCCAGCCAGGCAGGCTGCTTCTCAAGGCGACAGGAAGAACCAGGCCAAAAGCACTGGACCCAAGGCCTCAGGGCCTGACCCCCTAGTCCAGGAGTCCTGCCTAGGAGGTTAAGATCAACAGGCAAAATTAGAATGTGTAGAGATTCCCTGAGTGACCTTTTCTGGGCCTCGGTTTTCTCATCTGTGTGTAATCTTGGAGGGGACGAATTGGGTGATTTCTAAAGGTCTTTCTAATGGAGAGGCCTGGAGTCTGTGAACACATGGTACAGTGGAGGGCTCAGAACTGGGGCTCAGGAAGTGCAGGAGAGAGAGAGACTAGCCCAGGAAGGAGGGACGCGTGACTGCACAGCAGCCCCCGGGGCCATCAGACCACAGGGCTGAGAAAGGGGCACGAGGCAGAGGTGGGGCAGAGTGGTGAGGACACAGCGTCTCACACACGTGGTGCTAAAGGACTGCTACATGAACTGCAGCCATTCCGCCAAAGTCACCTCAACACCCCCCTCCCCGAGAGGACTGTCCTTTTGCCAGCCCAGTTCATGTCACCCCCAAGGAAAGAGACCCTCCCACAATCTCCCTGGCCATAGAGACCTCACTTTGAAGAGATCCCTGCTGACTCCCATCTATGGTACAACAGAGGCAAGAGAACTTTGATTTATCCTCCAGGAAAGAGGGCTACCCCCAATCCTGTCAAAACTTTGTGCCAGCAGAAACTTTCTGAGCTCCTGTGACGGTTAAGACTGTGTGTCAACTTGGCTGGGCCATGATTCTCAGTATTTATATGTGATCACCCCCATGACAGGATCTGCTGTGAGTAGCCAACTGGTTGAAAGGGAGTTTCCTTGTGCATGTGGGCTGCATCTGAATATAAGTGGATATTCTGACTTTTGCCTGCTCTGGATCCTGCAGCTGCCTCCTGTTCGTCTGACCTCCAGTTCTTGGGACTTGAGCTAGCAGCTTACCTGCCAATCTTGGAATTTGTTGATCTTCACAGCCTGTAAGCAAGAGCCCTGCTCTCTGACCTGCCAATCTCACGGTCACCAGCCCCTACAGCTACATAAATCAGGAGAAGCCCTGCCATCTTGCCTGCCGATCTTGGGATTCATCTATCTTCACAGCCTGTGAACAAGAGCCCTGCTCTTCGACCTGCTGATCTTGGGTTTGCCAGCCCCCGTGGCTTCATGAATCAGAAGAAGCCTCTATCTTGATCCACGGACTTGAGACATTCCAGCTTCTACAATCGCGTGAGCCATTTCCTTGATATAAATCTCTCTCTATATATACGTATTTATAACGCTTTACTGGTTTTGCTTCTCTAGAGAACCCAGCCTAAGACAGCTCCCCAGGAATAAGCTGAGTGTTTTCTTTTCAGCTCTCAACGTTTGGCCTGTACCTGGGTTCTCAGTACCCTAAGAGTCCCCCAGGCCCTCTCCTGAATCCTGACAACAGCCAGACGCAGGCTCTGCCAAGCCATCCTGGGTTCCTGAGTCCCTTTGATCATATGTCCAACCAGATAACGAGCCTTTTTTGAGAGTCAGTGAGGTCACCTGAAAGCCTGAGGTAAATGTAATCACCCATTCTTTCAAGAGGAAAAGCCAAAGAAGCTGTCACAGGGAGATGGCCTGTTATGCTGGAAGAAAGAGTAAATCGCAGAGGCTCTAACTAGCCCTCTCTCCATCCTCCACCCACGGCAGACATTACTAATCCATCACTCTTTCCTACTGAGGCCAGATTTAACCTCAGAATCCTTCTCAAAAAAATGCCCAGCACCAACTGATCAAAAATAGCTTTATGAGTTAAAACTGATTTGCCTTCTTTACTGAGCCTTCTGTTTTACAGAGTTGGAAATCAAGGCCCAGGGAGGGAAGGGACACGCCCAGAGTCACACAGAAAGTTGGTGGGGAAACCAGAGCTCCAAGTTCCCACATCGCTGGTCAGGTACTCCCTCCCCATCCTTTGCCGCTAAGAAAACCCAAACTCACCGAATTGATGAATCTGAATGTGATGTTGTGCATCCCAGGGGGCTGTGCCCCTCTCAACAGCACAGCCCTAGGGCATTTGCAAAAGACTTCAGTTAATTTCTGCCCAGGCACCAGTTTTCAAGAAACGAGGTGACAGCAATCAGGGCAGGCTCCCAGGAGCAGGTGGTGTGAGAAAAAGATCTGGAAGGGAAGAAGGAAGCTTAGAGGATGGGCTAGGTAAGACATCTGTTCTCAAGGGCTTCCAGTAGTTTCTGAAGTAAAAAGACAGACTTTGGAGCTAGCTTGGACAAATCATTTAAACTCTGATTTTCTCTTTCCTCCTTTGTAAAATTGTCTGAACTCTTGGGTCCTCTAATCCACCTTTAGGTGCTTTAATCTGAAACTGCTGGTATGAAGCCTCACACACAACTTTAAGACTTTTAACATACATGCAACTCACTTAGGCCCAATTGCTGAGGACCTCTGACCCTATTTTTCCTTCAACCCTCCTCGCCCTGGCTGCCTGTGTCCTTCCCTAGTCACTCTGTGACAAGCCCAGCGGTCAGGAGTGTGTGTGGGAGGAGGGGGCACTCCTAGCTCTGTCCCCCAGCCATGTGACCCTGAGCAAGTCATTCTGCTTCTCTGACCCTGCATCTCCTCTTCTAATGGTCTCTTCAACCCGCCTAACTATCCAGGCTGGAATGGGGACCAGATGAGATAACGAGGAACAAGAAAGCACAGTGATTAAAAACACAGGCTTTGCAACTCATAAGATTAGACAGGAACCTTAGGGGGCAATGAGTTTATGTTAATGAGGGAGGAACAACTCAGAAAAGGCAGGTGAAAATGTTCGCACAACTCAAAGAATGTAATCACTGTCACTGAATTGTACATAAACTGTTGAATTCGTGTATGTTTTGCTGTGCATATTCTCAAAAACAATAACGAAACAAATTATAAAGAACAAAACAAAGAAACACGCTTTGGTTCAACAACAGCCTTAGGTTTTGAGCTGCCACTTGCAAGCTGTATGATGCAGGGCAACTTCCTTAACAAACCCTCTGAGCGTCCTCTCTAAAGTGGGGACAGTAATGTCTGCCTTACAATTACCAGATGAAGTACTGCAAAATAAGGATTGGCACATGCTGAGTGCTCAGCAAAAATCATATTATTATTATTAATAATGATGCCTTTATAAACAGTAAAGGGTTTAACAGGTGTTTGTTCTTACTGGCCTGGATCCCACACCAGGTGTGGCCCCACCAGGGGCAGGCCCAGAGACTAGCAGGATCACCTCCCACCCACAGCTCCCTGGACCCCTTGGTTTAGGCAGTGAGGCTGTGCCTTCCCTGCTGGCATGTCAGCGCCTAGCCCCTTGTGGGATGCTGGGTCTGGCATTTGAGACTCCTGCCCTAACCCCAATCCTGCCCCAGGACTGCCCATCACATCACCCGTGCCAATCTGCACCCACGTCAGAGGCCAGTGCCTGCCTCCACAGAAGGAGATGCGAGTTACCTCAGCTCCAGCCTTTCCTTAACCCATGCAGGGAGACATGTGGGTGACGGTTGGTACGTGGTGGGGGAGGCAAGCTGGGCCAAGGATGCATAGAGCTGGAGCAGGAAGCACACTGTGCCGGCTCCTCTCCTGGCTGTGCAGGTCTTTGTTTCCCCAAAGCAGGCTAGCATGCACACAGATACACACACTGCGAGAGAGACAGGACAGACTTTCAAATGGGTGACTGCACACCCTCCAGACTGGCACAGATGATACACACTTAAAAGCAAAATCATACGTGTACACAGATATGCACACACACCCTCACCCAGATACTCATGAACACAAAGGCACACAGAAGCACCCACACTGACAGCCACAGGCATTCCGAGTCATGTGTGTGTGCACGACACACACTCATGCACACACCCTCCCCTTGGTCCCTGCCCAGCCCAAAGAGGCAGGGCGAGGCCCATCCCCTCAGTGGGCAGCGAAGTGGGAAGTGTCTTACCAGGAGCTGTGAGTTCCCTTGGCTGAGGCACACACACCTGCTCTGAGCAGGTGCTTGTGTGAGCTTGAAAGCACACACACACACACACACTCCTGCCCCCAGTCTCACCTTCCTGGCCCCCATTCCTCCCCGACTGGACAAAGGAGCTCATCGGTGAGGTTTGTGGTGAGGAGAAAAGAAGGCTGGCAGGAGCACTGCTGTCACCATAGCTACCGGACTGACCCACTTCTCCACCCAGACTGGCCCAGGGGGGACAAGCAGCTTCAGGCAGGGTGGGCCCTTTCCCATTATACACGGAAAGGGGTAACCCTCTGGGGGTGTGTAAGCAGACAGGTTCTGCAAAGGAAGACAATACGGACAGACTCCAGGCATCCCTGAGGGGAGCAGGGGGCTGAGGACACGGCCCCTGCAAGTTCTGGCCCTGATTCCCCCCAGTATTGTGGCCTTTGGCCTCAGAGGCCCACATGAGTCATATACTTGCCCTGGACACATTTTCAGCCATGGTCCTTTAGGACGGGGGCCAGGGAGGGTAGGATGGCCAGGCCTGATGCTGTGTCCCCCAGACTGCAAGGACTCAAGACACTCAAGGGTGAGACAGACCAGAGTGGATGAGTCTCGTCTCCTGCTCACAACACGGTTCCTGGGGGCAGAGCTTTGCCCCCCACCTCCGACCAGGGGCTGCTGGGGGCATGGCCACACCTCTTTTCCTCAGACAGGTCTGCCATGTGTCTTCTCTCAGCGTTGGGGCTCCTGAGGACATGGCCATGTGCCCTCCCTCAGAACTGGGGACACAGAGGAACAACACAGCCCTCAGAGAGCTCAGCCTTGTGAGGAGGCAGCCTACAAAGCAGAACAGACGACTTCTGCTGGATCCCTGCCCCTAGCTTCCCATTTCCTTCAGGGTAAAGTAAAAACTCCTCACCAAAGCCCACAGCCCTAGTCTGATCTGACTCCTGCCTTCCTTCCCACCTCCCAGCTCAGCCTGTGCCTCTGACCCCTACTCTGTATTGCATCCTTCCTTGCATTCTCTTCTCTCCTGTCTGCCTGAAATGCCCTTCTCCACCCTACCCTCGCCTCTTGCTCTGAGGGCCCCATATGTGTCTGTCGCACCTCCTTTGCCTGGCTATTCCCTACTCATCCCTCAGTCCCGATTTGAACATCATTTCCTAGGAGAATCTTCCCAGATGAGGTTAATCCCTTTGCCATGTTCCCCAGCACTCTGTACTGTCCCTGCTCTTCCTAATTTGCTCAGTGCTTGTCTCCTGTACCCCATCCCCTGACTGTGAGCTGCTTACAAGTAGGAACCATGGCAGCTTCTTCATCCTGAATCCCTAGAGCCTGGCACAAGTCTAGCACACGGTAAACTAGTTGCCGTTGAGTCTATTCCGACTCATAACAACCTACTCTGTCAGTAGAACCATGCTCCATAGGGTTTTCAGTGGCTGTTTTTTCAAAAATAGATCCAGGCTTTTCTTCAGAGGCACCTCTGGATGAACTCAGACCTCCACCTTTTTGGTTAACAGTCAAGCGCATTAACCATTTACACCACCCAGGGACTCCCTAGCATAGTTCCCATTGCCACTGAGTCAATTCCGACTCATGGCAGCCCCACGTGGCAGGTAGTAGGAGTTTGTAAATATTTGTTGAATGAATGAGTGGAAATTGAAAATAAACATTAACAGTCTTTCTAGCTGGATAAAAGAACTGCAAGTCATTTTTATTTTCTTCATGTGACATATTGTGTTTTCTAAAGTTTTTACTTCAGGCTCTGTATGAATGCTATAATAAATTAAAAAACACATATTAAAGTAACTTCTAAGACACACATTAAATTAACAGACATTTCTACCAATATGTGTTTTGTGAAGAGGGAAGAGTTCTGTTTGATGACCACTTTTTTATTAATTGATCCCTACTCATGTCGCTAGAGTGCTTTCCAGTGTCAAATTCACAAAGCTTGAATCCTGGGGCCTTGCAGGTCATACAGTCCAGATCAAAGGGTAAAGGCAGGACACACATCCTTCTCTGCCATCTCTGTCATCCTCCCACCTTCTATAGCTCATGGCATCTGGCCAGATGTAGCACCTTCACCAGTCAGGGGCTTCTAGAATTGGCACCTGAGAACACCATCAGCCTTGGCCAAAGGCCACCCCGAAACCGAGGCAAGATCCTACCCTCCATGAATGCACAGTTCAGTGCTTCCCAACCTTAAATTTGCACATGAATCACCCAGGGATCTTGTTAAAATGTAGAGTCTGAGTCCATGGGTCTCAGGTGGGGCCTAAGATTCTGCATTTCTAGCAAGTTCCCAGGTGACACCTATTCTGCTGGTTCACAGAACGCCCAAAGCACTGAGAGGTACAGATAAAATGTGCTGGTTGTTCTGCAGAAGGAATGAACGCTTCAGGCCGGGGAAGACCAGAGAAGGCATCCAGGGTGAGTACATCACACAAACCAAAGCCTGTTGCCATCGAGTCAATTCCAACTCATAGCAACCCTACAGGACAGAGTAGAACTGCCCCATGGAATTTCCGAGGAGTGCCTGGTAGGTTTGAACTGCAGACCTTTTGGTTAGCAGCCATAGCTCTTAACCACTATGCCACCAGGTGTATCACAGAGCACCTCAAAAGATAGGTAGATTTGGAGAGGCAGAAGTGGCAAGAAAGTGGCAGGAACTACCTGGAAAGGTCCAGAGAGAAAATGTTATACTCAGAGCCTGATTATCAAGGCAGTGCAGTTGGAACAGGAGGTAAGTTTGGTAGTGAAAGAGAGGGGCAGAAAGGTGCTCTGGAATGGCCACTCCAGGCCATTGAATGCTAGGCTAAGAAGCTTGACTTTGTTCCTGTAGGTAATGAAATCCAACATGACATTAGATATAAAGTTTTACAGAAATCAGTCTGACTCTGAGTACTGAATCAGAGAAAAGTCTGGTGAGGAGAAGCAGCCAAGAGGCTGCTGTACCCATGTAGGTGACAAGGGTGACACTGCTTCAGATGGCACAGGTGTGAAGAGAAAAGAGGTGGGCAGGAGTCATGGGGGGGGTGCCTAGAGTTAATGATGTGGCAAAGTAAGGGACAAGAAAAAAAGTGAATACAAAGTGATTTACAGGAAGGGTAAGGGCTGAAAGGTGCCATCAGCATAGCCTCAGGTCCCAGAGGAAGAAGCTGGCTTAAGGGAAAGATGAGTCTGAGGTAATACTGCAACTCCCAGGTGGAGGCGCTGGGCAGGTAAGCAGATTCACAGAGCTGGAGCTCAGGAGAGCAATGCGTGTGGGCAGGATTTGGGTGTGCTTTCCCAGTGGGTAAAAAACAGGGTGTGGAAAGAAAGGAGAATGCCCAGAAGAGACTGCACAGTGAGAAAAGGATGAGAGGTAATACCCACAGTTAGGGGTGGAAGAAAAACGGAATCCATTGCAGGAGGGAGAATCAGTGGTTGAAAGTAGAAGATCTCAGAGAAAATGCCACAAACGTGTGGCCAACCCAGAGGCTTTGCAACACCCTGACCTTGAGACTTGCCGCCCAGGATTCAGGAGGGAGGCCACCTAGATACAAGGTTGGGGTTGGGGGAGCACCCTAACGCCTGCCTAGGGGGCAGGGGAAACCCAGGCCTGGAAAAGAGCACAGCTTGAATGGAACGCCAAATTTGGATCCATGGTGAAAGGGGCTGGCTCCCTGTTATGGACTGAATTGTTTCCCCCAAAATGTCTATCAGCTTGGCTGGTCCATGATTCCCGTATTGTGTGAATGTCCACT
The DNA here is from genome assembly GCF_024166365.1 of Elephas maximus indicus. Classification (NCBI taxonomy): domain Eukaryota; kingdom Metazoa; phylum Chordata; class Mammalia; order Proboscidea; family Elephantidae; genus Elephas; species Elephas maximus. The sequence continues at coordinate 82,334,008 of NC_064821.1, forward strand.
ATTTTGTCATCTGATGTGATTTTCCTCTGTGTTATAAATCCTACCTCTATGATGTTAATGAGGCAGGATTAGAAACAGTTACGTTAATGAGGCAGGACTCAATCTACAAGATTAGGTTGTATCTTGAATTGATCTTTTTTTTTTATTGTACTTTAGATGAAGGTTTAGAGAACAAACCAGCTTCTCATTAAACAGTTAGTACACATATTGTTTTATGACATTGGCTAACAACTCCACAACCTGTCAACAATCTCCCTTCTTGACCGTGGGTTCCCTATTCCCAGCTTTCCTGCCCCTTCCTGCCTTCTAGTCCTTGCCCCTGGGCTTTTATGCCCCTTTAGTCTTGTTTCATTTTATGGGCCTGTCTAATCTTTGTCTAAAGGGCGAACCTCAGGAATGACTTCACTACTGAGCTAAAAGGGTTTCCCAAGGCCATACTCTCGGGTTTCTCTAGTCTCTGTCAGGCCAGTAAGTCTGTTCTTTTTTTGTGAGTTAGAATTTTGTTCTGCATTTTTCTCCAGCTCTGTCTGGGACCCTCTATTATGATCCCTGACAGAGCAGTCAGTGCCGGTAGCCAGGCACCATCCAGTTGTGCTGGACTCAGTCTGGTGGAGGTCATGGTAGTTGTGGTCCATTAGTCCTTCAGACTAATCTTTCCCTTGTGTCTTTAGTTTTCTTCATTCTCCCTTGCTCCCAAAGGGGTGAAATCAGTGGAGTATCTTAGATGGCCACTCACAGGCTTTTAAGACCCCAGACGCTACTCACCAAAATAGAAGTAGAACATTTTCTTTATAAACTATGCTACGCCAATTGAGCTAGATGTTCCACGAGACCATGGTCCGCACAGCCCTCAGCCCAGTAATTCAGTCCCTCAGGGAGTTTGGTTGTGTCTATGGAGCTCGACCTTGCCTTGTACAAGTTGTGCTGGCTTCCCCAGTATTGTGTACTGTCTTACCCTTCACCAAAGTTACCACTTACCTATTGTCTATTTAGTGTCTTCCCATCTCCACCTCTCCCCACCCTCATAACCATCAAAGATTGTTTCATTTTGTGTGTAAACCTTTTCATGAGTTTTTATAATAGTGGTCTCATACAATATTTGTCCTTTTGTGAATGACTTACTTCACCCAGCATAATGCCCTCCAGATTTATCCATGTTGTGAGATGCTTCACAGATTCATCATTGTTCTTTATCATTGCATAGTACTCCATTTGGTTTATGTACCATAGTTTATTCATTCCTCTGTTGATGGGCATCTAGGTTGTTTCCATATTTTTGCTGTTGTGAACAATGCTACAATGAACATGGGTGTGCATATGTCTATTCGTGTGATGGCTCTTATTTCTCTAGGATATATTTCTAGGAGTAGAATTGCTGGATGATATGGTATTTCTATTTCTAGCTTTCTAATGAAGCGGCAAATTGATTTCCAAAGTGGTTGTACCATTTTTCATTCCCACCAGCAGTGCATACGAGTTCCAATCTCCCTGAAGCCTCTCCAATATTTGTTATTTTGTTTTTGTTTTTTTTTTTTTTTTTTGATTCCTGCCGTTAATGCTGGGGTGAGATAGTATCTCATTGTGGTTTTTGATTTGCATTTCTCTAAGGGTTGGTGATCGCAAGCATTTCCTCATGGGTCTGTTAGCTGCCTGAACGTCTTCTTTGGTGGAGGGTCTGTTCATTTCCTTCACCCATTTTTTAACTGAATCATTTGTCTTTTGGTTGTAGAGACACTGGATTTTCCTACAGATTTTAGAGATTAGACCTTTGTTGGATTTGTAATAGTCAAATTTTTTTTCCCAGCCTGTAGGTTCTCTTTTTACTCTTTTGGTGAAGTCTTTTGATGAGCATAAGTGTTTACTTTTTAGAAGATCCCAGTTATCTAGCTTATCTTCTGGCATTTGTGTGTAGTTAGTTACGGTTCGTACTGTGTTAATACCATGTATTAGGGCCTCTAGTGTTGATCCTATTTTTTCTTCTAAGATCTTCATAGTTTTTGGTTTTATATTTAGTTGAATCAATCTCTTTTGAAATATAAAAGACAGAAGTGAGCAGAGAGACAGGGGGACCTCATTACCACCAAGCAAGAAGAGCCAGGAACATGTGTCCTTTGGACCCAGGGTCCCTGCACTGAAAAGCTCCTAGACCAGGGGAAGATTGATGACAAGGACCTACTCCCAGAGCCAACAGAGAAAGAAAGCCTTCCCCTGGAGCTGGCACTCTGAATTTGGACTTCTAGTCTTGTAGACTGTGAGAGAATAAATTTCGCTTTGTTAAAGCCATCCACTTGTGGTATTTCTGTTCTAGCAGCACTAGCTGCCTAAGACACTCCCCCAGGGAGGGTCTGAGCTGCAGTGGGGTCTCAAGATTCCCATGCCTCCCAAGCACTCCCTCCACCTCAGCCTGGCACAGGAAGGACAACCTCCCACACAAGTAAGCGCACACCCGCACTGGAACACCTACACAACTCCAGAATCCCAGAGCAGAGCAAAGAGGGTGGGGGAGGAGGTCTCTGGATCAAAGCCTCAGTGCCATCCGGGCAGGTGGTGGCCACATAATTTATTATCCAACTGGAACCCTCTGAGAGTGAGGAGGGGTGCTATTGTTGATCACACTAAGACAACAAGTAAAAATTAGGACTGTCCCAGGCAAACCCAGGCATATGGGGCATACTGGAGCCCAACAAGATGGTCACTTGGTCCCTCTGCTCCCCTTTCTTAGATTGGTGGAGGAACTGACAGGTAGCTGGTAGGGGCAAGCAAGTTCATCCTGGGAGCCAGGGGCCTTGATGAGGGCGCTTCTGGGTGAGAAAAACTCCCCCTACTAGCCCCGCGGTAGCTTGAGCACCTACGCCCTGTGGAGAGAGACATGGCAGCACCAAGGACAGCGACGGTGGCTGCTTGCTCCCCGCCACCGCCCTTCCCCTTGCTGGTGCCGGGTTGGGGCGGGAGCCAGAGCCGCCAACTGGGCCGGATCAATATTTCATGGGGGAAGGGGCTCAGATTACCAGCCCTGGGCCATGCCGGAAGGCGCCGCCTGAGCGCGTGCCCGCTGCCCGCCCTAGGGACTGTCCTAGGGAACCCAGCACACCCGCGGCTCCAGACACAGACAGGGCCCCTCAGAACTGCCTTCCTGGAACACCCTCTCCCCTTCTCCCCTCCCAGGGCAGAGACCGGAGCTAGCCCGCTACACACATTCACAGGGCCACTCAGACACATCACATAGCCAGGACGCGCTCCACAAGGACGACATTCACAGCACGCACCCACCACACCCCTAGACAGGGCACCCAGACATACCGTGCGCGCACACACACACTCTTTGTGCGTCACAGACACATGTTGCATTGAGATGCATTCACCCAAACCACATGCAAATGACACACAAGACATCCACCACACACACTCGCATGCTGCACAAACTCACAGGTGCATTACGCAAAGATACATTCACCACAGACACACACGCACATACACACCCACATGCTGTGGTGCGTGCTGTGAACGTTGTCCTTGTGTAGTGTGTGCTGGCTGTGTGGTGTGTCTCAGTGGCCCTGTGAACATGTGTGGCACTGTGTGCTGTGTGCAAGGGCTGGTAGACACACACACACACACACACACAATATGCCTCCACAGACCCTCAGACATTCTACCCAGGTCCCACACCTTCCTGGTGCCCAGGATGGCCCCCCAGTGTGGGCATGGGACTGGGGAGGGGCAGGGATGACTCTCTCCCTCCCACTTGTCTGCCTTTTCAATGCTCTGGCCTGGCCTTGGGCCCTGTGGCTAAATCTACTGCGTTCTCTGAGTCCACCTCCCTGTCCCCAGGGGGCAGGCAGCCCAAGGCACAAAGAGGTTGGTAAAAAGGGGGGAGCAGGGAAAGGGGGACCCTTGAGACTCCAAAGCTCCCGGCTTTGCTGGTTCTGGACTGAGCTCTGGGGCAGGAGGCTCCCGGGACTGCCTCACCCGTACCCATGGCTCCCACAGCCCCAATGCTCCGAGGTCTCTGTTGTGTGTGGGGACCAGAACTGTGGAGTCAGCAGCTCCTTCCCAAAGGAGCTCCCAAGTCCTGGCCTCAGAGATTAAAGTGCATCTTCCCCTATTCAGACACCCCAACTCCAAGAGCCTCCCACTCAGGCAAGCTCTGGGGGCAGGGGGCACAAATCCCCACCTGGAGGACAATTGTGGCAGGATTCTCTCAAAGAAACCCAAGCCAGGACATGAGGTGACAAGAGGGGAGCAGGCTGGCATAGCAGGGAGGGACCCCCAAATTTGCCAGGTAGGTGGAAGGAAACTTTGAGATTATCTAGGCCAACGAGCCATGTCTCTGATGTCCTTGTGCCACTTGCCAGTTTTGTAATGTCCGCAGAACACTGTGTGCCACCTCAGTGATTTCTGCAAATCCTCGTACTCCTACACTCTTCATTATTTATTTTCTTTAATTGTCATTTTTCACGTAAACACATTTGTTTGAATAGAAACTCAGTGTTGCTTCTGCAAACGGAAAGCCAATATCACTTCTAATGAATAGAAAATGACAGTAAAATACAGTAAAACAAAACTACATTATTAAATTTTAGCTACATGGAAGTTTCCAGCCAAGCCTCTGAGCCTGGCCTGCAATCTGTTAAAAGGGGAGGACAGTGAATGTTCCAAAGGTGTTAAAGACACACTAGCTCTAAACTGATACTTTCTCCCCAGAATAATCTTGAATCTAGTAGAGTTGAAAGAGAACCAACTTTCTCACTATGTGAGTCAAAGTTATGTAATGGCAGGCCTGTGGTCCACTAAAAGTCACCTCGTGTCCCACTGAAGGTACCACCCCCACCTTGGGAAGCTCTAGCTTGTCCACCTCCCGCAGAAGCTCAGGCGCAGTGGCCAGCTGGAGCCCTGTTGACACAGCCTATTCTGGCAACAAAAATCCCTTGGAAATTGCTCCGTTCTTTCCTATTTACAAATTATCATCACACTCACCATCTAACATAAGCCTCACGGCAGGAATTACTGTCCCCATTTTTGAATGAGAAAACTGAGGCTCAGCAAGCTTAAGAGAGTTGTCCAGAGTCATACAGCTAGCACAGGGTAGATTCAGGAGCAGGATACCTGTGGACTCCCATCCAGACGCCTTTTTGACTCTACCTGTGTCCATCTATCCCACAGATGGCAGCCCTTGCTTTGAGTTGGCCCCATGCTGGGTAGTGGAGAGAGAGGGAAGATGGTAACCTGGTACCTGCCCGTGAGGCCCTCAATCCCAATGGCACGCAGGCAAGTGAGTAAGTAGCTGAGGGTAAGAGCTATAAAGAATTTTTACTCTAGAGTCACACAGCTGTGTGTCCCTAGCTTGTCAGTGCCACCTCTCTGTACCCCAATTTTCTCATCAATAAATTATGGATAATAATAGTATCCATCTTATAGGGTGTGAGGATTAAATGAAACCGTTTGCGCTTGCCTACTAACTGAAAGGTTGGTGGTTCAAACTTACCCAGCAGCGCCATGGAAGAAAGGCCCGGAAATCCGCTTCTGTAAAGACTACAGCCAAGAAAACCCTATGCAGCTCAGTCCTACTCTGTAACACATGGGGTCGCCATGAGTTAGAATTGACTCGGCAGCAACGGATTTGGGTTTTTTTGTTTGTTAGTATCTGACACAGAGTAGATGCTCAAAAAACGTTTATTATTAGAGAAGTATAAAGAACAAAATCAATACAGGTAAAGAATGACTGACTAGAGGCAGGATAGGCATGGAATGGTTCTTCATAAGCCAAACCCGCTGCTGTCAAGTCAGTTCCAACTCCTAACAACCCTATAGGACACAGTAGAACTGCCCCATATGGTTTCCAAGTTTGTAAACAGACAGCTACATCTTTCTCTCGTGTAGCAGCTGGTAGGTCCGAACCACTGACCTTTTGGCTAGCAGTCGAGTGCTTTAACCATTGTGCCACCAGGGCTCCTTTGGCTCTTCATACAGGGAAGGAAATGAGTTAAGTCTTAAGGGATGAAAAGGATTCTGGGAGCAGCACTGTTCTGACTGCTCATGCCCTCCTCTTCCCTCTCGCCCCAACTCCAAAGACAGGGAAGAAAATTCAGGGTCTCATCTCCCTATCTCTCTGTTTAGGACTCTGAATTACATTTTGCAGGTTTTTCAGAGCCTGCCCTGAGCACTGCTGCCCCAGGGACAGACAATTTCAGGTCCCCTTTCTCCAGGCGCTGTCCAGGTGGGAGGTTAGGAGCCAGGTCCAACTCCCTGCACCTACCCTGGTACCCTAAGGATTCCAGCTAACAAAGATCCCCTTCTCTGAGGTGGGTACTAAGAGCAACATTTGCATGTCTGGCTTTGTGACCCTTCCCAACTGGCTACTGTTGATTGGACCACAGTGGGCACCTGACCCACTCAGAGACAATCAGATCTTCTCCTGGGAGTTTGGACGTGGATCTGCCAGGCCCAGAGTTCTCTCTCTAAATGTGGCTGGAACTCAGGGACACAATACAGGGACTATAAGTGGCTCAGTACCTGGAAATGCAGAGAAACTCCAGTCTGCAGAGACAGAAAGGCAACGACAACCAGCAGGGAGAAACACAGACACAAGAGGACGCAGAGAATGGTCACTTCAATTTCTCCTGGCCTTTCAGGTCCCGCCTTTCCTGAAACTAATGATTTTCCTGCCCCTCAGTTTCCAGGAATCCCTTGTGTCCTCATAATAAACCCTTCTTTATTACCGAAGCTAGGCTGAGTGGGTTTCTGGATACAAGCAAAGAACAAGTTAAGGCAGGGGAAAAGGTGGGAACCAGAGATACAAAGATGACCAGTCCTGGAGGAAAATAATCACTGTTCCTGAGCTGGACTCGCTCAGGTTAGTGGGAGACAGTGAGTAAGAGATATAGACTCTGTACTTTTGTTGCAGAGGGAGAGTGGGGCTAACAGACCAGGGAGGGGCAGGAGAGTTCAGCAGAGATTTCACAGCAAAGGTGACAGTTGAGTCGGTTTTGAAGAATGAAGGATGTTCTCCAGGGAGAAAGTAAGGGTGGGGTGGGGGAGCACTACAAGCAGAGGGAACAGCAAGTACAAAAGTACAGAGGCTCAAAACAACCTGGCATGTTACAGGAACTGCCAGTTCAAAGTGTGGTTGGGACACAGGGGAGGCCAGGCTAGAGTGGCAGTCCGCACAGATCAAAGGCTTTGAATATCATGCAAAGAAGCAGAGGCCCTTTCCTGTCAGCAATGGGGAGTTCTTGAAGTATTTTAAGTAGGGCGGGAGGGGAAAAACAGGGTCAGTCCTGTGTTTTAGAACGACGGCTCTGGGGCTGCGTGGAGAAAGGACTGGAGGATGCAAGCCTGGAAGCAGGGAGACCAGTTAGGATGCTGCAGCAATGGTCTATTTATTCCTTTCATTCATTGACCAACTCTGTGGTGTACCTACTATGTGCCAGTGCTAGGCAAAACAGGATTCCCAACCTCACAGAGTTCATAATCTAGCAAGAATGAGAAACGATGAAAAAGCAATCCAAGTGTGATCAGTGCGGTGAAGAAGCACAAGGCTGGTGGCGGGGTGGGGGCAGAGATGGCATTTAGTTTCTAGTTTTTAGGCTTCCCTGTGGAAATGACATTCGAGCTGGTATCTGAAGGATAAGTAGGAGTTAGCTGGGCAGCGGGAGGGTTCCAGGGTGAGGGACAGCATGTGTGAGGGTCCTGCACAGAAGGGAGCAGAAGAATGATACAAGACAATACACAAGAGGTTGGGGAGGGCCAGATCACACAGACTCTTGTAGGCTACACCTGTGGCTCTGGCTTTTATTCCAAGGACAATAAGAAGTCTTGGAAGGGTTTTAAGCAGAGAAATGGCATGATCACACATTTTATCTTTAGAAAATGAAATGAAGTGGGGCAAGGACAGAAACAGGAGACCAGTTAGGAGGCTGTAACTGTTGTCTGGGTGAGAGATGACGGTGGCCTGGAATGGGGCGGTGGGGAAGGAGAGAGCCCAGTGGCTAGAGAGAGATTCAGGAGGACAAGCAGGACTTGCTGAGGACTGGCTGTGGGAGGTGGGGGTGAGGGAGAGGGAGGTGTCCAGGAGAACTTCCAGCTTTCCAGCTTGAGCAAGTGGGTGGATGGTGATGCCAGGGATAAGCTGGGGACACCGGAGGCGGAACAAGTTTGGGCGGGTGGAACCGAGGAGCTGGGTTTGGACCTGGGGTTGATTGTCTAAGAGACATCTATGTGTACTCCAGGAAGCAGCTAGACATGTGGGTCTTGAGCTCAGAAGAAATCATTAAGTCAAAAGAGTAAATCAAATTGTCTGGGTGGTGGGGAGGAGAAGGGAGTATACAGTGAGAAGAGGGCCTGGGGGACTTCTCAGGAGCCCTGGGAGCAAGGCTTGGGTGCAGAGTGACCAGAGGCCCTGAGCTTGAAAATCAGGACTGCTAAAACCCAGTTACCTTCTCTTGGCCCCAACGGGCCATCTGGCTTTGGCTACTCTTCTCCTGGCCCAGCACCACTGATTGGCACAGCATTTACCAGCTGAGAGAGCCCTGCCTTTCCCACTACATCTTCTCCCTGGGCAAACTCTTAGTTATCCTCAGACCCAGCTCAGGTGGCCCCTCCTAGGGGAAGACACATGTTCTGCAGTTGGACAACCTCAGTTTGAATCCCAGCTCTGCCACTTGATAGCTGTGTGACTTTGGTCAAGTATCTTAACCTCAATTTCCTCATTTATACAATGGAGGTAACAACAGTGCCTACCTTGCAGGGCTGTTTGAAAATGAGCAGGTGAAGTGTTAACAGATAACCTAGCACATAGTAAGTGCTAAATACACATTACTATTATTAACATCCCACCCACCTCGCACAGTTACTCATGCCCTCCACCTTCTACCACCTCCACTTGGGAACTCTTTGCAGGTCTGTGTCTCCCCTGCCTCTTCCTACCCGCCCCCGCCCCCCCGCCACATATTTGCAGGGCCCAGTGCAGAATGAAAGTGCAGGGCCCATTGCTCAAAACTACGAAGAATTTCCAGTGGCTACAACACAGCATTAAACCCAGCAAGAGGTCCTTCTAAGCTCAGGGCCTGTGTGACCAGACTCATGATTCCAGTCCTGCCCCCACCCTCAGCCAGCCCAGAGTCAACGTCAGTCTCCATGCAATAGAATAAAGGGCCAACAGACACTGAGATGGAGGTTTAGGATTTCCATCTAGAATTTTATCTTATCTTTCAACCCTATTTTATAGTTCAAGGCACTGAACTGCAACAGGGTGTTACCTAGGCAGAGATCCCCCAGCTCATGAAGGACAGAGCTTGAATGCGAACACAGCCAGCCAGCCGGGTGCCAAAGCCCTGCCTCTTGCCCTCTGGCTCCCCAGGAGCTCGAGAGGGCCTGGCCCCGAGGGCTGAGCTTCGTCAACAAGGCTGCGATGCAGCTCAGCCCAGAGAGAAGGAGCAGGCAGGACTGGGACTGGCCCTCTCCCTCCTGGGGCAAGCTACATAAACAACCTGCTCCCTGGGCACCAAGGCTGCTGCACAGGAAAGCGGGTAGGAGATGGCAAAAGGTCACCCATGGTGAGGGCCCTTGACTCCAGCCCACACTCTGGAAATCTGGCCCTGACTTCTCTGCTTAAAACTCTTCAGAGGCTGCCACTGGCCTTGGGGTAAGTTCCCAAGTCTTTAGTATCCTGCTAGACCAAGGAAGTCTGGCCTGGCTGCACTGAGGTCTGCCTACTCTCAGCCCACCCTCCCACTGCCATTTCCTTCCCACCACACTAAGCTTGTTCCCACTGTCACCAGGGTCTCAGTTCACTCTATTCCCCTTCCTCATTCCTTCTTTACCATGTCAACTCCTGGCCCCCTTCATATCTCTGCTAAGATGTTACCTCCTCCAGGAACTCTTCCCAGACTCCTGAGGGTAGGGGAGCACTCTAGGGACAGGTTCTAGAGAACCCCTGGATCCCTCCTTTAACATACATCACCTGCTCTGCTTGGCTCCTCTAGAATTCAGGCTCTGTCAGGGCAGAGCCACCTAGTTCACCGAGGGACTTGGTGACTGACCCCTCCCTCTTGGCCCTGCATGCTTTCTCCTCTTCTCTCCGCTCCTCCCTAGCCCTTTTCCTTGCCCAGGCATCTTGAGTGCAAGGCGTGAGGGGCCCAAATTTGCAAAGGGAAGAGAACCATCATTCAGTAGTGCCTGCCACCTGCCAGCCCTGGCTGGGTACTGTACATCTGTTACAGCACCTTTCAGGTGGGGATGGGGGCAGCGTAGGTATAAATTGTTCCTATTTTCCAGAGGAGGCTATGAGGCTTACAAGTTACAGCCACCTGCCTGCGCAGGTAACAGAGCCTGGAAGTGGAGGATACAGGATTTGAACCCAAGTCTGACTGATGCACAAGTACTTGGTCTCCTCTCTGCCCCAGACCACTTAGTCCTTATGACTCACCATTCCCAGCTAGCTCACCTCCAAAGAGAGTAGTTATTTCTAACCTGAGCCCTCAGTTCACACACACCCCAGCCGGCATGGCTCCTCTGTCAGGTCAGCAAAATACCAGTGTAGGAGACAGCCTCACTGTCAGGGAGAGGACAGTGCAGAAGCCATCCTCTCTCCGAGATCAACACAATGCCAGTGTGGGAGAGACATCCCCATGTCAGCCAAACACAAATGGGGGCAACACCCCATTGTCCACAAAATTCCAGTTCAGGAGACACACCCTGCATCCCATGTCAGCAGAATGCCAGGAGGAGAGACACTGCCACTGTCAGCAAAATACCAGTGTGAGAGACACCTCCCTACACTCTCCTCTGCGTGGGCCCAGACATGGCCTGGGGTGCACAAAGAGCATCCCCCAGGGTTGTGCTCCTGGGGTGGGAGGAGGCTCTGGGCCAGGCTGCTGCTGCTTGGGGGAGGAGTCTGCGGCTGGGGAGTGGGGTGAGAGTTCTCACATGGCACTAATGAAATCAACCACCAGCCTGCCCCCCTTCCCCAGGGACCCTCCAGGCTCCAGCTGATGCAATGCCCAGGCAGGATAATTGTTTTCTTCCCTCCTTAAAGGGCCAGCTGCTGTTCCAGCTGTGTGATATCACCCAGACCCCTGACAGAACCCCCCAAAGCACCTGGGAAGCGAGAAGAAGAGCCCAGAGACTACCAACTTCAGACCTGGGCTCCACAGAATAAAATCCAATTAACACCGAGAGACCTGAAGTGTGAGTGAGCAAAGAGGCAGGGAGCGATAATAGTTAAGACAGTGACAAAGCCCTAGCGCACTAGACCACATCCCCCTCCCCCCGCCCGCCCCCTGCAAAGGGCCCGCAACTGTCTTGCTCCCTGCTGGATCCTCAGCACCTGGCTCCCGCAGGGCTGCCCCAGAGAGTGCTTGGCACAGGGGTAGCCCGTGTGTTCAGCAGTTATCTTCTGAGCTCCCCTGAGTGCCAGGCACGGTACGAAGCAGCTCAAATCCACCATCTCATTTGCTCCTCCCAGGAGACCTAGGAGGTTAGGTCTGTTTTACAGAAGGAGACTCAGAGTCGGGGAGTGACTTTCTCAGCATCACACAGCCAGTAAGTACAGAGCCCGGGTCTGAAGCCAGGTTTGCCTGACTCTGGTATCCATACCCAGCAAAGGATTGAGTAGGTATGGAACCCCAGGGCCGAGGCCTCTAAGCCAAGCAACCTGGCACAGAGGGCAGGGAAGGGGTCTGTGGGCCCTAAACAAATTCCAAAGTGCATAGTCCTTGGTTTAAATACCAGTTTCAGGGACCCCCTCCCCACAGGGCCTCTGCCCACCTCTCCCCAACCAGAGAATGCCCCATTAGGCTCCCCACATACCCCCAGGGACGCTTGGCAGCTGCAGATTACAGACTAATTGGTGGCTGGCAGCACTGTGGGGCTGGCTAGTTAACCCCTTGGTGGCCAGGCCCAACCCAGAAAGGCCCTTCCCTCACCACTTCAGGCCCCAAACCCAAGGCTTCCAGGCTTAAGAAGTCATCATGTGGAGGGGACAGGACCAAAGGGGCAGTAGCCTCCCCCCCACCACCACACACACACACACACCCAGACAACACCCCCAGGCTTGGGGTCAGACACTGACAGCCCCCCAAGTTCCCCAGCCCTAAAGGGCCACATCCAGACAGTCTCCAGGTGCCAGTGCCAACCAGGGATCCTTGTTCTTTGGTCTTGGGTCTGGCACTGCCCACCCCAATCCAGGACCACAGCAGTTATGCCCCCTCCCTGGGTTCCCAGACCCAGGACACTGGGAAGAAACTCATTCCTCAGCACTGGGCTGTCCAGGGAAGGTGATGTGGGAATGGGGTCCAGGCAGCCAGGAGGCCAGTCAGGAAGGATACCCTCCCCCTGGATAAGTGGGTGCCCAGTTACCCATCAATGGTCTTGCCAAGTCTTCCAACACCCTGCTCCCCACCATGGTATTGACCAACTGCTTTTTCAGCTTCCCGGAAGCCCCCTCTTCCCACCCTAGGGCTGGAGTGAACAACACCCCCTTTTCTTTCAGGGGCAGGGGTCCTCTAGAACCTTAATGGCATTACATTTGGAGGAAAGTGTGGCCGATTCTCAACCAGGGCATGGGCAGGAGAGAGAAAGGCAGGCGGCCTCCCAGCTCTCTTTCCAGGAGGAATTTTAAACACTTTCCAAAAATGCCATCCAAGGCAACGCTGTTGAGGATCAGGGCCCCAGGTGCTCTGAGCATCACCAAAGAACTCACGACTCAGCCCCTAACGCGTTTTCCAGGTTTCCCCACACACCCCACGCCCCCTGCACACCTTAGCCCCCACCCCACTGCCATCATACGCACTCTTCTCCTCCCCACGAGCCCCCGCCCCCTAGACCCAGCACACACAATCCCTACGTGGCGCCTCACGGCCGGACTCCCCCATTCCGGGGTGGTTCTCCCGGCACCTGGAGACCGCGTGTCCCGGACCTCAGCAGCCCCCTCCCCACGTCCACTCCCGGCGAGAAAGGAAGGCCCGCCGACTTACCCAGGGGTGCGGTGGTGGTCCAGGTAGGCAGAGGGGCTCCGTAGGCCGAGGCGGCACCGCAAGGCGGGGCAGGTGCTGCCCCAGGACCCCGCCCCGCGGACCCGGCGGTGGGCGCGGCCCGGCCCCAGGCGGGCGGTGGACTTCGAGGGGGTAGGGACGCGGGGCGGGGAGGGGCGGCGAGTGAGGCTCACGGGGGCATCGCCCGCCACGGGCCGGGCAGCTCCGCTCCGCCCGCCTGCGCTGCCAGCTCCGCAGCCGCCACCGTTGTCAGCCGCCGCCGGGTGCAAAGCCCAAGCCTGGGCAGGCGGGAGGCGGGGCCTGCTGGGGGCGGGGCCTGCTGGGCGGGGCCTCAGCCGGGCGGGAGGGGCACGGGAAGGGGCGGGGCCTAGGGGAATCGGAAAGATTTGTGTTGGCCTGCTTGGGGTCGACCTACGCTAATAAGACCCGGGAAGGGGTGGGCCTGGAAGAGGCTGAGTCTAGGGGTGCCTCAGACCTCTTCTGGGGCGCTCCTACTTCAAGCCTGGGCCACTACTGCTTCAAGCCTGGCTTCCCACTCCACCACCATCCCTAGCTGTTCTTTCTCATCCTTTCTCCTATTTGGTAACTCACTAGCACTGTGGTGACCCCAGCTCCGCCCCCAGGTGAAGCACTCTGAAAACAGCTCCGGCCCTGCCATCTGGTTAACCAGCTCTGGCTCATCAGAAGATGACAGTAGAGAGAAACGACTTACAAACATTTAAGTCCATTTTACAGATTTTATAAAACCTAAAGTCCAGAGGAAAAAAGACTGGCCTGAGTGCCTGCTATGAAAAAAAGACTTTATATTAGTGTCCCTCTTAGACACAGGGTAGGGCAGGAGGGGAGTGCCCTGCCCTGAGACTCAAGTTAACCTCCCTTCCCCTGCCCTCTCTACTTCTCCTAAGGCAAAGTTTTCCAACTTGGGGTGATTTTGCCCCACAGGTGACATTTGACAATGTCTGGAGACGTTTTTCTGCAGGAGAGAGATGTGGCAATCTGCTCCTGTAAAGATTTACAGCCTTGGAAACTCAGTGAGGCAGTTCTACTCTGTCCTATAGGGTTACTAGGAGTCAGAATTTGACTCCATGGCAATGAGTTTTGGTTTTGTTTGTTTGTTTGGGGTGGGGGGCGGCTGTTTTTTGCTGTCCCAACTGAAGGATGCTACAGGCATCTAGTGGATAGAAGCCAGGGATGCTGCTAAATATTCCACAGTGCACAGGAGAGCCTTCCACACCAAAGAATTATCTGGCCCCAAATGTCCATAGTGCCAGGTTGAAAAATCCTGCCCTAGGGCCTGGCATCTGCTTTAACGAGCTTCCAAGTGGGCTCCCTGGGTCCCGGGTTCCTTGGCAGCCTGGGGCTGGAGGAGGATGCTGTATAAAGTCTCTTCTAGGGTCATGCCTGCCCCAAATACTGTATTTACCTTGATTAGGACTGGTCATTCCACTCTAGGGAAACAGTATTCTCAATTCCATTCATCTACACTATTATTAATATTTGCCTGCCTAATTGTTTGCTGGAAGCAGACAAAAAAGTAATTTCCCTGCCAAAGGCATGAATTAAAGTGTGAATGGGGAGTGGGGAAGTAGGGGAAAAAATGTTTTGGGATTAAATGAGCCTCCTGGGGATATAGCTAGCTGTATATTCTACATACCCTCAGTCTATCTTATCCTTCCTCACCTGATCTGTGAGAAACGTAAACTGAGGCCCAACATTGTGGAGAGCCTGAAGCTAGGTCCCACAGCTGGTCTGAGGTGGAGCTGGGACTCATTATTTTATTCGTTATTTAAACTTTTGTTAGCATCTAATCTATGTCAAAGAAGCCTTGGTGGTGCGGTGGTTAAGTGCTCAGCTGCTAATCAAAAGGTCATGTGTTCAAAGTCACCAGCTATTACGAGGGAGAAAGATGTGGCAGTCTGCTTCTGTAAAGATTTACAGCCTTGGAAGCCCTACGGGGGCAGATCTACTCCATCCTATAGGGTCACTGTGAGTCGGAATTGATTCGACGGCAACAGGTTCAGTTTTTTGTTTGTTCGTTTAATTTATGTCAGACCTGGGCTAGGGCCTGAGTTGTAGAATGATTGCTCTGGGGCATCAAGGGGGATTAGATTAGGGGAGGCAAGATGGAGGCCAGGGAAGTAGCTGGAACAACAGTGGAGGTGAAGGATGGGGAAGAGGGAGCTAGTGAGAATGTGAGAGAGGGGAGGAATCAAGGTGTACCCCATCACAAGTCATGTAAACCCGGGGCTCCCTTTGGAATCATGGTCCCTTAGTGCATCTGATGAAAACTTTGGACGTTGTCTTTGGTGAAATGTGCAAATGAACATTTTGCATATAATTTCAGGGACTCCAAAGCTCCATATTGGCTTCTAGAAGGATTTGAGAAGGGGGATTAGATTCTTAAGTGCATATAAAAGAATAAACATGCAGGAACAAAAGATCTAGGAAAAAAATGAAAAAGAATTTGCCTTACCTGATATTAAAACGTATTATAAAGTCAGTGTATTTAAAGCAGTATGATATTGAAACAGAACCAGACAAATAAGTTGAACAAAATGGATTACAGAAATGGATTCAACCACAAAAGGGAATCTAGTGTATGATAAAGATAGCACCAAGTAAGGGGGTGGGGGGGGAAGTTTGAATAAATGAGTGGGATAACTGGCAATTCATATGGTGAACAAAAGACATTTTTGTCCTCATTCTACACCGAAATAAATTCCAGGTGAAGCACATATTGAAATAATAACACTAATATACCAGAAGAAAACATGAGTGAATATTTTAATAATCTTGGAGATGGAAAACCAGGATGAAATTTAGAAAGCCGAAAAAGGAAAACACTGATAAATTTGACCGCAAAAACTTCTACAGAGAAGAAATGACTATAAACAAGTTTGAAAGACAAATGAGAAATTGGAGGGAATAAATCTCAGTCGCCACCCACTCAAACTGTGGCCCCCCCAGGCCCTCCCCCACGCAGGAGGGACAGCCCGCGCTGTGGGACTGGAGGCATGGCACACAGTTAGAGCTCCTCCCACGGCGCCCTGGCCTGCGTCCACCTGTTCAGGGGCCTGGAAGCCCCGGAAATCCCAGCCGAGCCATCTGGGTCCACAGCAGGTGCCTTCGCACAGTGGAGCCCAAGGCTGCTCACCACTTCCCTCGTGTGGCCATCTTGGGAACTGCAGTCCCCAGTTCCAGCCCCTGAAGCTTCCCTGCATTAAGGTGGGATTTTTTTTTTTTTTCATAAAATAAGAGCTTTTTTTTTTTTAAGGGAGCTAACCATGTTCCAAAGAGGCCTGGTGGTGCAATGGCCAAGCATTAGGCTGCTAACTGGAAGGTCAGCGGTTTCAACCCACCAGTCGTTGTGGGGGAGAAAAGACCTGTTGATCTGCTCCTGTAAAGTTTGCAGCCTAGGAAACCATATGGGGCAGTTCTGCTCTATCTTACTATTTGTCGGAATCGACTCCACGGCACACAACAACAACCGTGTTCCAGGCACTGTGCTAAACACTTAACATAGATTATTTCATTTGACCCTCAGAACAACTGTATGAGATAAAAAAAAATAGGTTCACTTTATTATTAATCTCCATTTGACACATGCAGTAACTGAGACCTTGAGAGGAGTGACTTGTCCGATTACTAAGTGGTGGCACCAGGATTTAATGTCTGACTCCTGGCCCCAGCTCTTAATGTGGGAAAGCCAAGTCCTCAGGGAAATTCAATAAAACAAACCCCTTTGAGGTTTACTGTCATGGATTGAATTGTGTCCTCCAAAAATATCTGTCAACTTGGCTAGGTCATGAGTCCCAGTATTGTATGATTGTTTACCATTTTGTCATCTGATGTGATTTCCATATGTGTTGTAAATCCTATCCCTAAGATGTAATGAGATGGATCAGTGGCAGTTATATTGATGAGATCTACAAGATTAGATAGTGTCTTAAGCTAATCTCTTTTGAGATATAAAAGAGAGAAGTGAGCGGAGAGACAGGGGGATCTCATACCACCAAGAAAGCAGCTCCAGGAGCAGAGCGTGTCCTTTGGACCTGAGGTTCCTGTGTGGAGAAGCCCCTAGGCCAAGGGAAGATTAATGACAAGGACCTTCCTCCAGAGCAGACAGAGAAAGCCTTCCCCTGGAGTTTATGCCCTGAATTTGGACTTGTAGCCTACTAGACTGTTAGAGAATAAATTTTTCATTGTTAAAGCCATCCACTTGTATTTCTGTTATGGCAGCACTAGATGACTAAGACATTTACCTTGATCCAGGTCTTATACCAGGTGCTAGAATACAGAATTGAGGAAAAGTCATCAGGGCATACAGGCAGAGAAACATCTCTGATAGGTGAACCCTGGAAACAGTAGGTGATGTGTTAACCCTAGGAAGGGGTAGGGGAAGCGGGGAGGGATCCCTAGGAGATGTCCTTGAAACTGAGTCTTGTGGAGTTTGAGGGATGAGTGAGAGAGGAGGGAAAATGGGGCTCAGGGGAGGAGCACTAGTCTATGTGACCAAGTTTGGATGTAGGTTGGAGATGAGGCTGGACACGTACACCAGGGCCAAGTTAAGGCTTTTGAGCATAGAGGAGTTTGGACACAAAGATTTTGAGACCTTTTCCATGTTCCAGTTGACTCGGTCTAGGGGCTGCCTGCTTGCCAACCCAGCTAGCTTCTTTTCTCAAAGATGATCCCCATCCCAGTTCCAGGCACCAGATGCATAAGCCAGAAACCTAGGCATTACTCTTGACTTCTCCCTCTTCTCCACCCATCCATTTAATTATCAGGGCCTGCCCACTCCATCCCCTAAATACCTCCCAGGCTCAACCATTTCCCTCCATCCCCACTGCAACTCCACTAGTCCAGACCACCTTCCACTCACTGCTGACTTTCAGGTACTTTCAGTTACTTGGTTTCCTCACCTTCAAAACAGGAAAGAGGAGGAAGAAGAGAAGAAGGAGGAGAAAGATCTTCATGAATTACATTTAGCAAGCATTTAAGACATGTCTGCTGCATAAGCAAATTAAAGAAATAACAAATTCCATGGAAAAAAGCCCTGGGTAGAAAATCTGGAGCCTTGGGCTCCCATCACATGGCTCCACTAATTGTGTAGTACCTGCCCAAGCCACATCCACTTCTAAGAAAAATAAACCCTGCTGGGGCCATGCTTTAGACCACTCAGGCCCTCCAGCCTCTAGGCTTTAGCAGATTGATCAGCACCTACCCAAAGGCAGCCATTTCATAAATTAACTGGTGACCTCTAACCAATAGCCTAGCACAAGTTGAGATGGGCCAATTAGAGCCTCTCTTGAATCAAGGAACAGAAAGAAAATCGTCAGTTGACAGAGGGAGTTGAAATAGAGAGGCCAAAGACTAGTGGGCCTTGACCAGTAAAGCCATGTGCAAGCTAAGAGGGAAAAAAGACCATGAGTTAGCAGGGACCTCTTGATAGGGAGAGGAGAAAAGAGCAAATTCTGTCCAGAGATGGGAGTGGGGGTGAAGAGAGAGAGAATAGATCGGCGAGTCCTAGATCTGCCTCATGCTTGCTGACATATCAATTCCAGTTTATATGTGTCCTTTTGAGAAACTCCTATGTACTTGAACTAGATTGAGTGGGTTTCTCCTCCTTGCAGCCTAATGACCCTGACTCTACTGTGTTATCTTGGTAAGTTCCTGCCCCTCTCTGGGCCTCAGTTTGACTAGACTATCTCTAAGGTCCTCTCCAGATCAATGTTCTCTTTGCATATTGTGTAGAGGGAATAGCATTTAGGTTGTGACAACTGAGTTTCAGTATCAGTTACAGTGCCCTTGACATCCTGGCTCCGAAAATAGCTTGGTAGCTGGTTAAAGAGCCTGTTAGAGGATACAACACACACCTGGATTTGAACCTGAGCCCTGCTGATACAATCAGCCTCCATCTTTGATTGCATCCTTTGTTAGATCACAAAGGAACTAAGGAACTGAGGTTGGTGCTTCTCTACTGTCTGTTGGCTGCTGAATGCCCTACTTGCCCCTTTAAGACTTTCCTGGACCCACTTCAGCATTTCAGAGGATTTCATTGCCAGGTCTGCTCCAAAGAAAGTGCCAGTCCAAGAAGAATTTGAACAAAGAAAGTTTCCTTCTTTGGTATTAAGATTACCTGCCTTCCAGCTGTTTGGCTCTTGGCCTGTGCCCTGCCTTCATCCTCCTAAGCTAATAACCATGTTGATAATAATACTTCTTGCTTTCAGTGTGGTGCTTTGTATTTTTCAAAGCACTTTCATCCTTATTATCTTATTTGATACTCACAGAAACCCAGGGGGAGGGTGGGAAAGAAGGAGTAGAGAATAATACCTATCTTTCTTCCATCCCATTCACCCCCTTAAAATGATCTATTTTAAAACAACTTTTAAAAATTTTATCCCTCTGTTGTTTTTTTTAAATAATTTTTATTGTGCTTTAAGTGAAAGTTTACAAATCAAGTCAGTCTGTCACATATAAGCTTATATACACCTTACTCCATACTCCCACTTACTCTCCCTGAGTCAGCCCGCTCCCTCCTTCCAGTCTCTCCTTTCGTGACCGTTTTGCCAGTTTCTAACCCTCTCTACCCTCCTATCTCCCCTCCAGACAGGAGATGCCATCACAGTCTCAAGTGTCCACCTGATACAAGTAGCTCACTCTTCATCAGCATCTCTCTCCAACCCATTGTCCAGTCCCTTCCATGTCTGATGAGTTGTCTTCGGGAATGGTTCCTGTCCTGGGCCAACAGAAGGTTTGGGGACCATGACTGCCGGGATTCTTCTAGTCTCAGTCAGACCATTAAGTCTGGTCTTTTTATGAGAATTGGGGTCTGCATCCCACTGTTGTCCTGCTCCCTCAGGGGTTCTCTGTTGTGCTCCCTGTCAGGGCAGTCATCGGTTGTGGCCAGGCACCATCTAGTTCTTCTGGTCTCAGGATGATATAAGTCTCTGGTCCATCCTCTGTTGTTTTTGACACACAAATATTGAGACTCATCCTGATTAAGTGACTTGCACAAGTTCACAGGACAAGTTAATGGCTAACTTGGATCTAGAGGGCTTCCAGTCATGGATCACACTTAAGCTTATAGTCCTCTTCCCAGAACTTGCCTAACATCACCTTGCAAAACACTATTGGCCATAGTAAAGGACCTCTAAGAGAAGTGGTCTTCTTGGCACTGCTGCTCTTTTTAGGCCTTCAGTAGTTACTTAACAATCTTACCCCTCCATTCCCTACAGAGACATGGCTACCCTATTGTGGCTTAGGTAGCACCAGGAGGCTACAGAAGTAAAACAAAGGTTTCATAAAGCTCCTTACCACCACGTGTCTGTCAGCTTGTCGTACTATGGTGGCTTGCGTGTTGCTGTGATACGGGAAGCTTTGCGACCGGTATTTAAACACCAGCAGGGTTACCCTTGATGGACAGATTTCATCTGAGCTTCCAGACCAAGACAGATTAGACAGAAGGACTGTCAGTCTGCTTCTGAAAAAAACTGGCCAGTGAAAACCTTATGAATAGCAGCAAATCGTTGTCTGAATAAATGAAACAGAATGCATAAACACTGATATCCTAGGTATTAGTGGACTGAAATGGACTAGTACTAGCAATTTTGAATCAGACAATCATGTAGTCTACTATGCCAGGAATGACAAAATAACAAAGAAATGATGTCATGCTCATTGTCAAAAAGAACATTTCAATATCTATCCTGAAGTACAACACTATCAGTGATAGGATAATATCCATATGCCTACAAGGAAGACCAGTTAATACAACTATTATTCAAAAATACACACCAGCCACTAAGGCCAAAGGTGAGGAAATTGAAGATTTTTACCAACTTCTACAGTCTGAAATTGATCAAACATGCAATCAAAATGTATTGAGAATTACTGGTGATTGGAATGTGGAAGTTGGAAACAAAGAAGAAGGATTGGTAGCTGGAAAATACGGCCTTGGTGATAAAAACTATGCTGGAGATCGCATGATAGAATTTTGCAAGACCAATGACTTCTTCTTTGCAAATACCTTTTTCAACAAGATAAATGATGACTATATATGTGAACCTTGCCAGATGGAATACACAGGAATCAAATTGACTACCTCTGTGGAAAGAGAGATGATGGAAAAGCTCAATATCATCAGTCAGAACAAGGCCAGGGGCTGATTGCAGAACAGACCATCAATTGCTCATATACAAGTTCAAGTTGAAGTTGAAGAAAATTAAAACAAGTCCACAAGAGTCAAAGTATGACCTTGAGTATACCCCACCTGAATTTAGAGACCATCTTTAGATTTGATGCATTTAACACTAATGACCACAGACCAGAGAGTTATGGAATGACATCAAGGACATCACACACAAAGAAAGCAAAAGGTCATTAAAAAGACAGGCAAGAAAGAAAAGACCAAAATGCATGTCAGTAGAGACTCTGAAAGTTGCTGTTGAACACAGAGTATCTAAAGCGAACAGAAGAAATGATGAAATAAAAGAGCTGAACACAAGATTTCAAAGGGCAGCTTGAAAAGATAAAATAAAGTATAATAAAATGTGCAAAGACCTGGAGATAGAAAACTAAAAGGGAAAACCTCACTCAGCATTTCTTAAGCTGAAAGAACTGAAGAAAAAATTCAAGCATTGAGTTGCAATATTGAAGGATTCTATGAGGAAAATATTAAACGATGCAGGAGGAATCAAAAGAAGATGGAAGGAATACACAGAGTCACTATACCAAAAAGAATTGGTCAATGTTCAACCATTTCAGGACGTAGCATATGATCAAAAGCCAATGGTATTCGAGGAAGAAGCCAAGCTGCACTGAAGGCATTGGCGAAAAACAAGGCTCCAGAAATTGATGAAATACCAATTGAGATGTTTCAACAAATGAATGCAGCACTAGAAGTGCTCACTTGTCTGTGCTGGGAAATTTGGGAGACAGCTACCTGGCCAACCCTCTGGAAGAGATCCATATTTGTACCCATTCCAAAGAAAGGTGATCCAACAGAATGTGGAAATTATCAAACAATATCATAAATATCACACACAAGTAGAATGTTGCTGAAAGATTCAGAAGAGGATGTGGAACAAGGGATATCATTACTGATGTCAGAGGGATTATGGCTGAAAGCAGAGAATACCAGAAGGATGTTTACCTGTGTTTTATTGACTACGCAAAGTCGTTTGACTGTGTGGATCATAACAAATTATGGATAACATTGCAAAGAATGGGAATTCCAGAACACTTAATTGTGCTCATGGAGGAAACTGTACTTAGATCAAGAGGCAGTCGTTTAAACACAGCAAGGGGATACTGAGTGATTTAAAGTAAAGAAAGGTTTTCATCAGGGTTGTATTCTTTCACTGTACTTATTCAATCTGTATGCTGAGCACATAATCTGAGAAACTGGACTATATGAAGAACTTGGCATCAGGATTGGAGGAAGACTCATTAACAACCTGCGTTATGCAGATGACACAACCTTGCTTGCTGGAAGGGAAGAGGACTTGAAGCACTTACTAATGAAGATCAGAGACCACAGCCTTCAGTTTGGATTGCACCTCAACATAAAGAAAACAAAAATCCTCACAACTGGACCAATGGAGAAAATATTGAAGTTGTAAAGGATTTCATTTTTCTTGGATCCACAATCAATGCCCATGGAAGCAGCAGTCAAGAAATCAAATGACATATTGCATTGGGCAAATCTGCTGTGCAAAAGACCTGTATAAAGTGTTAAGAAGCAAAGATGTCACTTTAAGGACTAAAGCGCCTGACCCAAGCGATGGTTTTTTCAATCACCTCATATGCATGTGAAAGGTGGACAATGAATAAGGAAGATGGAAGAGTTGACGCCTTCGAATTATGGTGTTGGCAAAGAATATTGAATATATCATAGACTGTCAGAAGAACAAACAAATCTGTCTTAGAAGAAGTATAGCTAGAATGTTCATTAGAAGCAACGATGATGGCAAAACCTCGTCTCACATACTTTGGACATGTTATCGGGATGGACTAGTCCCTGGAGAAGGACATCATGGTTGGTAAAGCAGAGAGTCAGCAAAAAAGAGGAAGACCCTCAACAGTGGCTGCAACAATGGGCTCAAGCATAACAACAATTATGAGGATGGCGCAGGACCAGGCAGTGTTTTGTTCTGCTGTACATAGGGTCACTATGAGTCGGAACCGACTTGATGGCACCTGACAACAACAACAACAACAAAGCTCCTCAGACTCGGATTTCTTGTTTTGATTCAGAGTGCTTGGTGGAAGATAAGACAGGGAAGGTTGAGAATCATTTGTCTATTCCTCTATCAGCACTAAAAAAGAAGAGAATATAATAATCTCTGCCCCTCTTTCCTTTCAAAACTCTACTCTGCAGCAAGGACACCCTGTTCTGGCCCCTCTGGTCTGGGCCCCCTTGCCAACTGTGCTCATTGCTGCACTCCCACCTGGTCATTCCAGAGCCCATTCCCTGTAGCCACAACACAGAGTGAAGTTATCCTGGGAGGAAGGCAGTAAACGCCCCATAACACAATCCTAGCAGGTAGAGGCAGGTGAAGAAACAGAAGGGAGTAGCCAGCTTTACCCGTGCTTGCTCAGGGTCTCCCCTTGCTCCTTCCACAATGCCGCAGCTAAGAGCTTAGTGTGCTGCTCCTGTGGCATAACTCAGCCCAACAACTGCAACAGCACAATTGGGAAGTTAGTAATTGCAGCCTATGCACTGGCCAGGGCAATACTGTGTCAAACAGAGTGAAGGCAATATGCTTGGAATTCCAAGGAGAGGGAATGTATTTCAGAGAACTGGCTAGAAAGATTTTAGAAGCTCTGAAGGAGTAAAAAGGCTAAGGCGGGGAATGCCAGGGATTTAGTAGCTTCAGGAAGCGCTACCACCCTTCGGTCTCAAGGATCAAAGGGAAGGATGTTACTAAGGCCAGAAGTCCACTTGTGGCTGACACTACTGGAGCACTGATTTTGAAATGATGCTTCTCGCATAACCATCTAGAGCTACGTGCTGTTGCCCTGCCAGTACCACCAACACCACTGGACCTATGGCAATAGTAGCCCACCACCACCATTGCCACTGCTGGAAACGCTGAAGGTTTCGGAGCCTATAACCACCAGCAGCTGCTAGTCTCCACAAGGAGCAAAGAGAAGAACAATGACTTCGCCTTTCCTCCTAGCATCCAGTCTCCAGCCATCTAATTTTCCACCTGTATTCCCATTTTTTTTTTTTTTCACTCCCATTGGCCAAATCTGATAGGAAGCCAGAGGGCATGGAGAATCTGGGAAATGTAGTTTATAGGGTCCAACCCCTTCAGTACAAAGCAGAGCATGGAAAGGCTGGAGTAGAGCAGAGAGCAAACAGACATATGACTAACATGAGTGCTACTGAAACGTTCTACTAATTTTGGCCTCTTAAAAGCCATATGTCACACCCAAATTTATTGCAGCACTGTTTACAATAGCAAAGAGATGGAAGCAACCAAGGTGCCCATCAACGGAAGAATGGATAAATAAATTATGATATATTCACACAATGGAATACTACACATCGATAAAGAACAATGATGAATCTGTGAAACATTTCATAACATGGAGGAACCTGGAAGGCATTATGCTGAGTGAAATGAGTCAGTTGCAAAAGGACAAATATTGTATGAGACCACTATTATAAAAGAACTCGAGAAATAGTTTAAACAGAGAAGAAAATATCCTTTGATGGTTATGAGAGCGGGGAGGGAGGGAGGGAGGGGGTATAGATAGTAGACAAGAACTATTTTAGGTAAAGGGAAAGACAACACACAATACAGAAGAGGTCAGCACAACTGGACTAAACCAAAAGCAAAGAAGTTTCCCGAATAAACTGAACGCTTCGAAGGCCAGTGTAGGAGGGGTGGGGGTTTGGAGTCCATGGTTTCAGGGGACATCTAGGTTAATTGGCATGATAAAATCTATTAAGAAAACATTCTGCATCCCACTTTGGAGAGTGGCGTCTGGGGTCTTAAACTCTAGCAAGTGGCCATCTAAGGTGCATCAATTGGTCCCAAACCACCTGGAGCAAAGGAGGATGAAGAACACCAAAGACACAAGGTAATTATGAGCCCAAGAGACAGAAAGGGCCACATAACCAGAGACTCCATCAGCCTGAGACCAAAAGAACTAGATGGTGCCCGCCTACAACTGATGACTGCCCTGACGGGGAACACAACAGAGAACCCCTGAGGGAGCAGCAGAGCAGTGAGATGCAGACCTCAAATTCTCATAAAAAGACTAGACTTAATGGTCTAACTGAGACTAGAATGACCCCGGAGGTCATGGTCCCCAGACCATCTGTTAGCTCAACACAGGAACCATTCCCAAAGCCACTTCTTCAGACAGAGATTGGTCTGGACTATGGGATAGAAAATGATGCTGGTGAGGAGTGAGCTTCTTGGATCAAGTAGGCACATGAGATTATGTGGGCAGCTCCTGTCTGGAGGGCAGAGGAGAGGGCAGAGGGGGTCAGAAGCTGGCTGAATGGACACAAAAATAGAGAGTGGAGAGGAGTGTGCTGTCTCATTAGGAGAAGAGCAACTAGGAACATATAGCAAAGTGTACATAAATTTTTGTATGAGAGACTGACTTGATTTGTAAACTTTCACTTAAAGCACAATTAAAAAAAAAAGCCATATGTAATGCATATTAGTTTATTGCCCTATTTCTCCATCTTCCCTTTTCCAACAGCCCCTGATTTCCATTAGGATCCATGTGTTTCCAGGAAGCTGACTCCATCAGGGCTGCTCCATTGGAGCAGGGCTCAGCCAGTCAGGGCACTCAATCCCACTGCCCAGAATGATTGGTTCAGGGTGGTCATGTGAACTCAGCCAGTCCAATCACAGTGCACCTCAGGATTTTCGCTGGGAAGTCTGGCACACAGATTCTATCTTCTTTGCTAACCATGAATGAGGAAACATGCAGGCCCTGGGATCTGTTGGCAATCAACTTGGGACAATAAGGGGAACAAAAACCAGGAAGAAAGAGTAGTGCTGAAAACTAAAGGAGATTAATTTTTTGACATGTGTGGCCCACATGCTGCAGCCACTGCTTAAGAAGCTCTGACATAGATGATCAGATTCATGTTTCTTAGAGTGCCTTTTGTCTGTCACAAAACAAGGCTAATTTACAAGCATCATGGAAAACTCTGGAAGAGAAAGTTTCAGAGATCAGCCACTTCTCCCATGGTCACAATCTAGACCAGTGACTTTTAACATTTCTTTCCTTTTTTTTAACTGTAACTAGTAGGGGGTCAGTGAAAAAGAGGAAGACCCTCAATAAGATGGATTGACACAGTGGCTGCAACAGTGGGCTCAAGCATAACAACAATCATGAGGATGGTGGCAGACTGTGCAGTGTTGCATTCTGTTGTACATAGGGTCACTATGAGTCAGAACCAACTGGACGGCACCTAACAACAACAGCAATACCTTCAAGAAGAGATAAATGTTACCCTGTGGCCAGTACACACAGTGATGTATATAGAACTGAGACAGAAGTTTCACAGTAGTTTTCATAGGGTTTAACCTTACTGTGTGCAATTCATTTATATTTTCAATTCTATTGCTTCAAGACTGTAAATGATTTAATGATCTACTAATGGACTATTGCCTGCAATTTGAGAAACATTATACCATTCCATTGCCAATTGCTGCAAAACTTCTAAGATCCTGATTTTAAGCATCCTAACGTTTTTTTTTTTAACGTTTACTATTTTTTTTTTTTTAACGTTTACTAGCGTCCCTTCTTCCGTACCCATATTCTCAGTCTTCTTTCCTGTTACTGTGGAGGGAAAACACTGTTTCTGCCAGAGACCAACCCCACCACCATCACCAAAAACAACCTGTGCTCAGGACCCCATCTCCTCTCTCCTTCTCAGGGATTTACCTCTACAGATATTTTCTCTCTCTTTTTTGTGTTGTCAATTTCCTCCTTTCTCCTGGATCATTCCAATCAGTTTACAAACTTGCTCTAGAATTCCTTTCCTAAAACCAAAAACAAATCGACAAACAAATTGCCCTACTTTGGTCTCATTTCAGCTTCCACTTCTTTGAGTCCAACCAGAGTAGATATGGTTGAATGGACCAGCAAGCAGAAAGGTGACCTAGAGGTGAACCCTAGAAGAAGGGATGAGGAGCTTGACAAGTAAGCAGGTGTGGAAGGTTGAAGAAGCCATCGAGATATGTGTGAATGCATAGAAATCAGAAGTGAATTTCAACCCCAGAACCATCTTCCTTAAACCCCTTTTGAGTCCCCTCCTGCTCACTGGCTCCTAAGCGTTTGTCACTGGATCCTGGATTCTGTATTCAGGTAAGCTTAGGTTCAACACTGGCCCCGCCATTTCTGAACTGTGTGACTACAGACACATTACATCTCTCCGTTTTTTTCGTTTGTAAAATGAATCTAATAAAACCTATCACAATGGGTAGGCTTAAGGATTAAATGAAATCAGCATATGTTAGCTGTGATTATCAAGGTCATCCCCCATCCTTAAATAAAACCTTACTCACCCACTAATAAAAATTACCATAGTGATCACTTGTTGAGCAATTCCTCTGTGCCAGGCAATATGCTAAGGGCCTTGTAAACAAGGTATCCAAGCCAAGGATTCCCCGGCAGCTCTCATTGCAAGTTTTCTCCCTCTGATAACATTTTTAGAGTATCTACATAAACCAGGAACTGGACTGGCTTACTTACATTCATTCATTCAACAGATATTGATTAAGTACATACTAGGTGCTCAGAATACTGAGAAGAACATGGCCCTCAACCTTGAAGAACTCACAATTTAGTCACACACTAAGTGCTGTGTAATGAGGGTATGTATGTGGGTGTTCTTTCCTCATGGCTTCCCTGGTATGTGCAACCCCACTTTTTGCTCCAGACTGACATTTCTCATTCTCCTTTTCTGGCTTGACCTTGGAGCTCTACATTCAGGACATACCTTTGAGTTCTTAGCCTCCCGAATTAAGAGAAGAGATAATTAAAAATATATATATTTATTGTGCTTTAAGTGAAAGTTTACAAATCAAGTCAGACTCTCATAGAAAAATTTATGAACACCTTGCTATATACTCCTAATTGCTCTCACCCTAATGAGACAGCATACCCTTCCCTCCACTCTCTCTTTTCGTGTCTACTTGGCCAGCTTCTGACTCCCTCTACCCTCTCATCTCACCTTCAGACAGGAGATGCCAACATAGTCTCATGTGTCTACTTGATCCAAAAAGCTCATTCTTCACCAGTATCTTTGTCTACCCTGTCCAATCCCTACCTGAAGCATTGACTTCGGGAATAGTTCCTGTGTTGGGCTAACAGATGGTCTGGGGACCATGACCTCTGGGGTCATTCTAGTCTCAGTTAGATCATTAAGTCTGGTCTTTTTACGAGAATTTGAGGTCTGCATCTCACTGCTCTTGTGCTCCCTCAGGGGTTCTCTGTTGTGTTCCCTGCCAGGGCAGTCATCTGTTGTAGCTGGGCACCAACTAGTTCTTCTGGTCTCAGGCTAGTGTTGTCTCTGGTTTATGTGGCCCTTTCTGTCTCTCGGGCTCATAATTACCTTGTGTCTTTGGTGTTCTTCATTCTCCTTTGGTCCAGGTGGGTTGAGATCAATTGATGCATTTTAGATGGCTGCTTGCTAGCGTTTAAGACCCCAGACGCCACTCTCCAAAGTGAGATGCAGAATATTTTCTTAATAGATTTTATTATGCCAATTGACTTAGATGTCTCCTGAAACCATGGTCTCCAAACCCCTGCCCCTGCTACACTGGCCTTCGAAGCATTCAGTTTATTCAGGAAACTTCCTTGCTTTTGGTTTAGTCCAGTTGTGCTGACCTCTTCTGTATTGTGTTGTCTTTCCCTTCACCTAAAATAGTTCTTATCTACTATCTAATTAGTAAAAAACCTCTCCCTCCCTCCCCGACTCCCTCTCCCCTCTTGTAACCATCAAAGAATATTCTCTTTTCTGTTTAAACTATTTCTCAAGTTCTCATAATAGTGGTCTTACACAATATTTGGAAACCCTGGTGGCATAGCGGTTAAGTGCTGCGGCTGCTAACCAAAGGGCTGGCAGTTTGAATCCACCAGGCGCTCCTTGGAAACTCTGGAGCAGTTCTACTCTGTCCTACAGGGTCACTATGAGTCGGAATTGACTCGATGGCACTGGGTTAGGTTAAGTTATACAATTTTTGTCCTTTTGCAGCTGACTAATTTCACTCAGCGTAATGCCTTCCAGATGCCTCCATGTCATGAAATGTTTCACAGATTCATCATTGTTCTTTATTGATGCATAATATTCCATTGTGTGAATATACCATAATTTATCTATTCATTCATCCGTTGGTGGGTACCTTGGTTGCTTCCATCTTTTTGCTATTGTAAACAGTGCTGCAATGAACATGGGTGTGCATATATCTGTTCGTGTAAAGGCTCTCATTTCTCTAGGATATATTCCAAGGAGTGGGATTGCAAGATCATATGGTAGTTCTATTTCTAGTTTTTTAAGGAAGCACCAAATCGATTTCCAAAGTGGTTGTACCATTTTAGATTCCCACCAGCAGTGTATAAGTGTTCCTATCTCTCCACAACCTCTCTAACATTTATTATTTTGTGTTCTTTGGGTTTAACACCAGCCTTGTTGGAGTGAGATGGAATCTCATCATAGTTTCGATTTGCATTTCTCTAATGGCTAATGATCGTGAGCATTTACTCATGTATATGTTAGCTAACTGAATGTCTTCTTTAGTGAAGTGTCTGTTCATATCCTTTGCCCACTTTTTAATTGGGCTATTTGTCTTTTTGCAGTATCATGTAGATTTTAGAGATCAGACGCTGATCAGAAATGTCATAGCTAAAAACTTTTTCCCAGTCTGTGGGTAATCTTTTTACTCTTTTGGTGAAGTCTTTGGATGAGCATAGGTGTTTGATTTTTAGGAGCTCCCAGTTATCTGGTTTCTCTTCAGCATTTTTAGTAATGTTCTGTATTCTGTTTATGCCCTGTATTAGGGCTCCTAGCGTTGTCCCTATTTTTTCTTCCATGATCTTTATCGTTTGAGATTTTATATTTAGGTCTTTGATCCATTTTGAGTTCATTTTTGTGCATGGTATGAGGTATGGGTCTTGTTTCATTTTTTGGCAGAGGGATATCCAGTTATGCCAGCACCATTTGTTAAAAAGACTGTCTTTTCCCCATTGAACTGACTTTGGGCCTTTGTCAAATATCAGCTGCTCATTATGTGGATGAATTTATGTCTGGATTCTCAATTCTGTTCCATTGGTCTATGTATCTGTTGTTGTACCAGTATTGGGCTGTTTTTACTACTGTGGCGGTATACTAGGTTCTAAAATCAGGTAAAGTGAGGCCTCCCACTTTGTTCTTGTTTTTCAGTAATGCCTTATTTATCCAGGGCCTCTTTCCCTTCCATATGAAGTTGGTGATTTTTTTCTACGTCTCATTAAAAAATGTCGTTGGAATTTGGATTGGAATTGCATTGTATCTATAGATTGCTTTTGGTAGAATAGACATTTTTATAATGTTAAGTCTTCCTATCCATGAGCAAGGTATGTTTTTCCAGTTATGAAGGTCTCTTTTGGTTTCTTGCAGTAGTGTCTTGTAGTTTTCTATGTATAGGCCTTTTACATCTCTGGTAAGATTTATTCCTAAGTATTTTATCTTTTGGGGGGCTACTGTAAATGTATTGATTTGGTGATTTCCTCTTCAATGTTCTTTTTGTTGGTGTAGAGGAATCCAAGTGATTTTTGTATGTTTATCTTGTGTCCTGATACTCTGCTGAACTTAGTTTCAGTAGTTTTCTTGAGGATTCCTTAGGGTTTTCTGTGTATAAGATCAAGTCATCTGCAAACAGAGATACTTTTACTTCTTCCTTGCCAATCTGGATGCCCATTATTTCTTTATCTAGCCTAATTGCTTTGGCTAGTACCTCCAGCACAATGTTGAATAAGAGTGGTGATAAAGGGCATCCTTATCTGGTTCATAGTCTGAGGGGGAATGCTTTCAGACTCTCCCCATTTAGGATGATGTTGGCTGTTGGCATTGTATAAGTGCCCTTTATTATGTTGAGGAATTTTCCTTCTATCCCCATTTTGCTGAGTTTTTATCATGAATGGGTGTTGAACTTTGTCAAATGCCTTTTCTGCATTGATTGATAAAATCATGTGGTTCTTGTCTTTTGTTTTATTTATATGATGGATTACATTAATTGTTTTTCTAGTGTTGACCCATCCCTGCATACCTGGTATGAATCCCACTTGGCCATGGTGAATTATTTTTTCGATATATTGTTGAATTCTTTTGGCTAGAATTTTGTTGAGGATCTTTGCATCTAATATCATAAGGGATATAGGTCTGCATTTTCTTTTTTCATGGTGTCTTTACCTGGTTTTGGTATCAGAGATATGCTGGCTTCATAGAATGAGTTTGGGAGTATTCCGTCCTTTTCTATGTTCTGAAATACCTTTAGTAGTAGTGGTGTTAATTCTCTGAAAGTTTGGTAGAACTTTGCAGTGAAGCCGTCCAGGCCAGGGTTCTTTTTTTTGTTGTTGGGAATTTTTTGATTACCTTTTCAATCTCTAAGAGAAGAGATAATTTTTGAACTCACCATCTTTCCTTGTCTGTAATCCCCTGCCAGAAGAAAGGGACCGCATAGATAGATATCCAACAGGTAGGTAGATAGCTGGCCTGGCTTTTTCCCCATCACAACTTTAATACCTCTCTGTCTGAATTCATTCTCCTAACTCCCAAATTCAACAGACTCTTTTACCTTTTGCAGCGCTTTTTCCCCTTTCTCTCTTCATGGCATCACACATAGTTGACTGTTCTTTGTATCTTTCACCTCTCCAGCTCAAAGAGGACAAGTAACCTTCCAACTGATACCACTAAGAAATGGAGTTAGGACTCAGACCCAGATCAGACAGACTCCAAAGCACATGCTGTAACCAGGATGCCATGCTGCCTCCCAAAACTCTGGACCTGCACTTTCCAATGCCCAGCTATTAACTACATGTGCCTGTTTAAATTTAATTAAAATCAAATTAAATTAAAAAATTCAGTTTCTCAGTCACACTATTGACCTTTCAAGTACTCAACAGGCACATGTGACGAGTGGCTACTATTCTGGACAGTGCAGATATGGAACATTTCCATCATTGCCAGAAAATTCTATTGGACAGCATAGGTTTAGATAAAAGTTCTGTCCTCTAACCTCTTCTCTTTATCATCTCTCCCTTTGTTTATTCTCAGGGAATAGGCAGCCATTGTTTGGTCTGCCCCACCCTCTAACCCTACTTTTCTGGGAAGTGTTACTCTAACCCCATCCTCCTATCATGCCTTCATTCACAGGGTTACCATGGATACAGCCACATTTATACATGACCTTGTCCCCCCTTCCACCACAATGTTGATTGGTTCAGGGATGGACACCTGACCAAATTTAGCTCAACCAGGAGCTCTTTCTCTCTGGAATTTGGAATTAAGTCTACAATTTCTAGTCACCTGGCTGATCTTTTGAATGGAAGAAATAAAACCTGGTAGGCATGGGGTGATAATGCTTTCTACATGGATTAGGAAAACTGGTCTTCAGAGAAATTAATGAATAAACAGCAATGCAGTTACACATATTGGGGTTGGGGAGAGTTGAATCTAGAAGCTCAAAGAATGTCGGAGCTCTGTCTCCCTCCCTTTCTCTGAGCTCTGCCTTCCTCTGTGATGCCTTCATGCTCAGGCAGTCTCTCTCCATGGAGCAGGGACGATGGCCACCCACAGCTCCTTATGGCTCAATACCTCCAGGAGAGAGATTCTGTATCTTCTATGTTCATATTCCAAATCTTTAGGACGGCTGTGTTTAGCTCAATCTGGATTTGTTTAAAAACCCTGGCCAGTCTTAACAAGGTTTCCTAGAAACAAAGCCTAAAAGGAGGGATTAGGTGCTACAGCCTACCGAGTTTTTACGCAAACACGTGCGTTATACCTTTTTTTTGCCAATCGCACGACCCCCTCGAGTATTATTTTCCTAGGTGTGCTATGCGCATTGTATGTGTGGGCATGTTATTTACGTGGGCATATTATTTGCAAAAAAAAAAAAAAATGCAGTAATCCTAGTTTAGTGAGGATGAGGGAAAGCAGGAAAGGATAAAAAGCAATTCAAGGAAATGTTTGCTGGCCACTTCTCACAATGAACTGTAGAGAAACATAGCTGGTTTATTGACAAATACACCCCCTTGGCCATGTGGGGTGTCTCTAAATAGGCTGTATGGAGAAATTATACCTTGAAAGAGTCCATCAGAGGAAACAAGGGAGAATGGGTTATTCTATCCTGCTCCTTCCTGTCTCTTGCCTCCCACTGACCAGTTTGCCCCATGAATAGTTCAATCCCTGTACTTCTTGGTTGCTTCACTGACTTCTTCGGCAGTTGCTCAGGAAACAGATCCCAGACTCTCTGCCGTGGCGTATTGTTAGGATCTGAAAGTTGCAGAAGACAGAGACTCCATGTGTGCAACCGGTTGGCCTCAGGCAGCAGAACTGTGAGACCTTGCCTAGAGTTGGTTAGCCATATCTGGGGCTGAGATGGACCAAGTAGCTAATGATCTGGGAGCCAAACGAGGCTGAGAGACTCTGGGCCAAGATGTGGGGCATCATTATGATTGGTCAGCCTGGGTCCTGTGCCTGCCCGTGGCTGATGGGGATTAGGAGAGGTACTAGGAGTGGAAACATGTCATTCTCCCTCACCCCTCATGTCAATTCAGATCCTTAGAAAACCAGATGCCGGCATAGGGTTAAATGCAAGAGTTTTATTAGGGAAAACACCTGTGAGAGAAAGGTGGCGGGAGCTGGGGAAGATTGAGAGAGCCGTAAGATATAAGATGGTAATGCAGGTCTAACCCTGAGTGAAGGAGGAGGGAAGGAAGGAGCTTTAGGTGGGAGTGTCTTAGACTGCAGTGCAGTTCTAAGGAAAGTTCAGCAAGGGCACCATCTGTAGTGAAAATTTCACTTATCACATCAAAGATTCTGCTTCTAGGTATGGCTGGCATCTGTCTCTCTCCCAACCCACAGCACCTTCCTACAGAATCAAAGACTCTTTTCAAATTTGCAGTCCCTGACAGAGACAGATTACCCAGTAAGCGAGGCAAGCATGGGCTTACTTGTGCTTACTTACTAATCTGTAATGCACAATTTCACATGTGGTGAAAAATGTGAAATTGTACACTACGGGTTTGGTAAGTAAGCCTGTGCTTATCTTGCTCACTGGATAATCCGACCCTGGCTATGCTCAGTCACTGGCTCGGAGCACCCTGTGGGAAACAAGGCCTGGGAGTGTGGGTGATGGATTTCAGATCTCAGCAGCTGGGCTGCCGGTCAATTATGCTTGCCCCAGACAGAGATCTGAGAGCTGCATTCTCACAGCCATTACACCCTCCCAGCTTAGCACCACACAGAGATGAAGGATGATTCTACAGTCTAAAAAAAAAAGTGCCATTAGCAGCTGAAAGGACAGGAGTGTTGAGCAGCCCAGACTATAAATGTCCACCCCATGGCTTATGACGGCCCACTTGTAATTTAAACACCGCATGTCCAAACCTGAACCCATGACTCCTCTACTGTCTGACTCTTTATCTGGAGACTACCATTTTTCTGTGGTAGCAAAACCTGAGTGTCATATTAAATTTCCTCATTTCTCTTGTCTCCAATCCCCACAATGGTCAATCAATGATCAAGTCCTTTTAATCATACTGTGGCGGTATCAACTTTGCATCTTTTTCCCTCCATTCTGATTGTTAGTCGTGTGTTCAGGTCCTCATTACATCTTGCCTGAACTATCGTGGAAATCTCCAAGTAGTCATTTTGCAGCTCTATTTAATCCTATTCTCTCTGCCTGTCTTTAAATGGTTTTGACCATGTCACTTCCCTTTGTAAAGCCTTCCATCGGTAACCCTCCACTGCAGAAAATAAAACCCAAGGTCCTTGATCTGACTATAACTTATCTTCCCAGATAATTCGTCTTCCTTTTCCTCTTGCCCTGTATTTCCTCAACTGATCCCTTGCTCCCCTTTATTTGCTCTAAGTGCTGCCTACACATGGCATACTTTTCCTCCAGTTCTACCTATTTTTCAAGGCCCAGTTCAAATGTTCCATTCTCTGTAAATCTTTCCTGAACTTCCTTGACTATTAATTGGAAGTTATCTTTTGTTTTGTTTTTAAACTCCCACAGTACATGAATTTTCTCTCTTTAACTCAATACTTCTTTTTCAGATCAAAGAGGGCACGCAGTGAGATAGAGGGATATGGCTTAAGGAAGTCCACTTGGCTGTCTACACAGATCCCTCTTCAATGCTATAACCTTGAGAATTCACCATTACCCAGAAACTGGTCTTCAACCTTGCAAACTCAGAAGCCTGGTTTTAACAGGAAGCAGACAGTGGAACCATCTCCTGGGGGTGCTCTTGTATTCACTAAGTTCATAGAAACTGAGGTATATATAAACCAGAATCCAATCAATTAATTTACAAGGAAAAATACAATCATCAAGAGCTGGACTCCTGTAGCTGGCAGATCACTGAATTTTGTCCTTACACGTAAGATATTTTCTGGGTGAGCACAGAATCACACCAGGAAAGCATACTGATCTTAAGAAGCATTTCTTAGCATGGGCAGCCTGAAACATTCTCACCCACCACAGGAATGATATGGATGAGGAAATCCTAATGGTCAGGTCTGCTTGATTGAGACAGAGCTTAGAGGCTCAATGCTGGGGCTTCCCTCTGTGATTGCCTTGTTTGGGGCTGCTGTGGGTGGTCATGCCATTTGGTTTGTGGAGTCACTCTCTAAACAGGATACAGAATGACTGATTAGCAATTCTGTTTATTAAATTTCAATCACATCTCACTCTTGCCTTCTTGAGACTGCCCCTATGAACCGGAAGAGTTTGGGTTGTTTTTTGATGTTTGTAGACAAGCTCTTAGCTTACCCCCTTAGAAAACTAATTTTAAGGCTCTATTACTCAGCTTGGAGCCCTGGTAGCACAGTGGTTGCTAAGCAAAAGGTCAGCACTTCGAATCCTCCAGCCGCTCCTTGGAAACCCTATGGGGCAGTTCTACCCTGTCCTGTAGGGTCACTATGAGTTGGAACCGACTTGATGGCAACAGGTTTTATTCGTCAGCTTAGGCTAAGTTATGTTGCAGTAATAAACAACCAAAACAATCTCAGTGGCTTACAACAACAAAGGTTTATTTCTTACTCATATGACATTACAGCTTGCACTACATCTTCACTCTGTGAAAAAAAGCAGCTTTATTTGGGACACGCAGTTCCCACAGCAGAGGAAAAAAAGACAGAATCATGAGATCGCTAATGCCACTTCTATTCACATTTCATTGACCAAAACAAGTCATCTGGACAACCTTGATGACATTAGGGTATAATCCTCTTCTGGGACAGGCCACATAGGGAAGGTCCTAGAAAAGAAAGGGCAGAAAATATTGATGATAACTTTACAGTAAGGACTAACATTCAATCTGTATGTACCAGTATGGGAGCCACAGTCAAGAAATCAAAACTCATTGTATTGGGTAAATCTGCTGCAAAGGACCTCTTTAAAGTGTTGAAAAGCCAAGATGTCACCTAGAAGACTAAGGTGTGCCTGACCCAAGCCATAGTCTTTTCAGTTGCATCACATGCATGTGAAAGCTGGACAATGAATAAGGAAAACCGAAGAATTCACGCCTTTGAATTGTGGTGCTGGCAAAGAATATTGAACATACCAATGGACTGCCAAAAGAAAGAACAAATCTGTCTTGGGAGAAGTACAACCAGAATGCTCCTTAGAAACAAGGATGGCGAGACTATGTCTTACATACTTTGGACATGTTGTCAGGAGGGATCAGTCCCTGGAAAAGGACATCATGCTTGGTAAAGTACAGGTCAGCAGAAAAGAGGACAACCCTCAACGAGATGGATGACACAGTGGCTGCAACAATGGGCTCAAGCATAATGATTGTAGGGACGGCGCAGGACCGTGCAGTGTTTCATTCTATGGTACATAGGGTCTCTGTGAGTCAGAGCTGATTTGACAGGCCCTACCACCACCACCACGTACCAGTATGATTGTTACCAGCTATTAAAATATTTAAATACTTTAGAACTAGCTGGTAAATAGCTGCTGTCTCAAGCCTCTTAACAGCTTCCCTCCCCTGGGATCTCCTGGCCCTACTGTTCATGAATCAGCAGAGACATATACCTCCAGGATCCTATTTGGCTTCAAATCTGCTTGATCAATTCCCGAGTACTACCTGTTCTTAAATGTGTTTAATATCGCCCTTGGCTAATTTCTTCTACTATGTAGATTTTTATTAGTTTAATTCTGAGGCAACCTGATTTCCAAGCTCTTGGAGGAAAAACCACTACAGCCCCTATGTGCTCACAATTCCTTTTTTTTTTAATTGTACTTTAGATGAAGGTTTACAGAACTAGCTTCTGATTAAACAGTTAGTACACATATTGTTTTATGACATTGGTTAACAGCCCCACAACATGTCAACACTCTCCCTTCTCGACCTTGGGTTCCCTATTACCAGCTTTCCTGTCCCCTCCTGCCTTCTAGGCCTTGCCCTTGGGCTGTTGTGTCCCTTTAGTCTCGTTTTGTTTTATGGGCTGGTCTAATCTTCAGCTGGATGGGTAAACCTCGGAAGTGATTTCATTACTGAGCTGAGAGGGTGTCTGGGGACCATACTCTTGGGGTTTCTCCAGTCTCTGTCAGGCAAGTAAGTCTTGCCTTTTTTTGTGAGTTAGAATTTTGTTCTACGTTTTTCTCCTGTGCTGACAATTCTTAGTTTTAACAGTAACGATTAGTATAATTTGTATTGCTTCCTACATATTTCTACATTTCCTTGTCTAACATAATGAATCATATGTAATAACGCTCAATAAATATTTGTATAAG
The DNA here is from genome assembly GCF_024166365.1 of Elephas maximus indicus. Classification (NCBI taxonomy): domain Eukaryota; kingdom Metazoa; phylum Chordata; class Mammalia; order Proboscidea; family Elephantidae; genus Elephas; species Elephas maximus. The sequence goes on from NC_064821.1 coordinate 82,371,980, forward strand.
ACTTACTTGGCTTTTTCCCTGTTAGCTAAGTTTATCTCTACTGTCTCAACATACTGTTTATTTTGGATCTCCTTTTTTTTTTTTTTTTTTTATGACATCTCTCAGGTCTAAAAATGTCATTAACTTCTTTTTCTAACACTTCTGCAATTTACAAAGCACTCTCACAGTGTTCCATTTAATCTCTCCAACACTCCCAAGAGGTAGGAATTAGATTACTCCACAAATGAAGAAATTGCGACTCGGTGAAGTTAGGTGACTTATAGCTAGTAAGATTTCATTCATCAAATATTTATTCAGTGCCTGAAGTGAGATTTATTGAAGCTGGACTTGAAAACAATTTTCCTGAATTCAAGTCAAGGTTTATTCCACTATTCTCAGCTACTTTACCACTAGGGTCATGAACCCAAAGGAAGGCAATAATAGTGTTGATTTTATTCTTGAGGGTCCCTCAACACAAGAAGTCTCAAAAAAGCTCCAAGGTCATTTGTGAAATTCAAGATTACCATCCACAGGGGCAGTCCCATTCCTATCTGTGCTTGCCTACCTACCTGATTAAGAGCTCGGCTCTAACCAAAAAAAGGTGGCAGTTCGAATCCATCAGCAGCTGCTTAGAAACTCTACGGGGCAGTTCTACTCTGTCCTATAGGGTCGCTTTTGACATAAATGGGTTGGTTTTCAAATGGAGAAAACGTGTCCATGCAAACGTAAAGTTAAAAGCTGAACATTCTTCGGAAGTACTGCTCTTTATTCTGTAATATATCATTTTACAGTTTTGGTGTTAAATCCCCTCTTCTATGAATTTATGGTGCTGGTAGATACCTTCTGTAAGGGCGTGCTCACTCAATCTGGTATCCGTATGTAGTTCTGCCCACCAGCACTCTTTCCCCCACATTAAAATAAAAACCCCCAAAGTTACTGATCTCCAAAATTCACAGCGTGCGCACCACAGCAGAAATCCACGCTAGAACGCGTTATAGAGGTCACCAGGCAACGCCTCCGGATACATCGGAAGGGGCGGGGTCAGAAATCTCTGGTTGACCAAGTCGGCGACCCTTCCTAATTCTCGCGAGACTTCAAGCAACTCAGCTTCTGCGCACTACAAGCTACTGGGAGCAGAGGCGCCAAGGGAGGGGGAGGGGAAAAGGGGAGACGGTGCAAACGGTGTGGCCGCCATCTTGTTTGTGCCCCCGCTTCGCGCGCGCTCCGTTCTCCGTGACGCACGCTTCCCCCTCCCCTCCGCCCTGCCCGGGCATCTGCATTGCCCAACACCGCAGGAGCGCGGGGGCGGCTGCTGTTCTTCCCTGGACCCCAGAATAGAGGCATGTGAGTGTGCGGGAGCGTCGGTGGGAGGTAGGGTGTGAGCGGTGGCGGGGGGAGGGGCAGCGCTTCCCGCCTTCAGAGACCTCACTTCCCTCGCGCGACCGCCGCTGTAGTTCGGTCCGGCCTGCCCGCCGCCATGTTGTGTTCTCGCCGGGCCCGCCGCAGTCACCGCCGCCGCCTCCGAGCTCGTGGGGTCCGTGCGCCTCTGCGGCCCGGCCCGCGGGCTTTCTCCCATTGGCGGAAGGCTGTGGCGGGGGGGCTCGCTCGGATTGGTCGGTGGCGGGGAGGCCGCGGACCTGGCACCTTATTGGTCGCGCTGGCTCCGGACTAGGAATCAGGCTGCGGGATGCGCGCGTCCTGGGTTTAGGCTGCAAGGATGATGACCACCTACAGCGCAGGCGTGAGGTGGAGTTTGGGAGCGAGCCTAGAGGCCTCAAGGGGGAAGGGAAGGTGATGGTCCGGCAGGTACTTTCGGGGTACCCTTGGGACGCCCTAGAGTGGAGGTACTCCTAAATTCCGACGTGCCCTACGTGTAACATGCAAAGCCCAGGATGGGGGCGTACAAGTCCCTAGGGTGTCAGGCTTGGGAAAACCGAAACCCAAGTTACAGGCTGAGGGGATCGTCGAGATTCAGGGATGCTAGACTTGGAGTCTGACACAGTTTGGGAGTGACCCTGAAGTCCAAGGATGCCAGATCTGAGGGCATGGTATAAGGAGGAAGAAGCATCAGGATCCTATTGGAAGGATAGGATCAGACAGGGATTTTGCTACAGAGTGCCAGTGGAGCCTTGGAGTCTAAAGTTACCAGAACTGGGATGTGATGTGAGGAGGAGGCAAACAGACCAGGCTGACATTGGGGTCCTGTGGGATAGGTGTGCTCTGTCTTTAGTAACTGAAACCAAGCCATACAGTGAGTAGTATCAAATCTGTAGGAGTGAGGAAGTTCACTAGGAAGCATTTGAAGAAACATTTTCGGAGTTGGGAAGTATATTAAGAGAGCAATTATAGGGCCAGCAGCTAGTTGTACGATGTTGTTTGTGGAATTTTTCTGCTTTAGGAAGGATAGGCGTAGGGACTGAGTTTCCAAAACTACGCTTTCTAGCAGATATTAGGTATCTGGCGAATAATTATTTGTTGAATGAACACTGTTAGATTCCCCTTTGGAAGAAGGGAGTTTAGCAGAGATCCTGAATCTTGGCACAATTTATTCCCTTTTATATGTGCCTAAAAATATCGCACCACGCACGTATTCACCTTTTTTTTTTTAAAGCAGTCCCAAACTAAAATAAACCAGCGCATAGCTTTTTGCATCTTAAGTAACAGGACTAGTCAACATTTTCTGGTTCATATTTCAAAAGCTTTTGTTCTAATCCAGAGTTGTTAGAGTCATGTAAAGGGGTACATTCCTTTTCCCCTGAATCGTAATGACTGGGATTGCTTTACATTTGTTTACCCCAAGGCAGAAGGAACATGGAAATAGATTTATGTTAAACCTCTGTGTGTTTCATAGTTTGTTTTTCATTGTCAATATTAGAGGGTTCTTTCTAGCTTCAGATGCAGATAACACTTCTGTTTTCATACCCATTTCAAAAAACTGTAGTTTTCAAATTTGATCAGTTTTATGTGAGTGCAACTAAATTTTCGAGAGAGAAGGGGAAAGTACTAGAGAAAGGGAATTGACATTTTGGGGCACATTGAATATAACATTTCTATTTTTTTATTAGGCAGGCATTTGTCATCGCCATATTGCAGATGAGGAATTGAGGATCAGAAAGGTTAAGTAACTTGTCCAGTGTCACTCAGTAAGTGGTTGAGCTGGAATTCAAACCCAAGTTGCTTGATGTCAAAACCTGGTGGTTTTATCTGCTGTGTCATGTTATCAAAATAAACTTGACTAGTCAAATTCTCAGGTAGTTTTATATTTCAAAGTGGATCATTTTTGATTTCTGGATGTAAAAATATATTGAGTGGGCGGATATAATAAAAATTCGTATTGTTGCAAGCATTCAGGCCACAGAATTGTACCCATATAGAATATGAGTTCTTCAACTAGGTGTTTCTGTTGTGAAAGGGAAGATTTACAACGTAAATTGCTAGATTCTTCCTGAATCCAGGTAGATGACTAGGAAAAAAATGTACAAAAATTTTAAGAATCTGGATTCTTTCAAATAGGCTTCATAGTATTGCTGACATAGTCTTTCTGTATATGGAAGTAATTTGTGCTAAGCAGTGGAGAACTACAAAGTGCATAGTGTGAAGAGCTCACTGGGTAGCTTTTCAGACGTCACCAGTTCCTTAGGATGTTTGTCTCCAGGCACCAGGACTTGTTCAAAGGCCTTATATTTTCTTCAAACTGTGGGATACTAATTCTAAGATATATTTATTCTCAATGATATATAAAATTAAAACTGCATGCAACAAAGTGTTTGCAATTCCAGTGTTGCATAAACCAAAAAACCAAACCCAGTGCCGTTCAGTCGATTCTGACTCATGGCGACGCTATAGGACAGAGTAGAACTGCCTCATAGAGTTTCCAGGGAGCGCCTGGTGGGTTCAAACTGCTGACCCTTTGGTTAGCAGCTGTGGCGCTTAACCACTACGCCACCAGGGTTTCTAGTGTTGCATGGAGACCTTTAAATAATTCAGTTTTCAAGGGGAGACCAGTGAACTAGAAGTCTTGCTTTGTGTCTTGATGTGATTGGGTGAAGCCCCTTCCCCCAGCTTTGTTTGCAATAATTCTGCAGTGTGGAAGATAGAGGCAATACTACAAGTGGAGGTGAGGCTTTCCATGCATTTGTTCCACATGGAAAGTACTGCACCTCGTACGTTGGCTATCTCAGCCTCAATTTGCCGTCACTAAGTTAATCAAATATGAAGAATATTATGGTATCCATACTTAGTTTCTTTTTTAGTAAGTCTAGACAAGATTCCAAAAACAAATTTATATATATTTTGTTGTTAGTTGCTGGCAGGTTTATTCTGACTCATGCAGACCCCATGTGTTACAGAGCGGAGCTGCTCCGTAGGATTTTCTTGGCTGTAATCTTAATGGAAGCAGATCTCCAGGCCTTTTCCTCCACAGTACTGCTGGATGGGTTTGAACTATATGTGAAGATGTACATATACATATATATGTATGTGTGTGTGTATATATATATAATGCAGCAAACTTTTTTTTATTGTACTTTAGATGAACAAACTAGCTTCTCATTAAACAGTTAGTACACTTATTATTTTATGACATTGGTTAACAACCCCACTGCATGTCAGCACTCTCCCTTTTCGACCTTGGGTTCCCCGTTACCAGCTTTCCTGTCCTCTCCTGCCTTGTAATCCTTGCCCCTGAGCTGGTGTGCCCCTTTAGTCGTGTTTTGTTTAATGGATCTGTCTAATCTTTGGCTGAAGGGTAAACTTCGGGAGCGACTTCATTATTGAACTAAAAGGGTGTGTGGGTGCCATGCTCTTAGCGTTTCTGCCAGGCCAGTAACTCTGGTCTTTTTTTGTGAGTTAGAATTTTGATGCAAAAAAAATTTTTTTTTTTTGAACTTTAGATGAAGGTTTACAGAACAAACTAGTTTCTGTGAGTTAGAATTTTGGTCTACATTTTTCTCCAACTCTGTCCAGGACCCTCTATTGTGATCCCTGTCAGAGCAGTCAGCCGTGGTAGCCAGGCACCATCTAGTTGTACTGGCCTCAGACTGTGGAGGCTGTGGTAGTTGTGGTCCATTAGTCCTTTGGACTTATCTTTAGTTTTCTTCTTTTTCCCTTACAGCAAACATTTCTTGAGCACCTGCTCTTCAACATCAGTGACCACGTTCGTTCCACATTAGCCACTTACACCGATGGCCACTTGCTAGATCTTGTTATACAGAATTGACCGCCTCAGAAATCTTGAACTCCCAGGAGGTCTGAGTAGGTCTGAGTTTATATTAAAAACTTGTGAACTTCAGCATTGTCTTCTAAGCAAAAATCATGCTAATGTTTTATACTTGATAGACTGTCCATGTAATTTTATTTAATCCTTGTAACAAATAGTTCTGTTATTTCATTTATGCTTACACATTTTTCATTTGGTCAAAGTGAATTCATTATACTAGAGAAGATAGAAGTTTTCTTATCCCCATTTTATCTACAGAGAAGTAGAGGCAAAGCAAAATGATGTCCTTTTGAGGCAATTTGGACATTCAACTTACCTCTTTTAGTTTAGAGGTACTCAGCCACTAAGGATGTAGAAATCGAACTTGCGAATAGTATCATGGTTACTATTTTGAGTGCTTTATTGTGCCAGCTGGGTAGAAATGCATTATATGTATTATTCTCACAATGGTATGAGGTACATAACCATTACTACACACATTTTACATGTGAGGAGACCAAGGCACAGGGAGGTTAAGTAATTTGCTCAAGGCCATATAACCAGTAAGTGACAGAGCCAGGATTCAAACACAGTTCTGTAATTCCTAATTCTACACAATTTGTGGAGTCCTTACTCTTAAACATTATGTTCTCTTGAACCTGTAGACTATTATGGGAAAAGAAAAATCCTTAGATTTTTTCAGGCCTGTTCTTTGTATTGAGGCTCTGAAGAGTGAGATATGACCGTGACAAGGTCATTTAACTATTCAAGGGCAGAGCCAAGCCTAGCCCAGATCACTGGATTTCCAGACCAGTGCTCGTTCTGCCAGACAGCATTGCCTCTCCTGTGGAAGCATTGACATGGAGAAAAGACGACTCGAAGGCGCTATCTATGTTTTGACAAGTTTGCCTGATACACAGGAGGGAGAATGTCACAGAACATTATTGGGGCCACAAATGACCTTCTTGAGGTTCATTCCAGCCATAGGCATACAATCTAGGTAGAACATTCCTTAGTCAGCAAGCTCTTTTCCTTTCTGTTTCTTGTGCTTAAAGCAAACTGGTTGTGAGTTATCTGATGTCTTACAGTCTCTCTTTTTATTTTGTTTGTTCAGTTTTTCATGCATGTACTGTGACAAGCTAGGAAGGCTACAAGGTCATTTCATTTTTTTCTTGCAGAGACTCAAAGCAGGTAACATAATTTAGGTAGATTAATATGCAGGAAGAAATGAATTTAAAATACTTTGGTCAAAAAGTGCCTTTGGGGGAGGGGGTAGTATAGTCGATTTTGGAGTCAGACCTAGGAAAGAATTCTCTCTGCAATGCATTTACCCTCTGTGTGAGCTGGGGAGCAGGTCCTTAACCTTGCTGAGCCTTGGTTTCTTACTCTGTAAAGTAGTGGTAATAATACCTGCCTTACAGAGTAATTATTAGAGTTGAATACAATAGCATATATTAGGTGCCTGTGTCACTAAGTAGGCCTCATTAAGTGAGAAAACACATCACTTTCCTTTTAGAACAGCAGAAAATCTGTCCTGACAGTCACTTAGATGAGGGGGCCTTTTGTAATTATCTGCTCTGTTATGCACAGTAAGATTTTCACAGGGGGAGCAATCACTTGACATGAAAGAAATAACCTAATTTAGTCGTGCTGTTGTGTAAACCACAACCTAAACGGAGCCAGTTTTCAGTGGACTGTCTTGAGGTCACTATTAGTTTTGAATGTACAAAGTAGTAGGATCATTTGTTTCAGGGAATGGTTGTCTCCTGATCTCTCTACTACTAATCTCCGGATGCTGAGTGCTAATGAGTTATGAGATTAAAACTTTTTCATATTTGTCAAATAGCAATGATTATTAAAATCTAGAACAACTAGTTTTGTGCTTATGTCCAAAAGGAGAGATTTGCATTATAGGTTTAAAAAATTTTTCTGATTATAATTTGAAGTAGGACTGTCAGTATGGTCTGTGTGATTTGTAGCCACCTGGGTAGCATTTTCCTTGAGTAATCAGGAAAACAATATTGTGGAATGGTTCAGAAAAAAATCTCTCTGCCTGCAGAAATTTTTGCCAGGTTGCAAAATTTGCAGTCCCCTTCCCACGCTTCTGTATGTTTTAGCCGTGACTTACCTGATAGCAACAAGGTGATACCTGTACTCATTTTTGATGAGGGGGTTGTATTTCACTTCTTTAAGTTCTTACTTGTCTGCAGACAGGTTATTTCTAAATCCAGTATACTTTCTTTTATGCTGAGAGAGTTTTCTGATGGATAAACTCCAGGGACAGTTTAGAGAGATAGAGTCCAGTCTTTACATTTGATTATTTCCGGTAGAATAGGTTTAATTTAAAGTTTCAAATGCATGTCCAAGGCACATAAGGTGTCCTATTTAAATGAATATCCTCCGTTTAAAATCAGCACTATGTCCTTATAAATCAGATTCAAGAATTGTTCTATTCTTAAATACGTTAATGGGTATGCTCTATAAATAGTGATCTTGAGCAGTGCTTCAACAAGAGGAATGGGATGACTCATAGGAAATGATATTGAAGCATGGAATATTTTGTGTCATGTCGTTGGCTTCCATCTATTAGAGTTACCGAAGATTTTCTCAATCCCTAGTTACTGTTGTCCCTGTCCTCAGGAGCTGCCAAATTATCCAGTGATCTATATGAAGTGAGATTCTTTGCCCAGTGTCAAGAAAACATATCCTGTCACCTCCCATTTTAAAATAGAAAGAAGAAGGGGCTAAAGTATGTAATACACTATTTGCACAGTTGAACATTTTTGTTATTTTAACTGTCTTTAAAAATTATTATTGTATCCTGAAGATAAAAACCCAACCAAACCCAGTGCCGTCGAGTCGATTCCGACTCATAGCGACCCTAGAGGACAGAGTAGAACTGCCCCATAGAGTTTCCAAGGAGTGCCTGGCGGATTCGAACTGCCAACCCTTTGGTTAGCAGCCGTAGCACTTAACCACTGCGCCACAAGGGTTTCCCCCTGAACATACGTAGCATAGAATTTGCCTATTATCAGATTAAAAAGTTGGAGTCTTTTTTTTTTTTTAATTAATTTTTATTAAGCTTCAAGTGAACATTTACCATTCCAATCAGTCTGTCACATGTAGGTTTACATACATCTTACTCCTTTCTCCCACTTGCTCTCCCCCTATTGAGTCAGCCCTTTCAGTCTCTCATTTCGTGACAATTTTGCCATCTTCCCTCTCTATCTTCCCATCCCCCCTCCAGTCAAGAGTTGCCAACACTCTCTCCAGTGTCCACCTAATTTAATTGGCTCACTCTTCATCAGCATCTCTTTCCCCGCCCCTGACCAGTCCTTTTCATGCCTGATGAGTTGTCTTCGGGGATGGTTCCTGTCCTGTGCCATCAGAAGTTCTGGGGAGCATTGTCTCTGGGATTCCTCTAGTCGCATTCATATCATTAGGTATGGTCCTTTTATGAGAATTTGGGGTCTGTATCCCATTGGCCTCCTGCTCCCTCAGGAGTTGTCAGTTTTTTTTTTTTTTTATCCCATTGGCCTCCTGCTCCCTCAGGAGTTGTCAGTTGTGCTCCCTAGCAGGGCAGACATCGATTGTGGCCGGGCACCAACTAGTTCTTCTGGTCTCAGGATAATGTAGGTCTCTGGTTCATGTGGCCCTTTCTGTCTCTTGGGTTCTTAGTTGTTGTGTGGCCTTGGTGTTCTTCCTTTGCCTTTACTCCAGGTGGTTTGAGACCAATTGATGTATCTTAGATGGCCGCTTGTTGGCATTTAGGACCCCAGGCGCCACAATTCAAGTGGGATGCAGAATGTTTTCATAATAGAATTATTTTGCCCATTGACTTAGAAGTCTCCTCAAACCATGTTCCCCAGACCCCAGCCCCTGCTCCACTGACCTTTGAAGCTTTCATTTTATCCTGGAAACCTCTTTGCTTTTAGTCCAGTCCAATTAGGCTGACCTTCCTTGTATTGTGTGTTGTCTTTCCCTTCACCCAAAGCAGTTCTTATCTACTGATTGATCAATAAAAAACCCTCTCCCTCCCCCCTTTGTACCACAAAAGTGTGTGTTCTTCTCCGTTTTTTCTATTTCTCAAGATCTTATAATAGAGGTCTTATACAATATTTGTCCTTTTGCCTCTGACTCATTTCGCTCAGCATAATGCCTTCCAGATTCCTCCATGTTATGAAATGTTTCAGAGATTCGTCACTGTTGTTTATCGATGCATAGTATTCCATTGTGTGAATATACCACAATTTATTTACCTATTCATCCGTTGACGGACACCTTCGTTGCTTCCAGCTTTTTGCTATTGTAAACAGAGCTGCAATAAACATGGGTGTGCATATATCTGTTTGTGTGAAGGCTCTTGTATCTCTAGGGTATATTCCGAGGAGTGGGATTTCTGGGTTGTATGGTAGTTCTATTTCTAACTGTTTCAGATAACGCCGGATGGATTTCCAAAGTGGTTGTACCATTTTACAATCCCACCAGCAGTGTATGAGAGTTCCAATCTCTCCGCAGCCTCTCCAACATTTATTATTTTGTGTTTTTTGGATTAATGCCAGTCTAGTTGGTGTGAGATGGAATCTCATCGTAGTTTTGATTTGCATTTCTCTAATGGCTAATGATCGGGAGCATTTTCTCATGTATCTGTTGGCTGCCTGAATATCTTCTTTAGTGAAATGTGTGTTCATATCCTTTGCCCACTTCTTGATTGGGTTGTTTGTCTTTTTGTGGTTGAGTTTTGACAGAATCATGTAGATTTTAGAGATCAGGCGCTGGTCTGAGATGTCATAGCTGAATATTCTTTCCCAGTCTGTAGGTGGTCTTTTTACTCTTTTGGTGAAGTCTTTAGATGAGCATAGGTGTTTGATTTTTAGGAGCTCCCAGTTATCTGGTTTCTCTTCATCATTTTTGGTAATGTTTTGTATTCTGTTTATGCCCTGTATTAGGGCTCCTAGGGTTGTCCCTATTTTTTCTTCCATGATTTTTATCGTTTTAGTCTTTATGTTTAGGTCTTTGATCCACTTGGAGTTAGTTTTTGTGCATGGTGTGAGGTATGGGTCCTGTTTCATTCTTTTGCAAATGGATATCCAGTTATGCCAGCACCATTTGTTAAAAAGACTATCTTTTCCCCAATTGACTGACACTGGTCCTTTGTCAAATATCAGCTGCTCATACATGGATGGATTTATGTCTGGGTTCTCAATTCTGTTCCATTGGTCTATGTGCCTGTTGTTGTACCAGTACCAGGCTGTTTTGACTACTGTAGCTGTATAATAGGTTCTGAAATCAGGTAGAGTGAGGCCTCCCACTTTCTTCTTCTTTTTCAGTAATGCTTTGCTTATCCGGGGGTTCTTTCCCTTCCATATGAAATTAGTGATTTGTTTCTCTATCCCCTTAAAATATGACATTGGTATTTGGATTGGAAATGTGTTATATGTATAGATAGCTTTTGGTAGAATAGACATTTTTACTATGTTAAGTCTTCCTGGCCATGAGCAGGGTATGTTCTTCCACTTAAGTATGTCCTTTTGAATTTCTTGTAGCAGTTTTATAGTTTTCTTTGTATAGGTCTTTTACATCCTTGGTAAGATTTATTCCTAAGTATTTTATCTTCTTGGGGGCTACTGTGAATGGTATTGATTTGGTTATTTCCTCTTCGGTGTTCTTTTTGTTGATGTAGAGGAATCCAAGTGATTTTTGTATGTTTATTTTATAACCTGAGACTCTTCCAAACTCTTCTATTAGTTTCAGTAGTTTTCTGGAGGATTCCTTAGGGTTTTCCACGTATACGATCATGTCATCTGCAAATAGTGATAGCTTTACTTCCTCCTTGCCAATCTGGATACCCCTTATTTCTTTGTCTAGCCTAATTGCCCTGGCTAGGACTTCAAGTATGGTGTTAAATAAGAGTGGTGATAAAGGGCATCCTCGTCTGGTTCCCGTTCTCAGGGGAAATGCTTTCAGGTTCTCTCCATTTAGAGTGATATTGGCTGTTGGCTTTGCATAGATGCCCTTTATTATGTTGAGGAATTTTCCTTCAATTCCTATTTTGGTGAGAGTTTTTATCATAAATGGGTGTTGAACTTTGTCAAATGCCTTTTCTGCATCTATTGATAAGATCATGTGGTTTTTATCTTTTGTTTTATTTATGTGATGGATTACATTAATGGTTTTTCTGATATTAAACCAGCCTTGCATGCCTGGTATAAATCCCACTTGATCAGGGTGAATTATTTTTTTGATGTGTTGTTGGATTCTATTGGCTAGAATTTTGTTGAGGATTTTTGCATCTATGTTCATGAGGGATACAGGTCTAAATTTTTCTTTTTTTGTAATGTCTTTACCTGGTTTTGGTATTAGGGAGATGGTAGCTTCATAGAATGAGTTGGGTAGTATTCCGTCTTTTTCTATGCTTTGAAATACCTTCAGTAGTAGTGGTGTTAAGTCTTCTCTGAAGGTTTGCTAGAACTCTGTAGTGAAGCCGTCTGGGCCAGGACTTTTTTTTTGTTGGAAGTTTTTTGATTACCGTTTCAATCTCTTTTTTTGTTATGGGTCTATTTAGTTGTTGTACTTCTGAATGTGTTAGTTTAAGTAGGTAGTATTTTTCCAAGAATTTATCCATTTCTTCTAGGTTTGCAAATTTGTTAGAGTACAATTTTACGTAGTAATCTGAAATGATTCTTTTAATTTCATTTGGCTCTGTTGTGATGTGGTTCTTCTCGTTTCTTATTCGGGTTATTTGTTTCCTTTCCTGTATTTCTTTAGTCAGTCTGGCCAATGGTTTATCAATTTTGTTAATTTTTTCAAAAAACCAGCTTTTGGCTTTGTTAATTCTTTCAGTTGTTTTTCTGTTCTCTAATTCATTTAGTTCAGCTCTAATTTTTATTATTTGTTTTCTTCTGGTGCCTGATGGGTTCTTTTGTTGCTCACTTTCTATTTGTTCAAGTTGTCGGGACAGTTCTCTGATTTTGGCTCTTTCTTCTTTTTGTATGTGTGCATTTATCGATATAAATTGACCTCTGAGCACTGCTTTTGCTGTGTCCCAGAGGTTTTGATAGGAAGTATTTTCATTCTCGTTGCTTTCTAAGAATTTCCTTATTCCCTCCTTGATGTCTTCTATAACCCAGTCTTTTTTCAGGAGGGTATTGTTCATTTTCCAAGAATTTGATTTCTTTTCCCTAGTTTTTCTGTTATTGATTTCTAGCTTCATTGCCTTGTGGTCTGAGAAGATGCTTTGTAATATTTCGATGTTTTGGATTCTACCAAGATTTGTTTTGTGACCTAATACATGGTCTATTCTAGAGAATGTTCCATGTGCACTAGAAAAAAAAAGTATATGTTGCAGCAGTTGGGTGGAGAGTTCTGTATAAGTCTATGAGGTCAAGTTGGTTGATTGTTGTAAGTAGGTCTTCCGTGTCTCTATTGAGCTTCTTACTGGATGTCCTGTCCTTCTCCGAAAGTGGTGTGTCAAAGTCTCCTACTATAAATGTGGAGGTGTCTATCTCGCTTTTCAATTCTGTTAAAATTTTATTTATGTATCTTGCAGCCCTGTCATTGGGTGCGTAAATATTTAATATGGTTATATCTTCCTGATCAATTGTCCCTTTTATCATTATATAGTGTCCTTCCTTATCCTTTGTGGCGGATTTAAGTCTAAAGTGTATTTTGTCAGAAATTAATATTGCTACTCCTTTTTTGCTTATTATTTGCTTGATATATTTTTTTCCATCCTTTGAGTTTTAGTTTGTTTGTGTCTCTAAGTCTAAGGTGTGTCTCTTGTAGGCAGCATATAGATGGATCGTGTTTCTTTATCCAGTCCGTGACTCTCTGTCTCTTTATTGGTGCATTTAGTCCATTTACATTCAGCGTAATTATAGATAAATAAGTTTTTAGTGCTGTCATTTTGATGCCTTTTCATGTGTGTTGTTGGCCATTTCGTTTTTCCACATACTTTTTTGTGCTGAGACGTTTTCCTTAGTAGATTGTGAGATCCTCATTTTCATAATGTTTAACTTTATGTTTGTTGAGTCGTTGCGTTTTTCTTGAGTTATGGAATTGATATTCCTTTTTGTGGTTACCTTATCATTTACCCCTATTTTTCTAAGTAAAAACCTAACTTGTATCGTTCTATATCGCCTTGTATCACTCTCCATCTGGCAGTTCAATGCCTCCTATATTTAGTCCCTCTTTTTGATTATTGTGATCGTTTATCTATTGATTTCCATGATTTCCTGTTATGTGTTTTATTTTGTTTATTTATTTGTTTTTTAGAATTAATCTTACTTTGTTTGTTTTTGTGCTTTCTCTATTTGAGTTGCGTTGATATCAGGACGTTCTGTTTTGTGACCTTGTATTGTGCTGGTACCTGATATTATTGGTCATCAGGCCAAACAATCTCCTTAAGCATTTCTTGCAGTCTTGGTTTAGTTTTTGCAAATTCTCTAAACTTATGTTTATCTGTAAATATCTTAATTTCTCCTTCATATTTCAGAGAGCGTTTTGCTGGATATATGATCCTTGGTTGGCAGTTTTTCTCCTTCAGTGCTCTGTATACGTCGTCCCATTCCCTTCTTGCTTGCATGGTTTCTGCTGAGTAGTCTGAACTTATTCTTACTGATTCTCCCTTGAAGGAAACCTTTCTTTTCTCCCTGTGGAGTCTTTTTAAGAAGCAAAACATGCATGGTTGTCAATAATTTGGGAGGCAGAGGATTGCTGTTTATGGTAGTACTTAATATAATTTTTGGGAGTACTAAATTACAAAGAATAATGACATAATGTGTGTAAAACTAACTATTTTGGAAGGCTGTCAGAATAGAGTTGTATATTGTCTTCTTTCAGTTCTGCTAAAATTTGTAAGTTGGCTTAGAACAGTGTTTCTCAAGCTATTCCATTGAACTTTGTTGTTGTTAGTGCCTGCTGAGTCGGTCCCTGACTCATGGGGATCTCATGCACAACAGAACGAAATGTTGCCTGGTCCTGCGCTATGCCCATGATCAGTCGTGGATTGGACAGTCGTGCTCCGTAGGGTTTTCACTGGCTGATTTTTGGAAGTAGATTGCAAAGCCTTTCTTCCTAGTCCATCTTAGTCTGGAAGGTTCGCTGAAACTTGTTCAGCATGGTAGCAACATGCAAGCCTCCACTGACGGATGGATAGTGGCTGCACGTGAGATGTACTGGCCAGGAGTGGAAGATGAGAATTTTACCACTGAACCATCACTGCCCCATATCACTGAACACTAGTTCTGTGCAATGCTAATAATTGTTATCTGGGGATGAAAAAAGGATTCTTGACAAAATAACAGCCAAAGTGAAATGGATTTTTTACTGCAGAATTTATGCTCATATGCCTTGTGACCCTTTTACTCATGTGCCCTATGACCCTTCGAGAGGAAGAGTACATTATGTAGTATTTCTCCAACTTATTTGGCCACGGGACCCTGTTTATGAGAACACCTAATGAACATTTTATGTTATGACTGGTATGTAGTGAGGCCCAGTTGAGCAGCTCTGGTGTAGACAGTCTCTGAATTAAAAATGTATTGTGTGATGGCTTGGCCAATTGTGGGAAAGAATTTTTCTTGGAACATGTATGTCTCCAAAGTAATGTAGACTCTTAGGGGTGGATGTGATTTCAAAGATCATCCAGGTTGGGAGAACATAACTTATTTTTTAAAAACATTTCAGAATTTATAATCTACCTTACTATTATTATCCACTTTATCAATTTATTTTACTCATTCATTTATTCATTGAGCACCAGTGGCTTGATGCCTGCTGCATTGCTCAAAACATTTCTAGAACCTCTCTGGGAATTATTCTCAGAACTTCTGTTAGATGTCACACTTTTGAGAATGTGTCAACACTTTTTTTTTCTTTTAACCTTGAAGATGGAGTTGCTCTGTTTGCTAATAGTTGTTCAGGACCAAGTCAGGTGAAAGATGTGGGTCAGAAGTTGCAATCCAGCAGCTCTCAATTTTCTTTGATCTACTATTTTTTTTTTTTTTAGTTTGAACCAAAAGTTAAAATGGAAAAAATTGACATTAATAATATTTAGTTTTTGTTTATTTTAAAGAATCTGAATCTCTTACTGCAGTGGGCCAGCATTTCTGAATGGCCATTATTGGTTGGAGCCAAGTAGTGGCTGCCCCTTTAGATGCGACATTCAGTCTCCACCTTCTTCATTCCCTGCCAACCAAAACCAAACCAAACCCGTTGCCATCCAGTCGATTCCAACTCACCATGACCCTATAGGGCAGAGTAGAACTGCCCCATGGAGTTTCCAAGGAGCGCCTGGTGGGTTTGAACTACTGACCTTTTGGTTAGCAGCCATAGCTCTTAACCACTATGCCACCACCATTCCCTGTTATTTCCTAAACATTATGGCTGAAGTTGGGTTTGATTTATACGTGTATCTGTGCTGAGCAATGGGGATATCGAGATAAATAAGACACCATTGCTGCCTTCAAGAAACCTTTGTCTAGTAGAAGAGAATTGTTAAACCTAGTTGTGTGGTAAGTGCTCTGTTGTTGTTGTTAGGTGCCGTCAAGTTGGTTCTGGCTCATAGAGACCCTGTGTGCAACAGAATGAAACACTGCCTGGTCCTGCGCCATCCTCATGATCGTTGTTACGCTTGAACCCCTTGTTGTAGCCACTGTTCAGTCCATCTTGTTGAAGGTCTTCCTCTTTTTCTCTGACCCTCTACTTTACCAAGCATGATGTCCTTCTTTAAGGGCTAGTTCCTCCTGATGATGTGTCTAATGTATGTGAGATGCAGCCTTGTCATCCTTGCTTCTAAGGAGGGTTCTGGCCGTGCTTCTTCCAAGACAGATTTGTTCGTTCTTTTGGCAGTCCATGGTATATTCAGTATTCTTCGCCAGCACCGCTCAAATACCACATGCCAGGTATTATGCCAAATACTTTCACTTATCTCATTTACCCTTCAACACTCCTGTGAGTTGGTGTTATTTTTTTTTTCCTTTTTACCCATGAAGAAATAAGCTCAGAGATGGCTAAGTAACTTGGCCCAGGTCATACAGCTAGTAAGTAGGTGGCTATGATTCAGGGTTGGTCTTTTGACCAAGAGGATCACTTTCCATCCTGCCACCTTTAAGAGTATTGAAGCCTAAACCACCCAGCCAGAGTCATGGTTTTGTCTTAGACTGATCTGGATGTTTTTTAGGGCGAGATGATGCGGTTGTTTGGTGTAGGGGGCTGCTGAGATCTAGGACCAGAGAAGGTGACTATAAGGTGGAATCCCAGAGATCCCACAAGGCTTTTAATCCACACTGACAGGTTAGAAAAGAGAAGGCTATACTAAGTGAGTAAGTCAGGCTGCCAAATGGAAATTCAAGGATAATTTGAGTTCTCTTCCCACTGTGACTTGATTTCTACTAAGGTGACTATTGATAAGAAATACGAGTTGAAGTATTTTTTTACAAGCCGCCAAGAACAAATAAAAACTCTGCTGAAGTCCTTCACAAAGTATCAAGGGACATGATTGGCTTAATCTAGTATATCAAAAGCAGAGTCAAAGAGCAGACTTTTGGAACACTAACCAGACTTTGGCTGGTGTTGGTGGTGAAAGGCCTGGATTTCTGGCATAAAAACTGGGAAAGGTTTTTAGTAACGTTTGGTAAGTAGTCCTCCTATACTGCTCGTTAGGGCTAAGGCATTGCTGTCTCAGGGCTGCAGGGTATGCTGGAGATACGAGACACTTTCCCTCAGAGTAGCTTCAGGGCCCTAAGCAGGTCTCCTCCCTCTCTCAGCTCCTGTGTTAATCCAGGAAGTTGAATCGGATGCCTCTTAGCACTTCTATTAGGTGCTTATCAAGGCACAGTACACACAAGTTAGCTTATTTAACCCTTACAGTGGCTCTGTGATATAAATGGGGGTATCTGTATTTTACAGATGAGGAAACTGAGGCTTAGGATTAGTCCAGTTAATAAGTACATGGGCCAGAATTTGAAACTAACTCGGCCTGACCCCCAAGCACTTAGTTGCTTTCCCATACTGCTACCAATTAATAGTTAGTGATGTTGTAAACGTGTTCTCCCTATCCTTCTGCTCCCCTCCCCCTAAATGAGCTTCTTTGCACCCTTGCAGCTAACCTGACCTTCAGTGTTTTGGGGGTAAGAGAGGCTATAGGCCTTTTGTCTTCTGTTCCCAGGCTAATAGCTTTCAGAATCTGTGCTTTAAACTTTGAAGAAAAAAACCACAATACTTGTAACTTTATGTAAGTTCAGGCCCCCCCCTCCACATACACACACACATACACTGTTAGCATAAAAGAACAGTCGCTGTTGAATCATTTCCGACTCAGGGCAACCTTGGGTGTGTCGGAGTAGAACTGTGCTCCGTGGGGTTTTCATTGACTGATTTTTCAGAAGTAAATTGCCAGGCCTTTCTTTTGAGGTGCCTCTAGTGCTAACCTTTGGGTTAGCAGACAAGTGCATTAACTGCACCACCCAGGAACTTCCCTGTTAGCACAGCCGAACTCTTATTTATGTGTTAATCCCTTAATAGTTCATTGTATATTGTTGTTAATAAATTTAGTTGTTACCTGTCTCAAATACTTGTAAATTATAAATGTGATGTTACTGGTTAAATATTCCTAATAATTTAGTAATAAACTTTGTGTCAGTTTATATAGGGTGCTATTTTGGTCAGTTACTTAGCTAGGCCTCTAATCAGTATATCAAATTCAATATTAGTCAAATTTCTAATTATTAAATTAATGAAAATGTGTAATGGTTTATGCTATCTCTTACATATATGTCACACCCAAGGATTTCCTTGGATGCCCCCTGAGGTGTTCCATGTCTTGGCTCGCAGTGTGGTGCAGTGGAAGGAGGCACCACCCTAGGTGCGTCCTGAGTTTGCATCCTAGATTATAGCTAGTGGCCACTCGTTTAACTTCCCTGAACCTCACTCTTTCTCACATGTCAAAGGGGTTGTAGTGAGGCTTAGAGAACTGATGTCTGTAATGGATCTAGCACAGAATCTGGCACTTAGTTGGTACAGGTAGTCCCTGATTTACGATGTATTTGAATTAAGAATGAACTGCATTTCTGACCATCTGATTTATTTTATTTTTTTACGTCTTATCATTAGTAATATATACTATATACAGTATTGCAGTGCCTCATTTGCTAATGTTATCATTCTTATGCCACCCCCAAAGACAAAGGTTAGATTTATAAAGATACTGATAATAAAAGGTAATAGTAATGAAAACCTAAAAAAAAATTGAGGTATTCGACTTATGTCAGAACTGACTTACAGTGGAGTCGTTGGAATGGAACCCCGTCGGAAGTCAGGGACTACCCGTACTCAGAAATTTCTTCATTTCGGTGTAGGAAATGAATGGAATATACATAGAGACATTAATATGGCACAGTGATTAGAAAGACCACCTAGTTCCTGTTTTAGGACCCTGCCAAATATCTGTGGTTGCTCATGGTGACCTCTCACGTAAGGTCAACCAAGGTATTTCTAGAAGAGATCTCACCTACCTGGCAAAAGAGCTGCGTTGTTTAGTCTTAGTTTTGATGGGAGGAAGCATCATTAAAGGCCTCCGGTATTGGTGGGATGTTTCCATTTGAATATTTCGTAAAAAAAAAAAAGTTAATAGATTTTTCACCATTTTATTAGGAGCCTCCTCTTAAAACCTAAGCCCCCCAAGCCTGTGCTGTCGAGTCCATTCCGACTTATAGCGACTGTATAGGACAGAGTAGAACTGCCCCCCATAGAGTTTCCAAGGAGCGCCTGGTGGATTTGAACTGCTGACCAGCAGTTTGAACCCACCAGGCGCTCCTTGGAAACTCTATGGGGCAGTTCTACTCTGTCCTGTAGGGTTGCTATGAGTCCGAACCGACTCGACGGCAACGGTGTTTTTTTTTTTTTTAATGCCTTCAATAACCACATTGACTCGAGTAAGAATACTTACAACATCTCTCCTGAGATCAGTCCTGCTCATCCTTAAAAATGTGGTAGAAAGAGTTATCCTCTGTGACATCAAAACTCGGTAATATTAACAGGTACTCAGCACCATTTTGTGACTGTCTTAAATAGTTAATCCATCAAACTAGGATGTGCTTTAAACAGTGTATTTGCTCACATTCTGTCTTTTTTGCCATCCCCCCTCCTCCCCATCATTGTATTTCCCTCACTGGGTTCCTGGTAGACTTTCTGAGAATACTTCTGTCCCTGTCACTGACGTCATCTGTTAGTTCCTAACTTTATATGGAGTTTTGCTGTTTACTTTGTGTTTCAAAATAAAGTGCTTTGCCCTTGTATTAACCTATGCCTTTAAAACTACCATGAATCTAATGACAGCTGCCTTTTTAGAAGTCCTGCAAACTGTCATTTGGCCATCATATCACTCTTTGTTAAAGAAGTTGTATTTTCTCTGGAGCCATTAGAGTAACCCTGCCCAGTTTTCTTTTTCTTCTAATGCTCAACAGAAAACTGAGCATAGTTAAGTTACAACTTTCCGACCTTGTGCACATTGCTTCTCTGGCTGACTGCCGTAGGATACTGTAGCAATATCTTACAGACATCTTTGATGGCCAATCAGAAACAGATAAATTACCTTAAATTTTTTTTTTAATGGAACTCTGACAGCCAATAAGAAATCCCATGGGTGGGAACTATAACAAGCCTTTCATGTGATTTTAAGAAAGGTTCTAAATTTGCAGTATCTTTTATTCTGAAAGCGCATGAGCCCCTAGTGCATCTGCTATTTGCATTTTCTGGACATTTCCAACCCCTAAGTTCCCGTAGTTTTGAAGTGTGGATCTGACCCCTGCTCTGCTTCTCAAGGTAACTTTAAAACAGGAAGTGTACAAAGGAGGTAACTGATGACGTGAACAGCCAATCATGGCTTTGTGTTCTTAGCCGATAAAGCAGCCCAGCCAATGGGACCACTCTGGAGGCAAGGTTTGGTGTCAAATAGCATGCTAGATTGAATGCCTTTGACTGTTAAAGTGGAAGGAGGCTGCAGGGCTTCATTGGAGCCTCGGAGTTTTTCACTGAGGCAGGGGTCAGCTGAAAGACAAAGAAAAATGGCGAATAGTTTGTTGGGGGGGTGGGGGGACAGCTGTTCGGGTTTTCACTGGAGTGGACATTCCAGACTCAGGTTTCTGCATCTCCTGCTGCCTTTTGTTTCCTCCGTCCTTTTGGGGGGGAGGGATAGGAGTGACTTAAATTCTCCCTGTCCGAGGAGATATAAATAACTACATGTAAAATTAATGCAGTTCCCGGTAAGTTTAATTCTTTGTTTTGTGTTGAAATGATAGAAACTGTTTAGCTTCAGAGAGTGTAGACAAGTTGCACTGTGTCAGAAAATGGCCACTTTACATTCCATGCATACCTTTTGGTGCACCTAGAAGACCTTGCTGTTTAGATTTTGCATGCCCTTCAACTAGAATTTCGTTTCCTAGTTGAGTATTGACAATATCAGATACATGTTGAAAGGCTGATCATTTTTCAGGGGCACACAGAAGCAAAGCACTTTCTCTTTTCATTGGGTAAACTTAACTGTTTTCCAGATAATTTTCCTTTGTTCAAATGCACTGAAGCTTTCCTACAGAATAAGCTGAGATGTTTTAAGAGTTTTTCTATTTCCATGCACTTTGTTGACATCTGTGTTTTCAGAGATGGAAGCAACATCGTTGCTGTTCTGAATTTGTATAAAAATATGATTTGGAGTGATGCAGGTTCTAATGGTGAAGGCCCACATGCCAATGTGAAATTCTCCCATAACTTTCTTGATTTACTGGTCTGTCTGCAGATTCTAATAAGTACTAATTAATTTGGTGACAACCTTTCTGGTTTAAAATACACATATAAGTTTAGAATACTGATCAGAAACATACTTCTTCGTTGTATTGGCAGTGAATGGAGCAAATCTTTTTCCACACATTTTGTCATATGTTGATTTGGTTCTTTAGAATGTTGTGAGCAAAATGCTTTTCATTTTCTGTGTGACATATATAAAATCCTAATTTTTCTGCAGCTCATGACTAGGAAAGTTAAGACTAGAGGCACCCTATCTTTTGCCCTTGATAATCTTTTTTTTTTCCTCTATGGGAAGCTAATGTAGGTTGCTAATCACTAGCCAGTTAGTTCTTTCGAATAGCGAATAGCGAAGTCTTCCATCCCATGTACTGAGCTTTGAAATACACTTGATAAATAAAAACAATCCTTTGTTTTCTTTTTATTTGCAAATACGGAATGAAGGTCATCGGAACATTTCTGCAGCAGGCTGTGTGTGGAACAGTGAGCCAACAGCAGTCTGTCTCCGGGTAGGGAAAAGAAGCAGGCCCTAGCCCTATTAGAGGAGAAGTTTGGAAGGTATTGATTTGCTTTCCCCTCGCTTCCCCTCCATAAAGGATTTACCTGAGAGAATTGATAGAGGTTTAGGTTTTGAGCTTTTTGAGTTGGAGTGGTGGAGCAGTTAAAGTTGCAGGCCTCTGTCATTGCTTGCAAAAGTGACCTTGAAAATCTGTTGAGTTGTTGAAACATTAAGAGACAAAGTTTGTTTATACACATTTGGATAGAAAAGCTCTATCTAAGATGAAGAGACACTACTTCTGATGTTCAGGTTGAGTGATTGGTAGGAATATGTTATAGATTCAAGTTAGGGTTTTCAAGCAATAAGACAATAGGGTTGCATTCATTCTCTCTCCCACTCTTCTCTGTTCCCTGCCCCCAGCGAAAATATTCTAAATCCTTCTGGTATGATAGTTGAGTGGACTGCTTAACAGACTCAAAATTCCTTTCATGCTACCTTTTCTTCTTTGTAATCTAGAGGGTTCTTGGTGAAGAATAGTATTTCAGGAGTTCAAAGTAGTTACGTTTGTGCAATTTCTTCTGGGGGATTGGAGTGTTGATGGTAAAAAAAAATAGTCATTCTGGGAAGTTAAGTCCTAAGAGACAGGAGTATGTGTTCAGTATTACATTTTAACAGGTAATTATTTTAGCTTAAGTTTAGTTTTTACAAGGCATTGATTGACATGTTATCAGTTGCTCCAGATTTTGTGTATGGTTTTAAAAACAATTGTAGCTACTGAATGATCACATTGGCAGCGGGAGAAGGCCTGGGGGCGGGGGGCAAAAGTGAAGGTGGTGCACAATATGAGGCCTAGAGAAAACTCTTTATAAATTTAAGAACTTCGTGGATTTAGCTTCTTGGGGAGACACTTAGCCACTGACTCTAGCTTGGGTTTCTTAGCCTTTTTTAGGGTCACGGACTCTTTGAGACTCTGATCCACTGCCTAGAAAAATGCACAGAGGCATGCATGCCTGTGCAAAACCTCTGGTGGCCAAGATGTTGAATGGCTTTTATATGATCTTGTCTTTTCACACTTCAGCCAGATAAATGCTTCTTAGATAAATGGAGAAAACTTTTCTTCCAGGAAGAGCAAAAACCTAGAGCTAACTATAACTTAGATGGGGGCGGGGAAGGTGTGGCAGGCATAGACAGCAGTCTGAGATTTTGGCGTTTATTTACATTGATTATAATATTTGAGGCAGAATGGCGCCATAGCAAAAGTAGGCAATTTCAAGTCCGGAGACTTGTGTTAAAGTCTCATTCAGCTACTGAGAGCTTGGGCAAGTCAGCCATTTAGTGTCAGCTTCCTCACGTGTAAAAATGGGACCTAAAAATAGCACCTTCCTATTTCCTGGTGAGTCTCAAATGAGATCATGTCCGTCAAAGTGCTTTGCAAATTGTGAAATGCTACATAAATATTAGTTGTTACTAATTCAAACTATTTGGGGGTTAAATTCGTATGAAGATAGGTGTGACATCAAAGAAAAAATACTTCAGTTTATTTATAAAGGAGTTTGTTTAAACCTGAGACATCTTTTTAAACTGGCTCTACATGCTGTCACCTGTGTATTCCTGTTAATACTGATGTGACCTTATCTATTTAATGTATACAGTGAGCCCATCAATCCCCCCGCCCCGACACCCCCAATTTCTGTGAAAGAATTTTAACCCCTCTGTCAAAAATTAAGAGCCTTTTAGAATAAGCTGAAATGGCAGTGCTGATTTTGTAAAACGCTTATTAGATTTAGGAACCTCAGAATGAGAACTGGAAACTTGTTCTGATTGGTTACTTAGATTTGCACGATGATGCAGGTAAGTTGTAATGGTTGCAGGTGTTTACCAAGCAGAGGTTACATTTATAGTTTGTGTACCAAATATCTGTAAGTGTAAACCTGAGCTATTTTTTTGTTTGCTTTATGGTCATATGATCTCGTTTCAGTCAGTTTTCAAGCTGACTGCAAGTTTAGTTATAACTTGCAACGTGCTATCAAGCAAGTAAATGTTGATATGCCTTTTTTTTCTTTTTTAACGATTGGTCCTTTGTCAAAATCTAAATGCCAGCATAAATTCTAAACAGTCAATATCTGCTTTGAGATACCATTCCAAGATAAATGGTGGAAACCCATGGGAGTTTCTTTTTCACCCATGTTACATGCATAGTGCCGCCTATTTTTAGGACTTCATTTGCTTTTTTGTGATCTATTTGATTTCCTGTCGTATTAAGTCACTTCCTCTGAGGCATGGTCAGCCAGCATGCTTGCCTTTCTGTGCATTGAAAGAATCAGTTCAGACAGAATGAGATTTGGCACAATTGGCATTGGCCTCTCCAAATAAAATTCCTGTTCCAGGGATGTGTGTGTGTTTGAAAACAGTCATCAACTGTAGGCTTTGTGTTCCTAAAGCAAAGTGAGGTCTCTTTTTAAAGAAGCTATATACTTCATGTGGGTTTCAGAAACCCAAAAAACATTCTTAAAGCTGATCAGTTATAAATGGTCTTCTTCATGAATGAAATGATTTTTGCCCATCCCTATCACCAATAATACATGCATACCAAGTTTGAGTACTCATAAGTTAGGCTGGGAGTCTGGTACACACTGTTAACATACGAACTAGGCTGCTAACCCAAAAAGGTGGAGGCTGGAGTCTACCCAGAGACACCTCAGAAGAAAGGCCTGGTGATCTGCTTCCAAAAAATCAGCTATCAAAAACTCTGGCACACAGTTGTACTCTGACACACATGTGGTTGCTGAGTTGGAATTGACTTGACAGCAACTGGTTTAAGTTAAGCTGTTGGGAATCATTTAGGGATCTAGTCTAGTTCCTTTCTTGTAAAGAGGGGAAATGAGGTGCCCTTATCAAGGCCCTCAAGCTTTTAGCTTTATAGTGACTGACTTATGCAAGTTCTGGTATCCTGCTTCCCACCCAGTTCATTGCATGTTTCTTTTATTCCTTTAGGTTGTTTTTACTTTTTATTTTTCATGTTTCTCTTCCTTTTGATACATCTGTTGTACAAGTTTGTTATTTGTGCCCTCAGATACAGAAGGAAAAGAGAGAAAATGGGCCATGGGAGAGGTTCAGAAGTCTCCACTTAGGGCCTGTTGGTTAGAAAATCTGCTGTGGCAGCAAACTTCCCATCTCTTTTGGGATCTGAAGATCTCTTGCCTCAGCCAGTTGCTTATTCTGAAAGCTGAGAATCAGCTAATGATGCCCACCTGGCTGAGGTATCCCACAGAGCTAAGTTACTTTTATGCATTACAACATCTGCATGCCAGTTAGTCTTTTTTGTTAGTGAAAAACCTCAAAAACAAGCTAATTCCCAAACAAGGTTGAGCCTGGTTCTTCATGTGAGCCTGTAAGCCAAACTGTATTTAGTAAACAAAGATCCTGGGGTCATTTTAAGCATTTGACCAGACTAAAATAGAAATCAGTGTTGTCAACCAAGTCTGCATACTGTCAAAATAATATTTTAACTGTGCTGAATTTCAAGGAGCCCTTGTAGCGCAGTGGTTAAGCGCCTGGCTGCTAACTGGAAGGTCAGCAGTTCAAAACCTCCAGTGGCCACGTAGGAGAAAAGACCTGCCAGTCTGCTCCCTTAAAGATTTACAGCCCAGGAAACCCTATGAGGCAGTTCTGCTCTGTCCTATAGGGTCACTAAGAGCTGGGTTCTACTCAGCAGCAACATGCTGACTTTACTCTTCCCACCAGCAAAGTGGTAATATTTATGTATGTGAACATGTGTGTTTGGATATTCTTAGATTTGGTTTTTGTTCTTAAACTTGTCATATTCTCTAAAAGACCATGATCTATTTGAAATTTTTCTATTTTGCTCTTTTGTGGTTGGGTTTCTTTTTACCACCTTTATATACTCAAATGAAAGTTAAAGTTTATTGGCAGAATGAGAGCTTGAAATATGTAGCTTATGTAATGCTTAAGTCATGAAATGTACTGTGACTGGAAATTGTAATAGACACAGCTGGATGGTATCTACCCCATGTCTGCGTTTTCCAGAGATTTAGTTTTCTTTTTAATCTGTTCTTACTGCTGCCACTGTCTCAAATACTGCACTCTGCTCTTTAGAAGTTGGTCAGATTCTATTTGTATTACCACATAGCACCCCAAAGCCATACCCCACTGTATAATAATTGACTAAAAGTTTTTCTGTATTCAGAGCATTTATTATAAGTTAAATTATAGCTCTGCAACCTGCAGTGAAAAAGGCAAGTCGAAGGATAAGAAATGAAGGTAAATTCCAGTGTAAAGGAAAAAAACACCTAGTAAATGTTTAACTTTAAAGTGGCATAACGTAGCTGTGACCTTGTGTTCCTTAGTTCAAAGGAAGAAAGGAGACTAAAATAACCACAGCAAACAGCAGTACTGGTTCACTTGGTTATCCTTTTTTCTTGGAAGTACCACCTTTTTTGGTCTGTGTGTCTAGTTTCAATTACATAGAAGACTAGGGGACCGACCTGCCTAATTAGAAATACCCAGATAATATAAATTTTTCTTAATCTAGCCAAGCTATATAGTTCTTACCTTTGAGAAAAGTTAGATGTTTTACACTTTCTTTCACTTACTCACCAGATGTTTATTGTATCTCTTTTATGTGAAGACTTTAAAAGATGTATACAAATAATATTTCACTCCCAAGGACCTAACAGTCTAGTAGGGAGACTGATACCTGATATCAGGTATTAGAGACTGACGTGGAAAGTACAGGCAAAGCACACAGAATTCAGAGGAGGAGAGATCTTTACTTCTGGCTCAGGAATGAAGAAGGCTTTATTTTTTTTGTTTTGGATTTAGGGAAGTAGGAACAAGGGCGTTCCAGGCATGGGGACCAGCAGGAGCAAGATCATGATTCAGAAAGTGCGGCTTGAGTGAAGAAAGCAGTAAGTGGCGCACTCTGCCTAGAGAATAAGGGTGGGAGGGAGCAGTGAAAGAAGGCAGTCTGGAGATGTAAGTTGGGGTCAGATATTGGAGGGTCTTGACTACCAGGCTAAAAAATTTGAACTTTCTCTGCTTGACATTGGTGAACCATTGAAGATTTTGGGTGTTAGGCTGATGTGGCATTACCAAAGTGGTGCTGCTGCAAGATTTATTAGACAGCATTATGGGGAATGAATTTGAGTTAGAAGACAGTGAAAACACAGTGAGTTTACGTACTAGGTTCATAACCCTTATAGGGTTGTTATGAAGGCTAAAACGATAATGTTAAAGGACTTAGAACTGTGTCTGGCACACAGTAAGTGCTCAATAAGTATTCATCATTATTGTTATTTTTATTGTTAGAGGTGATAAAGGACTGAACAGAGATATCAGCAATACAAAGAAAGGTCAGGAGATAGACACTGTTAGATACCTTTATTTCAGAATTCAGCAGTTGATTGGAGTTGAAAAACAGGAGAAAGAGTCTGGGGTGACTCCCAGATTTCAGCCCTGGGTGACTAGGGAATGTTATGTCCTTAATAGAAATCGAAAAAGTTAAAAGGAGCAGATTTGGGGAAAAAAGAAGGTAGGTTTGATTTTGGACATGTGGTGTTCACGTTCTCGGTGGCTTTCCAGTCAGAGATGTCCAGTAGACAACTGTATGTACCCCACTGGAGCTTTGGCGAAACATCAGGATTGGTAATGTATATTTGGAATTTAAGTTCATAGAGATTATAGCTCAGTCTGGGGGATGGATGAGTGAGAATCAAGGGAAAGAAGGACCTAAAGAATAAAGCTTCCTGTCACAAAGTTGGAAACACAAAAAAGGTTTGACCCAGAAGTTGAGATATTTAGAAATGAGCATGGCAGAGTCCTCTAGATCAGTGGACTTTAAGCTTTTTTGGTTATGCACCCCTATTAGTAAAAAAAAAAATTCTGAGCATGCAGGTCCCACATATAAACTAGTATTTACTACTCTAAAAAGTTACTTGTTCCTTTTTTGAGTGTTAGTTTAGTTAAAATTAGAGAATATCTCTAACTCCCCCTACTCACCATATATAACAAGGTTAGGGTGTCACTGTTAGCGCACATTTTCCTCAGAATACTTTGATCTTGTGACAAGTTGACTGAGTGAGGGGGTCAGTCTCAGCCATGGGTAAAATATTCAGAAAGCTAATATTAACATTTTCTCTGTGTGCCTTGATATGAAAAAGATTAGAAATGCTGCCATCGAATCTGGTGGCATTCACTTGCTCTGAAGATAGACAGGTGTTTGCCTGAGATGTTATCCTGTATTTCTTTGAGATTAGTTCATATATATAAACCCGTTGCCATTGAGCGACCCCATGTGCTATAGAGTAGAATTGAGCTGCAAAGGGTTTTCTTGGCTGTAATCTTTACGGAAGCAAGTTCCCAGACCTTTTTTTCCATGGTCCACTGGGTGGGTTCAGACAGCCAAAGTTTTGGTTAGTAGTCAAGGGCAAACCACTTGGCGCCACCCATGTGTATAGTCCTTGGGTAGTGCATGTATGTATATAGAGAGAGAGTCAGTCATTCAGTCCCTGGGTAATGCAAATGGTTAATATACCCAGCTGCTAACTGAAAGGTTGGAGGTTTGAGTTCACCCAGAGGCACCTTGGAAGAAAGGCCTGGCAATCTGCTTCTGAAAAATCAGCCATCGAAAACCCTATGGAGCAGAGTTTTACTCTGTCATACGTGAGGTTGCCATGAGTTGGAACTGGCTCAGTGGCAACTGGTTTGGTATACAGGTAGTCAAGTTACAGTGAACCGCACTTAGCACCATCTTTTTTTTTATCTTATGGTTAGTAATATGTACTACATACAATGTTAAAATATGTGTGTAAGTTTCTGTGTAATGTTTCCAAGTCCTGAAGACAAAAATTAGACTTATAAAGGTACTGATAATAAAAGTAATAGTAATGAAAACTAAAAAAATAAAAGGGTATTTGACTTATGTCAGAATCGTCATACGATAGAAACATCGAAACGGAACCTCATTAAGTCACGGGCTACCTGTATATGTATATCTCCATCTGTCCATTCATCTATTCATCCATCCAGTAAAATAATGGATTTTTTTTTTCCTCCTGAGCTGCATTGAGCTTAATGTTACTGGCGTTAGTTTTGTAAAGTCTCAAATGGCAGCATTTTGCATGAACCCAACCATAAATAAACACATGCAGGAATATGGCCACATTTACTTAAGTAATTTATAGCCACATGATCATAATAACACCAATGAACAGTACACACAGTAAATTATTGGGAAGGGGACCAGTCCCACCTATAGAATTTTAGCATAATTTTTAATATGGGGCACCTATTTTTAGTTTCTAGGCTAAGTGTGTTGTAATTATTCTCAGTCTAAAATAAAGGCAATAAGACACTTCACTAGAGAAATAATGATAAATTTCTAACCAACTTGATTATTTATATCCTCAACTCCATGATTATTTTTCTGCTGGTAATTAACTGGCTAAATGCCTGTGAAGCCTTGCCCATGAAGATGGTTAAGCAATGTAGAAGTATGTTTTGTGTATACGCTGTGTATAGTATACCAAAACCTAAAACCAAACCCGTTGCTGTTGAGTCGATTCCAGTTCATAATGACCCTGTAGGACAGTAGAACTGCCCCAGAAAACCAGTTGCTGTCGAGTTAATTCTGACTCGTAGCAACTTTGTAGGACAGAGTAGAACTGCCCCATAGGGTTTCCAAGGAGTGGCTTGTGGATTCTAACCACTGACCTTTTGGTTAGCAGCCAAGCCCTTGACCACTTTGTCACCAGGGCTCCATACAGTATATAGAATGTATATACAAAAAAAACACAAAACCTGTTGCCATCAAGTCGATTCGGACTCAGAGCAACCCTTTAGGACAGAGTAGAACTGTCCCATAGCGTTTCCAATAAGCTGTTGGTGGATTCAAACTGCCAACTTTTTGGTTAGCAGCCAAGCCCCTAAGGGCTGTGCCACCAGAGCTCCATAAAATATGTGTGTGTGTGTGTGTGTGTGTGTGCATACTATATTGTATATAGTATATGTATGTTATATGTGTAGCATAGTATTTTATACTTAATGAAGTAATACCATCTTATTTTCACATTTGATATTTGCCTAAGGTGGTGGTATTGTTACGTGCCTTCAAGTCACTTCCGCCCCATAGCGACCCCATGTCCAACAGAACAAAACACTGCCTGGTCCTGCACCATCCTCATAATCATTGTTATGCTTGAGCCCACTGTTGCAGCGACTGCATCAGTCCATCTTGTTGAGGGTCTTCCTCTTTTTCACTGACCCTCTACCAAGCATGATGTCCTTCTCCAGGGACTGGCCCCTCCTGATAGCACGTCCAAAGTATGTGAGATGAAGTCTCGCTATCCTTGCTTCTAAGGAGCGTTCTGACTGTTTACTTCTTCCAAGACAGATGTGTTCATTCTTTTGAGAGTCCATGGTATATCCAGTGCCCTTCACCAGCACCACAGTTCAAAGGTGTCAGGTCTTCTTTATTCATCACCAAGCTTTCACATACATAAGAGGCTATTGAAAACACCATGGCTTGGGTCAGGCTCACCTTAGTCCTTAAAGTGACATCTTTGCTTTTTAACACGTTAAAGAGGTCATTTGCAGCAGATTTGCCCAATGCAATGCATCCTTTAATTTCTTGACTGCTGCTTCTATGGGTGTTGGTTGTGGATTCAAGTAAAATGAAGTCCTTGACGACTTCAGTCTTTTCTCCTTTTATCCTGATGTTGCTTACTGGTCCAGTTGTGAAGATCTTTGTTTTCTTTATACAGTGGTATAATCCATACTGAAGACTTTGATCTTGATCAGTAAGTGCTTCAAATCCTCTTCACTTTGCCTGATAGATATGGGAAAAAAAAAAAAAATCCAAAATTGTTGCTGCTGAGTCATTTCAACAGGCAGGACAGAGAGTTATTTATCCCAACTTTGTGGGTAAGGAAACAAGTGGCAGATCCTAGTGACACAAGCCCACAACTGTTTGCTTGTGACTCCTTGTTGCTGTATATGAAAAACTCAAGGTATATGTCCATCTTACGATACTAATTCCTCCTCCAACCTCCCACTTCCCTGTGCTTGCTCCTCCTCAAAAAGGTATGTAGGGAAAAAATTGAGGATTTTCCCAGAATTCTCACAGAATCTTATATTACGTGACTACATAACAAATTAATCATAAAGGAGCAAATATATAGTCAGATTGAATTGCTTTTAAAGTTTTTGCCAAACAAGATAAGTGAATGCTGCCACCTTTCTCTTCAGACCAAAGCGTGGTACATGTAGATAGATACTATGTGAGCATTTTATGAATCCTAAATTCACTAAGGTCAGATAAGTAACTGAAGAACTTTTTCCAAATTAGATATGTGATTAAAGTGGTGCTAAGTGTTCTGTTGTGTTCTTAGCAGTGTAAATGCAGACCTTGTGGTATATATTGTTACTTCCCAAATTTGAGTTACTGTCTTGGACAGTGGAGATTGGTATTTTTAGGTGAGTCAAGGTGTTCTTTAATAATCAGTAGCTTTAGATTTCCTAGCTGTGATATGATTTATTCTTTCATTACAATCTTGGCTTTACCTCTAGTGAAGTAGAAGAAAGAATTCTGATTCTTGGAGAAATAGCCACACCCTTAAAATAACATTGCCGTCATGTTCACAGCATATGAATAGCTACAATTTCAAAACAATGTATAAAATTTAGCCAGATGATTCTTCCTGTAAGTGTGCAGCTGTGGATACATCTCCAGCAAGAGGGTTGGGCTAAGGCTGTTCTTCTGAACTACAGTGAAAAGACAGAGTGACTTCCCATCACCACCTCTGCAGGGAGTGAACTTGATCTACCAGGTCTTTCCATCTCCCCTATTGGTTGGTAACCAGAGAATTAAGCCTCGGTCCTGGGAGTGACTGTGGCTTTAACAAGCTTGAAAACCTTAAGCTTTCTTGTTCAAACTCTCCAATTTGAAGTGTATAAGAATCTAGCATTTTGACATTTTGGTGTGCTTTGCCCAGGAGAAAGATCAAGAAAACCAAAGGTAAAAGGCTTGGTGGATCCATGTTCCAGAGTGAGAAAGCCTAAGGTTTTTGGTCTTCGTTTTTATTGAGTTAATCAGTTCTAAAGTACGGGGGGAAGTGCAGTGAGAGAGCACAGTACTAAGAATCAGGAGACGGGTTTTAGTGTCAGCTGTGTCATATACAGCAAAACCTGTGAAAGCTAGAACCTGTACAAGGCAGAAACCTGTCAGAGAAGGAATACCCAAGTATTTTCCACTAATAGAAAGCAATTGGGCAAATTTGCTGCAAATGACCTCTTTAAAGGGTTAAAAAGCAAAGGCATCACTTTAAGGACTAAAGTGCGTCTGACCCAAGTCACGGTGTTTTCAGTCACCTTATATGCATGCTAAAGTTGGACAAAGAAGAAGAGTCAACACCTTTGAATTACGGTGTTGGCGAAGAATATTGAACATACCATGGACTGCCAGAAGAATGAACAAATCTGTCTTGGAAGAAGTACAGCCAGAATGCTCCTCAGAAGAAAGGATGGAGAGACTTCGTCTCATGTACTTTGGACATGTTATCAGGAGGGACCAGTCCCTGGAGAAGGCCATCATGCTTGGTACAGTAGAGGGTCAGAGAAAAAGAGGAAGACCTTCAACAAGGTGGATTGGCACAGTGGTTGCAACAATGGGTTCCAGCATAACAACAATTGTGAGGATGACATAGATCCGGGTGGTGTTTCGTTCTGTTGTGTATAGGGCCATTCTGGGTTAGAACCAAGTAGATGACACCTATCAACAACAATAGAGGGCAATAGAAAAGTGTAAGACTGCACCCTGTCAAAAGGCAGAAAACTTGCAAGACTGGGAAAAACAAGGCAGTCCCATCAAGTTCTGGCTCTCACAGGTTTTGCTGTACTTGCCCTGTGACCTTGGGCAAAGTCCCTCAATCTACCTGGATTAAGTGTCTTTGTCTGTCATACGAGAATATTAGTACCTGTGCCACCTATTCTGTGTGTTTGTAGTGAGAAACAAATGAGATTATGTGAAGCTGCTTCAGGAAATGTAAAGCGCTGTACACATGTAAGGGATTAGCATAACCTCATAGGGTCGCTATGAGTCGGAATCGACTCGACAGCAGTGGGTTTTGGTTCAGGTGCTTTGCACCCTTTGAAGTGCTGTCTGCATTCTCAGTTCCTGACAGCTGTATACATTGAGGTGGGAGATTTAGGGCTTGATTGGCTTGGAGAATTTGGGATTCGTTTGTTCTTGTGCCCCCCCCCTTTTTTTTTTTTAAACATTTAAATCAATGATAAAAGGCACCAAGCAGAGGGCAGAATTCACTGTGTGGTGTCTGTGAATCAGCAGAATTTGTGCAGCCAAATCAATATAGCCAAGCTCATATTGACATTCTTATAACACCCTCCAGGTTTTTAATTGAGAATTCTCTGACCCCCACAGTTTTGAGAGAGATTAACTTACCAGCACAATCTTCCATTTTCCAGTGGAACCTATGAGTACCTAATTGTCTGTATTTGTGCTACATTTTCTAAAGTAGAATAGATTTCTGTCCATCCCAACTCTTTTTGACTCTTCCCTTGGATTAGTGCACTGAGGTTACTGCACCACTGAGTGCGGATACTTGATTGTGCCACACAAACAAACCTGAAGAAAGTGAATGAGCTAATTGTAGAAATAGCTTTGATTGGGTGCCAGGAATGGTTTCTTGGGGAGAAAAAATTTAGTGGTCACTGATTAGTGAATGTATACATTTGTGATTTAATTTCTTTACAGTTGTACTGTAAAGACAAGCTTCTTACCATTGCTATCCACCAAAAACCTTAAGAAGTTGGTTTCCATCCATGAGATTATCTAAAAATTCCCAAACATGTTCTCATTTCTCTAGGATCTTGGATGGAATAGCCAGAGCTCTCTTCAGAGCTCAAAACAGAATCTTTTCCCTGGGGGTGGGGAAGGGCAGGGTGTAGGAGGGGTGGGAGCTGCCCAGACTTCAGGTCTCCTCTGCTCTTTAACATAACAAGATTCCTTTTGCAAGACAAGCAGCCACACCCCCTAGCTTACAGAAATCTGAGGTGTCCAAAGAGGCATGCTTTAAGAACATGTATTTTGGGTTAGGGGGAAAACCTCTGTAGCTCCTAATCACTGCTGACATTCCCAGGGATTTAAATTTGGAACGTTCCTGGTCATTTCCAGCCTGAGTTCTTTGCATGTTTAGAACTAGTACATTCATTCTAAATATAATAGTTTAAGGGCTATAAAAATGATTTCATGTTTATAAAAGAGAAGGGAGGAGACCTTTCTCTATTTTAGTATGTATTTGCATTTGTCTGAAACTGGACTCTTTCAGAAAACATGTTAAACACAAAGTAGTCTAAATCAGAGATAGAAAGAAACTAGTTGGGTCGCTTGCTACGGTACTTAAAGGGCATTGGTCTTCAGTTATGAACTGTTCGGGCCAGGAGAAAATGTCTTGTTGAGCTGTGAGCAATGGATGACAATATGATGATGCCATCTGGCATTCGTATAATGCTCAGTAATTTTTGAGGCCTTCTAACTTGTATTTTCCCATTTGTGCGCCTCAGCAGCCCAAGATCATAAACATGTTGCAAGTTAGTAGCCAGAGAGCAAGAACCCCGGGTCCAATACATTTTCCTTATTTTTTACCCTGTACTTTACTGCCCCCCACTGTTTGCATCTCTGTACTCTTGGATGCTGCTGACTGGCCTGGAGACGTGCAAAGAGGGAGGATTAAAATTGGGGTGGGGGGGAGAGTGATAGCATGGTAAGAGAGACAACAGAAGAAATAAGCAAAAGATGCTTATGCCACGGGAGATAACAGTGCCATCAGCATCTTCTCTTCTTGTGATTGCCACAGAGATGTTGGAAGCAAACGGATGAGAACGATCTTTTGGGCTAAGGGCCTGAGACTGCTTATCTGCCTGAACAGTTTAAATATACCTTAAAACAGTGCAAAAAAAAAAAAAAAAAATAGATATAAACAAGCAATAATAAATGAAGGGAAGAATTTTAGAGCTTTTGCAATTCTGTCTCCATCACTTACTGTGTTGTGACCTTGAGCAAGTAACTGCAGGTACCCCATCCTTAGCCGCCTTATCTGTAAAACTGGAATAATGTTGGTATCTTTATCACTGAGCTGAGTGAGGTTCAGTTGAGGGTAATGTGTATGACAAGTAGCTTGTAGCCAGCTCTTAAGCTGGTATCCTTGAGACATTCTTCAGAATTACATTTCTCACCTCTTCTGGGCACATACTAGCACAGGATCCTGCCAGAAACTGGGCAAGAGGTTATTCTTGGGATTTCCGGATCTCATACAGGAGCCAGTAAGCAAAATGGCTCTTTGTTTCAGGGTTCAGCTTAACCCAGGATACAGGCAGTATTTCTCCAGCCCATGAGAGAAGTCCCTTTCAGGCACAGGGCCTGAAAAACCAGTTACTCACCATTCTTTCTGTAAGAATTTATTTACTCTAATTATGCTGGAGCATCAATGAGATTAACACATATTTCTGTGTGACAGAGGGAGCTGGCCTAGCTCACTCCTAGTGGAGACTGAGCAGGTAAGGGAGCTACACATTACAACTGTGTTGTCTAGGGCTGGCTTCTCAATCTCTGGTGCTCAGTTTCCCTATCAGTAAATGAGGCATAACACAACTTCTGTCACGGAAAGATTTAATGAAATAAAGCACCTAACACTGCTTTAGAGCAGGGGTCAGCAAACTTTTTCTGCAAAGGGCCAGATAATATTTTATGCACAGTTTCTGTTGCAACTCCTCACCTCTACTCTTGTAGTATGAAAGCAGCCATAGACAGCACATAAATGAACTAGCATCTTTGTGTTCCAGTAAAACTTTATCTACAAAAACAGGCTGTGGGCCAGATTTGGCCTGTGGGCCAGAGTTTGCAGATCCTTGCTTTAGAATACTTTATTTAAATATTTGGTCCCTTTTCTTCATGCAAGGAGCCCTGGTGGCACAGCAGTTACGCACTCGGCTGCTAACCGAAGGTCGGTGGTTTCAGCGCACGAGGCGCTCTGCAGGAGAAAGATGTGACAGTCTGCCCCTGTAAAGTTTCACAGCCTTGGAAATCTTCTGTGGGCAGTTCTACTCTGTCCTGTAGGGTTGATATAAGTTGGAATTGACTCAACGGCAATGAGTTGGTTTCTCCATACAAAATACAGTGTTTTATTGCTGTCATATATGCAGAAGGTTTACATTTGAGCATTAGTGAAGAAATGAGGAGAAAGTGTGTGAAATAAGATGCTTACATACCATTTTCTAATCCACAGAAACATGTTTTAAAATGTTAATATTTATGCCTTCCTACTAGCTTCATTGTTTATACCGGTTTATGTGCTTTTATTTTTTCCAGTACACAACAGCTGTATTATGATGTGGCTCCTGTTTTAAAGATTACGTTGTAGAGGATAGCAAACAAACATATTTGATCTTTTGTTTTTTAAAGAAAAGTAGGTCTGCTGCCAGCTGAAAAATGTAATTGCCCTTGTGAGCAGATCTCTAAGGAGAGCAGTGTACAGCCAGTTCTGACCATTAGTGTTTTGGGAAACATGGTTTTTCAGTGTTGTTGTTAAGTGCGGTCGAGTCAGTTCCAATTCATAGCGAACCTGTGAACAACAGAATGAAACGCTGCCCAGTCCTGCACCATTCTCAAAATTGTTATGTTCGAGCCTATTGTTGTAGTCACTGTGTCAGTCCATCTTATTGAAGGTTTTCCTCTTTTTCACTGACCCTCTGCTTTACCAAGCATGATGTCTTTCTCTGGGGATTGGTCTCCAGAGATTGGCCCCTCCTGATACCATGTCCACAGTAAGTGAGATGAGGTCTGACTGTCCTTGCTTCTAAGGAGCATTCTGGCTATACTTCTTCCAAGACATATTTGTTTGTTCTTCTGGCAGTTCATGGTATATTCAGTATTCTTCGCCAATACCATAATTCAAAAGCATCAGTTCTTTTTCGGCCTTCCCTTTCAGTAAGCACTTTGAAAAGCAGCCTCATACATACTTGGAGACAGAGATAGACACACCTTCAAACACTGAACTTAGCATTAGTCAGGTTGAGGAAAGGAGTCTCTAATAAGAATTGTTCATTTTTGTAGTAATCCCTATGCAAGGGTTTAGAACTTTAATAAGTTTTCTTTTAGAAAGTTTTAGAAGTTTTAGTAATTTTTTTTTAGTAAGCCTAAGTAGAAACCTTAAAAGCCCACTGCTGTTGAATCAGTTCCGACGAATGGTGACTCCATGTGTTACAGGGAGCCCTGGTGGCGCAGTGGTTAAGCGTTGGGCTGCTGAGCAAAAGGTCAGCAGTTCGAATCCATCAGCTGCTCCTTGGAAACACTATAGGGCAATTCTGCTCTGTCCTGTAGGGTCACTAAGAGTCGGAATCGACTCGACAGCAATGGGTTATGTGTTACAGAGTAGAGCTGCTCCATACGGTTTTCTTGGCTGTGATCTTTATGGAAGCTGATCATCAGGCCTTCCTAACATGGCCCTGCTGGGTGGGTTTGAACTGCCAACCTTGAGGTTAGTAGTCGAGTGCAAACCATTTGTGCCAAAACTTTAGATGAGCTTAAATAAAGACTTGTGTCTTCTTTTCTCTGTAGTAACCTTTTTTTCCCTTGCATGCATTCATTTATTGCATGCTCAAGTGGTGAAGCGTGGGACTTTACCTCCAGACCTCTTTGCCATATGTGTTCAGTATACATAGTGACTGACCCAAGACACCAGCTAGTAGGTAACAGGCCAGTTCACACAGATCTTTTCATTTCCAGAGCAGCATTCTTTTTCTCTTTCTGAAATTATCCATTTGAGGTTGGTTTTATTATGGAGGACATAGACTCTTTAAAACTTGAAGTGCTTCTTAGCCATTGTGATTGATTATGTTATATATCCTATGTTATTTCCTAGGGCTGCTGTGACAAATTACCATCAAGTGGGTGGCTTAAAACAACAGAAGTTTATTTTCTTACAGTTCTGGAGGATAGAAGTCCAAATTCAGGGTGTTGGCAGGGCCATGCTCTTTCCAAAAGCTCTAGAGGGCAATCATTCCTCTTTTCCAGCTTCTGGTAGCTCCAGGTGTTCCTTGACTTGTGGCAGCAAAACTCTAATCTCTGCCTCCATTGTTATATGACATTCTTTCCTATGTGTGTCTCTCTGTGTCTTTTCTCCTCTTCCTATAAGGACACCAGTCGTAAAGATACTAGGGCCCACCCTAAAGACCTCATCTTAACTAATTACATTTACAAAGACTGTTTACAAATAAGATTATATTCAGAGGTACCAGGGGTTAGGACTTGAACATATCTTTTGGAGGACACAGTTTAACCCATAACAAGTGCTAAGGTATATTATCATCTGTATAAACATAAGAACCAAATTGTTTTTTGTTGGTGGATTTGTTTAGAAAGTCTCAGTCCTCAATTTTAGTTTTCACTTTTTTTGTAGCCTGGAAGTATATCTAAAATAGCAAGCACAAATTAGCTTAACTCTTATTACTTTTCTTCCTCATCCATCTGTTCATATTAATTTTCTTTCTGTTTATCTCTCACTTATCCTTTGAAATATAATGTCCCAAGAGTTTTAACTGATTCCCATGGAGAAACCTAGAACTAAGTTCCGTAAATACCTAAGCACTATTGGAACATAAAATCAATGTGACAGGATGGCTCATTGGGCAAAACAGAAAGCATGTCATCTCACGACAGAGAGGGCAATGATCAAAATGCAAGTCAAAAAGGAGCGCAGAAGAAAATGTGTTTTGAACATAGGGAGATACTTGGTGACATACGTTAAGTTGGAGAAACGTAAGAATGATTGGGGCACTCACAGCCCAAAGACCTAAACTTTGAGAGTTAGATTGGAGGGTGGGGCATGAATTGAAATGATGGTTATATGCCAACATTTAGATTTGTTTCTCAGTCAAACCCAGGCTAAGATATATTTGCTTGCATTTGACAGTAAGAGCATTATTTTTAGGTAAAACTTGAATGCCCAGGAGTCAGCTCAAGAACTTCAATAGTAAGCAAAACTGGTCAAGAATTGGGCTTCGTTTTAGGGGAGCTTCCTGTAATCTTTCTTCCCTGAGCAGTTGTTGTGGTGTTAAGGTTTTAGGTATTACCTGCCTCCCAACAACATCTACTTGGCCTTAGTTACTTCAAAGAGCTGTATTGTGGGTTTGGGCATGTTACAAAAGACTTAGATATAGAGAATGAGGAACTTACCAGGGAATATAGCTAAAGCTTAATGATACAGAGTGTTAGAACTTTATATTCCTTTGTATTTTGTAAGGTTGATCATTTTGATACATCCTGCTCTGTGTCCAGAGGCCTCCCATTCCGAGGGAGGATTTGGTGAGTGTGGTACCTGGTCAAGAGCAAGAGCTTGATCATTTTCCTAGAGAATCTTAAAAGAACACTTTGCTTCCGGGATGTTCTGAAACTGCTTAGGTCTCTTTTTCTTCAAGAATGCTGAAGAGTAACTGGATTTCAGAGTGACAGCTGGATTGTCCATCCTTGAGTGGTCTGATTGGGTCATCCCACTTCCTCTATGATTTTCTCCTTATCTTTCTGCTAGTGGATGGCCAAACAGAGAGGTTTGCCCTCCTTGTCCTCTACTTAACCATTTTCATTAATTTTTCAAGCTTTACTAATCTATCCTGGTCAACTTTCTGAGAAGGTTCAGACTTGCAAAAGAATTACAGTTGGAAATGGTGCTTATCCATGTTTCCAGCCCATGACTCTGCCTTGGAACTTCTAGGACCTTCTTCTATGTGGGTGTATGTGTCTCCTTTCTGTCATTCCCTTTTATCATAAATCCACTTCACTAAGTTATCTTCAGGTGGATTTCTAATTGTAGTCCTTGCTTTAGAGACAGAGAAAGCCTCATTTAGTCTGAGCTTCCTACAACAGCTTCTGTAACCACTTCCTTTGTTTGTTCAAGCAATTCCATTAAATCTATTTCAGGGCGAAGCTTTCCAAGAGACCCCTTTTTCTCAGAAAGGTCATAACTTGAGCGACCCTCTTGCCCCTTCATCCAGGAGTACTTACTTGCCAGAATCTGTGCTAGATGCTGTGAGGGATCCAGAGATGAATCACACTCAGGTCCTGCCCTCAAGAAGTTTGTAAATCAGAAGAGGAAAGAAGACATGCATATAGATAATGATCATGCGAGGTAAAGTGGTGAGGGCAGAAAGAGAGGTGCCGATGAAGGCCTCTGAGTGTTCACAGGAAGGAGTGGTTGCTTCCAGATGGGGATATTCAGAGAAGACTTGTGGAGAGATGGCAGTTGAGTTGAACATTGACAAAACAGCCTTTTCGTGATGGACTGTTATTTCTTCCCTTTGTAGCTTTGGAAAACACACTGTTTTAAGAATCTTCTAAAAGCCAGATAAATGAATAGATACTGGGAGTTTGACTCTAAGGCAATGGGTTTGTTTTTTGGGGGGGGAGGGGGGAGTGGGAACAGATTACTTCTAGCAACAGATGTTCAATACTTCATCTGGCCCTTAAATCTTTATCAAACAGTTTAAAAGGCAGCCTTACTCAAGTATTTATAAAATAATTAATGAATATGAACGATAAATCTAATATGAATAATAAATCTAGAAAATTTGATATTGCGTTTTTCATTAGAATGATCTAAGCTGATATGACTTGGTTTTAAGACAGTTTTGTCAACTGTATGTAAGTAGCTTTATCCAGCTATAAACCCACTGCCGTCGAGTCAATTCCGACTCATAGCGACCCTATAGCTATGGAAACCCTGGTGGCATAGTGGTTAAGTGCTACGGCTGCTAACCAAAGGGTCGGCAGCTCGAACCCGCCAGGCGCTCCTTGGAAACTCTATGGGGCAGTTCTGCTCTGTCCTACAGGGTCGCTATGAGTCAGAATCGACTCGACAGCTGGGTTTGGTTTTTGGTTTGGTATCCAGCTATAGAGATAGCAAGCAGCTTTACATGGAATGAAGAGGATTCTGGAATATAAATCTTTTCTTACTTGTAAATATATGCCTTCTTTCATTGCCCTAGAAGATGAACCCAAGACATTTTCCATGGGTTGCAGATTTGTAAATGGGCTACTTTTGAGGCAAAATAAATTCAGTTGTAATTAGTATGTTAATTATTAAAATAGGAGGTGATGAAAAAGGGGTTGCTTTTTTATTTTTTACCTTGTTAGGGTGTTTGATCAGCAAAATTAGCTTACTTGTCACTATGATTAGGTTTTATTACTTTAGTTTTAAGTCATGCCTCTGTTAAAAAATACTGAAAACACCAATTTGTTTTTCATAAAATATATTGCTTGGGATTTGGTCTAATTTTTAAAGCCCCAGTGTAAACACTGGATCTGCTTTATGGGAAGCATTTTGAATAAAAGTGCTCACCTTTTCCAGAAATTTGCAGTAACAATTTATGTTCTTCCAAAAGATATTATTAAAAGAATTAGTTACTAATTTCTCTCTGTAGAGATGCTAGACAACATGCTCCAGATCCTTTCCTCTTTTTCCTCATGAGAGGATCTTGTGTCCCTGATGGGGAAGAGCACCTTTGTCTTTTTGAAGTCAGAGAAACTTAGAAGAAGAGGTTGCTGGATAGAAAAATCATAAAGGCTTTAACTCTAAATCTAAAGCTCAAATGGAACTTTGCTTGTAAATACAACTTAATGTAAAGAAGAACAGTCAGAGCTGTCCAAAGATGGAAAAGAATGCCAGGAGTGGGCGAGGTTCCCAGAACTAGAGAGGGATGCTTAAATTCATGGCGGATGACCACTTGGAGTGGGATCGAGGGGGTTGGGCAGAGGTTGAAAAGAAGTTGCAGGCATCTTACAGAGGAGTGGGTCTGGGTGGGTCTTGATGTCTTTTTTTTTTTTTTTTTTAATTTCAGTCCTAAACTTCTATGATACAGTGAGATATAAAGGATGTTAGTTACTGACCTTTTTTTTTTTTTTTGGCCATTATCCATGTGTGATTTTCCAATGCAGATGGCCCTCTCAAGTTAAAAACTTACCTTTAATCCATTTTTTAGTTCCTGCAAGGTTTGATAACTTTTATCTTGTACACAGTCCCTACTACAACTGTGTATGGCTCTCAGACAGCCAGAGACTCATTAAAATCTAGTGACTGCACAGATGTTCGGGGACCTGATCATGCCAACACATCCATAGTAGGGGCAACTCAGAGTTTAAAACCAGACTGCACACAGAGACTTCTAAACGTGCTTTCTTCAATCGTACACCTCTGTAATGTTTGTCAAAGGACAACCAAAACTTATTGTCTAACCTTCTAAATCTCACAGACCTTTGCATTCCAAACTATACCTACCTGCCATTAGCAAGTATACAAAGAAATCACATCACACTGGCAAACGTGCTGCTTCCTCTTTTGACCTTAGTGGTTTGCGTGGCAGATTTTGCTAGGGTCCGGCCCATCATTGGATCTGTGCTGTGAAAGGTTAGATTCTTTTTAATTTGTTTGATAATTGTTTTCATTTTCAGAAAGATTTTTTAAAATTTGCCCCATTTAAAAAGGGTTAGATTGAGTCTTGCTCTCTTCATTGTTAGGAGTACCTTATAACCTGTTGCCATCAGTCGATTCCAACTCATAGCAACCCTATAGGACAGAGTAGAACTGCCCCATAGGGTTTCCGAGGAGCACCTGGTGGATTAGAACTATCAGTCTTTTGGTTAGCAGCCATAGCACTTAACTACTATGCCACCAGGATTTCCCTAGGAATACCTTATAGGAAGCTATTAGTAAAAATAAATAATAAAATTTCTCTAGATTACCTTGATTTCTTTGTTTTCAATACATTTGAGAGAGGCTGTGTGGTGATTAGTGAAGATGTTACACAGAAGCTGAGTTTTGAGGGAACCTCACTTGGTTATTTAGTACTGGAGATTTTATCCTGTCATTTCCAATTTTGGTTCAACACTCTTCGTTTAATTCCCTCCAGAAACTCCAAGATCATGTTGCTTCCCAGGTATTTATAGTTCTATTGATGTATAGAATTGCTTGTAGGCCTCCAGCACCAGAAATTGGCTCCAGATCTTTTCCCATTACTTCACCATCCACTAATGCCGTTATACCAGAGTGGGATCTGCTTTGAAGATTATACTCTTGTTTTCCTCCCATGTCTTTCCTCTTATCATTTCCTTTAGACGGGGGAAAAAAAACCAACATCAGAGACCTCTAGGACAATCCCAGGCAAACATGTAAGAGTGAATTGAACATCCTCACAGTATAAAATTAGATTTATCAGCCTTCATTCCGCTCTGCTGATGGAGAATGATCTGCCTAGCACGCATTCACATGGACCCTGGAAAGCAGCACGTTTGGTCATGTGACTCTTGGCTTTGGTACTCTTAACCCTTCAGAATTAGTTCTTAATAACTTACGTAACTCTGCCAGCGTCCTGTCGCTGGCATGTTAAACCTTTTCAAATAATTGCCCAAAATCTGAATTCTGAGTTTCCCATTCTTTGTGTTTAATCAAACTGTTTTCTTGCATTTAAGTGTTTGCCAGATAAGCATTTAAGCCACCTGGAGCTCTTATTTTCCCCTGTTAATATTACCTAACTGATAATAGCTGATCTAGGGATTATTCATCTTCCCCCTCCCCCATCTCAAAGCCATCTGCAAGTTCTAACCCCCTTCTGTCTGTCCTAATTTTAATTCCCTATTGTTTTTCAACCATCTTTAAACCTCCCAGTTGTTGGCATGTTGTGCTTTGTGCCTAGCAGCAAGGTTCAGGTTAGGAAAGAATTGGAAAGTAGTTTCAGTTCAGAGACTTCATACCACCACGCAGTGGTTGGCCTGTACTTCAGTGCTTTTGTGTCCTTTCAGGCAGGTTAGTCTGGGATTAGAAGGAATAATCATCATCAATAGTGCTCCCCTCCCAAAAATAATGGTGCCACAGCATCTAAAAAGCATAAACTTGACTCCTATTTTTTAAAAAAGCTTTCAGTTCTCATCTCTGTACAGTATTTTTTTTATTCCATTTATATGAAATGCCCAGAATAGGCAAATCCATAAAGACAGAATGCAGGTTAGTGGTTGCAGGTGCTGGCGGGGGGCAGGGAATGGGGAGTGACTAATGGGTATACGAATTCCTTCTAGGGTGATGAAAAGTTCTGGAACTAGGTAGTGGTGATGCTTGTACAACATTGTGAATGTACTAAATGCCACTGAGTTGTGCACTTTATACTGATTAAAATGTTAAATTATATGTGTGTTTTACCACAATTAAAAAAAAAAATCTGTCTCTCCCCTGCTTAAATCTCCCATGGCTTCTCTCACTTCGAATGAACTCCAGCCCCACCTGTCAGCCTTTGCCCTTCCCTCTGACCTTCCTTGTCACCACTCTCTCTCTTCCCAACATGTTTCTGTAATTCTGGCCCCCTTTCAGTTTCTTATCAGGCCACGCTCTTTCCCATCTTAGACCCTTTGCGTGTGCTATTCATTCTGTTTGGAAACCCTGATGGCGTAGTAGTTAAGTGCTACGGGTCGGCAGTTCAGATCTGCCAGGCGCTCCTTGGAAACTCTATGGGGCAGTTCTGCTCTGTCCTATAGGTTCGCTATGAGTTGGAATCGACTTGACGGCATCGGGTTTGGCTTTTTTTGTTTTATTGCTTCTGTTTAGGTTTTCACCCTCTCTCTTCATGGCCGGCTGTGCCTTAGCTTTTAGTATCTATTGGAACATCACCTCCTTAAAGAGGCCTTCTCCAAACGTCCTACCTCATCTCTGTACCCACGTAACTCCTTGCTCATTTCTTGCCTAAGCTTATTGCAGTTTGTAATTTGGTCAACAGCAACATGCCTCCCTACTAGAGAGTAAGTTTAGTGAGAGGAGGCAGGACCTGTGTCTGGTTCACCTCTGTATGCTTAGTGCCTAGCACATGACTGGCACTCAAAAACTGTTTGTGAATTAATGAAAGGTTACCCAGCTAGCAGGGGAAGGGACGGAACCAGGACTTGAACCCAATTGTTTTGTTTTTTCTACTTTTCCATATGATTCTGAACTATGAAGCCAGAATTTGCACTGAGTCTCAGAGAATGGGCTGAGAGTTAGCCGTGACCTTTTACTGTAGCTGCTTGGTCATACATGGGTACCCAAGCCTTGTGCAGATATTCTCGCATGGCTGTAAC
Source organism: Elephas maximus indicus (assembly GCF_024166365.1). Classification (NCBI taxonomy): domain Eukaryota; kingdom Metazoa; phylum Chordata; class Mammalia; order Proboscidea; family Elephantidae; genus Elephas; species Elephas maximus. Next base: position 82,416,635 of record NC_064821.1, read on the forward strand.
TGCTGTTTGATGAATCTTATTTGCTGGGAAAGGAGCCTCTGGGCACAGACAGCGGATGTAACTCTGGGAAATCCATACAGAGCCCCTGCACCATCCCAGAGTCGAGAGTTCACCCACTTCTCTGTCCTTCGTTCTGCTTTCTCACGTACTACTAGAGCCAGGGTCTGGCTTTTGCCATAGGAGGGGAAGTGGTCAACTGCAGCAGCGGAAGGCACTGACCTGGAGGAACCAAAACCTGCCTAGGCAGGCCCTCTCTCTTCCCATTGGGTAAAGCCAGAACAGGCTGCTGCTGTTCTGGGCACAAACAAAACCAGACTCGAGAGGGAGTGCTTAAGCCTTCCTCAAAATGCACCATGAACACCAAAAGGTAGGAGCCCCAGAAAGCACCTGGAATGATGACTGACACATACTGAAGCAAGCTGGGTGTACTGCTTGGCAGGACATGCAGAGGACACGGGGTGGTACAGGGAATCCCATGTACAAGAGAACTGTGCTGGTGTTGCCCAAACAAGTTCTGCTTCTGTGGCAGGGTTCCTGGTCTTTTTTGTAACATGGGTCCTTTGACATCTAGTGAAGCCTCTGGACCTCTTCTCAGAGTAATGTTTTATTTTTCCTTTTTCTAAATTTTATTTATTTTGTTGTTCTTGAGAATATATACAGCAAAACATACACCAGTTCAATAGTTTGTGTATGTACCATTTAGTGACACTGATTACGTTCTTCCAGGTGTGCAACCGTTCTTACCTTTTCTGAGTTGTTCCTCCCCAATTAACATAAGTTCACTGCCCCCTAAGGTTCCTGTCTAATCTTTTGAGTTGGTGTTGTCAATTCAATCTCATATAGATAGTTCTTAAAAGAGCATGATGCTCAAGGCAGACCTTTTTTTTTACTGTTGTTTTGTTAGGTGCCCTCGGATTGGTTCTGACTCATAGTGACTCTATAGGACAGAGTAGAACTGCCCCATAGGGTTTCCAAGGAATGGCTGGTGGGTTTGAACTGCTGACCTTTTGTTTAGCAGCCAAGTTCTTAACTAGTACGCCACCAGGGCTCCAACCTTTTTAGTAGTTAGGCTAAACAATTGTTCAGCTTTAAGGTGATTTCAGGGGATATTTTTTGCTTAAAGTTTAAATATTAGGGCAGTGATGTCTGGGGTCTTAAAAGCTAGCAGGTGGCCACCTAAGATACATCAATTGGTCCGAACCCACCTGGAGCAAAGGAGAATGAAGAACATTAAAGACACAAGGAGAATATGAGGCCAAGAGACAGAAAAGGCCACATAAACCAGAGACTTCATCAGTCTGAGACCAGAAGTACTAGATGGTGCCCAGCTACCACCAGTGACCGCCCTGACAGGGAACACAACAGAGAGTCCCTGACGGAGCAGGAGAAAAGTGGAGTGCAGAACTCAAATTCTGGTAAAAAGGCCAGACTTAATGGTCTGACCGAGACTGGAGGGACCCCAGAAGACATGGCGCCTGGAATCTCTGTTAGCCCAAAGCTAAAACCATTCCTGAAGCCAACTCTTCAGACAAAGATTAGACTGGACTATAAGACATAAAATGATACTTGTGAAAAGTGTGCTTCTTACCTCAAGTAGATACATGAGACCAAATGGACAGCTCCTGCTCACAGGCGAGTTGAGAAGGCAGAAAGGGGCAGGAGCTGGTTGAATGGACACGGGAAATACAGGGCAGAAAGGAGGAGTGTGTTGTCACATTATAGGGAGAACAACTAGGGTCACATAACAGATGTGTGTATAAATTTTTGTATGAGAATCCAACTTGAACTGTAAACTTTGACTTAAAGCACAATTAAAAAAAAAAAAAGATTATCTCAGGGCAGTAGTTTCAGGAGTTCATCCACCCCCCATGTCTCCAGAAAGTCTAGAGCCCATGAGAATGTGAAATTCTGTTCCTCATTTTCCCCCTTTTGGTCAGGATTCTTCTTTGGAATCTTTTATCAAAAATGTCCAGTAATGGTAATTGGGCTCTATCCAGTTTTTCTGGTCTCATGGCAAAGGAGGCAGTTGTTTATGGAGACAATTAACCACACATTCCTTATCATCTTCTATTCTTAACTCTCCTTCCATTGCTCTGAGTGACTAGAGACCAATAGTTGTGCTTTGGGTGGCTGTTTGCAAGCTTTTAAGACTCCAGGCACTACGTAATGAACTAGGAGGTAGAATAGAAGCATTAAACGTTATTAGGCCAATTGACAGACCATCAATTGCTCATACGCAAGTTCAAGCTGAAACTGAAGAAAATCAGAGCAAGGCCACTAGAGCCAAAATACGACCTTGAGTATATCCCACCTGAATTTAGAGACCATCTCAAGAATAGATTTGAAGCATTGAACACTAGCGACCGAAGACTGGACGAGTTGTGGAATGACATCAAGGACATCATACATGGAAAAAGCAAGAGGTCATTGAAAAGACAGGAAAGAAAGAAAACACCAAGATGGATGTCAGAGGAGACTCTGAAACTTGCTCTTGAGCGTTGAGCAGCTAAAGCAAAAGGAAGAATTGATGAAGTAAAAGAACTGAACAGAAGAGTTCAAAGGGCCTCTCGAGAAGACAAAGTAAAGTACTATAATGACACGTGCAAAGAGCTGGAGATGGAAAACCAAAAGGGAAGAACACGCTCGGCATTTCTCAAGCTGAAAGAACCGAAAAAAAAAATTGAAGCCTCAAGTTGCAATAGTGAAGGATTCCATGGGAAAAATATTAAATGACGCAGGAAGCATCAAAAGAAGATAGAAGGAATACACGGAGTCATTATACCAAAAAGAATTAGTCGATGTTCAACCATTTCAAGAGGTGGCATATGATCAGGAACTGATGGTACTGAAGGAAGAAGTCCAAGCTGCTCTGAAGGCATTGGCGAAAAACAAGCCTCCAGGAATTCATGGAATATCAACTGAGATGTTTCAACAAACAGATGCAGTGCTGGAGGTGCATACTCATCATTGCCAAGAAATATGGAAGACCGCTTCCTGGCCAAGTGACTGGAAGAGATCCATATTTATGCCTATTCCCAAGAAAGGTGATCCAACCAAATGTGGAAATTATAGAACAATATCATTAATATTGTACGCAAGCAAAATTTTGCTGAAGATCATTCAAAAACGGCTGCAGCAGTATATCGACAGGGAACTGCCAGAAATTCAGGCCGGTTTCAGAAGAGGACGTGGAACCAGGGATATCATTGCTGATGTCAGATGCATCCTGACTGAAAGCAGAGAATACCAGAAGGATGTTTACTTGTGCTTTATTGACTATGCAAAGGCATTCGACTGTGTGGATCATAACAAACTATGGATAACATTGTGAAGAATGGGAATTCCAGAACACTTAATTGTGCTCATGAGGAACCTTGACATAGATCAAGAGGCGGTTGTTCGGACAGAATAAGGGGATACTGAAAGTCAGGAAAGGTGTGCATCAGGGTTGTATTCTTTCACCATACGTATTCAATCTGTATGCTGAGCAAATAATCTTTGAGAAGCTGGACTATATGAAGAAGAACGGGGCATCAGGATTGGAGGAAGACTCATTAAGAACCTGTGTTATGCAGATGACACACCCTTGCTTGCTGAAAGTGAAGAGGACTTGTAGCACTTACTAATGAAGATCAGAGACCACGGCCTTCAGTATGGATCGCACCTCAACATAAAGAAAACAGAAATCCTCACAAATGGACCAATGAGCAATATCGTGATAAACGGAGAAAAGATTGAAGTTGTCAAGGATTTCATTTTACTTGGATCCACAATCAACAGCCATGGAAGCAGCAGTCCAGAAATCAAAAGACGCATTGCATTGGGCAAATCTGCTGCAAAGGACCTCTTCAAAGTGTTGAAAAGCAAAGATGTCACCCTGAAGACTAAGGTGTGCCTGACCCAAGCCGTGGTGTTTTCAATCGCATCATATGCATGTGAAAGTTGGACAATGAATAAGGAAGACTGATGAAGAGTTGACACCTTTGAATTGTGGCGTTGGCGAAGAATATTGAATATACTATGGACTGCCAAAAGAACAAACAAGTCTGTCTTAGAAGAAGTGCGGCCAAAATGCTCCTTAGAGGCAAGGATGGCGAGACTGCGTCTTACACACTTTGGACACGTTGTCAGGAGGGACCAGTCCCTGGAGAAGGACATCATGCTTCGCAGAGTACAGGGTCAGCAGAAAAGAGGAAGACTCTGAATGAGGTGCATTGACACAGTGGCTGCAACGATGATCTCAAGCATAACCACGATTGTAAGGATGGCTCAGGACCAGGCAGTGTTTCATTCTGTTGTGCTTGGGGTCGCTATGAGTCACAGCCAACTCGACAGCACCTAACAACAACAACCTAACAGGCCAATTAACTGGAATGTCCCATGAAACCATGACCCTATACCTCCAAGCCAAGGAATCAAATCCCATGAGGTGTTTGGTTATACATAAGCAGCCTCAACAGCTGCCTTTTTTTTTTTTTTTGTCACTGTTGTAAATATATCTATCACACAACTTTTGCTAATTCAACTTTTTATAGGTATGCAACTTATTGACAGCAGTTACAATAATTGACTGTGCCAGTCCTACCGTTTATCAACGTGATTTTTCCATCACTGTTAACCCCCCTTTTCCCCTTCCCTCCTGCTCTTGGTTAACCACTGATAAATTTTGGTCTCTATACATTTGCCTCCTCTTGTCTTTTTATGTAAATGAGGTCTGTACAGTGTTAATAACTGGAGCTCCTTAATGTATCTGCTGTAGGCTATGGCATGGAGTGTGAGAAGCCACTGGGAACTTGAAAAAGCTTTGGAGGGGAAAGACATTGAAAACTATGTGCTAAACTAGGCCAGCCAAGTGCCGTTTTCCTCCCAGATAAGAAGCCGAAAGCCCTAGAAGCACATTAGGATTTCAAGCAACTTGAAATTTTTTCATTGATGCTTCTTGGTAGTCTCTGTGGTATAAGCTGGGAAGAAGAGAAAACTCACCTCTTTATATTTTTGCTAAGATTTAAATCTATGCTAAAACCCCTCTCAGTGAAATCAGACTGAAAATTTGAAGGAATTAGTGAAAACATCCACAAAGAAAAGGTATAAATAACCTGGATAGAAAGTCTGGCCTTAACTGTTTTAATGTATCTCGTGTATGTGTTTGTTCTCAGTTGTGAAAATGTCCACAGAAGGAGGATTTGGTGGTACTAGCAGCAGTGATGCCCAGCAAAGCCTACAGTCCTTCTGGCCTCGTGTCATGGAAGAAATCCGGAATTTAACAGTGGTAAGAAAGAATGGGGAAGATTTTGTGGGAAACTTTTAAGAAGAAAGAAGAGAGCTATAGGATGATTAGCCAAAATTTAGACTAAAACATTTTTCATCTCTATAAAAAAAAAAAAAATTTTTTTTTTTTTTTTTATCATGTTTACAAAACCATAGTTCATTCCTGACCTCTGAGTGGGAAAATGAAAATAATGTAATTTATCTTAGGTGAGGTAACTAGTGACTTTCCTCAGGCGTGTGTGTGTGGTGGATGCTTTGACTTGGAGGTAGTTTAATGTGAGGCGTATCTTTCAGGGAATACTGAAAAGCAAAAATCTCACCTCCTTTAGTACCTGTAGCTCATTTTTTAGGCCTGATTTGATAGTCTTGCCAAATTTCTAGAACCTGGTAGAAATTGTTGGCCAATTTATTCAATAATAAATCTGTTATGAGCCAGACATTCTTTCTAGGTGTTAAAAGACATTTAGATCAGAGTTTCTCAACAGTAGCACTATTGACACTTTGGGCCAGATAGTTCTTTGTTTTGGGAGGCTGTTCCATGCACTGTAGGATGTTTAGCAGCATCCCTGGTCTCTACCCACTACATGCCAGTAGCATGCCTCCCCCCAATTATGACAACCAAAAATGTCTCCAGACATTGCCTAATGTTCCCTTGAGGTCAAAATCTCCCCCTGTTGAGAACCACTGACTTAGAAGAATTAAATATGCCCTGGCCCTTAAGGAGCTTACAGTTTAGTAATTAGAATGAGACAGAGTTGTTTAGCCAACAAGTATTTACTAAATGCTGCTGAATCAGGCGCAGTGATGAGTCCTGAAGCAGTAAAGTCACAGTACTGTGGGAACACCAAAGACATTTTGCTTGGTTCTCCCAGGTAGAGAGGGGTTACCACAGAGGGACATTTTTGTTGGGTCTTGAAATATGAGTAGACATTCACCAGATGAAAAGGTTGGGAGAGTGTATCTCAAGCAGAAAGATGGGCATTCCTAAAGGTGTGGGGCCGAGAGGAGAAGGCCTGTGTTAGAGGAACAGCAAGGAGTTCAGAGTGGCTGGAAGTTACTGTCTCTGTAGTGACACTTGGGGTAGGAGTCAAGTGTGTGTATGAGAGTAGTAACAGGAAGTGAGATAGGTTATATTGGAATATTTTCAGAAAGTAATGTCACATCCTTATGAAGAGTCTTCTGTTTGGTGTCATTTTAGCAAATACTGAAGGAACTCCCTATGCAGGATGTGTCATTCCTGGCAACCTGGCAGAGCAGATACTGGATTCCCACCTAACATAGAACTAATACCTTAAGACTAGTGGCTTTTAACATGTGACATACAAGGTCCATTTATTTGCTTACTCAACAAATACTTAGTACACACGAACCGTGGCTGTGTGCTAGATACTGCAGATCCAGCAGTGAACCAGACAGACAAGATCATTGCCCTCATGGAACTTATATTCTGGTGGAGGAGGCAGACAATAAACAAGTAATGAGTGAATGAAATAATCAAAAAATGCTCATTGACTTCAGGGTAAAAACACTAATTTATATTCTGGATGTACCAGGGGGTCATGTTTGTTTATGTGCAGATCTTCGGCAGTTGAACTTGGTCTTTCTCAGGCTGTCCACTATTCAGAGGTAGATTTCCACTGAAAAGTCATTGTTTCTCTTCTGCAGTTTAAAGGTGGTAGTTATCTTTACTATCTCAGATATAAAAGAGAAGGTAGGAAAAAATGAAATTGTAAAGTAAGAACTGGGGTGTTTTGTTCGTATTTTGGGGGGATAATCTCATGGTTAAGCTTATTGGGTTTTTGTTTTGTGCTGGGACCAAGTATAAAACTAGTGCCCTCAGTGCCTTGTGGGGTGGCGTGGAACTAGGCCAATGTAACAGGCCTGCACTCCAGTTTGAGCCCAGAAACAGAAATCCGGGATCAGGCAAGTAGCCAGATCAGCTCTTGCGCTTCAAGCTCAGCACTTCACTTTTCTTGGTTTTGCCGGGCTTTGATTTTTATCACACTTGGTTTACGTTTCAAGTTTGATGGCCAGCAGAGCAGGCTGTGGTGTTCACTAGATTTTAGCACCTAGACACCTAATCTGTCCAAGGTTATAAGAGAATTACTTGGAGGGGTTCAGTTTTTGGTTCAGGTTTTTGTGGGTGAAGAGAAAGAAGAGCAAGGAGGAAAGCTGTCTTAAATCACTCTTCTATTGATGACTAACTGAAATTTTCTTCCCGTATACCCTTGAAAAAGACCCCTAGACGTTTACCATGGTATCTGTTCTATATTGGGATGTTTAGAACAGTGTCTGGCATGTAGTAGGTGCTCAGTAAATGTTTGAATGAGTCAGACTTCTCCACTTCAGATTCAGTGCAAAGCAACATCAGTGTCAGCTTTGACTGAGACTGCCATCCAGTAAAGCCTGCATGACTTTTCCCTCTGTTAGACTTTCTTTTCCCTTCATAAGACTCTTTTCTCATCTGTGCAAGATTCTCTGACCACAGCGCAGGAAGGCATCTGCTTCTCTGACTGTACCTCTACCTGTGTCATGGGGTAGCCAGACATCTTAGCATGTAGTCTGTGTCGTTTTAAACTCAGCAACACTTACAACGAGACTTCTTCAGATAAGTCAGAGCCGCTTAGGTTGACATCTGAAAATGTCTTAACAGATTTTCAAAAAATCCATTATGTTTAAACTCTCCAAGCATAAATAAAACTGATGAGAATATTCAGAAGGTGCTGTGGTCTCTAAGGCTGGGACACAGTTGTTCCAAAACAAATAATAGACCTTTGCTGGGTGATAGACTTCATGATGTATTGGAAACACTGGCCCAGTCATTTTGGTCTGAATCCAATGATAGTAATTTATCCTTCATCTCAGCTTAGCAGTCACACTCTCCTCATTCTTACAAGCTCTGTAATTGTCTATAAACTTAGGTGGTGTTCAGCTGGGATTGAAGTTGGTTAGAAACCAAACCAAAATGATTGTATACCACAGTGATTGTGTAAAATACTGTATTCCTTCTCAGCAGCAATCTGGGAACAATAATTAACAGACTTCTTGGCATTGAATTTTACCCCTCTGAACCTCTTTGAAAGTGGAGAAGAGAGGGGAAGAAGGGAGCTGAAGCTTGAAAAGAAATACCTAATTCTCCCCTAAGTATTCCTTGCATCCCATTCAGCCTAGTAATTTAATGCCTAGGTCACTTTCTTTTAAATGCCATTTTATTCCTTAGTGCCCCTAGGTTGGACATTGATGTTTCTGACTCTTCAGTCGAATCAGGTAACCATTTAAACAAGAACTGTGGTGGCAGCTGGTGGACCGTTACAAAATATGCCCTTCCTTTAAAGCAGTGCTTCTCAAATTTTATTTTCTATATGACCTACATAAGAATCTTGTTAAAATATGGATTCTGATTTAGGTAATTTGGGGTAGAACCTGAGATTTTGCATTTCTCTTTAGTTCCCAGGTGATGCCAGTGCTGGTGTGAGTACCTCACTGTGAATCTCAGCTTTGAAGCAGTGGCTTTTACACCTCATGTGGATCATGGGCACCTAGAGAGTTTTCAAAAACATGATCCCAGAAGTCCACCCTACAGAGCTCCTGATTTAGTTGGTCTGGGTAGAGCCCAGGCATCTTGTTTTTCTAAGGCTGTCCAGGTGATTTTAACGTGCTGCAAAGGTTGAGAATCACTGCTTTTGAGAGGGTTAAAATCTTGACTTTGCAGTAGTACCTGACTGAGTTGGCCTAGAAAAGGTTTTTCATCATTATTTGAAACTCCGGATGTTCTTTTAGCACAGCTGAGACCCATTGACTTTTCTTTGGCTCCCAGCTCTCATTGAGGAAATCCAGACTTTTTGAAACTCGGCAATTTCAGATGTCATCAGTTTTAATGTAGTTCTCTCATTATGGTCAGGGGCATGAGAATGTTCTGAGAGAGGACCTGCTTTCCACCTTGCTGATAACACTTGCAAAAGTAGAAAGGAAGCGTCAGTATGGGTCAGTTGTTCTCCCATTTGGATCAGCTTCAAGAGGAGGAATTAAATATTATTCACATAGTTAGACGTAAGTTGCATGGTTGCCAATGGCACAGAGAGCTTTTCAGTGGACCTTAATCTACTGATGATGGAGGAGCTCCCCTCCCCAACAAGATTATCATAAAGCCCACGTGTGAAAACTAGGATGCGATAATAGAAAACTGGCTACTGTCAGCAGTGATGAGTGCCCCTGCCCCCTGCCCCCAATACACACATGTCTAAAGATCCACTTTTCATACACTGTCGCTTGAGATCTCAAGGTTTGGGGCTCATGAAAAGTAGTTTCTCACAAAAGAAAAGGTTGGGGCTGGGGTACTTAGAGCTGTTCTGTAAATCACTGCCTCATTCTATACCTCTCCAAGGTGGGAAGGATATAATCTCTTTATCCTTGACCCTTTCTTGTTTCTTTTGATTAAAGAATAGTCTCAGAACTTCTTAAAATTATATTTTACTCTTTCAAGTTGGGGAAGGAGGTCCTTTCTATCAGTGTTGGGCTTTAGTTAAGTAATCTTGGAACAATCCATGGAAATTATATGAAACAACCAAACCAAATGATGAGGGCTTACATGTAAGAGAGTTAAATCTTACGGTCATGATCTTGTGCTGTGTGTATCATTCTGGGAGGCCTTCTGAAGAAATCATCATCTCTAACATTTGCTTTGGCATTTCTGTGTAGAATCTCTTTGATATGCCACACAAGTAGGAAGACCAGTGATTGATTTTGGTGACTTCTTTATTCCTTCAGGATTTGGCCTCAGTGTGGCATCTCCTTTCTTGCTGCTCCCACATATGTACTGTGTACCCAGGTCATACGTCTAAAACTTAAGCAGGCTCTGTTCTTTGTGTCTCCATCTTCTGCACGTGCTATTCCCTCTACCTGAATAATGCTCTTATGCTTTTCCAACAATCAAATTCTCATCAGCTTTTAGACAATTCAGGTGTTGGCCTGTCTGTGGAACATTTCCCAGACCCTCCCCCTCTCCAATCCTTCATTATCAGCTGGTTGTTCTGTTTTTTCTGTCCCTCTGGGATTTTACACCCTTTAGAAGATTATAATGTTTTTATGTGACTGTCTTTTATAATTAAACTATAAGCTATTCAAAGATAGGAATCCACTCGTCTTTGTATTTTTTATATAGTGAGTACGTTCACTGTCAGTTAAGTTGCATGAAAGAGTAAATGAAAGAAAGGAGGAGAGAAGATAAGAATAGAATGTGCCCTGCTCTGTACTCTTGGTGAAATTTTTAAAAACTGGACTTTTAAGCCTCTGCCACTCCAGGGTTAGTTAGTAGAGGCTTCATGGAAAATGTTGATACCTAATTTGGAAATGGAAAAGATGAAAAAGTGGTGTTTAAAATTTGTAGAGCTGAGTTGTAGCCAAGCAACTTGTTGAGTTTGCATGGAGAAATCAGATGTCCTGGGTGTACATTTTATCGTAATAGTGCTCTTTCTTTGTAATAAATGAATTCTGGGAAGACTGGTGATGCTTTACCCAAATGCCCCTACTCCCTTCTTTGACATATAGTTGAGTTTTTCTGTGGGTCTTGGAAAAGAAGGTTCACTTATGCATGTTAATTACACCAAATCTCAAATAATAGCTGCTCCTTTCATAATGTGATGATGCAAATTCCCAGGTGAGCATATTGGGTTTGGCGAGTCACATTTCAGACCACTTATAGAATCATTCATTTGACACCTGGCCCCAGTAGAGAATTTGCTGATTTTAGCTAATCTCTGCCTCTGCACCTTTCTCTTCATTGCAGCTCTGAAACTCACGATGAATTTTTCTTATTTCTAGAATTGCATCCATCGTTGGGCATGTGTTTAAATACCAATAGTTTCAAAACAAAAAAGGGCTTAAGTCACAAATAATTGAGTGGTGCTGGTCAAAAAGGCCTTTCCTAAGTTCCATCCGCAGTAAAATAATGTGGTTCCTCCAACCCCAGACCTGTTTGTTAAGAAAATAAAAAATAGGAGGGCTGTTCCTAAAAGGCAACTGATAAATTCACCCTCACCCTTTTCCATGCCCCGTCCCCGCAAAACAGAATTTGGAGACAGTCCTCTGTCCCTGTGATGGGAAAGGAGCCCTCCCGTTCTGTTGTCAGGGTAGTACAGAGGTTAGATACTACACTAGCTGCAGAGTACTGTGGATCACTGTGAGCAGGTGCTGCTGCTGCCTCCTTTGGAGCTCTCAAATAGAAGAAAGAACTAGCGATATAGAGGAGTACCACTCAGGCAGAAGTCTCATTTTAATCTGCATATTGCAGACTGGTAAACTTTTTTTGCGGGGGGGGAAGGCATTCATAATACACCTCTATATTGTGCTGAGGCAAACCTTATATTATTTGGGACTACCTGGGTGGCAGTAATTGGTTAAATGCTTGACTGCTAGCCAAAAGTTTGGCCATTTGAACCCACCCAGAGGCTCCTTGGAAGACAGGCCTGGCCTAGGATCTGCTTCTGAAAAGGTTACAGCCCTAAAAACCCTATGGAGCAATTTCACTCTGCACATGTGGGGTTGCCATGAGTCAAAATCAACTTGATGACAACTGACAGCAACCTTTCATGAGGATACTATTGGAAGCCATCATAAATGTATCCTAAAACCCTTTAATTGCTTGAAGCTCTGCATGGATTAAGCAAAGAATTTTGCTCTGGAGCTTGTATTTTCTCCATTTCATCTGTGTACCTCCTCTCCTGCCGTATTTCCTGGTACGGACTGAGCCAGTCAGAATGTTTTCTGACGCCTGTCGTGCTCTGCCACCTTGTTAGTTGTCCTTCCCATTTACGGACCTCTTGTTGCTCATTTCAGAAAGATTTCCGAGTACAGGAACTCCCGTTGGCTCGTATTAAGAAGATTATGAAACTGGATGAAGATGTGAAGGTGAATTCACATTCATTTTTATTATTCATATTGAAGCTAAAATGAATAGGTCATTGTTAAGTTCCCTAGAGTTCAAGGTTTAATTTTTGAATGAAAATATTTTTATTGTCTTTGCTTTTGTATTTGGTTCCTGTGTGAAAATGTTAAATGAGCTGAAATTGAACAGTTTTAATTATTATATGATGCTTCTTTGAAAATTAGGAATATTCTGGGTTTTTTCCAGATGTTGCAACACTGCTGAGTATTTTTGAAATTGGCCTGTACCACCCAGTTCTTTTCACAGTGTCGTGTAAACATATATCATCAATCAACAGGACAGTGCTATCATCTTAGCATCTTATTATAATCCCTAGTTTGTTGATCCAGACTCTAAGAAATCTTTGATAATGATATATACCTGTTCTAACCTTTTGATCTATAAGCTTGTTCTGCTTGAATTATACTTGGGAGAGGGTTAACTTCAGGGTGGCCATTTCTGTATTCCTAGGAGTCCACCTCCCATTAGGACTCTTGCTCCTTACCCCTCAAAATAATAATCCCTTGTATTTGTACAAGAGGTTAATAGTTCACAGTAATTTTCCCTTTTACTGGCTCATTTCCTGCTCACAGTAACCCTGTGAGACTTGATAGGATAAGAATTATTAGTTCCATTTTGCAGATATGGAAGAAGACAAAAAGAGGTTAAGTGACTCACCCAAAGTGATAGAGCCAAGATCCCAATTGTCCTTATCTTTCACTTCTTTCCGTGGCTGTGTCTTGCACAGATCACTTTACCAAGGGTGCAGAGCCTTGTTTGACCAAGAGCTTACACTTTGCAGTCAGACAGCAGGGCAGCTTACATCGCTTGAGCAGTTACTACATGCCAGGCCCTCTGTTGGGTGCTTTTACATATATCATCTCATCTGATTCCCACACCAACACTGGAAGATTATCTGTTTTTTATTATGTGAAAATAAAGCTCAGAGAGGATGGGAAGCTTCAGATTTTACCTAAATCCATTGGATCCCAAGCTCATTATCTTTCACCACATTGTCTCTCTTGGATTAGAACCAAAACCTTGCCACTTACTGGCTTATTGGCCATGGGCAAGTCACTTCACCTCTCCTGAACGCTAGTTTCTTTGACAGGATATTATGAGGGTAAGAAAGTGCCTTGCACAGGGCCTGGTACATGGTAGATGCCACATAAGTGAGTATTCCTTCTTCCACTTCCCTTCTCATGATGAACTGATTTACCTTGAACTCTCTTGAGCTACCACCTTCTCATTTTCCAAGCCTTGCACCATAGTCCCATGGCAAGACACAAGGCAAGAGACAAACTAACTGGCTTGAATGACTTGCTGTTAATTGATGGGAAGGGCCTATGTCTGTTGCAGATGATCAGTGCAGAAGCCCCTGTGCTTTTTGCCAAGGCGGCCCAGATTTTTATCACAGAGTTGACTCTTCGAGCCTGGATTCACACAGAGGATAACAAACGCCGGACTCTACAGGTAACACTGCAGCCCCTACGTGGACGGAACTGGGACAAGAAGCTGCTTTTGCCTGCTTCTCTTGCATGGCTTTGGACCAAAGATTGTTCTTCCTTAGCTGACATATAATTGGCATCTTCCTCTCCCACTGGGAGGCAGACATACCTTATAGCCATGGTAATAAGGTCACTACTACAAATCTTAACTTCCATTGCTTTCGTGGTTTCCACAGCTCAATGACTATAAACTCTTGACTTGGCTTGCCCACACTGGAGACAGAGGTGCAAGTGACAGAGCATTTATCTGTTTCCACATATAAACAACTTCTGGTTGGGAGCCTTGGGAGATTCCAGGAAAGGATGACCCCAGGAAAAGTTAACAGCTCGAGTCACCTGAAAATGGTCATCTAAGTCTCACTAACTTTATTAGCCTTTTTGTTCCTTGTCGTCCTTCCTGGGGATCCTTTCTTCCTTTTCCTTTTTAATTCATCAAATCAACATTCACACTTTATGAAGAACTCTTGATTATTGGCTCTGGAAGCCCTGCCCTCAGCAACCAGCCCCAACTCTTGGGGAGGAAAGGTTCCCCAGACATTAGAGGAAGGGTGTTGACAGATACAATACAGTGACAGTATTTTAATAACAAAGCCAAGAAATTATGTTTTCTTCTCTTGTTTCCTTTATCTCCAAAATTGAAAATGCATGTGTTTATTCATTTATTCTACAAATATTTATTGAACACCTGTGATGTCCCAGACACTGTTCTAGGTTCTGGGGATTTGACAGTGCACAAAACAGAAATCCCTGTCTTTGGGGGAGTTGACATTTTGGTGCAGCTAGATATTGTGAACTTATTTTATGCTGCTTTGAAGTAAAGAAAGTCTGTGGGTCCAGAGAAGTCCAGTTAAAGCCACCTTCAAGATCAACGCAAATTAAAAAATAAAATGAGCAAAACACTTGTACAGGCCCTTCAAAGATGTCCAGATAACCAATAAACGTGTGAAAAAGTTCTCAGTATCATTAGTCATCTGGGAAATACAAGTTAAAACCACTGCGAGATACCAATTTACACCCACTAGAATGACTAAAATAAAAGAGACTGATAATACCAAGTGTCAGCAAGGAAGTGGAGCAACTGAAACTCATGTTTTGCTGGTCAGGATGGAAGGTGGTACAATCACTTTGGAGAACTATTTGGCATTTTCTAATAAAATGAAACATATCCCTACTCTGTGACCCAACCATTCCACTCCTAGGTATATACGTAAAAGAAACATGGACATTCTGTGTAAGAATGTTCATGGCAACCTTATTTATAATAGCCAAAACCTGGAAACAATCCAAGTATTCATCATTAGGGGAATATATAAACAAATTCTGGTGTGGTCATAAAATAGGTTACTTATTGACCCACACAACAACATGAATGAATTTCAAAAAATACTATGTTAAGCAAAATAAACCAGAGAAGAAAATTGTGTAGTGTATGATTGCATCCACTATCACTGTCTATGGTGATAGAAATCAGAGTCCTGGTTGCCTCAGATTTGGGTGTATTGACTGGGAAGGATTAGAAAGGAACTTTTGATATTCTTATCTGGATGATAGCTGCCTTGGTGCATTGCAATTATCAAAATTCATTGAGCTGCATGTTTAAGATTTTTCGGTTTTACTGTATGTAAGTAATAACTCAAAAAAAAGTGATGAACATTTTAAAAAGGCAAAATAAAAATTTTTAAAAGACCAAGCATATCTGCATTTTCAAAATATTGTAGAACATTTTGATAGATGTTTTGAAGTTTATTATTTCTTTTTTTTATCACTCCCTCCATTCCATCCATAGATGAGCCATTCAGGTAGCTTGTATTTGAGTAGGTGACGTCATCAAGAATGTGACACTATATCCTACTCATTTAGAAAGAGTCCTGGCAGCCTTAAGATGTGCCCTGCTTCAGTTTGAAGGGTTTATTATCAAGCTGGTGGTTGGCAAGAAGGGTGGATTGGAGTTTTGCATTTCAATGGCTTGGGGCCATCACAGAAAATTTCCATCCCCTCCTATTTTGTCTCATGAGTCACCTTCTCTTAAGGTGTAGTACATAGAAGTTGCTAAGGATTTCTGTTGGCTTTTATTATGAAAGATTTCAAGCATAAGCCAAGTTGAATTTTACAGTGAACACCGTATGCCACTGCTTAGATTCTGCCATTAACATTTCACTAGTTTTATCCTCATATTTATCTGCTCCCTATCTCATCTATTTTTTATGCCCTTCAAAGTAGAATTGTACACTTTTCTCTAAATAGTTCAATATTCACTAGAGTTCAGCATTTTCTCTTGTTCTCTTTTGATTTAAAAGTTTCATAGAGTGAAAACACAGATCATAAGTATGCATAGTATGTTGGTTTTTAATTTAAAAAAAACTTAATTTTACTATTCAAAGAAAGAGAGTGTCACAAGTGGAGAGAAAGAACCCCATTGGAACAGGCCTGTTTCAGTGCCACTGGCAGCTGGACTCCTATGTTCTCTACCCACCCCATCTCTGTTCCAGTAACTTGAGGCTTCAGATAGTCATATCACATTATACCAGATTTAAACCATAGATTTAATTGAGGTTTTTAACTCTAAAATAAAAACCATAGCCTTGTGGGAACTAACGTATAGATCCAGTGACTATAAAATGTTACAAAGAGTTACTGAATTCGGATTTTAGCTAAGATTCAAAATAAATTCCAATTACTTGTGAACTAAAAAGAGTAAATATTATTTAGGACCCAAAGAGCTTATAAGGCTGAATGATAGCCTAACTTTTCTGAGCCACAAAATGACCAGAAACCTGGAGGATGATAACTTAACAATTGTGGGAAGCACCTTAAGGTAGGATCAAGGAAGCAGTAGTGGCTAGAGGCTCGAATATCCTGTTCAGAGAGCACGAGCTACAGGCATCTCTTCTTTTTTGTCGATATCTGCCCTCCCAGGTTGGATCCTTTGAAGTCTTTAAGAGTTTGGATGTGTTTATTTGAGCTATAGACTCGAACATGAGGATTTAGTTTTGTTTAGAAGTCTTATCTTGTAACTTGGGGAGTGTAAAGCCAGGTGAACTAGTTTCTCCCCAGGCTAGTTTTTCACTCTACTTTTCTTTGTTACAGAGAAATGATATTGCCATGGCAATTACAAAATTTGATCAGTTTGACTTTCTCATCGATATTGTTCCAAGAGATGAACTGAAACCTCCAAAGCGTCAGGTGAGCTGGGAAGGAGGCATTGCCATCCTGCTGACTGAAGAGCACTTGCATACCAGTGTCAAATGGGCTCCTTTTCCTTCTCAGCACCAGCCATTAGCTATTCCACTCGCTCCTCCTGCCCTAGACCAAACATCCTTAACATCTCCTTCTGTTACTCATTATAGATACTTTTAACTCAGTGCCTCTGAGGTGGTATTTCAGTGGAAATGAATAAAATGAAAATTAGAGGGAAAAAAATTAAACGAAAGACTTTATTTACAAACAGTAAGTAAAGTTCACTTCAAGGTACCCTAGGAAGTCTATCAGAGACATTAATCTGGAATGGGAGAACATTCCTAGCAAGTTACATGTTTTAGAATTTCAAGAAACAGCTTCTCTGTGTGCACAGTGGTGTTTGGGGTGAATGGACTTTGGCTTTCTCTTACTCAATATAGTGCCCTGACTACACATGAGAATCACCTCTTGGGTTTTAAAAACTACCAGTGCCCAGGCTCCACCTCACACCAGCTGTGTCTGCATCTGTGAGGGTGGAACCCAGGCATCAGTACCTTTCAAAACTTCTCAGATTTTTTTTAATGTGCAGCCAGAATTGAGAACCACTGCGTAAACAGCTTTCTAAGCAATGACAAGGAAGAATAGTTTGTCTCTTTTTTCTTCTCTTCTGCCTGCCCCTCTCCAGAGGTGACACTGATGGTTTTTTTCCAGCACCTTGGGTGCTCATAGCTCTTAATTGCAATTGTAATAGACCTCTTTCCTGTTCAGTTCATTGTTTTTGGCATGCGGACTGCAGTGCAGGACTCAGTGGAAACACTTGGGGAATAGTGACAGCATCTGGCAGGAGCAGAGCTGTGCCTTGTACTGCTTGTTTTATTTTGTTAGTAAAATTTTAAGTGTTTTTTAATGAATTACTTCGTAATACATTATCCTTAGAAACACTCTTTCAGTGACAGCTTTCTCCCGATCTGTCTTGTATTAATAATGTCCTGTCAGAGAAAGTATAGGAGAAGCAGGCATCCTAAAGGGTATTTGTAATCCTGAACCTGCACGGGGACCCTTGAATTAGCAAGCCCTCTGTCACCTCCTTACTAGAGCAGAGCGTGCCTCACTGCGTCTCCGTTTTTTCTGGGCAGTCTTTGCTACTGTAAACATCCTTGACTGGAAGCTGTAAGGTGTTCAGAGGAGCTTTCAGTCGGATGTTTACAGCGGCAGGCTGCCACGGTCGTCCCCGGCTGCGCATCGGCTTTGAGATGTTTCAGGTTTGTGCCTGTGGGCTTGGTTCCTCCTCTTGGGGGCTTCACTCTTCTCTGAGAAATCACTACAACAAGAGCTTAGACCACTTTTCTTCCTTCAAAACAAATGATACCACCCACCGACTCTCCGTGTTTGAATGTTTCCTCCATGTGTCTACCCCCTTTAAATGCAAGATGGTGAGCTCTATAACAGAATTAAGTGTTGCTCACTCTCACTGTGCAAACTCCTGCTTGTTCTCTCTGGGCTGCCTGCTGAATAGACGGCCTGGAGAGAAGGGTCACGTTCTATCCCTTCTCCAGAGTCCTCTGTGCTTCTGGCTGTCTCAGGGTGTCGGACAGCCTCTTGTCCCATCCTAGCAGGATTTGAAATGCTATGCTCCATCTCCTTTTAAACTGTGTCTAGCTGAAACAGCTCCTTGTTGCCCGAGTTCAGTTCTTTGTAGGTGTTCAAGCTGTCGATTGGCACCCTATTCAGGACAGCTGCTGCCTGGCCTTTGAAAGGTTGAGATTGCTGAAAGCTGGCCTGAAATTCCAAGATAGCACTTTTAATCCTCTGTAGACATGAAGTTTTCCCCAGTTCCAAATTGGCTGGCACCTCCCGAAGTCCTTTAAAAGCGCCTACTCTCCAAAATGCGGCCTTTCTGGAGGAGGCAGCATTTTACTCTTGCTACCGCAGCGAATGCACTTTTTTTTTTCCAGTGTGGGGCTGGCTTCACAACACCGTAGCAATGGCCCTAGGATGTGGTGCTACTCGTTCTCTGGTATTGTTTGTCAGCCTCAGCTTCTGAAGAGACAAGAATAAGCCTTCTGGGTAGGGAGGCCACTGCTAAAGCTTGGCAGGTGCCCCACTCTGGATTGATCAGTCATTCTCGAGTTGTTCTAGCACTTGGGGTGATGTCCCATGAGGAATACTAGGGAAAGGAGCTAGCCTGAAATATATTGAGATGTGGGTCTGAGTCCCTTGATTTCTCAGAACGTGCTTGGGACTTTCTCTTGTTCTTCAGGGAAGTAAGTGAAGAGTGAAAGCAGAAGGTAGCTGAGGCCTGAGTTCTACCCCACTAAAGCTATGAGTTGAAAGTTCCTGCCCATTGAAATCTCATTATCTCTTCACCCATTTCTTTAAACCAAGCATAATCATTCCCTTGCCAGCTTGAATCTCTACTGGCAGAATGAGTCTTTGTGATACAGAAGAACCTCAGACACGCATTCCATTTCAGTGATTTGGAACAGTTATGCCTTGTCCTAACATTACAAACCTCTACTTGATACTGTGCTACAGCCCCAGAGTGCTACTTAGTTTATGAACAGCCTAAGAGGACATAATAGGTAGCATCAGAGAAGCTCTTTACTGTCTC
Source organism: Elephas maximus indicus (assembly GCF_024166365.1). Taxonomy (NCBI): domain Eukaryota; kingdom Metazoa; phylum Chordata; class Mammalia; order Proboscidea; family Elephantidae; genus Elephas; species Elephas maximus. The sequence continues at coordinate 82,436,121 of NC_064821.1, forward strand.
TCACAGCTTCTGGAAATAGCTTCTGGAAGGGGTATTCAAAGGGCTAGGTTTTGTCTGGCAGAATGACCATGTTTGTTTCCAGATCAGCTGGAATCAGGGATAACTGGAGACAGAACAGTAACAGGTCAGGATTAGGGAATGCCAATGTACCGTGCTCCCTGACTTCCTACAAGTTGGCTCTGGGGCTCTCCCTCCTCTATCCCTTCTCATCACCCAAGAGCTTTTCTGAGTTACACCTAGGCCTTAGTAATTGATGTTTTCTATAAAATAGGAGGGGAAATTTCAGTGGGAAAATAAATACACTGAACTTATTTTAACAGCTTTGAAAATAGCAGTCAGCCTCTGTGTCTTGGCTAAAGAGGATAGCAGTATTTTGTCCCTGCCTCATCGAAGATCTAGCTGACAGGCTGACCATTATTTATAATGGTGAGAAGGAGTTGACATTGTCACTGTTAAGTTGTTCTGGAAACTGAGACCTAGGTGAAAATACCAGGGGACCGCCATGTTCCTCTGCCTCAGCATAATTGTGTTCAGGCTAAGACTGCTTGGGTCTGAAAGCACCAGAATACATTAACCTAGAAAGGTGGTTCATGTTTGAGCACTTGCTTAGAAACCCAGAATGTTATAAGTGTCTGCCAAAGCAGCGTGGATGGCCATCAGGGAACCCAAACTTGTCAGATGCCAGCAATCAGCAGTCTCAGGCTGGGGTCCTGGGCTTCCCAGTCACAGGGCAAGCAAAAGAATGCCCAGCCCTGTTCTGCAGGGGATCTCAGCTTCTCCCTACTCTATGGCTGCAGAGTCCTAGAGGTAGGAAAAGTTTAGGGACTCATTGCTATTGGTAACAACTGTTGGGTTGAGAATTTATCATACAACTAGCTTGGGTTCAAATAAGTACTTTATGCCTTCAGTAGTCTGCCTGCCTGTGTAAATCCATTCATCATTCAGCAGGTACTTACTGACTATCTAAAGGGGCATGGTAGGGACAGTAGGCAGCAAGAGAGAGCTAGGCTTTGCCCTCATAGGTCTTCTGTTTTAGCAGGGAAGACAGGTACAACACAAGTATAATAGAGTACATACAGGTACTATGGAAGCACAGATCAGGGTGCCTAATCCCTGGAGGGGCTGGGGTCAGTACCAACTCTGTAAATGTCAGTTTGAGGCAGCCCACAGCATCTTTGTACCTTGAAGAAATGTCTTTCTTTTCTGAAAGCATTGTTCTCCCTGGCAAACTTAGCCCAGAGTAAGTGAAGAAATCTAGCTAATATTTTTACTTAGCTAGTGCAAGTCGCTGTGTGTGTGTTGTTTTTATTGCCTCTGGCAGAGGCACCGTGTGTCACAGGTCATTCCGGAGCAGACGCCGATCTCTATGTCAGTGGACAGGGCCTGGCCAGCCCCAGACCGTCCAGGCTGTAACCATGCTGTAGTGTGTGTAAACATCCTACACTCTCAGCTGTGAGCTCAAGGTGGCTGGGAGAGGGTTGTTTACTCCTTCTGCCATGGAAAACGTCAGCTGAAGAACGAACAGTGTCTTCACCCAGCAGATTGGACAGATTATGACCTCCCTAGTCAGCCAAGGCAGCACCCCAGCGGAGGGCTGTCCATCAGGCCTCTGGGTTGCACGTCTGTAACTAAGGACAACCAGAACCAGATGTGACGCTGGGTAGACATGGCCTTCAATGACCACAGAACTTTCGACATGCTTTGAAAAGCTGGACGCTTGTCTGCCGGTGCTCTTGATCCTTACACTTGATTCCGAAATTCCAACCCAGGAAAACCTGTTTCCTTTTCCCCTATTTTGTCCTTCAAGAGGTGGAGGGAACAAAATGAGGAGAGCACTGCCTGTTTGGGAGATTGGGAGCAGGCCTGAGAGACAAGGTACTTGAGTAGTATCTTCTCAGTGCTTGGAGTTAGCGCTGTTCTCAGATCACAGGCCTTGAAGGCACTTACTGACAAGCACTGCTGGTGCGTGGTTTTTAGTTACGGTTAATTGTTTGCCCATTTGCAGCTCATCAGGCAATGGGTGATTACTCTGTACTTCAGAAAATTGGCTGTGTGTTCTGTGAAGCCTATGGAATCTGTTATTTTTAGTTTGATTTAGCACAACTGGTCTCTTCAAATTCCACTTTCCCTTGGCTTCAAATGTGGAGAGCTCAGCATTCAGCAGGCTACTGCACAAAGCCTGTTGGGGGGAAGAGTGGAAATTCACTGTGGTGACTGCTGAGTCGGTTCTTTTCCTCTTACCTGCCTCTCCTTCCACCCCGCAGGAGGAGGTACGCCAGTCTGTGACTCCTGCTGAGCCTGTCCAGTACTACTTCACGCTGGCTCAGCAGCCCACCGCCGTTCAAGTCCAGGGGCAGCAGCAAGGCCAGCAGACCACCAGCTCCACAACCACCATTCAGCCTGGGCAGATCATCATCGCGCAGCCTCAACAGGGCCAGGTCCGTGAGCTGCTGCGGATGCCTGTCCAGCAGGACAGCGCTTAGGTTTGGGGCACAGAAAGCTGGAATAGGGCAGAGGCGGCCCAGTCATTACAGAGCCCTGTATTTGAAGTCTGGAAACTTGGGCTTTTCCTTAGGCTCAGCCACTGAGATGAACTGTCACCCTCACCTCTCTGGTCCTCAGTTTCTTCACGAGTCAAGTGAGGGAAGTACTGTGAACAGGATGCTCTCCAGGATCATTATAAGCTCACAATTTTTTGAAGGAGAAAAAATCTGACATGCCCCCCTGAAGAGTACTGAAATCCCTGTAGAAGGCATTTTAAGTGGATTCTATGCCTGCTGTCTCTGTGTCCACTCCAGGATTGAAACGTGTGCCCTTAAAGAGGGAGATCAGGCATCACTGTCAGCATGCTTCACTCTCTTCCTCCCCACCATTTCTGTGTACCCCATACTTAGGTCAAGTGCCCTGCTCTTTTTAAAATAGTAATCAGAGAAGATTCTTTCTCTCCCCAGTGGTATGGTTGTGAGAGAGTAACATCCATGTTTGCTAGGGTCATGAGAGGCTTTGGAGAACTCTGTCCTCTGAGTCCTGAGTCCAAACTCCCTGCCAGTCGTTAATTTATTTATTCATCAAACAGATACTGAACATCATCTCTGGGTAAAGTTCTAGCATGAATAAAACAGTCCCTGTTTTCAAGGAACTCACAGTCTCTAGTAGGGAGAGACATAGATTATACCATCCTATGAAAAATGTAAGTTAGAATCGTGCATGGGGCATTATGGGAGCACATTACAAGGGTTACCTGACAAAGACGTAATGGAAGAGGATGTCAAGGAAGGTTCCTGAAGGGAATAATATGAGTCTGAGAGGGAACAGTGGAAGTTAATCGCATAAAGAGGGGGAGGAGGGCATCCCCTGTAGAAGACACAGCATGGTCGAAGGCTTGGAGGTAAAGAACAGCACAGGGAGTGGTGGGCAAGTGCAGTCCCCATGGGGAACATCTAGGCCATGCTGAGATGGGAGGCGGGGACCATCCTGGGCAGCCTTATGTGTGCTGGGAAAGGAGCTGAGTTTGCCTAGAAGAAAAAAAATCCAGGAAGACGACGGGGGTGGATTTAAATATTAATTATGATTTAAGGATTTATTTGCTCATTTATCCATATAACAAAGATTTATTGAATACTTGCTCTAGGCCAGATATTGTGCTAGGCAGGAGGGCTTCAAAAAATGATCCCAGCCTAGTCCCTGCCTCAAGGCGTTCACTGCACTGTGATGCCTAAGGGACCTTCTTTGACTCCTGTGTTGCCTCTACAGTGGTGGGAGCTTTACCTGCCAAGGGCTAACTCTGATTGGCTGATCATCCTAAGAAGCCTGTGACTGCTGTGCCCTGACAGTAGGGCACACTGTAACGTGATCTGACAGCTGCCATGCTAACACGGGCCCTCATTTTCCTAAAATGATTTAGAAATACCTTGGAAATCCTCTGGGAAAATTGGTTGATATAATACAGTGATGAGTTGGCAGCATGTGTTTTTTGTTTTTTTTAAGTCAGCGAGAATTCCATCCATACTGTTCTTTGCCAACCAGACCTGCTCAGCTTAGAGCTGATAAGGTTTGTGAGGATGGTGAATTGGTCCCTTCAAGTTAAGTGCAGGTATTCTTTGCAGGACAGAACACAGATTAAATCAAAGTTGGTAAGAAAGCCTGTTTTACAAAATGAATTCTGTATTTTCTGTCATAAAATTGGAAACTTTTATTCCTGGAGGTTTGGGGAATGAGCTGAATTGAAATCACTAGTATGAGAATGAGAGATGTTTCTTGTTGCCCTAGCCCACTGCAAATACTTTTACTTAGATATTTCTGTTGTGTTTCTTCCCCAGCCTCCTCCAGTTCTTAGTAATTTCTCTTTACCTACTAATCCCTTGAATCCTAATCAGTAGTTCCCAGAACACGTTCCCTTCTCTTGTAATTTTAGGTGCATAGTTTTAATGTCTAGTAGATCTGTGCAACCAGAATATAAGAACATCAGAATAGCAACATTGAGTGAAGCCTGTGGGTCTTTGGAGACCCCCCAGAGTCTTCTTATTAAGGTGATTCATAATTCAGAGTGGGGAGAGGTGATGTCCAGATCGGAGGGTTGGGAGTACAGATGTAGTTTTAAAGCATCCCTCTTCTCCAAACCACCACTAGAGGGTCAGTGAGGCTGGGCTCCCAGCTCTAGGTAGTCTGTAAAGGTCACATGTAGGGCTGAAGTGTTGAGATTTGAAGGAATGACTGACCCTTTTACAGTTGGAGTCTTGGCTATCTCTCAGGGGAGCAAGTTTCATAGGACCAGAAACCACTGCTCTGTCCGAGAGGCATAAAATCTGCCAAGTCATACATGTTAGGCTGAAATTCCTTAAAGCTGAGGTTCCTGTTTTCTACAAAGCTAAAGGTCTTGCTTTATTAAATTCTGTTAAATGGCCTCACTTAAGAGACCAGATAGTCCAGTGTCCTAACAGTGTCTGCCTCTCCTGTGGGAAGCTTCTGTGGTGCAGAGCAGCCATCTGGCTGGCGTGGGCAGGAGCCTCTCTGCCACTTGAATAGGAGTGAAAGCCAGCGTGGGTACACCAGGCCAGCCTCGGGCATGCACCAGGTGGTTTGTTTTCCTTCCAGTGTCTTGCATTCCAAAGGAAGAAGCCCAGACCCCTCACTGTAGTAGTAAATTCATATCGACCCCACTTTTTATTTAGTTTTGTTTCTAGACTCACCTTCTCCAGAGTTGACTTTGACCATTTCTCAAGCAAACTAACATGGCTGCTTTTGATTCTTTTTGCACCATGTAAGCCTTACCATCATTGAGGGGTTTGTGAAAAGTTGTAGCATTTAAGGCATAGAGATTTTCTATTTGAGGCCTAGGCAAATATTCTGTACTCTAAGCCTGAAAATCTGTTTTGCTTTCCCATCTTTGATTTTGAAGAAGAATTCTAGCAATGTTGTAAGCCTGAAGGACTATGGAGGTTAAGTATTGTTATTAGTAAGTGCTGAGATGTGCTCAGGCATTAACAGGAGGGGATTTGTTCCCAGTTAACTGCTCACTGTTAACCCCCTGGTTATCCTACCAGCTCTGAGCTCAGTCAGCCTTTTCATGACTCTCCCTTCCAGACCACACCGGTGACGATGCAGGTTGGCGAAGGCCAGCAGGTGCAGATTGTCCAGGCGCAGCCACAGGCCCAGACCCCGCAGGCGCAGGGCAGCGGCAGTGGGCAGACCATGCAGGTGATGCAGCAGATCATCACCAGCACAGGAGAGATCCAGCAGGTCCCGGTAAGCCTGGCCCTGAGGGCTCGCCGCGCCCTTGCCAGCCCTGGGACAGGACATGCTGGAAGGCCGCATGCACGCGGGGTTTTCTTCCCTTTTCCTACCCTCGCTCCCTCCCAGCCTGTATCCCCATTACCCTCACACTGCAACTTGCTTCACTGCATTTACCCCCTGCTTCCGTTTAATCCAGGTTCACCACTATGGGGCAGTTGCTCTCAATCTCCCCTCACCCCGCCTACACAGAGCAGCCACTAGCTCATGCCAAGGCCCAAAGGTCCTGCGAGGCAGTCCTGATTTTTGATGAGTGGAGAGTAAGAGGGAGGTGTATAGGGAAGGCCATAAATACACTTGTTGCATATTCATGAGTCACTTCCCAGTGGAGCCTGCAGTAAAGAGTATTTTTGGCTTTCGTTTAACTTATCCATTCCTTCACTGTGGACTCCTACTTCCTGTGCGCCTGGAGGGATTTCATTTCTTAGATTTGTTGGCTTTTTTTACTTGTATCTGTTCTTTTGTAAAAATGTCCTTGTCTTAATGCTTGCAGCCTGTACATTGGTCACTTTGCCACCAAAAAATGTGGCAAGTGAGGGACATGGGCTGTCCTGATTTCCTTCCTGTCCCTGCCCCTCTTCCCTTTGTAAGTAAAGTGCAGGCAGGTATAGAAACTCACTTGGACTTGGTTTACCACTTCCTGTTTGAAAAAAGCTTGAAAAGCATCCTTAGCCATGTTTTAGGAGCTGTTCTGTTTAGTAAGTTAACATATAATAGACCAAGGGAAGGCGCTTACTCTCTTCCTCTCTCTCACCCCACCTTGCCTTGTTGCTTCAGCCACCAAACATCTCTCTCTCTCTTCCATGGTTCTTATTTTTGCACATGAAGGCACCAAGACAAGCTCATGGATGCCAGACAAGCTTTCCCATGTTGCAGGGACTTTAACACAAGTGTTTGAACCCTCCGATGCACAGAGCTTTGGTCCAGAAAACTTTGCTGCAGAATGCATGACCTGGTCATCACTGGTCTCGGACACCTTCTGCAGGGGTCCACGTTGCTGGGCTCTTCAGGCAGCTCATCAGAGTGCTCATGATGGTGATGACCTGCAGGAAGGAAGCTTTGCTTCCTTTTTGAAAGCCCGAGGAGTGGGTTATTTACTCTGTAATTAACGGGAGAATGCTGTGACGCTTCCCAGACCTAGCCTTATGGGAGAGGACTGAGGAGCAGAGCATCTTAACCTGAGCCTAAAATAAGAGACTCTTGAGTCTATCTAAGAATGGCTTGGAATCATTTTACTCACAGTTTCTCAGTCACATATGGCTTTCTGCAAAGAGCTTCTCTTCCCAGCTAGAAAATTTAAGAGCCCTGTGGCTAACCCCACCCCTGGGGCCAGCCTTCGGTCTTTCATCCAGTGATCCTTGGGTGGAGTTCTGCTGACTCCTGGAACCAGCCACCTTCACTGAAGCAGATGAGGTTTCCCAGGCCTATGCCCAGCTGCCTTCATCCCCACAAGAAATGTAACTTTGTTGCCTGGAAGCCACATTATGGGATTTAGGTGAGGAATTTAGACTTGGCGTCACAACCTGTCAGCAGCTCCTCTTGGCATATTCTCAGGAAAGAAATGACTATGGGTCACAGTACTCTTGCCCTATCTCCTCTGAACCAGATTCTTAACAGATTTAGGTTTTGTTCCTGCCCCGCCTTCCCATCTTGCCTCAAACTGACAATTCTGCAATTGTCTACGAAGAACTTCAGAGCTAGTCTTTTCTTGGTGGCTCAAATCCTCTTTGAGGCTGGACGCCCCACAGAAGCAGTTTGTGTGCAGCTGCACCCCATCAGCATTTTCCTCTGGAAAGTAAAATTCATTGCCATGAAGTTTGCTCTTGAAGGCAAGGGGGAATTTTGCTCCGTGGCAAAGAGGCAGGACCTAGCCTGTGAGCCTCAAGACTCCCCCTCCAACAAAGGCAGGCTGGGCAGGCAGACAGACCAGATCTGCCCATGCTCCCGGAGCCTCTTTCACCCCCAGTTCTGGGTGTGGGCGTCCGCAACCCTCCTGTGCTGGCCACAGTTCTTCTCCCATTATAACCACCTGGGCCTCTCCTCATCCCTAGGCTGGGAGCACTGATACTTTCGTGGTACACTGGAGCGTTAAGAGCCTGAGTTAAGGCTTTTAGCGCACAATTAAATGCAGCGTGTGATATTATTGTATTATCTGAGACTTAATCGTAAGCGTGAGGGACTCTAAGGGCATTTTTGTTGCTTTGGTTTCCCGTGATGGGGTTTTCTGTGAAAGGCCTATTGATTCAGCTGCCTCTTGGGAGGTGTTTGGCTAGAAGCTAGTTAGTGCTGAACACCAAGGATTCTAAAAGTCCCATAGACCCCGTTGGTCCCGGCCCCTGGGGATAGCTCTAGTAAAGCAGGCCAGCCTTTTCCTCTAGGATAGGCTGCCTGCCAGTGGGCAGTACGAGGGTGGACAGGGAGATGGCTGGCTGCTTTGGGCTCCTGGTGAACACTGGAGCTCTACATAGAATTGGATCAATCAGCCCTGGAAATGGGGTGGGGAAGTATGGAGATGGAGAGAAAAGAGGCCTGCACTTAAGGTGCAGGCATTCCGAGAACGTCAGTCTTTGGCATAAATCCCTAAGATGAGTTGTGATCAAAAAGCTAAGAGCCAGCAAATGAGGAGGATGCATCCTTGGTGTTTGTTCTCATGTAGGTGACAAGATCCTCTGAGGATTTGTTCCGTGGTCCATCCAGGCGACATATTCCCTTTTGGATTGCGTGCCTTGTGGGGTGGGATGTTGTGATTAAAAAGACATTTTTTCAGGATGGGCTTCTTCGGAGGGCTTGGGTGGTGGGGGGCACCTAACATTTCTGGCCATGGAAACTTTGCCTCTTTGAAGTTGTACTCAGTCTCCTGTGGTCTGTCTCTGCCCCGTGCCCCCAGGTACAGCTGAATGCCGGCCAGCTGCAGTATATTCGCTTAGCCCAGCCTGTATCAGGCACCCAGGTCGTGCAGGGACAGATCCAGACACTTGCCACCAATGCCCAACAGGTATGTGCCCCGGAGATGCAGGGCTTGAGTTGGAGACCAGCAGGAGCTGGCTTCTATCTAGCAAAGGGTACTCAGCCCACAGCTCTCTCACCACCTCAGGCTTCAGCAAGGGCTACTTCTGCATCCCTCACGTCTGCTCAGTACCCCAAGAGACAGGTGGTGCTAATTGGGGAATTGGATTCAAAATGTGTCTCTTATCCTGTTCTTAAGGGGCAAAGAAATGCAAGGCAGGGGAAACCTTGGGATACTTGAAGAAAGTCTGATATGTGTGCCTGTTCGACTATATGAAGCATTTTGACAGGCTGCCTAGTCGTCAGGCCACGTTTCCATCTTTAAACCTGGATAGTTGTGTCCTGGCACCTCCTGTGTGCTTTGGAAAGCTTAGATTTTACCCACTTCCTCGTTGCGCATCCCTAATCAGAGTAATTGGCCCTCTCATCTCTCATGCCCTAAGATAGCCAAGGCTGTGAGTCACAGATGCTGAGGGCTATCTCCCGGGCTTGAGGGGGCAGTGGGTGTGGGCATCATTTGCAGGGGTTGGGGGATGCTGGTCAAGGGGTGGCATGGTTAATGGATTCTTTTGCCTCAGACCCAAAAAAAGCAGCGATCGTTTAAGAGCGGGACCTGTCTGGCCCAGTTGCATTTCTGGTGATGTATCTATTGACAGTGGTGACAGAGCTGAGTTTGTAGAGCATGTCTCCAAAGAACTCATTTGGGAAAATGTGAGGAATGCGCCAAAAGCAAGGCTCCTGAGCTTCATATAGCCTCTGGAACCATTAAAAAGTCCTTTTCAAACCCACTCCCTGGCTTGCCTGAGGACTTGGGCTTTTCCATAATTTCCTTGGGGCTGACCAGTGATTCGGATCACAAGACCAGGCATACCCTTGTGTACCCCCTCCCCCTTTTTTTTGCCTTGTAAGACTTTTCCCTGGGATCTAAAAACCTTTTATGGCATGGATGTGGGAAGAAATGAGAAAGGAAAGGTCCTTGGTTCTCTGGAGGTCAGTTTTGGGAGCAGAAAATAAAGCCAAAAAGTGAGGAGAGTTGGGTGTACAGAGAGGAGAGGGAGAAGCAGGAAGAAGGCACCTGAGGGCAGGCAACGTCTCCATAAGAACAGGTTGTAATTGTAACAAGCTGGCAACAGAAATCTGTTGAATGAATACTGAAAAAGAATCATCATAAACAGAATTTAAAGGTAAGCAAGACTTTCTTCTCAGCTGATGCAAAGGGCAGTCCTGATAACCACAGGGCGTTAACCTTATCTGTGAGGAGTATTTTCTGTTTGTCTCAGGCTCATTAATTTATTCTGCAGACATTTCTTGAATGCTTACTTTGTACCAGCAATATAAAGACAAAACTTAGCTCCAGCCTTGGCATCTTGTACACTAGTGGAAAGAGAAAGGCTAAAAACAAGGAACAATAGTAAAGAAACTTCATGAAGCCCTTGCACACCCTTCCCTTTTCTTGCTTCTCGTAGCCTTATGGGCAGGCCTGACGGGTTGTTTTTTGGCCATTGTGAGGACGCTCGAGAGGACAGTCCTTACCTTGCAGGTTGGCTGTGATGATTCCAGGACATGGCACACAGAGGGCATTGCTGGTCACGTGTTCCATGGATAGACACTCACACGCCCCAGTCCTCTTTCCCGTCCACCGAGCCATCCGCAGCAGTTGTGGTTGTATGCTGCAGCTCTGTGTATCAGATTTATTTTAAAAACCATTTAAATAAAATCCCACACAGAGCTTGTGAGTGTGTGTGGTAAACATCTTCAGTTCACCCCCTGCCTCTCCCCTTGCTCCAGGGCCCCTATCCTCCTCCCCTCCCTTAGCCCAGAGGGCTGCACGTGGTGTCTCGGAAAAAGTACTTCATAGGTTTGCCACCAGGGCTGCCAGGGCCGAGGCCACCTGCTTGCCAGGGTGTTCCATACTCCAGTCAGATAATCTGGGTGATAGGGGTTTGGTTTGGAGCCCACCTTCCAAGAATGAACGGGACCACTTTGCCCAATATTTGCAGTCTGCCTTCAATGACTGAAAGACGGGCCTTTAGGGCTCCTGCCTAAACCATGTCAGGTTGCACCTAGGAGCTAGGTTTTCTGTTTCACTTGAGCCTCCAGCCCCAGGAAGTCCTAGGGGGTGAGTTGGGTAGATGGGTAGGGGAGTAGGTAGACATTAAGAGATGGGTGTGGAAGTTGTGTATTATGTCCTCCAGAGACCTCTGTATGCCTATGTGGTGCCAACTCTTTGGGTTGTCCTCAGTGCTGGGGATGGGGAGGGACCCTTGCTTTCCTACTACCATATTTTTATGCAAATAACGTGTGCCTTCTATGTTTGTTTACCAGCCGAGCCCTCCCCCACCTTGCAAGGTGTTTTTGTAAGGGCTGGTATGCCCTTTTTTTTTTTTTACATGTTTATGCAGATAAAGTTAGCATAGAGTGCTTCTGAAAATACCTTGAGTGGGGGTGCTGGTGGGAGAGGAGGGTGCAGCTGGCAAACAAATGTAGAAGGCGCATGTTATTTGCATAAAAATATGGTACTCATCAAGTACGTGTTGTGTCCCAGGCCTCATTCTGGGCACTTGATATGCATTGTCTCATTTGACACCTTGTATAGCTTTGGGTGGTAGGCTGATGGGCGGGTAGACCAGGCTTGCAGCTGACATGCCTACTCTGTCATCTTGATTCCTACAGATCACACAGACAGAGGTCCAGCAAGGACAGCAACAGTTCAGCCAGTTCACAGATGGACAGGTAGGGCACCCAGCCTGGGCAGGGTAGAGGGGAAGGCATTGTGGGAGGGGTGGTATCTGGATTTGGATGGTTAGGACAACTGTTCTGTCCTTTAGGAGCAATGAATGGACAGAAACTGTTAAAACAAGTACAGTCTTTAAAGCACGTTGCCTATCCTTTAGATTTATAAACTCGTGGGAGCTGAAAATAACCTTAGGCATTACATAGCCCAAATCCCCATTTTACAAATGAGTAAACTGATCCCCAGAGATGGGCATGCCTTGCCCACGCTCACTCATCTGTTCGTTGCAGAGCCAGGACTAGAATGAAGGTGTCCTGTTTCCCTCTCTAGGGCTGTTTTTTCATCTAAGCCATGCCGCTTCTTAATAGCATGGATTGGTTGAAATGCAGGGACATGTGACCTCTGGAACTCCCTCTGTGCCTAGAATTCAGTAATTCTAAACCCACACAAGGAAGAGATCTCCCCTTTACCCTCCCCCTTTCTCCTCATGCTAAGGTCCCAGAGACCCTGGGGCCATGACAGGATGACGGGCTCAAGCTTACGCTCTCTGCTGCCCAGAAGGGAGAGGAGCCACTACCAGAACCCCCTCTGACTTCTGCCAGCACCAGGTGCCAGCCTCCTGTGGCCAGGGCTCCTGTGGGGCTTTTGACTTTTGGAGACTTTTGGTTTCTTTTGGAGGCATCTGAGTAACCAAGGGGCCAGTTGGCCGTAGCCTTCCTAAGTGGCCATGTGAGCATCTTCTCCATTCCTCATGGGTCTTGGCTATAGTAAGTGTTTATAGCCCCAGATCACCTCCTCAGCAGGGCCCATGTAGGAAATGTAGGTTCAGCTTAGCCTCAGCCTGAGCCAGATATTCTGAGGAAAGGAGCAGAGGGGGTAATCCTACTGCCCCTGCCAGTGAGGATTACCAAGAGTTGGGGAAATGCTGACTTCCAAGCTGCTAGTACAGTGGTTCAAATTGCTTGTGTTTGTCACAGAGGAACAGCGTGCAGCAAGCTCCAGGCTCTGAGCTAACGGGAGAGGCAGAGCCCAGAGAAGTGAAAGCCACAGGAAATTCAACTCCCTGCACCTCCTCCCTGCCCACCACACACACACCCTCACACCAGCCTGGTGCCTCCTGTGTCTGCTGCTCCCAGCCCCAGCAGAGCTCCACACCCCCTCCTCCCTCTGATGCCTTGCAGTGGGTGGTGGTTGAGGTATCTGGGGCCCCCAATCAACTTGAGGCCCATAGGGAGCTGCATGCCCCTCTCCCAGGGGTGACCTCACTCTCTCCTCTCCACCCCTCGCAGCAGCTCTACCAGATCCAGCAAGTCACCATGCCTGCGGGCCAGGACCTCGCCCAGCCCATGTTCATCCAGTCAGCCAACCAGCCCTCCGATGGGCAGGCCCCCCAGGTGACCGGCGACTGAGGGCCTGAGCTGGCAAGGCCAAGGACACCCAACACAATTTTTGCCATACAGCCCCGGGCAATGGGCACAGCCTCCCTCCCCAGAGGACCCGGCGGACCTCAGCGCCTCCTGCAGGCTAGGACACTGGTGCACTACGCCCCACGCCTGGAGGCTGAAATTCTCCAACAGAAAGATGCAATATTTTTTATTTCCTTTGTTTTCCATATTTTCCCCCAAGGAATCAATATTTCAACATGTTGAGCTGTGTGTCCTGTGCTATGAAATGAAAATATTAAATAACATATTTATGGCATTTTCTTGAAGAGTGGTTGAAGAAATCTCCCTTCTTTTGATTTTATTTTTTTGGTTCTCATCGGCACTTCCCTTTAGGAGCGAATCTCCCCAGGGGTATACGTTACCGTCTCCTGACCCTTGGAACAACTGCTGTCCCCAGGATTTGCCACCTTGTTTCACCCTCATTAAATTAGGTGAATTTGTATAGCTGCTTTTTCACTAGTGGTCCTCTCCTCACCCCCCTGCTCTTGCCTCAGAGCGCTGTTTGCGTCCAGAGGCCGTGAACACATTCCTTCAGTTTAGAAGATGAGCTCATTCCCCACGGAGAGTGGATGGTTTCATTCTCAAACCCTTCTCTCCCGGGACCCAAGGAGATTAGAACTATGTGCATTTGCCCGTTTCTCTCCCGACCCTTTTTTTTTTTTTTTTAAAAATGCATTTAGAAATTGTGCTAGTCTCCTTTGCTGCATGGACTTCAAACTGCATGAAATGCAATAAATCTCATTTTAGATAATGTAGAGTCTGGGTTTCTGTGTCTGAGAGAATTCATGGGGCCACTTTGCTTGGGAAAGGCTTAGAATGGTTTGCCTGCCTTCAGGTTGGGTGGCCACAAAGAAGGGGGACCTTGGTGAGGAGAGGGTGTCCAGCACTGAGAACTTAAGCTGCATGTCTGATTCAAACTGAGATCTTCGGCTGATTGTAAAAATGAGCCTCGTCAGAATCCACTTGCTACTCAGAGGCGCCTTCCTGCCTTTTTACTGGATGACCACACACATGTGACAGACTCAGCTGTATCCTGGCTTGTTTGATGGTCAAAACGGCACCTCTCATGGAGAAGCTAGCTCCTGCCTACAAAAAAAGGACCCAGGTAACCACTTCCTCCTTCCCTCTCCCTCCACCTCCTGCCTCCCACGTGTGCCGGGCACAGGCTGGTACTCGCAGCTGCCTGCTGTGGCCATTCCCATTGGCATGGCTGTGCCCTGGAGGGCAGCCCAAGCCCTTTGTCAGCCAGCAGGTCAGAAGGGTTCTACAGCCAGTGTCTGCTGCCGTTGATGAAACAGGAAGAGTAGAAAGAGCATTCTACCAGTCCGTTGGCTGTGGAGGCTAGTGATGAGCCATCTTTCTTATCTCCACTGTGTCATCCTTACTATTAGAATAAACCCAGAAAAACCCATTGCCAATGAGTCAATTCCGACTCAAAGTGACACTATAGGACGGGAGAACTGCCCTGTAGGGTTTCCAAGAAGCAGTGGTGGATTCAAACTGCTGACCTTTCGGCTGTAGCTCTTAACTGCTGCACCACCAGGGTTTCTGGGTCCAGGTAAAGTAGGTATTAATTCCTTCTCTAGTATAATATACTGTAGAACCTGGGGCAACTCCCTTCTCTCTGGGCCTTTTCAAGGGTGCGGCCGGAGTGGGGAAGAGGCTTACATTAGATGATTTCTTGTCGGATCCTGATGTTCTTAAGACGCCCTTACCAAGTATCCTCCCACTGTAAACCATGATGGCGGGACATGAATTGCGTTTCAAGAATTACTTAGTAAAGATGCAGAGAACACTACTGCCCTCTGCCCTTTGCTCTCCAGGTTATTTTTGGGGGTGAGGGGGACCGGATCGCCTAGATGTTGGTAGTTTATAAAGTACTTTGACATCTATATCATCTCTTTCATTTTAATTCATTTACTGAAGTTTAGCAGACTTCATTCCACAAGAAAAAATGAGGTGGTTTACAATGAAAACATACATAATGAAATAATAAAATATGACTAGAATTAGGAAAAATATAACGGAATAGAAAATGAGGATCATAGGAAACGAAATACGTTGGCTGTAAAGACCTATGTAGTTGTTGGAATTAGGTTTCACATTTGACCGTGAGCTTCCTGGCTGCCAAAGCAAAAAGAGACCAGATCAGGAATTCATACTATAAAAGGAAGAAAAACAGCATTCTTTAGCAAAGGCAAAGATTTTCCTGGTTTTAAGGTTTTGGGTACATGGCAACCTGCTAGTGTCATCGGGGTAGGTAAAACAGGTGGTGCTATCACCAGGAGATGCCAGCAGGACTGTCCCCATAACAGTGAATCAGGGGCAGCCCCCACATGCTTTTAACTTCCAAGTTCAGTGCTGCTCCCCCTCTGGCATCCAGGTATCTTCATTCTAGCTCTGGACTTTTCCCTGGAGGGGGTCGTCTGGCTTTTCCACTGTCCTGTACACAAACACTTAGGGATCCCTTGTGGCACGGTTGCCACTGAGTTGGAATCGATGGGAGTGGGTTTGCTTTGGGTTTTGGGTACCCAAACATGTCTTAGACATCACGCAATCAGCAAGTATCCACCAATAGCCCTGGGCCCAGCCCCACATGAAGAAAATGCAAGGGAGAGAGGGCAAGAGGGGTCGTGGCCTCTGACAGAGAAAAGAAAGAAGCTTTCCTTCTGGCTAACCCCCATGTGGAGGTCAGTGCCCTCTTGCTGGTCTTCAACCCATTCCTGAAATGCCAAGTGTTTTGGAATTTCAGGCCAGTCAATGGTTCCTGGTTTTTCTGTAGACTTCCATTCTTATTTCGGAGATGTTTCAGATCAGTTGTGATTGGCAAGCATCTGCCCTGCTGAGCACGTTCCCTTTAAATTGCCCCGCCGTCAGGGCCCATTTGGGTGTAAGCAAACACTTTGGTCTAGCTGAGAGAGCCCCTATCTAATACCCAGCACGATCCCTTTACATCCGGAGCACTCTTCAGACACTTTTCTTAGGTTTACAGCATCCGTCCTCCTGATGATCTTCACAGTGACCCTGCAGAGGAGACAGGAAGCAGATCGTGATCCCTGCGTTACAGATGGAGTCACTGGAGGCCCAGCAAAGTGCAGTAACTTGCCCAAGGTCACTCTGAATTATGGGTGGTATTGAAACCAAAACACTGATGATCTGGCCCCTGGGCATGCACATTTGCTCTTAGAGCAACGGCGATGGGGGGCAGGGGAGAGGGGTGGAAAGGAAGGGGAGGGAGTGAAAGAAAGAACATGGCCTTGCTCTCTGGCAACAGGATTATTAGATGTGAACTGTTTTTCTTTTGCTCTGCACTCCCCAAACCCACTGGCCCAGCCCTGAATTTGTGTGAAATAAATACAGCAATTGAGTCTGGTCTGGGCACAGCTGGTGGTTGGGATAACCTGAGGCTGTATGTGTAGGATGCAGAAGACTAGAGGCCCAGGGGATTAGGAGCCGACCACCTGGCTGGCCTCCGTGCCTCTCACTTCTGCCAACTGGCCACAAGGGGGAAGCATGCAGCACTCACCGAAGTATTTGGGAGGTGCCCAGTCCCACCTTCGTTCCAGCTTGAGACAATTCTAGGACCTAATGGGGTATGACAAGGCGCCTTAGTGGGACACTGGTTAAGCAGCTCAGCTGCTAACCTAAAGTTTGGCAGTTCAAATCTACCAGCCACTCTGGGAGAAAGATGTGGCAGTCGGCTTTGGTAAAGGTGACTCTGTCCTATAGCGTCACTATGAGTTGGAATTGACTTGATGGCCAACCAACAACAATAATGGGGTGTGGCTGTCCCCTTTTTCAATGGGTATTAAATCTTAAGCCCCCTTTCTGATAAGACCCTTGCCCTTTGAAGTGAGGGGCCTTCTAAGGCAACAGTGAGGGCTGGAAACCCTACCCTCTTTAGAGTTTTGCATCAGAGTAGGTGGTTAGATTTTAATAAGGATTTTTTGACAGCTCAAGTTCATTTAAGGCCCTTCTTATCTCCCCAGCTTCATTTCTTTCCACTCTCCTCCCCCAGAGCCCTGGTGGCTCATTGGTTAAGAGCTCGGCTGCCAACCAAAAGGTTGGCAGTTCATATCCACCAAGCCGCTCCTTGAAAACCCTGTGGAGCAGTTCCACTCTGTCCTATAGGGTCTCTATGAGTAAGAATCGACTCCATGGCAGTGGGTTTGGTTTGGTTTGGAACTCACCTCCATGTTTTCAGAATGTACTGGACCCTCTGCCTAGAATGCCCTTTCGCTTCCTTTTCCACTTATTGAGAGCCTATATATCCATCAAAGCCCCCCCCTTTTTTTTTTTTTGCTGCAAAAGACCTCTTTTTTTATTCCTTTTTAAAAAATTTTTTATTGTGCTTAAGTGAAAGTTTACAAATCAAGTCAGTCTCTGACACAAAAACTTATATACACCTTGCTACATACTCCCAGTTGCTCTCCCCCTAATGACACAGCCCGCTCCCTCCCTCCACTCTCTCTTCTCACGTCCATTTCGCCAGCTTCTAACCCCCTCTACCCTCTCATCTCCCCTCCAGGCAGGAAATGCCAACATAGTCTCAAGTGTCCACCTGATCAAGAAGCTTACTCCTCACCAGCATCCCTCTCCAACCCATTGTCCAGTCCAACCCCTGTCTGAAGAGTTGGCTTTGGGAATGGTTCCTGTCCTGGGCCCACAGAAGGTCTGGGGGCCATGACCACCGGGGTCCTTCTAGTCTCAGTCAGACCATTAAGTCTGGTCTTTTCATGAGAATTTGAAGCCCAATTTAAATGGCCCCCTCTCTGAGAAACTTCTAATTCCTGGGGCCCAGGCAACAAAGACCTCTTCAATGCTCCCATAGCAACTTCTACAACTTCTATTGTTAGTGTGTATATACACAGTCATGCAGCAAATTTTTTTTTGGCACCTTCTATGCACATTGCAAATACAGCTGAAAACAAGCCAGATGAGGTCCCTGCTATCTTGGAGCTTAAATCAGGAGATGAGGTGGGGTGGGAGTAGGAATGGGGGAGGTAGACAGTAAACACAAGACTAAGTTAGACTCTGAAGACACCCCTTATCACTCTGAGTTACAATTTTCTGTTTCTGAGTGTCCTCTTTACTGACTGTCCCCTCCAGCTCAGAGGCCTCTCTGCAGCTCCAGGGCCACGCATGGAACACAGCACCAAAAGGGCAATGTAATTGATGAGTGAATGAATGACCGTGAGCCCTTTCCTGCAGCCAAACTTCAGACAAGGCCTTCAACACATTGTATACGTTCCCACCTCTGCTCATTTGCTATCTCCATTACATTTCTCTTGTTAAAAATTTCTTATTGAGCACTGACAAAATGCTAGACAGGGGTGTTAGAGATACAGATTCTTTTAAGAAAATACTGTGTAGAAAAATATACCTAAAGCTAGGTACCTAAAATCATGATAAATGGAGAAAATATTGAAGTTGTCAAGGATTTCATTTTATTTGGATCCACAATCAATGCCCATGGAAGCAGCAGTTGAGAAATCAAATGACACATTGCATTGGGCAAATCCGCTACAAAAGACCTCCTTAAGGTGTTGAAAAGCAAAGATGTCACTTTAAGAACTAAGGTGCCCCTGACCAAGCCAGGGTGTTTTCGGTCAACTCATATGCATAGGAAAGCTGGACAATGAATAAGAAAGACCAAAGAAGAATTAATGCCTTTAATTTATGGTGTTGGTGAAGAATGTTGAATATACCATGGACTGCCAGAAGAACAAACAAATCTGTCTTGGAAGAAGTACAGCCAGAATGCTCCTTAGAAGCAAGGATGGCAAGACTTCGTCTCATGTACTTTGGACATGTTATCAGGAGGGACCAGTCCCTGGAGAGGGACATCATGCTTGGTGAAGTAGAGTGTCATTAAGAGAGGAAGACCCTCCACAAGATGGATTGACACATTGGCTGCAACCATGGGCTCAAGCATAGCAAAGACTGTGAGGATGGCGCAAGACCAGGCAGTATTTCCTTCTGTTATACACAGGGTTACTGTGAGTTGGTGTCAACTAGATGGCACCTAACAGTAACAGGTACCTAAATGGATTATCTCATTTCATCCTCACATCTTTATTAGGTAGGCATTCTTCCCATTTTGTAAACGAGAAACTGAGGCTCAAAGAGGTTAAGAAGTTAACCACGGGCACCAGTTGGTTGAGTGGAGCCAGATGTTCCAAGAAGCCACCTTTCCCAGATAGACCAGCCAGCTCAGCTCAGCTCCCATTGGTCTTGTCCCTCTGTCTATGACTTTTCCTACAAAGAATGAAAACCTCCTTGCCCCCACCAACTCCTGGATAAGAACCCAGGCTTGTCCCACAGCCCCAGCCTGTAATGTGCGATCTGACCGCTTGGGGGTCAAGTGCCCAGTCAACTTGAGCACAGCGAACTCAAGGGCCCCAGATCCAGGCTGGCTGTATCACCTCCAGCTGGGTGCTGAGCCACTTCCATAGCTCAGGAACAGGGAATAGGAGGACAGCAAGGCTGGCACTCAGGAGGAAAGAACCTGAGCTGGGACCCAGCTGTGCCAGGCTGGGCTGGGCCCTTGTCTGGCTGGTGCTGAAGAGAGGTCTGAAGCAGAGCCCAGCCTCCCTCCCCAGCCCTGAGCCTCTGGCCCCTCCTTAGAGCGCTGGCCCTTCATTGAGCCTCTCCCTTCTCTAAGGTCCCAACCCCTCCCCCAAATGCCTGTGCCTCTCCCTCTCAGTGATGGCACTGGCCCTCCTCCTCCCTCCCTCTCAGTGAAGGTCAGAATCTTTCTAAGATTTTGTATGTGTGAAAATACCTTTATTTTGTCCATTAATTTAAATGATGGTTTGGCAAGGTATGGAATCCTAGGTTCACAATTATTTGCCCTCAGCACTCTAAAGATACTATTGCATTGTCTTTTGGCATCTGTTGTTGCTGATGAGAAGTTTACTGTCAATTCAATTATTGGACCTTGGTAGATAAGCTGCCTTTTCTCTCTGGTGGCTTTTAGAATTTCCTCTTTATTTTTGATATTCTACACTTTGACTACAAGGTGTCTAGATGTAGTTTTTTTTTTTTTTTTTTAAGATATCTTACTAGGCAGCCTATGGACCTTTTAAACTAGAAACTCATGTCTTATTCCTGAAAAGTACTTAGTCACTCTTTCCAGTATCTCCTTCTGGAACTAATATTACATATACTGTAGTATTTCATTCAATTTTCTATGTCTTTTTTCTTTGTTATTGTTTAATCTTTATTGTTCTGTGCCTCATTCTGTGAGATTTCCTCAGCTATCCTCTAATTCACTAATTTTCTCTTCAGTCTTATATCTATTCTACTAACCCATCTATTGATGTTTTTTATGTTAATGACTTTAGTTTTCATTTCTATAATTTCTAGTTACTTCTGTTCATATTTGCATGCTCCTTTTTGGTATCTTTCTGTTCTTGTTTCATAAATGCTATTCCTTCATCTTCTTGAAGATTTTAACTATATTAAACATTCTTTCAGACTACTCCACTATCTCTATGTACCTAAGTATGAATTCTCCTATGAAAGTGATATCTCTGAAGTCGTTGTACTTCCTCTTAATGTGTTTTGTAGTTTATCCTTGAGATATTTTCTGCAGATTTTCTTGATTGTGCCCTGGGATTTGGAGGCTTCCCTAAGCATGATTTCTCAGTTGCCAGTTTTCCAAGCTATTTGGAAGTGCACTGGCTCAAAACCAGCTTTTATATTAGTGTCTTGGCTTGGGGTTTTTACATGGTATGGATATCAAATCCTGGCCCCACACCCCATGTAGACAGGCTTGAGGTGCTATACTTGCAAGGGTACTCTTTCTACCCAAAGCCAGGGACAGGTGGCTAGCAGGCAGAGATATTTAATCCTGTTCCTGGCAGGCAGTGCTTTCCCAGGCCCTGGCTTTAAGCAGGGAGCCTACTGTAGCCTCTGCCACTCATGGGGTCTGCAGCTTTGTGTACCATCCTTGCTGGAACACTGAACCCCCCTCCAAGGTGCAGCTTCACCTCCTGGTTACCACCAGGAATTCCCTCTCATTTCTGGCCCTTAGAGATTGCTCTGTCTTGCTTTTGAGCTTGGGTATATATATTTAAATTTTTTTTAATTACCCAGAATTTATCTTGCATATCTAATATTTCAAGGAGGAGGAATTTCAATAAGTGTTTTATCAAGCTTGACCTGGAAGTCCCTGTCAGCTCTCTGAGCCTCCATCCCTGTCACTGAGCCCTAGCTTCTCTTTTGAGCCTGCATTCTCCTCCTTAAGCCCCCATCTCCCTTGCCAAGTCTCATTTCTTTTCTGAGCCCCCTTCCCTGCCACTCAATGCTTAGTCCCTCCTACTCACATCCTCTCCCTCCCTGAGCCCTCATCCAAGTTTCTCCCGCAGGAGAGTGGGAACGTGGAAGCTCCTTTCCCTTACACACTCAGCAACTCAGAAATGTCCTTCCTCCTCATTTTCCAACCAACTCCACCCTCCCAGTGGCTTTCAAGGAGATCACAGAGTCTACCAGCAGGACACAGTGGTATTGCCTCCTGCTTGATCTTCCAGGAAACGGAGTTATGGAGGAAGAATCCTGAAGGTGGAGGAGGAAAAGCGCAGGAAGGGATGGCTTTGACCTTCATTTTCATACGCCTTTCTCCCTCTGTGACTCCTTCTCCAACCCTTAGGATCAATGGGGGTCCACTTTGGCTGAGTTCAGCAACACTGCTCCCTTCCCCCTTCCTGTGGTTCTGAACTGGCTGCTTGCCCTACGCTGGGGACAGCCCGGTGTCACACCCAGATCTGGGGGGAGAGAAACTCCCTGGGCCCCTCCAGCACCTCTCACCTGCTGGGTGGCCTAGGCTTGTCCTTTCTGAGCCACATCCGGAAAAGGAAGCAGGCCTTGTCTTCCTCTGATACCTCCTCCTCCTGCTCTCAGTGGAGGTGGATCCCCAGAGGTCAACAATGGATGATGTGATGCCATCACCCATGAGTACCCTCCACTCCAATCTCCTCCTAGGAAGCCCACTCAGATGGAGAAGACCTGCTAGGACCAGGAAATTGCCACAGCGTCTTCCCGCCACCCCTGCCACTACCAACATGTGAAGAACAGTAAGAGCAATGGTTTGTTTGCACAGCTCCCTACACAAGCCCGATTTTTTCTTGCATTTTGCATTTGGTCTGCCCTACCTACAGCAGCCAGGGAAGAGGGGGAGAGGTGGAGTGACTTGCTGAGGTCACCAGCTAGCCTAGAGGTAGAAACAGGATTCAGAGTTCAGCCGTGACTCGGAGTTCAGTGCTCTTTCTGCCCTTGGCGCTGTCAACCTTCCTGGGCACTGGGGCCACCTGTGCTGCCCCCGAGTGCGGTCCTAGTGAGTCACAGCCTCTGCAGCGTGCCCAGGCTCCAGCCCTGGCCAGACTCAGTTTCCTAGCATGCCGAACTGGACCTTTCAGCCCAGCATTCGAGGACTCCTGTTTGTCCCTTGCTCTTCCTCCCGTGCTGACATCCCCCTCATCCCATACCCCATCTGCACACAGAGACACATACACAAACACACATGCTACAGCACAGGGGTTAAGGACTTCCTTGAGGCTCAGGTTCTTGCCTATAAAACAGGGGTGTGAACAATACTACCTCCAGGGTTGTGACGCTGAAATAGACAATGCAAGTAAAGCTTCCTGCACAAGGGCCCAGCATTGGGTGGGTTTGAACCGCCAACCTTTGGGCTAGCAGCTGAGAGTTTCACCGTTGAGCCACCAGGGCTCTTTAATAATAGCCACAGGCATTATTGGTTGTACTTCTCCAATTCTCCAAGTCCTCTCCACTCTTCAAAGCTCGGCTCAAGTCCCAAACCTGTCCCCAAGAAGGTGCTCTCTCTCGTTGCCTGTGGAAGGTTGTCCCTCCTCTGACCTCTAGCAGCCTTAGAGCTGGAAGAAAACCCAGGGAGTGAAGGGGGGGCTTCTGGCATGTGGGCAGGGAAGAGGCCGGGGACCCTGATCACAACCCCAATTCTACCGAAGCACCTCTGCTCAAATGGGTTTTACACAATGGGGTGCCACTTTGTGATCCTGTCTGTAAAAAGGATTCTATTCCTAATAAAGTCTGCAAATCATGGACTAATGCCATCCCCTCCCACTCCAGAAAAGGAATCCGAGCCCTTGGTTGACCTGAAGTCACACTGGGAGTCAATGACAGGCCTGATCCTGGCCCCAAAGACCCAGATCCCAGCCCCTTCCCCTTCCAGACCTCACTCCTTTCAAACCTGGGGGCCTTTATCCCTGGCAGAAGTGAGTCCTAGAGAACAAGGACCGGACGACCTAGGGGTCCCCTAAGCCCACACACTGACCCCAGGAGCCAGCGCACAGTAGGTGGGTGTCAGATGGGTGAGAGGAAAGGTCACAGACAGTTCTAGGGTCATCAGCTGGCTGTGCATCCTTCAACGAGCCCCTCACCTCTCTGAGCTCAGCTTTCTCCACTCAAAGCATCGCTCGCTATCCCAGAGGGGACAGGGCTGGCACACAGTGGGTGCTTGGCAAATGGGAGCTCTCACTGCCCCCCTTCCTCTCAATCAATACTTGCTCCATTGATGGATGCTGGTGACAGAGATGAATTACAGGAGATCTTGGAGTCCTGCCCCTTTCTCATTGGACAGAGTGGGGAAGGGACTTGCCCAGAGCATGCACTGGGTGAGTCTGGGCAGAGCAGGGGAAATTTTGGCAGTGCTACCAGGGAGGGAGGTGGGGAGAGGGGGTGGAAAGGAAGTTTCTGAGGGTGGGGTGAAGGGAACAGGTGGGAGAGAGGGAGGGAGAAGGGTGGGGAACCACAGCACCCTGCCCCTCTCCAGTGGAGGGGCTGAACTAAAGGAACCTGAGACAGCTGTTTGCTCAGAAAAGTGTCTTAGTCACTAAAGGCTGCAATGGGGAAAGTCCATCCTTCCAGTCAAGTCCTGGGAATTCGGATGGGGGCAGGAAGGCCTCTGGGTGACCCTTAGGTTGGTCACCTGTCCTCTTTAACTGGACTTTCTCCTCTGCCTCCTCCACTCCCCACCTCCCCTGCCCCTCGCCCCCACACACACCAACTGAACTTTGCTTAAAGCTTCCTGGAACCATCTCCTACATCCCCCTGCCCCTGGGGAAGAGGTCCCTGTCTCTCCACTTTGAAAAGCAATAGGCCTGCTCCTCCATTACACATATTCCTGCAGGAGAAATGGCCTCTGAGCCTACGGAAGTTCTTCTTGTGTTCTAACTCCTATCGTTCTAGCTGCAACCATAGCCTCTTTCCTCCTTTTGCTGCCTTCGAAGGGTAATCTGGAGCTGGATTTGGGAAAGAGAATGAGAGACCCTCTCCCCCTTACAGGGAGAGGAAGGGGCATTTGCAGTCCCCCACACGGGGCTCCCTGGGGAAGAGAGGCTCAGGGTCCAGGGGTGATGCTGTGCTTCACGATGAAATTTCCCAGAACGGACTAATTTCAGATATTCTGGGTGTTAATAAGGGCAGCCTGGGTTCAAGTTCCAGTTCTCTCCACACAAGAGAGCCTCAGAAAGGCCCCAAGAGAGATCACAACCACTTTTCCTGCAGGCGGGACCTTGGGCAAAGCCTTTGTACTACTCACTGTCCCCAGACCTTAATCCTGCCCCCAGGATCCCTGGTTGACAAGGCCCAGACAGGCAGTACCACACATCTGGGAGGTGCCAGCCTCAGTTCATAGGGAGAGGCTGGATTATCCCAGCCCTCACATTGGGCACAGAGCCAGGCCCTGGACTTCCAGCTACCAGTCCAGGCCTGGGGCATCACCTGCTCAGGGGAGCCAGTCTTTGGCTCTGGGCACACCTGGAGCCAGGAGCAACCTTGGAGAGCCAGGTCAGACCCCAGAAGGCATCCCCAGCTAGGCAGGGGGGAAGGGTCAGTATGGGGGTAGCAGCACTCCCCACGGCCCCTTCCCTACCCACTAACAGCCCTGTATCCCTCCCTCCCCTACTGGCGCTCAGCAGATCAATGCTGCCTTTGCTGACAGTTGAGAATCGAGCTCGCCTTCCCGCCCCCTCCTCCTTCCCTCACTCGCTCAGCTCAGTCCCCTGAGATCCTCCCGGAAGAACCGGGAAGAGTTTGCTGCGGAATCGTTTCAGCCTGGAGCAAGGCTTGCGGAGGGGGCGGCTGGTGTGGCCGCTGCTTTTTGGCCGAGAAGGAGGAAAAGAGGATCGGAAAACCCAAATTATTATCCCACGCAGGGCTGGGAGGGCTAAAGAGAAAGGGGCGCCCCCTACAGCTAGAGAGAAAGAGATGGAAGTCAATACTAAGAACTTTCCGGAGGCGAGGGGGGGTCTCCCCTTTTCTGGGTGAGATTCTGTGGGCGTTTGGGGAGGGGGTGTCCTACCCCGAACGCTGGTTCGGAGATCACTTCCCAACATCCCATCTGCTCTGAACCTTGGCCTGGGAGTGAGGCGAGACAGGGGCGGGGAGGCCTTCAGCTTGGGTAGCCGGGGAGCAAGTCCCTTCCATCTGGGGAGACCACTTTTTGGGCAAGTGGCCTGAGGGGCTTTTTCCCCTCATGGAGAAGAGAAGCTCAGAAGTCGGTGAAGGGAGGAAAAACAGACACACCTGAGGCTCACTGCGCTGCACACATCCTGACACCACTCGGCAGCCCTTGGGCACCAGGCCTTTCAGGTAAGAGCAGGCTACCTCCAAGTGCCTACCCAGCCACACACACTTAACACGTCCCGCGCAACGAGCAGAGGGCATAACGCCGCCGGGATACACCTCATTGCTTGCACCACCACACAGCGTGGCACGGACTCCGCACTTCCATCTTCATACCTATCCACAGCGCACCCACGCCCCCCACCTTCACTGCCTCAATCCCCACCACATAGCAGCGCTGCAGCCACTCACTCTGCACACACAACTAGACACCTTTCCAAGCATTCACACTTAAACTCCACAGGACACCAAGTCCATCCCCGACCGCGGCCACGACTCCACACTCCCCGCCCTACTTCGCACAACTACACACGAGGTAGGTGTCCCACCCCAACCTGGCCTTCAGGTACACTCCCACACACTGCTCCACGCAGCCGCGCACCCCACTTGCACACGCCCAGCCTCCTGGCCCTGCGCGCTGCCCCCGCGGGCCGCCGCCACGCGGTCCGGGCCAGGCACCGAGTCGGCCGCCCGTGCACCCTGCCCGGCAGCCTTCTCCGCGGCGTTTCCCTCCCTCCGCCTGGCCTCGCTCGCCGGCTCCCTCCCGATTTGGGAAGGCGGCCGCGGGGCGGGCGGGGGCGGGCGGGGGAGGGGCGGGGCGGGGGAGGTTGACATGTGAGCGGCGCGCCCGCGGCAGGTGGAAAGGCGAGCGGCATGGAGCGCGTAATAAGAGAGTTGGAGTCGGAAAGAGCCGTCCCAGACGCCGGGGAAGCGGGCGGTCAGTGCAGGCTCCGGAGGCCCCCAGGCTCCGAGAGCCCACCCCCGGCCCTGGTGCGGCCACGGTTCGGCCCCTAGCCCCCGCCGCCCGCGCCCGCCCCGGGCGACCCGGCCGACCCGGGGTCCGAAACATGCGCGGCTGAGCGTCCCGGCGCGCCCCCGCCCCGGACAGTACCCGGGTCCCGGCCCTCCCCGGCAGCCCGGCGCCGCCCATGGCCGAAGCCCCCCCGCGTCGCCTTGGCCTGGCCTCCCCGCCCGGGGACGCCCCCCGCGCCGAGCTGGTGGCGCTCACGGACGTGCGGAGCGAGCAGGGGGAGGCGGGCGGGGGCGGCTCCCCGCGCCGCCACGGCCTCCTGGGCAGCCCCCTGCCGCCGGGCGCGCCCCTCCCTGGGCCGGGCTCCGGCTCGGGCTCCGCCTGCGGCCAGCGCTCCTCGGCCGCGCACAAGCGCTACCGCCGCCTGCAGAACTGGGTCTACAACGTGCTGGAGCGGCCCCGCGGCTGGGCCTTCATCTACCACGTCTTCATGTGAGTTTGCGACCTCGCGCCCCCGCGCTCCCGCCGGCGCAGCCCTAGCCAGAGCCTGGGCTCCCTGGGGACGGCGCCCCGTCCTGGCTCCGCCTCCTGCCCCCCACCCCATGATGGGCCTACACTTCTCTCCCTCCAGGCTTGAGCCCTATTTCTGATCCCCTGGGCCTGACCCTAACCTTTGACCCCTGTTTGGCCTGGCTTCTTAGCCCCCTCACCTCAACTCCTTATTTCCATCCTGGTCTCCAACCCTTGTTTTCTGTCCCAGATACCCACCACATCCAGCCTCTTACCCCATCCTCTCCCTAAAGCCTGGAACCACTAAAGTGGGGCTCCCCTTTCTTTCTTCCCACCTCTGCTTCCTGTATCCCAAACACAAAGAACCCCCGCACACGCACGCTGTTACCTCCTCTCCAGCTCTGTAGCTACCTGGTGATGGGCTCCCACCTGCCAGCCCCTTGGAGATGGACCCCACCCCAACCAAGGGCTGACTCCTGACTGCAGGTGTTTGGGGTTCTCACAACCCACCTGGGCCCTGACACTGTGTGCTCTGTCCGACTTTATCTGTGTCTTTCCCCTGTCTCCTTCACCCTCAACTTCCCCAGGCACAGTGAGCCTTCCTGCTTGCCCTGCTGGCTCAGCCCTGTTCGCCTGCCCAGCTTGCTGGCTGGCAGCACCAGGCCTGGCTCTGGGCACAGGGGAAAAAGAAAGAGGAGAGGGGCAGATCTGGAAAAACTGACGCTGCTGGTCCCCTCCTCCCCCTCTCCAGGCTCATACAACTTTCAAAAACACTGACCCCTCTTGGATGTAAAGAATGAATTTTGGCAGCTCAGAGCTCAGTCTTAGGGGATGGCCTGGCCCAGCCAGGAACATGAGAGGCCCCGCAGATATCAATTGAAGGGCTGGGCCTGGCGCTGGGACTCTCCGAGGTGCTCAAGAGAGCCCTCCGCTCCATGGAAAATATGCTGCTATTAATCCCTCCCTGTTGCCCCCAGAGAGGGGCTTCTGGTATTGGGATCTCTTGGGTAGTCCACGTGCCTGTCAACCTAGATGTCTGGCAGTCCTTCTGCCTGTCTGGCTGTTCCTTTGCCAGGCTGAGGGTCCACCTATGTGTGAGCTCGCCTGCCTGTGCATCTCTCACCCATTTGCTTCTGCTTGTCAGTTTCCATCCCTCTGGTGCCCTGTCCAGTTACCTGTGTGCCCGTCTGTCCATCTGTCTATCCACCTGTCTGCCTAATCATCTCACTCTGCTTTTGCCTGTCCATTTCTACCTGCCTTTTGGTTTACCTGCCCTTCTGGTGCCTGCTTGCCTGCTTCTGCCCTGTCTGAATGGTCCCAGGGACTTTCCCATGTGAAGGGGAGGAAGATGCTGGCACAGGACCCCCCCTGGCCACAGGGAGGGGTCGAGGAAGAGAACACTGCCAGTCGTTGAGCACCTGGGGATAGCAGCCTTGACTTTGTGCAGAGACCCTGCTGGGCTAGGCCGGTGGCAGAGAGTTGAGATTATCAGAACATGAGGTCAGGCTGTGAGTTAGGATTCAAGGTTAGGAGTAGCCCACCTTTCCCCCCTCTCCCGGCTTCTTATCCCCCTTACCTCAACTCCTCATTTCCATCCTGGTCTCCAACCCTTGCTTTCTGTCGCAGATACCCCCCACATCCAGCCCTCTTACCCCCATCCTCTCCCTGTACCCCCTGTACCCGTTGAGAGGGTCTGGGATGAATACTTACTGCTGTAGAGAGAACCTCTTGGAGTGATATGGGTTTAGTGCTGGGGTACAAGAGACCATGGAGTGAGGGTGTGAGGCAGGGCTGTTAATTACTAGTGGGTGCATTATGGTCCCTTGGCCACACAGTCCCTTCACTACCCAAGAAAGGGGAGAGACTGCACTGAGCTGCCGCACCTCTATGGGAGGTGACTTTTCCAAGGCATGGCTGGGCCTGGGGAAGCCAGTAGGAGGTAGAAGTCTGTAGCCTCCAGGCCTGGTCTCTAAGCCCTCTTGAGGGTCACTGGAGGTGAAGGACCCACTGCCTGTCCCATGGTTAGCCACTGTTGTCACCTTCTCTGGAAGGGCCTCCCATTCCTCTCCAGGAGCTAAATCCGCTGGCACCTTTGCCCCACATCTTGCCCTTTCCGAATGTCAGGAATGCCCTGGCCAGGGGCAGCTTCTCCTGACCACTTGTCCCCAGGAGCCCAGGGCTGAGGCATCTCTCAAGAGGTCTGGAGCAGGAAATGCAATGTGGAAATGGCCAGAGGTTTACAGATCTCAGGGAATTGGTCATCCACCTTAGAAATCAAAGGGACCAAGGGGTCAGGAGCCTCACCTCTTGCATGCTGTGTGACCTTGGTTTGATTGCTGGGCCTCTCTGAGCTTAAGATTGCTAGGCTGTCATAGAGATTGGAAACCCCAACCTTTCGGGCCTCCGTCTTGGATGAAGTAATGGGTGGTAAGCTGTGGTAAGCTGCAGTGGCCTATCTGAGCCTGAGGGACAGTTACTGTTATTGGGGCTGGGGGAGGGGGTCTGTGAGGAGTGCTCTCCTGTTCTTGAGAAGCTCCAGATTTGGAGTTTCCCAGTCACTCACTGCAGGGTGTTGTGTATATTCTTGCCAGGAAGTGCTCCCTGCTGCTGGACTTCCATCCGAATTACTGCACTTTTGCTCAAATCCTTTCTTCCTTCTCCTGGTTTCCCTCAGGGGCAGCCCCAGTGCAGGGAGTCCAGGGTGTGGAGTTAGTTGGGACCCCCTTCCCAGACACTCAGGTGGTGGTGGGAAGGACCCCATCAAAACAGCCTGGGAGAGAGGGGCTCAGGAATGAGGAAGTTGGGGTGAGCCACATCCATCTGCTCTAGGAGACACCTCCTTACACCTGTCAATCACCTATGGGGCCCACCCAGAACCTGCCCATTTCCTGGCACCCAGAGGAGGGTATGCACAGACAACCCTCCTGTCAGCAGCTGGGGCCCCTGAGAAGTGGGAACTGCTGACTCCTGACTTCTCTTTATTGAGATCCAGAATGAGATATCGCTGGGCCCCTCTCTAAGCTCCCCCTCCTTTCTTTAGGTCCTTGGTCCTGTCACCAAGCCTTTGTCCTCTACCCTACACCCCATCCCTGTTTAAGCATTCAACCCTTCACAAGCCCCACTCGCCAATTTTAAGAGACACCCCGTCACTGCCCACCTGGCTTTCAGAGCCCTTTAGGGAATGCCCACCCCCTTTGCACCCTCCGTAAGGCCACACCAGCCTCCATTCTGAAATCATTCTCCCCAAGCCTCTGTGAGAGTTTGCTGCTCCCAGCCCCCAGCTGCCCAGCAAACTTATGTGAAGGTTTACGCTCTGTAAACATCCTCCTGGCAGCCTCGTCCCTGAGGTCAGAAGCTGTGGGAATGGGGATGGGAAGAGGTGGTGGCAGCTCCTGGGGCCCTCAGGCTCCTAACCCTGGAGTCTCCAAGTCGCCCACCCCAGCCATCGCATGGGTTGGAAACAGTTGCAGTGAAGGCTACCCAGAACCCTCAGGGACCCCTGCTAAAATGGTCCTCACATGTCGACAGCCCCATTTTGCTTATGAGAAAACTGAGGCTCTGGGGACCAAAGCAGGACCAGACCCCAACACTCCTGACTCCCCATCCAGGACTCTTCCCCTTGCAACCTGTGGCTGACTAGCTTGGCTTTTGGATTTTGAACTGAAATTTATGATCGTGAGTGGAGCCCCCACTGAGTTCCAGGCACTGTGCTAAGCACTCTCTCTATAAACCACTCTCACTGCAGCCTCAACCACCCCCGGAGGTGGGTACTGATATCCTCACTTGACAGATGAGGAAACTGAGGCTTGGGAGATGTCACCAGTTAATGTGGCAGAGCCTCAGCCCAGAGCTGGGTCTGACTCCCTGCTGCCTTTCTCCAATATCCCAGCCTCGGCAAGCCCGCCGCCACCCCATGTTCCTCAAATGCAGCACTACTCTATCATTCATCTCTCTGTCCCCAGCACCCAGGCGGCAGGGTGTGGCCAGAGATGGGATTTTGTGAAAGTGAATGGAAACTGCCCATCCCCACCCATTCACACTTCTGTTGTATACAGCTTTGCACAACATTCACACTTCTGTTGTATACAGCTTTGCACCATCTCCCTACTGTCTGTCTGTCTCATGCACACGCACACTCTGACATTGACACACGTGCGCACAGCAAAGACACTTGCAGCTTGGATCCACGGAAACCCTGGTGGCGTAGTGGTTAAGCGCTATGGCTGCTAACCACAGAAAAGAAGTCTGCTACACAGCTGCCCACCTCTTCACCCCCACCTCATTCACAGACACACACCTGGGCCTGTGGCCCCAGCCCAGGCCCCTAGGACAGAGCAGAGCTGGCCTCATTCCTTGAGGTTTTTGCCTTCCCTGGTGGTGCAGTGGTTAAGAGCTAGGCTGCTAACCAAAAGGTCAGCAGTTTGGATCCACCAGCCACACCTTGGAAACCTTATGGGGCAGGTCTACTCTGTCCTATAAGGTCGCTATGAGTCAAATCAACTCAACTGCAGCGGGTCTGGGTTTTTTTTTTTTTTTTGGCTTTGTCCATAATGCAGGGCTGAGCTTCTGGGTCAGTGTGTATTTGTGTATCCGTCCTGGAGGATGTATCCGTGTGGCCTTCTAGGTGCATCTAGTATGTGAAGCCTCAGAATCACATGGGAATGGGGTGGCTGGCTTCTTAGAACTATGCTGCGCTTTGCTCTTCCTAAAGGGCCTTCTAAGATCATTCCGTCCAACCCTGCAGTGTGCTGCCAGATATACCAAGGCACAGAAAGGGGCATACTCGGTCAAGGTCACACCTAGATAGTCAGTGGTAGAACTGCGCCGGGAACCTAGCTCCCTGCCTTCCAGATTAGGACTTTAGATTTTCCTAACCCCAGCCGACAGGGAAGACAGATAACTCCAAGAATTTTGCCTTGTGATTGGGAAGGCCTTTGAGTGTGACCCATATTTTTGTGCCGCTGCTTTTCAGCCCCCTTCCTTTTGTTTGGTCTTTGTAAGAAGAGGAAGAATGGGGGTCCATCCTGTCTGCTTTCTATTCCTAAGCTGCCTTCCTCTACCCCCTCTTCCTCCCTTCCCTACCTCCTTCCCAATTTCTTCTTTGGGGTCACTGAGGCAGATTAGCTCTCTCATTGTCCGACTACCCTACTCCAACTCCATGGTACATTCATAACTTCCATTGAGGAAGTCCTGTTGAATGTCTAACTTCAATCTGTATTGCTTCAGAAACCTATCTCCTCAGAATGTTGGAGCCAGGATGAGTGTTTCAAGAGGTGATTATTCTTGGGCTGATGACAGTACTTTGAGTGGGTGATTAATTTAAGGTTTTCTGAGCCAGTCAAGGGAGCTGAAACTGCCTGGGGAGCAGGGAGAGAGGAAGGTTCTACAGACAGATAATGTGGGGAACTTCCCCTTATCACCAGCTTGGGGTTTTCGCAGCCACTCCCTCTCTCCTGTGCCTCTCTCCTGCGCCGAAGTGGGTCTTTGGACAGGTGGGACCCTCTCATAGGCTGCGGGACTCAGTGCAAGAGCAGGGAATTGTAAGTGTCTGACCTGGATTGGAGGGGCTCCCCAACCCTCTAGTGCAGGAGATCTGGGACTGGGGTAGGAGAGTCAGGGGGACTTTTCATTTCTCCAGCAGCTGCCCCACCAGGGATTAAGGACTTGGGCTCCAAGTCTGACAGATTTGGACTCAATCCTGGTTTTTCCTTTAACGGTCATGTGTCCTTGGACACGTTACTTAACCTCCCAAGCCTTGATTTTCTCATCCGAAAAATGGGAATACTAATACCTGCCTCTAGGAGTGTTCAGGCTAAATGAGATAAAGCACCAGACTTGGTGCTTACTGGGCACAAGCGTTAGCCATCATCATCGCCGTCATCATTATATTGTTATTACCAGTATCATTGTCCTCCTCTTGGGTATCCTGGGATTGGCATGGTGAGTGTGTCTGGGTGTGCCCAGAAGAGTGTGGAAGCACGTGGGAGTAGGTGTGAGCAGCTCTCCATGGGGAGTCTGAGGATGTGTCTGTGTGGCCCGTCTGGGAGTATCTAGTATATGGCACACCCACTCTGAGCATTGCACTTACATTCTCTTATTTCACCCTCACAGCCGTTATGTCAGGCCGGGCACTATCAGTATACCCACTTCACAGTTGAGGTAACTGAGGCTAGGTGAGGGAAGTCACACAGCTAGCGAAAGGTGGCACCAGGACTCTAATCTGGATCCCTAGGACACACATTGATTGTTCCTTCAGTTAACAAATATAGTTAAAGGGCGTCAACTCTGTGCCAGGCATGGGGAATCAAGGGGGACGGACCATGCCTGTGCCCTGCCCTGGGGGAGTGTACAGTGCCGGGGCTCCAGGGCCTGCCCTGAACCACTGGCCCCTATTGCCTCCTGTAGCGAGGGACTTAGAGAGTTGGTCTGAGTGTGGGTGTGGGTGTGTGTGTGGGTGGTGTATGCAAGAGTGTTGCTGTGTACGCTGCAGGTATGGGCCTCGTTGTCAAACGCTGGCAGCTAGCCTGGCTCCAGGGAGATGAAATAAAAGCCACGGAGGTCAGGGGGACAATCCAGGGACCCCTGAGAGAGGAGGGCAGTTGCCCACTCTCTCCTGGGTCTTCCTTTCTCATCTCAAGGTGAGCACATCATCCCTGGGGAATGGAGGCAGGGATCCCAAAGGAGACCTAGAGATCTCAGTCCCAGCACTTAATGGGAAGGTGCCTACCCCCGCTCCACCCCACTCCCCAGCCTCAATATCCGCTCTATAAAATGGGGCTAAACAGGAAAGTGGACCACTTGGAGCTACCTGGTGCAGAGTAATGCTGGATGAACGGGAAGAGCTGCTATTTCAGGACCTTGAGTTTTGCAGGGTGGGGGTTGGGGGAGCTCCTCTTCCAGCACCTTCACCATTGGCCCTCAGGGAACAAGGCAGCCCCTGCAAAACCCCCTAGTTTTGCAGGGTGGGGGTTGGGGGAGCTCCTCTTCCAGCACCTTCACCGTTGGCCCTCAGGGAACAAGGCAGCCCCCAGGAGACTGCCCACCCCCAGCCGGGGCTCTGAGGGTCTGAGGAGGGGTCAGACCTCTGGGCTCCCATAGAGCCCCCCTAGGACTCCAGGTTCTCTGGGCAACTCTGTCCCTAGGACAGGATCAGGTGTGCCCTGGGAGTTGGCACCTGGGGGGTGAGGAGCAAGAGGGGCAGCCCCAGGCATCAGACTAATTGGGCTGGGAAATCATGGGCAGGACCTGAGGGAGGGAGAGGCAAAGGGAGCAGGGAGCTCGGCAATTCCTTCCCTCTGCCTTGCCTCCTGGAGATTTTGGGAACTGTGGGTGGAGTGGGGTCTCAGGCCTAGAGACCCTCCCGCATACCTGCAGGGAAATCTGGGGACACCTACTGAGACTCCTTGGGCATTTAGGCCAGACTGGTGGGATGGGTGGGGAGAGGCTAGCAGGAGATGAGTGGAGCATGGTTCCCACTGCAGCAGAAGGGATGGTGATCAGACAGCAGGAAGGACTGCCCAATAACTGGGAGATGGAGTACAAACGATTTTCTGGAATACTGTTCCCAAAACTTGGAGGCCTCTGTCTAGCTAATTGTCCCTGTCAAGCAAAAGTGACATCTCTCCCCTCAGAAGGATGGAGTTTTGACACCTGCTCCCTTTGAGCCCAACTTTGGGGAGTGGGGTGCCGTCAGACCAGGCACCCATTGGCTTTTGGGCAGGGGGCTCCCATAGGCTGCATCTGCCTCACTCTCTCTTCCCTGTCACTCTTCCCTGGGAGCCTCAAGCCTGTCCAGGTCACTGTCTTTGGGTTTATTTTTTGCTGGGCTTGGCTGTCCCCGGGAGGGGAGGGGATAGGGGGAGAAGGAACAGCTTTGTCAGCACAATCCCAGGCCTTTCTGCTCCTGTCCATCTCTGCTTGGCTGCCACCCTCTTCAGGAGGGCCAGGCCTGGGTGCAATGGGGGTTCGGACCCCTGTGGGACCTCCCTCCCCAGGCAGGTCTGGCGAATTTCTTACATCCCTGGCCACAGGAATTCAGAGCCAACAGGCCCCAGAGATCAAATAGGTTCTTAGCTTCATTTCACAGATGGGGAAACCAAGGCCAGGAGAAGGGACCTGATTGCCCAAGGACATAGCGCACATGGGTGCCCTTTTTTGCCTCCCTGTCCTCAGTAGATGAGAACAGAGGAATGCTGCCTTCCAGCTCTGCCTCTACCTGAGCGGGGGTAATGGAGGGGGCAGGAGCAGCCCTTGAATTCGTTCATTCATTCACCTTGTTCTCTGACCTCTGGGGTTGGGTGACACTGTGGTGAGAGGGACAGGCCTGCACATGTGGGATGGGGAGGGAAGTGTAAGGAGGCACAGCCTGGTGCCATAATGAAGGTGGGGCGGCTGCCCTCTCCCCTGGATCCTTTATCCTTCTTTTTAAAATAAGTTAGCCTTATTTTACAAAGGCTGGGATTAAGGCATCGAGAAGTTGAGTCACTTGCTCAAAGTCAGCACAGCTAAGTGGTAGAGGCAGGATTTGAACCTAGAATGTGGCTCCATGTGAGTCTGTGCATTTAACCACTCTGCTGTCTGTCCCCAGTGGGCCCTCCCTCCTTAACTGCCTCCTCCCTTGACTTTCCTCACACCTGCCTCCCTGACTCTTCCCTCTCAGTTTTACCAACAGCTTCACCTTCGCTTGATGCCTTTTGAGTATGGTGGCTCCTCAGGGCTCTGTCCTAGGTCCTCTTCTCTCTGTGTACAGTTTCGAGGGGGGTATCTCATGCACTCCTGCAACATCAGTGGTCACTTCTGTGATGACAGTGCCACGTTGCATCTCCATCCCTGATGCCAGGATGCTGCACCTCCTCCTCTCCCCTGGGCACCTCAAACTCACCATCTCCCTCTAAATCTACTCCCCTTCCTCTGCCCCCTCACTCTCATACCCAAATCCACAACCCCCTCCCATAAGCATCCTTTGCTCCTTGCAGAAGGAATGACTTTCAGTGTCTTCCGAGTCGTTCCTGTCAGCACTCCATGTTTCCCCTCTCCCACCACCCTATCATCTAGCTCACTCCTAGTCACCCTTCAAATCCTGGTTTGGGCACTGCCTCTTCTTGGAAGCACTACCTGCCCAACCCCACCCCAGGCCTGATTGGGGGTCCTTTGGTGCCCCTCTGTGTGCTCTTCCCTGTTCCCCACTGGACTGTGAGAACTGTGAGATCTGGGTGGTTATGAGTTGGACGTAATGCTTGGCACATTGTGTTTGCTTGTGGGAGGGGGTTGATAATTAGGGAATGTTTGTTGAGTGACTGAATGAAGGTGGTGTCGAGGGTGGGTTGTTTTGCCAACTAGAGAGAAGTAGAGAAAGGCTCCAAGGTCCTCTGTGCGCAGGCCTGGGTTGGAAGCTCTCATGAGTTTTATCTTGATGGAGGGAGGGAACAGCAAGAACCAATGCTTTGAGGTGGGACCCTTTTCCGCCACCCCTTTTGTCCCAGGATCTGCAGGGTGTGGAGTGTTCAGGGCCCTGAGGGTGGGCCCTTGACCATCAGGCTACAGAAATGGGCTTTACCGTGTGGGCAATGGGGAGCCATAGGCAGCTGTGAAGCATGCCAGGGCAGGGGCCCTGGATGGGAACCAGGGCTTGACCAAGCTCTTCCTGTGATCAAGTGCTCTGCAAACACTAGGCCATTTAGTTCTCTCAGTACCGCTATGTGGCAGGCACTCTTACTGTTCATGTTTTGCAGAAAGGAAACTAAGGCTCAGAGAAGGGAAGTACCATGTGCAAAGGTACATGGTTTGTCCCTGGCAGAGCTAGAAATGGAACCCATGTCTCTGTGACTCCCAAGCGCAAGCTCT
Organism: Elephas maximus indicus; assembly: GCF_024166365.1. NCBI lineage: Eukaryota > Metazoa > Chordata > Mammalia > Proboscidea > Elephantidae > Elephas > Elephas maximus. The sequence goes on from NC_064821.1 coordinate 82,472,863, forward strand.
AAATGGTTCTCAGACTCGTCAGCAGACTGGTGGTGGTTTTCAGTGGCCTAAGGCAAACATGAAGAAAATAAGGTCAAAGTGGTGACTTTTTCATAAACCTAAATTTATTCCATTTAAAGAACTGTCTTTTAGTCTGAGATTATGTCCTTTGTTTTATGATATGATGGGGCTGGGAATTTTTAAAAATGTCCTTACTTGGCAAAATAAAAAGTTGACAACCTTATGCAGTCCCCAGAGAGTTTTTGGAGTATTTACCGGTGGTGCGTGAAATCCCTGAGTCCTGGCGCCATCCTGCCTCCTCCCACCAGAGCTCTGGGGCCAAGAGGGGGAGGGGTCTGGGCAGAGGTGGAAGGATGAAAGAGTCAGGAATTAGGGGAACAGAGGACTGAGCAGTGTGGAGCCTTTACCCCTCAAGGCATCAAGCCCTGCCCTCCCCTAAACACAGGACCAGCCTAGGGCTGTTTCCCAAGGTTGAGGCTGTGGTGGCGTTCAGCCTGAATCAGGGCTTACCTTCAGTTAAAGGAGCATCGGGCCTGGAGTCAGCAGACCAGGGTTTGACCCCCGCCTATGCCACTTCAAGGCTGTATAACCCCAAGTAGCTGACCTGACCTCTCTGATGCCCCAGCATCCTTCCACATAGAATGACAGTCAGTCTCTCCACCTGCCCACCTCACAGAGCTGTCTTCTAGATTCTGTTGCAGTGAATAGAGGGGTTGTTGAGGTTTAATATTCTTATCTTCTCAACATAAGCTCCCTCTTCCCTCGGGCCCTGGGCCCCTCAGCTCACCTTTACCCTCACTGGTTTGAGCTCTGAGAAAGGAAATTGGGGTGTGGGGTGGCACACAGACCCTGTAAGAGCAGGTCAGTCAGACCAGCAATTCCTTTCCTCAGGAGGCCCTAGACAGGAGCTTAGAGATGCACCATAGAGCTGGAGGCCTGGGTGGCAGCAACGGCTCTGGAGATATCCCTGGACCTGGGGAACTCTACGACCATGATGCTAATAGGTAATGGACAATGAACACTTCCCATAAGCCAGGCTCTATGCTAAGCACAGAGTCTGCCATACAGTAGTCAGAGTCAAATATAATCTATGCCAGGTATTGTGCTGCATACTTTTCACATACTACCTTGTTTAATCATTCCAAGGATCCCCATTGTACAGATGTGGACACTAAAGCTTGAAGGATAAGCACTTGCCCTGGCCACACAGCCAAGATTCTTCCCCTACTCCACCTCTACGCCTCAGACTCATTCCTTCCTTCTCAAGCTCTCATTTGGGAAGCCTAGTCCCACAGAGCCAGGCCCTGTGCCAGGTGCTGGGGACAGAGCAGTGAATCAGACCCTCCACTGCTGCCTTGGGACCATGGGTCAGGAGGTGGCAGTTACCAGACAGGGTGATAAGTGCCATTTTCTGAGTTGCACAGTCCTGGGAAAGCTAGCACAGGGGGCCGAACCCAGCCCCAAACTGGGGCTAGCTAGGAAGGTTTCCCAGAGTAAGAGGTTTCTCTTGAGGCCTGACAGATGAGTAGGAGTCAAGTCAAAGAGGAGCAGGGAACAGTGCTCCAGGCAGAAGGACTAGCATAGGCAAAGGCCCAGAGGTGAGGCTGAACATGGCATTTGCAGAGAACTGCAAGAAGTCAAAAGAGTGGGAGCCGTGTGGAGGCAGGAGGTGTCCAGAGAAGAGGCTGGGATGAGGCAGGGCCAGGCTGGGATGGTGAGAATGTCAGGCTGAGGAGCAGGCTTTCTCAAAGAGGAGCTGGGAAGGGATGGGGGACGGCAGGTGGGGAGTGCGTGGCAGATTTGTATTTTAGAAACACCTCTCTGGGGCTGATGTGGAAGATGGCGGAGGGGGATGGACTCAAGGCAGGGAGCCCCAGGGATGCCTCCTGACTGGGTGACACCTAACCCAACTGGGTGCCCTTTTTCCTCTGCCTCCCCTATCCCCCCGAGTCCCCTACATGGCTCCTGGGGAAGGTAAGGAGGAGTCCAGAATTAGAAATTCACTGGAGAGGATAGACCCTGTCTCTGTTTCCCTTATAGCCTTAGGGTTCCATAGGGCCAATCCAGCCACTGTCACTTCTACCTTCTACCAGGTCATGGTGGGAGGTCAGGCCAGTCTGTAAAATCTAACCCTTGGTGCCAGGGCTGGACATGCCCCACCATCCCAGCATCCTACCTCCAGGTGGCAGACACCAATACTGACAGGCAGGGAGGGGGAGGCTGCATCTAGCTCTGCTGGCCTGCTGCAGGCTGTGAAGGAGGAACACTGCACATGGGGTGGTCTGCTGGATGTTGACAGTCTGTGGGGATGGGAATGGTCTGTGAATGCGACAATTTACCAGGATTGGTGGGGGCCTTGAAGTCAGGGCTAGGCTATTGCCCTTAAAAAAAAAAATCCTGAAGTGGCTCAGAGGGGGCCCTGGGTTAAGAGAAGAAGCCTTGGGGATCAGGGAGCCCCTGGAGGAGAGATGGGGTACCCACACAGGGCACAGAGAAGTCCTGGGTTGGCTGTCCATCCACAGTGCTAACCTTTTAAGCACTTTGATCTCTTCTTGAGCCCTGAGGACCTTCTTCCTTGTAGAGAGGTCCAAGCTCTCCAGTGTGAAGTCAGGGGGATGACAGAAATGATCTGGGGGTAAGGCAGGGACAAATAGGAGTGACCCACCCTTAGACTCTGTTGTCCATGAAGGCACTGCTGAGGGTCTGGGGCCCCCTACTCCATCTTCTCCAGGCTTCATCCCCTCCCAGCCCCTTAACCCCTCTATCTGAGGTCTCCCCTTCACTGAATGCCACCCTGTCTCTGAGCCCCTGCCCTGCCAAGGGCTTGGCCCTGGCCTGGCCTGTGGCCCTAGAACTTTGCATATAGGGAAAGCTGAGCTGCTTATGCAAACCCTGGGCCTGGGGGAAGGTGTGAGTGGCTGAGCTGGGGGGTACCTTGGAAGCAGAGCAGGTGGGTTCAGACCCTGAGACTATCTGGAAAGAAGATCTGGGGATATGGGCTGGGGGGGAGGGCAGGATTCTTATAATTGTAGCCTTAGAATGCCCTCATGGGAGTACTGGGATTTCTTCTAGATAATGGTGGGGTGCCTTGGAGGAGGGCAGATCCCGGGTAGCCCCAAATCCTCTCTCCTTTCCCTTTTCACAAGCTCAATGGGGTGTGAAAATCACTGGTCTCACCGCTCTCCCCCATTCCAGCAACGGGGAAACTGAGGCTCAGAACAGGCAGGGACTAAACCCAGGTTAGCGGTAGAGTCCAGACCAGAACCCAAGCACAGTCCAAGAGTCTTAGTTGTCCCCAGCGATGATAAATAACAGTGAAACCTTTCTACAGGCCTTCACGGAGGCTAGCCTGGGTTCAGGTCTCCTCTGGGTGGCTTTGGGCGAGTCTTTTCACATCTTTGAGCCTCAGCCCTGGTGGCGTGCTGGGCTGCAAACCTAAATTAAAGGTCGGCAGTTTGAACCCACCAGCTGCTCCATGGAAGAAAGATGTGGCAGTCTGCTTCTGTAAGGATTTACAGCCTTGGAAACCCTGTGGGGAGGTTCTGCTCTGTCCTGTAGTGTTGCTATGAGTTGGAATCAACTTGATGGCAATGGGTTTGGTTTGGTGGGGTTTTGAGCCTCGGCTTCTGGTTTCAAAATGTTACCTGGTCCTGGGAAGGAGGGCCCCCCCCCCCGCGCATTTTATGGTCGACAAGGCACTGTAAGGCTTAATTAATGCTTGCTCACTAAATCCCACTGACTTCTCATAACAACCCTAGGGTAATATTGTTATCATCATTTTACAATGCAGCTCAGAAAGGAGAAATGACTTGCCCAAGGACATTCAGCCAAGAAGTGGCTGAGATAGGGCTGGAGCCCAGGTGTCCAGGGACCTGCTTAGGATCCTTAGTGGACACAGCCTCAATTCTGAGCCTCAACTCTCAGTGAAAATCAGCTGGTGTCCCAAGCAAGATTCATTGGTCTGCTGGGCTCTGTGTGTGTGTTTGTGTGTCTGCGTGTGTGGCTATATGTCTTTGTGTGTGTATGCGTGTGTCTTTGTGTGTCTGTGTGTACATTTGTGTGTGTCTGTGTGTCTTTGTATATGTGTCTGTATGTGCGTTTGTGTGTGTCTGTGTGACTCTGTGTGTCTTTGTATATGTGTCTGTGTTTGTGTGTGTCTGAGTATGTGTCTGTGTGTCTTTGTGTCTGTGTGTGAAGTGGTAGACTAGGCTGGCCTGCAGGCTGGAACATGGTTCAGACCAACCCCTGTGCCCTTGTGCTCGGGCCTGGCTGCAGCTGCTGCCCCAGTGAGGAAGGAGACCTTCCCACTAGCCCACCAGCACCCAGGGACTTTCTCCTTTGGCCTAGCTGGCTCGGGAGAAGAGCTGGCTGTGGTGTGATCAAGAGGGCACCTGCCAGCCCCTCCCGCAATGAAACCCGGCCATCTAATACCCTTCACATGACAGGCATGAGGTGGACACTGGGCTGGGGAGAGGGATTTACGCTTCCCTAATCTGGGGGCTGCAGCCCTCCCTCTGTCTTGGCCAGGACCATAGGAGAGGTTTCTCCCTGCCCCATGCCCAATAGCCCCAGCTCAGATCCTTGGCACCAACCCAGCTCCTCTGCTTGGGGCCTTCCCCTGCCCTGCTTCGGCTCCCCACCCTCCCACTATCTGAGCAGAGTGAGGACTCAGGGCAAGTGCTGGGTCCTTTGGGAGTGAGGGTGCAGTGCTGTGCAGCACTGAGGGCTGAAGGATGAGGGCAAAGTCAAGGCCCATGTTGGGGCAGAGCTGGGGGAGGATCTGATGGAGGTGCAGAGGGAAAGTGTTTGGGGCTAATCCTGGGCCACCTCTTCCTGGAGAAATTTGGCTACAAGTCAGGGAGGCAAATGTGTGAGCCATGCCCCTCCTTGCTGGGCAGTAAACACAGCCGTCGTCCTGGGAGACGGGCCCAAACATCCCGGTCCCCCACAGTTATTTATACCAGGACTCCCTCTCCTTCTCTGGCTTGGTCTGGCCTCTCCTGAGCTGAGCTACCCGCGTTGAGGGTCCAGCTCCCTGTCAAGCCAGGAGGCCCCAGTGGGAGGCCTACACACAGCCTGCTAGGGCAGGGCAATCACCACCTCCCAGTGGCCTGTTCTGTTGGAGGCACTGGGTCTTGGACAGCTCATGGAGGCCAAGGCCCAAGCCTGGGTGGAGGCAGGAGACCTGAAATGGACCCCTGGATTTGCTTGAACCCTAGACTTGCTGCATGATTGTGGACAGGCCACTGGAATCCCCCTCACCCCATAGCCTCAGCTTCCCTTGGTGTTCAGCAGAAGAGAGGGGTATACCAGTAAACCAATCTAGGGAGAGTCAATTCTCAGTCATGGTGATCCCATGTATGCTAGAGTAGAGCTGCGCTCCACAGGGTTTCCAATGGCTGCTTTTTCAGAAGTAGATCGCCAGGCCTTTGTTCTGAAGCACCTGTGGGTGGGCTCGAACCTCCAAGCTTTTGGTTAGAGGCTGAGCGTGTTACCATTTGCACCACCCGGGAGCTCCGGGGAGGGGTATAGATTAGTGCTTGTCACTCTGTTTTAAGTAGGTTCTTTAAATGAAACTTCACCAGAAGCGCACTATATAAAACAGGTGAAGGCAGGACTGCTCTGGGTAGAGTCGAGGATGGGGGCCCAGGATCCTGCGCGCTCTGCCTGCATGGCCCAGGTGCCAAACTGGAGCCTGCACCCTGCCCCCTTCTTCTAGCACACAATCCAGGTAACCCTGGAACTCCCTGGCCCAAACCAGTACCAGCTTCCAGGGCCTGCCAGGCCTCTTCCCTGGTCAACCTCCCACAGGCTGTTGCAGCTGCTGGTATGTGAGCACCCTGAGCCTAAGGGTGGCTGTTTGCCACCAGGGTAGACGGCGCTTGGGAGAGCAGGCTGGGGTACCCACAGGAGTGTGCACAGGGCTCCTCCTGGTGAGGGGTGAGGCCCAGCGTGGGGAGAGAAGGGGCCACACCACGGGCTAGGGACTGCAGGGTGGCAGGGGCTGGCTGTGCTGTCCCTGCGGATTCTAGCATGGGACTCCCAAGAGTCCAAGATTTTAAACTCAAACCTGGCCTTCCAGATCCTCACGGAGGTGTATATGTGTCAAGGTAGGAGGATTGAACATATTTTATTTAACAGCTTGTTAGCTTGATTTAAACTTGGAAATATTTAGATTTATGGTATGTGGGTCTCCATTTGTACTCTTGCCCCAGCCCTGCCAGTGTCAGGGGTAAGCTTGTACTTGGCCTTCCCTCTACCCATCCTGCCCCCCAGAAATCCCAAGACACTCCTTTCCCAGAACCTTCAGGCTTCATGAGGCAGTGTGAAAATTCCTAGACTAGCTGATGCCCAAGGCCCTAGCAAACCTGAGTCTTCCTGTTCACTCCCCAGATAGTGTCTGAGCATCTATCTGGGCCAGCCTGGACCATGTGGAGGAAGCAGACCTAGCCCTGCCCTTGAGAGATGCATCCCAGTCAGGTGATGTTGCAAGGTGCCCTGGTAGCCCAATGGTTAACCAAAAGGGCGATGGTTCAAACCCACCCCGTGGCTTTGTGGGAGAAAAGACCTGGTGATCTGCTGGGAGGTGCCTAGAGGGGGCTGGAATCCCAACCAGGGCCTGGGGCAAAGCAGAGGAGAGAGCACAAAGTCACCAAGGCAGAAATGTACAGAGCATGGGGAGACTGGAGTATGGCCGATGCTAGGGTGTGTGTGTAGCCTCAAGCACTGTGCTAAGGAGCTCAGGTTTTAGACTGTAAACAGTAAGGGCTGTAAGTGTGGGGGTGCATTCTTAGGCTGAAAGGTGAATGGACCAGGGTGGGGGTTGGAGGCTTGGTGGTCAGAAAACAGGCTGTTGGGAAGGAGGGGGATTGGGGCTGAGTCCTGGACTGGACGGGAGTGGGAAGTGGGGCTCTAGGAAGAAAGAAGTGATCTTAACTCTGCCTTCTGGGACCACTTCTCCCATCTCCTCCTCCTCCTTTCTATCTGTTCTTGTCTCCTCCCGCCGTTCCACTGCTCTGAAGCCCCAGACTGGGGAAGAGGCAACTCCAAAACCCCCTCACTTTACACAGGTGACCAGATGGGAGGCCATGGTTGTATAAGAGGCATTCCGCAACTCAGGGGACCTGCTTATTCGATCATTTATTCACTCAACAAACATTTATTGAGAAATCTCCAATGCACCAAGCCCATTCTGGGTGTCAGGAACACAGTGGTGAACAAGACAAAGTTCCTGCATTTCTGAAGCCTACATTATGGGGGGTGCTCATCAGAAAATGTATCTATCCCTGACTTTGCCCTCGGGCTCCTTATGACTTTGCCCGTACCCACCAGATCCCTGGAAATGGGGACTCTCCCCATTACTCACTTATTTGTTCCAGCTGCCCTCATACAGCACCCACCTCTCTGGACACAGATAAAACAACAAAAAACCTGTTGCCATTGAGTCGATTCCGACTCATAGTGACCCTATAGGATAGAGTAGAACTGCCTCATAGGGTTTGCAAGGAGTGGCTGGTGGATTCGAACTGCTGACCTTTTGGTTAGCAGCGGAGCTCTTAACCACTGCACCACCAGGGCTCCACTAGACACAGATCCAAAACCAAAACCAAACCCAGTGCCGTTGAGTCGATTCCAACTCAGCGACCCTATAGGACAGAGTAGAACTGCCCCATAGAGTTTCCAAGGAGTGCCTGGTGGGTTCAAACTGCCAACCCTTTGGTTAGCAGCTGTAGCACTTAACCACTACACCACCAGGGTTTCCAAACACAGATAGAGGGAGAGAATTCAATGCCCAGGGCCCTGACCCCAGGGACCACTAATCTCTCTGTAGGAAGAGCTTGGGCCTGGGGGTCAAGCTCTGGTTTTTATCACCTATTTGTGACTTTGGGAAACCCTGGTGGCGTAGTGGTTAAGTGCTACAGCTGCTAACCAAAGGGTTGGCAGTTCAAATCCGCCAGGTGCTCCTTGGAAACTGTATGGGGGCAGTCCTACTCTGTCCTATAGGGTCGCTATGAGTCAGAATCGACTCGACGGCACTGCGTTTGGTTTTTGTGTGTGTGTGTGACTTTGACCCCCTTACAGGGACCTTCCTGGCCTCCGTTTCTGTATCTGTCAAGTGGGGTTTTGGGAAGGCCCTGAAGAGGTGAGAGGCGGGAAAGACCCTGTCAGCTCCAGTATTCCCCACTGGTGGACAGCTCCTTTTGCTGTGATGGGAGGTGGAAGGTTGCCAAGGATTCAATATTATGAGTATTATTAACACGAGATAATAATAACTGCTACCTGTTGGGTTAAGAACTCGGCTGCTAACCAAAAGGTCAGCAGTTGGAATCCACCAGCCGTTCCTTGGAATCCCTATGAGGCAGTTCAACTCTATCCTATAGGGTCCCTATGAGTCTGAATCCACTCCAGGACAACGGTTACCCATTGTGTTCACTGTGGACCAGTCTCATACATCTTCTCAATTTATTCCTGACCAGCAGCTCTGTGTGGTCGGTGTATCTTTCCTGCCCATTTTTCAGATGAGGAAACTGAGTCTCAAATGATTTGGTTGAGGTTATGCATGAACCTACTGTGGGAGCCCTTGAGGACGGTGCTGTGAGGGCGCTGCCTGGCACCCGCCCCTCCTCGGCACTAGGCCTCAACAGTGGTGACCCAGTCCTAGCGTCCCCCCTCTCCAGTCCCCTCGGGGGCTGGCACTGCCCTGAGCCTGGGCACTGGGTCCCGAGACCCTGGCCAGGGCGGTCCCAGGGTCGAATCAGGGAAGAGCTCGACTCAGGGGCCTTGGCACTCCTGGGTCCAGGGGCGCAGAGTCCCCTCACCCCGAGTTGAGGGGTGGGCGAGCCCCGGGCAGTCGGAGTGTCGCGTCCTCCGTCTCCGCCCCCAGCCTCGAGGACGCGGCGGCACCTTCACACTTTCCGCTTGGCCCGCTGCTCGCCTTTCAGGCCGCCGTGTTTTCAATTGTTAATTTGGAAACGGAAAAAGAAGCCGGCAGGGCTGGGGAGGCAGCGGGGAGGTAACCGGAGCCGGAGGGGGCCCTCCCCCGACCCCCAGCGCGGAGCCCGGAGTCGGCGACGCTCCGCCCCTCCTGGGTTGGGCCTGGAGCCCCGCCCACCGCGCGTCCCGCCCCCAGTCGTGCCCCTCCCCCTCCAGCTATGCCCCTCCCCACGCCGAAACGGAGGGCGAGCTCCCAGGACCCCAGAGCTCGGAACAGCGGCGCCTCTGTCAAAAAGGAAGGGGGGATCTGCAGGGCAAGGGGGCGGAGGGCCGTGCCGGGGGAGGAGTCCCCCAGGGGGCCTCCCCTCTCAGGAACCCTTCTCTCTCGCGAGGAGCCCCGCCTGGTGTCGTTGCTTGTCTGTCCCGAGGTGAACCCAGGCCTTTCTGCCACCCCCCAACGCGAGGGTCATCCAAGCCAGCCCCCTGCCTACAGACTGCTGGGCCAGGGATCGTTGGCCCCATTAGACAGACGAAGAAACTGAGTTCCAGAGAGGCCCAGTTCACTTGCTCAAAGTTACCCAGCTAGCAGAAACAGAATAGAACTCAAGTGCTGTCCCTTTGGCTCTGACACATGTAGCTGTCTTCCTCAGTTGGAAGAAAAGAAGGCGGGGGGGGGGGCGGGGGAGGGAGGCAGCGGTGTCACAGCTGAAATTTACCTTTTTTCCCGGACCTCCAGCACCCTTTGTTCGCTGAGCTGTAGGAAGTTCTGCTTTGGTCTATCCTGACTCCTTGCTATCTTTATTTATGGGTATGGGGATTGGGGGTAGAAGGAGGTTCCTCTAGACCACCCTTGCAAATGTGCACCGTGTAAATGAGATATTAAAGACCCTCCTCTGGACACCCCAGAACACTGAAGTCCCTGAGGACTGGCAGCCTCCAGAGCTGCCTAGGGCCTCACTTCCCCTTCTGGGAGCTGAAATCACCAGTCCCAGATAGGTAAGCGAAAAATAGGGTCTTTGGAGACCATCACCCAACCCCTTCCTCTTGTTGCACGGTAAACTGAGGTACGGAGGCAGCTTCCCAGTTCTTCAGCTGACTGGTGGCTGAGCCAGGATGGAGAACCTGTCCCAGGTTCCTAGCTCTGTCCACACCTCTATGCCTTCCCTCTGCTGCCCCCACCCCTGACCCCTCTCCCGGTCACCACACCCACTCCTGCCTTTGAGATGACTCTGGACCAGCCTGAACCCCAGGCTGGACAGCCTCTTCTTTAAAAAAAAAAAAGGCAGAGGAAATTGAGGAGGGTATCTGCAGATGTGCTCCCAGCTTCCAGCCTAAGACCCTCCCAATCACCCTTCCGCATTAGCTGTAGAGCAGAGAAGCTGAACCTCTGGCCCAAGGTCACACAGCGGACCTTTCCCAGGTGTCAGGGCTCATTGGAGTCAGTCCTGCTGGACCTGGATTCAGTCTGGCTGGTCCTGGATTTGGAGTTTCCATGGGGAGCAAAGCTCTCAGGGCAGCTAGGTGTGGCCTGTGAGTTTGCATACTGTTTTACTTATTAGCGGTGGAGGCATTGCAATCCCCCTCCTCCATCCTGCTACTCAAACCTTCCACTGGGTGGGGTCTCAATGGCTGAGTCTGCAGAACTCCAAGCTGGGCTCAGTCTTGGGGCCTGTGCTCCCTAGGGGCTCCTGCCCCTCTGCCCAGCTCCAGTTTCACTCTCTCAGCTCTTGTTGGCGCCCCGCCCCCCCAGCCCCGCTCTGGGAATACTGAGAACCAAGTGACGAGGACTCATCTCTTTCCCCTGTATTGGAATCTTCCTTCCCTCTGCTTCCTCCTCCCCCTTTGCATGGGTTCTGCTGATTCAGAGGACAGAAGACTCCTTAGAGGTGACCCTAACCCTTACCTGTCCCAAGGAACTGGGGACCTGGACAATGCTTGAACCCAGTGCCACTGTCACATAAACAGGAAGAGCAGGTGCTGGCCCCAGCCCAGCACCAGGATGAGGGAATTTTTGAGGTGAGGAGTCGGGAGCAGGTGCCTGTGTCCTTCTACAGAAGGAGAAGCAAAAGCGTATTCCCTTAGGAATCAGGAAATCTGAGTGCCAGGCCCAGCTCTGCCCCAATCCACTGTATGATCACAGGTAGGCTATGCCCCTTTCTGGAACTCAGTTTCCCCATCTGTAAATGAGACTATCAGTTGATCTCTAAGAGAGCTTTTAGTACCAAAACATAGCCAGTATCTGATCTCACTTCCTCCATGTCCCCTGGTACAAGTCACCATCATCTCTTGCTAGGATTGTACTGTCAGCTTCCCAACTCACGTAGGGGTAAACATCATTGCCCTCCTGCACCTCCCCCCCCATCCCCAGGGTAGTCTGTTCTTCCCTCAAAACCCAGTGCGATCTTTTCAAAACATAAGTCAGATCATGTTACTGCCTGCTCCAAACTCCCAGCTCACTTGTTGTAAAAGCCAAAATCTTCACGATGGCCAGTTGATGATCAGCTCCCCACCTCTACTGCCTCTCTGCCCTCACCTCCTAACCTCTCCCCCTTGCTCACTCTCTTCTGGCCTTCGTCCTTCTTGATGATTCTGGAACATGCCAGCACCCTTCTGGCTCAGATCTGTTGCATTTGCTTTTCACTCTGCCCAGAACCCTATTCCTCCTGATATCTGTATAGCTCACTCCCTCATTCCCTTCAGATCCCTGCTCAAATGTCACCTTCTCCAAGTTGCCTTCCCTGACCACACCCTACAAAATAGCCCCCCACTCCCACGCCAATGTTCTTTGATCCTTTTCCCACTTAATTTTTCTCCATTATCATCTGACAGTTTGGATCATTTCTTGTTTTTTAGTGGTCTCCTGCCACTGAAATATAAGTTCCATGAAGTCGGGAACATTGTGTGCCTTTGTGCCTGGCCCATGGTAAAAAGAAAAAAAAACAAACCTATTGTGGTCTAGTCGATACCAACTCATAGCAACCCTATCAGACAGAGTAGAACTGCCCCACAGGGTTTCCAAGAAGCGGTTGGTGGATTCCAACTGCTGACCATTTGGGTAGCAGCTGTAGCTCTTAACCACTACACCACCAGGGTTTCCAGGCCCATGGTAAGCACTCAGTCAATATTTACTGAATGAATGAATGACTGAGTGAGTGAATACTCTGTGTGCTTCACCGAGCTGCTGCCCTCCCTGGTTCCCTCATAATACCCCTGCTTTGGGGAGCATTGAGGTGTGGAGTCAGGAGGGGCCAGCAGGGCTCTGCAGACTGGGGTGGTATCAGTCAGAGAGGTTATCCTCTCTCAGGAAACTTACGAAGCACACGTTCTGAGTCAGGCACAGGGGATTCAGGTTGAGAAAATCGGGACCTCTACCCTGAAACAGCTCTCGGTCTGTGGGGGAGGCAGGCATTTAACAGATTTTCACAGGTTGAGGTAAATTCCATGAGGAAGGTGATCATAGGGATGAGGATAGGAAATAAGGGAGCCTGAGTGGGGAGCTCCCATCTAGCCCAGCCAGGGTTGGAGGAGGGGCAGACACAGCATGACAAAGGCGGGGAAGGGAACAAAAAGCCCCGCTTGCTGAGCTATGATAATGGAGAATCAAGTGCCAGGTTGGGCACTCAGCAGAGATGGCGGGATGGGTAAGGACCTTCCTTGCACACCAGTCTGAGGAGCTTGGGCCTGAGCTTGCAAGCCAGTGGATTTTACTTTTTTAAAAATCAGCAAAACCCTTTGTTGAAATGAAATTTTATGCCAAATCCAGCATGTAAAATGGAGCCAATCCGGATCTACATGGAGCTGCTGCTCAGACAGAACCAGGGAAAAGGTTTCCAGTTGGCCATCTTGGTTAAGATCCTAAAATCCTGATTTCCCGTATTCCACCCCTCAGTTCCCTTTCACCTTGGTGGACTCCTGCTTGGGAGGATCCAGGGCTCCCTGCTTATTTGAGAAGGGAGCGCTGCCTGGCTAGCCCTGGACAGATGGATGGTCCCTGCTTCCTCCTTGCCCCCACTCTTGGCTCATGTTGACATGTTGCTCAGCCCACTTACCTAGTACTCCAGGTAGTCTGGCTGGCATGGCAGAGGGAACAAGTAGGAGAGTTTGGGACTAGTCCAGGTGGGAGAGGATGAAGCAGTGACTCATCAAACACCTTGCACAGAAGATACCTGCCTCCTGTACCTTAATGGGGCTGAGATCATTCAACCCAGCCCAGGAAAAATTGAGATGTGGGGGTGGGAGACACTTACTGTAGGAAAAGAAAAAATTTTTAGAGGCTTTGAGGCAGGACACACATCTGGGCTTCACGGACGAGAGAATGAAGGTGAGATTCTGGGTAGCAGAGTCTCCTCTCCACTTCTCTCTGCACCTCTTGCCAACTTTCCACCACGGTTCTTAGTTCCATTACTGAGAGAGGCTCAATCCAGCCTGCGGGTGGACGCTTCTTGGATCAGTCTCCAGCTGTAGATGAATCAGTAGCTGCCAGAAGAAGGGCACGGAGCTATATTGTACCACATAGGTTGCCTCTTCTAGGGCTTGAGATAGTCTGACAGGGCCACTTCCGAGCTGCCACAAATCCTTGTGCAGTCTGGGACCTGCAGAGGGGCTGGGCTGAGGGCGCAAATGGCTCTAAAATCCACCCTGTGCTCAGCTCCTGGAACCCTGGCAAGAATGGGTCCACCCAGAGTAAGTCACGCCTGTTTCTTACTGGTCCATTGAAAGGGGTCAACTTTTTGTAATTTGTTGGGCTAGTTGGAGGGGGAGGGAGTGCCTTTTTCTAATTGGTCCTACCAGAGGGGGCTTTTTTTGTTTGCTTGTTTTATAGTTTGCATGCGTTCCAGCAGCTTCTGTCCTTCCAGGGCCATCCTCAGAGAATCTGGAACTGAGCTGATGGCTAACCCTCTCCTTTCTCCCCACTGCTGAAGAGTCACAAAGCTGAAGGGACTTGAACTGTCATTGAGTTATTCCCCACATTCATCTTGCAAACAGAGAAACTGAGGCTCCCTTGAGACCTCAGCCCCAGTCCCATCCTCAGCCCTGAGCCCCAGTGCAGGCCTCTGGCTCAGAACAGCAGCAGCGGCAGGGGCCCTGGGTCACATGCTCTTGCTCCCTTTGCCATATTTAGAATCGCTGGATCAGGGGAAACTTCACCCAGCCCCTGAGGATTCTTGGAAAGAGCTTTGCTCTGAGGCCTGGCTTACTGCCGCCCCTCTACCCCTCTACAAGAGAAAGTAAGTGCCTGCTCTCCCTCAAAGAGTCTGAGGGCCCTCCAGGCCACACTGCTGCCTCCTGTCAGGAAGTGCCTCTCCAGTTAGCTGAAGTCCCTTCTTCAGCATCAGCTCTGGTTTGGGGTTTGAGAAGCCCCATCAGCTGGAAGGTGGTGGGAGTCATGGCCTCTGCCCTTCAGGAGCCTTTGCTGAATGAGAACAGACTGCCTCTAGGGTCCCTCCGCTGAGGGAAGACAGAGCTCTGTCTTCAGGGCCCTGGTCTGGGAATGGGGAAGAGGACACACATTCCTCAGGCCAGATGCAGAAACCAGGGAGCTAGCTGGTGGCCAGGCAGGGCCCAGACCCTGGCAGGGCAGCACTGGAGAGAGAGGGTAGGAAGGAGGACGAGGAGGAAGGGACAGGCCTGAATCTGCACTTACTTTGGCCTGGAGGGGGGTGTCCCCAAGTCCCACACAGGCTGCTGCTTCCCTCAGGATCATCACGCCTGAAAATCAAACCAAACCAAAGCATATACATGCAGAGGGAGGGGGAAAGGGGGAGTTTTGCTTTGGGGGTGTTGAGTTTATGTTAACGGGGTGGAGTAATTCAGAGAAGGATAGCAACGAAGGATGTACAACGTGAACAGTATAGTCAATGTCACTGAGTGTACATGTGGAAAGTGTTGAATTGGTGAAGGTTTTGTTGTGTATGTTTTCACCACAATTTTAAAAAAATCTGAAAAACAAACAAAAAAATGCGTGTGTTCTGCACCTGCGATGTCCCAAGCTCCTCTTTTCACCTGTCCTCACTGTTGGGGATAAGGACCCTGTGCTCCCCTCAGACTCTTCTTCAAGGCCTGGTCAGTTCCCTCTCCCGTCCTCCACAACTGCCAATTCAGACCTTCTCCACCCCACCCTGCCGCCCAGCTCTGAGAAGCAGACTTTGCCTGCTCTTCACAGGGGAAGTAGAAGCCCTGTGGGAGCTCTGGACTTGCTCCCCTCCCTCCTACATCTCTCCTTCTTCCCATCTGTCACCATGGAAGCTGGAGGGGTCCTTCCTGCTCACCGCTGGCCCTCCCCTCCTCTGGATCCCAACCTCCCAACCTCCCTGGGGACTTCATTCCATTGATCACCCCCTCTCTGTCTCACATCTTCAACTTTCCCCTGGCTCCTTCTACTCTGGCTACAAGTACACTCAAGTCTCTCTCATCTTAAAAAAAAAAAAAAAGGTTCTTTCCCTGTGCTCCATATCCTTCTTCAGCTACCAGTCTCTGCCTCTACTCTCTTCAGCCAAACTTGTTTAAATATTTATCTACATCGTCGTCTTTACTTCCTCACTGCCCTTTCTCACTCCATCTGGACCTGCTCTGACCCTTCCCACCCTCTGAAACTGCCCTCGCCAAGGTACCCTGTGACCAACTTGTCACCAAATCCAGTGGATATTTTCAAGCCTTATCTCACTTGACCTCTTGGCAGCATTTGACACTGTTGTCCACCCCCTCCTTCTTGAATCACTTACTTCGCTTGGCCTCTCTGACACCTCTCTCTTCTGGTTTCCTGCCCATGTTTCTGGCTGCTCCTTGCCAGTCTGTGTGGAGGGGTTCTCCTCCTTCTGCAGCTCTGGAGTCCCATCAGGGTCCTCTTCTAAATTTGCCACAAGCTCTCTGGACCATCTCAGCCATTCCCATAACTTCCATCACCACCTCTACCCTGATGCCCCCCACCCAAATCCACATTTTTGGTCCAGCTCGCTCTCTTAATACCCAACTGAGTGTTTGCCTGATGTCCCACAGTCTTTCCCATCTCAACATGTCCAAAACGGAACTCATCACTCCCATACTTCTCCTTCAACATGGTGTCCCATCTCAGTTCACTCATGACATCTTCATCCGTCTGGTACCCAAACCGAAAATGTAGGATCATTCTCCCTCACTGTCTCCATTTCCAATTGATCACCAAAAGTCCTACTTCTTAAGGCTCTCTTCGATCTGTCCACTTCCCTCCATTCTCCACTGCCACCACCCTGGTCTAGGCTACTATCATCACCCATCTGAATTATTGTGGAGCCTTCTAAATGGTTTTCCCGATAACCAGAAAAACCAAACCTGCCATTGAGTCAATTCCGACTCATAGTGACCCTATAGGACAGAGTAGAACTGCCCAATAGGGTTTCCAAGGAGCACCTGGTGGATCTGAACTGCCAACCTTTTGGTTAGCAGCCATAGCACTTAACCACTATGCCATCAGGGTTTCCTTCCTGATAAGTCACCTCCTTTAATCCATGCTCCACACTGCCCTCAGTGATGAGCCTGAGACACAGATCGGACCATGTCAGTCTTTCTCTTAAAACTCTTCAGTGTCTCCCCATTGCCTTTAAGATAAAATTCTAAATGCCTGAGGTGCCACTCAAGGCCCCTGGATTTAGCCCTCTCTGATTTCTCCACTATCCGCTTCACTCTAGGCTCCCACCATTCAGAACTGCTGGCCGTCCTGGGCTGCCCTTGGGCTCCCACACCTCTATTGCTGCACATCCTGCTTCCTCTGCCTGGGGCACCCCTACCCTGTCCTGGCCCACTCAGGTCTCACTTCCCCCAAAGAGCCTGGCCTGACCCCTCCTCCTGGCTTTGCTGAAGCCCGCCTGGGGCTCCATTTGGCCTATCATTGCCACCACTGTGCTTGTCTAATTTCTTGGGGACCTGGATTTTTTATTTCTGACTTTATAATGAACCTGGCTGAGTGTAGACGTCAATTGATGTTTCCTAAATGAATGTGGTTCAGAGAGGTTAGATGACAACCTCTTTTCTGCTGTGTGATCCACCCCTGGTCGTGTCTCCATCTTTCCAGCCTCCTAGCTCCTGTCCTTTCAGGAATATCCTCAGAGGATCTGGAAGCAGACTGCTGGCCAACCCCCTGCCTTCCACCCCACTGCTGGAGAGTCACAAAGCTGAAGGGACCTTAACTGTCACTGAGTTATCCCCTACTTTCCTGTTATGGCCAGGGGAACTGAGGCCCAGAGAGGTGGTATGGCCTGGTGGTCCTGGTGAACTTGGGTTCAGGTCTTGGCTCTTCTATTTGCCAACTATATGACTTTGGACAAATTTATATATGTTTCTTTCCGTCTTTTTTGGTTGTTTAAAGTAACAGCTTTATTGAGTTATAAATTGCATACCATAAAATCCTCCCTTTTGAAGTGTACAGGGCAGTGTGGTTTTTAGTATCTTCACAGAGTTATGCAGCCATAATGGTATACTTTCCCCAGACTCAGTAAGCCTGGGGGTGGTTATGGTACCACCGTCCTGAGGTTGTTGTGAGACGTGACTAAGACTATGCATGTAGAGGGCTTGGCACAGTGCCTGGCCAATAGGAAGCCCTTGGCGAGCAGGAGCGGTTATGGTTATTACATAAGGTCACACAGCCAATCAGGGGTGAAGCTGATGGTAGCCGGAGACCTGCCTCCAGCAGGGCTTTCCCCCTCCGCCTGCCTTGGGGCTGCTTCTGGGTGGTGATTTGAGGAGATGTAGGCGGGGGACAGGAGTCCCTGGGCAGCATGAATGGCTAAGCACTTGATTACTAGCCGAGAGGTTGGCAGTTGGAACCCACCTAGAGGGGCCTCCGAAGACAAGGCTGGTAATCTACTTTCAGTGGCAAGGTCACAGCCATTGAAAATCCTATAGTGTAGTTCTACTCTGCACACATGGAGTCGCCATTAGTCAGAATCAACTGGACAGCAACCGACAACAACAACAACAGGCAGGGGAGAGGAGGCCCTGGGTGGTGCAAACGGTTAACGCTCTCAGCGCTAACTGAAAGGTCGGTGGTTCAAGCCCATCCGAAGGTACCTTGGAAGAAAGACCTTTGTCTGAAAGATCATAGACACTGAGACGGAGCACAGTTCTACTCTGACACTCATGGGACCACTGTGAGTTGAAATCCGCTCAAGGCCAACTGGAGGTGGGGAGAAGGGAATGCCTGCAGTTGTTTAAGAAGCCCTGGAGTAGTTAATAATTGAGTCAGTGACAGCCACTCCAATCAGCTAAGCCAGTGATTGTCCAAGGGTGGTCCCCAGACCAGCAGTATCAGCAACACCTGGGAACTTTGTAGAAATGCAGATTCTCAGGCTCTACCTCATACCCACTGAATTGGACACTCTGGAGGTGAGACTCAGAAATCAGTATTTTAATAAGCGCTCCAAGTGAATCTGATGCCTTTTTGGTTGGAGAACCACGGATCTAAGCAAACCATTCCCCTTTTCCTCTCTTCTTCCCCCAACCCTAATCTCCTTACTGCCCTCCTGAATGAGTGGGATTCTGCTCACCGAATGGGGCTGGGGGTGGAGAGGAAAGGTTGTGATAAGCCTCATGATGAGCCCCAGCCAGGAAGAGCCAGCCAGCTAGCACCCACCTGTCCCACATGGTCACTTGCTCTGCCTCTTGCGCTCGGTAGAGGCAAACAAAGCCCCAAACTGCAGGCAAACACAGTGGGCAAAGATGCTTCAGAAAGTGGCTGCCAGCCTGGCCTCTCTGCTGGGAAAATTATAGGGTGCCGAGGCCTAAGGTAAGGAGCCTTGGTGGTGCAAAGAGTTAAACACTCGACTGCTAACCACAAGGCTGGTAGTTTAAATCCATCCAGAGGCTCTGTGGGAGAAAAGACTTGGCAATCTGCTTCCAAAAGATTACAGCCAAGAAAACTTTATGAGGAAGTTCTACTCTGTCACATGGGGGTTGTTATGAGTTGAAAATGACTCGCTGGCACACAGCAGGAACAACAGGCCTAAGGTGCTCCTGACCCAAGCCATAGTCTTTTGAATCACCTCATATGCTTGTGAAAGCTGGACAGTGAAAAATGAAGACAGAAGAAAAATTGATGCATTCGAATTGTGGTGTTGGCGAAGAATGTTGGATATACTATGGACTGCCAGAAGAATGAACAAATCAGTTTTAGAGGGAAATGCAACCAGAATGATCCTTAGAAGCAAGAATGGTGAGACTTTGACATTCTTACTTTGGACACGCCATCAGGAAAGACCAATCGCTAGAAAAGGACATCATGTTTGAAGTAGAGGGTCATCAAAGACAGGAAAACCCTCAGTGAGATGGACTGGCACATAGCCACAACAATGGGCTCAAACATACCAACCATGATGAAGATGACACAGAACTGGGCAGCATTTCCTTCTGTTATACGCAAGGCTGCCAAGAGTTGGAACTGACTTGACAGCAACTAACAAAAGACTAGCCAGCTCTTGTGTACCATCTATACTTGTATAAGTGGAGAAACTGAGACCCCAGAGAGGGCCAGAGACACTCCTGTTGTTGTTGTTGTTAGGTGTGTAGAGTCAGTTCCAACTCACAGCAACCTTACAACAGAACGAAACACTGCCCGGTGTTGCGCCATCCTCACAATCGTTGCTATGTTAGAGCCCATTGTTGCAGCCACTGTATCAATTCATTTCATTGAGGGTCTTCCTCTTTTTCACTGAGCCTCCACTTTATCAAGCATGACGTCCTTCTCCAGGGATTGGTCCCTCTTGATAACGTGTCCAGAGTAAGTGAGACGAAGTCTTGCCATCCTCACTTCTAATAAACATTCTGGCTGTACTTCTCCCAAGACAGATTTGTTTGTTCTTCTGGCAGTTCACAATATATTCAATATTCTTTGCCAGCACCATGGTTTAAAGGCATCAATTCTTCTTCGGTCTTCCTTATTAATTGTCCGGCTTCCTAGGCAGTTCTTTGTTGGATGACTGAAGTCACACCCTGGCTATGGCAGACCCAGCCAGATCCCAGCTCAGGAGCTCCCTCTCCCTGTCTCCTCGATCCCTAAGCTTCAGGTATTGATCTCTCTTCTGCTGTCCCAAGGGTGTGCCCCTGAGTGAAGACCCCTCAGGAAGGCCAAGGCAACTTGAGGGTCAGCCTGAGCAAGGGTTCCAGCCCCAGCACTACCGCTGATTGATTATGTGCTCTTAAGCAGGTTTGTTCCTCCCTGGGCCCCATTTCCTTATCTGGAAGGTGGAGGTAATTACTCAGTTATAAGGATGTTCTGTATCACACCAAGTACATCTGTTTAAATGTGCTGAGAAGCCAGTGGGTAAAGGCTGAGGGAGGTGAATCTCAGGGGTATCTTAAGCAGTGAAGGCCAACGGAGCTGATCACGGTTAGAGGCCTGCCTTCTCTTCCCTTCTCCGGAAGGATGCTGGGGAGCCCAAGGGGATGGATGCCTTTAGAGCTGTGCGTGCCTCCTCAGTGGGTAAAAACTGGGGGCTTAGTGATGTTTGTTGTTTAATGTGGGTTCCTACTATTCATTTACTCAGTCTTCCAACAGTGTTATGAGGAAAAAGAGTAAAACAATGTAAGGAAGGGGAAAGAGAACGGGGATGGACCATTATTTCAGTGAGTGGATGGGTGGGAAAGGCCTCTCCAAGGAAGTGATTTTTGAACACAGATGTGTGTGAGTAAGGGAACAACAGGCAGAGGAAAGTGCAAAGCAAATGCAGAGTCCAAAGTGTTTGATGCATTCCAGGAATGGCAAGGAAGCCAGAATGGCTGGAAGGCCCTGGCCCTGTGTAGAGTGCTGTTGTTGTTAGGTGCCATCCAGTCTGTTCCAACTCATAGTGACTCTGTGCACAACAGAATGAAACACTGCCTGGTCCTGCGCCATCCTCACAATTGTTGGTATTTTTGAGCCCGTTGTTGCAGCCTCTGTATCAACCTATCTCCCTGAGGGTCTTCCTCTTTTTCGCTGACCTTCAACTTTACCAAGCATGATGTCCTTCTCCAAGGACCAGTCCTTCCTGACAACATGTCCAAAGTATGTGAGACGCAGTCTTACCATCCTTGTTTCCAAGGAGCATTCTGGTTGTACTTCTTCCAAGACAGATTTGTTCGTTCTTTTGGCAGTGCATGGTGTATTCCATAGAGAGTAGAGGAGATCAAGTTCAAGGGTGGGTGGGGACCAGATCATGCAGGGCCTCTCCGGACATGCTGAGGAGTTTGAGTTTTCCTCTCTAAGTGTGATAGGAAGTCAGTGGAGAGTTTTGAGGAGAGTAATGGCTTCCAGCTTTGCATTTTAGGGAGATCACTGTGGCTGCTTTGAAGAGGATAAGTTAGAGTTAGACAAGAGTGGAAGCAGAAAAATCAGTTCAGGGAGAGATGTAGTGGCTTAGCCAGGGTGGTGAGATGTGGTCTGTCTAGAGATATACCCTGAAGGTACAACCAAAGGATTTGCTAAAGGACCGGACATGGAGAGTGATGGAAAGGAAGAATCAAAGGTAAATCTTAGACATTTGGCCTGAGCTCCTGTGTGAATGATGGTACTGTTACTGAGATGGCGAAGACTAGAGAGGAGCAAGATTTGAGGTATAATCAAGAGTTTGTTTTTGAATGCGTTTATCTTGAGAGGGCACTAGACACCGAAGAAATGATGTTGACTGGGCAGCTAGACATATGAACTGAACTCAGGGAAGAGCCTGCCATACCCTCACACTTGCTCGATGGCAAAGGAGTCCCTGCGTGGTACAAAAGTTTAACATGCTAGGCTGCTAACTGAAAGGTTGGAGGTTCAAGTCCACCCAGAGATGCCTCAAAGGAAAGATCTGGAGATCTACTTCTGAAAAATCAGCCATTGAAAACCCTATGAAGCAGAGTTCTACTCTGACACACATGGGGTCACCATGAGTTGGAATCAACTTGATGGCAACTATTTCTTTATTGTAGTAAAGTGGGAGAGGGGACAGAATCAAGTTTTTTTTTCTCCCTTTTTGTATTTTTAAACTTGTGTTGTTGTTGTTAGTGCCATCGAGTCAGTTCCGACTGGTAGCAACCCTATGTACAACAGACGGAAACACTGTCCAGTCCTGTACCATCCTCACAATTGTTGCTGTGTTTGAGCCCATTTTTGCAGCCACTGTGTCAATCTCTCTTGTTGAAGATCTTCCTCTTTTTCGCTGACCCTCTACTTTACCAAGCATGATGTCCCTCTCCAGGGACTGGTCGCTCCTGATAACAAGTCCAAAGTACATGAGACAAACTCTCACCATCCTCACTTCTAAGGAGCATTCTGGCTATACTTCTTCCAAGACAGATTTGTTCATTCTTCTGGCAGTCCATTGTATATCAGTATTCTTCGCCAGCACCATAATTCAAAGGCATCAACCCTTCTTAGGTCTCCCTTATTCATTGCCCAGCTTTGGCTGGACAATTAAAAATACATGGCTTGGGTCAGGGACACCTTAGTCCTCAAAGTGACATCTTTGCTTTTTAACACTTTAAAGAGGTCTTTTGCAGCAGATTTGCCCTACATAATAAATACATCATTTGATTTTTTGACTGCTACTTCCACGGATGTTGACTGTGGATCCAACTAAAATGAAATCCTTGACAACTTCAATATTTTCTCTGTTTATCACGATGTTGCTTATTGGTCCAGTTGTGAGGATTTTTGTTTTCTTTATGTTGAAGTGTAATCCGTACTGAAGGCTCTGGGTTTGGATCGTCATTAAGTGCTTCAAGTCCTCTTCACTTTCAGCAAGCTTGTAGACATTTGTCATTACCCACACAACCCATATTTATTCTAAAAAATATTATTGTTGTTGCTGTGTGTTTTCGAATTGATTCCAACTCATAGCAATCTTATATGACTAAGAGTAGAACTGACCCATAGGGTTTCCAAGGCCACAATCATTATGGGAGCAGATCTTCAGGTCTTTTCTCCCATGGAGCTGCTGGTGAGTTCAAAGCACCAGGGACCTTTGGTTTTTTATATATATATATCCGCTCCTTGGAAACCCTATGGGGCAGTTCTACTTTGCCCTATAGGGTTGCTATGAGTCAGAATCAGCTCAATGGCAACGGATATATGTGTGTGTGTGTGTGTGTGTGTGTGTGTGTGTGTATGAAGAAACACAAATAAGCCAAAGGCAAAACAAAAGCCAAATCACTCTTAATGTCATCACTCAGAGATAAGCTTTGCTCACTCTTTTGGTACGTGTATAAAAAAAATTTATATTTTAAAAATTGGGATCACATTGTCCTTAAGGTGTTTTAATCTGGTTTCTTCACTCAACCTATTGTGAAGTGGAAATTTTATAGCTGTGTAACTATTGACATGGAAAGAAAAGTATTTAGAACAGAAAATTCTTAAAACACCTGGTAAGAAGTTCACAGGGTGGCCCACTTCTACCTGAGGTCCTGAGGTCTCTCCAGATCAGCTGAGAAACAGGACTGAAGGATTTCTGTCAAGGGGCCCAGGGAGAAGGCCTGTAAAGATTTGGCTGCAGCTATTCCCACAGGAGGGGTTGGATGTGATGAACTCAGGGAAGCCCTTCTGGCCCAGAATGCTGCGTCAGCTGCAGTCACTGTCCCCAGTGAAGTGGCCGCTATGTTGGCTGTGGCTGGTTACTGAACATCTGGGGCTGGTACTCTCTTCCTTTACCCTCCCCGTGCCTTCACTGACTCAGCTACTAGCTGGAACTTGCCAAGGGAGCCTTCTCACTCATTGACCCAAAGCCACCGTCTTAGTTTGCTAGTGCTGCTGTAACAGGAATACAGTGAGCGGTGGCTTTAAAGAACAGAACTTCTTTTCTTACTATTCAGGAGGCCGGAAGTCCAAATTCAGGGCACTGGCTGTAGGAAGAGGCCCTTTCTTGTCTATTGCAACTTCTGGTAGCCGGCAACCCTTGGAGTTCCTGTGCTTGTAGACTCGTCTGCCTCCATCATCTTCAGATAGTGTCTGTCTTCCTCCTGTGTCTGCTTGCTTCTGTGCCTAATCTGCTTTTTTTATATCTCAAAAGTGATTAGGTTTCAGACACACCCTATACTGATATAGGAAGGAGCCTGGTTGAGCAGTGGTTAAAGTGCTTGGCTGCTAATCGAAAAGTCAGTGGTTAGAATTCACCAGCCGCTCTGCAGGAGGAAGATGTGACAGTCTGCTTCCATAAAGATTTACAACTTTGGAAACTCTATGGGGCAGTTCTACTCTGTCCTATAGGGTCACTATGATTCTCACTAAAAGTCAGGTTTTATACTGATACAGCCTCATTAACATACCAAAGAAAACTCTGTTCCCAGATGGGATTACATCCCCTGGTACGGCGGTTAGGATTCCAACGCATATTTTGGGGGACACAATTCAATCTATAATAGCCATCTCCTCAACACAGGGGCATTTGCAGTGATGCAGCTGGAGATCCTGCCTTCCAAGAAGACCAGGAGCCACCTCCAGGGAGGTCTAAGTGGGCCAGGCCAGAGCCAAGCCCTTTACATGCTTTTTCTCCCATCAGCATCCCATTTCACAGATGCAGAGAAGTTAGGTAACTTTCCTAAAGCCACACAAAAGCAGAGCTGGGATTTGAACCCAGGTCTCTCTGATCCTGAGCCCATGCTCCTGCCACCATGACACATGGGCACAAATAAAGCCATATAGAGAGTGACTAGGGCCACCTGAAACCAAGGGAAGCATTGGGAAGGAGGAGCTCTGAAGAGGGGGAAATGGTGGGGGATCACCAAGGGCTCCTTGAGGAGGTAGTGTTTGGGTGTGGGTGATGGGTGAGTAGGGTCCCAGCAGGTCAGACAGTGAGGGAGGGTGTTTTAGGTAGAATGCATAGCATCAGCAAGGGTGCAGAGGTGAAGAGACTTTGGAAACATTGGGGAAGGCTGGTGGGTCAGTCCTCACGAATTTTTTTCCAGAGAAGCCCGTTCCCTCAGGGGTCCTTTCCAGGCACGTGCATGTGCAGGCACACGCCAATCCAAAGAGGCCTGATTCTTGAGTCCAGTTGCATTCCCTCTGGCTGCACCTGCAGGCTGTGTCTTCTGGTCCTGCCCTTCCTCACATACCGACATACTCACATACTCTCTAAGGCCACCAGCTTCTCTCCTCCTTCCCTGTCCCCTGTTCCCACCCACTGGGAAGCTGGGAATCTTGGCTCTAAGCTCTCTTCTGGACACCCTGTGTGACCTTGGGGAATCCCATTCCTTCTCTGGGCCTCAGTTTCTTCATGTGTATGATTGGGGATGAGGGAAATGTTGGACTAGTTAGGTTCTAAAAGTTCCTCTGTTTCTAAACATCTGGTTCTGGGCCACTCAGTAGCTTCCCACCACTCTCAGGAGAGTTTCAGGCCTCTAAAAAAAAAAAAAAAAAAAAATTTTTTTTTTTTTTTAATGGTCCAGGTCCACTGTGCCCTGTTCCCCCCTGCCCCATCTGCCTCCTTCCCTCCCTGCCAGCCCTCCCTGATCTCCTTTTCTTGTGTAGCCATCTTGTTATTTAATTCCATAAGAGCCAGGAAGGCAGGGGCAGTGGTGTCCATTCTGCAGATGAGCCCTGACTGCTCAAGTCGACTGAGAAATTCATGGGGGAAGGGAGCCCACCCCCAGCCACTGACCTTCCCTGGTCCCTGCTGACTCCTGAGGCACTTCTCTCAGGACAACCTGAGCCTGAGGAGCTTCCTGACTTTGAGACCCTGAGGTAGTCTGTTCCTGTTGCCAGCCCAGACAGAGCAGATGCTCACAGCTAAGTGACTAGTCTCTGAGCTACAGCCTGCATCAAAGGGCAGTTGAGAGGCTCCCAAGGTATTTGTGAAGGAGCCCTGGTGGTGCTGCGGGTAAGTGCTCAGCTGCTAACCGAAAGGTTGGCAGTTTGAACCCATCAGTGCTCTGCGAGAGAAAGATGTGGCAGCCTGCTTCTGTAAAGATTGCAGCCTTGGAAACCCTGTGGGGCAGCTCTACTATGTCCTATAGGGTTGCTATAAGTTGGAATCTACTCAAAAGCAGTGAGTTTGGTTTTGGGAGGTGTCTGTGAGCTTGGCAGCCTGGGGCTTGGAGGATTCTCCCTTTGGTTTCCACATTATAGGGAACTCTGATTTGATTCTGTTTTTCAAACAATTTTCCCCCTAGGTACAGCCTGAACAGCCAGGCTGAGAGCTATTTCCCTCCTCCCCCCACCCCCGACTCTTCAGGCCCCTGCCGGAGATTCCTCAGCTGTCCTGTCCATCCAGCAGTCTAACCCTCTCCTTCATGCTGCAATTACAGATTTTTGCTGGTCTTCAGCTGCCTGGTGCTGTCCGTGCTGTCTACCATCCAGGAACACCAGGAACTTGCCAATGAGTGTCTCCTCATCTTGGTGAGTGTCGGGAGCCCAGGTCTGAGGGACACTGTGTGAGGTCACACCCCTGGGCTGAGGGCTGAAGGGGAGAGAGGCTTCTCATCCCATGGCTCAGATGGTGCCTTGTTGTGCCTTGTGCGCTGAGCTGGTGGCTGTCCCTTTCTGGGTTTCGTTCCCAACCTTAGAGCAGGTGCTGGGTGACCTTCTGCCTCTAGGTGAGGGCTTATGATGGGCCCAGAGGAAAACAGGTGAGTCAGCCCTATCCCTTCTCAGGACAAAAATTGCAAACTCTACCCTGGTTTTGTTTTGAACCTAAACAGAAGAACCTCAGAGGGGAATGGCTGACAGATAGCCACCTCTTGTGTCACCCAGTCAGGGTTAGAGTCTAGAATGGGGGGGGGGGGGCGGGGAATGAGGGATAGAAAAATCCAGACAGCTCATGGGGGTTGTGAAGGAGAGGGCAGACTTGGGCTGTTAGTCTCCTTGGAGGACATGTAAGGGGCCACCTGCCCTTCTGGAATCCTCCCCAGGTCCATCCAGATGGTGTGAGGAGAAGTGATAGTGAGGTGGTCCTGGTCCCCCAAATCCGGGAACTCTGGGTTGGGTTGTATGTCCTGCGCCCTCGTTCCTGAGAGTGGGAACCAGAACTCAGGTCTCTGGTCCCACAGGAGTTTGTGATGATCGTGGTGTTCGGCCTTGAGTACATCATTCGCGTCTGGTCGGCTGGGTGCTGCTGCCGTTACCGAGGATGGCAAGGCCGCTTCCGCTTTGCCAGAAAACCCTTCTGCGTCATCGGTAATAAGGGACGCCCGCCCGCGCCTGACCCCTGATCCCAAGCCTCAGAGTCGACATTGACTCCATTCCTGAGCCCCACCCTGGGTGCTGACCGACTCAACAGATGCTCTCACTCCCCCAAAGCTTCCAGGAATCCCCGATCCCAGGTCTGGACGCGGGGTGGGTTGGCTCCTTGGCGCTGTCCGTGACCTCGCCATCCCCGCCCTTGTAGACTTTATCGTGTTCGTGGCCTCGGTGGCCGTCATCGCCGCGGGCACCCAGGGCAACATCTTTGCCACGTCTGCGTTGCGCAGCATGCGCTTCCTGCAGATCCTGCGCATGGTGCGCATGGACCGCCGTGGCGGCACCTGGAAGCTGCTCGGCTCTGTGGTCTACGCGCACAGCAAGGTGAGGCCCGGAGGGGCCTTCGTGGCGCAGACCGACGGGGTTGGGAAGTATAGGGACAGGACAGGGGGCGGTGTCAGAGGAGGCTATCTATGGGGCCGGGCTGGAGGCGGGGGCTAACAGGCGGGGCAAGGTGGGGGCCGAAGCTAGGTGGGGGACAGGGCCTGGGCGGTGCCTGGAAGGGAAACGTAGGGAGTGAGCACCAGGGCAGGAGGTGGGGCCCGAAGAGAGGTTACGTATTGAGCCGGAGCGGGGCGGGACCTGGGCGGGGCCTGTGAGTCAGGACCAGGCCAGGAGGCGGGGCCTGAGAGGTGGGACTTGAGGGGCTCTCGGAAGCTTTTGGGTTCGGGGTCGAAGCACACACCAAAAGGGTCTAAAGGCCTGAGGGTGGAGTTCGGGCGGGACTAGATGTGGGACCAGGCTCTAAACCTGAAAGCGGGGTTTGGGGGCGGGGCTAGGTGCGACGTTGGGGTGAGAGGCCTGAGGGTAGGAACAAGGATAGGGCCGGAGGTTTTGTGGGGGCCTGGCCTTTTTGAGAGGACTCCTGGTGGCGCAGTGGTTAAGCGCTCGGCTGCCACCCGAAAAGTCAGCAGTTGGAACCCATCAACTTCTCCGCGGGAGAAAGATGTGGCAGTCTGCTTCGTAAGATTTAAAAACTCTGTGGGGGCAGTTCTACTCTCTCCTATAGGGTCCCTATGAGTCAGCATCGACTTGATAGCAATGGTTTTGGTTTTTTGGTTGGCCTTTCTGAGAAGGCAGGGCAGGGTCTTCTTGAAGGGAGCAGCTGAAAAGAAAGGGGAGCAAAGCCGCTGCCTGGAATGTCTTGGAAAAGTCCCCACCGGTACTTTAATCCCCTTCACCCCAGAACACCCCCAGAGACCACTCCGGGAGCCTCCCACCTCCCCTGTGGCCCGGGCCTCTTTCCTCCCTCCCTCAGGTGTGCACAGCGTTCCCGGCGTCCTCACGCCCCTCCCCTCAGCCCCTCTGTGGTCTCATGCGTTGTTGCCCTGGCAGGAGCTGATCACCGCCTGGTACATCGGGTTCCTGGTGCTCATCTTCGCCTCCTTTCTGGTCTATCTGGCCGAGAAGGACGCTAACTCCGACTTCTCCTCTTACGCCGACTCGCTCTGGTGGGGCACGGTGCGTGAGGGTCGGTGCAGGGATGCCCTTCTCCCGGGACCCTCCCTGGGAACTTCCTGAGGCCTGCCCATTGTGACCCCCCAACTCGGGGTTGAGCAGGCCTGTCCCTGTCCTCTATATAGGGCCCCTGTGACTGGCCCCTGTGGATGACCTGGTGCTAGCCCCCCAGCATGCCCAAGTGGACCTGCTTGTGCCCCCACCTAACCTTCCACGTCAAGTTCTCGTGACCCGCACCCATTCCTCCAACCAGCGCTGGGGGAATCTGCCTATGCCGTTAACCAGCCCCCATGACAACTCCTTGTGACCAACCCCATGGGTGACTCCCATACCTCTTTGTCTGAGCCCCCAACAAGCTCCTGTGGGTGGCCCCCGTGACTAGAGCTGTGGGTAATTGATTTGTGCCCCCAGATTACTCTGACGACAATTGGCTATGGTGACAAGACGCCGCATACATGGCTGGGTAGGGTCCTGGCTGCTGGCTTTGCCTTACTGGGCATCTCCTTCTTCGCCCTGCCTGCCGTGAGTTCCCCTTCCTCTGTTCTTCTCCCCTGAGGGTGGCCCAGCCTCTAGGAGAGGCCCAGGGGTGGAATCTGCTGAGTCCCTGGCCCATATTGGCAGGACATCTCCTGGCCTATCGGATGGGCAAGGATAGGGGTGTCCTGGAAACTTCTTGCTGCCCTGCATTCCCCCAACCATGCCCTTCCCCCCAGGGCATTCTGGGCTCCGGATTTGCCCTGAAGGTCCAGGAGCAGCACCGGCAGAAGCATTTCGAGAAGCGGAGGATGCCAGCTGCCAACCTCATCCAGGTATAAGATGCCCAGGAGAGGCTGTGGAGGAGGGCGATGTACCTGAACTGTGTACCTGTGTACCTGGCCCTGTGCACTGGCCCATGTGCCCCAGCTTCATAACCATGACTCCAACTTTGAACCTCAGAGAGTAGATGTCATTTTTCTGGAGTCACACATCAAGTCGGGGGCAGAGCTGGGATGCTGATGGAGATTGTCAGAAGCTTTTCCCTGCACCAAATACCTAGCTTCTGGCCAACTAAGGCTTTCTCATTGCTCACCTCCAGCCCTGACTCCACATGGCCCAGAGTGGGGTGGGGTCTGGACTAGAGCTATTCAAAGCAGGGTGAACAGCGTGTGCAAAGGCCCTGTGGTGCGTGGTATGTTTGATGAACTTTAAGGAAGCCAGTAAAGCTGGAACAAAAATCTCTAGGAGTGTAGAGTAGAAAGAGTTGGGTAGGTGGGCAGGAGGACCCAGACCTGGGGTCTATAGGGAGGAGTTTAACTTTTTCCTAAGAGCAATAAGAAACCACTGATGGGGATGAAGTAGCAGAGTAGGTGACATGATCAGATTTGTGTTTTGAAAAGCGGCGAATGGATTGGAGGGTGACCAAGGTGGGTGGGGAAAACCAGGAAAGGAGGCTCTGGCAACAGTCTAGGTGAGGTGGGGCTGCTGGGGTGGCTTGGGGAACAGCAGAAGACATAGAAAGAGGGGGCAGATTCTGGGTATTTAGATAGTAAAATTAGTGACATGAGAAGGAAGGGAGGGGGGGGTGGCAGGGTGACTGAGATTTCTGCCTTGTCCCACTGGATGCTTGTTGGTTCTACTCATTGGGTGGGGATCAGATTTGGGCATGAAGAATATGAGTTTGGCTGGGGCATGTGGCATCTGAGGGGATTCTGAGACCCTGAGTGGGGATGCTGAGGAGGCAGCCGGAGGTGTGGGTCTGCAGCTGAGAGGAGTGGTCCGTGCTGGGTGGACGATGTTGGGAGTGACTGCAGGTAGATGGTAATGAGGCCCCGGGCATGAGTGAGCTTTGGATTGATTTTGGTGGGGGAGGGGTGGGGGTGGGTATGCTGGGGGAGAAGAAGGACCAAACTGGGCTTTTAGTAACCCCGTTTTTAATGGCTGAGCTGGTGATGTTGAACTGGGCAAGGAGACAGGAGGAGCAACCAGAGTAGTGGGTAAAAGACCAGAAGCCTGTGGTCTCAGTTTCCCTCAGTGTGGTGAGGTGGTCTGACAGGGTGCGGGCTGATTTTTTGTGACTCCGTGCCTTGATCTTGGCTCCTTCTTAGTCAGGAGTGCGTGCAAAATAAATCCCTGCAGGAAATGGTTCAGGGAACACTGTCACAGCCCACCTCTGCCTGCCCCCAAGCGCACCACCCTCTGACCCCCAAATCCAGGCCTGACTCAGCCCTTCTCTATCTCCTCTCCCCAGGGTGAAACTCCCCTCCTGGTCCCTGCTATCTCCAGCCACCAGCCCAGCTTTTCCTTCTTGGCATCCCCTGGGACACAATGGCCACTGTCCCCTGGCAGCTGGCCTTCCAAGGGGCATTGTAGGGGCAGGCAGCTGGCACTGTCCATGGCGAGAGACAGCTGGTATTGTGGTGCCCATAATTAATGAGACAGCTTTGGCAGCTGCTCCCCAGCCCAAGCCAGGGGCCTAGGCAAGCAGGAGGTAAAAATATGCCTGTCCTGGGAGGGCCTCTGGTCCATGAGGCTAGCAGTGAGCAGCCCCTTAAGGACAAGAGGCACCCAAAGGAGGGGGGCACCCATGGCCTAGTTCTACTTTGTTCTGGCAGCTTCCACATCTCCTCACCCTCACTGGCCACCAAACTCACAGGCCTTACCACGGCTGGAGGGAGAGGGATGGGTCTTCCTGCCTTCTGGCCCTCATCCCTCCTGCTGCAGAGGAAGCCTTGTATGTCTGTGGATGCTGAGGGCTTGCTAGGTGATGCTCTTTCCTCCCTTCCTCAGCCCCCAGTGCTCCCTTGGACAGTGTAGGACAGCTGGGAAAGATGGGATGGGAGCTGTCATTAGTAATAAATAATTCACTCAGCCAAGATTAATTTGCCAGACATTGACTAAAACCTACTATGTGCCAGGTACTGTTCTTGGCACTGAGGATACAGTGGTGACCAAGACAGAGCTTAGAGTCTAGGGGGAGAGAAAGACATTAATCAAATACACAATCAATAGATGTCTATTGACTGTGAGGAGCCCTGGTGGCATAGTGGGTAAGATCTTGGCTGCTAACCAAAAGGTCGGCAGCTCGAACCTACCAGCCACTCCTTGGAAACCCTGTAAGGCAGTTCTACTCTGTCCTATAGAGTTCACTAGGAGTTGGAATCGACTCGACAACGGAGGTTTTTTTTTTAATTGACTGTGATAAGGGAGATAGCAGGAATGTTTAACAGGGAACCTGGCATTAACTACTGTGTGCCAGACCCTGAGCTTGTCATTTATTATTCATTAGTGTGTTTAGTCCTCACAACACTCTGTTAGGTAAGTAGAATTAGCTCCATTTTACAGATGAGGAGACTGAGGCTCTGAAGGTTTACTTTTTAGGCAGAGCTGAGATTGGAAACCTACGTCTACTTGACAGCAATACCCGAGCTCTTAATCCCAGTGCTCCAGGGCCTCCGGCTGTGGTGCTGACCTGCTTTGTTGCCTTGAGGAAGTCACTTTTCTCTAGGTCTCAATTTCTTTGGCCAGCCCTGCTGGTGACTATGGAATTGCAACTGGTTTCTAGCTTTGAGTGCCCTCTACTGACCCACGGACTAGGTTCTTTCGGACTAGGTTCTTTCGGGGGCAGGGGGTCAGAGGCCTCACTGATGCTGTCTCACCCTCCCTCCCCCCATCCCACCAGGCTGCATGGCGACTGTACTCCACCGACACAAGCCGGGCCTACCTGACAGCTACCTGGTACTACTACGACAGTATCCTCCCATCCTTCAGGTAGGGCTTGCTGAGGATGGGACTGGTAGGGGGCTGGTGGTAATGCCCCTTGAGGACAAGTGCCTGGGACTTAGCCCTGGAGGATGGGGAGGGTGTGACAGCTCCCATGGGATCATCTGGGGCTGGCTCTGCCAATCCAGTGTAACTCAGAGCCTGGAGTGTCCTCTCTCATGCTCTGGTGTGCCCAGGACACAGGTAGACACAAGACATGGGGCAGGGGGTGAAGCCCTGCCCCATTGGCTGAGTCCCAGACGCTGGGGTGCTGGAAATTCACAAGCTCACCCATGGGTGATACCACCCAGGACAGTAGCACTGCCAGCTCATTCTCCCCTCAGCCTTTGGTGGAGGCAATGTTAACCTTTATCAGCCTGGCATATTGTAGCTGGACAGAGAAAGTGTGGTATGGGCAAGAATGTATGTGCCAGAGTTGGGTGCAGGGGCCCACCCAGCACCCCCATGAGTGAATATGTACCCACTTTTACTGCCCTGGGCAGCAGCCTCAGGGCCCGGAATTGGGTTAGCCCCACTGGCCCAGGCTGGGCTAAAACTGCCTAGGGGGTGGCTCCACACAGGAGATTATTAATAGCATCACCAAGGTGCGTGTGGCCAGGTGCCTGGCTAGGCCCTTGGGCAGGAATGAAGACCATGGGGACTGGCTCAGTCCCACAGGCAGGCAGGCATCAAGCATATGGCTGGACCAGGCTGCTGTGCTCAGCGCTTCTGTGGGCGGCTTTTTTGCCTCATTAGTCCTCCAGGAGCATCTGTTGTGTGATCCCACTTGCCCCTACACCTGCTCTCCCTTGCCTCCCGGCCTCAGGGGCTGCCCGGGGAGGAACAGGAGAGAAGGGGCTGGGAAGGGAGGCTCCCAGCATCACCCTGGTCCCCCCAATCTCTCCACTTGGCAGAGGCAAGCTCCCACCTCAGAGACCAGAATGGTGGTTAGACTAAGAGAAGCCTTCTGTGCCAGAAGTAGCCCTAAGGATTCAAGGCCAGGCCTTCGGGAGAGGGGCAGGGGCTGGTTCTTTAGAAATGTGAGGTGTGTGAGGGAGAGGAAAGGTTTAGGAGTCGGGTGGTCTAGGTCCTCTGGTAGGAGAGACAGAGCCTGGTCTGGAGATTCTGCCTCCATTGGACCTCCTGTTCCCTGGACCTCAGTTTCCTCATCCATATGATGGGAAGGTAGGCAGGGGTTCTAGAGAGGAGAGGTGCCCTCCTGGGATTGTGGGAATGGGAATTGGCCTGGAGAGTTAGGAAGGAGCTACAGTCCTAAATATAACCTCCAAGAACCCAGTGGCAGGGTTGAATGCTGTAAGGAAAGGAAACTGGGCTGGCTAACCCCTCAAGCCTGCTTCCTCAGCCTCAGTTTCCCCAGAGTCAGAGGTTAAGGATTTCAGGGCTGCCACTGCCACTCCCACTGGGTAGGTGTAGTTCCACATCCAGGTACTCACTCAGCTTGATGAGCAGAGAGTAAGCTGGATTTGGGTCCCCACTTGCTGCCTTGTGTGGGTGGGTGCTTTTGAGTTGTGCCCAAACTGCACAATCATACCTGGCAGCCCTGAGGAATTCCCAGGAACTGAATGTACAAAGGGAGGAGGAAGACCAGTCTTTCCAACCCCCCCTCCCCACTTCTGGCCTGGGTGTTCTCTGAGCATCTCTAAAGAGGCAGGGCCTGGCAGAACCTGAGGCCACGAACTCAGTGCCCACTGGGGGAGGTGGGTAGTGCCAGGGCCCTGCCTGCTGCTGATGGCGCCCTCTCCTGCAGAGAGCTGGCCCTCTTGTTTGAGCACGTGCAACGGGCCCGCAATGGGGGCCTACGGCCCCTGGAGGTGCGGCGGGCGCCGGTACCTGATGGAGCACCCTCCCGCTACCCGCCCGTTGCCACCTGCCACCGGCCGGGCAGCACCTCCTTCTGCCCTGGGGAAAGGTAGGGGCCCCCCGGGGCCGCCACCTCCTCTTGCTTCCCCTCTTCCTTTTCCATTCTTTGTTTCTCATCCTCTCTCAGACCTGTCTTCAGCCATGACGGGGGTGTCTGGGCCTGTTCTGGGGAGTGCCAGGCCTCGTCGTGAGGCCTTAATGGTTGGCATTGAATGGCCAGACAGGTACAGACTGAGGGCCTCTCTGGAGGGACCAGGCTGGCCTCACCTTTTTGTCATGTGGGGCTCAAAGGTCTGAGTGGGAGAGATGTCCACACCATCCTTGCCCATCACCCCCTCCATTCACGCCACTGTCCTCTTTCTTTCTCTGTTTCCACATCCCCCTTACTCTTCTATCCCTGCACCCCCATCCCTTCCGGGAAGCTGGAGAGAGGAGGAGGCCGCTGGCCACAGGTGCTTACGGCTCAGGTAATCGTGGGCACCATCCTGGGGCGTGAGGGCAGGGAACCCCCTCCCCCAGCATGCTTCTCTAGAAGGGGCTTGAACACCCTAAATCTGCATTTCGGGAATGAGATGCCAGCTGGCTGAAAACAGAGCTCTGTGACTAAGAACTGCTGTAGAACCTACGTAAACTCAACCGATGACCTGCTCTTGTCTTGTGCAACCCTTGTCCACAGCTTCGCTCATCCCAGAGGGCCCTCCTGGGATTCTTCCACAATGCCTTTCTCCCTCACTGGGCTACACTTTGCCCCTCCCAACAGTCTCTTTCCTCTCCACCTGTCTTTTCTGGAGCTTTTGCATCTTGAAAGAAGAAGAAAGAAAGAACAATGTTTACCCCATACAAACATTTATGAACAATGGAATTCCAGGTGTATTTGGACAAGGGAAGCCCATTAACTCACAGTGTGGGGAAACAGCCGCTCTTGTAGAGGCTTAGCTTTGAGGTCAAGGGTTCAGTCCCCCAATCCCCATCCCTCTCCTCTCCCTTACCCATCTCTTTGTTTTGTCTCATCTTCACACATCATCCCTGAACGAGCCAGGTGAGCCCCTGGGCCTTGAGCCTCAGGTGTTATTCCGGGACCCAGGCCCAGAACAAGGGACGAGAGAAGTTGAGCCACTCAGTGATGAGAAAGAGGAGGTGCGGTGAAAGCCTGCCTCTGCCATTTGATGCTGTGTGTCCTTGAGAAAGTCATCAAGCCACTCTGAACTTCTGTTCTGGATGACAGTCATTGATGTTTGGGCTAATCAGGGTCTCTGGGTTCTCTAGGTTCTCTAGGTTTTTCCAGGCTGGAAAGGTCTGGAGGATGGGGAAGAGGGAGTTCCAGTACAGGGGATTCTGGGAGCAGCGTCCCCTCCTTGTCCTCAATGAGGCATTCCTGGGCCAGGGGCTGAACAGGAGGTGGTGGAGAGGGAGAGCCCCCTCCAAGTCTGGGGATGGGGCAAGGGGAAGCATCACTGGCTAGGTCAGGCTGGGAGCTCCCTGGACCCTGGTGTGTCCCTACTCTGATCTCTGTCACTACCTGAAGTCCTTTCACTGTTATTCCCATCCCTGTCGCACCAAGGTTTATAGGCAGAGGCTCAAAAAGCATTCCAGCAACCCCACCCAGGGCCAGAGTCAGGAGGGCTCTCTGAAGCCTCCAGTTCACTCTGGTCTCACCTTACCTCAATAGGAAAGTACCTGTACCACCACCCAAAGCTACTGTGGGTCCCCCGAGCCCTGTAAGAACCAGGAATAGATTAGCACTGGGAGTTTGGCCATCACTACCTCCCAGCCTTGTATCCGTCTGCCCTGGAGTGTTTGCGTGTCCAGGGCTCATGGACATGGTGATGAAGGTGTCCCTTTTTCTCAGGGCCTCCAGGGGACTGAGCTAGGACTTCTAGGGGACCAGTAACCACCAGCTTCAAGCCAAATGGCAATATCCTTAATCTTACAGTCTGCGCCCTATAGGGTGGGTGCCCGCCATGACTGTCCCCGACACTTACACATGCCTGGTTGGCTGTACCTCTGGTGGTGCTTGACGATGGACCCAGGCTGAGCACGACCCCAGGAAGTAGAGCTACACAGGGCAGGACCTTCTGGGGGACAGCATTTTGGGGTTTTGAGATGAGGCACTAAAGGGAGTGTTACTCAAAACATGGTCCACTGACCTCCTGCATCAGTATCTTGTGGGGCGTTTGTTCAAAATGCAGATACTTGGACCTCTCCCCAAGTCACAGCATTAGCACGCCTGGAGAAGAGGCACAGAGTTCTGCAAATTTAACATGCTCCCCA
The DNA here is from genome assembly GCF_024166365.1 of Elephas maximus indicus. Taxonomy (NCBI): domain Eukaryota; kingdom Metazoa; phylum Chordata; class Mammalia; order Proboscidea; family Elephantidae; genus Elephas; species Elephas maximus. Next base: position 82,509,299 of record NC_064821.1, read on the forward strand.
GGAGGTCCTTATGCAAAGTTTGAGAACCTCTGCACCCTGGGGATGGGAGCTGGAGGATGAGTCGGGTGGGGATCCTTCTCTCCCGCCAGCCACAGGAGGCCGGCCCCATCCCGGCAGCTCCCCACGCTCTGCCCACCTGCTCCCTTCGCACTAACCTCTGTTTGTGTCTTGTTCTCAACTTTCCAGCCAGATGTTTAGTAATAAACGGAGTTTCTTTCGGATCCACGCCAGCTGGAGACCGAGGTACCCCCTCGCCTGCTCCTCCTGTCCCCACTTCTCCTCGCCCCACCCAGTTCAGGGGCTGGAGAGGGGGACAGAATGGGCCAAGGACAAGGTGCATGTGCCTGCCGCCTGCCGTCTGCCTTGGGGCCCCGACGAACCTTCCACTTTCCTGGGGGAATGCCTCTGCCGAGCCTGAGGGCATGGCCCTGGCACCCAGTCTGCCAGGAGGGACATTTGCAGGAGCCTTGGGGATGAGTCCTGGCTCGGCCGCTGACACCCTGTATGATCTTGGCTAAATTGCTTTTCTTCTCTGGACCTCAGTTTCCCATCTGTGGAATGGGCAGATTGAACTAGAGGCACTCTGAGGGTCCTTCCCACTCTGACTTTTGCTGGGCCTTGGATTTAGCCTCCTGTCTCCCCACTGCCCACCTTCCAGGAACCCAGCAGCCCAGTGAAGGAGCTGGGATTGGCATTGCCTTTGCTAACTCTGGAGCCCCAGCTGGTAGCTGCATCATCACTCCATTCTTTGGTACCTGCGCTGTGCCAGGCCCTGCTCTGCGCACTAGGGACACAGTGATGAATAAAACATGGCCTCTGGAGACTTGCAAAAAGTGATTGCAATTCATTGTGATGAGTGCAACAAAAAGAGGAAGCAGAGGGGGCTGTGGAGCCCCGGGCAGGCACATCACCCAGAGAAGACCCTAATAGAAGGAGTGGGCATTAGAGAGGGTGTTCCAGGCCAAGGAAGCAGCACATAGCAAGGCTAGGAGGTGAGAGAGCATGGCTGGGGGAAAAGAACAGACAGCCCAGTTTGGTCAGACCTGAGAGTAAGGGGTTAGGAGCTGAGGATGGTGGTTTTGGCAGAGCTAGGTCATGAAAAACCCAAAAGCCCAGCCACTTAGTGTGAGTTTCACCGTGGTGGCACTGCCTGGCAGCCTGGACTTAGGGAGTTCTGGGTTTCCCAGAGGTGCCTCTGGAGCCTTGTGGGTTGTGGGGCTATGTGGGGCTAGTGAGCAGGAGATAAGCCTGTCCCTGCTTCAAAGGGAAGGCAATGTTTCTTAGAAATGTGCGTTCTGAGTCAGAACCTGGGTTCAAATTCAGGCTCCACCACTTACTAGCCTTGTGACCTTGGGCAAGTCCCATAATCCCTCTGTGCCTCAGTTTCCTCAGCTGTGAAATGCAGATGATCATAGGATCTGCTTCTGCTGAAATGGAGCCTGGCTCATAGGAAGTGCTATATAAATGTTAGCTTTATTCAATTTGGTATGTTGGGCAGTTAAGCTCTCACTTAAAAAAAAATTTGAAAACCATGATGGAGACACATTGAAGGGTTAAGCTGAGGTTAAGCAGATTTGCTCCTTTGGAAGTTGCTTTGCCTGTTGTGGGCATGACGGACCGGAAGGGCAAGGCCAGGGCAGAGAGGGCTAGTGTCGAGGCTGTTTTGTAGTCCCGAAGAGGGGGTTGTGTACAACACCAGAAGAGTGGACTGTCTTGGTTTCCCCCAGGAGATTGGCTTTTAGCAGGCAGACGATGAGTCTCCCTAAGGAAATTCCTTGTGGAAGTGAGTACAAGGGGTTGAGTCCAGCAGAGAAGTCAGAGGGCAGTCTGTGCCCAAGGCTTGCCCTCCCCACAGGACAGCCCCAGTCAGGCCATCTCATCTCTCCTCTCAGACACTAATAGCCCAGGATTTCTCAACCTCAGCACCACATTTTGGCCAGGATAATTCTTTGTTGTGGGGGGCTGTCCTGTGTATTATAGGATGTTTAGCAGTATTCCTGGCATATACCCACTAGATGCCAGGAGTGCCCCCAGCTATACCCATTGCCGTCAAGTTGACTCCAACTCATAGTGACCCTATAGGACAGAGCAGAACCGCCCCATAGGGTTTCCAAGGCTGTAATCTCTATGGAAGCAGACTGCCACATCTTTCTCTTGCAGAGTGGCTGGTGGATTTGAACCTCTGACCTTTTGGTTAGCAGCTGAGCGCTTTAACCACCGTGACATCAGGGCTCCTTCCCCCAGCTATGAAAACAAAAAATATCTCCAGATATTACCAAATGTCCCCTTGGGGTCAAATTGCCCCTAATTGCAATATACCATCCTAGACCCTATCCTGATCATTTGTCCATGAGAAAGTAGCATCTCTGGAACTAGAGGACCTGGGTTGCAGACCTTGCTCCATACCACGGTATCTCTGTGACCTTGGACAAGTTATTTCAGCCCTGAGCCCCACTGTCCACAAATATAAGCTAGGGCTGATAAATGTGGCGCCCACCACGTGAAGTTGCAGGAGGATGAAAAGCGCTAAGGCCGTCAACACAGGACATTGCAGGTTCTGAGGAGCCTGGGACAGGAAGGAGCACTTTCCCTGCTCACTGAGTGCCAGGTTTCTTTCCATTTTCTTTGGGCTTTTAGGCTCCAGAGAGGCTGATGTGAGCCATTTTCTGGGCTCTGCCCAAGAAGCTGGAATCCAGGGTCCCTCCTGGGAAAACAGTGCCGCCTTGCATTAAAGAGGAACCCAGGGCTTCTTGCTGGCTGGAAAGTTACAGAACCCCACAAACTAGGTGGGAAGCTCCCCTCAACCATCACAGAATCAGAGCTGGAAAGGGACCTTTTAAGGCCTCTAGTACAAACCCCAGACGCCTTCCTCTACAAGTCCTGCTGAGAGCAAGCGCAGCCTTGCTTCTCTCTTGTCTTCACAAGGAGGTAGCCCTTCCCCCAGAATACCTTTGGCGCTTGATGTGCTGGGTGTGGAGTTGGGAGTTCCAGGCTCTTAGCAGAAATGTCAGGGTGTTCTCCAGCCCCCTTCCTCCCTCCCCACCTTGGAGGAGTGGAGGACTAGGGGAGGGGGTGCACGGACCGGACTGGGAGGGGTTGGGGGTGCTTGCCAGCATGAGGAGAGCCCACAGGAATGGCTCTGCAGAGGAAAGTTTGGGAGAGCCAACCTCAAACTTTGACTGGGATTTTGGGGATGTATCAAAGGGATCCTGGGCCAGAGAGGAGCATGCTGGATTGTCGGAGTGGTCCTTGTTCTTCCCTTCTCATACCCTCAGGGCCCCAATCCTTGACCTATAATCTCTCCCTGACATCTGGGCTGCCTTCCTGAAGGCCTCCCTGGTTTCCAGATCTCCCTTACCTTGGCTCTACCCTCTACCCCATGCCCTGGGCATGGGGGACCCTGGCTCCCACCCAGCCCTGAAACCAGAATCTGTTCCCTGCTCAACCCTTGATCTGAAAGTCCCTAAGAACAGATAACACAGTCTCCTTCCCCAGCCCCTGGCCTACCTCAGGCCTCCTCTTGTGTCTTGAGCCAGGGCCCCAGATTTTTGAGTGGAGGGCCCTGAATCTGTCTGAAGGGGGCCTTCCAGTGGCAAGCCGCAGCAGGGGAGGCATTGGTGTAGCCGTAGGGCATGGGATGGGAGATGTTTTCTTGGGTCCTTCTCCAACAGTGATACTTGAACATCCTGGACACAGAGTTACTCTACCAGGTATTGGTTAACCAGGGCCTGTCCTGGGGAGCCTGAGGCCTCCATTCACCTATCTTCCTGCAAGTTTTGGGGATGTGTTGGGGAGCTGGGGTGTGGGAAGGGAAGTCTGAGAGCAGGTACATGGACACAGCCCTGCGTGGGTGCTGCTGAGCTGGGAGCTTAGTAGGCTGTGTAGGGGAGCAGACCTGGGAAGGGGGCAGAGCTCAGGCAGGGGAGACCTCAGAGGAACAGGTTATCAAACAGAAGTCTTCTCTGGAAGGCGGGCACCAGGCATGTCCAGGGCATCCCTGCAGGCCCAGCTTCTACACCCATGGGGGCTGAGGCCCCTGCACAGGGCCATCACACTACACAGCCCCAGGGCACCATTTGCACTGAAGTTTGTGTAATGGTGACCTCAGGAATTTTGCAGTGCTCTGCCTGCTCAGCTGTACCAGGTCCTAAGCCCTGACCTGACCAGCATGGGGATCAGAGAGCTCCAGCTGTGGAGAGAAGGAAAATATAAATCCACACATGTTCATATATGACAACATATGTACACACACTGGGACCTGTACACCACAATGTCACATGTTCACACATGTACACAGACGCACACCCTCAACTCCACACATCCCGTCCTTGTGTACTGAGTGGCTAGGAGCCTGCCCCAGTGTGCACAGTCAGTCCACCTTCTCCATTCCTCAGCAGCCTGTCTGTGCCTGAAGGGTTGCCACCTCCACCCTCCACCCACCCACCTGGGCCAGGCCCAGCTGTCCACCCTCCTCTCTGGCTCTTTCTTGGGTTTCTTTCACTCCTTCCACCCTGACATCTGTCCTGTGCATCCCTTATCTGCCTGGGCAATGAGGGGTGGGTGGTGGGGGTGGGGAGGGGACCTGCCCAGACTGACCCTGAATCAGCCACCTGTAGGAGTCAGGGCCCCCCTCACCACACTCTTGTCCCATCTCAGGATGTTTCCACATGATGGGGAATCAGAACCCAATAGCTACCCCCAAGCCCGAAGTCAGATCTTTGTCCCCGCTCACCCCATATCCCCAGCTCTGGCTAACTTGACTCTCCCCACCCGACCTACCCTGCCAGCAGCCGGATGGGCATCAAAGACCGCATCCGCATGAGCAGCTCCCAGCGGCGGTTGGGCCCCTCCAAGCAGCACCTGGCACCTCCACCGATGCCCACCTCCCCGAGCAGCGAACAGGTGGGCGAGGCCACCAGCCCCACCAAGGTGCAGAAGAGCTGGAGCTTCAACGACCGCACCCGCTTCCGGGCCTCGCTAAGACTCAAAGCCCGTGCCTCTGCTGAGGGTGAGCCCCTGGGGCCTGGGGCCTAGAACCTGCTGAGGGCCACAGGGGCAGGGACAGAGTCTATGCTAGGGGTGGAAATACTTGGTTCTAGTACCAGCTCTGCAACTGGCCATTTATGGGCCTCAGTCTTCTGGTCTGTAAAAAGGACATCATAATACCTGCTCATCTGTGCTCCAGACTAGTAGGAGAATCAAATGAGAATGTGGAGGTGGTATAAGAGCACAGGCTTGGAGCCAGGCTGCCTGGGTTTGAATCCTGGCTCTGCCACTTATCTTGGGTAAGTAACCTAATCTCTCTGAGCCTCATTTTCCTCATCTATAAAATGGGCTAATAATAGTACCTACTTCATGGGATTGTTGTAAGGATTTAATGAGGTAGCCCATGGAAGGTGGACAGAGGGTTTTGGGGATATAGTAAATACTCAACAAAAGCGAGCTCTATTACAAATGTGCTTTGCAAGGAGCGAGAGTTGATACTTGTTGAGTCCTGACTGTACAGCCCCACACTGGGTTATCTCATTTACTTTTCCAAACAACCCTGGGAAGTAGGTTCTGTTTTTAATCCCCGTTTTACAGATGTGGAAGCCGAGATCTTCAGCTAGTAAGTGGCCGAGCTGGGATCCTCAACCAGGTCTGTCCAACTCCAAAGCCCATGCTCTCTGCCCTGCCCATCTCTACCTCTTCGCCAGCCCAGCCGGCATACAGGAGGCTGTGAACCTGGTGGGGCTGCTTTTTAGCCAGCTAGGAGTTCCTGGGTGGCACAAGCAGTTAAGCGCTTGACTACTAGCCGAAAGGTTGGCAGTTTGAACCAGGCCTCGGAAGACAGGCCTGGTGATCTGCCTCTGAAAGGTCACAGTCTTGAAAACCTTATGGAGCAATTCTGCTCTGCACACATGGGATCGCCATGAGTTGGTATCAACTTGATGGCAGTTAACAACAGAGAGTTCTAGCTCTGCCCCCGACTTGTACTGTGATTTAGACAAGATACTGCCCTTTTCTGTGCCTCAGGATCCTCTTCGAGAAAAAAGACTCCTCCACCAGCTTTGCCATGCCTCAGGCCTGTGGGCAGGGAAAGGTGAGGGTGGGGTGGACCAGGATGGAGATGGGGACAGGAAGCCCTACTGGTCTTGGAGGGAGGGCACCCAGCCACATCGCCTCTGCCTGTGCTGTGTCAGCTCCCAAGATGCCATTCACTGGCTCAGAGAGCCCTTTGCTGGAGAGCTACAGAACCCCACAAACCAGTCTTTGAGGGTTGCTGACCCATAGGAGCCTACACATGGCCCAGCCCAGGAAGCTGTTGGCCACCTGCCACTCCTGCCCCTGCCCCTATGGGCGAGGATAGCATCACCCCTCAGCACACGGCAGGGCACCAGCCTCAGAGATGCTGCTTCTCTGGGGAGGTGAGGGGAGGAAGGAACAGGGGGAGTGACTTGCTTTAAGGGTCTTCCCCAGTGGTGGCTGGGCCTGAGGGCCCTGGGGCTTCCCCCACCTTGCAGTAGGATGAGGCTGTGCACAGGATTGCATGCAGAACCTCACGCCTCTTTTCCCTGGGCTCAGGGCCTTCCTCCAGGCCTGTGGATTTGCCCGAGGCCAGGGGTTCCCTAAAGCGGCACCTTCTTATGGGCCACCAGGCAGCTGTTTACCCTGACTGGCCACAGGGATGGGTGGGCATGCAGTACACTGGGGTTTTCAGCCCTGGGTGGGGTAGTGAGGAGCAGCAGCCAGGGAGACAGGAGCCTGGGTCTGCCTTGCTGCGTGACCCCAAGAAGGTCCTGGGCCCTTTCTGGGCCTCTGTCTCCCTATCGGTACCTCTGAGGGTGGTTTAGTATGTGGTGGTGGGGATTGGGAGTGTCCCCTTTTGCTGCCACCGCTCAGCCCCTCTTTCTTCCCAGAGGGCCCCTCAGAAGATGTGGCAGAGGAGAAGAGCTACCAGTGTGAGCTCACAGTGGATGACGTCATGCCAGCCGTGAAGACGGTCATCCGCTCTGTCAGGTGAGACTGAGACACCTGAGGTGAGCCCCCTCCCCACCTGTCTGCCACCACTGCTGCTTGCCATCTGGGGCCTGCCCCCATGGCCAGGCCTGGCCTAGCTCCCGGGCATGCCAGCTGCTCTTCTCCTGGCATCCTCAGTGGTGCGGGTCTGGCGGAGACCCTGGAGTGTGGGTGGGCGGGGAGGTGGCATATGGCTGCCAGCAGGCTTTGCTCCTACTCATGGTGTCTGGAGGCGGCAGGCCTGGATGGGGCGGTGGGCACAGCTGCCTATCACTGGTCCCTCTCCTCACACTTGCAGTGTCTCTGGTCACTGCCCTGCTTCTCTCCCCTTCCTCTGTCTCTCACTGTATGTCAGCCTCTCTTCTCCATTTCTCTCCCTCCTTAGCTGTGTATCAGTGGCCGCCTGTCTTTCCGGTGTCTTTGTCTTGTGCTCTCTTTCCCTCAGTCTCTGTGTCTCAGTCTCCTTCTCCCTTTGTCTCTAGGTCTCAAACTTTTTCTCTCTTTCCTTGGATGTCTTGGCTTCAGACTGTCTGTTTCCCCCAGGACATCTTCTAGAGCAGTGTTTTTCGAACCACAGGTCCCCACAGTTTGAAATCAACTTAGCGAAATGAATTTAGTAGGCCATGGTCAGCATTAAAAAATAATAATAAAGAAATAGGATAGAATAGAAAATATCAGCGTGCATCTGTCATTGTAAGGATAAATAGCATTCATGAACCTTATATTTCAGTTGTGTATTTGTGTGTGAAGGAGGTTTGGTGGCACAGCAGTTAAACACTCGGCTGCTAACCGAAAGGTTGGCGGTTCAAACCCGCCCAGAGGCTCTGCAGGAGAAAGACCTGTCGATCTGCTCCCATAAAGATTACAATCCAGGAAACCCTGTGGGGGTAGTTCTCCTCTGTCACATGAGGTCACTGTGAGTTGAAAATCAACTCAGCAGCATCCAGCGTACGTGTGTGTGTGTGTGTGTACTGGTCTTTCACATAAAATGTGTTTTTTACACTGGGTCTCGGACAAAAACATTTGAAGGCCTCTGCTTTGCTGGCTGTCTCCTCACATCACCAATTAAGTGGGGGACCAGAGTCTCCTGAGTCCTTTAGCCATGGCCCAGCCCCCAAGTTCCTTGGTGTGGACTCCTGTCTGCAGACTGCAGCTCTAGTTCCAGAGACCCTCTTAACCCCCAGGACTTCTGGACTCACCTCTTCTCTTTCCTGGCCAAGCCTTCTGCCCACAAGCCTCTTCCCTTTGTGTTCCTTTTAAAACCAGAGTCAGCAGGACTGTCCCCCACCTTCCAGAAAGGCCGTCCCCCCACCCTTTATACACATCCTGTCTCTCTCTGCCGTGTGACCAGCATCTGGGACACAGTGCCTGAGCTGCCGTCTGACCCAGGTCAGCTTTCCATGGCCATCCCCACAGCCTCCTCACACCCAGTATGCCCCAAACCTTTTCCTTCTGTGTCCCCATCTCAGGCAGTGACACCACCACCCACCCTTGTCACCGAAGCCAGATTCCTGAGAGTCATCCTGGGCCCAGGAGCCTGTCAGTCCCATCTTCTGAATTGCTATCCCGTATCTCCACCCCCACTGCTCTCATCCAGCTCAGCCCATCCCCAGGAGCAGGTCTCCCTGCTTATACCTCTGCTCCTCCAGGGCATCCTCCACATAGGCTGGCCGAGGGGTCATGCTAAAGTACAGGCTACGCCACACACCCACCCTCCCCCCCCCCAACTAACTTCCCATTGCCCCGTCTCTGCCAGGGCTCTTCAGAGTACTCCTCCAGCCTCCTCAAGGCTAACTTCCTGCCCGTTCTTCTCATACTGCCAAGTGCATTAACCCTCTTCCATCACACCCCTGTCCCAGATACTCTGAACCAAACCTCGCTCACAACACCTCCAGGCCTGCCTGTGTCCAGAAAGCTTCCCTTCATCCCCCTCCTCTTGCTCTCGGACTGGAAAATACCACTGTCAAGGCTTGTCCCCTCACTTCTCCAGCTGAGGCTCTCCCTTCTCTGGGTTCCCAGCCCTCTTTCTCCATTCCTTGGCATAGCCCTGTCACCCCATAATTGTACGTGTTCTCTTTCCCATCTCTGGGTGGTGCACATGGTTGACACACTTGACTGTTTAACCGGAAGGCTGGAGGTTTGAATCTCCCAAGGGGCGTGTTGGAAGGAAGGCCTGGCGATCTACTTCCAAAAAATTAGCCATTGAAAACCGTATGGAGCACAGTTCTACTCTGACACATGGGGCCCCATGAGTCGGAATCGACTGTGTGTGTGTGTGTGTCTGTCTGTCTGTCTCCCAATCCAGACTGGAGCTCCCTGAGGCCTAGGATTAGATCTGACTCTACTAAGGTGCCCAGGGTCCAGCATGGAACGTTGCTTACAAGTATTTGCAGAGTGAATGCGAGTATTCCTCCCTCCCCCAAGCGATAACCATCAACAGCATTTTCAGATGCCTGCCCTGGTGGCGGAGTGGTTAAATATTTGGGTGCTAACTGTAAGGTTTGCCCCTCTAACCCACCAGCTGCTCCTTGGAAACGCTATGGGGCAGTTCTGCCCTGTCCCATAGGGTTGCTATGAGTCGGAATCGACCCAATCGCAACGGGTTACAGGTCCTGTGTCCCGCCCTGCAGAAAGAAACCAGTGCCAGTCACACTGCTCTCTCAGGCTATTGGGACAGATAAAGGCACACAAAAAATACCAGTAGGAGCACTGGGGACAGGGGGCCTGTTGGGTAGGTAGGAAGCCTGGCCAACCCAGCAGAAGGCTGTTTGAGTGGTCACAGCATGAGGTGGCCTGGTGCTGGACAAAGGGGTAACAATAGGGCCGAGAGGAGGCTGGGAAAGAATCCCCCGCTCGGCTTCGGAGATCAGAACTCTTCCTCTGAGATCCCCTCCCCCAACAGGATCCTGAAGTTCCTGGTGGCCAAAAGGAAATTCAAGGAGACGCTGCGGCCGTACGACGTGAAGGACGTCATTGAGCAGTACTCGGCAGGGCACCTGGACATGCTGGGCCGGATCAAGAGCCTGCAGGCTCGGTGGGTGCACCGCCCCCGGGGGGAGAGGGGGTAGGTAGGGAGTCTGGCGCCAGCCCGAGCGCCAGGGAATTCCTCCGCCAGCGCCCGAACGGAGCCCCAAGCGCCCCCTAGGGGCCGCTGTGGGGGCTGGGTTTCTGGCCTGAGCGAGGCCTCTGGTTTACAGCGACCGGCTTAGGCGGTCAGATTGCCCGTCTATCTTGAGTCTAAAGAACCACCCGACCGCAGGTCTTCTGAGGCAACCCTATTGACCTGCACGCCTCCGGGAACATCTTTAGAATGACTGTTTCCTGGTCCTAACGTAAATTAAAAAAACCAAACCCAATGCCGTCGAGTCGATTAGGACTCAGTAGAACTGCATCATAGGGTTTTCAAGGCTATAATCTTCATGCAGTAGACAGCGACAGCTTTCTCCTGTTGAGCGGCTGGTGGGTTCGAATCACAGATCTTTAGGTTAGCAACCCAGTGCTTAACCACTGTGTCACCGGGGCTCTTTTTGGTCCAAAAACCCATTGCTCTGTAGGCCACTGTAACGACTCTGGTGTTCATCTGGGGTGAGATGCAAGCATTGGAGGGTGTTGAACAAAGGATTGATCAGATCTGAGTTATATTTTAAAAGTATCACCCTGGAGGGGGGAATTTTTGCCTAGGGGGCATTGAGTTTATGTTTATGGCGGTGGAATGATTAGGAAAAGGGTATCAAGAATGGTTGTGCAACTTGAATGTAATCAGTGTTACTGAATTGTACATGTAGACATTGTTGAGATGGTGTATGTTTTGTTATGTATCTTTTCACCACAATTAAAAAAAAAAAAAAAAAAGGATCACCCTAGGTGCTGTGATCCTGTTTGAGAATGAATTACAGTGGACCTAGGGTGAAAGCAGGGAGACCAGTGAGGAGGCTATTTCAGACATCCAGGCAAGAGGTGAGCGGGGCTTGGGCCAGGGTGCTAGCAGTAGAGGTGGGGAGAAGTGGTCAGACTCTGGATATATTTTTTGCAGGTAGAGCTGACAAGGTTTTCTGAAGGGGTATGAGAGATGACACCAAAGTCTTTGGCTTGAGCAAGAGGAAGGATGAAGTTTTCATTTATTAGCATGGGAGCAGCAATGAGTGGAGTAGGCTTTGGATCAGGAGAGTTGGGATGCATCGAGTTCGTGACACCTATTAGACATCCAAGTGGAGCGTTGACCTGGCAGTTAGATACGTATTGGAGTGTGGAGTTCAGGGTAGAGGTCCAGGATGGAGACAAAAGATGTGGGGTCACCCTGTGTAGAGGTATTAAAACTCATGGAACTGAAGACATCACCTATCCAGTGAGAGTAAATAGAGAAAAGGGGCCCTAGGAATGAGCCTTGGGTCCTACAATTCTTAGAGGTTTTGGAAATAAAGGAGGAACCTGAGAAGGAGACATCAGTGAGGTAGGAGAACTTGGAGAGGGTGCTGTTTTGGAATCCAAATGAAGAAAGTGTTTGCAGGAGGAAGTCCTGCTAATAGGCCAAGTAAAATGAGGACTGAGAATTGATTGTTGGATTTAGCAATGTGGAGGTCATTTGGGACCTTGACAACAATAGTTTTAGTGAAATGGTGAGGGCCAAACCCTGACTGGAGTATGTTAAATAGAGAAAGGGAGGAGAGGAATTGGTGGTAGAGGAGAGAGAACTCTTTCAAGAATTTTGCTGTAAAGGAGAGCAGAAAAATAAGGTGGAACCAGCTCTGGCCTTGTCCACCTTAGAACTACATTGCCACTTGTTACTGCCCCTTCCCTCTTCTCCAGTGCACCATTTCCCACCTCTCCTCCCATCAGGCTAGAACCTGCAATTGTTTTACTTTTCATTCTTGTGTGTGGTGCCTTTGTTTGGCCCGGTGGCAGAACCCCCTAAACAGGAGCCAAGTCACTGCCCCGCACCCCCCAACTCGGTTTTCAGAGGGCAGGACGATGGCCTCCTCCCTCAGGCTGCCCCCTCCCACTCATGGTGCAGGCTGTCTCTCTCCCTTCAGCAGACAACCTAGAGGGGTTGTCTTCTGGGAGGGGAGGGGTGGCGTGTGTCTGCACCCTTTTCTCTGACAGCACCCTTTCCTGACAGGGTGGACCAGATTGTGGGTCGGGGATCCGGGGACCGGAAGAAGAGCGACAAGGGGCCCTCCGACACAGAGGCGGTGGATGAAATCAGCATGATGGGACGCGTGGTCAAGGTGGAGAAGCAGGTGAGTGTGGGATGGAGTTTCGCTGGGGTGGCGGAGCTGGTCGTCGACCGAGAAGCTCTGGAGGCCCACGGGGACAAGAACGAGGGTGGGGGGGAGTGCGCTTCTTACAGCTGCAGCCCAAGCACCCGTCTACGGGGGTAGCCAGAGCAGAGCCTACGCTCTCCTGCCCTGCGGACCTGCCCACGGATGAGCCCAGCTCGCGGAAAGGCCACCCACTCGGGCTAAACGACCCCGATTAGCTTGCCTGTTCCTGCTAAGCCCCACCCCTAGTTTGCTCCGTTCGCAGGTAAACTCGCTACCAAATGAGTCTTGGCCCAGCTAAGTCCCGCCTACTCCATTTAACCCCGCCTTTTTTTTTCTTAGTTATCTCTCCCGGACTATCCCAAGCTACCACAACTAAATTTTGCCCCCGGAACAAAACCGCAGCTTCCTATGTTCTCCCCGTCCTCCGGCTAACCCTTCTTTCCTGTCACGCCCCTCCCCCTGGCTGGGCCACGTCTTCCGGTTTGCCCGGCCCCGCCCAAGCCCCGCCTCCATCCAGGCCCCGCCTCGGTTAGGCCCCACCCAATCCCGCCTCCGGGCTCCGCCCCGCCCCCAGGTGCAGTCTATCGAGCACAAGCTGGACTTGCTGTTGGGCTTCTATTCGCGCTGCCTGCGCTCTGGCACCTCCGCCAGCCTGGGCACAGTGCAAGTGCCGCTCTTCGACCCCGACATCACCTCCGACTACCACAGCCCTGTGGACCACGAGGACATCTCCATCTCCGCGCAGACGCTCAGCATCTCCCGCTCGGTCAGCACCAACATGGACTAAGGGGCCTCTCAGCGGCGGGACAGCAGATGGCCGGCCCCTGGGCCTCGAGCTCGGACCCGCCACCTGGGCCTCAGGACTCCTGTTACTTGAACTCGCCTGCCTCGCGGGAAGAGAGGCCACATGCAGTATTGAGATGCCTGGGTGGGCGAAATACCCACAGTGGGTGCCAGCGAACCACCCCCCACCTCAGGAGCGCGAGATGCCAGGCCGTACAGAGGGCAGAGCAGTGGCTACCCCGCGGCCTCTGGGCCCCCCAGTGTCCTGCCTGCTTCACCAAGGCGTGATCTGGCCTGCCTGGCAGGGGCACTGCCCCGGGAGTGGGAGCAGGCTGCTGGGGCCCTGGGCCCAGACCCAGCTTCCAGCTATGCAAGGTGGGGTCTCTAGCCCGCCCTTCAGACAGAGCAGGGAAGCCCTCCTGCCAAGGCTCCGCCCCACTGGGGTGGGCCCAAGATGCCCCTACAGGTACCTACAAAGCACAGGACCCTGCCACGTGGCAGGTGGGCACCATATATGCAAACTATGTTAAATATGCAACTTCAGGGACCCCCATGGGGTCCCTCTGCCCCTCCCCTATTGGGAGGTTGGCTCCCAGCAGTAGCTGGTCTCAGGCTGCTTGGCCATGACCCCCATCCCCATTCTTTGACTTATCATCCATCCCTACCCAGCATGGGGTCTCTTTCTCCTCTGCCCTCCTCCAAGGGCAGTGCCTGGGTCTCTCTTTCCCTTTGCAGGTGTCAGTTCCCAGGGGATCCCTCTTCCTGCTGAATATCCAGTCCCCTTTGGCCCGCTAGACACTTGTGACACTCAGCACAAGTTTCTGTATTCTCCTCAGACTTCTCACAGGAAATGCTCCCACTGTCACACAGACATGTCCTGTTAGTTTTCCCAGACACAGAGAAAGTCTCTCGCACAGTGACACACACAGTCACACACATTTGGAGACCTGAGCACAGAGCCACGCAGCCTTGCCTGGCCCTCTGCAGATGATACCAGGGGACTGGCCCTGCAGGCAGGGGAAGCTCCCCACTCCATCTAGGAAGGAGAGGGAGATCTGAAGGGGCCCCAGGTCTCTGCAGGCCTCACCCTAGAGCATTACCAGCTCCTTTTCCCTAAGATCTACTCTTCACAGATCCAGGAACCCTAACTGTGCCTCTGCCTGCCCCCAAGGGTCTTCCTTGGTGTTCCCACAGCACAACTCAGGCCCAGGCATCTGCTGGAGAGACCCCAGACCCTTCCTTCCCCAAGGTAGGCCCACTTTGATCCAGGCTTCACCCCTTCCTAGTCACTCTAACTCCCAAAGAGAATAATAATGCAAATAGCAGCTATTTGCCAGGCACCAACTGTGCACTTGGCACTCACATGCACTGTCTCCCCTCCTTCCATAACCCACATCTTCACTTCAGTTGGCAGCCCCCACACTGGCGTAAGCCCTCATCCACTCCAGGTCCCGAGCACCTCTGGTATCCCTACCCTTTGTCCTTCTTCTGCAAAGCCAGTGCAGGTGGTAGGAGGGTGATGGGTAGTGAACCGATGGCAACCCTCTGTGGGGTACCAGGGAACAAGAGGCTCAGGCCAAGCTGCCTGCATCTCATGACTGGGGACCTGCATGCACCAGCACCAGGGCTGGGGTTGGATCTTGCTCAGCCTCATGGTGCCCAGCCTCTGCCCCAACGTGCCCTCTGCATGTGACCATCATGCTTTGGATGGAGCCTGTCCTGGCTCACCTCACCCACACTGCACTGTCCCCAGAGAGCCATGCCTCTGCTCCCTCAGAGACAGAGCTGTGGAGAGGGGTAGGAGAATGGGAATACCTACGACCAAAGGAGGCTTGGGAAGAAGCCCTCCCTCCTTCCACAATCGAGATTCCCCCACCAACCCAGTTCTCGGATATGCAAGTACCTCACTTTGTTAACTTATTAACTTATTGGTTTCATTAAAGTTTTCAGTAGGAGGTGGTTGGACTTGGCTCTGTTCAGTGGCTGTGGGGTGGGGCACCTGGTCTGGGGCTGAAGGACAAGGGGATTTGGATTAGTCAGGATTTTTTTGATTGTAAGCAACAAAAGCCCAATGCAATACTGTATAGCTTAAGCAAAAAATGAAACTTACTGGCCCAGATAACCAAAAAGTCCAGGGGATAGGTTTGGCTTTATGCCCAGCTAGATCTGTGTGCTTAGGCAGTGCGGGAGCCTGTCTCCTGTCTCAGCCTTTCTCTCAGGCAGCCCGACTCCTCACGATGACCCCTGGCGCTTCCAAATTTACTTCCTCTTGGATTAACACCCCAATGAAGAGTGAGTACCACTTTCCTAATAGTTTGTGTCAGTCAGGGCTCAGTCAGGACAACAGAAACTACACCAGGTTTTTCAACCAAGAGAGTTTACTCTAGGGGATGGGTACACAGCTGTGGAAGGACTGAGAGAACGAACCAAAAGGCAACACTGAGATAGTGTAGAGAAAACAACTGCAGGAAGCATGACTGGTTCTAGGGCTGTGGGAATAAAAGGAAGAGGTTGGGGTTATCAGAACCCACAAGTTTGGAGGGGAGCCCTATGGTGCTGGGACTTAGAGGTCTGAGGGAGGGGTGTTGTCTGGCTGGTACTGGTACCCCTCGGAGGATGCAGTGAGGCTTGTCTGGGACTGCAGAAAAAATCCAGAGGCTGAGATCAACTGCTGCTACCAAGATGTTGTTGATAAGCCTAACAAGCAATGGAAGAAGGAAGCCTCCCTCTAACCAGTTGCCATAGAGGTTAAGTCCAAATCATGGTGACCCCATATGTGGCAGAGTAAAACTGTGCGCCATAAGATTTTCAACGGCTGATTTTTCAGAAGTAGATCATCAGGCCTCTCTTCCGAGGCACCTCCGGGTGGAATTGAACCTCCACCCTTTCAGTTAACAGCTGAGCACATTAACCATGTGCACCACCCAGGGGCTCCAATCTCTCCCTAGGATGGTCAGAAGTCAGCTAACAAGGGACTAATGTGGCTTGCAGAGTCCCAGCCCCAGTATCACAGAGCAGAGTATAGAGGGGTGGATTTGGAGCTGAAAGATAATCACTCAATAACTGGCGCACTCCACTGCTTTGCCTACTCAGTGTCCGTACACATCAATTCACACATATTTGAACCTTCATGTGATAACAGTATCGTCCACCTAATAAGATGCAGCTACACCAGTTAAGCAGTTGGCTGCTAACTGGTGGTTCACACTCACCCAGCCACTCCATGGGAGAAAGACCTGGTGTTCTGCTTCCATAAAGATTACAACCAAGAAAACCCTATGGGGCAGTTCTACTCTGTCACATGGTGTTATTGTGAGTTGGAAGTCAACTCGACAGCACCTAACAACAGCAACAATCCTTCATACAAATAAAGACACTCTAACCCTCTTCCTCCAAAGAGGAAACACACAAAGTTCACACAAAGTCCCACAGTCCAACAGATGTATCCATCTCCAGGAGTTAGTAGTGAAAATCCATATCTGAGTGATGTTAATTACTCCTCTAAGTCAGTCACAATCCCACCTGCAACTAAACACTAAGCTGTAAAGTTAGCTATCACTTACAACCTTTATATAAAATAATAAGGGAAAAGGAGGAAAATAAATGTACTTACTATGTACAACACA
The DNA here is from genome assembly GCF_024166365.1 of Elephas maximus indicus. Lineage (NCBI taxonomy): Eukaryota > Metazoa > Chordata > Mammalia > Proboscidea > Elephantidae > Elephas > Elephas maximus. The sequence continues at coordinate 82,525,968 of NC_064821.1, forward strand.
CACACCAAACAAGGAAGAAAAAGATAGCTATAACAGACCTCCCTCTGTTAACTCATCACAGTGCCATAGTTGAAATGTATCACCTTATTTCACTGTCCTTCTATGTTCCTTTTGCTCTCAGCTAGGACTTCAGCTGGTTAGGGGTCCTCACCTGGTGCAGTGACCCAAATCATCATTCTTGAAGGGTTTGAATCCTCAGTGGTTCTGCATAGTTTTGGGAGCTGTAGCTTTTCATTAATAAAAGCTACATACTGTATGTGGAAGTACTAAAAGGGACTCTAGAGAATCCTCTGAGGTCTAGGCATAGTCCTTCTTGTCCTTGGTGTATAACTGCAACTCAGCTTCCTCTTGGTAATAGGATCAGTCCTGTGGCCAGTACATTAACTCTTTCTTTGTCTGTTGGTTCAGTGGTATGAGGAGCCCAAAATGGCTGAGTGGAAGTCTCACTTCCAATTCAATGAAAACTGTGTTGCCTCCCCTCCCTTGGGAACTAAGATCTCCAAACCAGCAGAACCCAAAGTTGCAGGGACAGGAAGCAAAACTTCTGTAAGTGGGTGTAATGAGCTGAGTAATGGCCACCCAAAGATCTCAGGTACTACTCACTGGAACTTGTAAATGTTACCTTATGAGGAAAAAGAATCTTTACATATGCGATGGAGTTAAGAGTCTTGGCATGAGATTTCCCTGGATTATCTGGGGGCCCTGAATCTAATCATAAATGTCCTTATAAGAGAGAGGCAGAAGGAAGGAGATCACTCATACGGAAGAGGAGATGGTGATATCAAGACGGTGGCAGATATTGGAGTGATGCTGCCACAAGCTAAGGAATGCTGGCAGTCATCAGAATCTATAAGATGCAAGGAATGGATTCTCCTCTAGAGCCTTTAGAGGGAGCACAACCTGTGGACACCTTGATTTTGACCAATAAAACTGATGTTGAACTTCTGGCCTTCAGAACTGCTACATAACAAATTTCTTTCATTTTAAGTCACCAAGTTCATGGTAATGTGTTATGACAGCCAAAGGAAATTAATACAGTGGGTTATTAGGTATAGTGGTGAGAGAAGCCACTCTCACTATCTCCCTTTGAATCCTGGAACTCTACATTCTGACTATGTCAGTGAAGATAAACCACTGCCCCCTCCATGATGGAAAGGTCCAATGGAATTAAGCTGGTGCCAGGTGGCTGGATGAACCCAAGAAAAACTTGTAAATAGTCTCCATTCTTGCTACCATAGCCACTTTGTACATGAGCATATTCAGCAAGCACTGGAGGGGCAGGAGAAAGGCTGACTGACATCCCCAGAATGTGCCAGTTTGTCAGTTGATTATCCAGAACCTTCTTTGTAAAAGATGCCCTTTAGTGAGCTTTCACTTGGGACAGAAATATCTTTACATTCTGTACCCATTTCTGAAAGTCCATCTAAATACCTTTCCAAGTCTTCCTTATCGCTGGTCCTCCAAGCCTGTGCTTTCTGAGTCCCTGACCATCCAGCCAAACCATTAGCCACTCCCCACAAGTAAGTGTAGATCCATACTTCTTGCCATCTCCCAATCTAGACAATATGGACCATCAAAGGTACTGAAAGATGAGTAGGATTTATCCAGGCAGAGGGGCAAGGGGGATGGTGACAAATATTCCATCTAGAGAGCATAGCATGTGTAAAGGTCCAAAGGTACAGAGTATGGTACGTGAAAGGAACAAAAAGAAAATCCTTTGGCTGGGCCCCGAGAGCAAGGGAGAGAGGGGCACAAAATAGGACTTTAGAATTAGGGGTCAAGGTTTGCAGGATTTCATAAATCATTCCAAAGAGATAGGACTCAACTGTGAGGCAGTGGGGAGCCAACGAAAGATTTTAACCAGGGGAGCAACCAGGATAGATTTGCATTTTAGAATGTTTTCTTCCTAGGATGGAAGATGGGTTTGAAGGAGCAAGTCTGGAGTAGAGAGACCAGTTAGGAAGCTGCTGAGGTAATCCAAACAGGAGATGTCGGTAACTTAGCAAGTCCCATTGCAGTTCACTAATCATGTAAATAATTATTGAGCACCTGCTGTATGCCAGGCTGTGGCTCAGCACAATACACAGGAGGCACGGACACAGGGGATCCAGTTACGGTCCTGAGGTCACCCAGCCCCCGGGGAAAACAGCTGCACAATTAACCAATGCAGAAGGCACTGTTCAGCTTCTGAGTTTGTCTGGTTCAGCAAAGAGGTTTGCAGGTGGCTCTGGGAGTCCCCCAAATGCCATCAAATATGGCCTTGAGAGTAGATACTATCTTAGCTTGGTATATCATTTATCTTTGCTGTATAAAATATCACCCCAAAACTTAATAGCTTAAAACAAGCACCATTTTATTTACTGACGATTCTGTGGCTCGGCGATTTGAGCAGTTCTGCTGGCCTTACCTGGGATCACTAATGTGGTTGCACTCATCTGGCATCTTGCCTGGGGCTGGGTGGTCTAAGGTGGCTACCTTCACATGTCTGGGGTTTGGTGCTGGCTGTTAGCACCCTAGTTGGTCCAGGGACCCTCAGTGGGGCAGCTTGTCTCTGCTCCATGTGACTTCTCATCCTCCAGTGAATTAGACTGGGCTTCCTCACTTCTCATTCTCAGGACTGCATTCCAAGAAGGTGAAGGTGGAAGCTGCAAGGCCTCTTGAAGCCTAAGCTCAGAAGTTGCGTGACATCAGCCTAGATCTACGATGTTGCGGGGCTCAGGTCACATGGGGGTAAGGTGCTCTGAATATGTTGCAAGCTTTACACTCTTACAGATCAAAGAAAATAATGGCTTGTATTTCTCAATTTAGATAACTTATTTCTTGTGCCTTCAACAGTTCCAGTTGTTGAAATAACATATTCATTTTCCCTCTAAGAATTCGAGGGGCACTTCTTCCCCTTCCAGGAGTCCTGGTGGTGCCGTTGTTAAAGTACTTGGCTGCTACCTGAAAGGTCAGCGGTTCAAACCCACCAGCTGTTCCGCGGGAGAAAGATGGGGCAGTCTGCTTCTGTAAGGATTATATCCTTGGAAACCCTACGGGACAGTTCTGCTGTGTCCTGTGTGGTCACACTATGAGTCAGAATCTACAGCAATGAGTTTGGTTTTGGTTTGGTCTTCCCCTTCCACCCATCTCTTGGGTACAACAGGGTTATGGAGATTTGACCTATCAAACTGGCCCCCTTTTCACTGTGAAAGCTCCCAAGAGTCCACTCTGGGGTTTGCTTCATCCCAGCTGGACAGAGTTGGTCACACCTCTAGACATCATGGAACCCAATGGTTTGGAAACCTTTTTTTTTTTTCTTTTATCTCTGGACCATTGCTACAACATAGCCTATTTGGAACCCCAATATGTAAAATCAATATATAACTCAAAAGTGGGGGCCTCCCAAAGGTGACCTCAGTTCTCACCTGCATCCCTATTGAGAATGTGCCCAGAACTTTGTTGCAGTCAAAATAGATCTATCTCCATGATGCATTCTTTGTTTAACTATTGGAGTAGATTGTGTGATTTGTCCCAAATTCTTCCTTCCCTCCTTCCCTTTGCCGTAGATATCTTGCGCTGAGTATTCTTCCTTGCCCATCTTACAATGCATTCCCTGGAAACAGATTCCGAGATGGAGAATGGTGTGCAGAAGGTTTATGGGGGGGAGGGGGGGCGATCTCAGGAGATTCATCTGTAAGGAAGGCAGGGTTGGGCAGAAGCTGGTCTGCAATGCGATCCCGGCTGAGGCATCCGCAGATCCGCTGGAGCTCAGACTTGACCCAAACTGAGAGGAGGCAGGCCTTTGTTTCCCTGCGTTAGCCAATCACTGGCTGTGGGTTGCCCCCGGGGTGGGCAGGACTTTGGGTGAGGCAGTTCCCTATGGCCAAGGGCAGCTCCCAATGAGTGACAGAGCTGTGAGCCAGTAGATGGGGGATGGATGCGTTGGCTCTGAAGTGGGGCTCTGGGTGGAGCACCGCAGTATCCACTCCACTTCTTCACGGTCTGGGCCTGGCCATGGGGTTTACTTTGGTCAATGGAATGTGAATGAGAAGGACAGTGTATTGGTTTCAAGCTAAGACCACAGAAATTCTGCCAGACTTCTTCGGACTTCCTTTCTCCACCTTGAAAAGTCCCAGACAGTTGTCATTTCTTCATCCTGGGTCTGGAATGCAGTTGACCTAGACACTGACAAGCGTGAAATATTTTTTTTTGTATGCCACTGAGATGTGGGGTTTGTTTGTCTCACAGCATCATCACAGCAAACCCTGACTAATACAGCTAGTAAGGCAGATTTCACTGGAGGCAATGAGGTAGAAGGTTTACACTGCACGTCACAAAACAGAACATTCTTTAAGTCTTCCGTAAACATCTTTGTTTTTGTCTCAAACGGCTTCTCTGGGCCCCGGGCACCTCCTTTTCTCTCCCTTTTTTTTTTGTTCACACAGCCTCTAAACTGAGTGGGAGACAGAGAGGAGTTCCTGGAAGAGGTGGGGAAGACTGCTGGGAAGTGGATACCATGTGTGATGGTTAGGGTCGTGTGTCAACTTGGCTAGACCATGATTCTCAGTGGTTTGGCAGATATTATGTAATCATCGTCCACTTTGTGATCTGATGTGAGTAGCCAAACAATTGAAACGGAAGTTTCTTTAGGGGGACGTGGCCTGCATCCAGCATACATGGATGTTCCGGCAAAGCTCAGCCTCTCACGATCCTGCATCTGATTCGTCGTCCTCTGACCTCTGGTTTTTGGGACGTGAGCCAGCAGCCTGCCATCTGAATTGTAGATTTTGGGTTCGTCTGTCCCTGCAACCAAGCAAGTCAGCAACCTTCCACCTGACCTGCTGATTTTGGGTTTGTCAGCCCCTGCAATGACGTGAGTCAGTAGAAACCTCCATCCTGACATCTGACCCATGGGTTTGGGACTCGCCAGCCTCCACAACTACCTGAGCCATCTCCTTGAAATAAATCTCTCCCTATATATATTTATGTACATACACTTCACTGGTTTTGCTCCTCTAGAGAACCCAGCCTAAGACACCCTGGCACAAGACATCCTGATGCACAAGAGCCACACTGCCCTGCCTGATCAGAACTGGAGTGGGACCTGCCCTTACCCCCAACTCCACTTCAGCTTCTTTCCCGGGCCTTCACCCCTGCTCCATGCCTCCCCTTCCCCAGGCATTGCTTCAGCTCCTGGAGGGCAAGAAACACATGTGTTTTTGTTTGTGGTCATCACTGTTCCCAGCACAGGGCTGGGCACACAGGACAATTAATAAATTCTGGTTGGTGCCATGGTTAATGCTCTCAGCTGTGAACTGAAAGGTTGGTGATTTGAGTCCACCCAGAGTTGTCTTGGAAGAAAGGCCTGGCAACCTATTTTCAAAATATCCACCACTGAAAATTCTGTGGAGCACAGTTCTACTATGACACACATGGGGTCACTACGTGTTGGAATCAATTGACAGCAACCAGTTTGGTTGGCAGGGAGGGAAGCAGGGCCACCTGGGATTTGATTGCTCATCTCCTACCTGAGAAATCTTATAGTCTGTATTGTATGTCCCCATTGCCACAAGGCAGCAGTAAAGACCTTGGCTTGGTGTTACAGTGCCAGCCTGGAGCCGAGAACAGGGTTGGACTTTGGGGGCCAGGACACACCCTTTAGTCATGCCCAGCATCTCTGAAAGAGAGCAAGTTTGGTGGCAGAGCTGAGCAGTTCACAGGTTGAGAGATGGGGCCTTTTGGGCTTGTCTCAGATCAGAAGAGTGAGGGCTGCACTCTCCGCCCTTCGTTCATTTACTCAGCACTCGTTTGCTCGCCTCTACCACGTGCCATGTGCCAAGTACTGTTTTGGTGCCAAGGTCACAGCAGCTGTCACACACTCACAAAGTCCCCGCGCCCGTGGAGTAGACAGTAGATTACTGTCTAGGCAGAAAATAAACAAAAAAAACAAGATAATTTCAGAGAGTGGTAAGTGCTGCGAAGAAAATAAAACAGGGAAATGGGATAGTGACGGGGACGGTGGGGTGGATGCGTCTGCTTAAAAGAAGGTGGTCAAGGAAGGACAAAAACCAAAAACCAAACCAGTTGCCTTGGAGCCGATTCCAACTGATGACGACTCCATGTGTGTCAGAGTAGAACTGTGTTCCATAGGGTTTTCAAGGCTGCAATCTTTCAGAGCTAGGTCGCCAGGTCTTTCTTCCAAGTCATCTTTGGGTGGATTTGAACCACTGATCTTTTTAGCTTGTAGCTGAGCGCCTGATCATTTGAGCCACCTAGGGGCTCCTCAGGGAAGCACCAAAAACCAAAAATAAACCCACTGCCATCAAGTCAATTCCAGCTCGTAGAGACCTATAGGACAGAGCAGAACTGCCCCATAGGGTTTCCAAGGCTGTAAATCTTGACAGAAGCTTACTACCACATCTTTCCCCCCCAGAGTGGCTGATGGGTTAGAACTGTCAACCTTTCGGTTAACAGTTGAGTGCTTTAAACACTGTGCCACCAGGACTCCTCCAGAAAGGCACAAGGTTGAAGCAAAAACCTTCATAAAAAGAACTGCCAAGGTCCCCAGGGACCAGCTGGTTCAATAGCCTCATTTTGCAGATTGGGAATCTGAGGCTCAACAAGCCTGGGCAGAGCCCAGGTCTCTTGACCCCCAGACCTGTCCCTGCGGGGGCTTTCCTCCTCTCAGCTCCTTAGCCTGCCTATGTCATCTCTGGGGGGAAGGAGCAGAGATGGCGATGCTGTTACTAGCAGAGAATGCTAACATTAAACAGGGGCCAATGAAGGAGAAAACATTCAGCAGTTCTAAGCACAGAAAACAATGAAAAACCACATAGTAATAGTAAAGAAAGGAACCCCGGTGGTACAGTTGTTAAGCACTCAGCCGCTCACTGAAAGGTCGGTGGTTTGAACCCCCCAATCGGTTCACAGGAGAAAGATGTGACAATCAGCTCCCATAAGGATTACAGCCTTGGAAACCCTATGGAGTAATTCTATTTGGTCCCATAGGGTTACTATGACTCAGAATCGACGCAACTGCAATGGGTCTGTTGTGTTTTTTTTGTTTGTTTGTTTAATTTAATGGTAAAGAAGTCCCGCGAAGTTCTGATTTTCCCGTAATGACAACTTCCGTGCTTTTTATTTCCCACAAAATACTAAGCATCAAACTCTTTTACAAATTTTGGTTTTGGTGGCTCTGCTTTGCCTGGTTGAGCAGTGTGACCCTGGGAAAGTCATTTCCCCTCTCCGTGACCCTTGGTTCCCTTATTTGCAAAATCTGAATCCAGCTCTGCTCCCTCCAAAGCCACTGTTCCATCCAGCTCTTATAAAGACTGCAGGCACCCTCCCTGCTGGCTGGGACCGTAACCCCTCCCTCTGCTTCTGAGCTCATCCCCGCTGCTCCACCCCAGCCCTGAGTCTGCCCACAAAAACATCTGACACACCACGCTTGTAGAGAGACTCACAGTGACTGGTGATGTAGGTTTGGGTTTGTTATCATTCGCGTTTTGCCAACCAGGAAGCAGACTCCGCAGGTGAGAGGACTTGCTGAAAATCACAATGCTTAAGTGGCAGAGCCAGGATTTCAGCTTAAAGATTCGTTCAGTGTCTTCTGCTCAAGGCTTCCACCCAAGATGATGAAAAGCACCAAAGCTTTGCTGTTCGGGGATTAAGCTTAATTTCCCTTGAAAACCCTCTTAGGGACAATGGGTTGGGCCAGGTAAAGATGTCACTTGGTATGGTGCTGCCACCTCCTGAGCGGAGGAGGTGTTGCAGCCCATCTCAAACCCAGACAGGTTTTCCAGTGCTAGTGAAAAATCCAGTGAGAAGCCCCAGACGTGGTTCCTTTGATGCATGAAAACACTGAGGTCAGAAAAGACAACTTAAACAAACCATCTACCTTTGCTGATCCTGCTTCCTCTTTTCCCATTTCCTTCTTCCTCATTGCAGCCTGACTCCCACTCTCCGCTCCCCTAAAACGGCTCTGCCAAAGGTCATTATGAACTTTCTGCTTGCCCAATAGAATAGCCTCTTCTAGGTCCTCATTTGACTTGACCTTTTGGCAGCATTAGTCGCGGCCGAAAGCCCCCCTTCCAACACCCCCCTTGGCTCTGTGGCATCCTCTCTGCAGTTCTTCTCCTGCCTCCATGACTGCTTCTTCTCACTTCCTCTCCTTTCCATCTCTTAAATGTCTGCGTTCTCCAAAGTCTGTCCCTGGCCATTTTCTCTTCCCACATGCATAATCATTCCCATGGCAACCACAGATGTGGCAATAACCCTGAAACATGTTTGTTCCCAGCTCAGACCTTGCTCCTAAGCACTGGACCCATTTACCTGGTCCTCCTCCTAGACCTCAACCCTGGAGGACCCAGCACATCCATTCTGATCTTATTCCTACTCCCCCCGCCCCAATCTGCTCTTCCGCCCAGGTGCTACCTACAGACAGCTCCAACCCTCATCCGCCACAGCCAGAACCCTGGGAATTCTTTTTGGCTCTTCCCTTTCTTGAGTCCTATACTTCAATAGGTCACTGTTGAGACTGCAGATTGTCCTTAATGTCCATTCTCACCTTCCTCATTAATGTTGTTGTTGTTGTGTGCAGCTGAGTCAATTCTGATTAGCAGCCCAACACTTAACCATTGTGCCACCCAGGCTGTTTTTCTCAATTAAAAAAAAAAAAACCTGCTGCCCTTGAGTCGGTTCCGACTCATGGCAACCCTATGCGACAGAGTAGAACTGCCCTTTAGGGTTTCCAGGGAGTAGCAGGTGGATTTGAACTGCCCACCTGTTGGTTAGCAGCCAAGCTCTTAACCACTGGGCCACCAGGGCTCCTCTGCAATAATGTTGTTGTTGTTGTTAGGTGCCGTTGAGTTGGCTCCGACTCATAGCGACCCTACGTACAACAGAATGAAATACTGCCTGGTTCTGCTCCATCCTCACAATCATTATGCTTGAGCCCATTGCTGCACCCACCAAGTCAATCCGTCTTGTTGAGGGGTCTTCCTCTTTTTCACTGACCCTCCACTTCTCCAAGCATGGTGTCCTTCTCCAGGGATTGATCCCTTCTGATAACATATCCAAAGTATGTGAGATAGTCTCACCATCCTCGCTTCTAAGGAGCATTCTGGTTTTACTTCTTCCAAGACAGATTTGTTTGTTCTTTTGGCAGTCCATGGTGTATTCAATATTCTTCACCAACACCACAATTCAAAGGTGTCAACTCTTCTTCGGTCTTCCTTGTTCATCGTCCAGCTTTCACATGAATATGAGGTGATTGAAAACACCATGGCTTGGGTCAGACACACCTTAGTCTTCAAGGTGACATTTTTGCTTTTCAACACTTTAAAGAGGCGTCAATAATAGAACCTTCAAATTTTACTCAGGCATATGGCCACCCAGAATAAAAATTATGTTTCTGAGCCCTTTTTTTTTTTTTAATGGTAAAAGGTGTGGACAATTTCTGGAAAGTACCCTTCTATTTTTCTTCCTTCCTGCTGAAATGTTGATATGGTGGCTGGAGTTGGAGCAGCCTTTTTGGCCCATGAGGTAGAACCCATGAATGACAAAGCAACAAGGCAGAGGGGTCTGGATATTGACACTATGGAGCATCACACCAGTCCTGAACCACCCACCTGGTTCATCTTATTTAAGCTACTGTTATTCTGTCACTCAAATCACACTTAATCCTGGTATAGTGCCATTCACTCAACAAGAGTGTCTACTTATGTCAGATGTCATGTTCCATGCTTTTTCATACCACATCTCTCTTAAGGCTTGTTACTTCTATTTCTTTACCATCTCTCCCATGTACCCCACATTGCCACCCCTTGCCCTAGGGCCCTCATGTCTACCTGAATCAGTATGATGGCTTTCTCATGGCTCTCTGTTTTTCCAATGCCTCTTTCCAACTCATTCTACTCACAGCAGCCAGAACAATCTTTCCAAATTACAAATCTGACCATGTGTATATTCATCTCCTCCATGGCTCTGCATTACCAACAGGATAAAATTCGGGCTCCTCAGCCTGGCACTCAAGAATCTTCTCACTTTGGCCCTGCTAACTTTTCCAAGCATATTCCTTGCCCCTCTGATCATCTACCCTACACTCTAACCACACTGCACTTGTTGCTGTTTCCCACTTGAGACTTATTCATTCATGCTACTTTGCACACATTACCTCCTCCCCTGGGATTTCCTTCCTCCATCTACTGATGTCCAAATTCTACCCTGTCCAGTCCACCATAGGAGCACCTAGTATATGTCACACAAACTGTGGTAAATATTTTCACAGAAACAGCCCATATACACAAACTGTTATTATCCCAATTTTATAGACAAGGAAACTGAGGCTCAAATAAGGGAAGTGATTTACCCAAAGTGAGCATTCCTAGTGATGAATGATGCTGAGTCTACTAAGTCCCAATAGTTCTTCTTCTATAGGACTCAGGCTCTGACATCTTCCTCAACCACACCAAGCACTCTGGGACATAGGCAGCTTGAGTTCTCATATCAAATGAGCCACTTATTACTATTACTTGCTGTGGTAGAGACTGCTCGTAGTCCACCAAAATCCATCCTTTCCCACTTCCATAGGACCTGAGCTGTGGACGAACACATGGTTGCCAGCTAGAAATAATATTTTCTAGCCTCTGTTGCAGCTAAGTATGGTCACGTGACTATAGTCTTGCCGATAGAGAATATGAGTAGGAGTGATTTATGTCACCATGCTTTAAAACATTGGATGTGCACACCTCTTCACTCTCTTCTTCTTGAGAGCTAGACAAAGAGGTGTCTTTGGTCCAGCTTCCACCTCACAGATAAAGACAAAGAAGCCAACTTAGACTTTACGCAGCCATCTTGCCTCATGAGATTGTGGTCATGAAGAGCAGAGCAACAAGAAGGAGGCAACCTGGGTCCTGAATGACTGAGTGGAAGCAGGAACAATTTTTTTTTTCCTTTTCTCTTTAAGCTTCTTTTTAGATTTTTCTGGCTCTCTTTTTTACAGCAGCTGAGTTAACATTTAGATACCTCTTAATTAAAAAAAAAAAAAAAATTTTTTTTTTTTAAATATTTGCTAGTACTATAGTATGAAGATAGAGGAGGAGAAGGAAAGGTATTGTTATTTCAATAATAGTCATGGAAAAATGAACTTTCTGGGCTTCCTTTCACTATTTTTACAGTTTAGTACTATATTATTTTTAAAAACTTGAAGCGGGACAGACAAACTTACTCAGACTACATGGATTGAGAGTGATGGAGAGGCTGTTTCCCCAGAGATATTTGGGGAAATGTTTTTCCAGGAGGAGGGTGATGGGATCCTGGAAGCCATACATGCCTGATGTTCACTTCTACTTTTGGGCCTTCTTTGGTAGGTGGAAGAGACTTATGCTTCAGTGTTAACTTGGGGCACGGATTGAGGTCACCCCTCTCACCCTGGACCCCTTTTCTGGAGACTGTTAATAACCACTGCTTAATGAGCACCCATTGTGCTAATGTCAGAAACAGCCATCACTTACTGGGAACTTCCTCTGTTCCAGGCTCCGTGCTGAGTACATATCAGTCATTAGTTCATTTAATCCAATAGGTTAGGTGTGATGGTTAATTTTATGCGTCAACTTGGCTAGGGTGTGATTCTAAGTGGTTTGGCAGACACTGAACTGATTACTGTTATGTAATGTAATATAATCATGTTCTATGATGTGATCTGTTGCAATCAACCAATCAGTTGAGAGGGCAGTTACCTTGGGGGTATGGCCTGTTTCCAGAATCTGAGTGGATATTCTAGAAGTGTACTCTCTCTCTCTCTCCCCTGCTTTTTTCCCATTGCCTGACCTCCAGATCTTGGGACATAGCCTACAGAAGCATCCAGCCTGTCACTAGACCTATAGATTTGGAATTTGCCAGCCCCTACAATCTTGTGAGCTAGCAGAGGTCTCCAACCTACCATCCGATTTGGGGTTTGCCAGGCTCCACAATTGCATGAGCCATTTCCTGGAAGTAAATCTCTCTCTCCGTATTTATACATGTATAAATGTATGTATGTATGTATACATATATATATACGTACATCTCAATGGTTTTGTTCCTCTACAGAGCCCAACTAAAACATTAGGTATGTACGTACTTTAATATACTCAAGATTAAAAAGAGAAACAGAAAATGGAGGCTCAGAGTGGCCAAGTGACTTTGCTGAATGGCATATATGTAGTTTGGAGCCATCATTTAAACCCAGGCCTGTATGACCCGGAGACCTGCACTTGTTTCTCAGCCCATGCTGTTAGTCTGTCGACATTGTTCTCTGAGCGCAGAGCCCAAGCAGAAGCCCAACTCTGCAAGGGAACATCCCTGCCCTAATTTAAACCCAGAAACTACTGAGGAAACAAATGGAGAGATTTCATAACATAAAAATTAATAGCTTCCAAAAGGCAAAAGACGCCATAAGCAAAGTTAAATGACCAGCAACAGATTGGGAGAGAATACCTGCAACACTTACAAAAGGCAAATGTTTACTGTTTGTAATATATAAAGAGCTCTTATAAATCAATAGGAAACCCTGGTGGTATAATGGTTAAGTGCTATGGCTGCTAACCAAAATGTTGGCAGTTCAGATCTACCAGGTGCTCCTTGGAAACCCTATGGGGCAGTTCTACTCTGTCCTATAAGGTCGCTATGAGTCGGAATCGACTTGACGGCAATGGATTTTTTAAGAAAAAGACAAACTACTCAGTAGAAACATGAGCAAAGGCTATGAATGGGTAAATCATAGAATAAGAAATACGAATAACCAGTTAATATCTTTATTGATAACCCAAGAAATGGAAGTTAAGTAACTTTTTGCTTTGATTTAAAGTGGTAATAATTAAAACCATTGCTAATGTCCATTGTAGTCAAGGGTGTGAGCCAACGGGCGCTGTCACACATTGCTGGCAGGAAGGGAAATGGGAGCAGCCACTTAGAGAGCTATTTGGCAGAATTTTATTTGCTCATATCTTCTGATCCAGTAATTCTCCTTCTAGGAATGCATCCTACACAGATGTGCCCATGAGTGCACAAGGGTCAATACACAAGGGTGCTCCTTGCAGCAACATTTGTAACAGGAAAATTTCAGAAACAAGGTACCTTTCCATCCGTAGGGGCTTGATTAAGTAGATTATCCTCAGTGCACTCATGAAGAAGAATGAGGTAGAGCCATATTTACTGACATGGGGAGATTTCCAAAATACATTAAGTAAAAAAAAAAAAAAAGAGTTATATAAAAGAGTGCCTTAGTTATCTAGTGCTGCTATAACAGAAATCTTACAAGTGGATGGCTTTAACAAACAGCAATTTATTTTCCCACACTTTAGGAGGCTAGAAATCTGAACCCAGGCCGCAGGTTCTAGGGGAGGGCTCTCTCTCTCTCTCTCTCTTTCTGTTGGCTCTGAAGGAGCCTTGTCTCTTTGAGCTTCTGCTCCTGGGCTATCTTCATGTGGCTTGGCATCTCTCTTCTCCCATCTCTGCTTCTCTCGCTTGCTTGTTTAATCTTTTATATCTCAAAAGAGATTGACTTTGAAACACACCCTATACAGTAATCCTGTCTTATTAACATAACAAAAAACCCTTTCCCAAATGGAATTATAACCAGGGACACAGGTTAGGATTTACAACACATATTTTTAGGGAACACAATTCAATCCATAATAAATAGTACAATGTTATTTATATAAAAAAGAGATGTATGTGTGTATATGTACATAAGTTCCTAGGTGATGCAAACGGTTAAAGTACTGGCTGTTTGGGGGTTCAAGTCTACCCAGAGGCACCTCAGAAGTCTGCTTCTGAAAAATCAGCCACTGAAAACTCAACAGAGCACAGTTCTACTCTGACGCACATGGGGCTGCCGTGAGTTGGAACTGAATCAACAGCAACCGGTGGTTATTTGTACACAACATATATTACATATAATGTATATATATGTAATATAATGTATATATATGTAATATAATGTATATATATGTAATATAATGTATATATATGTAATATAATGTATATATATGTAATATAATGTATATATATGTAATATAATGTATATATAATATACATATACATATGTATGTGTGTCTAAAAAGTTGTGAGGTGGTTTTATGTTTTATACTTTCTAGGTTGTTTGACTAGGTTCCTGGGTGGTAAAAATGGCTTGCTCCCCGCTACTAACCAAAGTTGTTGGTTTGAACACACACAGTGGCGCCACGGAAGAATGACCGAGCAATCTGCTTCCATAAAGATTACAGCCAAGAAAACCCTACGGAACTCAGTTATACTTTGTAACACGGGGTTGTGTGAGTTGGAATTGACTTGATGGCAAAAGATTTTAGATTGTTTAAATTATTTTACCTCAAGCATATATCGCTTTTGATTAAAAACAACGTGTGTTAAAAAACAAAAACCAACGGTTGGCTCATACCCTCTGTTGGGCCAGGGCAGGCTGGGGGTGGCAAAGCAGAGGGGTCCTGCTGCCTGGGTATGCCAACTGCCTGAATTTGCTGATTCTATGGCAAAGCCCCCAGCCAGAGCTGCTCACTAGGAAGAGGCAAAGGAATGAGTCCCTCCAGAGACTGCCCACTAGTAAGCTTTGTGTGACGCCCTGCCTGACCGCCACCATATTCCTGCTCCTAGGGGACCACCTAGACTTGATGCTTATTGCTGTCCACCCTCCCCCACCTGCAAATCAGAACAACCTCTTCCAAGAGCCCCGTGTGGTTTACCATGTGCCTGCCCATCTCTTGTGCTGGCTGTGTGTTGTTGAGTGGGTTGCTTATCCTCTCTGAGCCTAGGCTGCCACATCTGTACAATGAGGCCAACAACTGTATCCACTCCCTGGAGCTGTTGCAAGGACTGAAGGAGTAAATGCATGTCAAGCCTGCTGAGCCAGCTGTGCGTGCTCACCGTGGGCCCTGGGGAAGAAGCACTGCGTTTCCTTCCCACCCTCCTTCAGTCCAGACTTACTGCCCCCCAACGCTGGAGAGTTAGGAGGGGCAGGGAATATGGTCCTCAAGGTACAGCACTTAGAGAGCTCAAAGACATGCCCCAGGTCACAAGCTTATGGCTGAGCTAGAACTAGAAATCAGGACTCCCAACTCCAACTTGGATTCTATGCCTGAACCTATTTCAGCCTTAGCTCTAGCCTGACACCCACTCTGCACAATACATGGGGTGGAGGTGGGATGATGATGAATCAGCCTCTGACCAAGACCCCCCCACCGACTCTGATACGTGATGAACTTGGCCTTTCAGTGGTGGAAAAGGGCCTGGGGAGGGAAACACCCTAGGCAATGCACAGAGGCACAGAGGCATGAGGAGCATGGTGTATCAGGAATTTGCAGTGGCTGGCATTAAGGGGGAAACCCTGGTGACATAGTGATTAAGTGCTACAGCTGCTAACCAAAAGGTCAGCAGTTCGAATCTGCCAGGCTCTCCTTGGAAACTCTATGGGGTGGTTCTACTCTGTCCTATAGGGTCGCTATGAGTCGGAATCGACTGGATGGCAATGGGTTTTGTTTTTGTGTGATTGAGTGTGGGGAGGTACCTGCAGGCTAGTTAGATCAGGCCTCTCTCCTCTTGGTCCCGGTGGTTATGTTTCCCAGTGGCAGCTCCCATCCAAGCAGCTCACAGGACAGGCAATTAATCTATGCTCTAAAAAGCCTGTGGTGGGCCCATTTGACTGATTAGGAGACTAAGGTCAGAATAGCTTCCTCTATGTCCTCTGTCTACCAGGACACACTTTGGGACTTGGGCCTTTGCTCATGTCTAGTCCTCACACCTGGATGCAGTCCTGAGGCTGACGCACACCTCACCTGAGCTGCTCAGCGGCGCCCACCTAGAACCTCCATGTCTACCTTGTATGGTCCAGCTTGGCCTAGATTTCAAATCCCAAACCATATGAAAGTCTCCTCTCCTCAAGCCCAAACCAGCCATGAGACAGGGTCCATGGCTGCTCGCTCATCTCCCATCCCACCCCGACTATGCAGCACTGTACCTTTTGCCAGGTGCTCTCAGAAGCCCAGTCTCATTTGAATCCTTGCTCACCTCTGAGGCTGGAATTATTCTCCCCATTCTATGGAAGAAGACACTGAGGCCTCATAGAGGTTCAGTGACCCCCTCCGAATCCACAGCGACAGTGTTAGGACAGGTGTGGGACTCTGCTCTTGCTCCACTAAGGGTCAAGTGCTTGGCCAGATGCAACCTGGGGAGGGCAAAGGCCTAGGACAGAACAGGACGGGCATCCTTTCCCCACCACTTACTGGAGCATGACTGGGAGGAATAATTCACCTTCTGGGCCTCAGTTTCCTGACCTCTGGAATGGGGATAAAACTACCCCGCAGAGATATTAAGAAGGTTAGAGAGTGGTTAAATGGGAGGCTGGAAGAGAAAATGCACCTAGTGGGCACTCCTGTTGGTTGCCATCATGCCTGCGCACAGTAGGCACTCAGCAAGTTCTGACTTGATCACAGAGTCAGCAGGACTCCTGACTGCACTTCCAGCAGCAGATTTGATGTAAAGAATTGGGCAAGGACGATTAAGGGACTCAAGAGGATTATTTGGTAATCAGCTCAACCCCTTAAGCTGCCTGGGAAAACACAAGGGTCAGACTGCTCATTACTTTATTTAACAAATGGCCACTGAACACTTAGCAGAGCTGTGCTGATGACCGGCAGCCCTCAGGTCCCGAGAATCTACCCTGTGTTGCTGTGCGCTGTCAGTTGATTCCGACTGATAGCAACCCTAATGGGGCAGAGGAGAACTGCCCCACAGGGTTGCCTAGGCTGTAGTCTTTACCCGGCCAAGGAGCCCTGGTGGTGCAGCGGTTAAGCACTCGCCAGCTAACTGAAAGGTCAGCTGCTCTGTAGGAGAAAGATGGGGCAGTCTGCTTCTGTAAAGATTTACAGGCTTGGAAACCCTATGGGGCAGTTCCATCCAGTCCTATAGAGTCGCTATGAGTCTGAATCGACTTGATGGCAATGGGTTTTGGGTTTAATCTTTACAGGAGCAGATCGCCAGATCTTTTCTTCCTCAGAATGGCAACCGCAGACCATTTGATAGCAGCCAAGCACTTACCCGATTGTGCTACCAGGGCGCCTTGTGCCAGGTACTTTACATAGAGTCTTATCACAGCAATCCTCTAAGGTCGATATTCCTTTTTAAATACTTTTTCTGTCGTAAAATGGAAAGTGCTTGTTGGGTCTGGGACTCGGGTGACGTGAGTGCGGCACCCAGGGCACAAAATTTAAGGAGGCACTCGCTTGACCCTAGTCGCCACCCTGGTGCTTGTGGTGGACTCTGGGATGTACCACTCAGACCGTCTTGCCAGGAAATTGCTGCTCTAGCCTCTGGGGGTGCTGCCTGCAGACCGTCTTCAGCTGGCAGCTCCTGCAGGGACTGGCTGAGCTATAGAGAGCCACCTGGCCTGTGATCATCCCACTGCCTGGGCTGGCCCACATCTGATGACGGATACAGAGGCACAAAGGAGTATAAAGGCCCAACATGGGGTGACTCTGAAGGCCATACTAGCGCCAAAGCTCCCCGTGGGACTGGCTCAGGCTGTGGGCCTGCTTTGTGGTTTCTCCTGCTCACTCTGCTTTCTCTGCTCCGCAGCTGCTGATCCCACAGCACTCCCTAATCAACTTCTTGCAAGCTAAATGCCATTGCAGAGTCTGCCTCCAAGGGACCCAACTTGCACCAGTGTGGCTGCTGGAGTAAGCCCTTTCTATCTGGTTAAAACACCACCTTCCTCAAGACTCCAGTAGGAAAACAACCAAACCAAACCAAACCCATTGCTGTCAAATTGATTCCAACTCATGGTGACCCCGTATGTGAAAGAGTGGAACCGCTCCATTGGGTTTTCTTGGCTATAATCTTTGTGGTAGCAGATTGCCAGGCCTTTTTTCTGCAGTGCTGCTGGGTGGGTTCGAATTTCCAGCCCTTAAGCTAGTAGTCAAGCACAAACTTTTTGTGCTACCCAGGGACCTCTCTAGTAGAAACCGTTCCCAAAATGCCAGTGGTCCAGGATTATAGCACTAACTACAAACCATACTTGCTAGTGGCCAGGCACGGTCCTAAACATGTTACATGCAGTAACTTGTTTAATCTCCACAGTAACTCTAGAAGGGAGGTCCTATTGGCATCACCGTATTACAAATGAGTTCAAAGAGAAGTTATGCTTTTCTTGAACATTTACTTGGTGATAAAATCTCGTCAGCCTAAAGATGATTCAAAATAAAGAACTTCAGGGGGAAAAAAAAAAAAGGAGGGAAAGGTGTTTGGTCTGTGCCATTACTCAGTTTCCAAGCTTGAAGGAGCTGACTCCTGACCTCAAAGACCCAGTCTTGGAATGAGAGCAAAATCCACAGGACCAAGGGGGCAACATATTGCTTTAGGAGGGTGGCCCCAGAGAAGAGGTGAGAGACACCCCACTGGAACCACAGAAAGCTGGTAGGATTCCAACAGGAGGGCCAAGACTCAGAAGGTGAGGTGGCTTCTTTGAGGTCAGGCAAGAGCCACTGCTGGACTGGGCCCTGAGGCTGTCAGACTGTAGCCATTACTCCTTCCACAGCCCCTACATGCTGACAGAAGGGATACCCCATCCTTCCCTCCTGCTGGTAGGGTCTGGATTCTCCCAAGAATGTCAGGGATTTGGAGATCCAAGTGGTAGGCTGCCTCAGCCTAACTTCTCCTTTGTCCACCTGCCTACTGTCCAGCTTGTTAGCAGCACCTGTTGGAACAGCTCAGCAGGTGAACCCCCTTTAGCTCTGTAAAGAGGCAAGTGCTAGGTTTTCATTGCAATCCCTTCCACATGGAGAGCACATTGTGGTTAGAGTCAACCAACTGCTTATCAACCCATCCCTGAATTTGCTTATTGCCTTACAAAGTAACAGGGCAGGAATATTAGACCCACTTTACTGGTGGAGAAACTGAGGCCCAGAGAGGAAGAAATCAGGGCAGTAGTAGGTAGAGGGCTGAACTCCCATTCCAGTCTAGCCTCTTGGTCTCTGTCTCTGGCCTGGGGTCTTGGGCAAAGCCAGGGCAAACACTGGCCTCCCTGAGCTCAGAGCTCAGTCCGGTTCCTTCCCAGATGCCTGTCTGCTTCCTGCCCCCTGTCCCCTGCCCCATCCCATCCCAGGATGGCCTGTTATCTTACCAAAAGAACCCATTGCCTATCGAGTTGATTCTGACTCATAGTGACCCTATAAGACAGAGTAGGCCTGCCCCATAGAGTTTCCAAGGAGCACAGTTCAAGGTGGATTTGAATTGCTGACTTTTTGGTTAGCAGTGGTAGCATTTAACCACTACACCACCAGGGTTTTCTGTTGTCTTAGGGAGACCTTTATTCACTTGCTAAACACCTCCCGCTGCCCACCCTGTGCTTGTCCTGGTGGCTTCAGATTCAGCTCCAACACAGTGCGCCCAGGTGGACTCACAACTGGTAGAAGAGTCATAACAGCAAACAAGCCTGGCATGAGGAGAAGCCTAGCCACTGGGAACAGAAGTTCTCAGCCCTGTGTTCCCTGCACAGATTCCCTGGAATCCATTCTCTTCTCTCCAGCCCCACTGCCTCGTCCTAGCCTGGGCCTTGGCATCCCTGCCCTGGTCTCCTTCCAGCCTTTCTCCCACAAGGTGAAGTGCCCAGGGATCTTTCCAGAGAGAGTCAACAGCA
This sequence comes from Elephas maximus indicus, assembly GCF_024166365.1. NCBI lineage: Eukaryota > Metazoa > Chordata > Mammalia > Proboscidea > Elephantidae > Elephas > Elephas maximus. Next base: position 82,545,637 of record NC_064821.1, read on the forward strand.
GAGGGTGGCCAGGAGCTCATGCTGGTGAACAGGCCTCTGAGGCCAAATCCTTCCTAGCCTGGGCAAACTCCACACCCCTCATCTGTACAATAAGGACTGCACCTACCTGACAAAGTTGTAAAACCAGCAGACTTTTGTTGTCCATGTCTGACCTTTGTGGCTCTCCCTTCCCAACACCCCACGCTTCCCTGTCCCTCCCTGCATTTGCATGCCTCTGCCCTTGAATAGGCTCTTCTCTCCTCTGGAATGCCACCTTCTCCAATGACTAAAAACACATTCATTGTTCAAAGCTCTGTTCACCATGTCAAATGTCACTGTTTCCCTGAAGCCTGAGCCTTCCCCCTTCCCTAACCAGTTGAAACCACTCCCTCCTCTGGGTTTGCCTACTTGGCAATCCTACCTGTTTTCTAGGCCTCATCACGCTCTTCCTTCTAGCAACATTAATTCCCAGGTCTGTTACTCACCTGCTCCCACCTGCACTTTGACTCCATGGGGGCATGTACCAAGTTGGCACAGGGCCTAGAATAAAGCTAGGCCCAATTTTTTTTTTTTTTAATTTGTAGAAAAATAATATTATTTGCCGTTAAGTCAATTCCAGCTCATGGTGACCCCATGTATTAAAGAGAACTGCTCCATAGGCTTTTCTTGGCTGTAATCTTAATGGAAGCAGATCACCAGGACTTTTCTTCCTCATTACTGCTGGGTGGTTCCGAACCACCCTTTAGGTTAGCAGTCAAGTGCTAACAGTGTGTACCACCTAGGGACCTAGAATAATAGAAGAAAAAAAAAAAAGCTATCATTCACTGGGAAAGCCTGGTGGCATAGTGGTTAAGTGCTACGGCTGCTAACCAAAAGATCGGCAGTTCAAATCCACCAGGTGCTCCTTGAAAACTCTATGGGGCAGTCCTACTCTGTCTTATAGGGTCACTATGAGTCTGAATCGACTCGATGGCACTGGGCATGGTTTGGTTTTTGGTGTTGTTTACTGAGCACTGACTAGGTGACATCGTGTTAAATGCTTTGTGTTGCATTTAATCCTCACAACCACTGGAGGATCCTGGGGCCATCTCCCTCTGAGGAAATACTTTTAGGAATGTGAATGGATGGTGTCGTGAACAAGGGAGCCAGGTTCACCTGAATCCTCAGGGACCACCCCCGTTCCCCTCTGGCCCTCAAGTAGACAGGTGAAGGCAGCACTGCCCAGCACCCCCATCCCAGGAGCTGGGAGGTCCAACGGCTATGTCCTGGGGTTACCCGGCCCCCTGCCGCAGCCTCTGCCTTCCAGGTTATGACATAACAATTGCATAACTCAAGTTATTTTTGAAACAAACGGTCAGTTTCCTCTCCTGGGTACTGCCAGGGGCTGTGGTCCCCATCCCACCCAGGGTCCTTAACAGCCTCAGGACTTTGGAATCTAAATACATTTGGGGGTGGAGGTAACAAGGAAATGAAGACGCAAGATCATAAAGTGACCCAGTTTTATTTTGGTTTTGGAGGCCTGAGGAAGGCAGGTGGGGCATTCCTCCACCTCGCAGGAGTTAGGGCTATACAATCTTCCCCTCCGCATGGCAGGAGGTCCAGCGATGGCAGAGCCCAGGCACCGGGGCTGGGGGCAGGGGGCTCAGTGGATGATGGCTCCGGGGAACCCCATTCCGGCAGCGGTTCCTCAAGGAAAGAGGGGGGAATCAGGCAGGGGCCTGGAATGGCTCAGATATGGGGACAGAAGTCTGAGGGAAGTGAGAGAGCATAGAATCCAAGAAAGGGGACTCCTAGAGCTGGCCCAGTCCCCTTCATTTTACCGCTGAGGCGGCGAGTCAGAGAGGTAAAGCCAAACTGTCATCCCGCAAAGCCTGGAGTGACGCCAGTCGTCCCGCCGGGTCTCCGGCTCTGTACACAAACAGCTGCCTTCACCCTCACGGAGGGCGCGTGCGGGGCCCAGTCTCTCGGTGCGGAGTTCGGGGGGCAGACAGGCCCCCTTCTCTCGGGCCCGCCAGGCGGGGCTCGCCAAGCTCAGCAGCTCACGGAGCCGGCGGGCGGCGCGGATCCCAGGTCCGAGAAGCAGTCGAACTCGCTCTGGCCCAGGAAGAGCTCGGGTAGTTCGCGCACGCGGTGCAGCCCAAGCTCGAGCTCCAGCGACGTCAGCGCCTCCTCGTCGATGAGTTCGGCGTCCATGCCGACCAGGGTGTGCGCGGGCGGCGGCGGGGCTGGGGCGCCAGGCGCCGGCTGCAGGCCCGGGGGACCTCCCGGGGCGCTGGGGGTAGCGGGCGCGCGGCCCGGGTACAGTGTCGCCACGGGCTGCAGGTGCGCGCTGTCGGCGCCAGGCTGCACCGCCTGGAAGGGCTGGAAGGCTGGCGGCGGCCGCAAGGCCCCGTACGCCAGGGCTCCGGGTGGTGGCGGCGGCGGCCCGAGCGGAGCCCCCCGGGGCCGCAGCCCGCTGTCCAGGCCCGGGCCCGCGTACGGCTGCAGAGTCCAGAGCGCGTGAGGGCCGTGGGCTGGCGCGGCGGGTGGCGGCCTCTGCATCAGGCTGTAGCCCTCGGCCAGCATCAGGTGGTCTGCCATGGCGGCGGACGATGGTCAGCGCGGGCAGCCCCGGCCGGGGCCAGCTGCTCTTCTGCGGCTAGGGTCCCCTGGCTGCGCGCCCTCCTCGCAGCCCAGCCGGGAGAAGGAAAACCGAACCCCACCCGTGTTCCTGCCCAGCCCACGACGCACCGGCTCCGCGCTCTGGCGCGCCTGGAGGCCGCAGATCCTGCCGGCAAGCGCTCGGTACACAGAACGCGTCGGGCTCCGAGACCTCTGCGCGACGCCCCAGGACTCAGCAGAGTCTTATACTCAGAGGCGGGGTGGCCCTGCCCCCGAGCGCGCATTGGCTGGATGAAGACATCTCTGGGCGCCCCGCGCCGCGCCCCGTCCAGGTCTCAGCCCCGCCCACTGCCGGAGCCCCGCCCCTTGGGCCGCAGGCCTTACACCCTCCGGTGGGTTCCGCCTCCGCTGCGGAGCCGTTTGGCACTTTCCAAGGAGGCTACATCTGGCGGTCAGAGGTGCAGACTCAGGGCTGGGCTGAGGCTGGGCTTGAACTGACCGGAGGTAGGTGGGAGGTGCAAAGGGTTACGAGCCCCCAGAGCTGTAGAATCTCAGGCCCAACCTCTTAGTTTCCCAGATAGGAACTGAGAATCAGTGTTGGGGGCATCTCCTGGGACTATACCGCGATGCATTGGAAGAAGCGGGACTTGTGATCGCCACGTCTACGCAGGGCAAAGGTACCTTAACAGGCAGGGTCACCGCTGGTTAGCTGTCGGTTCCCATCATCCCCGGGTTTGTCAGTTGCTCCTACTCTGCCCCCCACTACATCTTGTCTGTTGAAGCACGTACCGAGTTGTTATTAAAGTAGTTTATGGGCATCCCTCCTGAAGGACTCGTTCATCTTAGTATCTCCAGCACTTGGCTGAGAGCCTGGCCCAGAGCAGGCTTTTAGTCAAAGTTGGGTGAATGAACAAATGATTGAATGAATTGCAAACTCATTTACCTGAGTTTCTTCATCTGTAAAATGGGGACAACAGCAGCAGTGACCATACTGGGTTGTTGTGCACACTGCCTGGCACATAGTAGGTGCTCAAAAATGTACCTCAAATGAATGAAAGACTGGATTTAGAGACCTTCAGAGTAGAGTCTGTCAGGGCCTCCCTTGATAACAATAACAATAGTAACTCGGACTTTTAGAGTGCTTAAAACCAGCCATTCGAAACCCTGTGGAGCACAGTTGTACTCTAAAACACATGAGGTCAGCAGGAGTTGGATCAGCAGCGACTGGTTTACATTCTATCAGCATTTTGTCAGGGGGCAGGGCACGGACTATCAGCCCCTTCTTGCGGATAAGGAGACTAAGGCACAAGGGAAGGTGATTTTCCTGAAATCACCCACAGATTTAGCACTGACTGCGGTGTTTCCTTGGAGCAGCGGGAGCCTCTCCCTAGGGCCAGGAGAAAGCCTCCCTGAACCTTGCCCTCCACGCATTCGCAGCCCTCCCTCAACCTTCTCTGGCTCCCCTCCCCAGAGGAGTGGCCTTGGGACTTCCTGGAACTTGGGTTTATCATGCCCCTGCAGGGTGGGGAACCCTAGAGTGAGAGTCTAGAGGCCCAAGTTGTAGTCATAACTCTGGCACTCCAGGCAGTGTGACCTTTTTTTGGGGGGGGGGGGGGCTTGGCATAAGGGCTGTCACTTGTTTTCCCAGGGCCTCAGCTTTCCGTTCTGTGAAGCCACCCCAGAGAGCTTGTGGGAAGGTCACCAGTGACCATGGGTGTGATAGCATTTTGGCAAAGTGTGAAAGCTGTACTCCAGGACTGATTCTCCTGGATCCTCCTCCAACTGAAGTTTCGCATAGCAATTTCTAAACATGGCTGCACCTCGGAAAGCCCTCCTGGTGTAGTGGTTAAGTGCAACAGTTGCTAACCAAAAGGCTGGCAGTTTGAATCCACCAGGTGCTCCTTGGAAACTCCAGGGGGCAGTTCTACCCTGTTCTAGAGGGTCGCTATGAGTCGGAATCCACTCGACAGCAACGGGTTTGGTTGGGGGTTTGGTTGCACCTCAGACTTCTCTGGAGCTGTGTGTGGGGGAAGGGGAATCTGGAACACAAAATCTCTGGCCTCACCCAAACCTCCTGATATAGACTCTCCAAGGGTATTTCATAAGAATCTGTGTTTTTAAAAAGCACTCTGTCATTCTAACTCAGCTGGTCTGAGGACACCAGGCTGAGTCTGAGAACCATCTGTCACCAGTTTTCCTAAAAAAAAAAAAAAAAAAAGTGTGTGAATAAGCTATTTAGTCAACAAATTTTTTTTATTATTAACTTTTATTGAGCTTCAAGTGAACGTTTACAAATCAAGTCAGAGTGTCACATATAAGTTTATATACACCTTACTCCATACTCCCACTTGCTCTCCCCCTAATGAGTCAGCCCTTCCAGTCTCTCCTTTCGTGACAATTTTGCCAGCCTCCAACTCTCTCTATCCTCCCATCCCCCCTCCAGACATGAGATGCCAACACAGTCTCAAGTGTCCACCTGATACAAATAGCTCACTCTTCATCAGCATCTCTCTCCAACCCATTGTCCAGTCCCTTCCATGTCTGATGAGTTGTCTTCGGGAATGGTTCCTGTCCTGGGCCAACAGAAGGTTTGGGGACCGTGACCGCCGGGATTCCTCTAGTCTCAGTTAGACCATTAAGTATGTTATTTTTATGAGAATTTGGGGTCTGCATCCCACTGATCTCCTGCTCCCTCAGTGGTTCTCTATTGTGCTCCCTGTCAGGGCAGTCATCGGTTGTGGCCGGGCACCAACTAGTTCTTCTGGTCTCAGGATGATGTAGGTCTCTGGTTCATGTGGCCCTTTCTGTCTCTTGGGCTCTCAGTTGTCGTGTGACCTTGGTGTTCTTCATTCTCCTTTGATCCAGGTGGGTTGAGACCAACTGATGCATCTTAGATGGCCGCTTGTTAGCATTTAAGACCCCAGACGCCACATTTCAAAGTGGGATGCAGAATGTTTTCATAATAGAATTATTTTGCCAATTGTTAGTCAACAAATTTTTATTGAGCATCTCATGCACAACCACCACCTGTTTGTCACTGGAGGCTTAGGTGTTGTTATGATGCTGAACAGGTTTCAGCAGACTGCCCAGACTGAGATGTACTAGGAAGAAAGGCCTGGTGATCTCCTCCCAAAATGCAGCCAAAAAACCCTATGGATCACAACAGTTCTACCTGTGACTGGCTATGAGGATGGTGTAGGACTGGCAAGTGTTTTGTTCCCTTGTGCATGGGGTTGCCATGAGTCAGGGGCTTACTCAATGGCAGCTAACAACAATAACTCATTGATCTACTAGTGGTTTTTAAACTTTTGGAGTCAAGTAATTCTTTGAAGATCTAATGAAAGCTATAGCATCATGGTCACAAACTACTGTGTATCAATTCAGTGGGTTTGCAGGTCCCATGAGGAATCCATGAACTCCTCAGAGTTCATGGAGTCTGGGCTAAGAACCCCTGCTAGGTACTTGTAGTACATGAATGAATTAAACGAAGATCCCAGCCTTTGTTGGGGCTGCATTGTAGGGGACAGACAGCAAACAACAAGCTGAATAAGTAAGTTATGCGGATGTTAGAAAGTAACAGGTACTATGGAAATATGGACAAATAGGGTAGGGAGAAGGGGATTGAGAGTGTAGGGGAAGAGGGGGGCAAGATGCAATACTGGACAGAATGGTCCTCAGGCCTTGTTGAGATGGTGAAGTTTGAACAAAGATTCAAAGAAGGAGAGGGCATTAGCCATATGGTGTCTAGAGCAAAAGTGGTTCAGGCAGCTGGGGCAGCACTTTTAAAACTGTAGCACCAGGGCCCGAGCCATCAGCATCACTAGGGACCTTGTTAGAAGTTCACATTCTGGAGCCCCACTCCAGATCAACTGAATCAGAAAGTGGGCTGGGGCTCAGTGATCTGCGTGTGTGTATTTGTTTTAAAAAAAATTTTATTGTAGTGAAAAAAAAATGTATATATACCCCCTCCTCACTTACTGACATGGTTAGGTTCCAACGACCAGGTCATTATGTGAAAATCGGTATTATGCAAAAACGGAGGATGACCACAAAAGGGAGAATGATTACATTATTACATAACTGACAAATTACATCATTACATAACTGCCAAATTACATCATTACATAGCTGCCAAACCACCGAGAATCATGGTCCAGCCAAGTTGACACATAACCTTAACCCTCACAGCCAGCTGTTGCTCTCACTTCAAACCTTGGCATTTGTTGCTGCCAGATGTACATCGTTAATGCACAAAATAGTCTGATTTACTATTGTCATAAATGTGAAATGTCAGATAACGAGATAGTTGGTAAGTGAGGAATAGATGTATACAACAAAACGTTTACCAATTCAACACTTTCTGCACGTACAATTCAGTGACATTAATTACGTTTGTTACGTTATGCAACCATCACCACTATCCTTTTCCAAATTATTCCACCACCGTTAAAGAAACTCGCTGCCCCCTAAGCAATGGCTCTCCCTTTCTCCATCCCTTCCAGTCCTGTTAACCACTGATAAGCTTTGCCTATTTCATGTGAGTGGAATCACAATGCTTGTCCTTTTCTCATTGACTTATTTCACTCTGCATGTTTCAAGGTTTGTCCATCTTATGGCATGCATCAGGACTTCATTTCTCTTTCTGCCTGAGTCATATCCCACTGTGTGTTTGACCCACATTTTGTTTATCCATTCATCTGGTGATGGACATTTGGGTTGTTTCCACATTTTGTCTATTGTGAATAGTGCTGCAGTGAATGTTGGTGTACAGATGACCTGTGCTTTCATAAGCCCTGCGAGTGATCTGATTAAGAGCCCCTGAGTTGGGGTAAAGGCTTAAGGCAAAAGGGTGTCCCCTCAGGTTTGAGGAACAACCAGGAGGCCAGTGAGGCTGAAGTAGAGTGAGTGCAGGGCAGACAGAGAAGTAAGTGAGGAGGTCAGAGAAGAGGACAGCAGGCCACATGAGCCTGTGGGGCTTTGTAAGCCCTTTGAAAGAGGAGTGGCATGATCTAACTCATGCTTTGAAAGCGTTGCTCTGCTTGGACCTCATTTGTTCTAGCATTTCCATGAGCTGCTTCCTTGATGTTCCTTGGAATCTCTAAGCACATTCCTTTCTCGGGGCACTTGCTGTTTGCTCTGCTTAGAATGCTCTTCTCTCAGCATCCTCATGATTCACTCCTTCCCTTTGTTCAGATCTCCATCTGAAATTACCTCCTCAGAGAGACCTTTCCTGACCACCCTCTACCCTCTCCACCCCCTCATCCTGTTTTGCTCTTCTTAGCACCTATTACCACTTGACATTATCTCAAATAATGTCTCCCCCACCAACAGGTCAGCTCCTTGGGAGTAGAAGCCTTGAATGTCTTGTTCTGCACAGGATTTCTATGGTGCCAGAACAGTGCTTGGCACATGGTAGGGACTTAATAAATATTTGTTGAGTGAATAAATCAGGCAGAGCAGAAGTTGCTATCCTTTTTGACAGAGAAGGAAACTGAGACCCAGATAGTGGTTGAGGAACTTGGCTGAGGTCACAAGGTGTATGTGGTAGAGCTGGAGTTGGAAGTGACGTTTATAGCCTTTGGCACAGAGCCCTCCTGACTGATCAAGCTGCTTTCACATGGGGTCACATCTTCCCAAGCCCATCTAGGGGGCAGGTGAAGCCTTGAGTCCACCTGGCATGAGTTGATAGGATCATAGTATTCCTTGGCCCAGGTGGGCACTGACAAAGGGAGGAACTGGTCCTGGGGACCATCCTGCCCCACCAGGTGAGGATATTGTTATTTCCCCTCTTTCCCTGTGTCCAGGGACACACAGGGCATGAGGACATACAGGAGAATTCACCCCAAGTGGCTTCTATTTCACCCAAAGACCCCAGGTCCTGGCTGGCTGGAGAAAGTAAAAGACTTGAACCCTCTTGGGTCTACTTTTGCTGGCAGCCCCCTTTCTAGCAGCCAGCACAGGGCAAGGCTCAGATTAAGACTCAGGAACTACTTGTCCATGGGTTAATTGAGGCTGGAGGGCTCAGGAAAGGTGCCCAGGGAAGACCTCATCTGGAGCCTCTGATCTGGCTCCCTGATTCCTGGCTGAGGTGCCTCCGGGGAGCTTGGCAGGCTTGGCGTTCCAACCTGGAGATCTCTGTGAGCCCTGAGATCCAGGCTCTAACTGGCAAGCAAAGCGTGTTCCTCTGCAGCTTTTTCTCTAGGTTGCTGAGGAGAGATGTTTCTACACGATCCCTTAAGGGCCTTGTCCTCTAAGAGGCCCCCCCGGTGATCCGCGCTGCAACTATGCTCTGATGACAAAAAGGGGGCTTCTGCACCTGGAAGTAACAAGAAGAATGACGCTCGCTGGCATTTATTATTTACTGCATATTAGGCACAGGCTGGATGCTTTACGTGTATTCTATTATTTAATCCTTATAATAAACTTGTGAGTAGTTACTACTATCGTTCCCATTTCACAGAGGGGGAAACCAGGACTCAGAGAGGGAAGTGACTTGCCCAAGTTCACACAGCAAATAATGAAGGGCAAAAGCGTGGCAGCCCCACCAGTTGTCTCCCCGTACTCACTTTCCCTTTCTTCTTTACCAGAATGCTAGGTTAAGTTCCTGCCCCTACAGCTCTGCTTGTTTCCTCTGCCTGAATGCTCTCCTCTATCTGCTTGATAATTGTCTCACCTCCTGTCTTTTATCCTGACCACACTATTTAATTGTAGTGGTTTCCAAATATGCCCACAAATTCTTTGATATTCTTCACTTGAAGAGGTGGAGCTTAAATTTCCCTCTCCTTGAATGTGGGCTGGACTTGGGGATTCACTTTTAACAAACAGAATATAGTTAGTGATGGTATCACTTCCAAATATAGTGGAAGTGTTGGTGTTACTTCCAAAACTAGGTCATAAAAGATACTGTGGATTCCTCCTTTTGCTTTCTGTTGACTCACTTGCTCTGGGGGAAGTTAGCTGCTACATCATGAGGACACTCAAGTAGCTTCATGGAGAGGCCCACATGACAAGGAACTGCAGCCTCCTGGTAATAGTCAGTGAGGCCTATTGCCAACTGCCATATATGTGAGCCATCTTGAAAGCCAATCCCTCAGCCCCAGTCAACCCTTTGGATGACTGTAGCCCCAGAGGACATCTTGTCTGCAACCTCATGAGAGACTCTGAGTCAGAGTGATCCAGCTAAGCCACTCCTGAATTCTTGACCCAGAGAAACTGAGAAAACAAGTCTTGTTGTTTTAAGCAGCTCGGTTTTGTTACACAGCAATGAAAACTAATACATCAATACAGTAAGCTGGCCCCACCCCTCCCCAAACATTTGGTGGACCTTACCTTGCTCTACTTTTTCTTTTTTCCAAGCTCTTAAAAGCTCTTAGCATCTTCTAACACAGCAAAGAATTGACTTACTTGTTATGTTTAAATAATAAATACAATAAATAAAGTAAAATAAGAAAAAACACTAGAATATCAGCTTCACAAGGGCAGGAAACTTTGTTTCATTTACTGGTGTATCCCCAGTGCCTAGAACAGAGCCTGGAACATACTGTATTTTAATCAATCTGAGGTGTTATCAATTTAAGAAGTATTCTTCTTTTGGATAAGTTAGAATGTGAAAAAAACCCAGGTGTCTTAGAATCAATGAAACTTGGTTGTAGGTGCTTAACAAGTGATTGTAGGCTGTAGAATGACAGAATGTTGATTTTATTCAGGGCAACAATGTGACCAGATGAAAAACAGATTCTCCAGGCTTCCTTTGTAGCCAGGGGTGGCCATGTGACACACTCCTGGCCAATGAAATGTGAGCAGAAGAGGCTGGGTGGAGCTTCTTGGAAAACTCTCTATAAACAGATGAATCTGGCCAGCACCACCTTCTGCTCTTTGCCTTCCCTCCTTTCCTGCCTGGTATAAGGATACAATGCCTAGAGGGGTGCTATGGATTGAATTGTGTCCCCCAAAATATGTATTGAAGTTCTGGCCCCTACACCTGGGGATGTGATATTGTTTGGAAGCAGTTTTCTTTGTTGTGTTAATGAGGTCATACCAGTGTGGAGGTGGACCCTAAACCTAATCACTTCTGAGTTATAAAAAGACCAGAATAGACACAGAGGCACACACAGGGGGAAGGGAGACACCAAGGAACACCAAAGAGCCTTGGCAAAAAAAAAAAAAAAAAAAGAGCCTTGGCAGATGCCAGAAACTGGGAGAGAGGCTCACAGTAGGAATCGACAAGACCGAGACCTTGATTTGAATGTCCAGCCTCCCAAACTATGAGAAATTAAATTTCTGCTCTTTAAAGCCACACACTTCTGTTGTTTCTGTTACAACAGTACTAGGTAACTAAGACATGGGGCAACAGCCATTTTTTCCAGCATGAGGAAGTAATAATAATTGTTACAGCGCTTACTGTGTGCTGTAAGTATCACTGTTCTAAGCTCTTTGTATGTGTCAACTCATTTAACCCTGTGAGAAAGGTACTGTTACTCCCATTTTGTAGATGAGAAAGCCCTGACACAGAGAAGAAAAATGGCAGCACATTCTAAGGATGGCAGAGGGGAGCCTAGGAGGAACTTGGACCCTTCATACATCACAGAGCCTTTGTAGCCTACTTTGGTCTTCTTACTATTTGAGAAAAATATGCCCTCTTTAGTTAAGCTGGAAACCCTGGTGGTGTGGTGGTTAAGAGCTACAGCTGCTAACCAAAATGTCTGCAGTTCAAATTCACCAGGTGCTCCTTGGAAACCCAATGGGGCTGTTCTACTCTGTCCAATAGGGTTGCTATGAGTTGGAATGGCCTCGATGACAACGGGTTTTATTTATTTTTTTTTAGTTAAGCCATTGTAGTCCTGGAATTCAAAGCCAGGTGTGTCTGACTTTAGGCATGTATACCTAACCACTGACTCTCCTGGCCTAAAAATCAGCTACTAGGTGTTTTTTAGTCTCTCTGATCCCACTAGATGGTGGCCACTTGAGGGCAAAGACAGGGTCTCCCTCCACCCTAAAGTCCCATTGTCTAGCACAGAGCCTGGTCTGTACCAAGCAGAGCCATGTGGTGTAGGAATTGGGAGGCTGGACCCAGGGAAGGGACTCAGAGTGCAGTGCAGAAGATGTTGGCAGGCACACAGCAGACATAGGAAATGTAGGCAGTGAGGGATGACATCATGGGGGAGCAAGCCTTCAGTGATGGGTAGGATTCAGACAGATAAAGAAGGTGGGGAAATGGGTTTTCCCCGGGCACAGAACACAGCTTCTGAGTGATACTACCAAGGCTTGAATGTACAAGGCGAAGCTCAGGAAGTACCAGGTAGCTGGGTGGGGCTAGAATAATGAGCATTTGTGTGTGGGCAGGGAGAGATCAGGCTGCACAGTGGAGGCCCTTGCCAGCCAGCACTCGTAGCACTGAAATCATCTGTGCAGCACTTTCTACATCTTCTCACAACAACCCAGAAGAAGAAACAGCAGGGAATATTTCACCCATTTTACAGAAAGGTGTATAGAAAGATGAATCAATTTGGCTAATGCTAAGTAGCTTGCAAGTGGCAAGGTTGGGACTTGAAACTGGGTCTTCTAACTTTGCGTCCTACACCTGTCTGTGCGAGCAAGGGAGGGTTGACATGATTCTGTGGGTCAGGAGGAGACTTGGAAGGGTTTTGAGCAGGAGAGTGATAATCCTCCAATTGGACCTTTCTCTCTTGCCAGTGGATATGATGGAATGGATTTGAGGTAAATTGCTGGAGCATGGCAACAGACTCATCCATTTGTTCATCACTCATCCATCCATCCATCCATCCATCCATCCATCCATCCATCCATCCATCCATCCATCCATCCATCCATCCATCCATCCATCCATCCATCCATCCATCCATCCATCCATCCATCCATCCCTCATCCATCCATCCATTATCCGTTCATCCATCCATCATCATCCATCCTTCCATCTATCCATCCATCATCCATTTATCCATTACCCATCCATCCATCATCCATCCATCTATTCATCATCCATCTATCCACTCAGCAAATACTAACTGAGCTCCTATTACCTCCCAGGCACTCCCTGACATCATGGAACTTTAGTAGGCGAGAGAGACAACCAAGTGAAAAAACAAACAAAACAATTACAACCATCGAGGTCTAGTGTGTTAGTTTCCTAGAGTTTTTGTAACAAAATGCCACAAATTGGTTAGCTTTAAACAACAGAAATTTATTGTGTCACTGTTCTGGAGGCCAAAAGTTCAAACCAGGGTATTGGCCATGTTGATTCTTTCTGAGGGCTGTGGGAGAGAAACTGTTACATGCCTCTTTCTTAGCTCCTGGTGGCTCTTTGGCATTCCTTAGTTTATAGACGCACCTTCACTTGGCCACTTTCCCTCTGTGTGTCTCTCTGTGTCTGTTCTTCTCTTTTATAAGGACAGCAGTCATACAGGATTAGGACCCAACCTACTCCAGTATGACCTCCTGTTAACTTAGCAATAACATCTTCAAAGACCTTTTTTCCAAACAAGGTCATATTCCCAGGTACAGGGGTTAGGATTCTAACGTATCTTTTGGGAGGGACACAATTCAGTCCATAACAGCTAGGAAGGAAATAAGCAGAGCGACTTGAACTTGTTTGAGAAAGAAGGGTCAGGAAAGGGCTGTCTGACAGGTGAGGTCAGGCTGAATCCTGATAGAGAGGAGGAGCCTGTGAAGGACAGAGGGAAGAATGTTCTGGGCAAAAGAGCAACATGCACAAAAGGCCCTTAGGTGGGAAAGAGCTGGTGGGTTTGAGGAACTGAATGAAAGCCCAGGGGCTAGAGAGTAGTGAGCCAAGGGAGGGTGGTGAGATAGGCAGGCAAGGGTCAGGTCATGTGGGCACTGAGAGGCCGAGGCAAGGGTAGGATTGCCTTCCAAGTGCAATGGGAAGACACTGGAGCCAGGAGGTGACCCCATTGGGACTAGAACCCTGTGGACCTATGGAAGAGGGAGGGAAGGAAGGGCTCAACCACATACAGTGGAATCACATTTAACGAGATGGGAAATTAGATTCTAAAATCAAAATGTAAGACAAAAATCACATGTAGTCCTTAAGAATCCCCTACAGAACATGCTACATTTACATTTTTGTGTGTTCAGTCCTTACAATAATAGGTGTGTTTGTATGTACTCTATGTAGTAACATAAGAAAAACCTAAAACCCGTTTCTATCGAGTTGATTCTGACTCATGTTGACCCTATGGGACAGAGCAGAACTGCCCCATAGAGTTTCCAAGGAGCACCTGGCGAATTTGAACTGCTGACCTTTTGGTTAGTAGCTGTAGCTCTTAACCACCACACCGCCAGGGTTTCCTATAGTAACATGCAGTATATAAAAAAAAGTGCATACGCAAAAAAACACATATACAAAATATAGTTTAATAACACTTAAAAACACACAAAAGAGAGATGAAAATGAAATAACCTAGTGCCCATATAATTGTTCTACAGATTAAACACGTAAGTATGCCAAGGCTCCCTGTAGTGGATGTTGTCGATGCCCCACACATGCTGCGCTCATCTCCCAGCTTCAGAAACATGGGTTGCTAGCAATAACAGCTGTCCCCTTCTCTTGAGAGCTGTCTTCAGTCAAACAGAAGTCTCCCTACCTGGAGTTTTTACCCCCACTACCTACCCCAGTCTCCTACCTTTCCTGGGGACAGACCGGTGAAGGCTACAAAAGCTAGTCCCCTTGCTTAGTGTGACACTGCCGTGGTGGTACAACTGAAGTCCCAGAGCTCCTGGAGGTGGGGGAGATCAGATTGGATTCACGTTCTTTCCCTTCCCTCACTCTTCTTTCCTGAGAGCTATGCTTCTAGGAAACCCGACCTAAAACTCCCCTTGGAAGTGCCTATCACCTATTATGTGCCAGGCTTGTTGTTAGTTGCCGTGGAATTGGCTGCAACTCATGGCGACCTTATATATAATAGGATGAAAAATTGCTCAGTCCTGTGTCATGTTCATGATTATTGGTATGTTTGAATCCATTGTTGTAGCTATTGTATTAATCCATTTCATTGAAGTTTTCCCTCATTTTCACTGACCCTCTACTTTACCAAGCATAATGTCCTTTTCTAACAACTGACCTTACCTTATAACATGTCCAAAATAAGCAAGGCAAAGTCTCACCATCCTTGCTTCTAAGGAGCATTCTGGTTATATTTCTTCTAAGACTCATTTGTTTGTTCTTCTGGCAGTCCACGGTGTATTCAATATTCTTCACCAACACCACATTTCGAATGTATTAATTCTTCTTCTGTCTTGTTTCATTGTCCAGATTTTGCATGCATTTGAGATGAGTGAAAAGACCACGACTTGGGTCAGGCACACCTTAGTCATCAAAGTGACAACTTTACTTTTTAAAGCTTTAAAGAGGTCTTTTTCAGCAGATTTGCCCAATGCAACACGTCATTTGATTTCTTGACTACTGCTTCCGTGGGCGTTGATTGTCGATCTAAGTAGAATCAAATTATTGACAACTTCAGTTTTTTCTCTGTTTATTAGGATGTTGTTTATCAGTCCAGTTGATGTTTTTGTCTTATTTAATCCTCACAATAACTATTGGGGGAATCTACCTAGCTCATTTGGACAATGAATAAGGAAGAGCGAAGAAGAATTGATGCATTTGAATTATGGCGTTGATGAAGAATATTGAATATACCAAAAGAATGAATAAATTTTTCTTGGAAGAAGTATAGCCAGAACACTCCTTAGAAGTGAGGATGGCAAAACTTCATCTCACTTACTTTGGACATGTTATCAGGATAGACTAATCCCTGTGAAAGGGCATCATGCTTGGTAAAGCAGAGGGTCAACAAAATGGATTGAGACAGTGGCTACAATGCTGGGCTCAAACATAGCAATGATTGTGAGAATGGTTCAGGACTGGGCAGTGTTTCGTACTCTTGTACATAGGGTTGCAATATGAATTGGAGTCAACTCAATGGCACCTAACAACAACAACCCAGCTCATAGAGACCCTCTTTCTCTGAGAAGTGTCCCCTTCCTCTCCTTACCTATGAGAGTCCCCAGTTGTGCTATGTGACCCACCTTTCCTGGCTATAGCCTCCTGTGCCATAGCTGATTAGACCAGGGTGACCAGATTCTTACTTCCAGGATTTGGAATTGGGACTGAAAGACAGCAGCCAGACCGTGAATGAGGCTGGGGCTGTCACACATAAACATGAGTGGCAGACAGTTTTGGCTGCTAGTAACAGATAAGTGGAAGAAACCTGATGGTAGAGGGAGAAAAATGAAGCAAGCATGGGGGGAGAAAGGCATGAGAGGGGAGATGGAGAAGGGGTCCTGCCTGGATTCCTGAGGGTTCAGCTTTAGTGCCAGGTCCGTGAGTGGCTCTCTACCCCAGAGTGCCAGGATGTAACCCAGTCTCCTCCTAATACAGTCTTTGATTTTGCTTAAGTTAACTTAAATACAAAAAGTCTTGGCTAAGATGGAAGAGTTTTACCCTCATTTTACGGATGATAAGACGGATGCCCAGGAAGCATCAATCACCAGTGTACGGGCCACAGCCAGACACCGATGGAGCTAGAATTCACAGCTGAGTCTGGTTCATTCCAAAGATTAGGCTCCTTCCACCATCTCCCGTTGTCTCCCCAGTGCTCACGTCTGCTCACTGGGGACAGGGCTATAGGCACTTGGGTGCTGCATCTCTGAGCATCTCAGCTCTGGACGGACTGAAACACCTGCCTTGGAGCCCAGGTGAGCTTCCTGAGCTGCCTCAGAAGATAACAAGGGTGGCCTCTCACCGTGGAAGCTGTCTCTTCCAATCTGGCATCCACAGACACCCCTTGGGCAGGTAACCTGTGCCCAGCTTCGTAGCCTGGCTCAGAGGATGGCCCACGAGCCTTGGACCCCCCTCCAGCAATGACCTTGACTCTGATGTGTAACTCAGGTCTCAGAGACCCTGCGCATCCATGGGAAGGGGAGTTTGCACCAAATTGCATTTCATCACCAGCATCACCCATCCCTTAAGAATGAGGCTGATAAACAAGCCAACCCTGGACCCAAACCAGGCAAGATTAATCATTTCCTCCTCCACGCTGCTGTAACTGGATCCCGCGTCTGAGTCATTTCCATATCCCTAGTTCCTAACGTGGTGTCTAACACAAAGTAGGTATGGGGAGACATTTGCTGAATGAATGGCATTGGGTCTTCCACTGTCAGATATTGGGTCTACTCAGTTCCCTATTGTGGCCACTCAGACCCCTTGGCAACATTGTCAGCAGCATGAGGGTAAGGCTAAGATTTACTTTTTGGTGTGGGATGGGCCAGGTGGTACAGTGCAAGAGTGTGGTATCTGCAAACACTCAGGTGGCCTTGGCTTGAATTCCATCTCTGCCCTTCTGGTCTTGAAATCTTAGGTAAGTTATTAGTTCTCTTGGAGCCTTAGTTTTCTCATCTGTAAAATGGAGATGATAATAATAACTGTCTGACCAGGTAATTGGGAGGATTAAGTGAGATAATGCACCTAACATTTCTAACACTAGCTTAAGACAAGGCAAGAGCTCAGTACACAATTTTCTCCACTCTGGTATTTCCCAGGAAACCCTGGTGGCACAGTGGTTAAGAGCTACGGCTGCTAACCAAAAGGTCGGCAGTTCAGATCCACCAGGCTCTCCTTGGACACCCTATGGGGCAGTTATACTCTGTCCTATAGGGTCTCTATGAGTTGGAATCTACTCGACGGCACTGGGTTTGGTTTTTGGTTTTGGTATTTCCCATAGTGCCTGGCTCATAACAGGCATTCAGTAAATGCTAAATTTCCTTCAGGCTATGCTAGACCATACAGCCCTGGTCAAGCTGCCAGCTGTTTACAACTGCATGAATGAGCCCCACAGATACCAGCAGAAGAATTGTCCAGCTTAACCCAGCCCAAATTGCAACACAGGGAATCATGAACTAATAAAGAATTGCTGGTTCAAGCCTTGAGTTTTGAGGTGGTTGTTACACAGCATAAGTTGAATGGTACTAACAAGGAAGTGAGGGGAAGCGCTGGGATGGAGCTGGTCTTTAGCTAGCTGGAGCCAGGACTCGCTCTGTGCGTCTTGTCTTTGCTTCTGACTGCACATTAACCGCTTTCTCTCTCCTAGTTTTTCATGGTGTAGAAAACATGCCTGAGTTTCATACCTTGCACTTTCAACTAATGGAGAAAGCTACTTTCCCTGCACGGGTCTAAAAATCCCTGAGAAAAGACTTGTGTCAGGCACGCACCCAGACCAATCATCTGGTGGTGGGGTGGGGAGGCTGGGCTCACAATACACATATTAGCAGATACATACTGAGCACATCTATGTGCCAAACACTGTTCTAAAACTTAACATGTGTTAACTGACTTTATCCTCACAAAACAACAATTCTATCAGAGCTATTATTATCTCTGTTTTGAAGTGAGGGAACTGAAAACTGAAGCACAGAGAAGTGAAGTAATTTGCCCAAGGTCACACAGCTAAAAAGAGGTGCACCGAGGGTTCATACCAAGGCCTTTTGACTCCACAGCCCACATCCTTACCCCATCACACTGCACTGTTTCTCATATTGAGCTCCTAGGGGTGGGTAGGGTGGAGGCAATCCAAGGAAGGAACTAGAATGCTTAACCCAGAGAAGGGAAGCCTATAGAGGCCTCTAATCATACTGCCTTCAGATCTCTAAATGGCTGTGAGAGTGGAAGCTTCTGGGTGACCCCTGAAAAGGAATCTAGGACCGTTGAATAGATATTACCAAGAAGTGGGTTTCAACTCAATGGAAGAAACTTCTTCAGAGTCAGAAGTGTATAACGCTGGTATGGTAGCCTTTGGAAGCTTCGACTTCATCGCCAGGAGTCGGAGGAGCAACCTCACTGGGGGTATGGTTGTAAGGATTTCTGCAGTGCAACCTCTGAGAGTACAGTCCTGTGGTGATTGTTGTTGGGTGCCGTCGAGTTGACTCGAACTCACAGGCCCTTATGTGACAGACTAGAACTGCCCCACAGGATTTTCTTGGTTGTACTCTTTACAGAAGCAGATCACCAGACCTTTCTTCTGCAAAGCTGCTGTGTGGGTTCCAACCACCAACCCTTTGGTTAGCTGCTGAGCACATGACTGTTGAGCCACCAGGATAAGCAAAAAGATCTTGAATAAGAAGCCAGACTAGGAGGGAGGCTCCAGATCTTTGGATCAGTAAATCTTCTCCTTTCACATTTTAGGAAGTGATATAAGGTTGCCAATGTTTATTTTTTAAGTCAGGATATATAAACAGCCTAACCAGCCAGTGGTTAAGAGCTATAGCTGCTAACCAAAAGGTCAGCAGTTCAAATCCACCAGGCGCTCCTTGGAAACCCTATGGGGCAGTTCTACTCAGTCCAATAAGGATAGCTATAAGTCGTAATCAACTGGGTGACAATGGGGAACCAGCCAACCAGACAAACCGAAAACAACTACCAGATACTCCATCATTTTTTAAAAGGCCATTTTAGCACCAAAAGATCCAAACGGACATTATCTCAGAATAAGCGATTGTTTTTTTCTCAAGGAAGAACAGTTGGAAAGCCTTATTAACATAATAAAAAGATATACTAAAAGCCAATCTGAATGCAAAAAAAATTAGGACATAATATTTTGTGTTATGTGATTATATAATGTGACTATTTTCTTGGCATGCTTGTCCATTGGAGAACCTGTCATTGCTGGGACAACACAAGTGGAGCTGGGACAGCCAACTCATTTTAGGACTTAAAAAAAATTCCAGCTATTGCTGAAAATCCAATTTTAGGTAGGAATATTGAAGGAAACAGAAGCGATACCCTTCACACTATTTCATTCCACAGGTGAGCTGAGAGGAATGAAGAAAAATAAAACAGCTTCTGGGGTCCTCCAGCCACTTCTCTGATTTCACACACTCTCCCCAGCTGTCAGAAACCCTGGCGGTGTGGTGGTTAAGTGCAATGGCTACTAACCAAAAGGTTGGCAGTTCAAATCCACCAGGTGCTTCTTGGAAACTGTACGCGGCAGTTCTACTCTGTCCTGTGGGGTCACTATGAGTCAGAATTGACTTGACGGAAATGGGTTTCGGTTTTTTTTTTGTTTGTTTCCTCATCTATCTGGTCTAGGGGGGAGGGGCAGGGGAAGGGGCTGCCAGAGGGCAGGACTTTCTCTGTCCATGGCTGCTCCCCTGATCTGTGCAACTCAAGGACCTGATCAGCCACTGCTCACCAGCCAGAAGACTCTCTGGGCCTAGTTCAAACTATCACAGAGAGGCGTGACATGTTTTTATAAAACCAGCAGGCCAGACACCCTGCAAAATCCCTTTCCAGTTAAATTGCATTCCACTGACTAGTTCTTAGAGCCCAGGGAAGCCCCCTGTGGCAGCCTTGGTTTGGAGGCTTTTTTAGTCAGGAAAAGAATACATGCATGGGGAAGGATTCCGTTATCATTACTAATAGTGACAGTAGCTGACTACCGTTGAGTCTTCCTCTCTCAGGCACTGTGCTAAGCACCCTACGTGCATTAACTCACTGAATTCCTACAACAATCCTGTAAGGGAGGGGGAGGTCCTGGTGCTACGATTGTTGCCCTTTTACAGATGTGCAGACGGAGGCCTATGAGGTTAAAAATGCTGAAGGTCATATAGCAAGCAATGGTCAAAATTGGGGTTGAAATTTATACCTGATGGAGTGCTAAGGCTTCACTATTAACTGCTGCGCCCTGGTCTTCATTTACTTCTCAAAACATGGAGAGGAACATGGGTGGGGGTGGGAGTGGGTCAGGGAAAGACAGGGCTCATATCTGTCTGTATCTCATTAGAGATCAGCAGTTTCCCAGCAGATGGAGGCTGCCTTGTGATCATCTCCAGTTACCCTGTGGGTGTGACTCGCCTCCTTGTCTGGTGCGTACATTCCCTGGGGGACAGTCATGTGCCTCCTTGAATGCCCAGCCTGGTGTTGTCCTGACTGAGCCTTATGGATGGGGGGCTCCCTCAGGTGGTTCCTCAGGTGCCCCCCAGGCTGGCTCAGACGTGGGGAACAGGGCTGGGCCAGGCAGGAAGGGGCAGCCAGGGGTTTCCTCTGGGTGGGACAACCTGGATGCAAGTCAAGTCTTAATTCAGCCTTCCTTGTAGAGGAAGGAGGGCATTGGAAGATGAGCCTACTCTTCACTTCCCCAGCAACTAGCTGCTGAAGGAGAAAGAGGAGATGCAGGGTCCTTTATTTGGTTTAAGGAAGTGGCCCTTTCTCTTAAGTATCAGAGTCTGGTGTTTCCCTCTTGGGAAGAGAATAAGACCCCGAAACCCTTGGGGCTGATTGAGGCCCAGGGAAAAGGTCTTGGCTTAACTCTCTTACTAGCTCTGTGTAATAGAAATATAATGTGAGTCACACATGAAATCATCAGTATTCTAATAGCCACATTAAAAAAAAAAGTAAAAAGAAACAAGCAGATTAGTTTTAATAATAAATTTTATTTAACCAATTGTCTTAGTTATCTGGTGCTGCTATAACAGAAATACCGCAAGTGGATGGCTTTAACAAAGAGAAATTTATTTCTTCACAGTAAAGCAGACTAAAAGTCCAAATTCAGGGTGTCAGCTCCAGGGGAAGGCTTTCCCACTCTGTCAGCCTTCTCATCAATCCCCCCGCCCCCCACAGGAGCTTCCTCGCGCAGGTACTCTGGGTCCAAAGGACGCTCTCTGCCTCAGCACTGCTTTCTTGGTGGTATGAGGTCCCCCCCCCCCGCTGGCTTCTCTCTTTTATATCTCAAGGGATTGCCTCAAGACACAATCCAGTCTTGTAGATTGAGTCCTGCCTCGCTAACACAACTGCTGCCCATCTTCCCTCATTAACATCATAGAGGCAGGATTTACAACGTACATGAAAATCACACAATACAGGGAATCATGGCCCAGCCAAAGTGATACACACATTTTTGGGGGGACATAATTTAATCCATGATACCAACATATCCAAAATATTATCATTGTAACATGTAATCAATATAAGAATTAGTAATGAGATATTCCACATTTTTCTGCTAAATCTTTGAAATCTGGTGCGCATGTTATTATCACAGCCCAATTTGGATTAGTCACATAACAAGTGCTCAATAGCCACATGCATGCGACTAAACCAAAACAAACCAACAAACCCGTTGCTGTCGAGTTGATTCTGAATCATGGCAACCCCATATGCTACAGAATAGAACTGAGCTCCATGGGATTTTCTTGACTGTAATCTTTAAAGAAGCAGATCACTGGGCCTTTCTTCCATGGTGTTGCTTGGTGGGTTTAGAACATTAACCTTTCAGTCAGTAGGTGAGCACGAACCGCTTGTGCCAACCAGGGACCTCACTCACATTTGGCTGAAAAACCCATTGCCGTCGAGTCAATTCTGACTCGTAACTACCTTATAGGATGGCTACCATACTGGATGTAGCAGCTTTAGACCATGGGTTCTGGATATAAAAATCCAGAAGTCTTAGAATTTCTATATCCTAAGATTGCCTTTGGAAGGTACCTCAGGGCCATCTGGTCAAGCCCCTTACACACAAGGAAATGACTTTCTCAAGGAGAAAATGTGATGTCCTCATCTTTGTGTTTTGAGTCTGAGTCTCTGAGTCTCCTGTCCCATCAGCCTCCTGCCAGTGGAGACAGTTGCTGACAGCCACCATGGAGGTGGCAAGAGGTGAGGCAAGAAGACACTGGGAGGAGGAAGAATTGCTCCCCACCCCACCAGACAGCCTCTCCTCAGTCACCTTCTCCCTCTCTAGAGGGACCGTCACACCCTGGGCATAGAGTGGGCAGGAATTCTTTTGATGACTCCCCAGACCAAAATGTAAACTTAGGCCCACCCGTCCTTTCTGGCTTTCCTTTCCTCTTTCTAAATTTACGGCTGCCTAGAATGAGCTAGGCCCTGTGCTTGGCTGCAGCAGAGCTACGGAGATAAAAACCAGAGGGTCTAAGGAAGACATGGGAACATTGGTGGTTTAGTGGTAGAATTCTTGGCTCCCATGCAGAAGGGAGGCTTGAGCGTTGTATAATGATGAACAGGCTTCAGCACACCGATCTCCAGTTTATTGTGGGAATGGCATGGGACTGCGACTTATCATGGGCATGGCACAGGACTGGACAGTATTTCTTTTCGTTGTACATAGGGTTGCCATGTTGGGGCTAACTTGGCCTTCAGCAGCAGTTAACAACAACTAGGAAAGACAACCACACTCACTCTGCCTGGGGAACCCGGGAAGTCTTCCCTGCTGGAGGAGTTGCTTGAATAAAGTCACAAAGGAGGGGTGAATGCTGGAGTGGTGGGACATGAGTGAAGGGTGACAGCCTAGGAAGGGGAAGGTGTGAGGAAGCTGGTCTTCAGTCTTCCCATCGGCCGTGGCCACTACTGTTCTTTCTCCTCCCCCTAACCTGGGGTCTCCAGGACTGACTATGCCTTCCAGTGAAAGAAGGGAGGTTACAGTATGTTTTTTTTTTTTTTTTTAAATCTGCTTGCCCCAACCTGAGGTCCTAAGAAGACCACCACACAGTGGGTATCTGATGAATGTTCACTGAATGAGTGAAGGGGTGAGGAGAACAGATGAAGAAGACATTAGGAACAGGGAGTGTAGGGACCAGTAAAGGGGCAGGGAGTAGAACTGGTGTCTCCTGAGCACTTGGCTTTTCCCCTCATCTACAGAATCTCCTTGACTCTCCAGTAGTAGAGAGGCAGGTGGTATTGCCTCCATTTAATAGATGTGGAAACTGAGGCTTGAAGAGGTTCAGTAGCCTACTGGAGTTAAGGCCCATTCTCTCTGACTTTAAAAGCCAATTTTTCTAGTGCTTCCTGGAACATACTCACCTGGCTACTCCCAAGAACACAGCAGTGTCCAAGTCCCTGGCAAGCACCCCCACCTTTGGAGAGGCCCACTTCACTGGGAGTTCCTGGTGAAGCAGAGGGTTCCTGAAAGGCCTCCTGTTGCAGTCACAACCCCCAAACTGGAGTGGGCTTAGAGGTCACCTTGTCAGTCTCCACCCTCAGGTATAGATGGGCAGTAGCTTAGAGAGGTAAAGTGGCTGGCTTAAGGTCACACAGGGAGTGGGTGGATGGAGCTGGGATGGACCACCCCTGCCCATGGGCACTGACTCATGGCAGTTGCTGTGGGAAAGCCACCACCAGTCTTCCGGCCTCGGCATTCCCAACCAGGCAATGGGTAGCATTGCTTTGGTACATCTGCCTGGGCCTGGAGCCAGGGGACTGGAAAAGAGCTGAGCACAGCACATCATCAGGGCACCTCACCCTTCCCTGTTCCCAGTGCTGATGGTCTCTGGGGCACCCCTCCTGAGGGCAGGAGACTTTTTAGTTCCAAGAGGGGCCAGGCCAGCTCTGATGGGGCTCAAACCTCCAGCCCCGGCACGGGTAGGGTGGCCGTCCAGTTTTCCTGTCCAGTTTTCTGTGACAGTCTCAATTTTAGCACCGAGGGGCTATCCCTCTATCCTGGACAAACCACCCTACCCTAGTTTATCACCCTACCCTGGAACCAAGTGCATAGTTGGCACTCGAGAAATGTTCTGAGTGAATGAATGAGATCAATAAACTAATGAGCAACAAATGAGCAACTGTGCTGTGAGGGAGGGAGAAGAGGATGGGAGACTGCTGTCCCCATTTTATAGATGAGCAACTGAGGCCCAGGGAGCGTAACCATTTCAGTTGCTGGGCTTTATAGCACCAACACTCCCCTAAACTGACTTCTGAGTATTTTGAGCTAGTTGTCTGGGTGGGAAGGAGCTGGGTGGATTTTGGGCCACCCCAAGCTTGAGAAGAGGGGGCTGTTCTATTTTAACAGACCAAACAGGGAAGGGCCTCAGTGCCCTGCCTGGCTTTGTGGGTTCAAACCTCTCTTCAACCACTTACAGTTGTGTGACCTTGAACAAGCGACTTCTTCTTTGAGCTTCAGTTTCCTTACCTGCAAAATGGGTGTAAAATAGTAATGTCCAACTCCTGAGGTTGTTACAAGGATTAATTGCATTCGATGAGATATTGTATAGAAAGCACTTCACACCATGCCTGGCAGAGAATAAGTGCTTCAGCTATGTTAGCAATTATTATTATTTTATTATTCGATGAGACAGCATTGATTGCATACTCAGAGTATGCTGGAGCAGTGGGAGATGGTTTGGAGGAGGAAAGTGTAACCCTGGCAAATTATATCACCTCTTTGAGGCTCAGTCTTCACTTCTGTGAAATGGGGTTTTATTCTCTCCAGGACTGTTGTGAGAACTAAGTGAGCCAGTATATATTTGGAATGGGTCCGGCACTCCCCATCCCCATCTCAATCCTTTTAACAACCTTGTGAGGCACATAATACTAGTCCCATTTTATGAAAAAGGAAATCGAATAGAAGTAGTCAGTAAACGTTTGTCAGTGTGTGACTGAATAAATGAACGAGTGTAAGTGGGTGAGTGAATAAATGAATGAACGAATGGGCAGGGCAGAGGATATGCGAGGGAATCCTGGGCTTCAGGGCGCCCGGAATTTCTCTCCTCTTCACGGTCGGCGCGTGGGAGCCTCCCTGAGTGCTTGGCCACTCGGCTTCCCCTCCCACAGGGGCCTCGGCCCCGCAGCGGCTCCCCACCCAGGCGTGGGGACCGGGAGTTAATGGGCGCCGGGCGCTTAGCGATCAGCAGATGAAAGGAGTCGAGCGCACCAAGCACCGCCCAGTAATTAGCCGCGGGCTGGACCGCGTGTGTGAGCGGCGGGGCGGGCTTATCGCCCTCGCGGCCTCCGGGGCAGGCGGGTTCCCGACGCGGCGGCCGCGCCGCCCGGGGCAAAGGCCACGGCGGTTCCCACGCTCCCGCCCTGGGCCGGGGGAGTTCTCGGGACGGCGTGGCCGCGCTGGCCACCGCCCTGGAGGCCGGGCTGTAATTAGGGTAATTGCGCTGCTCTCAGCCTGGGGCACCTCAGGACCCCGCTTGCGCTGTGATGGTCGGCCGGGGAGGAGCGGGGGCAGGGGCAGGGGGCAGCTGGGCAGAGGGGCACAACTCCTGTCCCGGACCCTTCCTCCGGGCAGGTGAGTCTCCCAGCTGAGAAGGGGCTCCTGGAGGGCCTTTGTGGAGAAACGAGGGGAGGGGAGAGGATGAGCCTTACTGGAGCATTTACCGTAGGCGAGTGGCTGACCCGGCCGTTCCATTCCTGCTTGTCACTAGGATCTTGTAGGAGTGGATGAGGACAGCTGAGCCGCCGCTGGTACCTGGCCAGAGAATAATCTGCATGGCACTTAAACACGCGGGCATTAGGAGGCCCAGAGGGGTTAAGTGATGCACACAAGATCACACAGCCAGTAAATCCCAGCTGAGAGGAGGAAAATGAAGACCTTACGCCCGGTAAATGTTGGCTTTTCCCCTCCCCACCTCGATTTTACCGCCTCGTGAGTCCCAGCCCTAAAGCTCATCCCTGATGGTCAGGCACTTGGCAGCCCTCATGCAACTCCACACCCTTACCACTGATACGAGCCACGTGAAACCCTTTCGGGAAAAGGCAGGTTAAAAAGAAATAACCTGACTTCAAACTCTAATCTCTAATCTTAAACCTAACCTAAATCTTAACCCTACTCCACACCTAACTCTCAAGGTAATCCTGACTTCAGCCTCTACCCATGACTTCAGCCTTCACCACCATCCGCCCCCTGCCCTCCCCTTCCTCTCCCCCCGCCCCCCACGTATTCTCCTTCTGGAAGGTCTGCTTAAAGTCTCCGGGGACTGTTTCAAGCCTCTAGGCTATAGCCTCAGGCTAGGATACCTTCTCCCCAGGGCCACCTGGTCAACACCTCTCACCTCTGTGTTTCACTTTCAGCCCTGTGCCACCTTGTCCCCTGGTCAAGCTTTCCTCAGACTCTCACTCCTAGCAGGTAGGGTCCAGGTCTGCTGGGAATAGAAATCAGAAGTAGAAACAACTAATTGACTGTGAATGAGTAAATGAATGAATGAATGAGCAAATGAGAGAATGAGTGAGAAAATAAAGACAATCGTCGATTTACCATGGGGTTCCATTCTGATGACTCCGTCGTAAATAGGTTCTGACATAAGTTGAATACCTCATTTTTTTTTTTTTTAGTTTTCATTATTATTGCCTTTTATTATCAGTATCTTTATAAA